>NC_071469.1:91820528-93306623 GCF_028500815.1 Rissa tridactyla
CTCTCAAATCCACAAGGATTTCCCCAAGGCTGTGCAGCACATGCCATCATTAGACTCCAGAGTAAACAGCTGAAATAGTGCCATTCCACATTGAGACAAACTACTCTGGCAAACCAGTGACCCCCCCGGCCTTGGCTGTCCCTGCAGTTCCCATGTCCCTCTGCCACCATGCCACAGCCCCAGATCCATGCCATTGCTGCCTATGTCCCCCTGGGATTACAAGGCTCCAGACCAGGAGAAGAGGGATGCAGCACCTGCCACTCAAATCCTGCAGAGACCCCACGGGACGTACAGGGCTCTGCTCTGTCCCCCATGTCCCCCATCCCCATCTCGGGGACACTGTGGCCCTGCAAGCCGTCATGGCACCCAGTTCACCCACCTCCAGCTCCGGAGCTGCCGGGCGGTCTGTGCCTGCTGTCCCCTCCCTGTCACCCTAAATACCTGCGTTCCCTCCCCACCACCCTAAATATCCACCACAGGGAGAGGCAGCTGCCCCCAGGGGCTTTTCACTCCGGAAAATCCCACCCGCCCCACGGCGTCTCATGTTTTCGGGGCATTCCCAACACGTGCAAAGCCCCGTGGATCGCTCGGGGGTAAACTGAGGCAGGGAGGAGCAGCCGGGCTGGTGCAAAGCCGGGGAGTGGAGGGATGTCACCGTGCCAGGGAACCTGGCTGGGGGATCCCAGCTTGGGGACCCCCATCCGACTCAAAGGGGGGCACATCACGACACCGGCACCCGTGGCGAAAGCCCTTGCCTGCCTCGGCGCGGGTCCCAGCGAGGGCCACATGCCGGCCAGGCAATCAGCTTGCGATGCGGCAGCATTAAAGCCTCAATCCCCCCCCTCTACACACACACACACACCCCCCGCCGTGTCCCCCTTCTTCATCCAGCCGGGCAGCTTAGCGCGCCGGTTCTCAGCTCCCGCCTGCCATCTAAAGACGGACTTACCGCCAGGTCCGGCGCTTCGTTAAGCCGCAGATTAAACGCGCACCATCTGCAAAGGGGAAACTTTAATGCAGGATAATACCTGCAGCACACACTGCGCCGTGTCACCGCGCGGCCCGGCCATGCCAGGCGGGTGGGCACGAAGCCGCTCCCCCCCCCACCCCACCCCTGGCGGTGGCACCACGTCCCTTAGCGGCGCCATGCCCCTCAGCGGGGATTTTCAGGTGCGAGTGGTACCCAGGCTGGATGTCCCCATCCTCCCTGCTGTCCCCTCCTGGCACAGCCCCGCAAAGGACTCACGTCCGGACTCCCAGCCAGCCCCCTCCCCACCGGCCCCTGTGTGTCCCCCCGGGGGCAGCCACCCCCGGGCAGGGGACACCCAGGCACTCAGGGTGGTCCAACCACCACCCCACCGTTAATTACTTTAAGCGATTAAGAGTCTCTTCATCAGGACAGCAGATTAGACCCTGCAGCCGGGAGCTGTCTTTCCCCCACAGCCCTCCTCCCCCAAGGGACAACATGGTGGGGGGGTATCCTGCCCTGTCCCCATTTTTAGGAGCAAATCCCACCTCTCCAACCCCACAAAGGTGCCCTCTGCGCCCCACCAGCGCAGCCCCCAAGGATGCCCAGGCCACCAGCATCACCCAGGGCACAGCGGAGACGCGGGGTCACCCAGGCTGTCCCCAGTGATGGCGGGGGGGACACAGAGCCAGGCTGAGTGTCACATAGAGGCGGGAGGGACACCGGGTACCACCCAGCAGGGAGGGGGGGATGCTAGCGAGGGGCAGGGCACCCCAAAGGCAGGTGGGGGAGGAGGGGGCAGCTGCCTGCCGACTCAGCGCCCCGATGAATTACACCGGATTACAGGTCCCTGCTCAGGTCAGCGGGGAAAGGAGCCAAGGAGGCTTTCCGCCTCCCGGCCCGCTCCTGCCGGAGAATTTACAGCCAGGACTCCGTGACGGGCTGAGTAATTAGTGCCGGGAGGGAAACGGCTGAATCAGCACCCAGCAATCGGTACCGAAGGGATGGAGATGGAAGAGGGAGGATCACGCAGCCCCGAGCTGGGGGGGATGCGGGACCGACAGAAGCGCCCCCGGGATACAGGGGACAATGGGTGACCCAAAAGTGCCTCCTGGCGGGGTGGTCATCCTGACAGCCACGAGCACTGGGGGAATGCCGGCTAGCCCGGCATCGTTCCTCCAGGACCAGCTCTAGCCTAGCATTTCAGAGTCAGTCCCTCGAGGTGTCCCTTTGGGAACACGCCGGGATGCAGCTATGGCACGCAAACCCCCTCCATCCCGCTCGCTTAAACGCGAGCATCGCTCTGGTCCTCCCTTCACGGCCTGGATGCTGCATCCCAAGATGCTCCATCCCTGGGATGCCCGAGCATCCACCCAGCCATGCCCAGGCAGCCCTTGGGCCTCTGCGGCTGCCATCGATTTACCAGGATTGGGAATGGCAGGGCTGGCTCCCGGGCAGAGCCGGCCCCTGCTCCCCGGCTGATTACAGCCATTTCCCTGCCCATTCCCCCTCCCGCTGTCTGCCTCCTGCCTCCGTCTGCTGCCTGGTTTTACGAGGGCCATTTCCAAGAGGTCGCTGGAAATAGATTTTTATCACCTCGTGATAAATATCGTTTACGGTGACATTACTGCTCGGAGCAGCCATGCGGAGGAGGGAGGAGAGGCGGGCAGGCGGACGCCCGCTCGCAGCCCCCAGCTCCACGGGGCACCGGCTGGGCCCCTTTCTCATCCCTGTCCCCATCCCCGCAGGTTCAGGCACAGCCAAGCCCCGACACTATCCATCCATCCATCCATCCATCCATCCGGGCGGCACGAACAGAGGGAGCCGCATCATTAGCCCCGTGCGCCATTAAGCACTTAAAAAGCCATAGGAATAAGCCGCGCCATTAGCTGACAAGCGAGCTGGGAGGGGAGGGATGCGTGGCAACAGCAGGGCGAACCGAGCATGGATCAGGGAATCTCACCACCCTACATGCCACAGGGTGCCCACAAACCCCCTGGGAGAGACGCTCTGGTCCCCCAAGAGCCCAGGGGGGCAGAAAAGCCCCCTCCTGCAGACGGCTCCGGGATGGAAAACCAGGTGCTTTCAGAGCTGACACATCACTTTTGAAGGGGTGAAGCCACCAGGCACCTCTCCAGAGGGACTTTTCGGCAGGGCAGGGAGAACCGGCTCCCCGCTCGTCCCCTCCCAGCTTTAGGGACGGAGCTGGTGCGGAGAAAAGCCACCGCTGGGCTGAGAACTGCAAACTCGTGACAGCTGTGGCCCCAGCCCCGGTTGCTGCAACCCCGCGCAGAGGTGATCCGGCGGCCCACGGGTCCTGCCCCGGCCGAGCCCGCAGGCAGGACGGCTGCCAAGCCGTGCCCACAGGCAGCTGCCTCTGGAAAAGGGCACGGCGGCGGGCATGGGGCCAAGGCCAACCCGCTGCCCACGCCAGCCCCGCCACACACAGCACCGGGGGCCGGCCACCCCCGGGGAGGAAGCTGGGCGGGGGGGGAACAATCACCCCTTTCACCAGCGCTGAGGTGGGGGTGTCACCTGCGGGGACGGAGCCACGGTCCCCAGGGTGCCCCCCCCGCCTCCCCAGGGGTGAAGAGCAGCAGCAAGGCTCACCGCGGCGCTGGCAGGGAGAGCCAGGCTGCAACACCCGGCAAAGAGCAACCCTCGCCCGCGGGCAGAGAGCGCGGCAACGCCAGCCCGTGCCAAGAATCCTGTTTTCTCTCCCCGGCTCCCTCGGGCAAGCCGCCTCCTGCCCCGCTGCCTCAGTTTCCCCAGTGCCCAGGAGCTGGCAGGGATGCCGGGGGCACGGGGCAGGGGTTGGGCAGCCATGGGGGGGAACCCATCCCCAAGTCCCGGCTGCTTCTTGTGACACGCGGTGCAAACGCGCCGCGGCACGAAGCCCCGGCGTCTCGCTTGGCAAGTGGCCCCGCGGCATGGGGCCAGGAGGGAGGGAGCGGGGCTTTGTATGGGGACGGGCCCCCGGCGAGACAGTGGCAGCGGCCACCTGCCGCGCGCCGCCACGGTGGCACAGCCCCTCCTCTGCTTGCGGAAAACAACCCTGAAAAGGGACAGCCTGGTGGCATGAGGGGCTGCATGGGGACAGCCAGCCCCGTCTGCAAGGACACAGGGTGCTGGCGGAGTGGTGTTCATCCTGTCCCCTCCCCTCCGCAGCAGGGATGTCACCCTGTGGCCAGGACACGTGCATGGGTCAGGCGGCGCTGCCACTGTACCAGCAGCCAAGCATCGTCCCCAGGTGCCACGTCCCATCCCAGGACACACCATCCCCTTGCAGCCCCCCGGGGCCGAGGGGTCCCTCGTCCACCCCTGGAGCCCCGCCATGGCAAGCAGCCTGCATGGGATGCCCGGCGGCAAGACTCGTGCTGAAGCCAGCTGCCTCCGGCCAGCATAAAAGGGGGTTTGTTCACCTGGCGAGCAGCTCGGCGGCCCCCGGGGCTGGCCCCCGCCACCGCCTCGTGGCTGCCAGCACGCAGGAGCCACCGCCGGAGCCAGCACACCCTGGCAGGGCCACCTCCGCGGCGGTCGCGGTGACCTTATGTGTCACTGCAGGGAGAGCCTGTGCGCCGCCGCCAGCCCAGCGCTTGGCCCGGTGCACGGTGGCGGTGGCCAAGGCGGGCCCGCGGCTTGGCACCCATCCTGCCTTGCCGCTTGCCCGCAGCTCCCACTGCCCCGGGGCTGGCAGGGAGGCGAGCAGGAGCCGGAGGAGGTGCAAGACAGACGGACAGACAGCAAGAGCACAGACCCCCTGCTCGCGTCGCCCCGAGCCCTGGGGTGGAGGGTTGGGCATCCCCTGCCCACGCCAGGACCTGGGGACACAAGGGCAGGTGGCCCTGCAGGCAGGGATGCTGCCCGCTCCCAGGGCCACCAGCATCCCTCGGGGACGGACGGCTCCAACCTCAGCACACCCCGCTCAGCACCCAGGGGTCATGGCGGGGGGGGGGGGGGGGGGGGGGAAGCTTTACTCCCCAACATCCCCAAATGAAGACACACTGCCAGGCAGGCAGCAGCCACCTGGACCAAACCCCTTCGCCCCCCTCCCAAGCACCACTGCCCCCCCGAGAAGCCAGACCCGACACCCCCTACCCCCCCCCCCCAAAGAAGAGTGCCCGTGCTGCAGCCCCTGGGTTGAGGTACCCCACCCCGTGCACTCCAGGAGAGCTGCGTACGGGCCCGCTGGGGTGCAGAAACACCGGTTTACTACTTTTTTTATATAAAAAAAAATACAATAATAAAAAAAAAACTCCATCAGCGGAGGGAGCCTGGTAGCACTGCGCAAAGTTTCCAGCAAGTTACTCAGAGCGCCCCCCCCCCCCCGTCCCCAGCCTTGGGTACCCACAGCAAGTCGGGATGCCGCGGGGATCCCACCGCTCCCCCCCCCGCCCCCTCAATGTACTCACACCCACCCGCAGCAGCAGCAACCCCCCGGGTTCCCCCCCCAACTCGGGGTCCCCCCCACTCAAGACCCCCCCGCTGGCAGCTCGGGGGGCACGCAACAAGTCATGGGGGGGGTTCCGTCCTCCTACACGCCACCCCACCACCACCACCACCACCAAGGACCCCCCCAAGGGCTGGCGTGGTGCGTCCCCCTCCTCCCCCCCACCCCGCAGGGCAGGGCTGTGCGTGGGATTGGGGCGGGGGGGGTGGGGGGGGTACAGGCAGCTGCCTGCCCTGCACCTACCTGTGCGGGAGCGGCGGTGGCGGGGTGCGGGCAGGAGCGGTGACCCCGCGCAGCCCCGCCGGCGACAGCGAGCGGGAGGAGGCAGCGCCGCGCACACGCACACGCACCATCAAATCCCGAGCCGCCGGCGAGAGGCGGGGGGGGGACACACACACACTCACACACGACACACGGTGGGGAGGGTGAGGGGGTGGGGGTAGCGGTGGTGGGGGGGGGGGGGGGGGGGGGTCAGGGAAATTAATAACCGAGAAAAAGGCACTTACCCCCTCCCCGGGGCTCGCCACCGTGCCGCGGGGGTGGCTGGAGGGTGGCGCTGGGGAGGATGGCGGGGGGGGGGGGGGGATCAAAGGCTGGCGGGGGTGGGGGGGGTGGTGATGGGGGGGGGTGGGGGGGGGGGTGGTCTCGCCAGCCCCCGCTGCCTGCCACAACAAAGAGCCAGACACAACAAAAGCAGCATATGGCCAGAGCCGCGCGGGGCTGTAAATTAAACATAAAGGGAAGATTAGATAATTAATGAGCGCTCCCGGGCCGGCCTCGGGGGGAGGGGGCTGCCTGCTGCGGGGAGCCCTTCGCCCCGCGCCCAGCCCCTACGCGGAGGAGGAGGGGGGGGGGGGAGGAATTGGACTGCCCCGGCAGCGCAGGGGGGTACGGGGAGGGAGGAAGAGGGGGGGGGGTCCCGGGGGGGCACCTGTTGGGAGGGGAGGATGGGCAGCGGCCGGATCCAGCCTCGCCAGCTGCTCCGGGGCGCAGCCCAGCCGGACCGCCAGCGCCTAAGAGGATTAGCGGGGGCGAACACCCCCCCCACCCCCCCCGGGGAAACAAGCCTGAAGCTGCAGGGCTGGGGGGGTGGGGGGCGGGGACAGGGGACACACACCCCCCCCCCACCCCCCCACCCCGTGGGGTCCCACCCCTGTCCCAGCCCCGGGCTGGGGGGACCCAGCATCCCTGGGAGGGGAGGGGGGGGGAATGCATCCCTGCTTCCCACCGCCTCCAGGACCGGGACCCACGGCCACGCACGGATGCGGTGCACGGAGGCACGGCTTAGCACGGACACCCCCCCCCCCCCACCCCCGCCCGTGGGTGTGTCGTGTCCCCCCCCCCTCCACGCAGGTAAAGCGGGCCCTGTGCTGCCAGGAGGGCAGAGCCCTTTGCAATGCCCAAATCCAGCCGGCTTGGCAGGAGGGGAAACTCAGGAGGGAGGGGAAACTGAGGCAGGCGGGTGGCAAATCCGTGCTGGCGGGTCAGATCTGCATAGGGGCAGATTGGGACTGTCCCCAACGACCCCTGCGACACGGGGACATCACCTCCAGCATCTCCCGGTGGGCCAGTTCCCCGGGCAAGTGAGAGGAGGGGGTACCCCGGGAATGGGGTGCCAGAAACGGCGTCAGGCTCGGCCCCGGCCAGGGGAAAGAGTTAATCCCATTATTGGCAGGCTCACAGATGGCGGCTGCACCGATTCCCCTGCTTAACAGATTTTACAGATAAGGCGGGAGGGAGGGAAGGAGGCGGGGGGATCCTCCTCTCCCCAAACACACACACAGCAGGGGCACAGGGGGCAATAAACAACACCCCCCCACAAGCCATGAGAGCCTGCAAGCATCAGGGATGCTGCCCTGCTCCCCACCGCCTTGATGCCGGAGGATGCGGAGCGTGCAGGATGCGGCCAGCGTGCACCAAATCCTTTGCAAACATGGAGTCCATCCTTCCTGCCCAGGACAAGGGGTGGCAGACAAGGCAGCAGACTTGGGGACAGCCAGGCCGCACGCTGTCCCCCCATGCCAAACCCATCGCCCCGGCGGAGCACCCGCCACCCCTCCCAGTTTCTCCGGGAGGTCAGGGGCCAGGTCCTGCTTCCCCAGCTCGGGGATATTTAAGCAGCTGCTCCCAGCACTTGGGAGGTGGCATCAGAGCCGGGGCTGGAGCCCGGGATTAGGGAGTGTGGGAAAAGGCTGGCGGGAGGCCAGGGACGGAGAGGCTGGAGCATCCCAGATCCAGAGTGGACAACCGAAAAGGGATGGAGGGAGGATGGATGAACGGACGGAGGGATGGCTGGCTGGCTGGAGGGATGAACGGACAGGAACCAACACCTCCTCATCGCTACGGCACCACCGTGTACCCACAAGACTCCGCCCGAGCGTTTCCATCCCTGCCACGAGCTTGGCTGGGCTCAGCGACCTTCACCTCGCAGCCGTTTCCCACCACGGCCCCCCCCCCAGCCGCGGATAACCCCAGCCGCAGCTGCCAGGTCCCGGCGGCGCCCAGCCCGGCCCCAGCGGGCAGGATGAGGCCGGCAGCCTCCAAAGCAAACCTGCCCGCTCCGCTTTTAAGCTGTTGCTAAACACTGCGCCTTTGATTCTGCGGGCGGCGGGGCGGCGCAGGGCAAACAGCGATGCCCCAGCACGGCAACCTGCAAACTAATCCATCCCCTCCACCCACCCGTACCAGCCCCACGCGTCTCTCCCGTTCCCCCCCCCGAGGCGGGGCGGGGGGGGACCCCAGGGATGGGGAGGGCACATGTGAGACATCCCCTTGCAGAAGGCTCCCGCACGCAGCGTTGCCATGCCGGAGGTTGCCACGGCAATGGGAAAGCGGGAATCTGGGTGGAAAAAGCGAGGGGGGGGAGGAATGCAATCCCGCAGGGCTGTGAGGGCACAGCACGGTGGCTGGGCCCCCCCACCCTCCAGATCCTCACTGTGCAGCCGGAGGTGGATCGGCGTGACATGGCACCCCCACACCACCACCTTCTGCCCCAGGCAGGGAATAAGGATGCACCCACCTCCACACCCAGCCTGGCCCCTCTGCTCATGGCTGGGTGCCCCCATGCCACCCCCCTCCCGCTGGCATCCCTCCCCTCGGGGGCCTCTGGCAGGTTTGGGGGTGCAGGAACGAGGGCACCGGAGCGAGCACGGCCTCGGCATCCCGGGACAGCTTGTCTCAGCGGCAGCGACACCAGGGCAAACCCAGCCAGTGACTGACCCCTGGCAAGAGGGGACAGCCCCAAAGCCTTGGGCACACACCGCGCTCAGGGGCTAGCGCAAAGACCCGACAGGCACAGCCCCGACAGGCACCCTGTCCCTGCTGTAGTGCAGGATGGAGCCCAGGGCAAGACCCCAGCAAGGTCAGGGCTGCTGGGAGGGAGGGCAGGCTGCTCCCCAGCCCTGCTGTGCCTCAGTTTCCCCTGCCATTAAGGCCTCACCAGCTGCAGGCAGGAATGCTACAGGCCGTTTTACCGGCAGCCGCCCAGCCCCACGGCTCACCTGGCCGGCGGGGAGCACAACGCCAGCGCTGCCTCCAAACCTGCCCATCTGGGAACTCTGGCACACCTCCCGGAGGACACGGCCCAAGCCACCCCACCCACTGGCACAAGGAAGAGGGTGCTTGGCGGCCAGACTGCGAGCACCCCTCTCCAGCTCCCGCTCCTTGCTCCAGATGCCCACCGGCTAGCTTGGGAACCTGTTTGCGCTTCGTGAGCCCGGCCAAAGCCCTCGTAAACCCACCCTGGGGAGCCCCGTCCCAGATGCTCTGGTGCCTCCGTCCCGCACCGGAGCATCTTCCCTCTGCCCTCTGGAAGCAGCTCAGCCAAACCCCGCCGCTCCCATAAACCGGCTGGGTACCAAGCCACACGGCTGTCCCTGAGCTCTCGGCGGGGGGGTCGCCCGCACCCGGCTTGCAGCGTGGCACAGGGACGGACACACACACACACACCCCAGCCGCCCTCCCTGCTGCAGCACAGCAATTTCCATACATTAGAGATCTGACGATCCATCAGCTGGGAGCAGACAGGTTGAGGCTGGGAGCTGCCTTCCCCGTGCCAGCCCAGACAGCGCTCCCAGGGGACTAATACCGGCATGTAAATATTAGATACTTTTGTCTCCTCTGAGACCAATTACACAAATCGTGGCAGCTCCCGCAGGACTCTCCGCTTCTACTTACTGTATCATCATTAACAGCTTATTAGAGAACAGCTGCTCAAAGAAGGGGGAAAAAAAAAAAACAGGAGGAGAGACGGCAAGGAGACGTGCACGGAGGAGGACGGGCTGAGAAGGGTGACCTCCACCCTGCCCTGGCACCCGGGGACACACACACTCGTCCCCATGATACTGCCGGCATGCCCAGCCCTCTCTGCAACCCCATCGGCGGGACCAGTCTGAAAACCGTGCTAGGATCCGCTGCAGGATTCCCTGGAGGTGCCAAGAAAGGGGAAGAGGGATGGTCCCTAGGGGGGACAGACCGTGCGGTGGCCGGGGACAGGAGCAAGGCGAGAGCAAAGCCACCAAAGCAGCCTAACACCCCCCGACCGGGGGCATATCGGGGCTGGAAGGTGCCTTTGTGCCCAGGAGGGAGGTTATTCCTCAGCCTTCGAGTGCCTGTCACCTGCAGCCAGTCCTCCCCGGGTGGGAGGCAGGAGGGGACAGGATTCACATGAGGGGGGCAGGAGGGGGACGCTGGGGGGGGGGGTGTTGGAGGCAGCGGGATGAACCCCTGCCTGGGGCAATGCTGCACAGCGGATGCTCCTCCATCCCCTGTGCTCTGGGCTGGGGGCACAGGAGGTTCGGGATGAGCCCCCCCAGCACAGCACACCCTCTCCCTGAGGGGGAATGCGCTCTCTAAACCAACCACAGCATCATTAAAAGGTGCAGCTAATTGGGAACCGGACGCTCCTTGCCCTCCCTCCCGGTCCCCTGCGGGTGATGCTGGCCGGGCCGGGAGGACAGGGGTGTTTTTTGGGGCGCCACATCCCTCCCCGTTTCCCGGCGGCAAAGCATCAATCCACATCCCCGACATCCGCTAACGATGTCCCCCTGCGGCCACCGAGGGCAGCCGGGGTCCCCAGCGGGGCGGCAAACGGGTGCCTCCGGGGCCACCCCGGGGTGCCCGTGGGCAGGTGGCCGGGGCAGGTGGCCCTGCCGGGTGCCGTGTCCCCGGGAGGGTGCCACGGCATGCTTCTGGTGCGCTCTAGCGTCAGCCAGCATTAATGCACCGCCGGCACCGCGCACAGCACGGCTGGACGCACACCCCTGCGGGGACACCAGAACCACCGACCCCCCCCCCCCCCCCGGGGGAGGGGACACGGCCACCAGCACGGGTGATGCCCCAGGGAGGGCAGATATCCCACGATGGGGGGCGGGAATTGGGGGGGGGGGGAAGGTGGGGTGCAAAAGCAGTGCATCCACCCTGCATGGGGGGGCAGATGCTTTGCAGAGCGGGGCCCCCCCCTCAAGGCAGGAGGGGGAGCGGGGCTCTCCGGGGCTTTCGGGGGACGGCGCGTGAGCGGGGAGGTAGCAGCTTCCCGTCTGATTGCTAATTATCCTCGTTATTCCGTGTCAGACACTTTATGAAGCACCGAAGTGATTTGCTCTTTCCCTGTAATTAGGCACGTTGCAATTACCATCTAATTCAAGTTCAAGCTCCGCGTCCTCACGACCTTCCCGGCCTCGACACGATGTCCCTGCTCGTCTCTCTGTTCCCCCCCCGCCACCCCGTGCCTCGCTCTCCTGCGTGCTGGAGGGGACAGGGGTACCACATCCCTGCCTGGTGAGAGGACGGGGCACAGAGCAGCCCCACGGCCACCCCCAAAGCCTCTCTGCAGATAAATGGGATGCCAAAAGCCCCAAACCAGGTCTGGTGTCCTCCTCCCAGGGACAGGAGGATGACAGCCCCCATCACAACGCTCCTGAGCATCCTTAAGCACTTCAGATTTTGGCCCCGCTGCAGGAGAAGCGGGGCCAGGGCTGAGCCCCCAGCCCCTGCCCCTGCCCAGCTCCAAGCCAGCTGCCACCTCGTCCCCATTAGCATCATTTTAGACCCCACAGGACATATTCAAGCACTCCTGCCACATCCAGATCCCACCCTTATCTCCCATTAATCCACAAGGCTTTTTTTTTTTTTTAAAAAAAAAAAAAAAAGCTGGAAAAAAGAGGGCAGGGGCCCAGGTGAGCGGTGGCTCTCATGGCTTCCCAGCACGGTGCTGGCTCGCTTGGGGGTTTCCTCTCCCCATGGTGTTTGCCCCAGGAAGAACCGCAGGCTCCTTTCAGAGCATCCTCCCGGCAAAAGTGCCGGCGATGCCGCAGCACCGGGCACCGTGCCGTGCGAGGCTGGGCGCCTGCACCCAGCAGCACCGGAGTCACCGCAGCAGGATGCCCTCCCCCTCCCAGTAGCTAATTAATCCTTCTGCTCAGGCAGAGCTCATTAGCACTGGTGCAGCGCGGGGCTGCTCCGGCTGCCCGGCACGGCTGCCCTTCCCGGCGGAGAGCAAGGTCAGCACGAGGGGCACCGGCGCTGGCATCGCCACGCTTGCCCTGGGCTCTACCACCCGTCAACCTTGACGGCCTTTCCTGCGGGCTGGTGGCGTTTTTTCAAGTTTATACCACAGGGGAAAAAAAAAAAAAAAAAAAATCAAAGAAAAAAGAAAAAAAGGGGGGAGGGGGCGGAGAAAAGCCCCCCCCCCCCCCCGAGCGTGAACGCAAGGGAGAAGCAGCCAAGGAAAGCAGAGGAGTCAGCCAAGTGCCTCGCTCCGTGGCAGGCAGGGCGCGAGTGGGCCGCCCTGTAAATGTTTTGAATTTCCAAAACAGGAGGGAGAAGCCAAGAGCTGCCGAGTTCCCCCGCACGCCAAGAAGGACAAAGGGCATCCCTGCGCGGCGGAGGCACGGGCAGGAGCCCAGCGCCCCGGCTCCCGCCCCATCCCGGCTCCCCCTCGCTCCCCCGGGATGCGCAGCGCCGGGGCGATGCGGTGCGGGGGCCCCCTCCGGCTCGGCTCTAATTATAGCCAGGGAGAGGAAGCACGGGGTGCTGGGGATGATGGGCGGCTGTGGGTGGGATGTGCACCCACCGGGACAGCCTGGAGCAGAGCTTGGGACGATGTGGCACGTGGCAAAGCCCCTGGCTCCCCATCCTGGCAAAGCAGGAGCCTCCCAGTTTGCACCCCTTTGGAAACCTGCCCCCTTTGAGCGCCAAATCCATTGGAAAAACCCCGAAGTCAGTGCTCCGGAGGCCCTCATCGCTGCAGGATGCTCCGACGCTGATCCCCGCCGCACGCCGGAGGGAAATCCCAGTGCCCACCCTGGCTGCTGGCAGGGATGTGAGGATGCTGCATGGGTGGTCCAGCCCCTTTGGAATAATCCCTCGTCCTGAAGGACGATGCTGCACCCCAAAAAGCAGAGCCTGCCCCACAGGAAAGAAGGAAGCGGCTGTGGGAGATGTGGCGGCATCCACGGGAATGCCACAGCACAGCTCCCGCACTGCCCCCCCCCGTCTCCAGACTCCCCCCCCCGCCTTGCATATTATAAATTTGCACAGATTATAATCTTAAATTATAATCTTCAAAAGACCCAAAGCCCCATCTGCCTAATCCTGGTGTGTGTCCCCCCCCACCCCCGGCATAAACCCCCCGGGGTTTACGCCCTGCTGCATGGGGGAAGTGGGGCTGCCGGGTGCCAGCCCTGATACTGGTGGGGGGGGAGGCCGCGTGTGCCAGAAACTGGGGAACGAGCCCCCCCAGCAAGGTACCGCCGGGTTAGGAGCAGGCAGGGAGACAATATAGGGACTATGCGGCCTCCTCGCCGCCAGATGTGTGTTAATAAGGCAGCTGCCCCCTAAGCTAATAAGGTCACTTACTGGCTCCAGCAAGACGAGAAAACAAGCAGGGGCTTGGCTGCGGTACAGCCTGACTTGGCACTCGCCGCGCGCCGGCTTCCTGAATTCTTGCCGCTTCCAGAACAGCGCAACGGGGTGGAAAAAAGCAGATATAAACCGCCGCCACCACCCCCAGCCCCCCCGCAAAAAAAAAAAAATAAAAAAAAATAAATAAAATAAAAGCAACCCACAGCCCACCCGCCTCCAGCATCCCCGGCGCTGCCCTTCATCCCAAGGGGGTGCAAGACGGGCTGCGCAGCCCCGCGGGGACAGCAGGGTGAGGACACCCCCGCCACGGTGTTTTATTCCCTAGGGAAAACCTCCCGGGAAGGGCTTGGGAAGGAGGTGGTAGGGGGGAGGGATTCCTGCAGACTTTCCCAGCACAGCAAGCAGAGCGGCGGGCCCCCCCCCTCCCTCCCGCCGCTCTCCCTCCCTCCCTCGCCTGCCCCCGATCATGGCGCCTACAACTCCCTTTGTTTTAATATTATAAAGCGAGCCAGATGCCGGCTTTAATCCCCTCAGCTGGTGAGGATTTGCAAACACATTAGGAGGCAGAGCCGCTGCGCGCCGGCCCCTCCGCCGCTGCTCCCCAGCCCCACGGCGCGTCGCCGCACCCCATCTGCTGCCTCCGAAAGGGGATCCCGGCCCCTAATTGCCTTCTCATGTCCGGATTAGGAGCTGACAAGGTGTCCAACAAGGGGGACGCGGGCATCCCCTGCCACTTGCGGTTGGGGAGCACCAGGAGGGCCTTTTGCTTCCCTCGCAAAATCCTCACCGGGCAGTTTGGAGGATTTGCCTCAGGTGACCCGATGCCAGGGTGATGGGCGCAGCGGGGATGAACCCCGCGGTGCAGTGTGGATGCGCGTGGGGTGCAAGCAGAGGTTGGCCAGGCATCCTTCCTGGTCCAAGGATGACGGATAGCGTGTCTACCGCAGTGGTGTAACATCACGGCCGCCGGACCGGAGCACGAGCCGGCTCTCCCGCATCCCCAACAGATGCAGGATATTTCAGGCAAAGTCTTTCCTGCAGCACTAACAGGGCAGGGATTTTCCTCCTGACCTCCATCGCTGCCAGCTCCCGCTCTGCAGCGCCCGAAGGTTGCCGCTGCGTCCGTTCCCCGGAGTTTCAGCACACAAGGCTGAGATTAAACAGGTACCAGCAGCAGGAGCCACAGGAGTCGCTCCGAAATGTCGCATCCCATAGGAGCGGCTCTGGGGCTGGATCAGGAGCCAGGCATACATTTGCCTTCCCTCCCATCGGGGGACCGTGTTTATCCCGTGCGGCTGACAGCATCCAGGCGAGCTCCCCTGCACCGCAACCCCGGCTCCCCCGGCACACACGGACCCCCACCGCAGCCGGGAGGGGGGAAACGGCCTCTGCAAAGGGGGGAGAGGCGGCTGCTGAGCCCCAGGGAGAGGGGGACGCCATGCCGGAACGATGTCCCAACCCTGCAGCATCCCACCGGGGGATACTGCCATCAGCCAAGGCGCCCTACAAACCCCCTCCTCGCCTGAGGGACGGCTCGCAGCACACCCTCACGCCTTCCCAAAGGCTGGAGCCTTCCTTCCAGGCACCCCAATCCAGGCTGGACTTTGCAGGAGGGGGGGACCAAACTGCCCCCAGGCCTGCAGGGACCGAGCGCTCCCCCCAGATGCTGCTCCCAGGGGATCTCCGCATCCTCCCCTGCCGCCAGCCCCTCGGCAGCGTGGTCGCTCCCAGCCAGCTGGGTGCTGCTCCGTGCTCCCGGAGAAGCACCACGCTCCAGCCCAGCGTGCCAGGGAGGGATGTGCCGCACCAGAGACCCTGTGGGAGGTTGCTGCTCCAGCTCCCCCCAAGATACCAACTCCAGGAACACACCCAAAATCTTCCCAGGCTGCCCCAGACCCCATATCAGCACTGCAAAGGCAGCGGGGACTTTTTTGAGGGTGCGTTTTTGCTTGTTGGTTGTTTTTTTTTTTATTTATTTTTTTTAAGACCAGGATCTCCTACATACCACTTCGCAGCCAGGAGTTCAGAGGGAGCAGAGCTCAGTGCTTTAAAACGACGCCTCGTTTGCCAAGAAATAATCCCAAGGAACAAAAAAAAAAAAAAAATTAAAAAAAAAAAAAAAGCACCACCAAAAAACACAGACTCAGAAGATAATTAACTCCACAAAGCAGCGACCCAGAGCAGCTCAAATCCTCACTGTAACTACCCAGCCTCTGCTCCAAGGGCTTATTTCTTGCTGCCTGCAACGCAACGGCACCAGCACTCAGAGGCCTGGGGATTTTACTACATTCCCCCCCCCCGCCCCAAAACCCCGCTGGCAGATTTGTGTCCCCCCCCCAGCACACTCGGTTCGCTGCCCCAGCCAGGCACGGTGGGGGGCCCAGCCCCACATGAGACCCCACACCTCCGAGTGGGGTTGCAACGGGGTCACTTGCCATCCCGATGGTGTTGGGGGGGGGGGGCTGCAATAGGAACATCAAGGATGCGGGGCTCCATCCCTGGCTGCTGCGGGAAAGGGAACAGGAGCTGGAGAGGGGGACAAGGGATGCTGCCACCCCCCAACACCTTTCAGCACCCCCGGGCAGGGAAGGAACCTCCTTTCAGGGCCCCCCCCTGCAGACAAACAGCAAGGGAAAGCAGGGCAGCCCACCCCTGGGGGTGCATTTCAGCCCCTCCTCCCCCATTCCCTCTTCCACCTTTGGGGCTTGGCAGAAGGGATGCTCCACCAGGAGTTGGCACGAGCGACCCTGGCAGCATCATCCCCCCCTATCATCCCCCCCCCACCAGCATCATCACCCCCTGCCCCTTCCCGCCACTCGACAGGGAGGGGAATAAAAGAGAGAAGAGCCGAGAAAAAGCGGTGTGGAGCCAGCCCTTCCCGCTGCCGCTCCCCCCCGGCATCCCCCTTCCCCTCCCGACCGCGAAAAGCCAACGTCTCCCCGCGCCCCTCCAGCCAGGGGATGGGAATGTGGAAGCAATTGCACTTGGCAAAGCAGCAACAGTGAGTCAAAAACAGTTGTTTGGCTTGTCAGCCACCCAGGCCCTGCAGCACTCTTGTTTTCCTTCGCCTGCCTTAACCCCTTCCAGCCCCAGCCCCTCTCCCCAGCGGGACCTGCAGCCCCCAGCCCCGCTGCGGAGAGGGGTCGGATGCCGGGGAAAAGCCCCGTCCCACCGCCCTGCTCCTAGAAACGGGATGACGGGCGATTCCCCAGCGTGAAAACCCGCAGTGCGAAGGCGTGCGCCAAACCTGCCGCCGTGCCGGGAGGTGTGTGGGGCTGGCACCGGGCAAAGGGACATCCCGAGGCCACCAAGCAACAGGAGCAGGATGCCCGGTGCTCCTGGAGCATCCTACTTGCTCACCCCAGGAGACGCAGAGAGCTCCTTGCCCCTGCTACAGAGAGCGTCCAAGATGCCCCTTGGCAGGATGAGGGGACATGGCCACGTGTGCTGGGGACCCCGTGATGCCGCGGGGTGGCCAGACCCCCCACACAGAGCCAGCCCGGTGGCGCGGAGCTATTTAAAGCCCCGAGCACAGCCTCCCCTGCCCCGTCTACGACAGTTTAGCACATCCCAGGCTGCTTCCCACCGGCTCCTCCAGCCCCTTCCCTGCCGGTCATATGGCGGCAAGGCCAGAAACGCATCCAGAGCCACCACGTGCTGCATCAAGGGTCTCTTCTCCATCCCCAGGTCGCCCCTCCCACCCCAAGACAGGGGACCCAGGCCAAGCACTCAACGCCCCCCCCCCCCCCCAATCCAGCAGTGTCACACGCTGCTGGGACCCTGTCTCCATTCAGGCCGCCACCAATTCGGGGCAGGATGGGGGGACACCAGGACCCATCCACCCCCTCCCCAACACGGCGGGATGGCCACACGGGTCACAGCATCCCTCTGGTCACCCAGCCGGGACACTCACCCCTCCATTCCTCCCAGCTCCGCACCCCAAGTCAGACCCAGAGAAGGAGGAGACGAGGAGGGAGCCTAGCAAAGGGGCTTTCCCCACTCTCTATTCGGGGGGGCCCTCCTTGCACCCCCACGGTACAACAAAGCCGGGGCAAGGGGATGGATGGGGAAGAGTTAAACCCTCCCCGAGCCTGTCGGGGAGGAAAAGCGGAGGGCGAGCTTGCGCGCCCGCCCGCCCAGGAGAGACAAAGCGAGATGCTAGAGCCAAGAGATGAAGGCGAGGATGCGATAAGAGGGGGAGCCGGGGTGTGTGCGCTGGAGCGAGGGAGAGGGGAGGAGGAGGAGAGGTGGGTGATGACCAAAGTCATTGAACATTTTTTGGCACGCCTACCCCCGAGTATCCTGGCCGTTGGCCCAGCTCGGAGCTGAACTTAAACAAACTCCTGTTGCAGCCATCTGCTTGATTTTAAAATAAATCAAACAATCTGTTGAGCCGTGGGTGATCAAATTTCCATCTGTGCGGACGCCTGCTCGCCTCCTCGGAGCCTCCGCTTGCCTCTACCAGCCAAACACTGCTGGCAGCATGTGGCCTCCCTAATTCCTCCAGGAAAGGGAGAAACCGGACCTCCCCCCCCGCACCCCGGCCCCCTCCCAGCCCTTCCCCGCCACCCTCCTAACTCAAACCAAGTGCTATTTTTACAGCCGCCCACCAAACAGAGACGTATGCCGGGTTTAAACGGGGGGAAAACAGGGCTGAGGGGGGAGATCCCAAGAGCTCTTGAGCTTCTCCATCGCTGCCCGCGTCAGGGAGGGATTCCTCGTCCCATCCCCATCCATCCCTCGGGTCCGAGGGAAGGAAAAGGGCAGCAGCTGCCGGCAGCGGGACCCTGCCTGTCCCAGCGCTGGGGACCGCGGCACGAAGGCCACGGACGGGCCAGAAATAGCAGCTGCGAAGCCAGCACCACGTGGCTGGCCCCAGGACGGGGACACCGGGTGCACGTCACATCCAGGTGCCCAGGGGTGCCCTGCTGCCGGCCATCCTGCCCGGCCATCGCCTCCAGGCAGTCTGCTGGCCCTCAAGCCCACCAGAAATTGCTCTGTCCCAAGGGTTTCCCTCTCTCCCACGAAACCCAAGGGGAGGCAGCGCCGCCTGAATATTTAGGCACTTGCCCCAAGGTCCCCAAAGTGCCAAGAGAGGGGTGGCATCTCCCTCCTCCACCGCCTCTTTGGGTGCTGGAAGAGCCCAGCTCACCCTGGGCTGCCCCGGCCACCACCCAGCCACCAGCTCCGCATGTGGGGACCCACCAGGGAGACGGCACCCACCACATCCCTGGCCTCAAACGCCCTCTGATCAGTCGGCCCTTTCTCCAAGCCAGGGTCAAACCTCCGCTGGCATCACCCGGGCTTTGCCCTCCTTCCCCCGGAGCCCTTCCTTCCGTTCCGAACGGAGGGCGCCGGGCACGGGGCCAGCGCGGCCAGAAATAGGGCAGCAAGCAGGGGCGGGGGGAAAAACACAGCAAAGGGACAAAGAAGTGAGCAAAGATGGAGGAAAACATCGTGCACGAAGGAGAAGGGGGTACGATAAAGGATGGAGAGGGGTTAGGGCTCGCCGGACCCCAGGATGCAGGAAGGTCAGGGTGCTGAGAGCAAGGGTTGTCCACGCACAGGGAGGGGAGGAAGGACACAGGGATGCAGCAGGATTTCCTCCTCCTCGAGAGCGACAAATATCGGCGCAACGCATCGCTGAGGGTCCCCATGGCGTTGTGGAAGCAGCAGTGAGGAAGAGGAGGTGCCCGGGATGCCCAGCATCCCAGCTCAGCCCTGCCAGGAGCCCGAGCCAGCAGCAGGGCTCCAGAAGAAACCTCACCCTGGTGGGATGCTGCCAAGCCAAGAGCCAGCCCGGGGCCAGCCTCGCCAAGCTCCTCGCTGCTGGAAATAACGGGGAGATGTGGAGGGAATTGGGACACCCTCCCACCCCCCCGCCACAGCCCTGCATGTTTCCCAGGGCAACCTCTCGGGACGGAGCAAAGGGGGTTGGTACAGTCCCAAGCAGCGCCTGGGCTCCGGGGGCGCAGGATCAGTCCTGGGAGCACAAGGATGGGGGCATCAGCAAAAGCTGATTTCATCAGCTTTTGATCGAATCACAAAATCGGAAGAACGGCTGGAATAAATTAAGTGATGTAGCAGCTTGCGTGCCCCAGTGCGTCCCCGTGCCACCAGCCGCCCAGCCTGGGGACAGCCCCGGGGGAAAACCTTCTCCCAGGGGAGTCCCCGACCAACCGCTCGGGGGGTGGCTGAGATGGGGGGGGGATGGGGTGGGGTCCCCCAAAAGCCACCCGGCTGTGCTCCAGGTTTGCAGCAGCTGCATGGAGTAAAATCCAGGCACGGCCCCGACAGGATACATGGCAGGGAGCAGGTTATGCGGCACAAGCGACAGAGGGAAAGATATGGCGGGGGGGGCGACCAAAACCAAAACAACAAAAAAAAAACCCCAAACAACCAACCAACCACCAAAGCCCTTTCTGGAAGAGGAAAGGGCTGACAGGACCTGGCCGAGAAGCAGGAGAAAGCCCAGATTTCCCAGTTACTGTGCAGATGTTCTGGCCTGAAAACAGAAGACGGCAGGAGTGAATTCATCTCCCCCCTCCAGGGACGCGGCAGCCAGGGCATCTGGACTCTGTCTGCCGGCGGGAGGGAGAGGCGGCTTCCCCCCCGCCATCCCCGGGGCACGCCAAGCCCCCCGGGGTGGCACCCTCGCCCCCGGGGCCAGGGCGGCAGCCGGGGCCCCGTCCCCACGCCGGGTTGACCTTGGCACCGTTACCTCCCGGGAAAACTGAAGGGCCTTGTCTTCGCCGTGTTTTCACTTCGGGATAACTCACGCTGCCTGCTCCGAGGAGCCAGGGGGTGGGGGGGGGGGAGAGATGGAGAGAAGAAAATGCAGCTGTTTTAGCAGTGAAGACAAGGAGGGAGGGCGGGAGACATACATACATATATATATATATTTTATTTTTTTTTTTTTTTATTCCTGGCCAGGGTAATAACTGAAATCACTAGCACTTGATCATCACCCGATGAAAAGCTTCACGGCCGACTGAAGTCAGCCCGCTTCCAGAAACATGCTGCAGGCAGATGGGAGGTGACGGTGGCAATTTGCTGCTCGCCCCACATCCCGCACGTGGCCCCCCGAGACGCCTTGCGCAGCTGCCTGTCTGTCTGTCTGTCCACCCGTCTGTCCGTCCCTCCCTCCCTCCCCGGGTCTGTCCGCCCCGCTGTGGCTGCAGACCGCCGAGCCAGAGGCTGACGCCTTGGCTGTCACCAAAACGTTCCCTGCTCCAAGGTCCCTGCCAGCGACCGCAGTGTCCTCGTGTCCGGCTCCTTGGGGACCGAGGTGGCTGCTGGTGGCCCCCCCCCCCCCCACACCCACTCCAAGCCACCAGCTGATGCGCAAGGAGGGGGCAAAGCCAGGGGGGAACATTCAAAACCATTTGGGGGGGGCTCAATGGGGGAAACCACCCAACACAGGGCTGCAGCGGAGCCTGGGCTGTGCCAGGGGGTGTGGTGGGACCCGCAGGGACAGGCACCCAGCCCCGGCTGGGACTCGAAGGGGCAAGATGCCCCCCAGCCCCAAAAGCAGCAGGTGCCAGGGACACACGTGCCAGGACACGTCCTTGAGGAGGGTCACGGAGGGACACGCAGCCCAAGGAACAGCCCAGACTCTGTACTGGGTTGACCCTGGCATCCTCCCTGCCTGGAAACCGCCACCACCCTCCTGCCCTCCGGCCACAGCTGCCCGTCCCCACGGCAAAGCGGGGGGGCGCTACCGGCTGCAGGGTCACCACCACCCACCCGCCTCCCCTAATGACCTCCCCTTGCACCCCAGCGGGCGCTCAGCCTTGGTTTAGCTCTAAACTAGAAGACAGAAATTCACTGGGAGAGAGCACGGGATGCAAACCGGTCCCCGCGATCCCTCCTGTCCCCCTCCGCATCCCTCACCGGGGGTGCCGGGACCCTCCCCGCGCTCCCCCTGTCGAAGCCAGCCCCAAGACCCATCACCCTGCCGCTCACCCCTGCCCGCCAGGGCAGCACCCTGCTCTCCCCGGGTAGCGGGGCGGGCGACGCCGTGGCCGGACCTGCCGGAAGCCGGCGGGAAGAGGCAGCACCGGGGCCAGACGGCCATTTCCTGAGTTTGTGTGCAAGGGCTTGAATAACCCCCGGTAAATCCCACGGCGGGTCCACGCTGCAACCGGGAACGGCCCATCCAGCACCGATGCTCGTGTATAGGCACCGAAACAGCATCTCGGCAGTTCTGCGGCATGATGGCACGGACACCCCCAGCCCCGTTCTGCACGTGCCCCCGACATGCTGTGCGAGGTGGCCCAGGGTGGCTGCAGGGCTCGCCCTGCCCCGGTGCGGGTCACGGCAGGCTCGGCACAGGCACCTCGCGTCGGGCCGGCAGGTTGGAGAAGGAAAGCCGGGGCAGCTGCTGTTCCGAACACGCCAGCTCCACGGGTAAACAGATGATTTCAGTCTCCTGAGAGCTACTAAAGCCCAGCAGCACTCGCACTAACGTGGAAGGCCGGGGAGGAAAATACAGAAAATAGAGGGAGAAGCAGCGTCATGATCATGCCAGGCTGCGAAGTGCACCCAGATAATGCCCTCCTCCTCCTCCCGGAGCAAAAACAGGAGCCGACCCCTTCTTCCACCTTCAGCCCCCACCCTGCTCCCCACGCACCGGGATGCTCCTGCCCCACCACCCTCCCAGATTTGCCTCTGCAAGGTCCACCCTAAGACCTGGCAGTCCCCAAGGAGGGCAGCGTGTCCACCCCGACACACCAGAGGGACATGTCCACGCCATCCCTTCAAGCCCAGGACCCCAGTGCGTGGCACAGGTCTTTTGCTGCAGGGAGAAAGGGGCAACATCTGGCCAGATGCTGCCCAGCAGCATGGGACCAACAGGAGCTATTTGGCCAATGGCCCTTCCTGGGGAGCCAAGGAGCCCCAGGGAGCATCCTCCTCAGAGGAGCAAATGCCAAAGGTGCTGACAGGGAGCGAGCAGACCACCCACACCCCCCCAAAAAAAAAGCCCAGGCACAGACCCAGGGTGCTGCAGGCACCCATCACAGCCAGCGAGGTGCAAACGGGCTCCCGGCAAACCAGCTGGGCTCTGCACCCAGGCTGTCCCCAAAACCTCACGGGTCCCCAAAGCCTGCTCAGGAGATGGAGACAAGCTCCTTGGCCCCTGCTCAGCCCCCGAGGAAGATGATGGCGGCGGGGGTGTTGGCACAGGACCCCGCTGGTGCAGCGGGGGGGCAGAGGTCGGTGAAAAGCCGTCTCCTGCCATCACCGCCGGGGTTGCAAAACCAGGCGCCCACGCTGCTACTGCGGGGAGGTTCCTCCTCGCTGGGAAGCGGCCAAAGAGCATCCCGGGCTGCCCTCCGCGACCGTGCTTCCCGGACGGCCGAGAAAGGCCAAGTATCTGGACAAAACATCTGTCCGTCCGCCACAGCCAGAGCCGTCCGTCCATCCCTCTACTCCATCTCCCGACTTGGCCGGGGCTTCGCGCGAGGCGCAGACAGGGAGGCTGCTGCGAGATGCTTCAGCGGTTGCGAAAGCGTTTTCATCGCAGGGGATGAGAGCGAAGCCGGTCCCTCACCCCGGGAAAGGGGCCGGGGGTGGGGGGGGGGATATTGCAGCGGGGGATATTTCGGGGGGGGTGCAGGCAGGGTTTCCTGGGCAGTACGCATTTGAGGCCAGCGTTTTTTGGCAAGTGCCCGCAGGAGAGAGGCAGCGCTCGGGCTGCCGGGCTCCCGCTGCTGCTTTTGGGAAAGGCAGAGAGAAGGCAAGGGGCGAGGTGGCGGAGGCGGGGTTGGTGGGGGGGGGAAGTGGATAAAAAATAAATATATAGCAGCCAGCTGGTGAGCTGTGGAGTCAGCACAAGGTCTGGAGGACACGGTGGCTGGCAGCGGCGCAGGAGCCCTGGTATTTTGGACAGCTGGTAGAGCAAGGTCAGCCTGGCCAAGGCAAAAAGCCCCTTTGCTGTCCCCCCCCAGCTAGAGACATGGGGGGGATGAGCCACCAACCCACGGGGTGACTCTGAACCAGCCTAAGCCGAGGGTGAGGATGAGGAGGGATGGATGGGCGCAGGTTTCCAGCCCGGCTGGGTACATACCAAACCCGCCCTGACCTCATCGGCAGCAAATAAAAAAAAAAAAAAAAAGGCAAGCGGCACATTTTTCCTCGTGTTGTTTCTTTGTTTGCCATCCGGGAACACGATCCCGCGGGACGCCGTGCCCCGAGACATGAAGTCATATCACGATTATATTGCCACCTCCGTGCCGGGATGGAGAGCTCATCCGAAAAATGCCGGAGCGGGTCGGTGGCAGCCGCAGCAGGCGCTGCGGAGGAAGCTGCTTTGCTGAAAGACAACCCGAGCCTTGCTAAAAAAAACCAAAAAACCCAACAACATCTTTACATAGACATATGCTGCAAACAAACCAGGTCTATCCCAATACAGTCGGCTTAAAATACCTCGGCCTCATTCTGCTCTATATCGGCGAGAATTAGTGATGGCAAAAATTGGCACAAGCGCAGAT
This sequence comes from Rissa tridactyla, assembly GCF_028500815.1. Lineage (NCBI taxonomy): Eukaryota > Metazoa > Chordata > Aves > Charadriiformes > Laridae > Rissa > Rissa tridactyla. The sequence continues at coordinate 91,844,302 of NC_071469.1, forward strand.
ATTACCACCAAAGCCAACCCGAGCTGGAAGCCAAAAAATTGAGATGAATGAGACCGGTTCTGCTCCTCCCTTATGTTTAAGGGACAAACAGAAGCCTGATGCAGCCCACACATGAAGCCCGGGCCGGGGACGCACAGAGGAGCCGTCGACTTGGCAGGGAAAGTGCAGCCACTCAAAACACTGCCATCCCCTAAAAGGTGTTTGGTTGGCTTCAAAATTAATAAAGAGATGCAAACGAGCCGGAGGTCCTGCCTGCCTGGCCACCACCTGGGACCCTTCCTGCATAGGGTTCTTATTTTTCATGCTGCGATACACCCGAATATCCATACCCTCAACTGGGAATACGGCCCGGTGCAATGCTGGAGGAGGGTCAGGCATCACCCTCCACCTCCTGGGTTTGCTTTCAGGGCATCCGGGAGTTTCTGCCACAGCTCAGCATCCGTGGGACAAGGTTTAGTCGAGAACGCAACAACTCTTTTGATGTTTGCCCAAAAGCTTTTTTAAAAAAAGGCAGAAAGAAAATGCCCACCGACAGCTGGAAGCTCGACGTAGCGCTTTGGAAACGCAGCGCGACCTTTGGAGCTCGTAAACTGAAAAATGGGGCCAAACCCCCAGCTGGGCTGGGGGGGATCAACGCAATCAATGCAGCGGACTCAGCCCCACAAGTCTGACTGTGGCCTGCCGGGCACAGCCCCACACAACGGGACCTGGTTGTCCCATTGCCGGGACAGCAAAGCAGGAACGGGACACGGAAAACACCAGGTGATGCTCAGAAACCAGCCTGAGGACAGGGCTGGAGACACAGCAGCAAGTTCTGGGTCCTCCCAAGGAGCGGGAGGGCGCCAGCCGCAAATTTCACACGGCATCACGCGGCACCCGAGCGAAACAGAAACAGCTCACGGTGGGATTTGAGAGCCTTCCGGGAACCTGAGCGTATTTGCAAAAAAGTTGCATGCAGGAGAAAAACAAAACAAAACAAAACCCAAAAAACCACAAACAAACAAAAATACCAACCAACAGGACTCACTTATACAGGTACGCAACTGCAGCAAGAGCGGTGATAGGCGAAGATGGGAAGAGTCGGAAAGGCTGGGGAAGTTTTTCCCAGGGCTGGCAGAGAGAAGGGATCGGAGTAAGCACAGAAAACGCCAACCAGGCCGGGCACAAGCAGCCGTTGACCTGGGACCGCCGGGGATGCAGCCCTTCACCCCCTTAGAGAGGGCAGGAGGGCTCGAGGGGTGGCCTTAGCAGGCACAGCCGGACAGGGACATGGGGCAGCATCACCCCCGGACGCCACCCAAGCCTGGGTATTTTATGGTTTATCCGAAGCAACCATCCCCAACACCTGCTCTGCTCCCAGCAGCTGCCTGTCCCGCAGCACCCCAGGGAGACGGCTCCTCCCGGCCGGCGGCAGGGGCTCGGTGGTGGGATGCACCAGAGGCTTCTCGGGATCAGGAGGACGAGCCATCATACCTGGCGGCAGCACGGCCACCCCAAACGCAGGAGCCCTGCGCCAACGGGTGCATGGACCCACACGGATCCCCCTTGCAAAGGGGCACAGCTGGGAAGAGTATGCATTCTCACGGCACGCATCTGCACACCTGGGAGGGGACCAAGGGTGGGATGCCAAAGGACACCCCTGCCAGCGTACCCTTACCAAAGCTCAGCGCTGCCATTTTTTTTCCTGGTGGGAGAACCCAAACCCACCCCATACAATCCACCAAGAGCCAGGTTTCTGCAGCAGCCCCTCCGCCAGGCAGAGCTTACCTCCAGGAGACCCTCCTGCAGCAGGCAGGACCACAAGCACCACCGCACCTCCACAGAGCATCACCCGCCCCACTGCTTCCCAACACCAAACCAGACCAGAGCCACCACCCCACCTAAAATACTGGAGCCTCCGCCCTCCTGATGAGCCTCAGGTGTGGGGTTCCCTCGTTAGCACCTCCCAGCTGTTACAGAGAGGACCTGAGCCCCATCCTGCTCTGCTGCCCTGCTAATACACGGGGATGTGGGGGCATCTGGTGGCATTTTTTTTTTGTGATGATCTAGTGCCTCAAACTTTGGGCCACGTAGGTCAACCGCCTGCAAGCAAGACAGCGGCAAGCCACCAGCTCTACGTGGCAGGGGGGTTGCCAATCCTGGGTGTGTGGAAAAGCAAGTTCCTGCAAGGAACAGGGAGATGGTTTTAATCCCTTGGGCTTATTCCCTCCTGCCTGGTCCCATCTAACGGGGACCTGAGTGTCACACAAGAATGAAAGGCTCCCCGGGGGTGACTTCCAGCAGGCAGCGTGGCCCAACGAGGGTACGGTTAAATTAGCCAAGCACCCTACCCAAGCATTAAGCCATGTTTTAAATAACCCTGACATCTGCGAGGTCTCCGCCTGATGGGAAGTATGCGGAGACGAGGAGCGAAAAGGCGAGAGGACCTTCTGGCCAGCCAGAGTCACCACCAGGACACGGCAGAGCCCGGCAAAGCAAAATGGTCCCTGGACCAGCCATTACCGCCCCCCCCGCCCAGGCAGCTTCCCAGTGGAAAAGCTCTGCCTTGCCTCCTGCCACCCTGCCCCTTGTAGCAGCCCCTTAATTTGCTCATTAGCAAACGCAGGAACAAGAGGGAGGAACTGAATAGCATCCTTTCCCCAGGACACCCTCCGCGTCCTCCTCCTCCTCCCCCTCCGCCTTTCATAACCCCACACAAAAGCTTTTCAGAGCCGCTCGGGTCGGAGACGGGGCCGCAGGCAGGAGCCCAAGGGGGAGTCTGGGGCTGGGGCCAGCGGGGGACGAGGACTGGCATGCCTGAGAAATGCCGGGCTCTGGGGGGGCACTAACAAACCCTGCAGGAAGCACCCAATGCTGGTATCCAAGCTGGGACAGAATTGCTGTCCATAATGTCCCTGTGATGTGGCCCAGGGACACTAACGGGGCAGAAGAGTGAAACACCAGCTGGGGACACGCGGATGCTGCCCCCCGTCACCAGCTGCACCCACCCGGGCTCTGCTGGAGCATCATCACCCCAGCATCACCCCCCCGGGATGCTCGCCTGACTCCGAGCCCTCCACGGCCACCAGCCAGCCAGGGCTCCAGCACCTTGCAAATGCCAACAGACCAGGGGACGGACAGACGGACAGCGTGGCTATGACCCCACGGACATCGCAAGCCAAGCAGCCCCGCACCGGCTCCAACATCCAGAAAGTCTCCACCGTCTCAGACCCCTCTGCACACGGCAAGTGGCGGTGGCTGGAAGCGGACTCCCACGCGGGCGAGCCTGAAAATAAATCATCTCCATCCACGAATGACCTGAGATGATGTTGGGAACGTCCGGCTTGGGCTCATGGAGCCTGGAGAAACCACCCAAAAGCAATGGTTTCTGGAGGAAACCCAACTCCTGCACCATCCTGCACTCTCCGTGCCAGTGCCACACGCCCCGACCCTCTGGTCTGTACAGCTCCTTGCCCGGTGGCTTTCCAAGCAGCGTCCCCCACCCCAGGCTCACGAACCGGCACGGCTGAACGGCAAATTATATTTGTAACCAGCCAAGGGAGAGCGACCAGAGAGAAAAGGAGCGCTGTCTTGGAAGGGCTGGTTTACATTTCTAAAGAAAATGCCAGCGCTTCGGAGAGCCGCAGGGTTCTGGCTATGAACGGAGCCGAAAGGCTTTGAAAACGAACTCGGGGATGGAGGATGCTGGCATTTTACGGAGTCCGGCCTGGGGCCTGGTTTGCAGACACACAGCAGCGGCTCTCCAGCACGCTCCTCCAAGCGGGGAATTTGGGGGTAAAAGCAGTTATTCCCCCATCCCGCGAGAAACGGCAAGCTTGCGACTAGTAAACTTTTGCTCTGCCGTGCCGCTTTCTAGGTGATGCCCCCGAAGCACCCTGTGCAGCCCCGGCGGGAGGTGCAGGAAAGAGCAACCTGGGAAACCGGCAGCACCCGGGCGATGACACCCATGACGCCCTTCAGGGCTCCATGGCGGTGGCTCGGGGGGCGCAGGGGGCTGGAGGTGTGGGGGGATGCTGCCTGGGGGTCCCTCGCTGCAGGATAACCAGAGCAGCACAGGTGGGGGGCGCCCAGCCCCAAGCCCACACACCAGCCCACCCCCAGGGCTGGGGTTTCTCCGAGGGGAAACCCTTTGATTAAGGCGCCTTATAAAACTGGAGATAACTTGGGAAGTTTCCTGCGGAGGCCACACGCTCCTTCCAGCTCTCCAAGGATGCTGCCATGGAGGGCAGGCTGGCCAGCCCTCCCCTCCCCTCCGGCACCTCCGATCACCCTCCACGGGTCAGGATTTCCTCCATGCTGGCCCCCACCTCCCTCGCACAGGGCTGCGAGAGAGCAGGCGCCGGTAACACAGACACACGCTTCTGCAACAGGACAGGTCTTGGCTCTCCCCACCTCTTGGAAGGATTTTTATCTGTTCCTTCGCAGCTTGACAGCTCCAAAAGTTCATTGCTAAAGGCACCCCATCCATCAGCGTTTGCCCCCAGGGACCAGACCCGAAAGGAGAGCATCCATCTATGTCACCGCTCCACCTCCTCCTCCTCCTCCTCCTCCTCGATGGGAGCTGGGAAATGCTGGGAGGGGAGGGACAGGGTCCGGGCCAACCGCCTTACCTTGGGGAGGAGAGCCGGGGGTGCCGCCACCAGCAGCTCCGGCGGGGTCATGCTCTTGCCAGCCAGGACCACGGCACCGCACTCGGCACAAGCGCCGATGGTCAGCTGCTTCCCGTCATCCACCAGCAAGCTGTTGGCCACGCGGAGGGTGTAGAGGAAGACGGGGAGCCTGGCCACTTGAACCGCTTTTAATCCAAGGCATCGCTTCTTCTCCTGCCGGCAGAAGAAGCAGACGAAGGTCTCCACTTTGTATTGCCGGGACCAGGCGCTGCTGGGGTGGTGGGAGTTCCTGCCCTCGTGCTGCAGCCACTGCCCCAGCAGGTCATGGTAGCAGAGGACGCAGGTGGCCACCAGCCCGGTCGAGTCGGCCGGTCTGGCCCGTGGGGCAGGTGGGTAGACCGTCAGGAAGGGAAAAAAGGGCTCCTTCTCCCCAAATCGTCCCGGCGGGTTGACGTTGAGCTGGAACTCTTTGCCGGCTGCCAGCTCGGCCCCGCAGATGTAGCAGACGGAGGTGGGACCAGGCTTGACTGCGGGGTGGCCGGCCAGGCCGCTGGAGTCACCGGCGGAGAAGACCTGGTGGTACCTCCCCAGGAAGCTCTGGACCGAGGTGATGAGCTCCTCGTTGTGGCAGGCCCTGTACATGGCCCACAGGTCCTGCAGGACCCCGAAGCACTTGCGGCAGCTACTCACCTCCCAGTGCTTGTTCAGCCCCTTGGCACTGGGCGGGCACGGCAGGAGGCTGAGGAAGGGAAAATGCATGGTGCTCTTCGCATTGCCGTTGGTGATCTTGGCCGCCACCGGTCTCGCCTCCTTGCCGCACTCCTCCCCGCAGAGGTAGCAAGCCTCGGGGGCCGGCGGGGCGCCCACCCCATCCTCCTTCAGCCCTCGCCGTCCCTTGGCGGGCATGGCACCGGCGTTGAGGGGCACCACGTAGAGCCGCTGCAGCACGGGCACGTTGGCCAGCTCGAAGCTTTGCCACTGCTGCATGAGGGAGGCGAAGCAGCAGGGACACACCAGGGTGCTGCCGGCGGGCGAGAGGGGCTGGGCGCCCGGCGGAGGGCTGTGCAGCCAGAGGAAGGGGAAGAAGGGTGCCGGCGAGGTCTTCTCCTGCTTCTGGACGTGGACGCGGTGCTGGGTGGCGGGTGACAAGGGGCTGCCGCAGATGTAGCAGGCGGTGCCCGACGCCCAACCGGCCCGCTCGCTGCCTTCCTCCTCCTCCTCCTCCTCCTCCTCGCTGGTGATGTTGATCTCGCTGTCCTCCGAGGAGCAGCAGGGCGGCCCCCGCTTGCCCGCCGCCGCCGGGGGGGTCCGCGCCCCGCCGCCCGCCCCCTCGGGCTCGGAAAGGGGTTCGGCGTCGGAGAGCTCGGAGAGGTCGGAGCCGGCTGCCGGCCCTTCCTCCTCCTCCTCTTCCTCCTCCTCCTCCTCCTCCTCCGGGCCGGCGGGGCGGCGCGGCGGCGCGGCGGGGTCCCAGCCCGTCGCCCCCCGCCGCAGCCCGGCTCCCCCCGCCGCCGCCGCCGCCGCCGCCGCCGCCTCGCACTGATGGGGCCGTTTGAGCCAGTACATGCGCTTCTCCACCGGCGTGCGGCTGCGCTCGAAGGAGTCCCACTGCTCGCCCAGGAAACAGCGGCAGACGGCGCAGACCAAGGCGCAGCCCTCCGCCGAGACGGCGCGGGCGCCGGGCGCCGGCTCCTGGTGCTGGAGGAAGGGGAAGAAGGGTCGGTGGTCGCGGGGGGGTCGCACTTGAAGCTTGAGCTCTTTGCCGCGGCTGATGCCGCCGCCGCAGATGAAGCAGCAGAGGGGTGGCGCCGGGGTTTGGGGAGCCCCGGGGCCGCCAGCCGCCGGTTCGCCGGCCGCCAGCGCGGCCATCAGCCGCTGCTTGCGGGAGAGCGGCGCCGCCGCCGCCGCCCCCGGCCCCGCCGCGCTCATCGCCGCCCCCGGCTCATCCCGCGGCTCCGCCGGACACGCAGGCTCGGGGGGCGGGTTTGTGGAGCGCTCCCCCCCCCCTACACACACACACACACACACTCTCTCTCTCTCTCTCACATACGCTCCCCCCCCCCGCCGCCCGCCCGCCTCCTCCCGCCGCGGAGAAAGGAAAAAAAAAAAAAAAACAAAACCCAACAACACCAACAAAAAAAATAATAAAAAAAAAAAACCAAACAACCCCACCGCCACCGCAACGCAAAATATCCCCAAACAACAAAATAAACCGGAATAAAAGTTCGGTGCGAAAGTTTGGGTCCCGCTGGCGGCGCGGAGGAAGGGCGGCTGCCGGCCGCCTCCCGGCCCCGGCGCCCCCGGCCCGGCTCCTCCCCGGTCTCCCCCCCCCCCCCCCCCGCCCGCCGCGACCTGCCCGCCACGGGGGGAGCCGAGGGGGGAGGAACGAGCCGCTGCCGCCCCCCCCCCCCCCCCCCCCTCCGCCCGGCTGCCGCCAGCCCGGCTGGGGCGGCTCGGAGCTGCGGCAGCCGCCGCGGAGCGGGGGGGCGAAGGGACCCCACGGGGGGGGGCGGTGTGTGTGTGTGTGTGGGGGGGTGGTGTCTGTATTTACAAACCCACCCCATCGAGGGGGTTTATAAGCGGCCCCACGCGGGGATCCGCGCAGCAGCCCCCCCCCCCCCCCCCCCGGCGTTGTTGCCTCCCCCTCCATCACCGCTCTTCCACCCGCGGCCCCCCTCCCCACGCCACGGCTTTTTGTGCAGGCCCCCAACCCCCCCAAAAAAAAGGCACCGTGCCCAGGTTCACACCGGCAGGACGGATCCCACGGCGCTTTGCCGAAAGCACCGTCCACATTCCCTGCCCACCACATCCCTGCCCACCCACCAGCCGTTAACTCCGTGTCCCGACCACCGATCAGCCCCGGTAATTTATTTCACGTTTAAAAAAGTCCTGCTGCTGTTCCAGTTCAATACCAGATTCTATTTCCCGCTCGGTCCTAAAATGCTGCATCGCTTTGCCACTCACTGGTAAATAGCTGATGTGTTCCCAGCCAGAGTTGGCCACGTTTCAGCGACGCATGCAATAATCCCGGTATATCCTTACCTGCCTTGCAGCCTGCGATAAGATTTAACGCTTGTAAAGCACTTTGCTGTCCTTGGACAATAGGCACCGCGGAAGTGCAAACTGTACCGAGGTCCAGCCACAATTAAACCTGACTTATTAACCGCCCGAGCACCTAGTCAGCATACCCACCGGCTCGGCACCGCTCTCCCGGTTAAAAAAATATATTAGCAGCCGTAAGGATATTTTTCAAGCAGTCATTTTATGAAGGAGCCTGCTCCCGGCAGAACTGTTGAGTTTGAGTTCATGGCAAGTCACTGCAACGTCCCCGGTCCTGTCCTTACAAAGCCCTGAGCCCGTCCTGCTGAAGGAGGGTGCTGTGCAGGATCAAACCCAAAGAGGCAAGGTCGGTAATTGCGATAGGACGCAGGGACAGAGGGACAGGCGGGATCATGGGCTGAACACCCGAGCCACGCGTCGGGACACCCGGCTGATGCGGGGAAGCCACATCGTCCCCGCTCCCCATCACCTCCCCCCCCCCCAGTGCGAGCACAGTCCTCGCCCTCGGGGCACCCTGGCTGTGTCCCCCCTTGGGCTGACAACCCCTTGATGTCATCTCCCACCCGGACTGCGGGTGACGGCGTCCAGCGCTCCCCGGCAACTGGCCGTGAGATCAAACAGATTGTGTGACATCAGCTGGAGCGCGGGCAGGGGGCAGGAGGGCTCTTCGGGGACCCGGATCCGGTTTCCACGCAGATGGCTCCGGCAATAAAGAAGCAGGGGGGGGGTGGGAGGCGACACACAAAGCGGGGAACACGATACCTTGGGAGAACTGGCTCTGCGGGGCTTTTTTCAGGGGTTTCCAGAAGACAGCAGGGCCTCATTATATTTTATTTATTTATAGGCCTGATGTGGCGTTGGCTCTATGCACGGAGGGCGTGGGGAGCACTGCGCGTGTCAGGGTGGACGTGACTCAGATGCTCTTTAAAGGTGCATGTGGCCTCTCAGTGTCACCCCTTTTCCCTGGTGGGACGGGGCCATCCGGGCGGCATAGGGTCCCTGAACTCTGCGCAGCAGCAGCGGATCGGGGAATGCTTCACCCCATCCTGGGACCCTTTGCTGCCGCTACCTCTGGGTTTTCCCGGGGGAGCGTGGTCCAGGGCTGCCCCCGATTGCCCAGCCGGAGCTCCCGGGGGAGACGCAGCCGCCGGCTCAGCCCACCCTTCGAGCGCGGCCGACAGATGCTCTCCCGCCTGCTCCGCAGATGGGCGAGAAAACAACGCGCTGCATTCAAGGACCAGAGCTCAGCAGGGCCAGACCCCCCCCTCCGCCTCCCCATCCTGCCCCAAAACACCAACACCCCCCCTTCCCCCCACCCTGTGCCGCTCTCCGGAGGTGCCGCGAGCCCCCAGCTCCCCCCCGCATCCCGCCGGGACACAGCCTGCCTCGGAGCAGCTTCCCGGGCCTCGGCTGCGCAGGGACAGAGCAGCTCATTTATCACCCTGTGCCGCCCCGGCCCTGCGGTTGCTGTTTGCAACAGAGAAGCTGGGAGGGAGAGAAAATTTCTCAAGTCGGCCTCGGCAAGAACTGAAAACATATGCCCTGGCGGCAAACGCTTCCCCCGGGGCGCGCGGGGATCCAGACGAGCCTAGCACAGGATTTTCCACCGCGGCTCCCGCCGGCGCGCAGCCCTCCTGCCAGAGCCGTCGTTTTAAAGCGATCCGGGGGGCTGGGGATGGTGACAGCCAGGTCCGCTCCTCCGAGCCCCATGCTGTGGGGATAGCGGGATGCCATGCAGACGGAGTGGGATGCGGTGCAGGATGGCTCCTCTCTCAAGCTGGATGGCTGCGGTCCAGGTTCAGGAGGCAAACATCCTCACCGCGCCCAACTTAGACCTCCTTGCTGGCTCGCAATGCAGAATCGTCCCCTTGCACGAAGGCAAACCCCAGGGACAGATGTCCCTTACAAGGCAGGGGACGAACAGCCGCTGCGTGACCATATTGCGACAGAGCTCGGCGCTGGTTGTGCAAGGTGCTGTACAAACAGCCCTGAGTGGCCTCGTGGTGTGGTGCTCCCCTGCATCGCACCGGGTCGGGGCTCAGGATGGATACATGAGCAGCCTTGCCTGGTGCTGGGGCCATCCCCAACCCCATCCCCATCCTCATCCTCATCCCCATCCCCAACCCTATCCTCATCGCCATCCCCAACCCCATCCCCAACCTCATCGCCATCCCTAACCCCATCCTCATCCTTGTCCCCATCCCCAACCCTACCCCTGTCCCCATCCCCAACCCCATCCTCATCTTCATCCCCATCCCTATCCCCAACCCATCCTCATCCTTGTCCCCATCCCCAACCCCATCCCTGTCCCCATCCCCATCCCCAACCCCATCCTCATCTTCATCCCCATCCCTATCCCCAACCCCATCCTCATCCCCTTTCCCGTCCCTGCGGCCCCTTGGGCACTGCAGGACGGTGCCCAGCAGCACCCACTTCGCAGGACGCCGGCGAGGTGCCGCGGCACCCTCACGAGCGGGCACGTGCTGCAGATCCCCCCCCATCCCCAGGACCAGGAGGTTAATATGGAAATTACCAACTGCTTATTCCTTCCAGCTGTTGCTGTGAGTCATCAAGTGCCTTAAAGAGCATTTCAAACAACACAGTGCCTTCGAGACAGCGTGACTGTTCCCCCAGCCACCCCCTCCGGATAATCCTCCGCGGGGTCTGGTGTTTGAAAAGGGAATATTTCTCCAAGGAGGCAATTCCCAGCCGTGCGCGGCTGGGGAGGCAGAACAGCCGCTGCCTCGCCGCGGCGCCTGACCGGGCTCCCACCTCCGCCCGTGGGCTCCCGGCCTCCTGCCGGAGAGCAAACCCAGGCTGGGAAGGGCTCCGTGCCGGGCAGCCCAGCCTGGCTGTCATCCCTGTTCAAAATCCAACGGGGACATACAAATGCCACCACACACAGGCACGGGTGACAACCCCTGCTATGCCGCCCAGGGAAACTGAGGCACAGGGCGGCCAGCCTGAGCACCGCGGTGTCACCTGCCTGGGGGCAAGGCTGGCAGGACACAGCCGCGGGACCCCGGGGCGCTGGCCTGGCGTTCGATGACCTTGAACTCTGCACTCAACAGCCATATTTTTCTCTGCAGGCTTTTTTTTTTTCATTTTTGTCTTTTGGTTTTTGTTTTTTAAAAAAGACTGATCTCCGCACTCGGTTGGTGTTGCTTTTTCAGATGGAAAAGATAGGGCTGGGTCTTGGAAATAATCAGGATATATCTTTTATCTGCTGCTTTAACCTTTCTTTGATTATTTTTTACTTTCACAATTGATTTTTTTTTCCTTTTGCTGGAAAAGCCCAGCCAGGTTTTCTCCTGCTTGTAAACTGTTTCCCCCGGTCCTTCGCACGGCCGTGCAGGTGAGTCGAGGATGCTCTCAGCCAAGATCGTGGCTGGTGCGAGCAGGAACATCTGCCTCGGCGCGGCTTGGAGCCTGAAATAAATAAAAAAAAAATAAAAAGATGACCCGAGAAAGGCTGTGTGCAGGGGACAAGGAGCTGTGGGGCGAGCGGAGGGGAAGGGGACGCAGCCATCCTGTGCTGAAGCCACAACCATGGACCGGAGCACGGGGTCTGCAGTGAGGGAGGGTGCAGGGTGGTCCATGCCTGGGAGGGAAGGATGCTGCTGGGACCTGGGACCGTCCCGACGAGACAGGATGGAGAAAGGTGACTCTGGGGATGGGAGGGGGACACCGACAGCCACCGCAGCCCTGCGGGGACACGCTGCGGCTGAGCCGGAGCCGCTCTGCTCCGCCAAGCGCTTTCGGAGATGCTGCGGCAAAGAAATTGCTGCTCCTGCGACAGCCAGAGGACAAAGCCATCGTGGGGGCGCATTCGGCGCCCGGTCCAGCAGTTGCCGGTGGCTTGGTCGGAGCGGGAGCCCAGGGCCCAGCCTGGAGGAGCACAGGAGCGCGCGTGGGAGCGCATGACCCCCGCGTGGAAGCGAAGTGAAGACCCAGCACCCTCAGCCCCAGCTCCGAGTCCCTGCGTGGGGCATCCAGCGGCGTTAACCTTGTTCCGCACCTCCCGACTCACCCCCGCTGGGGCCGGGCGCTGATTCACCCCGTGGCACCGTGCCCTGCGAGGCAGGAGGGAGCCACGTCCCCTGCAAGGCACAAGGGCCGGGTTGCCTTTTTTTTTTTTTAAAAAAGGTTTTTTTTTTTTTTTTCTTTTCCTTTCCAGAACGAGCTGCTCTGCAAATGCCAAGTGCTGATGCCAAAGGGCCGTGTCAACAAAGAAGAATGAGTGTGGCTGTTAGAGGCTGCTATTAAAAAAGGGTGGAGAGGAGAGGGAGAGGAGGGGAAAAAAAAAAAAAAAGGAAGAAAAGGTTTGTCAGTGCAAATAGTAACAGTTTGCTCAGCAGTAAAAATTCAGGAGCAGCAGCCGGGCCGCTGCAGTGCCCTCGGGGGCTTGTGCCAAGCAGGGACTCCGCACCCCATGTCCTCCCTGGGACACAAACCCATCCCAGCCACTTTTCATCCCCTCCACGGGCAGCACAAAGTGTTTTCCAAGCTCAAAGTATTTCCTGAGCCCGCTCGGCCACCGACGCAGGGAGCCGCGGCGGGGCTGTGCACGGCATCGGCTCCCCGGCAGGTCGAGGTCCTGCCGCGTGAGCGCCAGGAGCTATTTCTAGGCAAGCCCTGGCTGCTGCCGAGTGGGACAGGAGGGAAGGAGCCTCTCACATGACGCTGAAGATGCAACGGGAAGACACGGTCTCTGGTTTCAGCTTTCTATTCCCAGCCCGTTATTCACCAGTCGAAGATGCCATCTGCCCCGCCGGGCAGCCGCAGGGAGCCGGGAACGGAGCTGGTGGAGATCCAAAAGAGCCGTAGGGAGTTAGGCATCCTCGTCCCTCTGGGAAGCAGGTGGACACGATGGCAACTCCTGCCCAGCCAAAAATCCCCCTCGGTGTTGTCTTTCCCCCCCTGCCAAGATCTGGTACCCAGGATGTCCAACCCAAGCAGATGCAGCAGTGCCTGGGATGCCCAAGTAGCGCCACATGGGAAAAGGCAACGCGAGCTGTATACATACAGCAGGAGAGAGAAACATAGGCTGAATCTTTCTCCCAAATCCAGACTGGAAGTCTTTCTGAGGTTAGCACGCCAGTTTACTCCATTCTGACTTTTTAAAAAATAATCTAGTTTACCATTTTTGAAGCCCAACTCAGGGCTTTCCTCAGCCCCGATTTTATTCCCACGTCAGCATGTACCCTGAACGCTCCCACCCTTTCGTGCTCATCTCAAAAGCAAGGTTAGGAGGAAGGCAAACCTCCTTGAAAGGCCTGCTTTTTAAGTATTCTTCTCCCGCCCGCCCCCCCCTCCCAAAAAAAAAAGAAAAAATTTGGTCAAAATTGAGATGTTCCCACAGAAATTGGTATTTCCCGATGGAAAAACATTCCATCAGCAAAACGCTGACCCGCTCCGGTTACAGCCTGGTCATGGCGATGAGGCAACGCAGCTGGGAAAGGAATTAAAAGGGAGCTGGAGAGCTGCTCGGCTTCACCGCGTCCCGTGGCCCCGGCTGCGAGCCGGCAGCAGGGACCCCGCTCCTCCCCGGGGCTTCCCGGTAGCGGGATGCGGATCGGCCGGGAGGAGCCAAGCTGTCAGCACAGCACCCAGCCAGCGGCACCCAGGGATCCCGGCACCGGTGGCTGTCACCCGTCATCACCCCAACCCTGCTGGCACCCCGTGATGTCCCCCCGGGGTGCGAACACCTGCGGTCCCTGCTCCCCCAAAGCCAACTGCTGCTTATCTGAAGCTCAGGGGAGCCGAGGGTACCAGATGTCCCCAAGGATGAAGCTCTGCAAACAAACCGAGCCCGGCCCCTGCTCGTTATTGGGAACATCTTGCAGGATTTAGCGAGCTGCGGGAGGAGATTAGCTCAGCAGGTTGGCCACCGGGGCCGCAGATCAAGGGCTGCCGCCTGTGTCTTCGCTCTAAGAATTGGTGGAAGTGCTTGTTTGGGAGGTTCTCCTCTGCCTTCGGGTGGCCAAGCGATAGACGGGCTTTGTTTTCTTTCTTTTTTCAAGGCAGGTTGGTAAATGCAGGCTGGAGGGGATCAGGAATAAATCGTCCCTTCTGCAGCCAAAGGGCGAGAAGAGAAACTTCGGTATTGGGATGTTTTTTGTTGGCAATGATGGGGCAGAAGCCCGCAGCGGTAACCACAGCCCGTGCAGGGTCTGGCCCTGCTGCGGCGAGTACCGATGCACAGGAAAGTGCCGGCCCTGCAGGTGAAGCGGGCGCTGATCCCCACCACCCTGGACTCACCTTCCCCGCACGGTGCTGGATCTCATCAGCCTCCACGGACACATCCCTTCGGACACAGGATGCTGACATCGCGCCTGGGGAAACTGAGGCAAAGGGGATAATCTGCAGGAACGTGAGCCCAGACCTCCCAAATTCCCAAAACCCCTAGCTCATCCCTTCCCTGTACCGAGCCCTTCTGCCCTTGTGCCTGTTGAGAGGCATCATCAGCCCCCAGAGCCCCCTCCCCAGCCTGGCAGGTATCTCTGGCCATGAAGCCCTCCATCCTCCTGCAGCTTCCACGTGGGCTGGGCACCTCCTCCTTTACCAGCTCCTGTCCAATATGTCCGGATCAATTGCATCCCTATGTCCTGCTAATCGCTTTCCCAACCAAATGTGGGTTTCCAGCAGGGATTCGCTCCCTCCGGCTGCAGGGATGCTCTGAGCGCCCAGCGGTCCCTGCCCTGGGGACACTTCCCATGCCTCCAGCCGTGGGTGTTTAACAGGCAGCATGGTCGGACTTGGGAGCGTCGGTTACAATGGGGGACACTGAACTTCTTGACCTGTGCCCAGGTTGCCTCCTGGGCAAGAACACTCCCTTCCCGGGAGGAATTATGCCCACGCGTCTCGCTCTGACTTCTGCTAGTTGCATCCATCCCAAGGGATGCGCTCGCCCTGCCGGCGAAGGTGAATCCAGATCCCACTGGGCAAACGCACCGTCATCCGGCGCCCAGCCCCAAATCAGGGTGCACCAGGGATGGGGTCCCCATCCCGACCTCTCCTCCTTCCTCCCCACTCCCACCCCCGCGGTACATCAATGTGAACTAAAAGCAAGTTTATCTTAAAGGCTTTTTAAAATATGTATAAAAAAAAAAAATACAGCTTCATCGGAAAGGATTTTTTTTTTTTCCCCCTCCTTTTTTTTTTTCTGGGGGGGGAAAGGTTTATGCCTCCCTGGGGACCTCTTCAATAAAACGCGTTCTGGCTCTCCGAGCGTCTGACTGCAAATCAGGTTCCAGCCGTTCCCTTCCTGTGCCGACCTGCTGGAGTCGGCTGTTATTCTTGGCAGGGTGCCCCGAAGGAAGAAAAAAATCCCCCCCCCCCCAGCTCCCAGCGGCTGGGAAATGCTGATGACATGACACCTTCCAGCATTCTTCAAGGTCAAGAGGGGAGGGAGGGAAATGAAAGGGGAGAGGGTTTTTTTTTTGTTGTTGTTGTTAGCGTGGGTTATTGCTTCGCTCAGGCATTTCCCTTTGATGCTCGCTCCTCGTTACACAAGATGTTGCAGGCTCGCCCCGCCGCCCGGTGAAACGCCGGGGGTACGAGCTCACCCCCTTCCCCGCCAGCGACGGACTGCCCTCCCAACGGCATTTTAACACCCGGACCACGTGGGTTCGGCTGAAACCCAAGCTGGTTTTAACCTCCTGCCCATCCCAAGGAGTGTCGCATTCGGCGTTTCCCTACGGCACCGGTACCCGGGCTCCCCCGTGCAGAAAGCCCCAGGCCCCGGGCGCTGCAGCGGGCTGATAGGGACACGCAGCGTCCTTCAGCGTCCCCCGCCACAGGACTTCTGCTCCGGCAAGTAAAACTTGGCACCCCTCTCCTTGAGATAACAACAAATCTCTGCTAATCCCCCTACTCCCGGCTGCCAAATCCTCCTCCTCCTCCTCCCCCTGCCGCCAAGCCAAGGTGCCGAGCTCCTCAAGGCAAGTTGCACGCAACCATTAATCCCCGCAACGAGGGATCGCCCTTCTTGGTGCTGCCGGGGGGGAGGGAGCGGGCGCAGGGGACGGGCGGCAGCACCAATGTCACACGCAGCCGGCGGCAGGGGAGGACGCTGCACCCCTCAGAGAGGTTTCGGTTGATGCCCCAGATCTGGGCTGATGTGGCGCTGCCGGAGCAGATGGCTCTGGCCTCTGTGTCCCTGTGAACGGATGCTTTTGCTCTCCCGCTTTCCTAGACTGCATTGGAAGGAAGATCAGAAATGGTCTAAGAACAGTGACAAGGGGAAGCGAAAGCAGATGCCAGCAGCGATGGCCAGGGACAAAGAAACAAGCCAGGGACAGAGATGGGGCAGTCCCCATGTTTGCAACGCAGGCTCGGGATGGGGTGATGCCTCCAGTCCCCTGGGAGCGCCGGCACGTCGCTCACATCCTCACAAGCTGCACCGCGGTCCCTGCAGTTTGGGATCTAGCCCCGGGGCACCCTGCCCCGTGTCCGGCCGAGCTCTTGCTGACACGCCGGTCCGTGAGACTGCCAACGATGCTCGAGGATCATCTTTAGGAGCAGATACGAGCTAAACTGCCTGCGCTGGGGACCTCCTTGTCTCCTTTACACAACATTTTTGGGCCAGGGTGGTGAGTGAGCCTGTTGGCTGCGCTGGTCGGGGCTGATGGGGCTCCCAGCTCCTTGCTGGCTCTCAGCCCTCCTTAGTGCCATGGGAATTAGCCCATGCTTTGCAGAGTCCCCTTGGGATTACCAGGACCAGAAGGACCTGGGCTTGCCCTGCAGCTGACTTGGAAAGGAGCAGTGGAGGGTCCGCAGACCACCCCGGCATCCATGCAGGCCGCAGGTTCCCCTGGAAGCCGGTGCATGGCCGCATCCTGCTCCGAGGACTGCTGGAGGAAATCCTGGAAGGCCGTCTTACAATGCAGCCCTTCCTGTCCCCAAAGGACCGCTGAGCACAGAAAAGGCACCGCAGGCTGACGGCACCAGCCAGCCCCAGGGGGATGCGGTCCTACCCCATGGCACCTTGATGTCCAGCCCACCTGGGGCCCACTTCCCCCTGGGCTCCCAGCCAGCAGCACCGCTTTGTATTAAAAAAATACACAAATACAATAAGAGCGGCAGGTCGATTGCCCAGGACCCCACCGGAGGCAGAGACACGGGCACAGCCGGTACAAGATGGGGGGAGATGCTGTCACAGGGGATGCTCCTCTGCGTACCCCAGACACCTGGTGCTGGTGCCTCTGTTCCCCCTCCCGCTGATATCCCACCTGCACAGCAAAGGGCAAGATCTCCTTAATGTCACTGAGCCGTCCCCTCCCTGCCACAAGCAGCCCTTCTGCTCCTGCCAGCCCCACTTATCCCCCCCCCAGGGACCCACAGCCCCGTGTTTGGGCAGGAGGCCGTGCAGGGAGGCAGGGTGGCAGCAGGTCACATCCCAGCACTGCCTGTGCCGTGGTGACAGGCTCAGCGCGGGGCTCCCGTGTTATTGTTCCCGGTTGTTTTCCAGGGGGGAGGCCGCGGGGCCAGCTGGCTGCTGCCGGGCTGGAACAGCGTGGCCTATTTTAAACCGCTTGCACAAGGAGTCAGCAGCTCCAGCTCGGATTTTTTCCGAACTTTATTTGTCCAAACGCTCCGCGGGGAGAGAGGGAGGGAGAGAACAGGAGGGGGGAAGCAGCTCCTGGCTTGCTCCGCTGCCAGCTGCTCACCTGCGCCAGCGGTGGTCCAGGCTGCCGGCGGCAGCGGCGAGGATGCTGCATGCGATGCCCGCCAGCCAGAGCCCCCGGGCACGGAGGCGTCCCCAAATCCCACAGGGTCAGCACACACAGAGAAGCCGTAGGAGAGAGGGATGGAGCATCAAAGCCTGTGTCCTGCCTTTAAAGGGCAGCAAAGACCTGTCTAGAGGCCAAGCTATGGCTCTCGCAAGCATCCCGAGGGCGGGTGGCTCTGCTGTGCACAGGGGCTTGTGCCAAGCGGCCACACGTACGGAAAGAGCCACTGGGGAGCCAGGATAAAACCCCAGCCGGACCCTGCTGCAAACACCAGTGGGGCTCAGAGACACCCAGTAAAAGGGGCTGGAAAACCCTCCTGCTCCCATGGCGGGTCCCAGCTCCATCATGTCCTCTGTGCGCCGCCCCCGGCCATCCCCCTGAGGCTGCTGCCACCTGGGGATGAAAACACCAAGTCTGCAGTGATTCGAAATTGACAAGTTTAATTTCAAATCCCTAATTTACTCTTTCCCCGCCCCCCACAATGGACCACACCTGCTGCAAACGGTGGTTTTTTTTTTTTTTTTGGTAGGGCAACCCTTCCCTGAAAGTCCCGAAGGACCCAGTGGCCCCAAAACACAGAGCAGCAGCGCTTGCAGGGGAACACCTTCTCCTCAACAGAAGGCTTCATATTCCAAAACACAACCAGGGCACCCATGGCCCAGGAATTTTTTCCATGCCCTTTCCTTTCAGCCAAGCTGCTTACCAAACCTCTTCATGAAATGACTCCTCCTGCCCCGGGCTGAGGTGAGCTCAGAACACCCCTTCCAGCTCTTTTGTCTGAAATCCAGCATCTCTTGCAAGGGTCAGCAGCCAAAACAATATAAAACACGATTTCCTAACCCTGCTGGTGGGAAAACACTGTGAAGAACAGAGGGGGATGACTACGGTTTAAAAAAATGTAATTGTGCTCAAAGATTTTTTTTTTTTTTTTTACCTTTTCCCCCCAAAGATGTGGGAGTTGCTGTGGCCAGTAGAAATAAATTGCCTTTTTCCAGAGTTACCAAACCCTTTGCTCGCTGGGGAGGAACCGTGCTCCTGCTTGGTGGGGTGAGGGGGGGACCTGGCCCGTGATGGGGGTCCCGGAGCAACCTGAACGCCGACGCACATGTTTTGTAACTGCCAAACCCGGCTCACAAAAACCTACGTCTTGGCTTTTAAGCTGTTGGCTGGAGGCCCTTTCGAGCTTTTTAGTTCGAAGAACAGCTCAACTCTTGGAAGAAAAGGGGGGAGAAGGAAAAAAAAAAAAATAAAAAAAATAGTTATCAGCTGTTGAGTGCTAGCTGGATGCGAGAGAGCCGTTGAGCCGCACGCCGACCGGGTGGACGGCCCGAGAGCTCCACGGATGTCAGATTGGCCGAAGGCAATACGTTTATGGCCCTGGCTGGAAGCCCTTCTGAGAAACCCATCGCAGTGATTTACGGTGCTTCCGATGTATACGAAGCCATTCCTCTTCCACTGACCAGCCTGAAAAGAAAACATCTGTGATATGTCAAAGTCAGCGAGAGGGACGAAGGCGTAAATTGGCGTGCGTGCCGGAGGGCAGGGTGACACGAGTCCCAGCATGTTCCCGCGCCCGGCGCCGGCCGAGCCGGGGCAGGAGCCGCTGGCAGCAGAGCAGCGGGTCCCACTCGAGGACACCCGCATCCCGCTGCCCTTCCCGGGGCTTTCCCTTCCACTCGCGGAGCCGAGAGGTACTAAAATATGCTTTAAATAAACAGGCTGCCTTTCCCAGCAGAGCCAGTCAGGGGGGACGGAGCCCAGCTCTGTTTAATGCTGGATTTACCCTGGCAAGCCCAGAGCGTGGGTGGGAGCGTACCCAGCAGCCCCCCCCATCCCCAGCTCCTCCAAGCCCTCCTGCCCCAGCCAAATCCAACACCCGCAGCAGCATCCCAGATGTTGTGAGCAGGTCGGAAACACCTTGGCTGCACACACACACCGCCCTGGCACCGGCCCCGGGCAGGTGCTGCCAGTGGAGGGGTCTGACCCATGCGCAGCCCCCCCCGGGGCCGGCTGGGGTCCCCCACCTTGGTTGCACGGCTTTCGCATCCGTCAGAGTCCCCGGGGACTGGAATGCAGGAGGCAAGTGGAATCGCTCCACACCAGCGATGGAGCTGTGGGACGGAGAGACCCCTGGCTCCAGGGCAGCCACCCGCCTTGGGGAGCAAACAGCAAATCCCACCATGGAAATCGGCTTTTTCCTGTGCAAGGAGGTCCAAGCTATTGCTAGAAGCAATGCAGCGGGACAAAAGTGCCGGTGTCCCAGGCTGGGGACAGCGTTTGGGGCCTGACTGCCAGCTGTGCAAACACACCAGCATCTCCATTGCTAACGGTGCCTCGAGCACCTTGTGCAAGGCATGGCTATAAGCCGAGCGTGCAACTCGGCCGGGCCCCATCACACCGGGGGCAGAGATAAGGACAAGTCTGGCCCCAGGGGAATGGGGGATCTCCTGTCCGGACATGCAGTCGGCTCCCATTACACCCACTCGATCCCAGGAGGACTGTGAGCTTCATCCCTCCTGCGCATCCTCAGCGAAACAGCTTGGACCCAACCGCCTCCTAAGCATCAGCCTGCAGGGTATCTCCACGTGGCATCGGTGCAGCCCTGCCAGATGATATCTTCAGCTTCTGCAGTGGCATTAACGCCTTGTCCCATTTGGGGACTCCTTGGCAGAGCTGGCATTTCTCCTCTTGGCACCCAGAGGGAAAGGTGACCCTGCAGTGTCCTGCATGAGACCCAGAGCTCCCCTGGCGCACAGGACTGATCAGGCTGCAAAATCCAAAAAAAAAAACAACCCCAAAAAAACCCAAAAAACAAACAAACAAACAAACAAAACCCAACACACAACCCTGGAGGTGGTGATCTGCCCCCACTCAGACCTGCTGCGTGAGCGGGCAGGTCCTTCACCCCGGGATGAAGGAGAGACAGGCAGCGAAGCTCGTCTCTGCCCCAGTATTAAGAGCTGCTGAAAGCTGGGCGTGCATCCACAGCAAAATCCCCGTGGGGGTTTTTGGGAGTGTATTCCCCTTTCTCCAGCATCCCTCCCTGCATCCCCGTTGCAGCCGTGATGGGAGCGGGCTCTGGGGATGGAGGGTCTTGGCAGCAGCCCCCAGCGCTGGGCCACAGATGTGGCCGCAATGGCTGATTGCCTCCGGGTTTCACTTCAGCTCTTCGCAAGGAGCAAGGGGGGAAGGATTTAAAAAAAATCTATTTCTGGGCACCAGAAGTGAAACAGCAGCGTAGGAAAGGGATCGCAATCCTGCCTGCCCGCCAAGCCAGTCTCCCAGCCTCGAAAGGGGAAGCGGGGGCGATGCTGCCATCCACGGGATCCCCAAAAACCACACTCACACCCACCCCCGGGGTCTGCAGAGCAGCCAGGTGACATTGCACCAAAGCCACAGCTTTCGCTGTGGGTCAGGGGGAAGTGGCAGCCGCCGGGTGCGATAGCAGCCGAGTGCAACTCTGCCCTGGCGGCTGCCAAGTTTGGGGGTTTTTGGCGTTTTTTGTTTGTTTGTTTTGTTTTTCTTTTATGAGCCTAATTTCACAGGAAGGAAAGAGCCTTTAATGCAAGTGGGGCGATTGGCAGCCAGCTCCTGCGAACCCTGGGCTGGGGGCTGCCAAGGAGGGGTTGGGGGGGCTCCTCCTTGGCAGCCCCCAGCCCCTTTCTCTGCTTCAGCTCCCCGTCCATCCGCCAGGATGCAAATCCTGCGCAGCAGAGGCCGATAAATGCAAGTGGGGAGGCCGCCCAGCCAAACAATTCCTCCTCTAAGCCCTTTGGAAAAAAAAAAAACAAAACACCCACCCCCCCCCCCACCGTGGAAAAAGCTGTATCCCACAGGAATTGCAGGCAAATCGCCTCCCCGTGCCCTGCCAGACGCGGAGGAGGAGTGGGCAGCTGATGGCTGCGCGAGCTCCTGCCAGGACCTGCCCAGCTCGCCCTGGTTTGGTGCTCAGGAGCTCGAAGAGGCTGCAAGACGCTTGGCAGGGGACAGCGGCGTCACCCTCTGCTCTGCCCTCCCCGGCGAGCCCAGCGCCTTCCCACGCAGCATCACACGCGGCCGGCCGGTGCCCAGCAAGGCAAACACCCACCCACCGCCCTGCCCTGACTTTCCCAGCCCGTGCCGGGGTGCGGGTGACCTGGGTGGCTTCACCTTCGTGCCAGGGAAGAGAAATTCGGACACGGACAGGAGGCAGATGCTCCCGGCTCTGCGACCACCCGCCTCCTCCCCCATCCCCATCCCAGGATGCATCAAGCCCCCGCTGGAAATACAAACAGCCCCCGGGAGATGCGCGCCGGCGAGCAGACGGGGCTCATCACCCATCGGGAGGGCCGACAAGCAGCGATCCCGGCCCTGCAGCCCCCAGGTGGGGTGCAGGCAGGCCGGTCCAACCCCCCCCCCCCGCCCCCCAACAAAGACCATATGGTTCCAGTCACACAACCGGCTCGTACGCCATCAAATGACTGCCTGCGAGAAGGCGGCGGGACTCCCAGCGGCCACAAGGCAGCCCCCGGCGCGGCCTTTGAGCCGTAAACGGCTATATTCCCTTCCCAGCACTCACGCCATTAAACATGCATGCGTTTCCACCGCCGCTTTAAGCAAGCGATAAGTCAGATTGGGGAGGGCGAAGGGGGTTGGAAATAAAAAGCACCCCCCGGGCGAGAAACGGCCAGCGAGCCCCTGCTCCCCCCGCACCACCCCCCCTGGGATTTATGAATGAAAACACGCTTCGCCTTGGCACTGCAAATTTCCTCGATGCACACGGGCAAGGAGGGGGGGAAATCCTGGAATTATGAGGCTCCAGCACCAATTAGGGCTGTTTACATTGACGTAAAGTCTGGGTGAAGTCCCCACCCCTGCTCCCAGCATATTTATGAAATTACTCCTGCTGACACTGACAAATGCAGGAGGGAAAGTCCCGCAGAACGCAGATCCAGCCCGGCGCTACGTGGGGTTTTTCAAATCAGCGCTGAGACAGCCAGTTTCTACAAATATTAGCCCAGACATCCCCCCCCCCCGGCCCTCTTCAGCCAACCTCACCCCAACCGGGGCAGCGGGGACCCCCAGACCTCAAGCCTCCCTGGTGGGAACCACCAGCATCTCCCACCAGGGCCAGGACTCCCGGAGAGGGAAGAGAAGGCAGCAGCACACCCAGGGAGAGAGGCTGGGATGCGTAGACAAACCCTCTGTGTTCCAGAAATGCCTGGATAACCATGATCCAGGCGTCCCCTCTCTTGTTTAGGGACCTCAGGGCACCATCTCCAGCTGGGAGAGGGATGCTCTGGGGACCCCACTCTCCCCCATCACTCACTGCTGCTGTGCCAGAGCAGGACATCCCAGGCTCCATCAGCACCGGAGAGTCCATGGAAAAGGAATAGCAGCTTTATGCCTGAAAAATCCCCAGGAAAGCCTTTCCCCCCACCCTGCCATAAAGGGAAACTATCTGAACCTGCTCCCCACCACCCACGCAGCAGCCCAGACGCAGCGCTGGGCGCCAACATGGGCGTGTTGGATGCGAACCGTCGAATTAGGGAGGTTGGCCAAGCCAAGATATTCCCACTAACGGTTCCTGGCACCGGAGCTCGCCGGGGGCCGACCGGGATGCGTGCACGGACAGAGATGCCGCAGCCGGTGCGTGGCAGGGGGCACGGCGGGGGTGGGGGGGGGGTTGTGGGGAAGGATGCTGAGTGCTGCCAGATGCCGCCGAGGTCAGCGACGTCGGGAGCGCTGCAAATAGCTCCGGAGGGAAGGAATTGAGGCCTGATCCAGCCAAGCACGCGGGAGCGCGCCAGGGGGGGCGATGGGGCTGGTGCTGAGCACGTTCATGGGGGGCCTTTGGGGAAAAGGCCTCGGGTGAGGCAGCAGCAGATGAGTTTCGGCACCGAGGAAGGCACGTGAAAGATGGAGCGAGCGATTCCTGCACGCCGCCGGGCTCGAAACAAGCCGAAATCCCTCGGGAAGGAGATCTAAGCGTGGCGGCAGCCGGATCAATGCAAACCGCTCGGCTCGCTGCACGCCAGCAGGGAGAGGCACGACCAGAAAGGAAGCAAAGGCGATGGAGGAGGAGGAGGAGGAGGAAGAGGAGGAGGAGGAGGGGCTGGAGCAGGCAGCTCTGTTGCCCAGCGCTGTCGGCTGCCCCTTCCTGCAGCGAAGCGGAGCGCAGGAATGCAAGAGCAGGGAGGGAAAAGGAGAAGAAAGCCTCGGGCGACGGGATGAAGAGGGACCAGAAGAGCTGCAGAGGAAATATTAAGCAGGGGGAGCCAGCCCGCAGGAAGAAAATTACTTCCCTTTCGGCCCCCCCAAACAGAGCTCAGCGCTAACCTGGGGAACTCCTCACTGCTGTACAGCAGCAAAGCTAGAAACTCAACGGGATTAAAGTCACAGAATAATTCCTTTTTCAACAAATACCTATTAGGCAGGTGTATAGACAGCAACAGCATCTGCAGCTACGTTTATTGCGATAAAAAGCATGGACATAGGAGGAAAATTCAGGCTGTAGAACCATAATCCACTCAGACCTGAAGGTAAATTTTCCCCGCTGCCATCCCAGTACCCAACCACTGGAAAAACGATGGACTTGCTCAATTTGATAAGGAGCCTCAGAGCAGGTTTTTTGCAGCCCGCAGGCATGCTGCGCCGCGGGAGCGATGCTCAGTAGAGCAGCACGCGGAGCATCACCTTACCCTCTGCCACAGAGCTTTCATTCGTTAACGGATTACAGATTAGAAAAATATTTAACATCGGCTGCAAAACAACACGTTTCCCCATCTGGCAAAACCCACCCTCTTTTGCTAAGGCGGCTCCGCACACACGATGCCCACACCATGCCGAAGCCAACAGCCCACAACCGGGGCGGGGGGGAGGAGAAGAACGGGAACTGCCGCCCCCCCCCCCCCCCCCCCCACCACCTTGCAATGCCCTGACGACATGCCAAAAAGCAGAACTTCCAGCAAGTTAAACTAAAAATGGCAAATCCCCTTTCATCTCCCCAGCATTATTTTTACCCGGCGTCCCAGCGCGGGGACAGCGCTGCCGTTTCAAAGCTCAGGCTTGAGCTTAAGAAGCCGGGAAAAGCTCAGCAGTGCCCGTGAGCCGTCTCGGGGTGAAAACAGAGCAGAGATGGAGTCGCTTTAATTTAATCATGAAATAACTCCCCGCGCTGGGCCACGGGCACCCTCCCGGGGCTGGAAATCCTGGGTTTGGTGCAGCCAGAGTTTTTGCTGCAGGAAAACCCTCAGGTGTGATTTACCCCGGGGTAAAATAATGCAGCCTTTTCAGCAGCAAAACAAGCCTCTAGCAGGGAAAGCAGCCCTCCCCATTGCCGCTTCCCCAGTTTATCCAAGATTTCCTTGCTCCGATTCAGGCTGCTGAGGACCAGCAACCGCCGGGGATGGGTATAGGGGGGAAGGAGCTGCCATCCTCATCCTGCCAACCAGGGGCAAACCTCCACCGTGGGGAGCAGAAGGGAAGATTGGGGAAGCCTGGGAGCAAGAGGGATGGGATTTCAGGAGCCGGGACCTAGGCCGGCCAGCGACATCTGCCTGACAGGGCTTTCAGCCGGGGCGCTGGGTATTCCCACAACAATGAAGCCATGGGGGGGGAAAAAAAATCCCTTTTGTTTCCCAGGCCAGCGGCTGGAGGAGTTCCTGTTCCAGCAATGATATGAGCGGTTTTGCTGTAACACTAATTACGTGGCAGTGACGATGGGGGAGGGCTCAGCCCTTGTTTTTGATTCTCCCCCCCCCCCCAAAAATAACTCAAAACAAAACAAGGAGAATGCAGCAATGGAGCAGGGAAGTTGTAGCGCACATGCCCTGTTAGCTCCTGGTAATGATCTTATTTGGATTAAAGCCTGGCCTGGGATGAACGCAGCCCAGGCAGATCTGGGCTTTGATCTGGAGGGGAGGCAGGGGAAGAGGCTCCTCACGGGCCAGGAGGATGCTGGAAGCTGCATCTGTGGAAGTGTGGCGAGAAGGGGGGAGAAATACACCCCCCCCTTCTTTCACATTCCCCTGTAGGCAGTGGAAAATGAGAATTTTCCTGCCTAGAGGGGGATAGGATCTCACTCCCTCCTCCCAGAACGTAAAAAGCAGGGTCTCCTCCACCCCAGGAGCTCTGTTGTGCTGTGCAAAGCCACACTTGGACCCCACCACGGTGCCAAATGCCCACCACGGTCCCTCTCTGAGCTGTCAGAGCAGCTAGGGGAGAAAAGTGACTTTTGGGGGCTGCCATCTGGACCCAAAAGCTCTGAGTATCACCTCTGCTCCCTAAGCACCCACCAGAGCAAGGCGCTGCCTTAGCTCTCCCCGTACCCAGGCTGGGAGCAAAACATTGCAGCATAAAGCAGAAAATATTTGCCGCCTTTTTTTTTTTTTTTAAATACAAAACTCACATCACGAAGGCATCCCAGGTTTCTCTGCCCCGACAGTGGGGTGGTGCCATCCCAGGGCCTTCTGCCCATCGTGACACAAAGAAAGCAGGGATAATTTGGGTGCCAACCATGAATTTTGCCTCTAACCCCGCTGGAGAGGGGATGCCAGGCAGCCTGGAGGTGCAGCAACAAATAAACCCCATTGCTTTCCCACCATTCCCATTAAGCGGCCGCAGGTGCAAGATCTGCTGTTACAGACACCATGGGGGGGAATAAAAAAAAAAAAGTCAAGGAAGCTTTTTGCCCTGTGTCCCAGATGAAGGGAAGGGAAATGAACTGTGAAAAGGAGAAATCAGGGAGTTCAAATAAGTGGCAGCGACCGGCTCTGGGCAGGTCAGCACCACCCGGGATGCCCCGGGTGATTTTGTACCTTAGCGGGGAAAACAGGCTGGGGAGGATTGGCTCTGCCTCCAGATACAGAGCTGACCCTGGCTCCAGCCCTGTATGGAAAACAAAACCCAAAAGCTCCCCGTGTCTCTGTCAAGGCAGCCTCAGCTCTGGTTTTCATGCCTGGCTGGATTTTGCAATAGCGAAGAGTCAATAAGTGGGTCAGAGCATCCGTCCGTACGGGCAGAGCTGGTCGGCCTGGCACAGGAGGCTCAGACCTGCCCGAGCCCTGGTCCACCAGCCCGGGCACGGACATCCTCCCCAGCTTGCACCCGGGAGAGGAGATCGGAGCTGCTTACGGAAAAACAAGCGGTGTCTCCAGCCGAGCTGGGCACCCCGGCTCTGCGCTACCGGCAGCAGACAGGGACCGGGAGATAAGCCCCCACCCTGCACTTTGCACAGCTCCAGCAGCCCCCTTCTCCCCCTGACCCACAGCTGCCGGGTCCGGGGAGACCCACGGATACTCGAGCGTGGAGCCGGGACACAAACGGCTCCCACCAAGCATCATCAGGGCAATGCTGTCCTGGGCACGCCAGCACATGGTGTGCTGGGGCCATCCGTCCTCTTTTGGTCCCCAAACCCCTGCAAAGGCTCCAGCTGGCTTTCCCAGCATGGAGCATATGGCATGGCACGGGGAGGCAGACAGCACCAGCATCGGCTCCATCTCAAACATCCCCACCGGAGGCATTTCATCCCCCAAGCAGGGATGCATTTTGCCCCATCACTGCAAGCGTGGCAGCGAGGGGATGGAGTGATGGAGTGCTTCCACCCCATTTCCTGCGTGTTTTCCCCATCTATAGGGGGTTTGACGGCTCTTTCCCTCCTCCTCCTCCCCTCTTCCACGACCTGGGATGGTTTTGTGAATGGGCTATTGTAACCGGATCGGGGAGAGGGAAAGGAGCAGATGGGGAGCGGGCTCGTCCTCGGCATGGGCTGGTGGCCCAAGCCCTGAGCGATGTGGCCAGGTGCTAAAGGCTAGCCTTGCTTGAAGGTTACCCGGACCAGAGAAACACGAGATGCAAAAGACCTTGCAAAAGGGCAGACCCATCCTTACAGCCTCTCGCCACCGCTAAAGGAGCAAACCCCCGCTCTGTCTCCCACCCATTTTTTCGCCACCCACTTTGCCGGTGCGGGTGCCCCAGGAGCCCGGTGGGCTGCAGGCTGGGCAGCAGCTCCCGCTCTCTCTGCTTTCCAGGGCAGGAGCAGCCCGGACCGTCCTCCTCGGGCAGTCGTTCAATTTTGCCTGCGCTTTGCGGAAACCCCGAGCCAAGCTCCGAGCCCAAATACGGAGGCGCTTTGGCCCCCGTCCCTCTCCCGCGAGCGCCTCCGAGCCTGCCCTCGCCCAGGCAGTGTGGCGGCGGGTCCTGGTTCAGCACCAAAAGCAGCTGGGGGTGGAGGGGGGGCAAGGGCAGGCTTGCACCCCAGCGGTCCCATCCTGATCCAGCTGCATGGATGTATATGCACCCTCTGGCATCGCTGCCTCCATCCCTCCTGCCTCTCCCCCCGGCAGACCCCCCTGCTCTCGCAGAGGGGATGCAGGGGAGACACAGAGCGGGGGCAGAGCAGAATACCCCCCCCCCCCGCCCAACACACACGCATTCCAGCGGCTTTACCCTTCAGAGTCGCAGCGGCTGGAGAATTCCAGCTATTCCAGCATCTTTATCTTTTTTGGCTACAATTTCTCTTTCGGCCACATTATAAATTAAAAGCTGCTTTGCTTTTAACCTCCTCCAAGCTGCACCTTTTAACCTCCCTCCCCGGGCCGCTGGCAGGAAGGGGGCTGCTCCTTGCCGGGGCCAACGCTCTCGCCTTGGAGGTCTGCCGCAAGTCAGCGAGCCCGTTTTCCCCCCCCCCCACTGCCTTCCTTCTCCCTCCCTGGCTCAGCACAGGGTGCCAACAAAGGCTCCTTGCAAAAGGAGCTTGTCATCGCTGATGGATGACGTGGCCGCGCGGCGGCTGGAGCCAGGGAGCCGGGATGTGTCTGCGCGGGGGCTCAGCCAGCCACCTGGATGGCACTAACGGGCTCCCCGCCAGCGACGCAGAGGCTGCCGGGCCTCCGCGGTGCGTCCCGGGCAGGGGGACAACCCTGGGTCCCTTGCGGGGGTGGTGTTTGCATCGGGGAGGGAAGGGCCGCCCTCGCTCGGAGCGGAGAGCTGGGTCAGGGTCCCATGGGGACACATCACCTGGGATGAAGGTGGACCGTAGCCATCCCAAACCCCATCCCAGCTGCGCTGGTGACCAGCGGGTTCGGAGGGGCCGGCAGGCAGCGAGGGGATGACAGACAGGCAGCTCTGCTTTGCTGAGCTCTGAGAAATAATTCTCTCCATCCTATGTGGCTTCCTACATAAGGTATCAGTGCTGCTCTTGATTAGAGAAAAGCTTCCCATATTACAGGCTTTTGGCTCCGGGGAGGAACGAGTTGGCCAATTGCAATTATTAAGACATTTAAAGTGCATTTAACCCAGGAGCCCTTATTTTCCCCTTTCAATGTAACCACTAATTCCTCCTAAACGGTCTGCTCCCCGCTCCCAACCAGACAAAGGCTTTAATGTTCGCCTGAAAAGGCTTATGGCATAGGCACCTCGCACGGCGAAGGGGAGTGGAATGAAAGGCTGGTGCAGCCTCCGAGGGGAAAAATCAAAGGCGGCGAGTGGAGCTGAGCATGGCTCGGAGCCCATGGAGGGGCGCAGGGTGCCGGCAGGACCAGCCTGGAGCCCACCAGGCTGGAGGCACAGGGTAAAGCTCAGCAGGACAAGGAAAGGTCTGCGTTGCTTGAAGCATCACGTCACAGGAGAGCCCAAACAAACGCAGCGGCAAAGGGTCACTCTGGGGAACCAAGGCAGCCGGAGGGGACATGACACACTGTCCCCAACGGCTGGTGTGCCCAGACATCATGGGGACCTCACACCTTGACCACATCTTGTTCGGGTGATCAACTGGCTGGTGGAGGAGCAGGAGCTCCATTCTGCTGCCCCGAGGGTCCTGGTCCACAGCCAGCAACCCCCTGGGACACCAGCCCCTGCCACCACAGCTCGGGGACAGCCCCCGGCCACCCCACCAGCAATGCAAAGCCAGGACTTGCCTGGGAGCTTTGTGCTTCAATCCAAGGCCAGGGGTTTATTTGCCTTTTTTTGCTACCTGCTATTGGATCCCCCTCGGGCACGAGCCACGGCGGAGGCAGAGCCCGAGCCTGGAAGTGATGGATTTGTACCGGGGATGACCCTGAAGCCACAGGCTGCATTAACATCCCCGCATCCTTCCCAGCCAAGCAATCCAGCAGCCTCCCCAAGTGCTCCCCATCCCCAAAAAATAGATGCTCTGGAAGGACCGTGGCTCGGTGCAACCAGCATCCTCATCCCCTCCTCAATGCCTAAAATCCCACGTCGGATATATCACCTCCGAAGGGGTCTGAGCCCCTGGCAGGATCCCAGCTGCTCCCATATCCCCACATTTCTTCACACTTAATTCTTCCTGGAGCGAGGGACTCTCGGAGGAAGATTTCCACCCCCCCCAGCCCTGGCTTGCCTTGTGGGCTCCCATTCCCAGCTGAAGTTATTGCCCGGCTCAGACCCGATGGGTAAAACAGATGCAGCAGCAGATGCAAAAGTCATCGGCTCCTTCAGGGCGGGGGAGAGACAGGCCAAAAAAAGCAGAGCAGGATGGGCAAAGGGAAAACAGATTTTGTTTTTTGGCGCTGGGGTAACCAGGAGGCGGCACGGCAGAGCCGGTGCGAGCCCGGCTGCGCCGGATCCAGACCTTTTCCCTGGGGTTTATTTCCCAAACAACAACAACAAATTGGTTGCAGATTCCAAGCTGGGTGGGGAAATAAAAGGAAATCAAACCAAAAATCCTTTGACTGCGGAGATTAAAGGGGATCAGAGGCCAAACACACAGTCAGCACCCAGCTCCTACCACTCACATGATGGAGGCTGCTTTGCATTCAGGCTGTAATTAAACAGCTGTGTTTTCTTTTAAGTACAATTTAGAGTTTGTTCAAACACCATTTTTGCCGAGTATCACAGGATTTCAAGTGAACAGACTTTCAAAAACATATTTTTGCAGGGTGGCCTTGAATTTGTGACTCGGGAAGGAGGCAGGAGAATATCTGGAGGGGAGGGGGGGAAATAAAAAAAAAAATAATAGTTAAAAGAAAAGAGAGGAAAATCGCCGGCAGAGCAAACACGCCTCGGCGGTAAGGATGTGCAAACCGGGGCCAGGGCTGCCATCCCTGCAGACGATCGGCAAGCGCAGGGTTAAGGCTCCAACCAGCCCCTCTATTAAGGGCTGAGCACATTTAATGGTTTAATATTAACCGAAGCGTGACAGCAGGATTTCAGCCCAACTGTCTCGCCGTGGAGCACGCAGCCTCACCCAGGGCTCCAGCTCCTCGGCAAGCGGGTCCAGCGGGCAGGGTAAAACCTGATACCAAGCCCAGCCCGCTCCAGCATCCCTTTGGGATGAGATGCCAGCGGCCCTTTGGCACGGCCGGGGGGGTCCAGCCACCCCATGCACACACACACGCGATGGGAAGCGTGACTCAGTTTACAGCAGGTAGCGCTGCCCGGCTCGGCAGATAGTCAATACCTAATTTGAGGTTTAGCTTTTCAACCATTTCCCATTCATTTCAGCAAATGGATTGGACTCCCTACATCTGCGGGAAGATCGAAGACACCCCCCCCGCCGCCCACCCCTCTGGCTGGCCAGGGTGGCAGGCCGGCGGCTGCCAGACTCTCCCTCCCGGCAGCTCAGGGGCGTTAATGGGAAGTCGATGCGACGGCTAACGACCGCTTTGGGTTTGACCTTCGCGCAGGCTGAGGTACTGAGCTATTTCGTTAGGAAAACTGCAGCTTCAGCCTGCTGGCTAGTTCGGGAGGCTAATTGCAGAGGGGCTGGCAACCGAGGGTTGGGGTTGCTGGTTCACATCCACTCCGGGTTTCGGGTTCCTTGGCGCTCAGCCTGCTTCAGCCTCTAAAACACAGCTGAGCTGGGTCTGGCTGTGACCACCTCCCACCGCCCAGCCCTCCTCCAGGATCAATGCAAGAGCTGCTCCATCACCTCAACACCCCACCGCCCATCCCTGCACACAGGGGCACCCACAAACCTCACAAGGCAGGGCAGCTACGGCTTGGGCTTCGAGGCAGCATCCGACCTTATTTTAGGAGTGTTATAGTGGTGCTTACCTGAAATCTTGTCCATCTGGAGGACGCAGGGCATAGGAAGCACAGCAGGAACACCATCACCCTCCAAGGCAGGGCCAGGAGCAGAGCCAGCCCTGCTCAGAGCCAAGAGCTGAGCACAGAGCAGCTCTCCCTGCTATATAGCCCACCTGGGAGCCTGATGAGGGGTAACGACCCCCACCTTGCAGCCCATCGATGAGGTAACAACCGCCACCTTGGAGCCCATTGACAGGGTGACGATTCCCACCTTGGAGCTCCATCGATGGGCTCCAGGGTGGGAATCATCACCCCGTGGATGTGGTTACCCTGCCGGGTCAAGCATGAACCCCGCGGCATTGCACAGCAGATGATGAGAAAAGCCCGTGTTTCGCGGGGAAGGACCAGCGCACCCACCCGCTGCCATGGGACCCCCTGGGACCCCGCTGTCCCCCGCAGCAGGGATGCACCAGCCAAGCAGCTCCAGTGCAAGGAGGGTGATTTTTTTGGGGACAGCTGGTTGCAAAGGTCACTGTTGCCCTCTGCTGGTCCAGGGACAAGGGAGAGCGGGGACAGCCCAGCTCCCACCCCGGGGCCTGGCACCCCGGCTGGCAGGGACCCTGCTGTCCCTTGCCATCACATGTGCGCTGAATGCGCCTGTGCTCAGCCAGGCTGCCACCGCCTCGACAAGCTGGTGTTGTTCGGCACCGCCTTGCAGTCAAAAAGCCTTTCTGGTCGTCCCAGGTCTGTGTTGTCTTACACGTAAGGCTTTTTATTACAGCCACCACCGCGGGCTGAGCCTGCAGAGACACTCAGCCAAGCTGGGCGGCGTGTCCCATACGGGAAATAAATCAAACCTCTGGGAAATAAATCGAATCTCCAACCCCAGGGGATTGCAACTTACCTCCTCTGCCGCAGGGCCCCTGGGCCACCCTGTCTCCCACCCCCATCTCCATCCACCCCCCCCCCACCCCGGCAGGAGCTCTCCCTCCCAAACAGGTAACCCTCTCCTCCTTCCCGTGCTCCAAGCTCAATGTTTTTCCCTCTCATAAACAAATCAATAGGAGGTACTCAGAGGCTGGCGACCAGAAGGCAAAGTCCGCAGCTTGCTAAATTCAAAGCTGTCGTTGCAGTCACAGCGCTGGCGGAGGGCCCGGCCGAAGCTGCCCTGCCTGCGGGTCCCCAGGCTCGGCACTGGGGATGCGGAGCCAGACCCTGCCTGGCAATTCGTGGCTCCTGGCCACGCGACAGCCTCAAAATCTCCAAAGCGCAAGGGGAGGAGGGATGCTTTGGGAGCAGTGGGGATGGGAGGTGCCTCGGGACCCCCAGGGAAGGGGAATCCTTTGGGACCCGCGTTATGTGGCAGCAATATTGGCAGGAGCATCAGCCATAGGGGCTGGGGGTGGGCTCACCCGTGGGTCCCAGTTAGACGAGCTGAGGGTCTTGTGTGTGCACGGTCCCTCCCACCACCAGTGCATGGGGCTGTGCTGAGCTCCGGGAACCCCCCAGGGACAACCCTAGAGGGAGATGCCCCAAATAGCTTTCCCTTCCCTGAGACAGGAGCAAGGACCCAGGTTCCTGCGTGTCCTACACCCAGCTCCTATATTGTGCTCGCAAAACCCTGTCAATAAGCATTAAGAAAGCATCCAGCTCACTAGGGAAGGAAAAAATCTGTAGGGTTAAGATAAAGACATGATGACGGAGCAAGACAGGGTGTTATCTCGGGCACGGTGGAAGGAAACAAGAGCTTGGAGGGAGGGAGGTGGAGAGCCGGGCTGTTTTCCCCTGCAAAACAGCAGTCTGCCAGGCTGAAGGTCAGGAGAGGTCTGGAGCAAATCAGCTTTTAATTGGAAACGAGCGGAGCAATCACGCCCGTCCGTGGCTACCTGCGCGACGCTGCTGCGAGCTGGCTGCCGTGACAGCTGTCCTGTGGCTCTGCTCCCCAAATACGCGAGCTTTTTGTTTCTCCCACCGGCATAAGCGGCAGCACACCCTCCCCAGGAAAGCCCTGTGTTTGGAAACGTGGTCCCTCCTGCGTCCCTTTCAAGGGAGGAGAGCAGAGAGAGAAGCAGCCTGCCGTCCCGCTACCTCCCAGCAAGAGCGAGAGGTGGAGGAGAACAGCCCTGTTTGGATTCAGCGTTTAAAGGCACATGCAAAAACCACAATTTCCTAGAAACTTCGCATCTGCTGGAGCTCGGAGGCTGCTCTGACAAAGGCGACTTGCGCTATATTGGATCCATACGTTACGCCGTGCAACCGGAGCCAAGATCTCGCTGTGGGATTTGCGGGGCCTCATCAGGAAAAAGCACCAGAGCCCAGGGAGGTTCCCAGGCAGCTACAAACCCGGCTGCAGCCTCCTTCCTCCCCCAAGGTCTTCCTCCCTTCTCACCCCCACCACCCTGCTACCTGGCAGGTAGCTGTGGTGGGGAGGGCTGCGAGGTCTGGCTGCGGTGGCGTTTCCAAGAGATCACGGCTTCAAACAGTGACCTTCAGCACCCGGGCCACTCAGCATCTTCTTGCTCTTGCAAGAACATCCCTCATGCCCGGAGTCGAGAGCACCTCCCAGACCTGCTCTCAGCTCCCTGAGCTTTCCCTCACCCTTCACTTGCATTTCGGCTCTTCCCATCTCTCTCTTATTGGTCCCGGTTCCCTCCTGTCGCTGGTTCCCAGTTCCTCCAGGCAAATGGGCATGACCCCACATTGCTTAGGGCTCTACAGCACCAGCATGGCTTGAAAATGCTTTATTTTTGCCAGAGGGTCACTGAAAGTGGGGAGTGGGGAGCAGCAGTTTACTGGAGCTCCAGAACATGAGAAATTTAGGGTCCTGCTAATCATCAACCCACAGCCCACCGGCACCACCAGCACAGTGCACTGGGGAAGGGCAGGAGCAATGGGGAGCCTCGAGGAGCGAGTACAAGCTCCTGCCAGCCTCCGCCAGGTGTGGGTCTGCTGGAATCTTGGCTTTACATCTTCAGCAGTCCATCCGACGGGTGGACATTGCTGCTTGGGAAGTTAAGTGGTCAAGGAGAATGGCAGCCCAACCGTTGACGATGTGCAAAAGAGGGCTCCTTGCCTGCGTTGAGGAACATTGTGGTTCAAATTCCCAGCCCATCCCAATGTTGCCAGCAATCTCGGCCACCACCCCCATGTGTGTGTCCCAGGGACAGGTGGGTGAAGCTCATGGAGAGGACAGTGACCAAAGCAGAGAGGTCCATGGCCAGTTCTGCACCCTGATGGCTTCCTACACGCAGAAGGTGGCCAACCTCCACAAGAAGGTGGACCTCCTGGTGAAGCAGCTTGCAGACTACGCCGACACCGAGAGCCTCGTGCCGCCAAGGGCTTTGCCGGGGAGTTAGCCAAAGTGCAGGATTACAGGCAGGCCGAGGTAAAGAGCGGTCGAGACCACAACCCCCTAACAAGGTCCTAAGCAAATAGGTCCCAGATGTGGGCCTTCCCATCAGGAAGCAATAAACACACACCCGCAATAAAGCGAGCTGCAAGTGCTCTGCAGCGCGGTTAGTGACTGCCTTCGCCGAGGAGGGAGGTGCTCCCTCCTGCCCTCACCATCCGTGAGCAGAAATGCCCGTTCCTGGGATGGCCGGCTGGGTCCTTCAGCCCACTGGGGAGAAATCAAGCCAAGGGTTGGACCTCGCCTGAGATGATGACCCATCTCAGCTTCTCAGAGCATTTTGGGGTGGAAAGGGGGGGGAAATCACATGCTCTCCTCTGTACCGCCTTGTGGTACATGGTGCCTGGACGTAAGTGGGTCTTTTAGATGCTCTGGTTGGCATCACCAGCTGGGAGACCTCCAGGTCTGGATCTGGTCCAACCATGCTGGCTGTTGGCCTGCTCCTGTTCATGCTTGCTCTGCCTTTCTACCTGGCAGACCAACGTCCCCTTTCCTTGTAGAAGGAGAGGCTGAACGTGAAGGTCACCGAGCCCCTGAAGCTCTACGGCATCTGTCTGAAGCAGACCCGGGTAAAACCTGGCAAGGTTGCTCTGCCCAGCCCTGACCCATGCGATGGAAAGCTGGTCTGGGAAGAGCATGGATGAGACCAGGACAGAGGGGACAGGCCCGAAAGGATCTTTGTCCCTTAGCATCCTTGTGGTCCAGGATGCAGCCAGAAAGAAAATCCCTGCTCCTGCTTTGAGCTGAGCGGCTCCAGCACTTCGATGGTGGTTACGGAGAGGAGTCCCTGTCTGAAAGCGCTTTCCCTGAATTAATAGCCTTTTTTTTTTTTTCCATGAGCGCTTTTGGCGAGACAGATCTGCTGCCCGCGGGCATTCAGAAACCAAAGACGAGACCAAAAGCCAGGAATGGGGCGGGGGTTGCCCTTCTCCCTGAAGTTCAATACGGTTCAACAAAACCTGATTGTTCCTATCAGCCCTGCTTTCCCCCATGGTCCCACATGGACCATCCATGTGTCACAGCGCTGGGAGATGCTAAGTCACAGCCACTGCCTTTAAGGGAGTTATTCCTGATTTGCACCAGGGCCAAGGATCTGCTCTGAGTGTCCCTAGCAAGCAGCAGGATGCTCAGGGATTAAGACTGACATGCCTCGCCCCTGAGGGACACGGAGAAGCTGTCCCTGCAGTTTCCCATGGGAAGGGGGAGGGGGAGGAGGAGGGGGAGAGTCATTAAGCATCTCCTTACCCTGGGAATAATTAATCTGCAAAGCCCTCCAGGAGGGAACGGCTGCATTGCCCTCTCCACGCTCCCATTTCCAAGGCGGACCCTGGAAAGCCTGGAAAGCCAGCCCCCATGGCAGGGGTCTTCAAGGCCGTGGGGAGGACCACCTTGGCTCCCCAGAAGCAGCACCCGGAGGCAAGCTGAGCCCCACGCCAGCCGTCTCAGAGGTTGCCGTGCCTGGGGAAGGCTGAGCTCCCCCCCTCCCCGACAGCCTCCGGGCAGCCTTTGCAAAAGCCGGTGCATTTTTTAATCTGGCGCTGTAGAAATTCGGGCAGCTCTCCAGCCCTCCGAGCTGTTTTGCATTTAGGCTCAGTTGGCTTTTAGCTACCGCATCCAGGGCAGGGGCAGGAGCAAGGCTGCCTGTCCCCACCGGCTCTGCCCCATGCGTGGGGCTCTGCGCCAGCACATCTCATCTTTTGGCTTTTCTTAGGGCTTTTGAGCAGCATCGGGAGACGACGACCCGTGGCTGCTCTGCTCCACCAGCCCTACCGTGGTCCATGGGCAGCTCCCCATTAAACAGCACCCCCAAGGTCATATTTTGGTCCTGGAGGCAAACCCCGGTCCCATCCATATCGCTCAGGCAAAGCCCAGGAGGCAGCTCCCAGGGCAGGAGCTGGCATCCCAGTTCAGGGGGCTGGAGGATGACGGATGGGGAGGGAACGTGCGTCCTCTGGGAAAATTTCCTGGGGACAAAGCTCCGTTCCAGAAAGTCGCTAGTGAGGGCAACGGCTTTGCAAGGCGCTGGCCGGGAGCTCTGTAAAAACGGGAGGGCTGGGTGTGATGGTGCCTTTGAGATGTGCTGGGTGATGCCTTTGGGACGTGCTCGCCCTGCCGGCTCCTGCCACCTGCGGCGGCCCCTTCCCCAGCCCCGGCCTTTGATCCGCCTCCAGCTCCCGGCTCTCCTCCGCGTTCGCTGCCCGGGTTTCTCTCTGTAGGGATTTTCCAGACCACCTGGGTAGAAGCATTTCTGCATTCCCCCGTGCGGCCCAGCGCCGGCGTGGGAACGCGCAGCAGCTCCTGAAGTCAGCCTCGTCTCTGCCTCCATCGCTGACTTGCTCTCCCGTGCCAAACCAGGCCCCTAAAATAAGCCGAATTTCCAGACCAATGGCTTTTCCCCAGCTCTTCCGAGCTGCCGGCTCCAGCGGGGCCCACGGTGAGGGTTTGCAAAAGCTTTTTATTCAGATGTGCAAACACCAGCAGGTCTAAAGCCGCTCTTTAGCCAGGACTGGCAGGGATTAATCAACCCAGGGGCTCGGAAAGGTTCACCAGCTTGACCTGCCTTGTTTACCAGGGATACATTTCTCTCCTGTGCATGCATCAGGCTCGGCTGTCCGACGGCATCTCCAGCCCTGGCAAACTCCCCCTCGGTCGCTCCAAAGCTGAGGGGTTTTGTGGCGGCGAACCACAAGGGCTGCTGGGCGCCAGTCCCCTCGGAATGGAGAGCGGCTCCATCGACGTTTGCAGGATCGCAGGCTGCTCCCAGTCGGATGGGGCCGTCGGGTCTGTGTTGGGGCTGCCCTCTGCGCTCCCCGCGACCCCACTCCAGCATCCCCTATAGCATGAAGCCCCCCCGCTCCATCACCAAAGCCAACCCCCGGGGGTCCCCCTGGTCCCCTGAGCCCTGCCACCCCATCGCCTACCGGTGACAGACGGCTGCGCAGGGAGGACCCAGCCTGCAGGATATGGCCCCCGCTCCCCCCCCTCCACCGTGTCCAAGGAGAAACAGCCCCCGGTGGTTTCACCCCCCTCCTTTTTCCCTTGCAGGCTGTTTTTCTCCCCCTCTCCTCCTTCCATCAAGCAGCAAATATGCTTTCAGAGCAATAAGACGGCTGTTCAGCCTTTGGAACAAATGTTCTCTGCCAGGCTCCGAGCACAGGGGCGGAGGGGGGACTCACACTGATTTAATGACAGTGATTTAAGCAATTTGATCCATTTTTATGGCGCATTTACAGTTAGGGGAAAGGAAAAGAAAAAAAAAAAAAGAAAAAGAGGAGAGAGAGGGAAACGCAGGAGTGGAACGGAGGCAGGAAAGGTTAGGGAACGCACCCCAGCAGGCGCTCGGAGGGGGAGAGAGGCTGCCGCAAGCTGTTCCCCTGGCTGCTCTGCCAAAGCGAGCCCTCGCCAGCCTCCTGCGCCGCGCTCCCAAATCTGGCTTGTGTCAGCGCTGGCTCCCCGGTGGCTGCGGCTCGCCGGAGAGGTGCCGTGAAGCCCGCGGGGTTGGGCATGGCTCTGGGGACGGGGACACCCGAGGAAGGGCTGAACCCGCAGCGAAGGCTGGGGTGCAGGCGTGCGCCACGCAAAAGCCTCCAGCTCCCTGTGTTGGGTGGACGCAAGGGCTGGGGGGGGTCAGGATGGGACTGCACCCCCCCCCCCCGCCCTTTCATTAGCGAAATGCAGCAAGGGCTTATCCAAGCCCCAGTTTTCATCCTCCTGCCTTCATGGGGGGGGAATCCCGGTTTGCCATCCCTCAAAGATCCATCCGCTTCTTGATGCGGGCAGCTATAGGGGCTGCAGATACGCCTTTGGGGTGCCGAGGGACGAGCTGCCCATCTAAATGCACCACATCCCCTCGCAGCAGAGGTGAAAACAGGGCTCTGAGCACAGCCAGCTCAGCAAAAACGCCTGCCCTGGCGAGCCTTTCCCCTCGCTGCGCTGAGACCTGGCCTCCTCGTTACACGTGCTCTGCACAGCTTCGGCCCGGCCCCGTTCCCGGCGCGGGGAGCACAGCTGCTCGCTGGGGCCGGGACAACTCCGTGTCTCCCAGCTGGCTCTCAGAGCTTGCAGAAACGCCGGCCAGACGAGGGTTGTGCCGATGCATCCCACCACGTACGACGCATCATGCCCCCGCGGGGCTCTCTGCAGGGAGGTGCTACCCCTGCGGAAATGCTGCCGATCCCAGCTGCCCCATCCTGCCCTGTCCTTTGTCTCCAACTGGGACTGACCCCTATTAAATCAAGGATGCACCAGCTGAGACATCCCTGCCATTCGGCACGACTCCTGAGCCAGGGGATCGATGGGCAAACACCGCTGCTCCGTCAGGAAGAGACCCTGGAGATGCCCGCTCTTGGCTTGATGACAGCCGGCCGGGGAGCTTGGCTCCTGCGGGAAAAGAAAAAAATCCCATGCAAAATCCTAAGAGATTCCTCCTGGGGGTCCCCTCTGCCGCAGGCAGTGGCTTTGCGGGACCGGCGCTGGCTGCAGCATCGCACCCTGCAACATCGCACCCTGCCCAAAGCCTCCTTGCCCCACGGTACAGCTGCCCCCCAACCACGTTTGTGCCGCTCCTGGTCGTGCAAAAGTGGGTTTATAACCTTGCAGGGGTGCAAGGTTTCCCAGGGAGCCGGCCAGGGATGCTTTGAAGCCATGTGCCGCTAATATTCAGGCAGTAAAGCTGCAGGCTGCAATTAAATAGGCTGTTCGTTTTGCGGGCTTTCGCCAGCGCTTTTGGCCCGTGTGACCACCCTCATGGTTGCCCGGCGAGAATCTGTCCTTGGGAGCACCTTGAGGGCTTGGTGTAAGGTAAAAGACAGCTGGACCTTATCCCGCTCCCCGGGGCTGGAGAGCAAACCGTGTAGTGCCGCCGGAAAACTGACAGGAACCATTAGCTGGGGCAGGGGGGAAAAGTCATTCCGAGAGAGTAAACTTACATTTAACATCGATAAACAGAGGGGAGCAGCCTCTGCCAAATCCCCTGCGTGACAAGCTGCGAACTGCGTCCTCCCACTCCGGCTGCGACGAGAGCCCCGCACCGGGAGTTGCCCCAGTCCCACCGGCTTTGGGTGCCGGTGGTCCCTTGCCACGGCTGCTGCATCGTGGGTGTGGAGCGAGGTTGTCCCAAAACGCGGGTCTCAACTCCTAACAGCTCACCCCGGCTGCTCCAGCCTCCTGCAAGCGGGGGGATGAGGATGCTGTGGGTCCTTTGCACCCCCGGAGCCATCACCCCGCCAAGACGCTGCACAGGCACCAGTCACGTATGCCCCATTTCTCCAGCTTGATGGCCTTTGCATCCCATGGGAATGAGATGCGGCAGATGGAGGGTTTCTGCAGGACAGGGAACGGGGCACCCAGGGACAGTGCAGCAACGCGGGGGCTCCCAAACCGGGTTTCGGCAGCCCACGCGCCCCCCAGGGAAAATGGGGAAGGAAAAGGCTGCTCAGAGAATCCATCCTCCTGCCCCATCGGATGCTCCCACAGCCAGGAAAAGTCTTCCTGGAGGCCCGTGGGGGGTTTTCTGCTTGTTTTGGGTTTTTTTTTTAATTTATTTTTATATGTCAAGGCTTATCTGGAGGGTACAAATGCCCTGCAGGTCTGTAAGGGATGGGCTTTGAATCCCCCCCAAACACAAATCAAGGGCCACGGGTGGCACCGACACTTCCACGGACCCAGAGACACCCAGGAGGGCAACGAACCCAGCCTGGGCTCGGGGGGGTTTCTTAAGTGCCCCCAAGGAAAAGAAAAACAAAAAAAAAGGAGGGGGGGGGAATAATTCCAAGCGTCAAACCAAATAAATCTTCCTCTCCGAGCCAAAACAGAGATAAAATAGCCAGGGACCTTGGCCGGGAAGCTGTTTATTATAGTCATGGGATTCACTGCCAATTGCGGCAGTTGGACAATTTTCCGTTTTCAGCCCATAAATAGCCACCCCTTTGCCGGGCGGCCCCAGGCGCCGCGGGGTGGGCTGCTTTCTCCGGCTTGGCGGCTGGTCCGGAAAACATCCCTGCTCCGGCAAACACCCCGACCCACCTGGAAACCACCCCCCCCCCCCGCCTCTTACCCCCCCCAGCCGGTGAGAGGGTTTGCTTTGGCAAAGGGATGGGGCAGGAATCACCTGCAAAGCTGAAACCTAGTGCTTGAGCGAAGTCCTAGCTCTGCCCGGGATGCTCCGCCGGGTGCAGCTGCCCTTTTTCCTTTGTTTCCAGGGGATTAAACAAGAAAAAAAAAAAAAAAAAAAAAAAAAAAGAAAAGAAAGAAAAAAAAGCTTCAGGAGAGCACAAGTGATAGGCACACCTGCCTGCGGCATAACCCCGCGCCCCGCAGCTGCTCCCCTTTCGCCCCCGTCTCCAGGCCAGGAAAGGGGCAGCTGGCGCTCGGTGGGGTCTGGTCCTCCCACGGGAACAGGGGGACAACGGCCCCAAGGATGGGTGGTGATCGGTGGGCCCAGGGGATTGCCCCGCTCCCTTCCTTCCCATCTTGCTCCTCTTCCCATGAAGATGTGAGACAAAGCCACCCCGGGAAAGGCAGGCTCCCCCCAGCACGCGGCCTTTTGTCTTTCAATTAAAAATAAACAAAAATAACAAGAGGAACCCGCCTGCAGCGGCCGCGCGGCTCCTTCACGCAGGCGGCTCCGGCTCCGCGGGCTTTGCTCAGCGGAAAGGAATCCGCGGGCTGCAAAATCAAATCCACGTGGGATGCGAGAAAATGCTCCCGCGGGGCCGCGCGCCCTCCCCAACCCCCCCCCGCCCCCAGAGCCCCCCGTCCCTCCGGGGGGAACACTCCTCCTTCGCACAGCCGCAGCGGCAGAGCTCCAGCTCACATAGCATCTCTCCACCAGCGGTTTCACAGCCAGGTTTCTCCTCCTCGCTTCCCTCCATGGCTGCCATTCCTCCGTTGCTGCCCCACCAAGGGGTCCCCGAGCGAGGGGTGGGGGACGGGGAGGTCCTGCCCCGCACCCTCAACGGTGGAGCCAGCCCTTTGCAGCCCCTGGGAGCTTTTGGGTGTCTGAAAGCCCCCAGCCCAGGAGCAGATGCTCATGGCAACGTTTTACCTTCTGCGCAATGCCAATGCCATCGTCACGAAGTGCTGGGCCACCAGGTTGATGGCAGTGAAGGGCAGCATGCCGAAGAAGATCAAAAGCAGCTTGATGCCATGGAAGAGCACCTGGCTGAAGTACTCCTGGACGTCTGGAAGCACCAAGACCTCGCTGAGCATGGAGCACCACTCAACACCATCAATGGGCTCACGCCTTGACCCGAGGCTGATGAACCTCCCTGCAGGAGGGGACCAAGCCTAGCTGGCCATTCTCGAAGCCCAGGTGACGCTCAGTCCCCTCTTACCAACCCAGAAACCCATCAGGAAATAGCAGTGCTGAGACCCCACCTGCACTACTGTGTCCAGCCCTGGGGCCCCCAACATAAGAAGGACATGGACCTGTTGGAGCGTGTCCAGAGGAGGCCACGAAGATGATCAGAGGGCTGGAGCACCTCTCCTATGACGACAGACTGAGGGAGTTGGG
The DNA here is from genome assembly GCF_028500815.1 of Rissa tridactyla. Lineage (NCBI taxonomy): Eukaryota > Metazoa > Chordata > Aves > Charadriiformes > Laridae > Rissa > Rissa tridactyla. Next base: position 91,886,593 of record NC_071469.1, read on the forward strand.
GTTGTTCAGCCTGGAGAAGAGAAGAGAAGACTCTGGGGAGACCTTATAGCAGCCTTCCAGTATCTAAAGGGGGTCTACAGGAAAGCTGGGGAGGGACTCTTTGTCAGGGAGTGGAGCGATAGGACGAGGGGTAACAGTTTTAAACTGAAAGAGATTAGACTAGGTATTAGGAAGAAATTCTTTACTGTGAGGGTGGTGAGGCACTGGAACAGGTTGCCCAGAGAAGCTGTGGCTGCCCCATCCCTGGAGGGGTTCAAGGCCAGGTTGGACGGGGCTTGGAGCAGCCTGGCCTGGTGGGAGGTGTCCCTGCCCAGGGCAGGGGGTTGGAACTAGATGATCTTTAAGGTCCCTTCTGACCCAAACCATTCCATGATTCTACACAACGTCTGAAACTCCATGGCCAAGACATGCTGCAGAAAGACCTTCTCCTTCATCGCATTGCCCATACCTCTGCACGCCCGGGGCAGAGACAGGGCTTGCTCCCGTGGCCTTGCAGCCCCTGCAAGGCAAGGTCACGGCAGGCTTTTGGCCGGGGCCCTGGGAACCCGGTTCCCTGCTTTGCAGAGGAAAAATTAAATTTTCATTCAAATTTTCACTTCAGCAGCAGAGATATCGGCTCAATTTCCACCTGCCGCTTTGAAGCCTTCGCTTTGCATGGGAGAAGCACACAACTGAGAGTTTTCAATTACAAAGCACATACATATAAATGCACTAACAGCCAGGCATATGGATTTTAAGCCTAAAAAATAAAAAAAAATAAAACAAAACGAGGGGCGCTCGGAAGCACACACTGTCCCAGGAGAGACCGTCTGCTGTTTGGCTGGGTGGAGCAGAGCCAGCCGTGTCCCCACCAGACCATGGAGGACCACGAGGACCGCACGTGTGCTTGGTCCAACTTCAATGCCAACAGCTTGTGGAACTCGGACCTTTTCTCCCCCCAAAATCAGCCCTGCAGGTCTGGCTGGGGAGGTGCCAAGGCTTAACTCAAGGTGGAGCATGGGGCAGGTTTGGACCCTTCCCTCAAAGGATGCCGGGAGCATGTGTGAGGTGGGGCTCCGGTGCCCAAGCTATTGTTGCACCCTTTTCCAGAGGGATAAAAAAGGATTTAACCTCCTTGCAGGGCTGGGGATTCCTGCTCTGGGGCTGCAATTAGACTGGAAACTGCTCCAAGTTTCATCAGGGGACTTGGGAAGGCGGGTGGGAGAAGAGGAGAGCTCAGCACCGCCGGGCTCAAATGCAGCACCCAGCAAACGCCCCGGGAGGGATGCTTGCTCGCTCTGGAGCCCCAAGAGCAGCTCATCCCTGTGCCATTTAAGAGTAATTTCAACCTATGTATAGCAGGGACAGCTCTCTGAGATTCAACAAGGTCACTAGGTTGAAACCTCAAGGAGCAGAGGTCCACAAATGGCTGAATGCTGTCCCCCACCAACCCCTTCTAGATGCCAACAATACCCACCACCCGCAGGGTCAGCAGCTTTAGCTCCCAAAATTGCTCCATGGACCGTGAAAACACAGCGTGGCCTTCCTCCCTCCTGCATCTCACCACTCGGCATCCTCACCGAGCCCTGCTCTCCCCACCAGCCCGGCACCATAGCAGGTTTATTCCTGGTTTCTTCCTCCCGTCCTCCCCGCTGTGCGTCCCTGACCCATGGGCCAGGGCTCACCTGCACCGAATTTTCACCCAGCTTTCTCGCTGGAGCTCAGCGCCGCACGGCAAGCGCAGGGTGGGAGCACGGCGCTCTGGAGGAGGCAATTGCAAAGAGAAACCTTCCAGCCGGCCAAGGGAGATACTTATTGATTAACAGCGACGGCCGCAGCTCCCCATCAGCTCCAGGAGCAGCAGGACCATGAGCCGCTGTGGCAGCAGGTCCAGTCTCCGGTGAGTCCGGATTCGGCCCCGCTCGCTGGCGCTCAGGATGCTTCTCCCCATGCTGCCGGAGGAAGGTCTCCCGTGGGCGAAACGCCACGCTGGGTTCCATTTGCTCCATCCTTGAGCACCGCGCTGGCCGCGAGCAGAGCGCGAAGCCGAAGTTAATCTCTCAGTCTCAGGATGAAGCAACCGAACCGGCGCTGATTTCCCAGAACTACCCCGGGGCCCAGACTCGTCTCCGAGCGGTAATTAGCTCCGGCAGCCGTGACACGACCTCGAGCAGAGGATGCAATCCTGTCCTCCGCAGGGAAACGGCTCCTGTGCCTTTCTCTAAGTGTGTGTATTTATAGGGCCGTGGCAATAGTATGCTGGGGGGGGGGGTGTCTCACAAGGTGCCCGGGAGCCGATGGGATCACTCACCCGCATCATTCCGGCTTCTCCCAGCCCATCGGGAAGACGGAGGCTGTCACCTGGGCGATCGTGACATGCAGCAGGTCCTGAGCCTGAAATCAGAGCAGGCAGGGGTTTCGCCCATCACCGTGCAGGAGGGCAGTGCCACTGTGGTACCCAGCTGGAAGTGATGACGTGCTTCATTGCAGGGACAGATTTGGGTTCGTCCTCTGCCTTTCCCCATCCCCTCCCGCTCCCGGGGAAGAGCAGGGGAGACGCAGGAGCTGGGGGCTTGGAGGCAGCTCACCCCGGGGCTGCAGCACAAAGAGCCTGGGCTCCTCTCCAACTGCCCTGGAGGTGCAAAACTGCCTCCTCCACCTGCTCCCACTGGTTCCGACCCTGCCAGACCCTTGTCCCCAGCCCTGCCTGCGATGAGGAATCCCGGGATGGAGCCAGCCACTGGCATAGCAGGCAGCGGGAGGGGAGCAGGCATCCAAAGAGGATGCCACCCCGTAGGTAGGGATGGATCTCCCAGCACCTCATCACAGAGCAGGACACAGCAAACGCCAACCCCTGGGATTTCACACATGAAACAACCCCAAATATCGCCCCAAGCTGCCAGGCCAGGGAGCCCCCAGGGGGACGGGGACAGAGTTTGCAGCCTGGAGCTGCACAGAGCCTGACGAAACACACCCTGAGCCCAGCTCCATACCTTGAGCCAATGAGCCAGTAAATCCCAGTTCATGGGACCACCACGAAGGTGACATTTGCCAGAGCCCCTGCAAGGAAAGCCAAGAACTGGAGCAGGATCCGGGAAAGGCGAGAGGGGAAACGCTGCTGGGAGTGGAGCAGAGGAGCCTTTGGGGACGCGTTCACGAGACCTGGCAGGAGGTGATGACACTAATGACCCACAGATGCCCCGCGAGGCCAGCGTCTTCCAACAGACACATGGGTCCTGCTTTCAAACCAGACCTGTTTGGAAAGGGGGAACCATGTAGCCGTGCCCCCTTCCCAAAGCCCAGCTCCCCTAGGCGGTGGGGTGTGGGAGAGGGGATCAACCCCCCACTTCCAAGGGACCTTTACGAGCGCCTGCCCTTCCTCCAGGCTCCTGCATTGCTCTTTAGGGCTGACCATCAGCATCTCTCCAAGCTATCCTGCATTCGATGCTTGCCCCCCTTTCTGGCCTTTCCCCAACCCTCGCCGGCGGTGGGGGGGACACGGACACACTACCGGCGGGCTCCCCCCCGCCACGGCCAGCTGCGCAGCACACCGAGGGGCCGCCGCCGGCCCGGCAGCAGCTGCCTTGGCCCGGGTTCAAGCACAGCGCTGGTCGAGAGCAGCTTGTTATTTCAGTCCTGCAACGGGGCTATTTTTAGAAAGCGCTGAAATCCGTTCTCCCCCCCCCCCGCTTCTCCAAAATCACTCCTCGAGCTACGACCTTGCGGTGCTGCCGCTGCTCCCGCTCCCACCGCCCCTCTCCTCGGGGACCGGAGCCCAGTGTCACCCACCCTCCTAACCCCTGGGGTCCCCTGCAAAGCCCCGGTGACAGCAGCATTGCGTCGCGGCGGTGGCGGCGGTGGGGGGATGCGTGGGGAGGGGTGGGGGGGGGGGGCTGAAGTCTGAACTACATCTCAACCCCTGACGCCATCCAGGTTCGCTCCCGGTTTCAATTATCACCTGCTGGAGCAGCAGCTGCCGAGTGCTGGGGAACTCAAAGGCAAGTCAACAAGGTCTTGTTGTTTCAGCTGCTCGGGGGCACGGAGGAGCTCCATGTGCTTATTCCCCCCCCCCCCCCCCCTCCTCCAGTGCCGTGGGGATGCTGCGGCCCCCCGCTCGCCTGTATGCATGCAGGGATGCTGTGCTTCACGTACTTCCCCCATCCCGCTCTCCCAGGCAGGTAAACGCTGCGGGAGATGCCGAGGGGGGAGTGGAGACAAACCTCAATAACAACAAGGTGGGGGGGGGGGGGGAAAAGAGGAGGGGGGGAAGAAAAGAAAAAAGCCCCAACAACCCAGCCGCTGCACAGAGGTTATCCGGGGGACAGAGCAAATAATTGGCGAGGCGAACAATGCATTTTAATTAAACCTCTGCAGGAAACGAGGGGAGGGAATCAAGTTAATTGCACGGAGCGGGAGCAGGAGATTAAAAATGCTCTTCGCTCGGAAGATGGTGGCTCCCATCCGCCTTTGCCGAGCAAAACAAGGCCACCTGGGGCGGCGATGCTGGCAGGGCCGGCCCCCGGGGCTGCTGCCGGGCCCTGCGTGGGGACGCGCAGCTCGCTGGCTGCTGCCGGGGCTCGGGGGCAGCGAGTGCCAGCGGGCTGTGGAGGGGCATCACGGGCTGCGGGGTCCTCCATCCCCAGGGATTTGTGCTGCCATGGAGGGTGGGAGCAGCTCCCGGGAAGTGCCCCCAGGATGGGGGGGCACGGCTTGTGGCTGTGGGAGCGGGACTGGGGGACGTGTCCCACCACAGCCCGGTCCCTGCTGCTTTGTGCCCTCTGCTCTCAGCTCAGCCCAGGCTGTGCCTGGCCCTCTCCCCACGCCCCAGGCAAAACCACCAGCCTTTACTTTTCCCTGCCCTGGATACTCGAGATTCCGGACTCTTCCAAGCACAGAGAGGCGTTTTCCTCAACTATTCCCCCTTCTGATCTTGCACCTCTTGCTCAAGCCCTTGTCTTTCCCAGCAGCCTTACCCCCTCCCTCCATCCCGGACATGCTGCAAGCGGAGCAGCCGGCTCACGGCCAGGCTCCTCTTCCTACCCAAGAGAGGAAAAGGCATCACAGGCTCCAGGATGCTGGAAGACCGGGGCAGGAGCCCAGACCGAGCATCCCACACATGGCACCAGCACAGGGATGCGCTGCCAGCCCCCCCCCCCCGCCCCAGGCACCCACCACCCCGGCGTCCAAGGGCAGGAGGCATCAACCTCTGTTCCCCAGCAATTTGTGAGCTATCGCACTCTGCCCTCCATCCAGCCGCCTGCTAATTAGCACCAGCCCAGCCCTCCGCCTGCAATGAGAACAGCAATCAGCCCCGCTGCTCGCCTGCTAGGAACAATCTCCCTCCTTCCCTCCTCTGCATAAATTTCCCAGGCTGTGGTTTTTAGGCTCTGATCCCACATAGCTTTATTCACGAGAGAAGTCCCACTGGGGGCAAGGAAATTACTCCAGCGAGCAAAATTACCCGCGTACGGGATGCACGTACAGGGCACAACACAAGGGGTTGGTTTTGGTGTTTTTTTGTTGGGTTTTTTTTTTTTTTTTTTGCACAGCATCGAAACCAAAATAAATCCACCGAGGGAGCTCAAAGCCCAGCCTTGCTCCTGACCACGGGTAAGAGAGGGACAAATTATAGCAATTAAAAAGAAGAAAGAGACATGTGGACTTTCATATCCACAAACCTCAGGACGCAGTCGGCGGGGGGAGGATATTTCACAGTCACAGGCACGCTGCAAAAGCAAAGCGTGTCGCAAAATACTCTCTGTCCTCTGAGGCACAAGCTGTCCCTCCAGGCAGGCAGTGCCACCAACCCCGGGCACGAGGCTGGGACAGCCTGTCCCTGCCGCAGCCACCCGGCGTGGCTCGTCTGCAGCAGGAGGACACAGGCAGCATTGTACCCACAGCGGAGGTTTTTCGCGCTGGAGATTGAATTGCGGGGTCCTTCCCCTCCCGTGCGCACAAACGCTGCTCTGATGGGAAACGAGAGCTCGGCCGAGACTCTTCCGCTTCCCCCCCTCCCCTGCAGCTGCGACCGGACCCGCAGAAAAAACCCCGGTGCTCTGCTCGAACGCTTGCTCTTGCTGCACCCAACGCGCTTTCCAGCCCAGCGATCGCGGGTAACCAGCCAGAAAAACGCTGCTGCTCTAGCACAAGCTGAAAATGCATGTTGGGAGGCGGGGGGGAATTGCCCGATATTTTCAGCCTGAAACCGGAGTCAGGGCCAGGAGGTGAAGCCCACCACGCAGACGGCAAGGTGGCCGCAGCGTCTCCGGGCTGTTGGTTCATTAAGAGCATCCTAAGTGTAATTAAGGCTGGGAGACGACTGGATGGGAGCTCAGCATCCCTAAGAAACGGAGGGGAGGGGGGGGGGCCAAACCAGCAGGCGCAACCCAGGAGCGCCATCCAGGACACCCCTCCTTGCTGCTGCCTTTCCATCACCCCTAAGGCTGCCCCAGCCCCCCCTGGGGTATTTAATTGCACCCCCAGGTGCCAGGGCTGCGCGAGGATCCCCGGCGGGGAGCGGAGGTGTGGGCATGATCGCCTCTGCGTGCCACGCTCCGGGGACGGGGACGTTTGGCAGCCGCCTGCAGGGAAGGTGTCTGAAGTGCTGCTCGCGGTGGGAACATGAGTCAGAGCTCCCCGGTGCAAGAGCCTGATGTCTCCCTCCTGCTCATTTATTCAGCACGTCAAATATTTGCCCTGCGCAGTTGCACCAGACGCACGTTATTCAGGAGCTTTTTCTCCCCCCCCCCCCACTTCTGCTGGCAGTGGCAGCTTATAAAAAAAACACCACAGTGCCATCTTGGGAAACTTGGCCTCCCAGCTAAGCGCGTTCGAGCATCCTTTTCCTCGCCGGCTTCAGGGACCGGCTCCTCTCCAAGCATCCCCTCCGCGGGGACCAGGAGGGGCTGGACGCTGCAACCCACGGGCAAAAGCAACCACCCCGCAGGGCTGCGATGGGGAAAGGTCATTTCAGACCCGTTTCCAGCGCTGCCTGAGTGACAGCAAAGCCAGGAGCCTGCAGGCAGCGAGCAGTGGCCCTGCCTGTCCCTCCTGTCCCCTGCCCTGTCGAAGCACCCTGCCTGGAAGCGGCACAGGCAGCGGCAGGAGAGGCCAGCCAAGGAAAACTGCTCCGTTTTGCCTCCTGTCAGCGAGGAAGCGGCTTTGCTGGCTGCCAGCCCCACAGTAACCCCGTGGGGACCTCAATCTTTTCTTTTTTTTTTGTGCCACATCCCTCGATTTCTTATTTGTAAGGCTTCTCACACCCTGAACGGCCGCTCCCCAGGGAGGAGGTGTTTATCGCTGATTAATTGCTAACGGCTGGAGAAGGTGCCCTTGTGCAGAGGTGACACAAGAGGCCCTGGTCCCCCCTGGCCCCCCGGGGTCTCTGTCCCATGGTCGCAGCCAAAAATGTCCCATTTCGTTGGGGAACTGGAGAAATGGCTCGTGAAACACAAGCTTGGGGATGCAGCCGAGCGGGTCGGCCACCCGCACGGTGTGTTGCCGGATAAACGCAGCATGCTGCAGGGAGAAAACACATGCCCCCACCCTACCTGTAAGAGGAAAAAAAGTAAAAAAATCACCCTTCAATCTCCACTTGCTTTCCCAGCTGGGACACATGCTTTAGGCCTTTGCAAGAGCTTCCCAGGATCAGGGCTGGGATTTCTTGCTGGTGGGGGGCTCTGGAGCCCGCTCCCCCCCAGGCCAGCCTGCTCAGCCAGGCTCGGCGTCCATCCTGCTCCCCGGGATTTGCGGGAAGCCGCAACGCGTGGAAAAGCCCCAGGGCTGGAATAAACCTGCAAACAGCTTTTGCAGCGCTCTCAGAAATAGCACGAGGGGCGGCAGTGCCGTAGCTGATGCTCTGCTTTGCCCAAGAGGACGCGCATCGCCCATGCTCGGCAGCCACCCGATGCCACACTTATTCCTCGGTGGCTCCTGTGGACCCACAAACGAGCCCCAGAAGGACCCACTGGGCTGATACCTGGCACGGCAAATTCCCCAGTGCATGGCACAGAGATTTGCTGCACCAGCTCTTCTGCTGGCGGCGGGAGAGGGGGGGAACTGCCTCCTGTGTTCGGCCCCCCCCGTCAGCACTGCGTCCTCCCCACCAAGAAAGCATCCTCGAGCATCGTACACAACCAGCTCCAGAGGGATCTGCTGGGGCGAGAAAGCATGCTGGCATGAAAGGACTGGGGTTTTCCAGCTTATCCAGCCTTTACGGAGCTGCACGTCCCGCTCTGCTTGCGGAGGGGCAAGTTAGGCTGAGCCCGTGGCGAAGACCTGAGCTCATCACAGCTGAGCTCGACGCCCTTTGGGGAACCAGCAGGTGAAGAATCAGCGCTTGGGTGAAAGCCCAGTGAAAATAATTTGCCCAAGATGCCACCACCACGTCCCTCCCCGGCCGGCCAAGGAGCTGCAGTGACCTTGCCCGAACACAGTGTCTGGGGTTGAAAGTGCAGAGCAAGAGGATGTGACTCACAGCTGGGATGTGGCCGCAAAGGACAGATGTGTTTCGTTACCGTCCGGGGCCCTATCTGCAGCTCTGTCTGTGCACGCCGTGACTCAGCCTGGCCTTCGAGCCCTTCCAAAAAAGGAGCCGTGGCACATCTCTTCCCAGCAGCATCCCTGTGCTGCCGTAAAACACATTTGGGAAGTTCAAGCTCTTGCAAGGCGGGGGAAAAAAAAAAGAAAAAAAGAAAAAAAAAAGAAAAAAAGAAAAAAAAATCAAAGTCATACTTCTCCATGGGAATCTTCCAGTTTGAATTGTAAATTATTCAGAGAAGGTTAAAATCAAATGCTTTAGTGGTGGGATCCATCTCTAACTTTAGAGACTTAAAAGCTAAACATCCCCATTGCAATGGAGGGACACGGATGAGTCCCCTGGGTTTTCTTAGATACTCACTATAGGACAAGAGGAAACATGTCCTGGAGATGCTCCATGTCTGGAAAGAGGAATAAGGGGATTTCAACAGGTCTCCTTCCCACACTCCCTCGGGAATTCAGCAGCACTTAGCGGAGAAAGCCCCAAAGCACTGAGGTAAGGCTGAGATACCCCGTATTGGACATCAGAGAATCTAAAGAGGGGAATGCTGCAGCCGGCTAAGCATGGCACATTGCTTCTGTGGGTCTCCTGCAAAACCCTGACCCAGACCCCAACCTTGGGCAGCGTGTGTCCCCCCCCCCTCCCATTATCCCCACAAGCAGCTTTTTTCACACTCCCCGATTTATCCGTCACTGCCCACACGCCTTATGGCAACACAGCCGGGTACCGAGGGACACTGCGGGGCGATGGCCGGGGTCCCCTGGCAGCAAATCCACTCTTGCTCTGCTCTGCCCAGAACCACCCCCCCCTCCGGCCCCAGCTTCCCACCAGTGGTTTTTTCCAGCGGGAGAGCAGATGGGGTCACATCTGCCGGGAATTTTTCCCGGCCACATCCTGGCTTTGAAGCCACCAATAGCCGCGTATTTTTCTTTAACTCCCGTGTGCGATCCGGGGGCCAAGCGCTGCCCTGGGCCGGGGGCCAGAAAGCTGGGAGCCACCAATGCAGTTCACTTGGCAGACACTGGATGGGGCTACGAAACCGGCTACCGGCACACCTGGCAGAAACGGGGGGGGGGGGGGGGGCCAAAACAGTCTCTGCCAGATGTTTTGGGGTCCCGCTTTGCGGGTACCAGACGGACGTTGCAATAGCTGCCAGCACCCCTGCGGGATGCCGGCCCCAGTGCAGCGGTACCCGGCCCTTGGCAGCTTCGCTTTGGCCTTCGGTCACATCCCGGACACTCCGTGGTTGGGCAAGGATTGCCAGCACACGGACAAAGCCGGAGGCTTTACCCCCCGCAAAAAGATTTTCCGTGATCTGTTTGGAGAAGTAATGGAAAGGGAGAGCGGGAAGCTCCGGCAGCGAAGCAGCCGACATCCCCAGCAGCGCTGCCTTGCAAAGCGCTGATTCAGTTTTACGCTGCTGTTGTAAGACAAGGCGATCTTGCCACCTCCCAAGACACCGCTGCCTCAACCCAGGCTCCTTGCGGGCTGCTGGGGTGGGATTTTCCCATGTTTCACCCCAAAGCAAGGGGAGGATTGAGAGATGCAGTCCCAAAGCAGAGCCCAAGCGTGGTGAGAGGCGCAGCCCCGCATTGCGGAGCCCGCTGCGGACGAGGGCCAGCCCCGAATTCCCCAAACGCTGCTGTCAAACTTTCCGGCAAGGCTCTAAATCCAGCAGCCCTCGCCTGGCTCCAGCTGGCCGAGCAAGCTGGCAGCAGTGTGCGGACGAGAGCAGCTCAGCAGCTAACGAGAGTCAAAGCCTCCCCTGCTCGAGAAAAAAAAGGGAAAAAAAAAAAAAAAGGAAAAAAAAAGGAAAAAAGAGATGGTCCCCATAAATCATGAGCTAGTTACTGATGGAGAGGACTCCCCTCCCTCTTGCTCCGCACACTGCGACACAAATTATGGCCCCGGCTTCACCGTTGTTCAGTGATGAACATCTGAAAAGGCTGTGACAGATGAGAAAAGGGATGATTTAACAGCCATAAATCCAGCCAGCTTAGAGGTGTTTTTACAACCAAACCCATCTTGAATCCCCTCTGTTATGAATACTTATCACTCCCAGACACTACTACAATGGAAAGATTTTTAACAGCTTTAATAGAGACGCAATAAAACCCCCAGAGCCCAGCAAGCAAACGTCCTTTTTATCCCTGGAGGGAGGGAGAGGGGGCTGAGAGCTGCTTGCTGCACTCAAGCTTGAAGGATCAGAGCTGGAGCAGCCAGTGGGGCCACCGCTAACCCCTGGGTTTAGTGGACGGGTGGCATCATCCAAGAAGTGTATGAGCTTTTCCTAAAGCCGTTGGATGGAGGGTGTAATTAACACCCCGCGGGGAGGGAGGGATGGGGGGGCAGGCTGTGCCCATGATGGACGGCACCTTCTTCCTCCGGTGCTGCTCCTACCTTTGCCAGGGTCTCCTCCAGGAGCCAAGAAGCTGCCGTTACCCAAATCACACCTGATCTAGCCCACCGTTGGGGATTTAAAATGAGAGTGGTTTTAGCTCCAGCAAAGAGCCTCCTGGGTAGGGTGCTGCCCCTCAGCTGCCCCTCGCCTCGCTCGAGGCACCACGTTTCTCACTCATTAAAAGCTAAACGGGCTCAACGACCGCCACCCAACGAGCAGGACAGGGACACCAGACCTCCCAGCTGGGGATTAAGCGGGTCTAACAGGGACACCAGACCTCCTGTTTCGGGATTCAGTGGGTCTCACTCCTCCTTGCCGTGCGTGCTGCCCCTGTAAGCCTCCCTGTGCCGTTCCGCAAGCGCAGGCTGCGCCCAGCCACCAAAATCAGGGTCCGGGGGTGCACCCACTGCAAAAAGCACCCAGTTTAAGCAAATACCTGAGGAATACGCACCACCTTACTTATACACACAAGCTTATCGGGCGCAGCGAGGCGATAAGTAATTCATCGGCGGGCTGGGGGGGAACAAAAGCGCTCCCAGGCCACGGGGCTTCTGGTTTTCCACAGCTCATCAGCTCGCACCCCTGTAAAACCCCGGGTAGGATACGGGGTGGGTTTCCTTCCTCTAACGGTGAACCTGTGGAAGGCTCCAAGGAGGGTAATTAAAAAAAAAAAAAAAAGAAAAAAAAAAAAAAAGACAGATCAGGGCAGCTCCTTCCTAAGAGTAAACGTGGCTGTGAAAGGCTGTCACTGGGCTATCGGGAGAGAAAGCAGCACTGCAGGGCAAGGAACAGGCTCGGCTTGGCCACGTGGAGACCGGAGGGGACGCTGCCTCCGATGTCTCCGAAGCCCGGGTGGAGGATGACGCTCACAGCCCGTTAATCTAAGGGAACATCTTTTTTTTTTTTTTTTTTTTTTTTTTTAATAAGATAATACTGAGTAATTGATTTTTAAATACACTGAAATCAAATGTCCCGAGGCCAGAGCAGGATCCCAGCTCTGCCGTCGGTTCAGCGGCGACTGGCAGAGATGGAGCACGCAGGGGAAAAGAAAATAAAAATTACATCTCCGCCGCCTGCCTCGCTGGCTGCAGGGCAAACGCTAACGTTTCTTTAAAAGGGGCATCAATTTTTTTTCCCCCCTATTAAAAAAAGTAGGTCATCGAAAGGGGAGCCGAGCTGGGGAAGGCACCAGGGACCACCGAGGCCGAGCAGGCGGCGGGGAAAAGATCCACCTGATTAAAACACACGACACCGGCTGAGCACAAAAGTCATTTTTAAGACAATTTATTCCAATCTCTCTCTCTCTCTCTCTCACCCCGTCCTTCACGCAGTCCCAATCAGGCAGGTTTTACAGCCTTTTTTTTTTTTTTTTATTCGATTTTAATCCGTTTTCTTTTTTTTTTTAGAAAAATACACATGCAAATAATATATATTTCACCGTTAACCTTTTTTTTGTTTTTTTCCCCCACGTTGCGGGGGGGGCGGAGGGAACCAAAACAGAACAAAAAAGAAGTAGTAAAGAAACAAAGCAGGATTCGGGAAAGACCCGAGTGGAGACTAACCGGGGGATGCCACGGGGATGGGATGCGCCGGGATACGGGATTTTGGCGCTGATGCTTATGCTCCAGCACATCCTTTCCATCAGAAAGGTGTTCGTTGGGGCGAGGGGCTGCCGGAGGGGACTAACGTGCACTTTGTGCACGTTAGTCCCCTCCGGCAGCCCCTCGCCCCGACAAAAACATTTCTCCGTCAATTCTGCCCGGGTTTGGGAATGGCCAAGGGAAAGCCAGTGCAGGATCCATCCTTCCTCTGAGACCCAGCACGGAGCAAAGTCCCAGCCCAAGCTTAAGCAAAAGCACCAAAACCTAAGAGCTACATGGAAAAAAAAAAATCAAAAAAAAACCCAAAAAACCCATTATGCTATTTATCTTATGGGATACAGCTGATAGCACGGGGGAAAACGGACTGATGGTCTCCCCGAAACCCGGACTCGACGTTTCAGGACGCTGGTTTTGGGGTGAAACTGGGTGCTGGACCCTGGGCTGTGTGGGGTTGGGGGTTTTCTCTGTCCCCCCGGGCAGAGCCGAGCGGGTCTCCCATCAGAGCAGGGATGTGCCCCGGCGGAGGGGAGCAGCGATGTCCCCATCTCCCCGGCCTCTCCGCAAACACCGTCCCAAGGTACCGCGGGGAAAAAATACCAGGTACACTGCGTACGGGGTAGCTGCCGTCACTCCAGCAGAAGAGGAGATGGACTTAAGACGGGGCTATTTCAGGTTCCATCGATGATCAGCTGGAGCGAAGGGGCTGGGGAAGGAGAGGGCAGCAAGGTGCAGCCCGGGGAAGGAGGGCGATTAGTCCAATACCGCAGCTGCTGTGGGAAGCCAGGAGGCTTGGGGAAAAGCCGCAAGCCCACGGCAGCCCCGATGCCGACGATGCAGCAGGGAGCGGGCGCAGGGGGAATCTGTCTCGCTGCTGCTTTGCTGCCTCCTGCCAAGCCGCTTTCATGTGGTTCTCTTCTGCCTCCTCTCCCAGCCGTCCCGCCCAAGGCCATGGCTTTTTTTTCCTGTTGATCCAGGCTAATGATATGGAGCAAACTGTGTTTTCTCTCTGCCCAGAGGTACAAAACCACACAGGCAGGGCAGGGAAGGGTTCCCAAGCGCAGGATTTCCCTCCGGCTCCCAAGGCGCCTTATACTAAAGAAGGCAGCAGCACTTTGCCAGCCCCGTTTCTGCTCCCAGCAAGCCCCCGTATGGCCCGTGTCCCCGGCCGGTGGTGATATCCTTGGATACACAACACAACCTGCTGACAGACTGACTCATCGGCTGCTGCATCCCATCGGCATCCTCAGCAGCCGGCTCCTGCATTGCCAGCACAAACCCACGTGCTGCAAACGCCCAGTGCCTCCCTAGGGAGGGAGATGGGTCAAACTGGAGGCAGAGCCGGTGGCTGGATGTGGTCCCTGCCATCACCTCCCGCATCCCCGGTCCAGCTCCAGCCTCCGTTGTGCTCGCCCAGCGAATGCCGGTGGGGAAAGGCGGCGGGAGGCTCGCAACCTTGGATTCCTCCGGATTTACCACTGTCCACGGCAGCCTCGGAAAGGCACCGAGCAGCGAACACGTGTGGCAGCTCAGACCCATCGCCGTTGTGCCACGAAACACCAAAGACCGCAGGCAGCGTTTCACGGCGGGGGGGTGGCTGGAGACACAGCGATCCAGCTCTCATAAACATACCCGGGGGCTGCAGCAACCGCTCCCTTTTTGCTTTTCTCTCGTGTTTTGTTGTTCGGTCTTTTTTTTTTTTAACTGACAAAATACACTTTTGGGACTGTCTACTCTGAAAATAGATGGGGGGAGGGTCTGGCAAGGGGGGGCGGGGGGGCTGTTTGGCTCCTATTTCTACAGGCTGCCCTGGTGCAGCTCTAAAGTTTGGTGGACGATCATGCAGGTTTTATTGCAGCTTGTGTGGGTGGCTTTTTTTAAAGTAGCCCAGCTTCAGTTTCAAGTAGCCCCAGAGGTGGGTTTCTCTCCCCTCTGACCCTCTCCGGCCGCCGTCTCTCTGCTGCAGCGTGCCGGCCAGGCGGCTATTCGGTAGCCATCTGCTCGATGTGGTCGCTGAGCAGTTTGTATTGCTCTGCGGAGAGATAAAAGGGTGCTGGGGAGGGTGCCGAAGCATCCCAGCCAGGCAGGTGGGCTCCATCCCTCCGGGACCCCTCGAAGGGGTTGCGCATCCCCCAGGCTCGCCCCTACCTTCATCCAAATTGCCGATGGTCGCCTGCTTCTTCAGGAAGTCGCTGCAGAGCTTCTTGTTCAGGCCGAACGCCAGCATGTTGTGAATGAAGGTGCTGAGGAAGGACAGAGATGCTCTTGGTGAGGGAAGGGGCAAGGCTGTCCTTTCTTCCCCCCACCTCCTCTTCCTCTCCGCAGCCCCTTGTACCGGGCACTGGGATGATGCTCGGCTGTGGGAGAGCGCGGTAGGTCCCTGCGGTGCCTGGATTTACAACGTAAGAGGCAGGAGCAGGGCCCGGGAAGAAGCATCAAGCACCCTCTGCACCACAACGGTTGTCCCCAGTGGGGGAACATCTGTAAGGTGTCCCACCCACAGCTGGCGAGGACACACCGCAGAGCCCGGCGCCAGGAGGGACGGTCCCCGCGCCCTGCTCACCCCAGCTGCCCGAAGGTGATGTTCTCGTTGAAGCGGAGGCTGTCGTCACGCTCCTCCTGCGTCATGTGGCACCACTTCTCCCTGCAAGGCACAAGCCCGTCTGGCACCGCCGGGACCCTGGGACCCCCTGCCCGCATCCACCCCCCTCCCCGGCCACCCTGCCTGAGGACAGCAGGGCACCGAGAGCCCCTCGGCCGCCAGCGCTCCTGTGGTGCTGGATGAGCTCTCACACCTGCGTCCATCTCTTGCCCCGGGGCAAAGCAAGAGATGCCCCAGGAAAAAGCCTTCTTCAGCCTTGGCTTTCTCCTGGAGGCCCTGATTCAGAGCTAGAAACTGGCATCAGCCTCTCCAGCACAGTCTCTCACCTTCGGTGCCATCATTTCGGCAAGGGGGACGAGTGAGGAAGCAGGGCGGGGGTTTGCAGCTCTCGGGGACGGCCATCCCAGCAGGGCACCACTGAAGCCCCCCCCACCTGGGGGAGGGTACCAGGGTGGTACCAGACACCTCTCCCCCATCTCCAGCAGGGCTCCAACTCCCCGAGCACCAAGCAAGCTGCTCCCCAAAAATACCTCGCGCACTCTGACAGTGCGAGAGGCCCCTACACCCCCCCGCCATGGCCCCATTTGGGGGCTGAAGTCCCGAATCCCAGCACTGCCGGGAGGATGCTCCAGCTCCGCTCCAGCTCCCTCGCAAATGCAACCGCAGCGTTGCCTTAAAGGAAGGGTGGGTTTTTTTAAGCTCTAGATGCTTGCAACCAACTCAAGGCGGTGGCAGGAGTCCCCATCCAGGTGTCCCACTTGGGAGTAAAGCCTGTGTCACAGAAACGTCCCCGTGGTGGTGCAACGCTCGGGCGGTGGCGGGGGGCTCAGTGCATGCACGCCGGGGAAACTACAGCTCCAGGGTGAAGCCAGCCCCCTCCTCCCCAGAACTCAGGTGAGGTTACAGCCAAGGAGAAGAGGAGGAAAAGCAAGGGAAAAACAGGGATAGGTAGAAGAAAAACAGCTGTATGGAGGAGAAGGAAGAGGAGAACACCGGGAGCGGACTGCACGCTTGCAGCTAGCTCGCCGGCACGCCAAGCAGGACCGGGGGAGCTGTGTCGGGTGGAAACGGCGGCTGGGCAGAAGTGGGTCTCACAGTAAATTCAGTGAGGTCAGCTCAGCCCCACAGCACGTTTGTGATGCTGAAACTGGGAAAGGATGAGCGCTCAGACAGGCTGGCACCACGAAGGGGACCCTGTCCTCCTTCAAGTCACCCCAGCCTGGACGAAAGCTGTGAAGCCGAGCCTGCGGTCTCCAGGGGTGAGCTGCTTATGTTTATAGGGCTCTGGAAACTTATACGATATGTTTAAAGGGATATTTAAGAAAAAAAAAGAAAAAAAAGAAAAAAAAGAAAAAAAAAAAGAAAAAAGAAAAAAAAGAAAAAAGAAAAAAGAAAAAAGAAAAAAAGAAAAAAGAAACAAAAAGAAAAAACAGAAAAAAAAAGAAAAAAAGAAAAAAGAAAAAAGGAAAAAGGAAAAAGGAAAAAGGAGAAAGAAAAAAGGAAAAAGGAAAAAGGAGAAAGAAAAAAGAAAAAAGAAAGAAAAAAGAAAAAAGAAAAAAGAAAAAAGAAAAAAGAAAAAAGAAAAAAAGAAAAAAAAGAAAAAAAAGAAAAAAAGAAAAAAAGAAAAAAAAGGTGTAATTTCTCCCAGATAAAGCTTACGACAGCAAATAAAAACCACATCTAAATCTGGAGGCTGAACAGAAAGGAGAAGAATCAAATTAAGGAGCTTTGAAATCTGGAAGCAAAACTTCACAGATCTCACTGGCCCACTTACAGAAGAGGCATGTTTGTAACTGTTTTTTTTTTTTTCCTGCCTTTTTATGTTTTTGAGGGAGGAAGGGGAGAAAAAATAAATAAATAAAAATTATCAAAGTGCCCCAGAAAAACTCGCCGTGCTTTTGGCTTCTTGTTCGAGAGTAACATGCCTGAGAAGGGGGAAAGCCCACATGTGGCTCTGCTCAAACCCTTTGATCCTTTACACCGGCACAGCAGGGCAGGCGCAGGGGTGCGTGACCCCATGGGCTGTGATAACACCTTGCCTGTATTTCGGCGTGCCCAGGGAAGCCTCATCGCAGCCGGGCACCGGTGAGAACCGCACCGGTGAGGCTGGCTTGGATCGCTCGGCATCGCTTGTCTCTCGGCAGCGGCGTTTCCCCCCCCCGCGGCTGACCTGAGCGATGCTCTGTCTGAGCAATACTGAAGTTATCCGTTCGCGGGTGCACGCCTTGGCCACGTGGAAGATTTACTGCCAAGCTTCGAAGAACTCTCATCCTCTTGCTAATGCCATCGCTCGGAGTGATTTGCTCCAAGATGGAATATCCCACGCTCCAGCAAGAGAGCAATGAGTCTCCCTGATCCCCGATCCCAGCTCGGAGCGGGGATGGATGCGGCTGCTTTTGAGCTTTGCAACCAGGAGGACACTCTCACGATTGCAGCATGCAGCCCCCGTTTGCCTTTTTCTTTTAATGGAGGAATGGCAGCACAAAAGTGCATTAAAAAAGAAAAAAAAAAAAAAAAAAAAAAAGAAGGACCAGCTTTTCCAGCTGGCAAAGGATCCTCAGCACCTCTACGTGGCAGCAGAAGCCGGGAGCAAGCGGGAAGGACAGGAGGGGGATGCTTTCTCCATGAAGAGACTCGGTTCATGTCCAAAACCTGCCCGGGGAACCATTCCCAGCTCAAGCCCTCAGCTTCCCCGGCAGCGGGGCATCTGAGTTCCACAGTGAAATACCACAGCTTGAAACCAGTCAGGTTTCTTTTAAAAAGCCGTATTACAGAGGAACGAATCTCAACTTTTCTGGCCCCTTTGAGAGGGTGATGCCCGTGAAGTCAAACCTCCAGCGGCCGTTCCTCCCGGGGGGAGAAAGGGCCTTTCGGAGCACCCATGAAACGTGTTACCCCGCTCCCCAGGGCAGGATTTGGACCTGAAGCGAGCGTCGGCCTCTGGACACTAATGCACCGAAGTACGGGGACAGACACACCTCTTCTCCTCTTCCTCCCCAGCGTTCCCTCTGGAGCGGCAGCAGAAACGGGGCCGACAATAGTGGTGCGTGAAAGATCATGCAAGATAGAGGGATGGAGGGGAAAGGAGAGAAGAAGAGACGGAAGAAGGTTGTTAGAGGCAGAGAGAGGAAAGAGAGAGAAAAAGAGGAGTTTAGTTCTGGTCCCTTCCCCCCCACCCCCCCCAAGTCCCCTGCCCTCCCCACCGAGAGGAGAAAAAAACCTCCCCAGCTCTCACTGCGGCCCCGGGAGGACACAGCCCCGGCCGCCCCAGCAATGCCCTGGCCGTCCCACAGAGATGGGCACCATCACAAACCCGCCGCCACGGACCCTGCAGACGCCTGCCATGGTCAAGCACCACCCCTGGCGTTTCCAACCCAGCCCGTGGGACGCCAGCCCTCGCCCACCAGCTCCTCCTGCCAGGGATCTTAATCCTCAGTCCAGCAAGCAGCATCCCAGTTCGCCCAGCGGCTTGTGTTATCCTCTCCAGAGGACTGGTGGCGGGGGAGGGGGTCACCACCACCTTCCAGCCCCCCTGAGATACTCGGAGTACTCCAGGCCTGCAGCTCCCGAAGCTCATTCATTAGTCGGGCTCGTTTCTGCAGCGGAGGCAGACTCAGCCGTCAGATTAATTGAGAAAGGCACCCAGAGCAGAGAGCAGCTGCCGGGGGCGTATGTCCTTGTGAGACATTTGCTGCTGCTAATTTGGGGCTTAATCAAAGCAAATGCGGTTACGGTTACATTACTGTTCAATAGGTTCTTTCAGTGGCTTGCTTGGAATAAAAGAAAAAGCAATAAAGGAGAAAGCAGAGATTGATCGGTGCGCCGAGGCTGGCAGAGCATCCCATGGTGCGAGCCAGGGCTGCCGCGGCTCAGCTCAGGTTGTGGGGAGGATGCCGGAGGGCTGGCTGCTTCAAGAAGGGTCGGCGCTGACTCGGAAAGGGGCTGTTCAAACGCTCCGAGCTCAACGACTCTCGCCCCGAGAGCTCGAAGCCTCAGAGCACGGCACGGACACGCAGCAGGAGGGGTCTGGCTTCAGGAGGGGGCGTGAAACTGTGGTCGAGAGAGGAGCGAATTGCTCGAGCCCCCACGGCAGGTCCGTGGTGGAGCAAGAGATGGGCACGAGCCTGGCGAGCGTCTCGCCCACCCTCGTACCCCATGGGATCCCCACGTCCAGGCACCCGGACGGTCCCCGCACACAGCCACCCTCCGAAACGAGCACCCCCTTCCCTTTGCAGGGTTTATCTCAATCCTCCCGAGCCCTCAGGGCCGTCTCCAGCTCTCGTCCTTGCTGGCTGCCCGGGGTCAGTCCCCGCGCTGGGCTGGCAGCACTTCCACAGCCCTCCCGGGGACAGCCGGGACGCAGGGCACCCCCTCCCCATCCGCTGTACCCCCCCCGCCCCGAAAACGCATCTTCTCCCACATCTGCTTACAAACCGAGCACCAACAGCCTGAACCCTGGCTGGGTTTTCCAGACACATCTCTAGGGCTTCATTTTCACAAAAAAAAAAAATGATGTAAAATGAGCGAGAAAACTTTCATGCTCCCAAATCTTCCAGAGGATGCAGCTCTCACCTGCCCACCCCACCGCCCAGTGGCCCCGGCAGCTTTGCAATCAGGGGTGGAGAACAGAGTGGTTCCCCACGGCCCGTAATGCTTAGGGCCATCAGGAGCCGGGGGCAATGCCGGGGGGGGGCTGGAGGGGACACGGCGCCTCCTTTTCCCGCGGGGACATGTCCTACCTGGTGGTGGGGGACCGCTTCCTGCGCTCGCAGTGCACGGCGTCGAAGAAGGCGGCGTTCCAAAACCGCAGGTTGTGCCTGCAAGGAGGGAGGGAGGTGTTGAGGATGGCCACCCCCCACACCCCCCAGCCTGCCCATGAGTCCTCCTCCCAGGGCCAAGTTCACCCATTTCCCGGGGCCGGGAGATGATGCAGATCTGGCAGATTTGGTCTGGTTTTGGGCCAGCTCCTTGTGTGGCGGCAAACACGCTCTCGCTAGCACAAGGGATGCGCAAAAGCCATGGCCACCTCTTTTAAGGGTGGCAGCAGCTTAAAAGCACTCATGAACATCTGGGGAATGTGTGGGCAAGGATGACAAATCCCCTCCCCAGGGAGGCAAATGCCGGGTAGGAGCCAGCTTGCCCTGGGCAGGCTTTACCAGATCGGCTGCTGCTTGAGGTGCATGTACAGGTAGATCTTCTCTCCTTTCTTCTCCTCCTCTGGGCTCTGCACGGAAACTGTGGGGACACACAGTTACATGCCGAGGTCTGGATGACCCCCACCTTCCGACCCATGCACAGACTTTGTGACCCCCTGCCAGTTTGGTGTCCAAGCAGCCATGATGGCAAGGTTTGCAAACCAAATAGTCATCCCCAACACATCCGCAGCAACACGAAGAGGAGCTTTTACTGTCCTTTGCGGGCAGATATTAGCTCTGATCAAGGTATGGATGTCCCAGGAGGATACTCAAGGGAGTGGACCACTGGTTTGGTAGCACACACCGCTACCAGGGAGACCGGATCAGCATGAAAGCTCAGAGGAACTGGATGCCCAAACCTCTGCAACCTATGCCACTGAGGACAAGGTGCCACAAGATGTCCTTGCGCGACAAGACCTGTGATTGCTCCAAAGCAAGGAGCTCCAAAGCTGGAGCATTTCTCTAGGAGCTCAGAGGACACAGCACCGGTCCATCCTGCCCTTCCCACCCCACAGTTCCGGCAATGCCGGCCACCTCGTACCACTTCCAACCCTTGCTCCTTCCCCAAGG
The DNA here is from genome assembly GCF_028500815.1 of Rissa tridactyla. Taxonomy (NCBI): domain Eukaryota; kingdom Metazoa; phylum Chordata; class Aves; order Charadriiformes; family Laridae; genus Rissa; species Rissa tridactyla. Next base: position 91,907,477 of record NC_071469.1, read on the forward strand.
GATGCCTTGACCATGCCTACTTCAGCAACGCTGGCTCCACTCACCCGTCTTCTTCAGCTTCTCCTTTGGTTTGTCCTCACCTTCGCTGTGGCACAGAAATCAGTGTCAGCTCCCGAGGAGCCTGTCCCCCTGACAGCCCACGCAGCAAAACCCCCTTGCCAAGGGGAGCACCTTCGTTTGAAAAACCCCCTGCTCCCACACCACTGTCCCTGGGGCCACAACGGTGGCTAAGAGACTGTGACGCCCAACCCAGTTGCACCTAGCACAGAGATGACGCAGAAGACCACAAAGCAGCAGCGCTGTCTCCTGGAAACACATATTTCCATGCCCAAGGGACATGGGCCTCCCAGGCCATGAGATGCCCCGTGACCAAACAATGAAGCGTGGGACCAGGCTAGGGAACGTCCTCCCATGGCCATGATAACCCCTGGCTCATGGTGGCCCTACTCCCAGGAGGTTTCTGACTTGGTCATCTTACAACTGCATGCCTCAGCCCACCCTGCCCTCCCAACAGGGTGGTACCCACTCGCTCTTTTTGGTGGTAGGACCCTTCAGTTTGGTCTCCAGGCCCCCAAAGAAGCCCTTGACGTTCTCCGTCTTGGCTGATGTGTTTTTCAGCAGCCGCTCCGCGATGTCCTTCTTCTCCGCCAGCCAGCTGTTGGCCGACTTCAGGTACGAGTCAATGCTGCCCATGGGCTTCTCCTTGGCCTCCAAGGGCAGTGCGTGGGTCTTGCCTGCGGGCAAAGAGGCAGGAGCTCAGTCGGCCCCATGGTCCTGGGTGCTGCCAGCTCTTAGGGGACCCGCTCCCAGCTACAAGATGCACCGCAGAGACCAGGAGCCAGACAGAAACAGTGCAGACCCCATCCCATCCCAGTTCCTGTAGGTCTTTATCCTCCCCCCATTTTGGATAGAAAACCCAGGCCCCGTGGAGGGGTCACCACCACACGCCAAGCAACAAGACAAGGTGTTTCTGGGCTGGGGGTTTCACTTCACATCCCCAGGGCTGGGGAACATCTTGTGATTGCCACATAAAAATTTCCCTGGCTAGAAGCAACAGCAAACCAGCATCAGCGTGAACTACCACCCCAGCGAGGGTTTCCAGCAGGTTTGCACAGCTTCGGGGCTGTGGAGGCTCTTTTCTGCTTGATATCAGAGTCATTCAGAGTAAGCTTGGGTACCCGTTCATCACCCTTCCCACGCACAGGGCACACTTCACCACCAGTCGCCAGCACAAGCAGAGTCCGAGGGTGCAGACACCTCTTACCCACGTAGTAGTAGGTGAAACACATGGTCATGAGGTTCTTGGCGGGGCTGAAGTCATCCATCTGGTGACACCTGACACGGGGGGAGGATTCGGTGAAGACACCCAGTGATGGCAACCCAAGCAGCGTCATGGTTGCTGCCCCTCCTCGAGCCTGTGGCTCTGATCTCAGGGCCTTTCGTTGGTCGCAACGAAGCCCCAGATCCCCCTGACTTACTCGAAGAGCACGAGGGCGAAGGACTGCATCAGGCGGTAGAAGGTCTGCTCCGAGACGCACTTGGAGTTGCAGCGCTGCAGGCACAAAGCCCAGGGTTTAGCACAGCCCTACGGGGCAGCTGCCTGCAGCAAGGGCATCCTCAGCGCCCCCCCAGCCCCGGGACCCCCCCCCCACTGCAGGGAGGTGGGCAGAGAGCGCGGGCGGTCGGGCCTCCCTCTCGGAGGCAGCGGTTTACCTCTCTGGATTGTTTTTCTAGGGAATGGGACGTTTCTGAATGCTGATGGGATTTCATTTTAAAGAAAACGGGTGACTTCTCTCCCACATTGCAGCCAACAGGTATTTAACTGTCTCGGGATGCATTTATTCACTTCCGTATCTCGCTATAGTGAGATAGCACTGTGAGGATACTGAGATTCCTCCCTTTCCCCAAGTTTCTGCCCTCCGAAAATATTGCTTTGGGCCATTCCTAAATTCCCCTGGGCCATTCCTAAATTCCCCAGGCTGCTCCAAAGCCCCCATACAGGATCCCCACTTCTTCGCCCATCTCTCCCCTTACCTGGGCGCTCACGTATCTCGCGAACCATTCCCTGCCCTTCCCGTTCTCGCCGCTGCAGAGCTCACCAAACCTGGCCTTCTCTTCTTGGTCCAAATCCTCTCTGAAAGGGGGAAAAAGTTAAAAAAAAACCAAACAAACCGCCATTAAGGATGAGGATGTGGCCGGCATCCCCCGTCCAACCAGCACGGCTCAGGTCCCCCACGTCATCCCTCTCGGCGGCAGCATCCCGGTGCTGCGATGCCGGGAGGAAGGCAGAGGAAGAGGGGAAGGGGAGCATCCATGTTGTCATCCCTCGGCTTACGCTGCTCTTTTGTTCCTCCCTGGCAGGGGAGAAACCAGAGGCAGAGGGAGAAGGGAAGAGCCAAGGACAGCCCGAGCAGAAGCTGAGCTCCGGAGACAGGCACTCTGCCCCAGAGCTAAAACAACCCCTGTTGCTGCTCGTCACGCCGGGTTTGCTCAATCTCGCTTGACACGCCGAGCCGCAGCGTTACGGAGACCACAGCAATGGGAGCTGGGGGGGGCGGGATGCAGGGCTGGCGGGGAAGCCGGGGGCTGCCGTGGGCCCCGGGGCCCGCACGAGCTGCCGACATTTGTACAAGCAGCAGCAGAGATGCCCAGCGTGGGGAGGGGAGCTGCAGACCCCCGCCATGGCGAGACCTCAGCACGGGAAAGGGGAGAAAGAAAAGGGGAGGGAAGCTGGGGGTGAAACGTGCGTGGGAGAGGGGCGCAAGTCACAGCCCGCGTCCCCCCGCTTAGCTCCAATGCCGCATTATGGCGGGGAGCCACAAGCTGCGTTAGTCGAGCACGGGGAAGGACACAAACCGATGCTCCCGGAGTGGGAAAGCAGCCAGATCCCATCCCGCGGGATGCGCCCTGGCAGCAGGCTCGTCCAGCCCCGCTCGCTCACCCCCCCGTGAAGATCTTCTCCACGTAGTGCCGCATGAACTCCCGGCGCTCGGCCGTCGCCTCGTCCCGGGCAGACTCGGTGCTCTGGCTGGAGGAGAAGGACTCGTTGGAGGAGGAGCGGCGGTAGCCACCCCAGTGCCTGGGAGAGTCACCCATGTCATTCTCACTGTCTGCCGACTCAGTGGCATCGCTCTCCTCCTCGGCCACATCCTCCGTGACCCCCAGGTGCCCGTTGCCGCTGGGGGCAGCGGGAGGAGAGGGCTCCGAGGGGACGGAGGCCGGTGTTTCGGCATCAAAGTCGATGAGGTTCCCTACAGGCACATCCAGGGGCGCTTCCATGGCTCTCCCGGGGGATGTGGCGGTGTTGGGGGGACTCGCTCCTCGTCCTTTCACCCCTCACTGGGGTGTCAAGGCCATCGCGGGCAGGACGGGCTGGCTAAGGCAGGCGGGTCCTTCCGTGGGGGGACAGCTTACTGCAGGACATCTGAAAGACAGGCAGAGGACAAGAGTGAGGACAGGGCCCAGGGGAACCACCACCATGGACCAAGGAGACCACAGGCCAACACCTATGATGTCCCCACCAGCAGCGAGGAGGCACAGGACAAGGACACACCAACCAGGCGGAGCTGGCTGCTTTCCATCCGCCCCAGGAACAAGCAAACCCACGCAGTGCTCCTGTGCTTTCTGCACCGTTCAAGTGGGTTTTTCATCCTTTAGCCCAGAAAAGAGATAATTTGAGCCCAAGATCCACGTGCCACATTTGGGATGTGACATCTCGCAGCCTGACGGGCAAAACTGGGCCGGCGTGAGCCGGCAGCTGGCAAACACACTGGTGATTTTCCAAGGCAGCCCCGGAGAAGCATCCTCCCCTCCCCTTCCCTCCTCCCTGCTCACGGGTCTGCCTGACCCCCTTTGGAAATGGGACCATCTCCGGGGTGGAGCATCCCAGTGTTAGACACGCACCGACTTCGTTAAACTGAGAAAGGAAAGGGGATGACAAATGCAACAGAAACCATAATGGGATGTGGTCGTAGGGCTCTGGACTGCAATTAGACTCATTAGTTATGGTGTCTAACCCAGATTGCAAAGACCCTGGAAAGCAGGGATGGTGGCCACAGGCAGCTCTGCTCTCCAGGGAGCACCGGGGGCACCGGCCAGCAATGGACCACGATGCTCCGGCGCCTGCACATCCCGGGCTGTACCGCAGCAGCTGCTGTGCAGCAAAAAGGGCAAAGAAGGGGCTGCCCTGAAGCTGCTTCTTCATGAGAGAGTCACTCATGTCCTCGACAAGCGTGTTTCTGTCCCAGGAGATGGCAAGCGATGCCTTCTGAGAAGGGAGGCCGGTAGGAGCGGCCCCGCTGCAGCAGCCGGGCACGGGGCCAGCGCAGGGACAGGCAGCACGGCACAGGAGCGGGGACAGCAGTACAGGTAGAGCAGGGACAACCCCAGGGCAGCAGGATGGCAGCACGGCCACAGCCCTGCTGCCTTCAAGGGAACGGATCCCAGGACACAGACAACCACCCCCAGAGCAAAAAAAAAAACCAAACCCCAGATTTCTTTCAGCTCATGGACTAGCATACCCTAAAGCGTACCAATGTCCCGTTCATCAGACATAAAGGAGTACAAAATGAAACCAAATCCGAAGTTTTTCACCAAACAGAGCACAGTGTCCCAGCTCGAGGGCTGGGAAAATACCCCATCGGCTGCTGGAGGGGCAGCTCTCCCAGCCCCTTTGGGTCGGTGGGGGGCTGGGACCCACAGGACCGAGCGGGAGGCACAACACAGCACCCTCCCCGAGCATCAGGCAGCTCGTCACCCTGGCTGGGAAAAGCCCCCGTCACCCGCGTCCCCAGGGCTGAGAGGTGGCAGGGACAGAAAGGAAAGTCGCAGAGGGTGGCAGAAACTCCTGCACCCACATGCACCCAACACCCAGCCGTCGCCCCCCACCTCTACCCCTGCTGCTAGCACCCCTCTCTCCCATCGAACCCCGCTCTCGCCCCGCACACACCTAAACGCGGGTCCCGGGAGAGCTGCAGGGACGCTGCTGCAGTCAGGGAGCCGCCGAGAGCGTCGGCCATCGGGCGGCGAGGAGCAGCCGAGAGGCTGCGGCACAGGAGGGACTGGCAGCGTGCCCGCGGGGAGACAGCCAGCTGCAGCCCGGCTCGGCCCCCCCACCCCGGCCCCGGGCAGCCCGACCCCCTCCGAGCATCCCCTCCAGCTGCAGGGACCACGCTGCGCTCCATCCGTCCGCCTCCGGCCCTTCCCACTCGCAAAGCAGCTGCAAAGTCCCTTTTTGCAGGGATGGAGCGGGGACCTCCTCCGCCAGCCCCTCCAGCACCTGCAGGTTTGGGCTCCGAGCTGCCTCCTCACAGCGCTGGCAGCTCCTTTCCGACCATCCCAGGCTGTATTTTAACAGGAGTCACGCCAGGATGCACGTGATGGACCCTCACCCAGCACGTTCCTCCCTCCCTAAGTCGTAACTTGCTTTTCTCCCGTGCACAGCGCTCGGGAGGACGCCTGCAAGCAGAAGGTGGCAGATCTGCGAAGCGAGCTGTCAGAGCTTTTGGAGAACGTTTGCTCAGTTCTGCACTTAGTGGAAGGGAATCGGTGGGGAAAACAAATCCACCTGCCCAGATAATGACCACCGCGTGGATGCGACACCCAAAAAAAACTCCGGTCCAAAAGACTTCGCGCAGGTAGCCGTGAGCCGGGCACTCCTTGGCACTTGGGAGTCCCAGATGTGTCCCCTTTCCCGTGCAGCCTGTACAGAAATTGCAGAAATTCCTCTACCAGACGGCCGTCTACCAGATCCACCCCAACCAGAACTGCTCCCACAAAGTGACTTGGGGAGACAGCAGCGTTTCTGCACTGGTATTTTGCAAACGGGGGCACACAGCCCATCCGAGAGCCGCTGATCAGCCCCATCCCATGCCCAGCCTGCCCTTGGGCTGCCCCCCATCCCATGCATGGCCCAGCGGAGAGCTCTGCAGGAGCTGCCCCAAGCAACACACAGCCAAGATTAGGGAGTTCCAGCTCTAGGAAAAAAATATAAATAAAGATGCATTGCTCAGACACCGGCTCCAGCTCTGGGCAGGTCTGTCCTGCCCCAAAACCCCAGCGCCAGCACGCCAGCGGCACAGGGAAGAGACAGCCGCGTCCAGGACAACATATTTCTCCAGACATCGCCAGAAAGGGACGGAGAGGCATCCGCGAGCTCTCTGCCAGATGTGCACAGCAGGCGGCAGATGGCATTGCCCCCGCCCCCCCCCCGGGCAGCAGGTCGGGGGGCTGCCCTGCAGTTTGCAGGAGCTCACGCGCAGCCCTTCGCACCCCCCACCGCCCGGACAACTGCTCCAAAACACATTGACCCCCGTTTTCCTGGCGTCCCTCGCATCCTTCTCCATGCACACGCATCCCACCGACCCTCCGGGAGAGGGGATTCGGGGTGCGGGCTGAGCGAGCCCCCAGGACTCACAGCGTGGCAAGTTCAGCAGAAGCCTGGCCGGGACCGCAGGAAGAGGGACAGAAAGGGTTTAACCACTCGCTGACCAACTCCCGATAAAGCCCTGACCTTGAATGAAGGCCACAAAGGATATTTTAAGGTGCTGTGGCAGCTGCTGTGGGTGCCCAGGCTTCCCAGGCATACCCGCCACCTCCGAGGCTGCTGGGTTCTCGGCACAGAGCCCAAAAGACCTTCAAAACCAAAAAAAGCCTCAAACTCAGCCCCACACCCACTCCGCAACCCAGTCACTGCTCCAGCAGAACGCAGCCAGGAAAGGAACAGCCAAAATGCAAACGGAGAGCCCCAGCTCCCACAGCCTGCGCGCTGGGCTCCATCCGCACGTGGACATCAGCCCAGCTGCACGTCCCACCACCACCCAGGCACAGCCTGGGGGCTCCCGCTCCTGCCTCGCCGCTGCTGGGTTGAGTTTGAGAGCGAGTGATGAGTACAGACTGAAAATGGGCTTTTTGGCTGCTTGGGAGCCTTTGCTATAACATCACGAGCTTTGGCATCATCATGAGCTTCAGCGTCTTTCAGGTCCTGCAGTTCCTGGGCTGACTTTAACCACGAAGCTCAACCAGACAGACAAAGCAGCGTGTAGCTAACCATGGGCTTCCTTGCAAGCAAGCCTCTTCCAGCACATCTGTATTCTCCATGGGCAGCTGGCGTACAACAAATCAATGTCCTCCCTCTGGAGACACCAGCCTGGGAATATCATCAGTGAAGAACGAGTTGGCTGGAGCCACACTTAGGACGGCTGCAGGAAACCCACAGCACCCTGAAACTTTGGAAAAGGCCTGTTTTTACTAAAAAGAAATGCTGAGGTAGGTCTGAATGATGCACCTATAGGTGCGCAGACCATGCAATCAGCCTCCATCCATGATCCGCCTTTGAGTCCAGCATTTCTGCTGGTTCCACAACCAGGGATCTGCCCAGTTTTGCTGCTTCCTCCACCTGCACCAACCCCTGTGATGTCTCAGGTCTCTAAGAAGGGGGCAAAACCTGCTGACCCCTCAGCATGTGGGCACCGTGGATGGTGGGACACCCCCGTGCCCGGGTACCCAGGGGTACTGCTGCCACCAGCGCTGGGAGATGAACAAAACCAAGTTGGTTTGTGCAGCTCCGAGCCCCGGGGCTGCTGGTGGGTCAGTGGCCCAAGGAATTAGGCAGGGAGGGATAGGAGATGCCATGGGGTTCTGCCCTGAGACAGGCTTACAAGCCCAGAAGGGACTCACAGGGTGTTTAAACCCGGTGCTGGGAGAGCAAGAAGCTGGGATGGAAAGCAATGGAGAAGGGGATGAAGGCAGACCTTTTTTCTGCCCTATTTTAGAGGAACGTCACAGCTTTGCCATCCTTCTCCCACCCTGGTCCCAGCGCATGCTTTCCAGGGGGCAGGACCACCCAGTCTAGGGTTGCAGTTGAATTCCTCCTTCTCTTCGCAAAGCCTGGGGAAATGACACACAGGAGTAAGTCACCCCCAAAGCCCAAATCACCCCAAATCACCCCCCAAACATGGCTCAGTGAGAGCCATGCTGAACCGGTACCCACGGGACCGAGACCGGAGAACAGCGGTGATAAAGGACATGACACAGCCTGGCATCGAGCGCAGCTTTCAGGGACCCACTTTCAGTGGTGGGGCAAGCAATGCAGCGGGCGCATGATGCTCGCCCCCGGGCAAGAGCCTTCGCTCCATCCCGGCAAATGTTACTACCCTGCGAGATGAGTGGCCTGGCCACGGTGACATGGTAAATCCGAAACTCCCCCCTTCCACCAACACCAAGAACCCCATTGCGCCACCCAAACCCAGCGGCCACTCAGACCCCCGGAGCAGCTCTCTCGCTGGGCCAGCAGGCTGTGTCCCCATGCCCCAGCAGGATGTCCCGGCAAGGCAAGCCTGCGTTTTCCAGGGATTTCAGGATGAGATGCTTTCTCCCAGCACCCCTAAAACCCGCGCGGAGTTTCCCCTGGGAGCTTTGTACAGGTGTGCTGAGGTCAGGTATGCTGCGGGACCTCAGCAATCCACAGCGGGACACAGTCCCGGTGGGGAGTGGGACTCGGCCAGCCTGTGGCCCAGCCCTCCTTGCTCCCCAGCCACGGGCCTTGGACCACCACAAGCCCCCGCCCGCCCCGTCCCCAGAGTTGGAAGACAGACTCGGCTAATCCTCGTTATCAGCTCAGGCCGTGGGTGGCATCCTGCATAATGACAGCGCTCGAACCCACACTCACATCTGCATCCTACACGGAGACGGAGCTCCAGCCTGGAGATGTCAGGGGCGATTAAAAACTGTAATTAAAACAAAGAAACCTCTGGCTGTCTTCTCGTAGCTACAAGAGCACACCCCTCTGCCCCCTGGGTGCTGGGATGGCACCCAAACACGTAGTGCAGGGGCTCTGGAAGCCCCTGGGGACATCCAGCCCATCTGCATCCCCCACTAGCGATGCTGCTCGGGGGAAGGGGAAATTACACAATCCAAATATTCTTGCAAGACTTGGCTTGGCAGCCCAGAGGGGACAGCTCTGCTCCTTCAGCTGCCACGCACCGACACAGCCGCCAGCGAGCTCCACCGAGGTCTCCAGCGGCACATCGGTGCCCTGCCAAGGGCTACGTCTGTCCCACTGCTGCTCCGAGCAGGAGGAGCTGTGCCAGGGCGAGAGAGATGCTCCCGCAGCATCGTGCCCTTGGCAGCAGCAGGGCTTGGTCTCGCTCTGCAGCAGAGGAGGTTTAAACACGTCCCACGTCTCCTTTTCCCAGCCGTATCAGGGGACACGTCCTCCCTAACCTGCGGGAAGGGGAATGGTGCATTGCTACCTCCTCACCCCGAATGTCCTGCTGCCCCAGCGATGCCACAGCCCCAATGCCGCGGGGTGGGGGACGACACGGGGAGTCATTGCTGCCGGAGGGACAGGGCAAAGTGTCATTTCTCAGCGCTGGCACTTTTCCACGCTGCAGCCCGCCACGGAGATCCACGCTTGCCTCATCCACCCCACGCACAACACACCCACAAACACAGCCAGAATCCGCAGCCCCGGGCTCGCATCGCCCGCCGGACCCAGGGGTCCGACATGGGCACGCTGCCCGTGCCGCTGCAGCAGCTCCAGGTACCGGCACTCCCCGGGGAGGGGGGACCGCGCAGCCCCCCCCACCTCCATGGCACCCGCGGGTACGTCCCAGCAAAGCACCTCCGCACCGGCGAGAAGCGCCGCGGCGGGCGCTGAGCCAGCCTGGCAGGGCTCTGCAAAGGCACCGCGGGCAAAGCTTTGTTTCTGCCAAGGAAAACTCCCTGTGCCGTAAGGGAACGGCCTGTTTCCTCCAGGGGAACTGGTCAGTCTTGTTCCCTCACCTCTCTCCCGCTGGGCGAACACCCCGGCAGCCGGGTCACAGCTGGGAGACACAGCCCCATCGAGTGCCGGATCCCTCAAGCCGCCCTAAAGCTGAAGGTACAGCACTTACCCCTCCTCCCAAAGTGCCCCACGAACATTGAAACGCACAGACCTCCTCGCTTAAACAAGCCCTGGGACTTGGAGAAGATGAAACTCCCCCACACTGAGTTTGCTCGTCCCCGTTGCGGCTCTGCTCCGCTCCCTGCGCGGGCGGCGAGGACACGCTCCCTGTTTTATCGGGGTTTGAGCCTCGTCCTTGCCGAGGCACAGCCGTCCTACCCCCACCGCAGCCGCTGCCCAGCCACTTCGCAGGCTGAGAAGTTAACGACAGCCTCTGCAACTTCGTAAAAAATGATTCCCCGAATACCAGGGAGGCCGTGAGCCGAGACCTGCGCTCAGCTGTGCTTGTGCAAGCAGAGCAGAGACCCCACGCGCTCGGTGCATGCCACAATCAGCACCCAGGGCTGCAGCGAGACAGGGAGAGCCGGAGAGCGGGGCGAGAGCCCGCAGCCGGGGGTCCCATCCCCGGAGGCAGGATTTTTGGCGGGTGATGTGACCACCGTTGGTCCCCTGGGCTCTTCTCCTGGCCCCAGCTCTGCGGGGCTCTGCGGCCAGCCAGCAGGCAGGACCCCCCCTCCCCGCTTCCCAAAGCCAGCGTTAACCCCCGCGGGTCACTTGACAAAGCCAGCTCGCTCAGCCTTAACAAGGGAGCCCTTTCAAGACAATCTGAAGCCCAGCAAGCTCCCAACTTGCCCCGCTTCGCAAAGAGCCCTTTCTTCCTGCTGCCATCAGACACCAGATGGCAGCTCCCCGTTCGCCTGGACTTTAGAAGAGAATTAAATGTCTCTTGAATAGACCTGCGCTGCGGAACTCCGGCTTGTGTGCCGAGCAGCGGCTTCTCCTTTAACCGCTCGCCAGCAGCACAGTTTTCACCCCCCTGCCACGCACACACATCCCCCCGGGAGCCATGAAACGGAGCTATTTATTCTGCAATTCCCATTGTCACCGGGCAAAATTTCACCCGGGGACGGGGCTGTATTTTGGGAATGAGCTCCCTGAAAGGCAAAGGAGGGTTTCCCCGGTCCCGAACACACTCGGTCCCCCCCCGCTCCCATGGGAGATGCTGCCTCCAGGTTCATGGTTAAAGATGCAGCCGGCACGGCAGCGCGGCCGAAACCTTTTGCTGATGGAGCCCAGGGACCCGCAGGGTGGCCAGGGACCTCCCCCATCCTACCTGGGGAGGATGAAGGCATCCGACCGATGGGCTGAGTTTAAAGAGAGGATGGCGATACCTTAGCGGCTGGTCCACGAGAAAGCGGGTTATCCCCTCCCAGCGTGAGAAGACGGATTAAATCTCAGCGGGAGGCGGGGGGGACACCGCGCTGCCGTGCCGAGGCCTGTCCTTGTGTGGGGTCACAGCGGGGCTGGCGTCCCCCCATGGCTGCCACATCCCTCCTTCCCTCCCCTGGCTTTTACCTGCAGCCGGGAGGCTGGGCGCACCTTCGCTGGCCGGTGGCATCCAGCGAGGCTGGGTCCGGCGTGGCCAGCACACCGGGGAGCAGCCGATGCCGGCGACGCAAGGAGGATGCGATCCCTCCCTCCGGAGCTCAGGCGCATCGTGTGTCCCCGTCCCCCCCCCCCACCACGGGGTGCCCACGCAGGCACGCACGGCTGCGCGCAGAGCCCGGCTGGCTGCCGCGCCGGCTCGGAGGAGGAAGGGGAAGGAAAAAGCTCATTGTGTCATTTCGCCACGGTTTTCACGGCCGGCCGAGCGCGGACATCTCCCGAGGGCCATGCCCTGCGAGAGAGCCTACGTTGCGGCGGGATTCTCATCACCCCCTTCCCCCCCCCGCCCAAAACAGCCTGTCCAAGCCCCTGCACACGCAGACATATGAAATATTAACTAAAATTAGGGAGGTCCTCATCAGAGGGGAATTCTCCAGCCCTTTCCATCACCTTTAGCTGGATTTTAAGCCTCCCCATCGCTCAGACCCCTGAAGGCTGCGTTACCTGCTCTGCTCCTCCCCAGGTGAGCTGCTCCAGGGGAAAAAAATACCAGTTGGAAATCAGAAGGAGAAAAGCCCCAACGGGGAGGAGAAACTGGGTGAGAGCAGTCGGTGCAGAGGGACAAGGGCAGCGCTCAGGGGAATTATTGCTTGGTCAGAAGGCAGCATCGGTGAAGTCCCAGCTTTCCCCCTGGCACCGGCGGAGAAAAAGCCCCAGGGAACTTTGCGACAAGAGATGGGAGAGAGGAAAAGGGCAAGACCCCCTGGGAGGGATGTCGCAGAGGGGGTGTTACATGCCTGGGTGGCAATTTTGGGGTGCTTTCGACAGGGAGTCTCTGACACAAAGAGAAGCAAACGGCCATGTGGAGGAGGCCACCAACCCCTCCACCTCCGCCCTTGCCAGCCTCTGCCAGGGCACCTCAGCCCCCCCAAAAGGACCCTGTCCCTTGGACAGCCACTGCCCGCGTGAACCGAATGGTCTCTCTCCGAAAGGGGGGTGCTTTGGGGGACCAATGGCCCCCCAGCTCTGCAGCGCTGCCCAGGCAGTGGCACGCAGCCGGTGACAGCGAGGGGATGCTAGAAACCCCCCGCGTCAGCACATCATCCCCGGTCCTGCTTATCTTCCCTGCTCCGGCATCACCCCAACCCGGAGCAGAGCCCCTTTCCGTACTCCCGTATCAGAGCATCCCCCGTGGGCAGGGATACGACCACCATTGACCCAGCGTGCCCCGGAGGACCGGCAGCGGTAGCCAGTCCTGCTCTGCTAGCCACGGGGAGTGAAAATCAGGCTTGGCTGTAACATCAGCACCTTCTCCCCTAAGAGATGCTGCAGAGGGACAGCCCACGAGCACGGCACGTCGTGTGAAGCCAGGGAAATATTGCCGGGATTGATGCTGAGGGGACTGCGGTGTCCCCAACACCGCCTGGCCAAACCCAGATGCTGACGCACAAGGGCGCTCTTGGAAGAGAGTCAAAAGCCTTCGTATGGCTTTTCAGTCCTTCCCAGCCACGCAGGGGCGAGAGAGACGGGTGAGTCACTCCTGCCATCCAGCATCCTCATCGGGAGAGCTCAGATGGAGCCAATTAGCGCGAAATTGCTCAACGCCCCGTCCGTCCCCGCGCGGAGGGGATGCTGCCTGCCCCCCGCACACCCCAGCGGAGGAAACAACGCGCTTGTGACACAAAGTTTGAGCTCAGCAGAAATCCGCGAGCATTACTAATTGACTGTCTGCCGAGGGTGATTATTATAATTAAGTCAGGCTTCAGAAATTGCAAGCGACGTGTAAAAACACATCCCAGATCCCCCATTTTTACATAACGCGATGGTGAGGGTTTCACTGCCTTCCCCTTGCCGGCTCTCGCTGGTTGGGTTTTCCTGTGGACGCCCGATCTTTAAAGCACGACATGCAGGTGGTATTTTTCACCTGTCACTTCCACCGTCGACCTTGGGTTTTGCCACCGGAGCACGGGAGACGGAAACCCCGGCCATGTGCCGGCACGCACGCTCCTGGCGCCCAACCAAACCCAGCCTCCGGCACCGGGAGGGGAGACGGGCCGTTTTGAGCCTGCTCCACCCGCTTCGGTAACTCACAGCCCTCCCCAGGAATGATTCACCTTAACGAGGAAAGGAGAGGCCCCGGGGTGCCGGGAGAGCATCCGCCCCGTGACGCTGCCGTGGCACACCGCCTCGGCTGGAAGCAGCTGAGGACCAGGGCAGCCCATCTCCACCAAAGGTTCAGGTTGGGTTAATTAACCCGCCCTGCAGCCATACGAGACGTTCGAGACTTTCCAAGCAGCTTGTGGAAACCTCTCCATGGTGGTGCCCCCACCCCTAAAAAACACCCACCTGGGAGAGCAGCTGCTTGGCGAGATGGAGGGACCCCGCTCCCCAGCTTCAATCCCAACCGAGACCCATCTCCCACCGCCCCCCGCGCCGCATCCACCCTCCAGCACCCACCTCCCTCCTCGGTGGGTCTGCAGGGAGCCCGTGGGCACCCACGGACCCAGCGGCGCTGGGGCTCCAGCTGCAGCTCTGCGCCCGGATTGACGTGGGTATTCATCACTCCATTCCCCTTCTTTTTTTGCAGACAAAGGCTGCGGGGGTGGCTGTGTCTGTCGCACACGATAAGTGGCCTATTTTCTCTCCCCGATCACAACACGGCACGACTCCAGCCGTGGGCGGGCGCCAAGCTCACATCTGCTGGGGACCCTTCTCCAGCACCCGGGGGGGGAGGCAGAGATGAGGAATCGGTGCTGAGCAGCGGGTGACATCCCCCCCGACTCGTGCAGCTACAAGGGGAAGCACCTCTTTTGTGGAAGTTACTGAAGTATTGGGCAATTTTTTTGCTTCACGCCCTTGAGCAAAAAGCAGCCCGGGGAGAACGGGGCTGGGCACAGGGCACGGGGGAAGGTGCTGCCAGCTCCGGAAAGGAGCCAGGGTTTCGAAGACAGAAGGATGTGATGTAAAATCCCACTGTAAGGAATTGGGGGCAGAGCAAGAGCAGGGAGAAGCGAGACAAAAGCTCTGATAAAAGCCCCAAAGCCTGCATGGAAACACCACGGGGCCAGGCTGACCCCCATGGTGTGAGTTGAGCCCCATAAGAGAGGGGCGGCTCCTGCCGCAGCCTGGGCAGGGCTGAGCCCACCAGAGCACCCAGAGCACGGCAAAAAGCACACGGGGCGGGACAGGGGCAAAACAAGACGCTTCAACACCGCAGAGTCACTAGCATAACGATAAATTAATTCGCATTAAAAGGACGCACAGCAATACGAAACCATCCAAGCCCCAAAGGATACTCACCCTCCACTGTCTCATGGGCTAAGGGATTTGGTTCGGACTCGCAAGACAAGGAAGATGCTGGCTTGCTGGTGCTTATCGAGCCGTGTCCTCCCACGCCCTCTCACGGCCCAGACCACCCTCCCGTGGCCACCCCGCACGGTGGCCACCCCGCACCATCTCCCCTGTGCCCAGCCCAGGAGCTCCCGGCTGCTCACCGAACCCTTCAAACCCAACACCCCAACGTGAACACACGACGCAACGGCGTGTTGCAACACCGCGTATGGTTGTGACACGGCTGCTAAAAACCTAAATAAGCCACTCTTCCAGACTGGCCCTCTGCAAATCCTTCCTAATCCAATCTGCTTCATGGCATTAAGTTGGACCCTCCCATACCGAACGCCCCTATTTGCACAAGGATTGGGGAAATCCTCTCGTTTCCTTATTCCTGGTTGAATCTCTAACGCTGGGATCGTCAGAGCTTCCTTCTCCACACTTATGGAGGCGTCTAAGGATGAGGATCTGCTTGGGCTCCCAGCTTCACGCCCCCCGGCACATCCCATACGTGGCACCAGTCCTGGCATGGGAATCCATATCCCCTGTGCCGGCTGTAACCCAGCCAAACGCAGCCTGGTGCTGCCGAGCAGCTTCTCCTTTGCCGGGTGTTTATGTGGTTTAAAACACAGGGTTTTTCTCTGTCTTAGCCAGGCACGATGGAAGAGCTGGAAGGGACGGGCCCTGCGCTGACCTCCAGCTTGCCCCAGTAAATCACAGCTGGGATCCAGGTTACGAAACGAGCCTGAAAAGGCAGCAATTCGGGGCATTATTCACGCCGAGCAGAAGATGCCAGAGCACAGGCTCCCCACCGCAGCTCAGTTTGGGTGATGCTCTGCCCTCCCCAGGGCCACCCCCTGGCTGGATCCCACATCAGGGGGACACGACTCCACCGCCCGCTGCTGCTTACCTCTCCGCCGAGCAAAGCGGAGCCTGCCAAAGACACACTCCTCCTTGATGCTAACTTCTTTAGGGAGGAAAGAGCCTCCCCGGGGTTCTCTCCATTAGCAAACATCTGCCACAGCACGTGGGTTAGAAGAGCCCGGCGAGGGAGGCAGGCGTCAGCAAGTTCGGACGAAGGTGTTATAATTCCCCACAGCCTCCTTGCAATCTGCAGAGCGCCGGAAAGTTATGCCACGGAAGGGAAAAGCAGCCCAACCTATTTATAATGCCTTCCCGGGGAGACGCAGATGGCCGGGCTGACACGAGCTCCAGCAACGGGAGTGGGGCTCCTCTCCCTGCAAATACGCCCGCATCGCCTTTGGCTCCATCAAACCCTCAATACAGGAGTAGCCGGGGCCCGCGCGGGCGTTGGATACCCACCATCGCTGGCTGCACGGCGAGACAGCCCCGGGGAAGAGCTCCTGCTGCTCTTCCTCCTCTCCTTTCCCGGTAAACCAGCCTGCGGGAGCGGGGCAAACCCACCCCGGGAGTATGGCAAAACCACCCTGGGAGTGCTGGCGGTGGCGGAGCTGGGCAACATGAAGGTGGTTTTGATCCCTCCCACCGGCACGAGGCGGCCGGGCCAGGCCAGGAGGAACGCGGGGCTGCCGGGAGTGCAAAGGTTGCATCAGCGAGCGACGGCTCAGCTTTCTGCGCCGGCGGTGTCACGGGGCCGGGGCGGCGGCGAGGGCATCACCAGGCAGCTCCCAAAACAGCAGAAGGAGCCTCGGCAGGGCAGGGTACGGCTCAGCTCGTGCAAAGCGCCGGGTTTGCCAGGGAAAGGCGGTGGGGGCAGCCCGGCACAGCAGCTCGACGCTGGGCAAAACCCCGCGGTGCCTCCACCGGCCTCCCCAAAACATGCTGCTCGCACGAGAACAGCTCTCATCGTTATGTTCCCTCTCCCTTTTCTGGCTCAGTTGCTAGAAAGGGTGACAAGCCACGATTATCACCTCCAACCGTGATGTCCTACCCAGGCAGAGCGTGGTCCTCCATCGCTGCCCCACACACGGGAGAGAGGAGCCCGTGGCAGCCCCGCCGTCCCCGTTCGGACATGAGCAGGGGATGCTCGGGAGATGCTGGCGGCCACAGCGCCAAAGGGAAGGTCACGGGCAAGATGGTGCGGATGACTCAAGCCCAGTAGCACAGATGCTAAGGGCACAGCATGCTGGCAGAGGACCAAATGCTATTTTCCTGCTTTTATTTCCAAATCCCGATGAAGACGTGGATTCCCGAGCAGGCCACCTCTCACCCACCCTCTCCTGAGCACCCGGCTTGGGTGTAACCACCCATCCCGCAAGACCTCCCTGCTCTCCCAATCTTCTTTCCCAAGGGTCGGTTGGCTGATTTAACTTTAACGTTGCCAGCGTCCTCTGCCACCCTCCACGCGCAGCCTGGCACACCGGGCATCACCATCCACCTTCCCTAGCAGCAGCACACGGTGCCCAGCAGCGAGCGGGCAGGGACAGGGAGGACGAAAGACCCGTTGCATTTCCAGACAGGAAATCACTCCATCCCTAGGGAAGCACATCCCTAATTATTTTGCATTAAGAGCTTCCAAATTCGTGAGGGCGATAACCAAGAAGAGAAGCAAAGCAATTAAATCAACTCCGGGAGCCACGAAAGGCGGCTCTCCCTCGTGGTCCTGCAGCCCTCTGCAACATGGTGTGCTCCTTCCGATGGGATGGGATGGGATGGGATGGGATGGGATGGGATGGGATGGGATGGGATGGGATGGGATGCCAGCATCACCCCCAGGTGACTATTTCTTAACACGTACCAAATCCACGCAAAGAAAACTGCTTTTGCACACACCCACCAAAGCCGCTTCCCCGGCAAAACCCATCACGCTCTCTTGAAGGGCTTTGTGCAATATAATTTCCTTTCCAGTTACAACAGCCAGCAGTGACTCTCGGCTCTCTGTTTGTGTAAAGCTCTATCACATGCCGGATAACAGCCCAACAAGGAATTTATAAATATAGTCTTTTGAGGCAGTAATTGTCACTCCAGCCATCTGTTAAAATGAAGAGCGCTAGGCAGCAGCACGGCAGAGGTAAAAACACAGGGGCAAGCGTCGCAGCCGTGCCGTGGATGAGCCTCCGAGGGCGAGCCGGGGAGATGCTGTGATTTGGCACCTCACGGGAGCCGCGCTTTGACCATTGGCCATTGACCCTGGGGCTCGCCCTCCTCACAGTCTGAAAAAACGCCCGATTTCCAAACTACGTCAAATTTGCCAGCTTCTGCCATTCCATGCCTCCTCCTTGCCACGCGGGCTGCAGGCCAGCGCCCAACATTTTTCTCCCAGCAGACTCCAGGCGGCTTTGCCGGCTGGGATCGGACGTGCCGCAGAGGGACGCCCACCCTCCGGGAGCCCCGAGGGGCTGTTCCGGCCCCAGCCCGCTCCCCGGGGAGCCCCAAAGCACCGATTTAATTTCACCTTCAACCCGTGGGCGCCGGCTCCCCCGGGGCTGCTCCTTCCAGCGAGTGAGAAGCGTCTGGCAGCAGGCGATGCCCTGCGAGCTCCCTCCCGGGGAAGACACAGCCTGGCGTTACAGGGACAGTTCTGCAACCATTTACCGGTGCGCGATGATTAATTAAAGCTATGGCTGTCAAAATAAAAGATAAACAGGGCGAGCCGGTGACGCACCCGGTGCTTTTCCCTCTCCCCGGGTGTCGCCCCGCTGCCGATGTGCCCCGAGAGCCGGGACGGGAGCTCCCGAATGGGCTGCCTGCCGAAATGCCGCCCTGGGCAGTGCCGGGGCAGGACTGGAAAGACCTGTTGGTGCTCGCGCTGCCGGAGCCAGGAGGGCACGGTGCCGGGAGAGGTGTGGCGGAGGCCAGCGAAGCTGGCGTCACCGCCTCCCGCGCCGCCACCGACAGCCCCGCGCTCGGCAAAGGGCGGGAGCAACGTTAGCAGCCGGCGACGGAGGCAGCTGGATGCATCCCGTGAGCCCAACCCCACGCGACCCCCTGCGAGGCTGCGAAGGGAATACACCCGTTTAATTCCGCCCTTGCGTCAGGCTGGGGCTGCAGGTCCCTGACCCATGGCCGGGACCCCCAGATGCTTGAGAAGTGACCCCCATCCCAAATCCAGAACCGATGGGATGCCCCAAGGCAGCCGCTCTTGTGGGGTCCCCATCTCCCACTGTGGCACAAAGCGCCTGCAAACCAGTTCAGCCAGGGGAAAAAAAAAAAAAAAAAAAAAAATAAGGAAAAAGAAAAAAAAGGCGGCTTTATATCTCCTGACATTTAATAACCTTTATTGTCCTCTGAGCGGCGGTTCCCCATCCCGAGGGCCAGCAGCACGGCTGATCTTTCTCCAGGCTGGAAATGCTTTAAAGCCCGGCAGCCGCCCCATCTCCCCGCCCTCCACCGACAGCGAGAAACCTCGGAAAGGTTGAAAAGTCACAAAACAGAAGGAAACGCCGTGGGAAGGGGCAGCCCCGAACACCAGGGCCAGGCTGGCTCCTCCAGAGCTCGCTGCAAACCCTCCATCCCTACCACCTCCCGCGACTCCCAGCTTCACCCCGCGGCATTTCCCGGGCTGCTCCGGTTATTTTTCAGCATTGAGCTCCTACAAAAGGTGCCGGGGCCGCAGCGGAGCGTCCGACCCGTTGGATGCGGTAGTTACTAGGCGAGGGGGAGAGCTGCTGACAACTCGCAGGAGGCAAAAGGAGAAATTAATGGCGCTGCGACTCCCACTGCCTCCGTCATTAGGAAAAGAAAACGCATTCGAGCATCCTCACTCGAACGCACAATGCAATTTGTTTCAAGTTCTATATCATCCTCCTTCCCGGAGATGGGCTGAAGCTGGGAAAAGTCTCGGGTTTGATCAGCCGCGCTCCAGGGCAGAGACAAGGCAAAGGACGGGATTTGCAGAGACTTGTAGAAAGTGGGGGAAAAAAAAAAAAAATAATCCTCTCAACCTGCGCGGTGTTGGTGATGCAAGAGGGAATCGGCCACTAAACTGTCATAGACATCATCACCCGGAGCTGCCTGCTAATAAAATAGCTAGTTAGCTCAACATTTAACTTAAGTCTTTTACGGAGGGTGTCAGTAAGGTTTTCTCCTACCCACCAAACTCCGCACCGCCAAAACTGCCCCCGGCGCTGCCGTACAAACCAGCGGCATCACCTCCCCTGAGAGCAAGAGTTTTGGGGCAGGAGAGGGATGGGAGAAATCCCGGTTTTCTCTGGGGTTTAATCCTCTCCTCCAGCCCCGGGGCTTTGCACAAGGCGGTTGGGATTTTCCCCCAACCCGGCCCGTGCCGTTTCCTCCTCGGGGCCTTGTGTTTGCGCCGGCGGCTGCCAAGGTTTCCTCCTCCCGGCACCACGGAAAGGCCACGCTCACCCCTCGGAGCGGCTCCGGGGGAGCAGCCTGGCCGGGCACCGGCACCCACCGTCCCCCGGCCTCACAATCCAGCGCTAATTGCAGCACCGCATCCGCTCAACCCACCCCCCCCCCCCAAAAAAAAAAAAAAAAGCCGCTCCCCTGCACCTTCTGCTCCTGCTTTTTAACTGGAGAACGCGGCCGGGCCGTCAGCGGCGTGACGCTACGTAACTCAAGTCAGGTCTCCAGGTGGTGCCGGAATAGAGAAATAACGCAATACAGACCTGGTGGTCCCACGACAGCAAAATCACTGGGCTTTTTCTCCGGGGCTGGAACAAGGAAGAGATCAAACACGCTTGCTCCAGCGCGCAGGCAAACAACGGCTTATCACCACGTTAGCAGCCTCAAGGCTATTGCACGGCTCCAGGAAAACTATTATTCCCCTCCGCTCGCAGTAAAAGTTTCTATTTTTGGCCCTTCCGTCACACCGAGCCGCTGCCTTCAACCCCCACCGGGCTGGGAAAGCGACCAGCCCCGCGCCCCCCGGGGACCCCTGCGAAGCCCCCTTCCTCCGCGGCTGCCAAACTCAACAGCAAACGGCTAAACTTTCGGCAAAAAGGAGATGGTTTTTGTCAAAGCTGCGGATTCCTCGCGGTTCACCTTGGTTTGGGGTTGTTGGGGTTTTTTCCCCCCCTCCCCCCCCCTTGAAATGGCTTATTTCCTGGGAAATCTCCCTGGGGGATACTCAAGACATCACAGGCGCTGTGCGGCATTGCCCCTGACAGCCTACATTTGCAGAGGGAGTTAAATGGGGGTGGCTAAAAGGCATCTGCCCGCAGACGGCAAAGGGCATCAGTTCGGGGGGATGCCGGGAGCCTGGTCTGGCTCCGGCGGGGAGGCTGCTGTGTCCCCGGCCGTGCTGCTGGGGAGGCCGTGCCGGGAGAGCGGGCACCAGTTTGGGGATGTTTCGATGCTGTGGGGAGGGTCCAGCCGGGGCTACCAGAGGGTTTGGGGCTGGCCCCGGTAGCCCGGGTGATGCTCACCTGGTGCAGGGGGGAGATGCCCAAAGGGAAGCTGCCGAATGGCAGAGCCAGAGTCTGTGCTGGGCTTTGCAATGACACTTCGGGGGGGGTCGGTGGGTGGGTGGGGGTGGAAAATGGTGGATTCTCAGTCCTCGGGGGAACGGAAAAAGCCACAGATGATCTGACCCGGTGCTGGCGACAGCCCTGCGTGGTGGGCAAGAGACCGCCAGGTCCTTCTGCCAACACATCTGTGATGCTCTCCTCCCTGCACCGCGTTTTCCTTGGCCGGAGAGAACAAACACATTCATTTTATCTCTCCGCTGGTTCCCCTTTCCAGATCTCATCAGCTAGCCTTGGTTGCGGAGCTGCCACCGCGCCGCTGCAACGCCCAAATCCAAACACTAAATACATTGAAAAAGAACGTTTTTGATAATTACCTTCTGTAGAACTGTGGGATCTGTAATTGAGGGTGAAATTACGTCCAGGGTGCATTTCAGTACTGAAAATAGCATGATAAATTAGCTCAGCTTTTTCCTGGTTGACTCAGCTAATCCTTCAGACGCCGACAGCCAGATTTGATTGTATCATCTCTCCTTGGGCTCGGTAAATACCAAGGCCAAGCCGTGGCAGCTGCAGAAGATATATACGGAGTTGCTGCCTGCAATATATAATCTGCCCTTATTTCTGAATGCACCACAGCTCGGCGGCGGAGCCGAACAGAGGTCGCTCACGCTCCTGTTTTGATTTATGAATATGGATTTTGTTGGTTAAGCCATTAGGAGCGGTGATGAAGCAATTCGGCGTACATCCTGAACTGCAGCTTGCCTCATTTGAAGCCCGCTCTGCAGAACATTCTCCCTGTCTTCCCCCTGCAACGCCGTTCATGCAGAGAAGATTATATTAAGGCTTTGTCTGTAATGCTGTAATTCCACCTTGAGCCCTCTCCGGTGTGAAACAACCCAGCCACGGGGCAAGGAAACGGTTGCAAAATGAGATTGCAGGGGGCTCACAACCCGCGCCCGGCGGGAGAAGCTGAGATCCTGCCCGAGAGGCTTAAAGAAAAGCGTTGAAGCCGCTGAGACCCCCGCGGGGACCCCGCTCTGGCTGCTGGCGGCACTGCCCCAACGCCTCCATCCGCCCCAGGGGAGCCAGGGACGCCCCTGCCCGGGGTGCATGGGGCGGGGGTGACCCATCCTGCCCTGCCGTACCCACCCCCGGGGCCGAACGCTCCAGAGGAGAGTTACCATCATGGCCACGGCTCGCTGAGCGGCCGAGTATCGCAACCCCCCCTCCGGTGAAGCCCGAACCGGTTAGATCCCTCTTCCAAGGTCATATTCCCCGTTCCCGGGTCAGCACGTCCCAGCCCCATTCCACGGGGCTTTGTACCAGCGCCGGGTGAGAAACAGGCTGTGCCCGGGGAGGCCTCGCTCTGCAATTAGAGAAAACAAAGAGGGAGATGGGAATTGTCCGTACAGCAGGGCGAGGGCCGGGGTACAGCCTCCGCCGCCTGGCTCCCAGCTGGCCGCCGGCTCCGAGCCGTATTTTTCCCCATCGCTGCCGTATCTGCTTGTTTTGGAGAGGAAAAGGCACCCCCCCCCCGGGCGGTGATTGCCTCCAGCTGCCCTCGTGTCAGGCACCGCGCCGTAGAGGGCCAATTTGGCACCGTCTCCCTAACGAACCAGCGCAAGCCAAGACGTGGTTGTGGATGAAACAAACGCGTTCTGGGCGCGGGAGCCTTTGGGAAGGGTCCCAGCGAGGGCAGGTTTCCCCTTTCCAGCCAGCAAGATGCTCAGAAAGCAGCGCGAATAATACCCGAGCTCTCTCCCTTCCAGAGCGGCAGAAAATTAAATTTCCACATTATTTATCGGGGCAACTCGCCGAACTCCTAAATGGAGCGGATCGGTCGCAGCCATCTAGCGCGTCGCTTGCCAGCCGTCCCCTCCTCATCTGTTTTTAATTAGCAGCAACACGCCGGGGGGGGGGGGGGGCTGAGCCAGGCAGCGCTATCGCTGCTGGTACAGTGACAGATAACGGAGCTGGCCTCCTCCGGCCGGGAGTCGGGGACGTCAGGCAGTTGGGCTGCAAATCACCCCCTAATATGCTGGGAGCAAGGGTGGGATAAACGCACTGGAGCGGGGAATAAGGTCACCACCAAAAGGACACTCGCTCAGGTATTACGGTAACGAGGATTGAGGGACGACGGGGTCAAACGAGGCTTGGTGGGAAGGGGGGGTGACAGCAGGAACCAGGGTGAGCTGCGAGACCTGCCCCAGCCGGTGGCTAATTCGGGTTCCCAGAGGGATGAGAAGGTGAGAAAAAGCCCCAGGGAGAAGCCAGCCATGAGAAAAACAGCGCGGAGAGAGGTGAGACAGGGAGGGAGGGGAGTGAATTTACAGATAAATTTAAAGCAGTTGCATCCCCCTGGCTCGGGGGAGGCACGAAGCGTTCGCAGTGGCTGAGGTGGGTTTGGGTTGTCCCCCGGGTAGGAGCGACAGACCGAGAGAGCTGACGGGAACCGGTTCGCTCGGGACCACGTGGAGAAGGGTGACAGCACGTCGGTGGGCGAGCAGGAAAGATGCTCCAGCTTGGACCTCTCCCGGCATGACCCCAGAGCAGCCCACGAGCCCCAGCCGGAACCACACCGTCCCCCCCAGCCTGGTCCCGGCCTGCACCGGTGGGATGCCGGGGCCACCAAGAGCATGGACTGACGGATGCGAGACGGAGCGCGCGGTGACAGAGCAGGAAGCAGGGAAGGAAGTGCGTCAGGTCGACTAACGAGCTGCTTATTGAATAATTCAGAGGGAGTTGATGGCTGGCGGCCACAGGCTCCCATTGCCCTCCCTGCCCTTCGCGTGGGTGTTTGGCTTCACCTCGGGCTGCGCTCCCGCAGAAGGCAGCGCTTCCTTACCCGCCTCAACCCTTCCCACCTATTTTCATAGAATCTTCATGGTTGGAAAGGACCTCTGAGATCGTCGAGTCCAACCATACGCACACAAAAAAAACCCCCAAAAAATCCAAAAAAAACCCCAACAAACAACCTACAATCTCTGCCACGAGAGGCAGAGGCTTCGGTGGGAGGACGCACCGTTCCTGCATCACCGTGGGCCACCCACCCTCCAGGCGTGGCTGCTGGCAAACCCACAAGCCGGGGTCCCCAGGTGTCCCCCTGCCGGCCCCCAACGCACCATGGCACTGCCACAGGGAGGGTGCACAAGGCTGCCCCTCAGCAGGCCTGTGCGGGCAGGGAGGGCAGCGATAGAGCACCCTAGGGGTGATGCCACCCAGTCCCCGGGGGTACCCAGGTCCCATGGGTGTCCCCAAGGGTCCCCACCTCATCCTGTGGATGTCGCAGGGATCTTGAGTCCTGTAGGTACCTGGTCCCAAGAGTCTCAGGTTGGCATGGTGCCTGTTCCATGAGTATCCGTGGTCCCATGAGTGCCCGTGCCCACGGGGGTGCCAGTCCCGTGAGTGTCCATGGTCCCACGAGTGCTTGGAGGGGTGCTGGTCCCACCAGTGTCCGTGTCTAAGTGGGTGCCAGTCCCACGAGTGTCTGTGCCTGCGGGGGTGCGTAGTCCCACGAGCGCCTGTTCCCGTGGGGGTGCCGATCCCACGAGTGCCCACGGGGGTCCCAGTCCCACGAGTGCCCACGGGGGTGCTGTTACCACAAGTGTTTACGGTTCCACGAGTGCCCGTGCCCAGTGGGGTCCCGGTCCCACAAGTGCCTGTTCCCGTGGGGGTGGCCAGTCCCATGAGTGCCCATGGCCCCACAAGTGCCCGTGGCCCCACAAATGTCAGTGCCCATGGGGGTCCCGGTCCCACAAGCATCAGTGCCCATGGGGGTCCCGGTCCCACGAGTGCCCGTGGCCCCACAAGCGTCAGTGCCCATGGGGGTCCCGGTCCCATGAGCGCCCGTGGTCCCACGAGTGCCTGTTCCCGTGGGGGTGGCCAGTCCCATGAGTGCCCATGGCCCCACGAGTGCCCGTGGTCCCACAAGCGTCAGTGCCCATGGGGGTCCCGGTCCCACGAGTGCCCGTGGTCCCACGCGTGTCGGTGCCCACAGGTGGCCCGGTCCCACGCGTGCCCGTGCCCGGTCTCAGGGCGCCCCCTGGCGGCGGCGCCGCGCCACAGCACCGCCCCGCAGCGACCCAGCCCGGCAGCGGCTGCCGCGGCCCCCCCCGGGGCACCCTCGCCCCGGAGAGGGGGAACTCCCGAGGCGGGGTCTACACGAGGGACGTTGTGACATCAAATGCCGGGTCCCCAAGGCACAGCCAGGCGCGTCGGGGAGCCAGGAACAGAGAGCATCGCGCAGGTCCCGCACACACGTTAATTGGTGCAAGAAGGCATCAGCGGGGATGGCAGGGTGCAAGCCGAAGGGTGACAACTCCAAGGAACCAAAGAAAGATCTCGTGCGTCTTTAATTAGCCATGTAGAGCTTGCCACTAATTAACCTTTTGGACTGGGAAGAGGAGGAAGAAGTGAAGCCCTGCTGGGAAGCGGGGTGAGCAAAGCACACAGCGAATTACTCCTCCTCCTCCCAGCCTGTGCACCGGGGAGGGATGCTGAGAGGGGAGGACAGACCGAAAACAGCCAACATTTCCCCATTTAGGTGCCTCCAAAAGTTTGGAAGCCAGGAGACAGCAGCCCTTGGATCAAGGATCATCATCCCTCTTCCCCTGGTCCCCAGACTCAACCCAGGGCCTCCTAGCGCAGCCCCTGGCAGTGACACCCTGCGGGTCTGTCCCCCTCCATCCCCTCCTGCGCCCGGAGGGAAGGTGGATGATGCTCCCGTCTCACAGCAGGGAAAGAGCTCAGGGTAAAACAGATGGCGGATAAGCAGAAAACAGCGAAAAATTCCAACCCTCCCAAGCAGCACTGAATAAAAGCCTCTGTTCCAGCCCGTTCCCGATGGAGCAGGGAGATCAGGACCGAGGGAGAGCACAGGATGGTGTTTCACACAGCTCACGGTGCCGATGCTCTGGATGAGCGTACAGCACGCCTGGACCAAACTCCATTGGGCTCGCCAGGCCGGTCAGTCAGCGTGAGGCTCCAGACCTGCCCAGCAGCACGCATCGCCCAACAGCCAAAAATAAAATCACCGTTAGGCAGAAAGGCCCAAGTATTGCATTGGGAGGGAATGGCAAAACCTGACGTTGCTTTCGCATCCCGCCCTCACCCCAGGGCAAGGTCTCCGGCTGCTGCCAGGAGTTGGGCTCACCCGGGGAACTGATTTTCAGGCACGTACGTGCAGCATTAAGACGGGAGACCCACCTTCCTTCCTGGCTGGAACCAACAGAACTCCGACTCCACGTTAAGGCACCAAAGCCCTGCGGTTTTTAGAAAAAAGCCAAGTAGGAAGAAGCAGCATCACTGCAAATGGCAGCAGCGGCGGAGCAGGAACGCAGCCTTGAGAGGAGACCAAGACCCAGCTGCAAACACGGTCCCCAAGCCAGTGTGGGATGTGCCTGCTCACAGCGTCTTCCCAGAGAAGGAAAAATTTACCCTTGCACGGCCTCAGTTTCTAAGAAAACAACTACAGGGACAACCCTCTGCCTGTTCCACAGTTAACAGCCCATAACCAGCCGTAACACTCGAGACTTTACCCCTGGCAGATGGAAAAAACCGTTCATCCATCACCGAGCCGGGAGGAGGAACCCACCTGCTGAGGAACATCTCTGCCAGGTCCCAGACACCTTCCTCGCTCCTCAAAGGTGAGCGAGGCTTAGCCCTGCGCCGCCCCGCTCCAGGAGGCGTTAAGCTGCCCAGCACCGAGCCTTCAACATCTCCCAGTTTTCTTTGGAAGGAGAGGGAGGGCGGCAAGCCAGCATTTGGGAGGTGCACGTGGTTGGCATCCAGAAACGCTGCCACTTGAGAAACTGCATTTGTGCTCCTCGAAGGCCAACCATATGGTAGGAGTTACAGCATGCTTATTAGGCATGTTTTACTGTTCTCCCTTGCTAAGTCTTGAACGACTGTGTAATCATATAAAGAACACTTCACATAAAGGAGCGGGGTCAGATGTGCCTTTAGCACCACAAAATTAATGCAAGGGATTGGTGGTAAAAAAAAAAAAAAAAAGGGGGTAATGGAAGAGGTCACGCATTCACAGAAGACTGCACTCCAGGAGCTGTAATTGCGCCCTGGTCTTGATTAACTACCCGCATTAAGGCAGAGGCATTTCCAGATTAAAAGTTCACGCATGAACTTTTGGTAGTTTCGTGTTCCATGGCCAAGGTTTGTTCTCAAAAATAATAACCTGCCAAGAAACGTATGGGCAGAATTGGGCTGCATACCTGGAAGCACAACATCCACTCCAGCAAAGGCAGGACCTGGGCCATTCACACCGAACTGGGGACGCCGCCGCACGTCCTGGCACACGACCAGGCACAAGGACAAACGAGTCCTCGGTGGCAGCTGAGCTCACCCCACAAATTCTCCCATTTCGGCATAATCGCTCTTTGCGAAAAGCGGTGAGGGCAGTTCAGATCCGAGGTGGGTGTGAATCTGAAGGTGGGGAGGGGAAACATGAAAAGAGGCGTAAGAAATACAGACGACTCTTAGCCTGATTCCATAAAGAAGGGAGCTTACGCGATCACGCTGCCTCCCCCTCCTCATCCCTCGTGTTAGTTTTGTGCCAGCTGATCTCTTTCAGACTAAGTGGAAGGAAGAATAAAATAAAGTAAAATAAATCAGGATTACCGCATGCTTCCTTTCGGAAAGGGAAAGCTGTGGCTGGGAGGGCAGAAAGACTTCGTCAGGGCTCGGGTCGTTAGTTCTGCCGGCCACAGCGTCTGCTGCGAGAGGGCGCTGGGCACCGCAGGCACCCCGGGGTAGGAGCTGTGTGGGGCAGATGCAGGGGGAAACAACAGAAAATAGGGACAGGGGAAGAGCTGGGACTTTGCAGCACGAGGTGTGGGGGTGTGTGCCTCACGTCTTCAGGAAATCTGTTTAACTTCTCACCAAGTAACAAGGGAAAATTAATTCTTATCGTGTAGTGGAAGACGGGCTGCTGCACAAAGGGTGGAGCTCACCCGCCGCTTTCCTGTGGAACAAGAAAAAAAGAAAAAAAGAAGCAAACAGAAGTAAGTTCACAAAACTTTCCTTTTTATTATTTGAAACTGGAAAAGGCTCCTCGGGTAACAATGATCGGGTGTAAAAGTAACACACACATTTTGCTCAGCTTTCTGATACCTGGGATGAAGTAGGCCAAGCGTTGCAAAGACATGTCTGGCTTTTGGACAGCCCGCTCCTCGCAAACCCACAACCAAAAGCACAGGGAAAACCCCATCCCGCAGCCCGGGGAGCAGACCTGGCAGGTGAGCTGTTTAAACAGCAGCTATCGCGTTCCACATGGATATTTGTGGCATGAAACCAAAGTGTTTTGATGTCAAACGGCACTTTAGAAAGAAAAGCTCACCTTTTCCCTCTGCACTACCTTCTGTATGAAGCGGGGATCTGGCGCTTCACCTTCATTTTTAGTAAGTCCCACGGGGTACTTTATAGAGCCTTATTCACACTCAAAGCCTCAGGAGATGCCCAGATTAATCCATCGATATCATGTTAAAGGGGTGAGTGCAAAATACACATGGAAATGGGGTACACCTGCTTAGGGGAAGTAGGAGTAATAATCAATGAAAAAAAGTGCAGATTGCCTTAATTAAGCTAACGACCACAGTTGATGCCAGTGCTCTTTTCCTCAAAAATTAAAAAGACTGCAATCCGAACAAAAACCAGAATCATACTTTTTAATTTAGCGCACACACACACAAAAAAAAAAAAAGTAGTCAGTGGCACTCACAGTTTGGTAACTTATCTTCCATTCCACCGCCCGGTCACACATCTCAAATATTTCCCTGTCCAACTGGTGAGTTATTGCTGTCCCTCCGGCCTGCGGCGCGAAGGCCAGCACGCAATCCTTTGGCAGCTGAACCCAACAGAAGATTATTGGCCACGTGAGCAACCAGCTACGAGACAGAGTTAATAGGTCATCATTTCCTACACTAGCAAGTTGAGATTACACAGCCCATTTCCACACAACGGCCAACACTCCCAATAAGTTCCACTAGTTTTAAATCAATAAAAAGCAATAAGAAGCCATCCTTGCTTAAAAGTAAACATTGAGCCAGCTGGATTTTGCTGTTTTTCCTGGTAGCTTCCACCTCCAAGCACACTTGCACAAGAATTTGCGTTCTCCCCAGCACGAGTTTCCCAAATAACTGCCATCCGACCTCTGCTGTCCCATTCCAGAGTAGCCATCGCTACTGTTCACTCCAGAGGGAAGCTGACAGCCAAAGTTACAAGTAATTCGTTCTTTTTCCTCCTCACTAAAAAAAGAGAAGCCTGACGAGTCCATGTGGACTGCAGCGAGTCTCCTACAACCACAACGCCTGATCACAGCACATTTATAGCTATGAGATCAGGCCCAACACAAACAAACCGGCTGGATGAGGATCTTTGATGCTTCTGCTTTCCAGCTGGCCAAACCCGTGTGTTTTGACAACACTGGAAGCGGGATCTAGGAGCACAAAACAGCCCACGCATGTAACCAGTCACTTGCTTATTGCTCCGGAGCTAGAAATAAGCCCTAGGTCTTGCTGTGGCTATTGGGGCAATACTGATCTGCAACCTAATTGCAAGCATTTCGTTTATTCCAAAAGGCTTCTGCCAAGGGAGTATTCCTAGCCCTGACAAGTTGTTTTCCATCTTCCCCAGCACTTTCCACCCATCTGGGATAAGGAAGTAAAGCCAATTGTCCCCAAGATTTTCTACAGAACGAACAGGACGAGGACACGTCAGCACCAGAAATTTACCACCATCTGCAAGGCACCGCCACGCGTTATCCCTGTCAACAGCTCACAGAAATATCCCAACAAGCTGGACAACGAGGGTTCCGGAAAGAAACAGGGTATGCACTGAGACATACTGTGCAGGGGAGTGGTACAGCCCATAGCAAACAGGAACAAGTACAGCAAAATACTGTGCTGTCAGCATGGCCTCCCACAGGTACCAGGAGGGAAAGCAGGACCGGGGCCACTGTCACATCCCCCTCAGCCACGGACGATGCTCAGATCCAAAGTCTGCGCTCCTTGTTCATCCCCCTCTCCCAAAGCTTTCAGAGCCACAAGTTATAACTCCTCATCGCGTTATTCTGCTTCTCCCTGAAAGCACTGATGTAGCCGTGCACAAAGGAACCAGCAAAGGCACAGGAGCACCCAGGGCATTTATGCCAGTCTCTCCGAATTCACCGTCCTGACAGCTTTCCTCACCCAAAGCCAAATCAGAGGGAATTTTCTTCTGAAATGCCACACAAGCCTGCCAGGCTTTGAGGAGCAGAAGGTGAGAAGAGAAGGCAGAGGAGAAGCATTAATACAAAGTTTGCTATTTTCATTGCCTTTGCTCTAGACAGAATAAAGCCCCGGTGTATCAGCACGTTTTGCCTTTAATCGGGACTAGCACATTCTGACATTTTGAGGCCACTCAGGTACACTATAAATAAAAAGACGCTACTACGGGGGCAAAGCTGAGCTGTGACAAGTTCCTGCAGGGCATCGAGCCTCCGCAAAGCCCTTCTCTCCAGCCGGCCAAGCAGGTCTCACCTTCATAAGGGAGACCCTTAACACTGCCATTGAAAAGGTTCAGAAGGGACAAGCTACAAGCAGAAGAATCATCTTAGCGCGAATAGCAGATGCACAACCCACGCCAACAGCCAACCAACGGGTCCTCGCCCCGGTGACAAAGCAGACCCGTGTTCAGCACCGAGCGAAACACTCCTGCCAACCGCTATCCATGGGTTTGCACTCCCCAGCAGACTCCTGGTATCCAGGGGAATTTAATCTGCAGGTAGCAAATACTAAAAGCATTTTATGCCACAGCGGAACATGCCTACACGGCCTTTGCACACTCAGTCAACTCAACACAGCAGGTTACAGGGAGAAGACCAGCTACAGAGTCAGCGTCTGTATTTAGGAGACAGTGACTCGGATCTCAGGCCAAGTGCTTGCAGTGCATTCAATACGGTCTGGATTTTCAATCTTACTTTAAAAACAAAAAGCAAAAATTAAGTCAGTTATGTAAAACTTCAGGATTTTTATTTTTTCAAGTGAGTGGGGATAGCGAAGGAAGGAAGAATCCACAACCAGAGCTATGGATCCATTTGCAGCTGAAGCAGAGGTGGTTTTAGGGACAAGCTATTGAAACAGCTGCCCAAGGGACCTCTCTCATCCCTTTGGGCTGTTAGGGAGAATACAAAACAGACTGGCTGCACCAGCCTAACAGCAAGCTCCAAGATAAACTGGCCACCCAGATGCCAAACAGACTCCTAATGTCTTTAGGTAACCCAGAAATCTGCATCACCAAGCTGGAAACCTCCGTCTGCAAGATTAAGCACACGCTCTCCTTCTGCCCACAGCTGGGCAGCTGCAGCTAACGGCCGAGATGCCCGATTTTAGCTTCAGCTCACCTCCCTGCCCACACACCACAGCTCAGAGACCCGCCAGCCTTCCCCTCTCCCTACCCTGCACGATGGGGCGAGATCTAAGTCAACTCTTCCCTCTGCTGATGCTGACAGGT
This sequence comes from Rissa tridactyla, assembly GCF_028500815.1. Taxonomy (NCBI): domain Eukaryota; kingdom Metazoa; phylum Chordata; class Aves; order Charadriiformes; family Laridae; genus Rissa; species Rissa tridactyla. Next base: position 91,938,992 of record NC_071469.1, read on the forward strand.
ACACCTCTAACAGGCTGCTCAGAAACAACCTACTTTTTATAGCTTATTCACTGGAACAGTAATAGCACTTCAGATCCTCACCTCTAACACCGAGGCAGGTTTTCCGCTACTGACAAAGCCGTAGGAAACAAAGAAAAAAGTGCCCCAAATCACCTTCAAATTCCCAAAGGTTTGCAAAACTATATCCAAAGCGACAGGAATTAATCCTGTGAGTGACGTGACCTTCTGCTCAAAGTCTCTGCTGGAGACTCGGTTCTCACGCAGCTTGAGGGAACACTCAAGAGCCAGAAATGGCAAAAAACCCTTGTGAGAGTGAAAATAAAAGCTGCTCGCAGTCAGGGAAATAGGCAGCGACTGAAACTTTTCCACTGAAGGGGCCTGAATCCACCCACCACAACACACGTACAGACACATTTACAAATCAAATCCTGCAAAAGATGTAAAGGCAGAGTTTTGTTAGACACCGATTCCACTGGTAGCGGGAAGAGAAGAAACCTGGAGTTTATCACCACAGCCAGAAAGCAACTGCAACAAAGGATCTATTTTACCTGTAACCAAGAGCTTCCTTACTCTTCTCTCCACATAAGGATCCCTATCATCTCTTCCTACGTAGGATTAACGCGTGCTGATGCAAATGCTGATGGTTTATAGCACAACGCAGGCTGTAGATCAGCACTGGCCAGGATTTTCCTGCACAGGACAGTCTATGGAGAACCGGCTTCCTCGCCTGCAGCCCACACTTCCCAGTAGAGCTCAGATCTGCCACACAGAATGCAGGTATCATGGGAAGAAATTAAGCCCAGGAGCTTTCTGTGCAAGCAGCAATCATCTGGGACGAAACAAGCGTGACGAGAAAGGGAATAGAAGGGCCCTGCAAGTGGAGCAGCAGCACCCACCTGTCAGCACCAACTGTAAAAGGCGCCAGAAAAAGCCACAGCAATATTAGGAGAATCCCTCGCTGCTTCTTCAGACTGCACAGGGCAACCTGATACAAGAATGACACATAACCGGGGTCACATCAGTACCAGTGACACATGGCACCTTCTGCTGCCCATCACAGACAGGGGTCAGCAGGCTGCGTTTGGGTTTATTTCACAGTTAGTTTTCTTTTTGCTTCTTCCTTTACATTTTCAGGCCCAGCTTAAAACATCCAAGGTGAACCTTTCAGGTACGAAACCAGTTCTGAATGCACCGGCTTCTGCAGTTAACACTCATTTCCAGTTCCATACCCAGCTCCTATAAGAAAAAAGAATGACCTCCTATGCACTCGGGGGGACAGCCAGAACCTGGAGCCTCAGCAACAGCACACCCACCGAGCTCCAGAAGCCAGGGCAACACTACACATACTGTCATCTACACCGGGGAATCCTCCCCTTGCTGCCAAGCTGAGGGAATTTCTCCAAAGGAAACCACCCGCTCCAATTACTAGGCCAAGGATACAGGTATTACACCAGCCTCTCTTGATGACGCTGCACCCAGAGAAAGGTTTCTGGGGAGGAGGATGTGCTCTGTCGCTGCTGACACAATTTATCATTAAGCAGCCAGCCAGTCTGCAGGTTTTCAGGAGGGTAAAGCAAGTCCCCCAGGAGGACACATCAGCCTAGGATGCAACAAAGGCTTAAATGAGTCCCCTCCACGAAGAAGAGCTCTTTCCGCAGGAGACTGATAACGGTCAGAGCAGAGGGCTTGTATCTATCCAGTCAATTAGATGTTCTTCTGATCCGGCTCTGACCTTGCATCATTTTTGTTCCAATACATTCTTTTTGCAATAAGGTCTAATTCCTCCTCTGCAGGATCCCTTCAGCTATACAAAGCTATGTTACAGACTGGGTAACGAGGACTGCTAGGGAGCAGTGTAGGGTGGCAGGGAGGTAAGGGCAGTCATGGATATTTTAACCGGGATGTGTACATTTGGGGTAAAAAGGCTTTATTAAAAGTGCATGCTTTTATTCAGAGGTACCAAGAGCAAGGAATCCCCATCCCAGCCCTGGCTGGGGAGTGCAGCAGCCTTTGCAACCCCTAGCCCCGTCCATCACAAACCACACGTCAAGTAGCCAGCGACTGAATGTTCTTCAGCATTTCATCAAAAGCCTCACGGGAAGGCGCTTCGGCGTTCTGGAAGGAGACCTTGATCCGGCTGTAGAGACTGAAGGACTTCAGCTCCAGCCAGATGAATCCAAAGCGATCGTCATCGAAGAGAACAAAAACACCTGGTGTTCGCTCGGGGCTGGTGAAGCCGTGGCCAGCAATAAGCCCCGTCCCATAAAAACTGCGGGGAGAGAAGAATAGCAAAAAAGATGTGAGAACAGCCATAATTACCCAACATTTAATAAAATAAAACAAGAAATAACAACCAACCAAACATGAAACTATGATCAAGCCGTGGTCAAACACACTGCCAGGTGCTACAGAACAGGGAGTTTTACATTCAGTCAGTTCTTATCACACAGCACAAAACACCGTTGATACCATTTCAAGAAAAGAAACTCTCCACTGCTATTTGGAGGTTGCTGCTTTTAGCTATTCTTATTAGCACCTGCACACCAGGGCTAAATTTCTCTGTAGTTCAGCCTAGTAATCCATCAGAGGTTTACTGCTGCAACTCAAGGATCAACCCTGGCCCAGACAACCCTCAGAGAAAAGGAAAGGCATGTTGAGAGGGTGACCAGAGAGGCAAACCTTGCGACAAAACCCAGGGGGAAGGGAAAGAAAGAAAAATCTAAAAAAAGAAAAACCTAACTGGAGCTGGGGAGGAGTAAAGGTCAGCCTAACCTCCGAGCAAGCAGCAGGTGGAGCAGGGTTTTATTCAAACACAACTGAATTGTGACAGCAGGGGCCTTCTGGGATTAACCAGCTATTGGTAGGTTTTTCCATCAGCACAGATGTTTGGCTGAAGGTCACCTTCCTAAGCCTCAGCTTTTGGGCTCTTTTTCCACACTTCATTTAGTATGCTGCTTCACTGACTCCAGGTCCCATTCAAAAAGGCTCTCTGCATACTTGCACCTATTGCTTAAGATGCTCAGCACCTTCCAGAGCTCGCCCCAAGGCACCAGAGGCCAGGGAGGGGTTGGAGAGAACACTGTATTCCCACAGCCAAAGAACACAGGTGACACAGAAAAGAGAAGCAGCTTGAACAGATCTATACAAATGTACGAGCTGGGCAGCTCTGGGAAACAAAACACACACACAAAAAGGGGGAGGCGCAGAATATGGGAGAGGTGCTAGATTCAGAAGTAGCAGGATAAAATCTAGCAAGGAAATGGGATGGCAGATGACAATGTAAGAAAGAGAGGGAGCACACAAGAGTGTGGGAGATGGGGCAGCAGCAGCACAAAACCTGAGCCCAAGGGGCTGAGAGATCCGCATGCAGGTAAAGGGCAAACAAATGCAAAACATGCCTCAAAGACTACCCGCTTCTATTTCAAAAAGTGACTGTCACAAGCAGGCTACAAAACCACTAGTTCCCGTTACCAAATTCGGCAGGTCCGGGGATAGTCTTCATTCCTCGATATGACTCCCATAGGCAGCACAAAGGGCTGGGAAGCTGGTGCCTTGTTCTGGGTTGTCCCCTCCGCCCCAGCTGCAGTCTCTTCCCCCTCGGCACCTTCTCCTCCCAGGGGCTTCGCAGCAGGCTGAGCGGCAGCCTGCTGGGAGCAGTCCTCTTCCTCCTGCCGCTGCTCCTCCTCCTGCTCCTCCCGACGCACCTGCTCCTGGACCTCCAGGACGATGCGAGAGAGCTCACTGAAATCACGAAGGGTCTCGATGTCGGGCAGCTGCAGAGGATGCGCCAAGTCAATCTCCACAGTCTGCTGCCCAGCTGGGATGTTGGGATCTCCCTAGAGACAGGAAGCAACAGCATGGCTGCAGAGGCAGGGCGCTACAGAATTCAGACCTGTATCCTCCCCACATCCGCCATCTGACTTCTACATAGCTCGCTCTATTCTACAATCACCCTCGGACTTTGTTCATTGTTCCCTGAGCTGTCTATGTCACCTCTGCATTCCCTCTCCCAGAAACAGAATTTTAAATCAAAAGCTACGAGCCAGGCTGTACTTGCAAGGGTGAAAGGAAGCCAAAGCTGCAACTGCATTTTGTCAGAATCCTTGCCTGCAGAGAGGAAGGAGCTCACTGCCTGGCGGCACTGAAGAGCTGCCAACATTCGGTACCTGCTCTTCAGATACATGTGAGTGATCTCCAGTGACTTGCTACCTGCTGCTCACAGAAAACAGCTGGATGGGAGACAAAAGGGAGGGGGGGAACGAGGTGGCACCATGAGAAACTTTGCAGAGTAGGTTCGAGCTACTCTGCACATTTTAGGATTCACTCGATGCCACCAATCCCCACAAGGAACAGGGTCTGGGGTGGCAATAATTGACTACCTCCCAGACAGAGATCTCTCCTATAAATCCATGCATCAAGAAGATCTGAGAGAAAGGAAAACGCACTCACGGTGATTTTAGTCCCCTTCGCTTTCTTTCCATGGAAGCTCAACATGACAATCTCCAGACCATGGCTCCCATACGTTCCCTTGAAGAGACCTGGCTTTATAAGGTCATCAGGGCTACTAGGGGGGAGGTAGATGCGTCGGTATGTCAAGCAGTTGCTGTGGAAAAACCAAAAGTTTAGAGGTTAAGAGAATCCCTTGACTTGAGGAACATATTTGCAGCCCATTCCTCCAGGCAGCTTTGGGCTGTCATCAAGAGAGAGGCAGGATTCGCGTTTTCAGCAATACCAACGACAAGCTTAACAGATTTCGCTGTAGACCTACAGAAGCACCCCCTCCCTTCACTTCTCTCTACTGGTCCTTGTTAGCACACCAGGAGGCTCCTGCAGCAAGGTCACAGTCAGCCTCCTCACTCCCTGGGATTTCTGGAGAACTTAAGAGCGAAGCATATTTAAACATGTGCTACAGCGAGCTGGCTGCTATTAGAAGTTTGGAGTGACAGTTAAAAAAACCCCAAGTTCTCAGGGAGCGTGTGATTTCTGCCTAGCGCACTACAAAGCATACTGCTTACTAATACACATAATAAGCAGACAGCTCCTTGGGATCATGGGTATTTGCTCTGTCTTCAAATTAAGCACAGTTAAATGACTCAAAAGCATCTTACTGCACACAGCTATTGTAAAGAACTTGGAACCGTATTATTACCACTGTCATTACATCACATCTGTGTAAAACCGGAAAGCGCTGTGCTTCACCGTATCTCTCACAGAGCCTGCAGAAGGAGAACATTCCCCTGGCTGTCAAAGCCCACTGCAAGCACCCCATCTTCAGAACAAACGACCCAACGTGCTCTTGAAGCTGCAGCAGCCTCATTGCCTAGAAAGAGCTGGTGCCCTTACTCATATTGGCTGGTGTAGATGAACTTCATCAAGATGAGCTCTTGCATGTGTTCATGGAAGATGTCTTCCAGAGTCCGACCCCACTCTTCCCTTAGCCATGTCCGAAATTCCTGCAGCACAAGGAGAAGAGAAAAGGGGGAAGACAAAGACATTTCATTTGTGACAGTGACGTACCCCAACATGACTTCTCCTCGTCAGCACGATTCACCAGCAGAGCCACAGAGAGGGCATATGCTCTGCCAAAGACAGAGGATCATGGCTGGACTTGGGAACAAGTACATGCTGCTACACCACTGGCTTGGAAGTATGCTTAACAAGTACTGATAATGGTAACTGCCCTACACCTGCCAGATGCCACACAAAAATCATGGCTCCCCTTCAAATAAATCACAGGTAGAACCAATACATCTCCTCAGAATAAAAGCGTAAGCATCACCTGTTACTGCAAAGTAGCTGATCTACTACTTCTTTACGTCCTGACTTACCTTGCAATAACTCATTTGTGTGCCCATAAGCTGACTCCTGGGCCCCATCCTACCATGTTAAACATAAAAGGGCAAGCTTTTGAAAGGCATTCAAGATTTAGGAGGTTAAATCCTGCTGATTTAATACTGATGCATCTAAATCCAAAGAGCGCTTTGAAAACGTCTCCTGAAGTACCTCTACACCAGCTCTGACAAGTTAATACCCTACCATGAGTTAGCATGATAACAGCTTACACTAAGATAGCCGCCTACCAAGCGATATTCCAAACCTGCTTGCTTTATCTTCTAAAGCCAGATCCTCCAATTACCATAATGCCACGCACACTTAACGCAGTGCTTTGAAAGTATTAAAGCATTTCTCATCTGCTACAGAACCCGAAAACACTTAACTAAACCTTTCACCCAGCTGTTTCCCATTAGTAGACAGACATTTTAAAGCATTTGTTAGAAGCAACTGAAGTATGAGATTTGTCATGTTTAACTAGCTGGCAGCAAACTACCTAGAACAGGTATTAGCTGAAGGTTTTCATCCTGACATTTATACCTGCACCTTAAAACACGTAGTTTGAGTCGGGAATCTGCCTTGCTGTGTATGGCTGACACTGACATGGGATAAACAACCAAATGAAGCTTTTAATCCCTCGACCAAGACGACAAGCAGTAGAAAGGTGCCCCACTGACAAGCAGGTATTCAAATGCAGCTGGTACTCAACATTAGGTCCACGTCTGAAAGATCTTAATTATACAGACAGCAATACCACAGAGATCAGTGCCTGGCAAGTGCTGCACGGAGTACAATGCATGCTGCTGTCCCTCTCTGGACAGGCCTGCTATCAAACAGGAATGGTGTCCCAGCACACGAAGAAAAAGCGTGCCGGGGCTCAAAGAGCACCTTGCCACAGAGAACTGCCTAAAGCACCTTTTTGCACAACAGGATGAGCATTAAGAGCCTGCTCCAACACTCTGCTACACACCGAGGTAAGGCACAGGGTCTCCACCCAGACATTGCGCAGGTCTAACACCAAATCGATCCCATATACCGGATCCTTAAACCACACCTTCACAAGTACAAAAGAGGTTCCCCAAGATCCTGCAATTCTTCAAATGTGGCCACTAAGTCTTGATTCAAGTCCCAGATCAATTCTACTCACTTAAAGAAAAAAATCATGATAATAAATGAGCCAGAGGCTCATTTCACGTTATGTTCAAGATATACAGAAATTAGAAGGCAGAAGATCACCTCCCAGGCTCCAACATTAGCTGAGAGCTTGCGTAAGGCACCAATGCTTTATCTTCAGAAAAGGGACATACAGCCAGCCTTAATCCAGACCCTTGGCAAAGCACTCTTACCTCTTGCCTTCCCCCTGACATCCGATGGTGATCTGTCTGGTTGCATTTCGTGGAGAACTCATCCTTCTTTACAATCTGTAGTTACCATGGAGAAGAATTTAACAGGTTACAGACCTAATTAGAGATGCCTAGGCTGACGTAACTAAGACTGCTTAGAACAAATGCTTTACACAGCAGGCATTACTGGATTTGCTACAACAGAGAAATTATTAAGTGATACTGAGCTACAGAATAGAGGAATAAAAGCAATAAAACCCCAATGCATTCTGTTGAAAGATACTGGTTTTAAGTTGCTTCTCTATTTGAGCTTCTTTCTTCAAAGAAAAGGCAACAACCTCTCAGGAAACTTGTCAAAGCATCCAGTGTACTGAATGGATGCCACATCCCCTTCTCAAGGTCTCATCTTAGAGAGCTGTGAAATAGAACAGCTCTGTGTGTCTGCTTGGACCCATTCACCAGCTGCACAAGGCCATTTTGTGTACCATTTCCCCCAGCCTGTACACATACTGGTGCTCCCACCCTGCTCCCGCCCAACAGAAGACAGTATAACAGCCCTGCTGTACTATTGCCAGGGAACAAATTCAGAGTGGGGAACAGCCCACACAACTTGTCAGACACATAATGAGCGTAAAGCTGGCATCCACACACACAAGCGGTGGTGTGGTGAAAGCCGCATCCCTTAAATAGAATTCTCATACAGTTTGTTGATGAATCCATTTCCAGAGCCAATGTGCATGCACACACACGCACTGCACCTAGGACAGATGTTGAAAGCACTAGAGGAGCTCACCTGGATATGGCCATTATGAGGTCCCTTATGACCATACATACACTCAACCGTTGCACATTTCCTCTCCATGAGATGAATCCTGAAGAGAGGTTTGAATCTCATGGGATCATCAACGTGAGGATCATGAGGCGGCAAGTACATCCACCCGATGATGAACAAACCGTCTACCTGCAGAGAGATGGGAGACAAAACATACAAGGTCAGCCTTGCACACTTTCTGTTGAGTTTGCAGCAAACAACGCTGGGGCCTATTCTGCAACAGGACAGGAGCTGTAGAACAGCTTGCTGCATTTCCAAACTGCTTTCCAGCAATTAAACCAGACCATATGCACTCACAGCACACCCTTGGTGAAGAGGGAGAGGGTTTCTTTACAAGGCTTTCTGCACCACTGGAAAATGATCAGGCCTTTATTACTGCAAACGACTTTGTGACGGATGCTTGGTGTGCAGGATCCAGAGGGAGAGACTGCACTGAAGAGACCACACAGCTAGTCAAACTCTAATTGGTTTGAGAGCTCATGCTGGCAGATACTCGAATAGACGAATTCTGCTTCTCATGATTACCCGTGCCTTTTGGACAAGGAATTATTTGGCTCCATTACTCACAGACAGCACAGGAAGCAACAATCTCCTCTGCTGAGAGGTGCAAGTGCCAGCCCTATTCCTCCATGCCTAACAGAATCCTTCCCCTCAAGCCCTGTAATTCCAGAGAAAGGATATGTTCTAAACAGAGAGATCTGAGACAAAAGCAGAGCAGTGCCACAGAGGCACACTTGTCTTTATACGGTCACAATATCATGTAAGTATTGGTGCACTTGGATGCACTCTTACACCAGTTCATGAAACAGAATCATACAAAACGCAAAGGCCTCATGATTTGTTATGCTTCAAACCTGTCAGCTATTGAACCTTGGTGCAAAGAGCAAGGGCTTCAAGCAAACTTCTGGCCCAGCTCTCACCAACAGTGTCAAGTGTTGTCCATTAACTGCTTTTCCCAGCAGCACAAGAGCTGCCAAGACTCCACAGGTCTTGCATCAGTCATGCACCGGCATCCCTACATCTGATGCAGTAGTCTTGGACACAGCTAGTGAAAAGTATTGCAAACTACAGGAAGGAGAGGTTCGTGAACTCCAGTGCAAAACCTTTTGGAGGCCAAGATAAAGCAGTAAGCAGTGGGCCAGTGCTGAAACCTCTGCTATACTCTACGTACAAGGAATGGATTCCTGCGCCAGCCACTGGAATATGAGCGCTAAACTCTAAATCAAGCCTTTCCCTGAAACATTGCTCGTGCTTTCTGCGTGCTCCTGTGGCTGTTTGGAGTACAGCTGGAAAACAAAAGGACTGTCTGGTGAAAGATTGCGAGGATGATCCAAGAAGCAACCTCTGGGTCCCAATCACTTGCTTGAGGGTTGACTGTTCAGACTTCTCAATAGCACAGAGATGGCAACCAGGTGTAGAAAGCGGTATACAAAAGACTCATCAGTCCTCAACACCACAGCCCCCAGAATGAGGTACTCACTCACCACCACGTTCAGCAGTCCCCCATAGGGCCCGATGTCCGGCTGCCATAATCCCAGGATGTGTCGGTATCGGTGCAGCACTAGGGAACAGTGAGACACTGAGTGAGCACATCAAGCTAAGGAATTGGGAAAGAAAATCAAAGGAAGACGGCTACCAGACTGCACACAACACTGACCGATACCACCCACAACTGCCTTTAGTAAAGAGAGCTGGTTACATCCAACCACAGCCAGGCAGTTCTGAACTGAGGCCTCCCACAATTTCACAAAGATTCATGTTTTTCTCTGTAGCCCTGCTCCCGGCCCAGTGCAGGGGCAGGAGCTAGTTTCCAGGGTTTTAAACAACCAGATACCTTGCCAGGAATTCTCAGAAAACTTTTGCAACATGGTGCTGTTAATGCAAATCACATGATATACCCAGAGCTAAAAACAAATAAAGTATGTGCCATCTCCAGTTACCGAAAACGTACTTGATGCCTCAGACCGCAAAGCAACAGGGGAAAAAAGGAAGAGCACAAAGGCAGTAAGGGAAGGGAAATTTTAGTAATTTCAAATAGTTTCCCCACCTTGTATAGACAAACTTGTCTCCAGAGTTAAGCATCCTTAAAAATAGCCACTGAGAGAGCACAGGCAAAGCACACAGACCATGCCAGCGCAGAAGATCTGGTGATGTTACCAGGTCAGTAACGGCCTTAAAAATTCTAAGTAAGCGGCTACATTTCAGCAGTGCCCAAAAGCTGCTTCCAAGTCCCTCTCAAAGCCTATTGCAGCGGGTGAGGCTTCCCCATTTCTCATCTTGGAGCTGGGTGCGCTTTCAATCCCACCAAAATTGAAGGACAAGTAGGAACATTTTCAGCAAGCGGGAGAGAATGCCTATTACAGAATGATCTTAACAAACCTCCTCTCTTGAAGAAAGCTGAGAGATGTTATTTGTCTCCAGTCCTTATACATTCAGCCATGAATTCTGTCCATACAATTTCCTGACATGACCAGTTACCTTCACGTGAAGACATTACACACATCTGGCATTTTGAGCAGGAAGAACAGGATGGAGATTATTTCTGAGATGGCAGTTACTCTAGCCTTACAATGATGTTCACGGCCAACTCAGAAGGCCACAGGACTGACTTGAATAACGGTTTTTGCTTTGCATCAATTCATAGGAAGAATTGTGTTTCAGTGCAGCTGTTACATCATCTTTGTTTCATTAACTACTTAAGATAGCAAGAACTATAGGAGTGTTTTTATTACACCAAAGCAGAAAACTTCCACAGAAGTTTAGGACAGCAGGGAGGGCTGTCCAGAGCTGCTGCCAACTGGCCTGGAGGAGCCTTTTTCCTGTGCAGTAAACAATTTAAGATTGATGGCCTGGTTTCACCCAGTGAACGGAGCGCAGCACAAACAGCACTAAGGCAAGCAAGCAAACCACATTCCCAGTCTTCTCGTCTCAGTGCAGTAATTACATATTAATAAATGGTATGTGCATAAGCCGCTCCACCCGCCACAATCTGCCTTCTACCCTGGCTGGTATGGAGCTGATAAAACACAGCTTTTTTTTTTTATTTTTTGGACAGAAAACCTGATGCTAAGCTATGCAAGAGTGCTGAGGATGTCCCTCCTTCTCCCCCCGCGCCTCTCTGAAGTGCTCTCAGAGCTGTAGCTACAATCAACCGACTTTTCAGCAGCGGGGAAAGCGTCTGCTTAACAAGGCAAGCCCTTCCACCCCAAGACACACATCTACTGAAGGCAGTTTGTGTGCTCACTTTGAGTAAACAGCCGGCTCCAGCTGCAGCTCAGCTGACCAGGAGCCGTGGCACGGCTGAGTCCCAGACAGAGCCTGCTCCACCATCTGCCCCAACCACCCAGAAACCCGCGGCTGCAAAGGAGGGAGGAGATCACAAAATTCCATTTCCCTCCAGAAGAACCCTACCCACTGGACAGCCGCTTCTGTGCTTAGTCTGCACCTCTACTGTGGGCAGCTCTTCTTTTTTTATTTTTTTAAAAACCCAGCTGTTTGGCACCATAGAAGTCTCCAGATCAGACAATGGAAACAGGTTGCAAGGTGGGCAGCGTTCCCCCCGGCCTCAACCTCCCTACACACCAACACTCATGGCAGGGACACCTTAACAGCCCAGTCATCTCCCTCACTTGCTCAGGGCGCTGCAGTCTCCTCCTCCTCCTGTTCTTTCAGGAAAGGACGTTACTGGGGAAAATGCTGGTACTTGGCCAAAGGCCCAAACAAGTCTCAAACCAAAAGCACAGCTCCGTTTTCAGGCCTGGGCTGTCTCTAGGCTCCAGTGAGCCAGCAGCTATATTAATTGCAGGGAAAACCTGATGAATTCCAGCTCTGGCTCTCCCTGGCGGGAGACTCGATAGATCTGACAGTTGTTTCCCTCCCTGCTCCTCGAAAGAAAACAGCTCTTGGGTCTTTCTCCAAGGTTTTCCTTTGCTATGCACACTGCCTATTTTTCCTCAGCCCTGAAGAAGCCTCTTGCCTATCCGACTTTCTGAGCCCACACCCTGCCAAATGGAGCAAAAATACATCCACTGGATGCTTCACTACAACCCCCACCCAGCCTGAGTATTACCCACATTGCCACAAGCAGCCCTGCACACTCCTCAGATGGAAAAGCGGCTTGAATCCAGCCAGGGATGGGCTACGAAAACGCAGTGAATGCCCAAGCTCCCACCAACAGAAGGCTGGCTGGGAAAGAACGAGTTATTAAAACTGGAGGAGAGCAGATGATTTCAGATGTTACTGTTTTAACTAAATCTCATTTCATTACATTACCTGTGTCCAGCTTGGACAGCAGAGAGAGAAATGCAAAAACCTAACATGGGAGTTTTCAGTGAAACCTGCATCCTTTAAAGCAGAGGTAGCTCACTTTGAGTGGGGAAGACCTGATCCACTACCAATCTCTCGGACTCTCAGGATGCAGCAAGGCATCTGTCAGCAAAAGGAGTTGGAACAACGTAAGCAGTTACTGCCCCCCAGCTGGTGATAACTGACCTGCTAGTGGAAAGAACCATGTGTCAGCCAGGCCAGCTTAAAACCCCGGGGAAAGTGATCACAGCTGACCTGGCTAACGCTGCGTGAATATCCATTAGGGAGCACTCACATGGCAGATCCCTGCAATATCCCTTAAAACACAGGAGGGGGAAAAGGGGGAAACAAGCAATTGCATCTTACACCACACCAGCTTTTCCCCCCAAGTAATACAACAAGCCCCTAGAGAAAAGGGGCGTGAGATGTCGGAAGTTTGGGGCTGCAGCAAAAGAATTTAAAAAAAAGTGAAGAAACAGCACAAAATGCCATTTCAGAGCCACCACAAATGGCACGTTTGGAGCAAACACTCAGGTAGCAATCTAGAAAGGAATCCCTCATCCTGAGGGGCAGCTTGGGTGTGCCTCTCCTTCCCATCCAGCTCCAGAACAAGGCTGAGACTTTCTACCGATTCCTGCTGCAGTACTGCTGCTGCTTGTCTCTCACAGCTCACACTGAAGACACCATCTTCCCTGCGTGGCCCATGCTCGACTGCTTTCTTTAGCACAGGTATATCTGCAGCATTCACTCCGCTCATTAGTGCGTGCAAAAAACTACATTCCCAAGCACCAGTGAGTTAGTAACTTGAGTCTGCAAAACTCTGCAGACCCAAAGGAGCATTAGAGACAGCTCAACACCCCCTCCAAATACCAAGCAGTACTCGCTTCATTAATTGATGTAAACTAATTAGTACTTCAACCCAACTCCTGCAGAACAGTGAGCGCTGGACTCCAATGTTTTACTGTACTTCCCTCAACTCAGCATCAGGAGGGAAAAAACGGTTTATTTGACTGAGGAAGATATTTGCCTATGCGAATTTCTGAGCCCACACCCTGCCAAATGGAGCAAAAATACACCCACTGGACGCTTCAGTACAACCCCCAGATATTTGACTGAGGAAGGCAAATCACAATCTCTGAAACACCAGCATGATGTTTCCTAGAGAGGGAGATGGTGGTTAAAAGAATTCCCTGTGCAGGGTGGGAATTAGTAGGGTGACTCTCAGCGTTTTAGACTGGGAAGGGCTGTGGATCTGAACGCAGCTCATGTGGATCAAGACAAAGCTTTTTGCCAGTCCAGAGCTCATTGAAAACTTGCTTTTGGGAGCCCTCACCAGGGTATATGAATGCTTCCTTCCAAGAGAGGAGCAATCCATGAAGAGGAGAGTGAGTGCTCCCCTACTGCAAAGAGAGACCCTCCTTTTTGCACCCAGTCAGGAAAACTTCCTAACTCAACGCACTTTAAAAGGAGATCAACATACCTCACTGCCCGCCCAACTCACCTTGTCACTCTAAAGGGTCAGAATACTCCACTAAGGCACAACAGAAAGAACTAACTAGCACACCGAGGTCCACCCCAAAATAATTTGCTTAAAGCAATGTCACACTCCATGCAGCATCTTTTGTGTGCTTAGTGCAGGAAGCATCAACCAGCAGGAGGTACGTACGGCAGGTGTAAACATCTCTGTACTCCATGTGCTCGTAGTCGGGAAGGATTTTCATAAAACGCCCCGACTTCACTCGTGGGTTTATACCTGAACAGACACAGCAGGGTAAGTACCAGCAAACTCTGCTCCACTGTAACCAGCACGTAACAGTACGACGGATCTGCACCAACCACACAGGAAAGTCAAACTCTCTTTTGACTTTACTTCCAGTTGTGATGCACCATTTGTTTCCATCAGCCCCAGTCTCAGGTGTGCCCAGTTAGCAGGACTACTCACACAGAGCTTGGTACATTCAAGATTCCCACAGACAGTATTTACAAACGGCATCCAGTGAATTCAAAGCAGAATCAGGGTCCTCCTCAAACTGTCCAGTGCGACTGTAATGAGCACTGCTGTCTCAGTAAGACAACTTAGGCCAAGTAACTATACGGATGGTAGCCCAGGCCTTGTTCTACTTAAGCTCAGTTCCCCTTTCTCCACACTGCTTCATACAGAAGCACATTTCAGTGGACAGCAAAGTGCAAGTGTGTCCTGCCAGTAGCCCCAAATCAACTCTTCTGCAATTAGAGAGGTTTATGGCACAATACAGAAAATGGGGTCACACCACCACGAAACTGTTCCACTAAGTGTCTGCAACAGGGCAAACAGCTGAATCTGAGCAGGAGAGCTGAGATGGTGCATCCCTGAAAGCCAGAAACAGCTGCCAAGCGTTCTGACTTTGCAGTAACCATTGCTAGTTAGGACTGCTGAATGGATACGGACACATTCAGAAGGGCAATAAAGTCTATGACAAAGGTGGTTCTCACATGTCAAGTGTGACACTTTGTCGATGGATGCTGTGGATTCACAAACTACTTTGGTGCGAAGGCAGACTGGAAACGTACATGTAAGACAGATCTATTGAGGGCTATTAAATCAACAAACCACATTGACACTGGAAATCCCCCAGCATGAAAACAGTCAGAAGCTGCGAGAGTACTTTTATAAGTATCGCATAGGCTTGTCCTCTTCTCCGTCTTCCCCGGGTGACTGCTCACAGCCATGGCTGCGAGATACACTACTGAGGTAGAGAGAAACCATTCTTCTGAGCCAGCAAGGCCATTTTTACATAGAATTTGTGTATTAAAAAAAATAAAAAAAAATCACTAAATATCACTTTAATATATCTGAATCATGGGACTACAATTAGTGAAAAAGACTACAGGTCACGAAGAGATGTTCTGCCATTCAAGACTAGCAATGCAGAATTCAGACCCGATACGGTATGTGCTGTATGGCTGTTACCACACCAGTATCATACAGAGATACCGGACTGAATGGCAAGTAAGGGAGGCCTCAACTGCTAACGAAGACTTCTCTGTGGACACCTAAGTGCTGGCTCAGCACCACTCAACCCTCCCACCCAGGAAAATTAGGCAGTTCCATTCCTAGTGCACAAATAGGTAAAGAGGGAAACTAAACGATTAAATAATTTTCCTGTGGATGCTCACTAAGTCTATTAAAGATGGGATTAAAACCCTTCTACCTGTTCTTCTTTCCAGAACTAAGATCAATGCTTGAGGTCATCACCGCTTCAAGGTTCAGCAAATACAGTACATGTAGAAGCTGAATCAGATTTTGGGTCTGCAAAGCATACAGAGACCTCTCACGATTGAAGTCTCTGCTTTTGTTTCATAAGGCGTGACCTTCTTTGAACAGCCAGAAGCCATAGTTCAAGTGCTGCAGGTTAAATCTTGGGGTTTTTTATCCTAAGGATCACTGGTAACTCCCTTTAGAAAAGTTGTGGTGGGGAATTGAGACTACACAGCCTGGCAGGGCTGGTATGGGAGCTCTCGGGGGCTTCGCAAAGCTCTCTGAGCAACGAGCCCAGCTTCTGACCGCAAAGGGCAAGATTTGGTAACAGGGAAGACGGCGTCACCATGGATCCAGGCCTCCATTCAGTCCTTAGCCTACCTTGGTTTCTCTCATGCGACAGTGCCCCCACCCCTCCCTACTGTGAGACAGAAGATGTGCATCTACCTTGCAGAAGGCACAGAGGGTCTAAGGAGTTGGGGTCCCACTCCCACAGACATTCCCAAAACACACTGACACCTTGGCAGAAGCCCAGCCCTGACAGACTTTCCTCCTTCAGGAGCAGCCCAGCGGAAGGCTCATCCCTTTACCTACAGCACTTTCCCAGTGTCAGCATACAACAGCATCCTTTCACTGAGACTTAGCTACACTAGGGCTACGCAAAAATACCAGCCAATTCCCTAGCAAGGTCTGAAAACAGGAAAAGATGAAAAACCCGCAATACACTTTATTATAAAGTTAAATTACATGCTCTTTTCCCACCAAAGGACTGGTGAGCACAGACATCCCAATTCTTGGCATCTGCTTAGTATTAAATAAAACTCCAAACATGTCAACTTCACAGATGTAACCCCTGCCATTAGCAAGTAAGTCTGAATAACTCATGCCGTCAAAGTTTAATAAATATTCAACGTGTATATACTTTCAAAATTGGTACTAAGCAAGGACATAGAGATCTGTATCAGCTTTATCACTTACGTTTGGCATAAACATCTCGACAGGACACTCCTGTGATCTCCAATTTCCGCAAGTTTTCACAGACGCCGTATTCTGCAACGACACAGATAATAATGTCAGCTCTGGCACAAAGGTGTTTGCTACCCAGGATCTTGCTATCTACTGTTTGTGCAAAAATGAGATCTTACTAGGTGCATTCTTGCAAGCTGCCACATTATTCCAAGAATCTTATTTCTGCTTTGAAGAGAAAACAGAAAACTAGATGTAATTTCATTGCAGTTTGGGAATTTAGCACACTTTACAAGCAAAGCCTGTAACAAACACACCATAAGGAACACACAAACACAGCAAAGTTACAGATGCTTCCTCCTAGACCAGAAAGAGTGTGAAATGTGGAAGACGTACTCATTCCAGCTGGGATTGTATGCCCATTTAGATCAAATCATGATTGTGTGTAGTAATTATCTACTCCCACTGAGGTATCCAGCAGGGAAAACTGCTTATTAGGATCCTAAAGAAAAGGTCACAGACTTTAAAAAGAATGAAATGGAGACATAAAACAGGCATCAGCATGTACAAATATGGTTACACTTGAAAGCAGATCAGATTGAGATGGGTCTGTTATACACTCAAATGCCTTTGATTGCTTACAGAACACACAGAAAACAAAGCAATACAGAGATCTTAGAGGCAGCTTTGAAGCAGAAAATGAGATTCTCTCCTTTCATTTTCAGGAAGCCAACGCTGAACTTCTAAGAAACTTTAAAAAAAATAAAAGCCAGTACTAACATCTCTGTGCAAGAAATCCTTAGAAGACCAGAGGGAGGAAATGAGAGGAGGGAGATCCCAAAAAAATCATCAGCAACAAAAACCACCCTGCTGCAGTGACCCTGATAGATCTCAGTATGGAGAACTACCCTCCTTGACATCAAAGACATCCATACCACAGATCAAACACCAGCTTCCTGTAGTAATACCAAACGTCTGCCAGGTAGTTGATGCAAAAGTGTATCTGTGAAGACCTTCATCAAATCATTAAATACGAAACTTATCCTCGGTTGAGCATCCTTGAATTAACAATCTACCATGGGTGCCAAATACCACTACCTAACGCTGGTAACCCTGCTGCAAACTGAGAATTAATTTTTCATATACAAGAAAAGCAGAAGTTTTCCTGAATGAATGGAACCTCCTCCTGTCTAGAAATACACTCGTGGTCCATGTACACAATGATAAAGCACGCACAAAGTTTACTGTCAGCCTGCCTCCAGGGAATACACATTCCGCATAACATCGCTTCGGGTAAGCAGCAAGCTCAGTAAAGGTAAGACTGGGCAGAGGGTACAACAAACACGTTGCCCTTCATTAAAAGATGCAAAGGTCACTGGCAAAGTTCCTGCTGACTTCCGTAGCAAAAGCCAGAGGAAGCTCTAAGCGTTATCAAACACAAGGTGGGATGAGAAAGCACAATTATCCAGAGAGCAGCCAGACGAGCTTGCAGGAAAGTACATCCAGCCCAGCACAAACAAGCTATTTAGTGCTGGGCTACAGCCAGCTGACCCGACACAGCCGTCCTGCACATTTGTGAAACCAGAGCTCTGCCGGAGGCTGGAAAGTCAGACCCACCCTGCAGGTCACCCCGTGTCTACCCCTCCTGCCAGAGCTATCAGGGCTTTCAACCACTGGTCTGCATATGTACACAAGTGGGTATGTGTTTGGTAATTACATCAAAGGGATGGAGGGAACAGTATGTTTCCTCAGCTGATTAGAAAGTTAGAGATCTTTACAAGATGACAGAAACAGTGTGGTCATAGCCTGACGGTTGAAAACAGCCAGCTCCTTCCAGGTACACAAATACTCACCTGGCCACAGAATTGGTAAGATGCACACTTTGCACAGCAGGCACTGCAGCTAGATTAAATTCAGTGTCATTGAAGATATTTATACTGCATCGGAAAGGGAGGAGACATGCAGAGGATCCTGCTCAAATGGCATTTCTCCGTGTCGCTCTCTAACAGCGGTACTAGCACACTGACGTTCTCTTTTCCTCCAGAAGGTGCTGATTTTTCGCAAAGCGTTTTCCCTAGTAACACTGTAAATCATTTTGAGTGCAGTCTCAGTGCAGTGCCATGCCGGAGCCACTACCAGCGGGAATCTTGACACAACAGGGTGGGGTGGAAGAGATTTCATGTTAAAGCTCTATCCCAGATTCACGCAAGCGCCCCGGACAACCTGCAGTGAAATTTTACAAAAGCCAAACAACTATTAAAGGGTATTTCCTAAGTTTTGAAGTTCAAATCTTTCCTGGAAAGATTCAGTTCTCCCAAGTAATAGCAAGCTCCTTTAAAAACAAAAAAAAGAGACAAAAATTTAGAATTTTTATATTGCTACATATTCTTTGACATTAGATATCCAAGGCTTATAAGAAAGAATTATCAAGAAAGAAAATAATCTCATTTTAGTGTGCTTTAACACTCATCTCATTTTATGATAACTAGCCCTTATTCTCTTTTGTTTGGCAAACAACTACAAAGAGTCAAAATCACAGAGTGATGGCTTAACTCCGGGCAAGTGCATCACTTAAGCTCTTCTGACCCAGGAGCTGTTAACACCATGACAGCCACTTGATGGGAAAAATCAGTCTCTTGTCTCACAGTGCCTACAAAAACTCCAAATATCGTAAGCAAGAAAGCTGGCCCTCTCTTTTTGATCCAGAAGACAAGAGGGACATAAAATTAACAGTACATAGAGCTTAAAGATAGTTACAGAAAAATAAAACTGATAAGGTTTTCTTTACATAGACTAGAAAGCCTTTTCCAAGAAAGCTTTGAAGGGCTCAAGCTTCCTGGGAAATTCAATTTCAGTGCAATTAAGTCTATTTTAAGGAAACATATCTCAGTGCAACAGCTCACCGAGTAAAGTATTTTAAAGAGTTAATAGTCACAGAAATTCACACACGAAATTCATACCGTCAGAAAATGGCTACTTAATCCTGCTTCAAAAGCAAGGATGGAAATTGGTTTTAAAGTTCTTACTTGACCAGCTGGAAAGCCTGTTTTATTAGCTTTATAAGTAGTGCTTGAAAGATTTACCAAACACAAACTGACACAGTGCTGTTTCCATGGTCACATGCACTGGAATTTAAAGGACTTGGAAAAGAAGTCTCCATTTATTATGAACTGCACTAATAGTTTTGCAAGTGTAATTTACTCCCTGGCCTGCTCTTACCATATGCTCTTCTGAGCCTCACAGTCCCTTCTCCTTTGTACAAGAAGCCATGTCACACACCTCCCTCTGTGCAGCCTACACGATTTAAATAAAAACAAAACAAACAAGGGTCTTTATACTCAGGTAGGGAAGAGCCCCTATACTCATATCAAAGACCAAATTACTGTTCCTTCTTTCTCAGCATGGCAATGCCAGTAAGCAGCTGCAGGCACTGGATGCGAACATCCGCAATTCAGAGGAAATCCGGATGTCTGGTAGAGCTCAACACCCCTACCATTGCTAAGTTTCCACTGTGCCCTGACTAATCAAGTTCTTCAATTATTCCTGGATAAATGCGTGTTTACAAGGCTGCAGACAGCACAAGAACGCGTAGAAGTTTACTGGATTATTTCAGAGACCACAAAAATGGGAGATTAACAGGACAGCATCTCCAAAATACCAGGTGGACAAGTTTGGAACCGACTTCTTGTTTCCAAAGGCTGAAATACACCAAATACTTTCCCAAACATTTCTCCCAGGGGAAGGCTTGTAGATACCATCGAGATATTTTGCAGACGCAAGCAGGGAACTGAGCAAAAGGAGATTTAATCTGCAATAAATGCAAGCATTTGTGGAAACCCTAAAGCAAAAAACGGGTAGGTTCAGATCTACAGCATACAAACAGATCTAAGGAAGACTCTCTGAAGGATGGCTACGGCTAGCGAGCACCTGCCATTAGCCGCAGAGAAACAGCAAACCATTGCCAAGTTGTAGTTTAAAAGCCAAAGAACGTGGTCAGAGATGAAGAAAAGCCCATGATGGTTGACCAAAGAAACACACTAGACAATTCTTTAACCTCACGTAGATTAGAGCCTTGTGACTTACTAAAACCACCTTCACATTTACTAGGGTGCAGCACTACAAGAAATTGTTCCTGTTGTGGGAGCAGTTGTACCTCAAATTGCATGGATTCTCCAGAGTCTTGTAAGAGCTGAACTCCATGCAACAGTCCCCTCACTGAGTGTACAAACCAAATTTCCTACTCTTCTCCATAGGCACAGCTTTCTATAAAGCCTGGTGAAGGTCAGCATCTTTAATATCTCGGCTGACATTTTTCAGCAGGTCCAAAAGTTGTTGGAGACTGTTTTCACAAACAAAAGCCATTTCATTCAAGTTGTAGATCTTGTTATTCTGAACTACTGGTCTGTTTCCAAGTGTTCTGTTGCACTTGCGCTGTTTTATTTTACAATGAAAGTGGTTACCATTTAAAAAAGACTATCGGGTGTTAATCAAGGTAGGTCAGGCCACCAGCCAGGGTGAAACGGGCTTTAATTCTGCTCTCACTGCAGAGATCAGCAATCTCCTATTTATAGAAAACATGAAAGTGACTGCAATCGTCTTCTTGCCAAAGAAGCAATTCAGAGACATTGTTTACCCCAAACAGTTGCAATGATAAAAGGACAGCATCCCAAACAGCCATGCCAGCGTTACACAACTACTTCTGGTTAACCCCAGCACTCTCCCAGTGCACAGTCACCAGCAAAAGCCACTGTGAGGACAGGCCCTCTGGATGCTTGCACTAATCACAACAAGTTCTCAAGACTAATCTACAACTGAGTTGGCCCACAGCAGTGCAAGGGCAAGATACCAACGCTCGATGGATTAAGTGTCCCATCTGACTTGGGCAATGGCTGGGATTTTGCTGACATTCAGCTGTGCTCCTGTCCAAGACAAAGGTAAAAAATGGCTAAAAGAAAGCACTGCAACAATCCGCTTCTCTCAGAAAAGAACTGTTCTGTTTAATTTTAGGATTGTCATTCTTGTCTCTTTACTGTTGTGCATTTCTGAAAACACAAATAGTTTTGTGTATGCAACCAACACGAAGTTGAAGTTTTCCAGTTACTTCCTCAAAGAGCTCAGCTCTGGACCATCATCAGTAGGCTTCAGAGTGAACAAGCTATCAAGACAAGGAGTACATGTGAAGAGGCACACATGCTCTCACTCTGTTTCTCAGACATGCAGCCTCGCAACAAGACTCAGGCAGATACAAGCACACACTTAAGAACCGTCCTCAGTTGGGAAGTGGCATGTTTTTGAAAAAGACTACAAAAAGGCATTACATTTCATGTTTGACTATCATACAGTCACCAATCTATGACTGTACAGAAATACAGTACAGGATATTGTAAGTTTCATAGGCTTATTTATATGCTAATACCCAACGTCCAAATACCTGCTCAAGCAGTTGCACTCATCACACATTTGCTCACATGTGAACACACTTAGTAGCTGAGCATCTACACTACTGTGTAGAGCCGTGCAAAGCACTACGAGCAGTGCAAGTCCAGATTAGGATCTGCTTGGAGAACCACAACTGGTTAAAAAATTGCAGTAACAGTTTCATAGATGTAGTAAGTTTTTCATCCAGGAACCTGACCTTTACCTGTTCAGCGCAGCTCACGCGCCATGCCTTTGGTACAAGATCTACCTCAATCACACAAGCAGTCCACCAACACACTCTCTGACAGTGGTTGGAAAGGATACACCAGGGAAACATAAGAAACACCGTGTGAAAAGAGAATAAAAATTTATTTTTTCTGCCTCTCACCTTTTAGCTAGCTAAGGGCCTTGAGACAAAAGTGTAGTCTTAATACTTACCCTGTACAGATTAGTTTTAACCACACAATGCCCACTGTTTCTTTAAATTTCAGCTAAGCTTTTGCACGTTACTTTATCTACTGGCAAGAAACTCCAAGAAGCAGTCACAAATTTAATAAATAAATCTATTTTGCCACCAGGCCTACTTTAATGGTTCCTTTACAAGACAATCTAACCTATATTTAAAAGTTATAAATGTTTCTATACAAACATTTTGCCAGGATCATAACCTATTGAAATAATTAACCAGTGACATTTTGCAAACCATTCATGAAATACAGAAACATCCATGAGGACTCTATGTCAGCAGAGGAGCATAAGGAAAGAATGAATACCATTTTATTAGCCTGTCTCCAAAAAACAATGTTAAGTTATTGGGACAGTGGGATAACCACATGCTGAACTAACAAATAAGAATGCTTTGGTATACATTTTCTAGGTACAGCCTTTGTGCTGTCCAAGGGTTCTTGGATAGTGCTGATAAGGCACAAATTCATTCTTGCAAGGTTTAAAGCATTTGAACGGATCCCACGGCCTATGGCAGGCAGCCACTCCAACATACCTAAACTCTTCATCCCAATGCCCTCACTCATATTAAAAACCAAAACAAACAGCAACAACAAAATATACATGACTTCATGTGCTGGCAGAAGATCCACCTGGCAGGATCACACTATTTAGAGAGACGATGAGCACAGTAAGACAGCCCTTGGACGGTGGGACAGCTGCTGGATTCACAAACAGGGGACAGAGAGACACACCAATGTGACAAAAAGGTCGAGAAGTAAGAATTGCAGTCTAACAGAACAGGGCCAAAGCAACACAGAACTCAGGCACTACTGAAAAAAAAAATACCACCAAATCTTTTCATTAATGCAGCACAGCATCCTTGCAACAGACACTCCCCAGGAAACGCACGTGCAAACCAGGAACCCCTCCGAACCTGGCCCTGTTCTTCCCAAAATGGGACAGGAGTGGATGACCTTACCCAGGCCTGCTCTCCTCCATCCACTCACTAGACCCCAGTGGGCTCCCTGCTCCTGCTTTACCTGCTGTGCCTCCAGGGCCCCCAGCTACACACCCAAGCACTCCTTTCTTCCCCAGCGCAGCCCCGTTCTGCTGGGACAGCTTATTACCTTTCCTTGCTGCCCGAAATACCCCATCCTCAGGATTCACCCAAGGACACCCTACACAGAGGCATCACCTGCCAGGCCCTGGGCCCATCCCCATTCCTCCCCTCCAGCTGCCACCTGGGAACAACCTTAAGCTTGATGCTTTTTGCTAGAGCTGCTCACACATCGCCCCTTTTACAGCAAGTGCCACTAAGAAGGGACCGTGCCCCAGAGGACCCAAAATCTGCGCTCTTCTCCACCCTCCACATGAAGCCCTGCACGCACTCCCCATGGCCCCACAACCCGCACCCTCTCAGGCCCCAGCTCTGTCCTGCACCCCCAGACCCTACACACCACCTCCTTTCCGCACCCCCACCCTACACTTCATCACCTCCCCACACCCTCCGGGTCCTCCTGCACTCTCCGGGACCGTGACCTTGCACCCCGGCCCCATCTCCTCCCTGCATCCTCCGGGACCCCCACCCTGCTACTCCCAGGGCCATCTCCTCAGGGCGGCCCCGGCCCCCCACCTCGGGGCGGGCGGTACCTTCGCGGCAGCGCCGCCGCCAGATCGTGTCGGTGCGGAGGATGCGGCGGAAGGTGGTGCAGACGCGGGCCAGGCTGGGCAGGTCGGTGCCGGGCAGGGAACCGAAGATTTGCACTAGGAGCTCGGGGGGCAGCTCCAGGAGAGACAGCGGGGCCCGCCCGGCCGGGCCGGCCTCGGCGGGGTGCGGCGCGGGCCGCCCGCCCTCGATGCGCTCCGTCGCCTCCTCGTCCTCCGTGCCGCCACCGCCCGCCTCCTCGGGGTCGGTATCGGTGTCGGGCTCGCTGTCGCCTGCGCCACCGCGCCGCTGCTCCCGCGCCGCCCCCCGCCGGCGGCAGCCGCGGGCCGGGCCCACCCCGCACAGCCGGGCGCACACCGCCATGGCCGCGGCCGCTCTGCCCGACGGGGCGGTGCGCGGCGCCGCGCGGCGCCGACGGGCCCGCCCACAGCGCAGCGCAGCCAATCAGCGCCTCCTCCCGCCGCCTCGCCACGCCCTCCGGGCAACGGACGTTCCGTGGCCGTTATCCGCCCCTCCCCTCAGCGAGATCGCCCACTAGCGGGCGGGGGGACCCAGCACCCGGCCGGGGGCCGGTGGAGGGGTGGCCGTGGGCGGTAACGGCGGCCTGCGGAGCTCGGCCCCGCCGCCCCGGTCCCGCCCCACCTCCGCGCCTCCCGCTGCGATTCGATGAAAACAAACCACGTATATATTGCTCGGGAGGAAAAAAAAGGAGGAAACCACTTCTGCCCCGTGTGAGGATCGAACTCACGACCTTCAGATTATGAGACTGACGCGCTACCTACTGCGCTAACGAGGCTCCTCGAAAGGCGTCGTCCCGCGCGGCCCTGTTGTCCCCACATGTTCTCCTGACCTAACCTTTTTTTGCAAATCGCTCTTTTTTCCTAGCTGTATTCCTGAAAGAGCCCTTCGGGGCTCCTGAACATCCTCATCCGGGAATGGGCCGCGAGGGCTGCATTGACGACGCGCTGGCAAGGAAATCAAGTTGTTTCCACTTCATTACAAAAATTAAAGGCCACCTCGTTTGCCTCTCTGCGGTGAAGAGTCACGGTTCCACTGGGGTTTCTGCAGTGAAATGAACTCCGTGCGTTTCGCTGAAGCGCTCAGCAGAAGAGGGTTCCCTGCAGCGCCGGCAGAAGTGCTGCCCTGGATCGGGATGGACGGGCCTCACCCTCCGTGAGGGTCTCCAGGCAGCACTCACTGTGGCAATACAGGTACCTAAACTGGAAGACGGGAAAACAGACTTTTGATGCAAAAAGTCTCCAAACCTCACCCACAAGAATCACTGTAGAGCAGCTGTTCGCCTGCAGAAGATGAAGGAGGAATGGACAACAGACAAGAAGAAATGTTTGGGACAAGATATCGGGGCAAGAGGAGAGATGCTGGGACAGCCTGAGGATTTTGCCAAGGGTCTAGTGGGCAGCTCGTATTGTCGATACCCTGATTTCCAAGGATCTGGCTGGCCATGCACTCAGGACGATGAGGTGATGAGCCCAGGCTGCCAGCTCGTGGTGTGAACAGAGCTGCTACGGCCGCAGGATGAGTCAACACGTGGCTTCTTACAGCCTGAACCTCTGCATTCCTCCCTCCAACACTGCCCGCGTGTGGAACGAGGATGTCACTTTTGATAGCGGGGCTTCAGGGACGGATGAGTGTAGCGCCCACCATTCTGACTAAATTCAGAAAAGCTCCTCCAAGCATCTAAAAAAATGGCACGTGGACAATGAGTCACCTAAACCAAACATCAACTGTTTGGAAACATGTCTGTAGCTGGTTTACACCTGGACTGAATCACATGGGTTTTCCCCCACGTTACATTACGCTCAGCTGGTACTCAAAGTTTCTGACACAGCTCTAGAAGGCCTTGTCATGTCTGTTTGTTTAGGAACTGATGGATTCATGGAGGGGACAGGAAAAGTACTGATGGCAAGGATTTTCATGTGAATGAAACCAAAGATGTCCTTGGTGACATTGCCTCGAGCAGAAACTCAGCAGTCTACAGCACACACATGCTTTCCTCTCTCTTGCATTTTCTATTTTTGTCTGGACTTTCTTCTTTCTCCTTTTCCTCTGAATGCTCCCGATGTGCCTCATTACCCTACAACCTTCTCTCCCTTTACCTCACCCACCTGACCCCTATAACCATATCCCATGGCCTTGGCTCCACGGATGGTGAGCCACCGCGACCTCCTCCGTCACTGAGGACCTCCTGGCCCACTGACCCCCCTTCCAGTTCAACCCAGCAGAAGGCAGGACAGCCTATCGTAAATCCATGCCACTTCCCACAGAGCTCCATTGCCACATGCCTGTTTCCTCCAGATTAAGAGGAAGAAGGGGAAAAGTCTGGCTGGCTGGAAGGCTGTGCCCACCTCCATGATGCACCGATGTCACCTGGCAGGGAGCGAAGCCCAGCAAACTCAGAGGGAATGCGACAAGCCCTGGGAGCTCATGGTGCTTGGGAATAACAACATTTCCCCTTCTCATGGAGCAGAGTGGGGGAATCCCAGCCTCGCATCACATTACAGTGGAGAAACAATCACTGTCACCCCTCCAACTCTCCAGACCCAGACAGAAAAGGTTCCCAGTGCTGTTCTTGTGGACCATCACACAGTAGTTACAAGCAAACAGTTTGCTGGGCACAGCAAAGCTCCTCGGGGCCCGGAAGGCAGAGAGCTGGTGCAGAACGGAGTGCTTATAACTGAATATAACTTACAACTTCAGCATTTACCACCCTGTCATCGGACTATAAAATTGGCACTTTCTCCTCTGTGTGACTGAATCCATTATCTGACTCTACCAGCTTCATTTGTGACGATGGGGAAAACATTAAAAGTGCGTTATCATCAACTCCCATCCTCTGTGGCGCTACCAAGTGTCTGAGCACCTTTTTTTGTAAACATCGCAGACTAATAGCCCAGAGCTTCCCAGTCCCGCTGGTTCAGGCAGGCAGCTTGCAGCCATTACCACAGGGCTCTTGAAAAAGGACGTACTGAAAAGGGAAATTTTATTGTTTTGTTTCCCTTCAGCAATTAAGGAGCTGATGCAGCTCTGGCTGTAGTCAATTAGCCTTCACGCTCACTCTAAAGGGCTTTGGATTGGTCCCAAAGTTAAGTGTCCTCATTTTCTGTAATCCTGGAAGTGTTTATGCCTTCCCAGCCTCTGAGCAGGGATGAGCCAGCTGATGGCATATCCAGCCAATTATAACCTGAGCGGCGAGGAGAGAATTATTTATTTTTCCATTTGGCAAGAGGGACAGAAAAGTATGGCAAGGCAAGCCGAGACAGATGAACAAGCCCTCCTTGCAAGCCCTGTTTGCCACACAAAGTATTTGCAGCGTGTTTTTTTGGCATGAGCCTGCAGTGCGATTTCTGCTTTGTCATAAGCATCCTTGGAGGCAGGACACTGTGGAGAGAGAATATTTCAATAGAAAGACCAAAGAATTTTGCTTTGGTTTTTATGATGTACATATTTTCATCTCAGATATCTGTTCTTTGCTATTTTAAGCTGGAAAATAGCACTTCTCATCCTGATTTTAGTATTTCTTATCTTCCTGCTTTTTGTCTGGACGTTGATCTCACCAGATTGCACAGGATAAACTGATCAGTGGACAGGCTGGGCTCTTCAGGGACAATCCAGTGTGCTGCAGAAAACGCTGCTGATGACTCAGGAAGGGTTTTGCATCCTCCTGCTTCAGAGCTGAGCTCACAGTCCTCTCTTTATGAAAGAAGGTATGGTTTTTCTTCAACACACCGTCCTTGCAGTGAGGTATTAGTCGATCTGATGATCAGCTGCGGTCTGAGAGCTTGGGGTCACCCCAGACTTTACAGCACTTGTACCAGAAGCAGTTGTTGTTCTTTCTTCTTTGGCCACGGTCCAGCCTGAACAATTTCATTGTGCCCAGCACCTCTGGCAGCTCAGTTCGCAGCAGCATTACCCTGCCCGGGACAGATCACGGGACTGGCAGTCAGGTGTTGGAGATGCTATTACTGGGTCGGCTGCTGAGCAATGGTTGTGCAATCGCCGGCGGCTCGCTGAGCCTCTGCACGCCTCAGTTTCTCATGATGTAAATAAGCAGGGTGTTTACTGAAGCCACAGGCTACGTAGTACTCAGTTAATATTTGAATATGCGTGGAATTGCTTAAATCCTAGAATTATTTAAAATCAGTGGAAGACTTTGTTGCATGCTGTATTATTCCACAATTTCCCTGCTATGCCTCCCGCACTCACACTCTCATTACTGCTTGCCAAGAGGTTATGGGTCTTTTTGAGTGAAAGGTAGTACATAAACATAAGTTATTGTTGCTTACACCAACTGATTTACTGTGTTTCCTTGTGAAACCAGTGGCTCCCATTTAAAACTGGATCCTGGAGCCAAGAAATGTTTGCTGGAACAGCAGGAGCAACTGATGTCAGGGTTACAGTACACAGCAATGATGTCTTGGGCAATACTTCTTGCAGGGGGAGTGCAATGAGTTTTCAGCCAAACATTCTAAGAAAATGGTGTTTTTATGACGACATCACGCACGTCTGTCTGTTAGTTTGGATTTACCATCCAGAAAAACATCTAATAATCTCAAAAGCGTCATATTCCAGAAGTCTTGTGAAATAGGTGGCCAGATAGAGGTGAGAGCCAGTGTCAGTGTTCCCACTGAGGGACAGGTGCATCTGTTGTCAGACCTCAAAGAAAAAGCACCAAGGGAAAATGTTCTGCGAGTGGGTTTCTTTAGTTTCACTTTTCTCAAATTATACTTTTATATCCCCTGAAAATAGAGATGTTTTGTCATTCTCATCACTTCTTGCTAGAGTTCTCCTAACTCAGAAGGTGACTTCTGCAGAGAAATTTGAATTTAGGAATTTGTTCATAGGTTAGGCGCCATCTTAAGACAAATTTTAGACTAAAACTTCCCAGAAGAGTTATTTTAAGTCATTGCAATCAATTCACTATAATCTGATTCTACCTGCAAGTCTCCAATAACGGCTGCCCACTGTATTAAAAAAAATCAAGGCCCACACTGATCTTGAGCTGAGCTAGATCAATAACAACAATTCATGATAAAATAACTGAGGGAAGGTATTTTGATTCAGGTTTAAATGCAAGTTACTCTCAGCACCGTGTCCTTCCTTTTATTTTATGGGGATTTTCTCTCTGTGTTTCTGGTGAATTTAATACTGCTGACAGCTGCTGAGCTAATAGCCCTAGACGCTAAAGTGCTGTCTTCCAGCAAGAGTGTAGCGCTGCAGAGGAATAGCTTTGTCTATACACTGTAAAAAGCCTTTTCAGTACTGTTGTACCAGAGAAATGAGAGGATGGTTTATAATTCTGATCGTGAAATACACTCGCTTTGTTGCGAGGCAGCTCATATGGAAAAGATAGGAAAAGTGGGAGTTTTTCCCCAGGGAAATGCTGTAAATACCAGCTAGGGTTCAGAGTCACCATTCATACTGGCTTTCTAACAAAAAAAACCACCAAACCCAACCTTCTGTAAGATACAACAGTTGGGAAAGCTTGGCTTTTCTTTACTTTAGACTTAGATTTAGCATACCCTGGTGTACAGGGTGCAGACACAAGGATCCGAGCTGCAATCCAAACCCAGCTTGTGCTCTAACCTGCTTTGTAAGTTTGGGCAAATCCCATCTGTTTTGCTTCGTGAAAAACTAGGGCTGACAGGTATTGTAAGAGATTATTTACCCCATCCTTTTCCTTAAGGAAAAAACAATTCTCCCTAAATCAGAACAGACGTTTTACTAATTTCTTGTTAAATAAAAATATCCAATGGTGACTATTCCACTGCTTTTCTAGGCAATTTGTTGCGATGCTTACCCTTAACCCGACGTCTAATTTCTATCGCCTTTTCCAAGATGTAAGCTCATTATTTCTTGTCCTAGACTCACTGCATGCAGAGAAAAGCTAATTCCCTCCTGCTCTGCAGCAACCTTTTGCATATTTGAAGATGATATAATGGCTCCTTTCAGTTACGTCTTCTCTTCTTCAGACTAAATGCTTTGTAAAGTGTTCTAAGACTAGAATGAAAATGCTCTGCAGGCTAGATTTTTAAAGGGCTCTGTTCCAGCGTAGTCACCAAGTTTGAAGTGAAAGCATTTTCAAAAGCAGCATTTTCTCACCAGGGATAGAGAATCGCGCTTAGGCAGAGCTGGTCCCAAAGGCTATGTCCATTCTGTCATCCCAACTGCGCCTAACACCTTTCGCAAATCCAGACTCACCAACCGTCTGCGCTGTCGTCACGCAGACACAGGCGAAGGCTGAGGTGAGGAGGGAAAGGTCAAGCGAGTCTCGGTGTGGATCTAAGTTTTCCTTCTCACAGTCTCTGCAGATTATTCATGAGCGGAACATGCGATAGCCCAGCCTGTCAGCAGATACTCTGATTGTGGCTCTCCCTAAGCACCATATGGATGCTTTCAGCCCTGCTAACAGTTGGTAGCGTGGATGAAAACCACATGACATGCAGTGCTCCGTATTGCCGGCCCTGCCACGGGGACTGACCTGTACACCCCAAAAACGACGCTATATATTTTCACTGGGGTTTGTCCTCCTGCCCACAGCCACACAGCCTGTGGCAGCCCTTGAAGTACAACTCTGAAAGTGGCAGGATTTCCTCATCCCAAAAAATGGTTTTTAAAAGGCAGACATTTAAATAAGAAAGAAGTCTGTTGAAACAGAAATTTGGGATTTGCTAGTTTAAGTTTCAGATGTATCAGCCTTCAGATGATCACCCACTACGTCTCACCTGCCGTCCCTGGACAGTGATGTGATGGGTAGAGCATTCACAGACCTTAGGGCTGTTTTTCTTTCCTTGGTTAGTCACATCTTTAATGGTCACATCCTATAATTATACCGCCACCGGAACTGTATGACCCTGAATCACAAAATTAGGTAACGAACCCTCATTCCAGCATGTGAGCGCAGCATCACTCTAACTTCAATGCATCGTTCCACCCCAAAAAATGTAAAAACCCTGATAATCTCTAAGTTGGTTAGAAAATGGTCCTTCTCCTTCTGCTCGTAAGGACACCACTGACTGCAACACCCCGCGCCCTCAGCCACTGGACTGTACAGCAAGATTGTGTAGCCCTAATTGCTGCAAAACCGTTCCTATATTTCAAAACATGGTGCCAGGAACATATGTGAGAGAAGGAGAAAGAAAGGCAGCTGAAAGTCCACAGCCAACAGCTTGTGTCAGAAAGCTGCTGAAGGAGGAAACAGTTGGGCATTTTTGATCGCGACACGGTATCTGCAGGATGAACGCGAGCAAACTTGGCTTGTGACTGGAATTGTGTTTGCGATCTAATCAATTCCTGACAAACCGCACGAGCCCGGGTGGTGGGCTTCAAAGTAAATTGGAAAACCTGCCCCTAAAATGGTGTTCCCCGAAAGTATACTTTGCCACGGCCTCCTCATACTTTTGTCTGTCTGTGCTGAAGGCAAAGTGAAGGCAAATCGCCAAACTTGCACCTCTACATGGAGGCAGAGTCGCTCAAGAGCACATGTTGAAGGGGGACATGGTGGGCCACTCCGAGGTGGCTGGGTGTTGCTGAGAGGGAATGTGGCAGGGCTCTCTGAGGCGGCCATGGCTGTGTGTCGCCGAGGGTGGACACTAGCAGGGCACTCTGAGGCAGCCAACACCATATATCACTGAGGGGAGGACACTGGCAGGGCTCTCTGAGGCGGCCATGACTGTGTTGTTGAAGGGCAACATGGCAGGGCTCTCTGAGGTGGTCATCACCACGTATCACTGCGGGGGGACACTGGCAGGGCACCCTGAAGTGGCCATGCCTGCGTGTTGCTGAGCAGGGGACATGGCAGGGCACTCTGAGGCTGCCATCACCACGTATTGCTGAAGGGGGGACATGGCAGGGCTTTCTGAGGCGGCCATGGCTGCGTGTCACCGAGGGTGGGCACTGGCAGGGCTCTCTGAGGCAGCCGTCACCATGTACTGCTGAGGGTGGACACCGTCACGGCACTCTGCAGTGGCCATAGCTGTGTGTCGCCGAGCGGGGGACATGGCAGTGCCCTCTGTGGCAGCCACGGCTGTGTGTCGCTGAGGGGGAGCCACGGCAGGGCTGAGGCGGCCATGGCAGCGTGTCGCCGGGGAGGCGCACGGCAGGGCACTGAGGCGGCCACAGCCGTGTCCCCCGCGGGACGAGGCGGCCGGTGGCGGAGGAGCAGTGGGATACCCGTCCCGTCCCGCCCCGCCACACTCAAGATGTCGTCGGCGCCGCCGCGGCGGTGCCCGCCCCGCCGTGACGCGCGGCGTCAGCTGACGGCGGAGCCGCCGGTGGTGGCGGGGGGCGGGCGCCGGCACTCGCAGTTGTCCGCCGCCGCCGCGCAGAGCCGCCGCCGGGCCTGAGGCCGAGCCGTCGCCGCCGCCGCCATGCCCTCGGAGAAGAGCTTCAAGCAGCGCCGCACCTTCGGTGAGCTCCCCGGGAAGGGGCGCGGCGGGGCAGGGTCGCTGACAGGTCCCCGCCGGCCGCCCCGGCCCCCTCCGGGCCTCGTCGGTCGGCGGGCGGGCCGCGGCGGGGGGGGCCGGCGGTGGCTGCCCTCGCTGTGTTAGGGGGTGGAAATCGGTGAGGCGGGGAGGGGATAGAGCTTGTTAGGAGCGGCGGAGATCGCCGGGGCGGCTCCTGCTGGCAGCGGGGGTCCGCGGCCGGAGCGGGCCCGGCCGCCCTGCCCCGGTCCGCGGGGCCGCCGAGGGCTGGGCGGGTGTCCCCGGCCGCTGTCGTCGCCTGCTCGGGGCTGGAATGGAAACAAACCCCGGCCCGGCCTCCGCTGCCCTGCGCGGCCGCGGGACTCGTTCTGCCCCGACAAGGCGGGCCGAGCCGCTCCGCTGTGGGGACAGAGCCTGGAAGTTTGGGGCAGGGTCTTCTTTGGGTGTCCGAGGGTGGAGGTGGGTGGCAAGTGGGTGCCCCGGGGCGATCCCAGCGCTGCGTTGGGAGAGGGGCCTTGGGGTGGGGAGATCGGCTCTCCACATCGTCCATTATCGGCCGCAGAATTCCCAGGAGCCTGGAAACAACACTGTGCGTTGTGTGCCAGGAGCTGGGCCTGCCCTTCCCTACCGACCCGTCTGCTCAGTGTTCGGCTTCGTCCCCGCTATTGACAGCAGAATTAAGCTCCACTTGCTGTTTGGTACTTGGCGCGGTGTGAGGAATTCTCTGCCCGGGGAGTTGCGAGTGATCTGGGATGTATGCTTCCTGCCTCCGTTTAGTTGTTGAAAACTAGCAAAGGCATCGAAAAGAGCTGTGTAATGACGGCTAGGGAAATGAGATTAGTCCCTTTCTAGAAGGAACAGCCTTGATAGAGCAGTGCCAACAATTCTTTCTGTGCTTAGGATGGGACCAAAGCAATCAAAGAGCTCAGTATCTGTTCATGTGTGTCAGTGAGGTAGGCTGAAATGCTCTGAGGCTAACAAGAACTGGCAGCGTAACCTATTTCTGCGTGAACTATAAAATCCCGTACGTAAAATGGAATCGGTGGAAGTAATTGATCCAGATTTTCTTTTCCTTCTGCCTTTGGGTTAAAGTCAAGCTGCTTAAGAGAGCTTTCTGGTGTGCCCACCCTTGTCTTGGCTGTTCTGTTAAACATAAGCTGTTCTATGCATTGAAGTGGGGAGAATTTTGATCTAATGGAGTCTGTGTTTAAGCTGCCCCTTTTCTTGGAGTCTTCCAAAACTGTTGTTGACCCCGTCGCCTGTCAGCAGCCTCTGTTGCAGGTATTAAGTTCAGCTAGGATGGCAGCCAAGCAGTTGCCACTGCAACTAATGTCGTCAGAGAACAGTGTTTATCTGTGGCTGACTGAAGCCTGATTTTGAACATGCCATATACAATAATCTCAATGATTTGTCCGGTTTATGTCCCTTCCACTCCAGGGAGTTCTGCTGAATAACATTGCCGCTAACAAACCTGTTTCAGCTGAAAAGTTGGTCAAACTTCTCTGTGGTTGCTGGGTTGACGATTGGTCTCATTCCCTCCCCATTTCTCTTGTGTTTCTGGTTAATCTTAAAAAGTATTTTAATTAGCTAGTATCTCTGCCCTTGAAGTGTTAATGCTGGTCTGTAAGAGCGTGGCTTGGGCTGTGAGATGTGAAGCAGGATGGCCTTCAGGTTCTTGGTCAGGTGGAGGCTTTGCATATTCCTTGCCTTAGTTCTGCTTGATTCACCTGCTTAAAACCGTGATTCACGTGAGTTGCATTTCCTTACTGGGCTCTTAAAAAGGCGCAGAGATGTATTTCATGCACACAGACTTAATATGGACTAATGGAGAGGTGAGTGATGTTATTGCTGAGTGACGGGACAGGTAGTGTGTCCTGTGCATTAGCATACCAGCAAGGAGTTGGGCTGATGGGTGCTGATCTAAGCTCTTCCTCTCCCGTGAGCAGCACCTCTCTCTGTTAAAGCTGTGATGCAACACTAAATCCTCTCTCTGAGAGGTGTTTATAAGATGGAGATGGCCTGGAAAGCTCCGGCCCGCTGAAAAGAGCTGGAGAGGTTAAAATTGAGTTCACTGAATCTGAAAGTAGGAAGAGTATAAGCAGATGCAACTGCCTCTAAAAGCAACTGTGCCTGTTTACTTTGGCTCAGACGTGTACTTTAGCCTGGTTTATAATATCTGTGCTATTAATATTGATGTCTGAGGAGAGGTGAACTTTGTTCTGAAAACTGGCACAGAGGACGGTGAAATGCCTAGGTACACAAGAACTTACCAACAGCTTCCGCAACAATGGGTGCGGCATAAACAAAATAGAAAACTGTAATTCAGTAATAGTAGAACGCACGGCGTAAGCTGATGCTGCCAGGCTTCGGCTAGGCTTAGGTCTCAGATAATTGTTGACAACTTCCTCTTTTGGGATCTTTAAGAAATAGTACGGAATATTTAGTCGTTAACTTGGGTGGTGTAATTTGATGCCATAAATTTAGGAGATTAAATGTCTGCTTTACAGGGCAGAAAATGAGGTGTGTGGGGAAGAAGCTATCTCGTTTATCACTTTCTAGAGTTCCAGGCAGCGTGCATGCAGTACTTGTCACCTTGGCTTAGAGAGCAAAGTATCATCTGTCAAAGGAGAGGTTTTACTTCTGACAGTGCTGTCCCATCTGAAAACTGTTTTGCCTGAATTTCATTTTGTGGCTTTTACTAACATGCAGTCCCTCTTTTCAGGGGTGGAGAGATAAGGTAATAACAGCATTAACTGTGGATGTTTGAAAAGACTTTTTTTTAATCTCTTGCAGAGCAAAGAGTGGAAGATGTACGACTGATTCGAGATCAGCATCCAACTAAAATACCAGTAAGTCTGGTTCTTTTAACCTCAATTTCCAGTCTCGTGTTCTTTTTAGTAGCTAGAAACCCATAAAAGATCTGTCCTGATGAGACCAAATTAAAATTTGGCTGTTCAGGCTCTTTAAGCTTGGATTTCAGAAACATTCTTGAACTAGTAACCAGCAGTCAGTGTGGTAGAGCAAGGTGCTAGCTGGGGACTGGAGGAAATGGGGTTTCCTGTGTACTGAAGTTGCATGTTGTAACTTCAAAGAAAACCACGCCCCGGCTGAGCTCTGAGATTCTCCTGAGTGTTCTGCTCTTCTCATCTCAGTGTTTTTCTTCTCCAAAAGAAGAGTCTGCAGAGGCTAACCAAGAAGAATAGGCAGTAATGTAAAGACAGTTACGATTTTTATCACCAGTTTGTGCTGAGAAAGACAGAAATGTTTGCCTACTGGGAAACGGGCCTTTGCTTGAGGTCTCCAGAAATGCTGTTTGGCCCTCAAACCCCTCCACCCTGGTGCTGGCCCACCTCAAAGAAGGCATCAGCCCTCACCTTGTCTCTGTACTTTAGCTGGTCAGCTCCACATGCTGCCTGAATTTTTATTTTCTTTTATTTATGGCATCCTCAAGGTTACAAATGCAAAGCAAAGCATTCTAGGAAGCAAAAGGCGTGGATTGTGATCTATTACTGATGAGTTCTTCGCAACTGGTGGGCTTTTGTGTGACCACAGTAAGCAATAAATACAACTGTCCTTATGGCCATTTGGTGGAACAGGAAAGGTCTCAGGAGATCTTGGGGGGCAGAAATGAGAACTTAATTGGACACCTCAGCCTGTGGTTCTCAGTGATGAGAGCTGGTGATCCCTGGGAATGGAAATTCTTCTGTCAACAAACTGCTTGCAGACTGTCTGCAGTTCCGGTGCAAGTTCATGAACAGAGGCAGTTGTTGCCTCCGTGTCAAATAGAAACTGAAAGGTTTTCGGTTTTCCTTTAGCTTTAAACTAGTTCATCTCGAAGCTGCTGCTTGCTGTTTTACTATGCTGTTGGGCATGGGAACAAGTGATATTTTATAGCAGAGATTTTCTGACTTTTCTGGAATTTGTGGGTTTCCCCAAAAGGCCCTTTCCTAACAAAGCTGGTTCCTGACAGAAGATTGCTTTTTCACCTACCTTTCACAGATCACTTAGCCGTAGTCCCCAAGCTCTGTGACCACAGATTGAAAGCCATTGATTTATAGCAAAACTCTCATTACTGGCAATAATTCAGAGGTACCTAAGCAAATCGCTGCAGATGCAGTGATGCAAACTCACAACTATGGCAGAGGCCTGCTGGGATCCCTGAAGGCTTGCTGTGGTTGCCTGTCCATGTCCTAGCTTGAGTCATTGCCTCGTTATTATCATTAACAGTTCTGGTTGAGATAAGATGGCAATGTCACGCTAGATGGTGAATTCCTCCTGTCCTGTCAACATCCTTCATTTTTCTGTTGGAAATATTATCTATTGGTTATGATCTACCTTTTTAAAAATGGTAGTGTTTTGGGTTTGGTTTTTTTTTTTTCCAGAATGAGCCAGCATTTATTTAAACTGGTGTACGGAAGTCTTTCTCTGATATAATTAAATTGGCTCAATATCACTTCACCTGTGCAACTTTTGAATATCAACACAGCCAGACCCCGTGAGCATGGAAATGATCCAAGTGAATGGTGTCACGTAGCTACCGTTGATTTAAAAACAACAAAACCCACATGGCTGTGGAAACGGGAGCGCACAAATTCTGAGATCATTTCTTAAAAGCAGGAACTAAATACAGTTGCTGGGCAGGGTGCTACTTAAATTGGCAAATCTGCAATTTCCTTGTGAATTAAGTAGTTACTACATAATAATCTTAACAGAATTACTGGTTCCTAAGCGTGCTGTCTTGAGATTAAGGAGGAGGAAATTGTCTCCTTTGAGGTTTTATACCCTTCAAAAGTAGCTTTCTCTCCTGCATTAGAGTAACCATGGGAGGTGAATGGAATAGCATACTCACCTGGAGGTGTAGTTCTTCGAAAGAGATGGCCTGAAACTGGAGAAATTCTAGTGAAAACTGGTTCAGTTTGCAGACTTCCATAGCAGCCCGAGCCCATGGTCAGCCACACTAATGCGTTAGAGGGAAATGTGCTTTATCTCTTCTTGAGTTTCCTTGTTGCTGGGTAATTCATTGCTAGATTAAATGATTCCAGCAAGTGAGCTGTTCTCAAACGGCACCGAAGCTGTGGATGTTTGCTATTAAATGCCTGTTTGTTACCCCTTCCTGCAGTGACTCTTGCAAACGGAACAAAAGGCACGTGAAGATGGTTGTTCCTTTTCAGATTCGAGATACTTCGTTCACAAACGAAGGGAAATGGAGTTTAGCGTAAATGCTTGTACTTTGTTATGTGTAAAATGGAGGGGGCAGCTGAGGGCACCAGACACCGTTTCTGCATTTCACATCTTCTGCTCCTTTCTTTTTGTTTCTTTTTAGGTGATCATTGAAAGGTACAAGGGAGAGAAGCAGCTTCCAGTTTTGGATAAGACCAAGTTCCTGGTGCCAGATCATGTCAACATGAGCGAGCTAATCAAAATTATCAGGTAGTATGCTGTGATTTCAATGTAAGTTGCATCGACCTAAGGCTATAATTCTTTGTTAATTTCCCAGCTGGTCTATGCATTTGGGAACTCTTTAAATGGAAAATTCATCTAATGAGCGCTTGGTGCCATCACTAGGACAAATGCACGAGAAGGTGCTTTTCCTTTGGCTTCGCTGGGAAAAAACTCTGAAAAGAGCTGAGCTGGTAGTCTGCTTTCAAGAGAAATAACTATTTCCCAGAGATGTAGGAGGGAGTCTGGGGCCGCGAATCCCTGTCTAACATGGGTGATTCTGGCCCAGGGCTCCAGCGCTTCCTGCTTGGCTATTTTAGGATGCCTTCTTGGTGTTCTGCCTGGGAGTCTCTCTTTGGAGAGCCTGCCTCTTCCCACCCACTGGAGGGGGAGTTTGGGCTCATAGCCAGAGCTCTGAGCTGTTGCTTAGGGTTGATGTTGGCACCCTTTGATCATGAAATGAGGTTTGCCTTAATGACAGTGTTGAAGCCTGCAAAAGACACGTTCAGACCAGTGTCTTTCTTTTTGTCCCAGTTGCTTGCACAGACTGTGGCTTGAGTACTGCTCCGCTCTGGTGCTTGAGCTTTGCTTGCAAGAAAAGGCAAAGGGGAAGTAGCCACGGTGTGGAAGTTGGGTGGTCTAAAATTGTGGTCAGAAATTCTGCTAGAAGTGCATTTCTCCTGGCTTAACGTCAAGAAGGAATATCTCATTAGTAAGAGTTCTCAAGCGGTAAACCTGGAAGTTAGCAGCAAACCAGAGTTTGCTTTTTGTTGGTCACAGTGTAGCAGGAAGCTGGTTCTTAGAGGCCACAAGCTGTAAAAATGGAGAGTTTTCCCGCACGTCCAAACAATTCCCTGCCTCGGAGGCTTGTACAAAAACCATCTGTTGCAAGCAAATCCCAGCTCTTACTTGAACAAGAAAGTGAGATAGGATTTTGGAAACAGGAACCACATTGCTCAAGTCTTCCAGAATTTCTCATGAACATTAAAGGCCCTGGGCAAAAAGGTTAACAGCAAGTTGAAGAATTTTCCCCGCCTTTTTCTTTGGCTTCATTGTTAATAGGTGACTTGGTCCCAGCTGGACTTGGTCCTTAGCCAGCTCCTCTTGTGCATAGCAAAGCCCGTCCGTCCCAACCCTCAGATAGCTGCTGCCTTCTCTCAGCCTGCTCTCTCTGGAGTGATCAGAGCTTTTTTCTAGCTGCTGCTGCCCCTCAGCAGCGAGCAGAAGCGGCAGGAAGCTCTTCTGATCTGTTCTTTCCTTCTTTCTTTGGTCGCACCTCCACATATCTGAGTGCTTTCTTGGTTTATGAAGTAGTAAGAGAGCTCCTCTCTGCAAACCTGCTTTCCAATAGGCAGTTTAGCAGAAATACCTATTTCCTCCCAACCAGAGCGAGCGATCCAAGGGAAATGCCAAACTTAGAGGTTTACTGTACCACGCAGTCTGTGAAGTCTGTTTCTCTCTGCCTTTCCCATGATACGTCTCCTGGGAGGGAGGAGAAGAGGGGGCAAAATGCTCCGAACGTTAAACACAGGCTGTTACAGAGCTGGTGACAAAGGGAGTTTAAAAGGTCCGGGGCCTTCGCCTGGAAGCTCTGCGCGTCCTCCCTCCCCATCTTCACGCGGAGCTCTCAAGGTCAGCCTGGGTTTACGTTTCCAGG
The DNA here is from genome assembly GCF_028500815.1 of Rissa tridactyla. Taxonomy (NCBI): domain Eukaryota; kingdom Metazoa; phylum Chordata; class Aves; order Charadriiformes; family Laridae; genus Rissa; species Rissa tridactyla. The sequence continues at coordinate 91,978,576 of NC_071469.1, forward strand.
GAGAAGCTGTTGAGCGAAGCTGCGAGCCAAAGGTCCCGCAGGCCTTGCGTGTTTGCTGGTTGTACAGGGATGATGCCACTGCCCCGGCACCATCCTGGCAAGGAGTAACTCTTCCTTTTTTCCTTTTCGCTTCAGTTTAACGCCCTTCCGGAGCGTGGCTTTTCCAGTGAAATAAGGCCGCCTCTCAGTAGATGGATTTGACTGGACTTAGTAGAATTTAATACAGCTTTGAGGTGGGAAGCAAATGCCTTCTGCAGTGGTGGGGCTGCTTTGGGTGGGGACATCTTCCCGCTGTCGGTGGTGGACTTTGTTTTGCCATCTGTCCTGTGTTAATGTGAGTGGAAATGCGTAGTCATCACTGTCAAACTCCTTCCCCTCTCCGCTCCCCCAATCTCCCCCCAACAGGCGACGCCTGCAGCTGAACTCCAACCAGGCGTTCTTCCTCCTGGTGAACGGACACAGCATGGTGAGCGTTTCCACACCCATATCCGAGGTGTACGAGAGCGAGAAGGACGAGGATGGCTTCCTGTACATGGTGTACGCCTCTCAGGAGACTTTCGGAGTGCAATCTTCTGTCTAAGACACGCAAGCGGCTTCTAGCCTAGGATTTTGGTTTACCCTTGGCCGTCACCCCCACTCTTCCCCACACACACCCCAGGGAAAGAAACGGATGTCACCTACGCTCTCAGTACCTTAGCATAGTCTTGCTTTAGCAGGTGTCTCATCTTACCTTGCCTTGTTTGTGACTATTAAACAGTACAGACGAGCACCTCCAGCTTTGAAACCTGCTGTAATATCCCACACAGGCACATTTACATTTCTGGACTTGATGAATGGAACCCAATTGTGCATGTGACAATTGCAAATAAAGGGACACTCGATTGACTTTAACAAGCAAACAGGCACCAGAGAGGAGCTAAAGTGTTTCGTGTGACAGTTTTCTGGAAAATCTCCCTATGATTCCTTAAACCTTTTTTTTTTTTTTAAAAAAAAAAAAAAACCACAAATGGGAAGGCTTCTCATGAGAGCAAATACGTTTTAATGTTCCAAGGCGGAGCCTTGTCTTCTGCAGCTCAGTGAGACTCGTGTCAGTGCTGCAGTGAGTTAAGGCAAGTGCTTGGGGTGAGCTGGGGGAGTACAACTCTTTTTTTTTTGTTTCTGTTTTTTTGTGGCACCACCAATTCAGGAATGGTGCCAGTTTCTGAAGTACTCATACCAAACACCACAGCTTTATTGTAGTTTTAGGAAGTGTTTAACTGTAAAATACACACCTGGACAGGTAACACTGAAATAAATGCTGGTCTGTTATGAATTTCCAATCCCTGTGCGTTCGGTGAAGCACTGTTGTTCACATGGGCTCGCTTCCAAAAGATGATTCCCCCCGGCCTGGAGGTTTGCCGTTCCCTTGCTGGGAGAAGGCAGCGGAGGGACCCCGCTGCCAGCACTCGGGGCTGTGCCGATGGCTGCAGCCGGCCTGGATCGGGCTAGTGCAATCTGAGACAGGAGCAGCGCCTGTCCGCCCCGTCTCCATCTCCTCGGCAGGGCGGATGCGCTCAAAGGCCTCCGATGCAAACGGCTTTGTTGTACACACCTCCATACCACCATCGGACTCGGACACGCCACTGGAATTACCAACCCGCACTGCCTAACCAGTCTCTCGCTTGTTTTGCATGTTACCACCGGGGGTGGGGGGGGGGGTGGGGGGGGGGTCAGGGCAAACCGCTTTTAGAAGCAGCTCAGGTCCAGGAGTGAGTTGCTGTCGAGAGTTGATGAACAAATGCTATTTTATTTTTTTTCCTCCATCACTGAAGTCTCCTGCCACTTGCATGGGGTTTGGAAGATGTCGGTGTCACTACTGTCCTGAGCAGGGAGGCAGCCTGTGCAGAGGAAAGGTATCTCGTAGGACCTGTGTTTCTCCTCTAGAGTCGTTGTCAAGTGAAGTGTAGCAGGATGAGATTACTCTTGTATATTATGTGTCTGTGAACTAACTACATCTGTTACTGGAAGCTAACTTACTATAACGGGGGGAAAAAAGAAGCAATACTACTGCGTCTTGGCACTCTAGCTCAATAAAGGTGTACAATTTGTACCTACCTACACCTCTTTGCATGCATCTCGTTCACAATGCTTACTTCCGATTTTTTTTTTATTGTTCTCTGTGTTTTTACTCCAACGTAAACTTCTAAATGCAGCTTGTTCTATGTTTAGTTTTGTTCGTGTAAGAAATTGTTTAACTCATAACTGACAACCATACTTGTAATTACAACGTGATTGACTGATATTCCTGTACAAATGTTGCTTTTTTAAAATTAATACAGTGCTGATATGGATGGATTACATCCCAACTTAATTACGGCTTGTGTGGTTATTTCTAGACGGCTTTCTTAGATCGAATCTCTGTAGGGAAGGGCACAGAGAGGTCTGTTCCACCTGCTTCAGGACGCACAAGGTGGTGAACCAGGTCCTGCTGACAACGACTAGACGCCTGTACTGAAACCTCTGACGCTGATGGTCATCAACAGCTCGCAGTGGGAGCTCCCACCCTCCACAAAGAGGAATTTTGGGTGTAATCGCCCTGTAAAAAGTTCTGCTTTGTAGATGGGAACGGACCGGGGCACACGGATGGCTTTCCACATCCCCGATTTGTTTCTGTTCCTGCTCAACCGACCTCTCAAAGATTCAGAATCCTGGTGCTGCGTCTGCTCCTCCGGAGCGACCCCAGGCACCGGCCACAAAAGGTTTAAGGACACAGCGATGTGGCCGTTCCTTTTTCTTACCCTCACCGGTGGCTTCCTCTGCAGTCAGCGCAGCCGTCCCCTTCCCCTGCGCAAGGGGCGAGCTGAGGCAGCAGAGCGGTGTCCAGAGGCTGGGCTTCTGCCTTCCTGCGGATCAGGGCGTAAATCCTCCCTGCGCATCTTTCCCATTCCCTGGAAAACCAGGTACCAGCTTTGGGGGGGGCAGCTGGAGTCCGGCCGCCGCCACCGCCGCGCTCAGTGACAAACAGCAAGTGCTTTCCGAGGCGGGAGCTGAGTCCAGGAGAGGAGAGCGATTGCGAGCGCTGTAATAGATCCGTGATTCACCCGCAGACGGCTGTGGGTGGAGAGACAGCGAAAGTAATAAAGGGAATTAAAAACAAAACCAAAAATCCCTGGTAACTGCCAAGCTGGAGAAGCCTCCACACACAGATGAAGCCCCTTTAAATTAAAAAAAAAAAAAAAAAAAATCCAAAGGGATTCTGTTTAACTCTTTATTTTCCATACATTAAATTTACTCAGATAAAAACATTCTAAAAATGTACAATTTTACTTTTAACAAAGTATAATAAAACATAAAAATCCCAATACCAGAATACTTGACATTTACAATTCAAAATCAAATTAGCTGAATATTAAATATTTACAAAACTATTTAAAATATTTATAAAGTTACATGCACAATTTGTAATACTAGAATTGACCGAAGTAAAAGAAATGGCTCAAATGGGAGCAGGAGTTTCCTTCATTCCTAGTGGAAAGTTATGTCCAAGAGAAGCTGTTAATCTGCACTTGAAAACACGCAGGATCTGCTTTCTGCTTCCGTACCAACGCGTTTCTTGCTCACGTAAGAAAAATTTAAGAGAGCAAAGGGGTGGTTCCAAGGGTTTCTCACAGGAGATGGTGGCGGGCGGGGGCACCTCCGCCAGCGAAAGACTTGCGAGCGCTCCGTGGAGTGGATTTCTGTCCGGCTTTGCCCACGTCCATCTCATTGCCGAGGTGTTCTAGCCTACCCCGACTCCACAGCTCCCAGCGTCCGGGACCTCCAATAAACAAACAGACGGCGAACCCATCGGCGGGGCTTTCAGACCGTGTCATTTGTATTTTGGGGAGGAGCGGTGCTCTGGTCGCTCTGCCCGGTACCACAGATTACCTTCAATTTTTGAGTACCTTCGCCCTGAAGCTTGCCAGCGAGAAATAGCGCGAAACAGAATTTTGGTGGAATGGTAAAGGTCTAGCGTTAGACCGTTCTTTTCGGAAGTCTAGTGTTTAATTTTGCCAAGATTTAATGGCCGTGCTATGAAAAAGTTCCGCGAAAAGTGGAGTGTGACGCGTTATTTTAAGGAAAAGTAAATTTTGCCAAGATTTAATGGCCGTGCTATGAAAAAGTTCCGCAAAAAGTGGAGTGTGACGCGTTATTTTAAGGAAAAGTATTGTGGAACTCTCTGATTAATACCTCGCTTGCTACAGTGAGGCTTCCCTCTTCGCTCTCCTGCTGTTTAGCGTCGAGCCTGGCCTATTTATTAATGCTTAATTTGCAGACTGCCAGCGCGAGGAGGAGTTTGCCGGAGATTCCATCCTATTTCGAGTGTTTCCATCGCCAAATGGAAAACAGGTCTGAAACGGCACCGCCCGTCGCTCGCTCCCCCGAGGGACGGCTCATCGCTAACTTCTCCGTGCCCCTGCAGGGAGATGACTTGGGATTCCCTTCCGTCTTACGCTTAAAAATCATTTCTATTCCACAGTGAAATCCATTTTGAGAACTAATTCTTTTTATACTTTCCGGACAAAGACAGGAATAAATAGCATTCTTTGAAATCTCCATCTTTCAGTGTATAAAAATAGGTTTTAAGAACTGGTTCTTTCAGCCCGTGAAGCTGGAAGTACTATTCTAAAAGAAGCTGCCTTACTTTTCTTGGGGGGGAAAGATGGATTTGTGCCTTTTTAGAAACAGAGTAAGGATTATTTTATGGAACTAAAGTGCTCTGTTCGGACTTACCAGCTTTGGTTGTTCGTGGGACAAAGTGGACGGCGTTCACTAGCAGATCTGGAGCCGCAGCTCGCTCCGATTTAGGGAAGGCGCTGCCATTGCTGCGGGCTCTGCGATCGTTTCTCTCTCACACTCGTGTTGCTTTAAGGTACTCACGACTTCTGAATTTGAACTTACTCTAAAAACCAGACTTCACCATTTCAAAACGTTACCCTAAAAGTACACATAAGCCACTCGAAGAAACATCAGCCTTAACTTTTACACAAAGGAAACAATCCCAAAGAAAGCTCTGAAGAATGGAATGAAACAGTTTGCTGGACAGAAGTTCAGTTTTACAGTCCTTTCGTTACGGTTTCGACTCTGTGATGAAGATTAGACGAGACTGTGAGCCCAGCTGTGGGCGTTAAAACAAAACGCAACTGGTACAGAAATTATTATTTTTTTTTTTTTTGCTGTTGATTTTTGCTCTTTTGAGAGGGTTTTTAACACTTGCACGTGTGTTGAAATACAGTTTGTTTTTTTTTAAATACAATTCAGTTTTAAAATATTGTTTAAAAAAAGTGAAAAAAAAAAAAATAAAATTAAAGGTTAAGGTTTGGCTTTCAGCACATGTTCCAGGCCACTGGAGAGACCCTCAAAGCTGTAAATCGTAAACATCGTCACTGAAAACTGCACGTTTCCTTCAGCGTAATACAGTATGACAGATTGTTCCTACCATTGTCTCAAGCTCATTAAGGCAAAGTAAATTGCATTGTCAGTTTTCATCGCTTTAGTGTTGTGGGTCTGAAGGCTGTTCCTCGGGAGAGGGGTAACCTCCTCCGACGCCGGCAGAGCGCGCAGCCGCCTGTCACCAGGGTGCGCGATACAGCGGCTGGGCTGGGCTGGGCGGGGAACACACAAATCGGATTCGTTTTTTGATTTTTTTTCATTGCATAGGAAGCAAAATTAAATCTATTGTTTTGGGGTTTTGTTTTTTTTTTTTTTTTTTTTAAGCCAAACGTTATGCAAATTTAGATTTTGGTTTCCACGGAGCCGAAGGCGCTATTGAGCTGCAGATCGCTCCCTGGACCGAGTCTGGCGTCTGGCCATCTCTCTCCGGTGATGCTCCGTTCTCCCGCTTGCCTCCCCGGCGAGGCTGACGCCCGCCCACCCGCCCGAAGGATGGCCCAGAACATTTCTTTCCTATGAAGGTGGGTCCAGGAAGGTCTCGGCTGTCAAAGCTACCGCGTTTCCCCCTCACGCTGACATTCCACGGCTAAGGCCCATCTCCTCGGGGAGCTCCGCGCCGCCTCCAAACCTCCTCCTCGGGTACGGCTTCCCTGGCTTCCCAGCCGAAGCCAGCTGCGCCACCACACGCACTGCTCGTCCTGGTGTGGTCTAAACCGGTGTAAGAAATACCTCCAAGTGTAAACAAGGCTTCAGACTTTAAAGGTGTCTTCCAAATTACAATATGCAAATATCTCTCTGTCAGACATTTTTAAGGAGAAGGCCTCACCCATTTGACGCTGTCAAATTCCTCGGGTGAGCCATGAGGATTAGTATCTTCTTTCAACCAGACAGGACCAAACTGTTTCAAATTAGCAGTTCGAGATTTGTTTGGCTTCCTCTCAAGTCCTAATTTAGATTTGTCACCCACAAATTATGTACGCTAAGTAGTTAACACCAAAGCTAGTCATCTACAATCTATTGCAACGAAGGAGGCTGACGATAAATCCTTCAAAGTCTTGATAATAATGAAGTTTACTACCTTTTACATGTTTGACTTCTACCACGTCTGAATCCTGTAGCAAAAGCCTTGGGGTAGGAGTCAAAGGGTTTATTTTATATAAAGTAAAGCAAAAGCTTACAAACTCTGCTGCCAGAGTTGGTCTTTTTTTTTTTTTTTTTTTAAAGGATGGTTTAAAATTCATTTACAAAAGCAGAATAATAAGGTTTCTGTGAAAGAGACCTATGTACAGTAACAGGACGTAAAGGTTTGTTTTGTGTATTACAGGAAAAGATCCTTGAAGCCTTTATGCCTCTGGAGTCTCTGGGACTTGGACCCTTGGACACTAAGTTTATTCCGCCGCTGGGAGCCCAGCACTATCTAGTAATAAGTGAGACAACGAAGCACAAGTTTGTTTCCAGAAGGAACCGAAACTGCCGTGTGTGTTCTTTTGGAAGGGAACGGAGAGACTGACTTAAGATTTGTGTTGTGTCGTTAAGTCACGTAGCCTGCTGGTGCCAATTTTTAAAAGTTGGAACTTCTTTGCCTCTTGCACTGGTCTCAGAGTGACACCGTCTGCTAAAAGTGCAGAAAGCTTGAAGAGTTTTACATTCTTCTGTAGTGCAATCCTTAAAAATCCCAGAGATTAGTGCCTGATCACTTTTGAAAAAAAGTAGACATTTTACCTAGCCCAGGGGCGCCAAAGTCCTTCCGGCAAACGGCCGCTCCTACCTTCAGCCTCCAGCTTCCACTTCAGAATGTAGCTGCCCTGGAGTTTGACGTTTCACCTTAGAAAGTCCACATATGGCAACATTCTCCGGCAAAAAAAAAGTCCGTTGGTGGTCGTATTTGCAACAGAAAATGCAGCTGCCCAGCTCCACCATCCATCCAGCTCCAGCACGCATCGGGCCCGTGACACGCGGTCAGAAGTTCCAACAACAAGATCCAAGCTTGAATTTGGCAATCAAAAATGGGTTTGACGCACCCCTAAGCTAGATTTTCTACCTAGTCTAATAAAGTAAAGCACCTTTGGATTAAAAAATACATTAAGCTTAACAGCAACTGGACGTCTCAGTTTTGTAGTTCAATCTCCTTATATCTCCATGGCTTACAGTATTTTTCTCGCCAGATGATAAAACATCAGTCTGTGGAGTCGAGACTTTCAGAGGGAGGAGCGTATTTCAGCCTAAACGTACCTGGGGGAGAGGAAACGGAAGAATTAAGCAACGTCAACCTTTTCACACCCATCACATCTCAGAACTTTCTGGAACAACCTTATGAGTTGTTCCGGTGAAGCTGCGGAAGAGGCTGACACGGACGGGCCCGCAGCTGGCGGAGGGGAAAAGCAAAGGCTAGTCTCACAGGGCAGAAGTCACCGGCTTAAATGGAGTTTTAGGGCTGGTAAAAAATTTGTTTGGGATAGTTTAAATGGAAATTTAATTAATGAAATGAAATAATGAAATTCAGCTTCAAAAGACAGCAGACTGAAGGTTCCGAATTCTCCGAATTAGGACCGACTAGACGGTCTCACTTCTTCCCCATTGACCACTATCAAAATATTAGCCACAGAAACTCCACTAATTAATTACATTTTAGCACTACTGTAAATTGCTGCCTTAAAACCAGTCACGTGTTAATTTACAGTGGTCAAATACTTGAGACCTTGGCTGCACCGCATAAAAACACCTACGGACATACGCTACAGACAAGACACAATATAAAATACAAGACCTCAATGCTGTTCGCTCCAGTCAAAAATTCCTATTTTTTTAAGCCCACACTACACGCAAATTATCTCAACACAGCACGTCAACACAAATAAGAAAGAAAAATGGGATTAGAAGCTGCTCTCGGTAAAGTAACATTTCTCTCTCAGTTGTTTCCTGCCTGGAATTAAGGATTTTGACTCTCTCCTGGAGAAGCCCGTGCTGTGACCACGTAAGCAACATGCCCTACAAAGTAAGTACGGCAGCAAACACGGGACCTTCACGGGCATTTGAACAGTAATTCTTCCTTTAGGTTACTGTTTTGGGGAGGAAGGGAAAGGGATGTTCAGTTTGTAAACTTCCAGGGGAACTTGCAGTTACCACCAAAGATGACCTGGATGACAAGGTACAAACAGCAAAACCAATTCCTCTGCAATCTGTCCGCAGAAGCTCCTTCTCTCCCTCCCTTCCTCCCTCCGTGCCAACTTCTCCCTGCTCCAGAAACCAGTGCAAGCCCTGCAGAGCACCCGGGGCTCACCCAGGGCCTTACCTGGGCCCCATCCTCGTGTTGGGTCTGCACAAAAATAAGTTTCAACTTTCGGAAACCCAGCTCAAACCCACCAGCTTTCAAGAACAAGATTTTTTATTTTTTTTTATGCAAGTCAGAAATTAAAAGATATGGTACTGCCATCAGAGTCCCTCCAGCCCTCGGGCCCGCAGCCATTCCCCTTGGCTAAGGGCAACGCTCTGCCACGTCCCACGTCCGTCCCTCCACCTGCTTTTTTACCTTGTCGATTGAAATCCATCGGAGGCTGTTTGCAGTCCTGAGCTCTGTGACCACTGGCCCCGCAGTTGTAACAGGAGAGATTCCCATTTTTTTTGTGACTCGAACCATTGCTGTTTCCCATCATTCCCTGTGCCTGATACACCCCTGCTGTCCCTGCCATAAAGTTCTGCATTGGCGGTACCGCAAACGTCGACTGCCCAGTCATTACCGAGTCCGGTGCTAAACCGCTGTTGTAGGCGGTGTGGACGACGGGGAAAGTCGTGCTGCTGTTGTACTGCTGCGTGTTGATGTAGCCGTTACTACACAAAGGGTTGAAGGGCAGAAACGGAAAAGTAAACATTGAAGGTCCTGAAAACGGGTGCTGGAAATAGTTAGCGTAGCTGACGGTCATACCGCTCGAACCACAGTTCCCGCTGCACCCGCAGGAGCTGCACACCATGCACCCCGGCGGCTGCGGCTGCTGCTGCTGGTGGTGATGGTGGTGATGGTTCTGGTTTGGTACCGGGATGCTCCCTGCGGATCCGCCGCCGCTGCTGCTGCTGCTGCTACTGCTGCTACTGCTGCTGCTGTAGAAGTTGTTCTCAGCAACGGACGAGAGCGTGGGGCTGGAGCTGGGTGCGGGGCAGCTGGGCAAATTCGCCATGGTTGCAAATGACGTGGGGGGGTGGCTGCTGGAGGAGGCGGCGTTACTGTTGGCGCAGAAGCTGCCTTGCATTGGCGCCACTGGCACGCTGCTCATTGCAGAAAAGGCAACTTTGGTGTTGGCTGTGTACAGAGCAGTCCGGGGATTTATTATTGCAGGGGACACGGTTATTTGCATATTACTGGAGCAGGAAGTCTGTCCGGCAATGGCAGAATCAGTAGGAAGAGACGAAGACACCAGGAGTTTGATGGGTGGACGAGCCACGTGGAAGACTGTGCTGGATGTTACAGTGGCAGCAGTACTCGTTTCTACTATTAATCCTGGCTGCTGAGCTGTTTTTATCACTCTGTCCAGAGTCGAAGCATGTACGACTTTGGTTCGAGGACCAAAGTTAATAGTAGATGTGGGCGAGCTGTTCTCAGCAGCCCCTGACAGCACTTGCAAGGGCTGGTGGGGAGAAGATGCAGACATTACATCCACCACGGCATTTCCAAAGCTCTTTTCCATTTTTATGCTGCCCCTAGGTCCAGGAGAAACTTTATTTCTTTCTTCTAAAGATAAAAGTGAATGCATAGACGATGAAAGTAGCTTCATGTCTGCATTGCCGCGGTCTGATTTATGCACTGAATTTAGCATCCGAATGGGGGTGATATGAGTAGAGCCCGCTGACATCATTTGCATTGGCAGAGCGTGGTGGCTGGACGGATTGGAGCCTGCATCGTTTTGCACTGGTAAGACCTGAGCCGTGGGTCTGGCAGAGCTCGAAGTGAAGTGATTCAGTAACATCACCGGCTTCTCCTTTTCCGAACCGTCTAAGTGAATCTCTAAACCTAGGGACAGAAACATCTATAAATACAACTGCTTCACCAGACAAAGCCAGGCAACACAGGCACCCTCTTCGGTTGTTTCTGCTTACGTCTCTCGTTCTCCTCGGCGCTGTCCGAGCTCTCTTCCCGTGTCTGGATCCCCATGGGGCTGGAAGAAGAGCTGGAGTACTCGGAAGAGCTGCCCTCCCGGGGCAGTGGGTGGGCTGGCTGATCCACGTCCACTCGCAGCTCTGCAGGTAAAGGGTGTGTGAGCAATCAGGGAACGCAAACAGAAGCGGTAACCCCTACTCGACAGGAGCTAATTACAACTGTTTCATCACACCACCTATCATACAGTGATGCTCAAGATGTACAGAGATACGCATCGGCTAAGAAGCAGGAGTCTGGAGGCGTAACTAGTAACTAGCTGCAGCCATTCATGTGGAAGCCGTCAAGAGAAAACTACTTTTTATTGCGCTCCATATACACAGGAATCGGACTTTTTGATTGCCCCCTATTCAGCCGATGGCATTTTGGAAGATAAAGCTTATGACAGGTTGGTGAAAAAGCAGCACAAGAATGAGCTCGCTCCTGTGCCCGGACATATTCAGCCCTGAGAGCACAGCAGCGTCCTCTGCTCCTCTTTCTTACCTGCAGCATGGTTGCCACGAATACTCTGGATAGGTCCTACGTGCGTAGTAGGGGGAACCCTCGCCACACCGCTGCTGGTAACTGAAGAAGGTGTTGTGGGGTTTAGGCACCGTTTCTCCGATTTTTCTCTAGAGGGTGATGGAAAAAGGTATGAAGAAACAAAAACTGGCTGAAGCACAACAGATGAATCATTTCTGAATGAAACTGAAGCAGACAAAGCCCGCTAAATAAGCCACTAAAATGTTATGCTAATTTCAAATGGAAACATTTAGAAATGGCATCAATCTTGACCGTAGCTTCTTGCCAGCAGTTACATTTGGACTATTTGCCATCTGATTACAATGCTAATGCTCTTATTTGTACAAGGTAAAACAGCACCAAATGGTGACTAAATTCCGTCACGCCTTACGTAAGCCTGTCCCAAACCTCGCCATGCACACCAAAACCAAAGAGAAGCCAAATGCAGTCCAAAGTTTTCATTTTGCAAACACGCTCTGGAAAAACTAAGACCGATGAAAAATACTGTCAAGGAGCTTTGATAAATGGGCATGGATTTGGAGTTTTTGATTGCTTTTTCAGTAACTGCAGTAGCTTCAGAATAAACATTTCCCTCTAAGTGGCGATACAAAAAATAGGACAATCTGTTGCGTCGTTTTCTCCAAAGGGCTATTAATATTACACCGAGCACTGCCCTTCTTTGTATCACCTTCACCACCTAAAGCTTTGGGCTTCCTGAGCCCAGGGTTACCTGCAACAGCCCTGATTTTCAGTGGTTTGTCCCCATACAAAGCTAGAAGTCCAGATCCTGTAGGGGTGTCATCTGGCAACCCGCACCCCAGCCCCGGCAGTCAGCAGAGGCCTGAGCGGCTGCCGCTGCCACCGCTTGGGTCACCGCGGGACACCGCGGAGGCTCTCAAGGTAGCTGTGCTCCATCTGCGCTGGCTGGAAGCCCAAAAAATTGTCAGGTCTTAAGAAGAAAAAGTCCTGCTGGGCATCCTGCCTTTCCGTGTGCGTCACCTGAGCCCTCAAACCCTCCAGCTCAGTGGCTTGCTTGCCTGATTCCCTCCTACCCCATGAATCTCAGCGAGGTGGCAAACCCAAAATCTAAATCTACAATACCTATTACACAAGTTTAAAAAAAAAACAAACCCTAAGCAACAGTATGTATCTTTTGTAAATTATTTTAAAAATGTCTCCCTCCTTAGAAGAGCTGTCAACGTGACAGGTGAAGACAGGCACGCATGTTACAACTGGGTTGCCATATACTTTTAAAAGGGAGTTCATAAATTCTTTACGTTTGATTAGCCTTACCACAACCCCAACCAGGCAGCAATAAACCACTAAGTCCTAAATACTATCTAGTAAGCACCCGCTTCAAGAGCTTTTCAAAGTAACTGACACAAGTGCAGAGGAAGGGAGGTAAGCATTATCCGTATTTACAGGTGGGAATCCTGGTAGGTTCATGGTCTGGAAAGCGAAGAGCATTGTAAAACTTGCATGAAGTATCTTCTGAGCTTAAAAAGAGAGTTTTCCCCCATCACTTACTTCTCCAACTCTAGCTGGGTCTTGAGCTTCTTCTTTGCTCCCATGGTGAGGGATTCAAACTTATTCAGATCTTCCTCAGTAAGACTCAGAAACTTGTAAAGAAAAAACAGGTGCTTAGTTTGACAGCCTGAAACATTTTTATTTATATTTTCAGTAAAGATCAATTCTGAAAGGCAACTTTAGAGCCAGTTTTTAACATGTTAATTCAAAGAAACTCCCTACTCCAGTTTTAAACTATAGAATCGGTGTAGAATAAAAGTGTGGGGGACTGGCAAGAAGGAACATCTGTAGATTAAATTTAATTAGGTGTGTGCTTATATTAACTATTCACAATAAAGATGAAGTAATTCCTCTACATATTAAAATAGAACTTGTGCTATAAATGAGTTTAAGGATCTGTTTCTCTTAAAAATAAAAAAATCACTCTGGTTTTCCTAGTTGTGTCATTTAGCACAGAAATCAATGTGCAGTCATCTCATCAGTTTAATTGGAAAATATACTGCAAAATTGAATTTTATAGTGACATACAGGCACAGAATATGAAAATCATATTTATGATAGAATGGAATAAAATTAAAGGCAGCAAAGTGTGCACAGCAATACATGCTTTTTTAAAACACACTACAGCACGTGCAGGTTTGCTACTTTATTAAAGAAAAAAACCACTATGTATTTCCTCTCACATAATGAAGAAAATCAAGCGAGAAGACTTGGGTAACAGATTATAATTAAATACATACACCATACTACAAGCAGCACAAAGCCACCCCAGTTTAGAACTGGCTCAACCTCAGCACTTAGTCCACTGGAGGGCGTTCAAGGCTAGGAGACAGTAAGAGGCCAGGCATTTTACAGACGGAGCTGAGGAAATGCTGTAAAAGTATTCTATTTAGATAAAATCCAGCACACATAGGTATCATTTGTGACTCTTTCTATGCACGTACATAAGGGATTATTTTTCCACTGGAATTTCTGCAGACAATAAAAGCCTCACATTCACTTGCAGGTGTGTGCACACGCTAATGTTCACGTCCAAAATCTCCGTGAATCTAAGGATTACCAAATATTTTGGGAGGAAAATCAATCTAGAAGGAGAAATTTAAAAAAAATCACCAAATTTTCGTTCTCTACTGCACATCAAAGAGATGAGCGGGGAGCCAAAGCAGAGCTCCTGCGGATCTTCAAGCATTTGGTGAAGGATTCTGAAAGAGGCGGCAGCTGTCGAACAGCCCAGGCCCCGGACACAACACAGATGGAAAACAGGAAGAAGGTTTTCATTAAAGCATTACTGCTTCAAGAGAGTGCAAACCTTCACGGCGTTTGCCAAGAACTTCTGCAGTTCTCAATACAAACGTTTGCAGCAGCTCTCTCCGCGCTAGAGAAGATCAGGATAATTTAAAAGCTGCCTCCCTTTTCTAAACCTGCTGCCCTACCTTCTCCATCGTGAGCTGTTTGAAGACAGGATAGTATTTGTGCAACCGCAGTTTCCTGAGCCAGTCTAAGATCCCGTTTTGCTCCTGTGTCTGAGGGGTCTGTGGACTGGAAGACATTAACATGGGTGAAGAAGAGGTGTCCATCGGGGTGCGATAGGCCAGCGAGGAGCCGGTACCTCCCGCGTGGGAGCAATGGGGTAGTGCAACGGGAGCAGCAGCCGAGTGCTGAACGTGATTCTGAGAAGACTGAATGCCAGCCACTCCACATATAGGTCTGCAAAATAGTAACATCATTTGATTTAGCACGTTGAATTGGCGTCACCCAGAGTTCAGCTACTGCGGCCATACAAAGCCACTTCGTCCAGGATTTCTGGCAAAACCTGCACTGATTTGTACCCGTGCTGTTCAACAGCACAATAAAAACAGTGCAATTTATAGCAAATAGTAAGCCTTATCTTCAGCTTAAGCAGCGGTTTCCTTCTACAATCACAGATAATAGATGTTCTGCTACCTCTCTGTGATTAAGAGAAGGTTTAGAGAGAATGGGCGTGGTTCAGCTTTGCATTATTAAAAAGGCGCCCAAATATAATCCCGTGGATATTTTTTTTTTTTTTTTAAACATGTGGAAGTGGCAAAATAACCCACAATATTGGCTCCTTGGAGGGTTCTGGGTTTTGTTGGAGAAAATGAATATCGCCTCTTAAGAGAATGAGTTCTGAGTTTGTTAAATCCTAACAAAAGGCAAGAGAATTTCTTTCCTTCTTTTCCCAGGGCTGACTTGTACCTCCCTTAGAAGAGGTTTCCTTCCTCCCTCTGAAAGGAAATCCCTGCTGTATACGGAAACATTCAAACAGCTGTAGAGAGAAAAAACCCTTTCAGAGGTGCTGTAAGTCTCCCTTTGCCCACAAAGACTGGGGATGACCAGATCTGTGCCTACAATTTGGATGATCGTGATTCCTTTTAAGTATGTGATTGAGACCATTACGACCCATGCATTAAGCAGCAGATCACAGAGAAATCACCCATCGCTGCAGCTCAACGTTGAACTGTTGATGCCAATTAGTAGTTACAGCTTTAAACACTTTGAGAAACGCTGCTTAGAATGTGCGTTCACGGGTTTTACAGCCAGCAGGAACACCGCAATCGTCTGATCTCGTCTCCCACGTAACCTGGTCAAAAGGTTTCCCAAATTCTTCCCTCAACATACACATTTCTTAGGATAAGAGAGCCACTGATGATTTCATAACCGCCAATGACGAGAGAGTCTGTCACAATTGTCGAAAGTTTGGTCCAATGGCAGTTACATTTTATATCCTTTACATTTTTGAAGCCGAAGCTCAATTCTATCTTCCATTTCCAGTAATTATCTCATGTTATATTTCGACTTGCAAACACTCTGTTACCTAAGTTTTGTTGTCTTTGAGATCAACTCACTGCAAAACTTTTCTTCAAGCAATTACCCACGCTGAGCTCCTGCAGTTATTATTATGTGTTTTTTTAAGGCATTTCAAGAATAAACAAATGACAACACTAGGAACGCTAGTACCTTACACCAATATTCTCATCATTTGTCTGTTTTGGGCAGACCACACACTAAGGCTAGAATTTCTTAAAATCTTCCACAGATGTATATGAAAGCGTAGACTCAAATAAATTCCCAAGGGGACACAGATAATTAGCGATGTAATGGCTTTTTACAACTAAACAGAACAAACATTAAAAAAAAGAAATATTTCACCTTCCAGATGTTCCCAGCGTAGTTCCCACTTTATAAAGAGAAGGGTTGCCAGGATCTAAAAACAGGGAAGAGAAGTTACAAATGGCATCGGTTTATGAAACATGCCTCAGTACAAAAAAAAATTCGTGTATAAACGTCATTTAAACTTACTTGAACTCTGAAGTTGCTGTGAAGGAGATGAAGTGCTGAAGAACTTTCTAACATGGTCATTTTTCACCACATGGGAAGGTAACGGTGCCAAATACCTGCATGTTCATCAAAAGCAAACAAACCCCCCCGTTTCGTTATATCTGATTTGCAGCTGCCTATGCAATCATGACTGTAGACTGCACGTGAAATTTGGAAATTGAATTTGGAAATTGACTTTTGAAACTAAAACATAAAAGACCTTTCAACTTAATAACAGCACGCAAATCTGATGCAAAGTAGACTTGAAACGCACAGATATTCTTATCCTTAATCTACTTAAACACGTGTTACCGTTGTGTTGCTTTCACTCTGTTTAGTGTTTCAGTAAAGATGCTTATTTTAGGAACACTGAACACTTGTAAGGCAGAACATGTTCAAATATAAACTTGAAAATTTCCTTTCAAATTCATGAACCTGAAAACCATAAAATATAGATATATCTGTTATTTAATTTTCTCCTCTTCGAGATAAACAGCAGATGCAGAGTCTGGCAGTGTAGGGAAAAAGGCTGTAGAACTTACGTCACATTTTCCCTGGGATTGCTGTGCCTCTTTAGGGCGAAAAAATGGCAATTTCCTAAAACTTTGCAATGTATAAAGTGTGTTCTATCAACATGACTAGACTTCCTGTTGTTACGCAAACTTGACTGCCTTTTGCCAAATCTGAAAAGGTATAAGAAGTTGTTTAAAAAAGAGAGCATTTTGATCGTATCTTTGTATTTGTCATTTTAAAAAAGTCTCTGAGTAAAAAATAATTCAACTGTACACACACACGAATGTGCTTTCCACCTTGAAAAATCACGGTTCGTTTCTGCATTTTTCAAATACGCAGCATTTAACGGAACTGCTTCTTTCTCTGCTCCAAAGATACAACCGTTGCTGCGTAAACGCAGATTGCTGCTCTATTAACCTAGATTTGTAGAGACTGTTGCTAGCTAAACAGCGGCAACACGCATCCTCTCTCACCCGCCCTAATCCTCCTCAATAGGCTGCGATCCTCAAAGCGCAGAACGAACCGTCTGAAATGTTAACGCTGTTTGCCATGAAAAATAATCTAGGCACGCACCTGCTGGCTCTGACTATGGAAAAACAATATCCGCCGTGGCTCTGCCGACGGGGGACAAAAGTCTGTCTTGACTTAGGGAAAATAGGTGTTTAGCCGAAGCCCTAACGAAAGTTGATTAGTATTTTAAAATATCATGTAATTCTTTGCATAGATACAGATGGTAGTAGCTGAAAATAATTTAGGTCCCTCAAATTTTCCTAGCAAAGCTATTTGAGTGTTTAGAAAGAGAGAACTGATGTGACCTGCCACAGGTGACGACTTTTTAAATGGTGTTTTAGATTAGATAATGTCCAGGTGAATTGTGATAACGTGAGGAGGTACTATCTAAGGCTTCAAAAATTGCTTAGCTGTTAATGGCATCCAAAAATTTAATGGCTATACCATACACGTACATACCTACCTTTTTTAAAATAAAGTAAAATAAACACCATGACAACCTAAAGCAACAGAGATAATAAAAAAACCAATCCCCACAGCCCATCCCTCAATACAGAAGGATAATTATTCAGGCAACTATTTTTTCCTGAGTTTTGGGGTTTTTTTTTAAAAGCAGTTTTGGCTATTTTGCAAGTTTCTGCAAAGCCAATGATCCTCTATTTGTTTTTAACAAGAATGAGGAAATGTCAGTTCTCCAGGAAGCTTAATACAGAATATTATTACCATCTGTATTTCTGGAGAAAGAGTTCCTGAAAAATTCCTAGGCACTGGAATTATCAGAACATCAAGAAATAATGCTTAGGATCAGGCTCTAATTTCTTGAAAGTAATTTAGAATACGAACATAATATTTCTATTCCCTGTTTCTTTCTTCCACTTGCTGAAAAAAGCCAAGCGACAAGATAAAAAACCCACCGCAACAAAAAAGCTCAGCATACCTAAGGTCCGATTCCAGGTCCATGTGGTTCCGTTCTAAGTAAAATGAATCTGGACCAGCTAGGCAAGGAATGAATTTCTCCAAGTTTTCTTCTGGATACAGCTGAGATAGCTAAAGGTGGAGGGTATTACAAACAACAGGTGAAAAGAAGACTTGTTACTCACGTGAGATTCAAGGCACAGCAATTTAAAAGTCAAACATTTTATGAAATTCAATCTGTCTGTATTATCCCGGTACATTTTGTAAAATGTCATTAAACAAAATTACAGGCAGGGACAAAACATGGCTCCATTTTCAAAGTATTTTTCATATCGCCTTTACCTTTGAAATGAATTCAGTCACTTCAGTGGAAGATTTGGTTACCATCGTCACTGAAGAATCAGACCACAGGACCTTAGGAAGTAAAAAGTATTCAGTTTAGTAAGTAATAGTCAGGGATTTAAGTTTGGTTCCAAAAGATCAATCATAGGTATCAAATATCCCCCACAGACTGCAAGGAAGTTTGTAACGTGTGACATCAATAAGGAAAAACTTTTTTTGTGCACAAGTAACTATTACTCAGTCCTCCCTCGTTGCCCAGTTCTTGCTGTTATTATACTTAACGACTATTCTGAATGCTTAAAAAAGCACTTCATAGTTTACACAGCCCTTGCACACTGCAGACATCCAGTATTAAGAAACAGACTACTAAGTCATGGAAATTTTTTATTATTATTATTGTTAAAGAAAACAGCTGGTTTGTAGACTCTGATGTACAATACGAACCGCTCGCCACAGCACAACAGTGCCTATTTATAATTAATCAACTCCATACGCCACGCAGAGTTGAAGATGGCAGCAAATCGCCCCACTGCAAAAAAAGGCAAAACCTGGGAAAGGAAACCTGCAGCTCCTGCTCTAGCTTCGCTCTTTAGACACCATCTTGTGCATGCCCCAGAAACGGGAAAGAGCTCGGTATCTCTTCCCATACGCTTTCTGCATTAAGTCATTGCATTCTTAGATGCAGAGGCATTTATTGGTTGGTAGATGATTAGTTTAACTGAGCCAAAAGTCAGGCTTTCTTGGCACGAAGAATATCAGGACGAGACCGGCCAACAATAAGTCCCTTCAGACTTAAGATTTCTACTCGAGGCGTTTGAAGGCCCATGGATCTCGAGGCGTTTGAAGGCCCATGGATCTTCAGCAGCTCTACAGGGGAAGAAGCTGGGTTGATGTGGTTAAGGATCAGGAGGCCATCTTCTCACATGACACCAGTTTCAATGACAACTGAAAACATACACAAAGTTTTTCCAGCCATCAGAATGCTGCCAAAAAGACTGGTGAGAGAAGAGTATTTCAAAATATATTACATAATGGAGGAATTTCCTCTCTGCAGAGCTGTTACACAAAAAGTAAGGGGGGGGGGAAAGAAGAAAGAAAACTGTTTCTGGTTTTACAAAGCCTGTGGGGCTTTTTGTTTGTTTTTTAAAGTTCGTGATAAGTTAACACTTCTTTAAATTCAGGAGAAACTTCAGAAAATATAGGAGAAGTTTCTCTTTCTTTCTAGCTTTGTAATAACCCAACGTTTGTTACGACTTATATTTTGCTAACTCGTTGTAATTTTCAATACTTATAAAACAATAATGTGAACTGTAAATGCAGGGAACAATAGCATTGCCAAGCGATGCCGAAAACACTAAACTGCTCTATCTATTGACCTTCTATTCCCAAGCTCCCAAACAAAACATTTAATGGTTGGGTTTCTAACCCAGCAAACAGCAATTTATTAGCTCAGCTAAACTATGTACTGTTCGTTCAGTTACAAGCTGTCAAGTGAAATACTGGTAAAAGCAATTTCTGGTATTTATAGAAAAATTTATAATTGGAAAAGATGTTTCACAAGATGTAAGTGGAGTCTAGACAACTGCGTACTTCAGAAAGTTTTTTAAAACCCCTTGAAAAAATCTCTTCTAATATTGATGACATTTGGAACAACCACGGGATTCAGAAAATTCAGAACGTTACCCATGAATCAAGTCATGCAGAGGTTAAAGCTCTCAGCATCACAAGAAGATGCTGAACTGACACTTGGGTGGGAGTTTTAAAGAAAAACCTTTTTTTTTTTGGTAAAAGTTGTAGGTAATTGAAATTCTACTGTCCATTTTCTTTCGGGTTCTCCTTTTCTCACCAACTGTTTGGCTCCATTGCCTCATTAAGCAAACCAAAGACATTTTCTGGGCTTTGCATTCTAAATTTTGGAATACGTCGTTCCAACTAGATGGGAGAATAGCCGTTTGTCATTCTTTCTCGCCAGCACCCAGAATCCAGGCTCCGCTGTTAACAGAAGGCTTCACAGAATGAAGTCATCCCTCCAGAGAAATGGCGAGCAATGACTGAACCTCCAAAAGCTGCATAAAAACTGAGGGGGGGGGGGGAAGCCACTTCTCCTACCAGCTTGTGGCTAACCAATTTCATTCCAAAGAAACTATTTTCACTTCCAGTTTGAATTTGTCTGGCTTTATTTTTCAGACAATGGTTCCTCTTGTGCCTTTTTCTGCTAGATTAAGTCCCCCTTTACCAAAAAACATGATCTTCCCTTTGAAAATGCTTTTATATGACAATCAAAGTCATCTTTCGGTCAAGTTCTTTAAGCCTCTCGCTACATGGCATTTTGCTCAAGCCTTGAATAATTTCCATAGTTATTTTCCGTGCTCTTCGACGCCCCCTTTAAAACCAGTAACGCCTGAAGCATACACCGCACTCTCACACTCCCCTCAACGCCGAATGCAAAGGTAAATGACCGTCCTATCTCTTTTCCCATACGGGCAGCACTGCCCTAGGAGCCTAAATTCTCTTCTTTGTCCAGATGAAGATTTAAATTCCTTCTAGCTTCTGCACTCCAGCACGTTGACATCCATTCTGTAAGCGTGGCTTGGTATTTTCCCCTAAATATATACTTTGTCACAATCTTCTGCATTAGAGTGAATATTTTTATTTTGCCTGTGTCCCGTACTGCGTCATCCACAACTACTCACCAACAGCAATTTCTGATTACTTCCAAATCATTGATTAAAAAATGTGACTACCATCTATCCCCGAGGAGCTCCACTAGACCAGTTTCTGGGATCTAAAAATAAGGTTTGAAAACGTAACTCCTCCTTAAGTATTATCCTCCCTTCTTTCATAGTAAAAAAACCACCACCAAACCGTCCACCAAGACTTACCTCAAAGGAATATTCAACATTTCTTTCATTTTTCTTGTGTGCCAGTCCCTTTAATTCCACTTTTTCAACAGTCACTATGAGGAAACAAAGAGATAAGAATGATGAGGAGGATATTCTTAAACACGTGCAAAAGTGATGACTCTTGGGTAGCGCCAGGACTTGCCTCGCTGGGCGGATGGGAAGGTTGTACCACTGCTCCGTGCTGCTTTCATTTCTAGCCTGCCACTTAGCACCCAAACAATACACTACCTGCAAAATTCTTCATTTCGTCATGGCCTTATTGTACCACTCATCGGCGTAGTACGAGAAGGCTACACAAACACGCATGGATTTATCTTAATAACATCAAGAAGCAAATAGCATCCCTCCAAGGGAAAACTGGCACAAAGAGAAAGGAAGATGGGAGAAAGTCAACATGTTTTCAGGGGCTTATTTTGCAAGGAGGTTAGTGTGTTATTATTGCTGCGTTGACATCATGACTCCTCCTTGACTGCAGTTTCATAGAGAATTTCAGCCTCAATTACTGCAATTTGAGTAAGTTGTCAGTAAAAACAGGATCTTACTGTGGAAAGGGTTGAATAACAGTACAGGTCACTGCTTCCATCTCCACGTACGACATACAGCCTTTAAAGACATGATCTTAAGCATCAGATTTTTTATATGCTACGTTCTTGGAGACTCTCATTTCCCAATACACACGGATCAGAAATTCCACCATGTTAAACTTTATGAAGATTACTTTACTGACTTCCTATGTATCTTGCAAATTTCTCCTGCCTTTTGATGGCGCGCACGGTGATACACACACAGAATTCTTCTTACAAAAAGCCAGTTTACATTGCCTGAAAAATTCAAAGGCAATTATACGAAAACAAAGTCACTAGACTTCCTACCTCCAAGCTACAGGTGCTTGAAGGGATGCGTGCGGTGTATATTGTGTTTTCACGTAGAGGTTCTAACAAGGAAAACCCAGAGTCCCACCATCTTATTTGTCCTGTTCGTTTCAAAATGTTCCAACCTAGGTCTTGGCTGTTTTAAAGACCTCCTCTCTGAGTCTTATTTATTTGCAGGCGAAATTGTTAGACTGGCAAGTTTTAAATAGATCTACAGGTGTTTGTGCCTGTCTTTAAAATGCAGAATTAACATTCCTTTTATAATCATCTCAACCGTTCCTTCTCCATGTAATTCCCAATTACAATAACATAAATCCCTGAGCTTATGAATAATGTCAGTTCATTACTTACTACTTTCTCCTGCGTATTATGCTTTTTGTAGAGACTTGCTCCTCTTAAAGTTTTCAGTGGCTTCCTCTCATGCTTCTGAAATGATTTTACAGTACTACCGCGCTGTTACGCCGCATGCTGAGCACCGCGGGAACACATCTTCTGCATGCCAGATATTCGTGAGCTATCCAGACAGTAGGTAGTGGCATGAAGATTTAAACACGCACATGGTTTGGGGGTTTTCTTGCCATTCTAAGAAAAATCTAGCTCAGTACACTTATTTAAGAGAATTCAGGGCACCCTTAATTGTTAAAATACACTGAATATTGATTGGAATTATATGTACTTCAGAATTATAATTAGAAAGAACTTGTAAAGTGGGTATTGAGAAGAGATATCACCATGCTGTTGGTGAAACAGCTGAAGGATGAGCAAATAACATGTAGAAAGCCTCGTGTCAACTGCCGCAACATCTGTTTGTGGAGCAGGACAAAGAAAGCCAGAAAGACACAGTAAGCGCTACTTAACATTTGTCGTTTATAGCAAATCCAACATCACTTAACTGAAACTGTTCTTATCGTTGGCATTTCTACAGTATTCAAATATCACCTCTTCCGTCTAGTCATTATTCATCTACAGTCATTCAAGCAACATAGGATCACCCATCAACGGAAAATAAAGCTGCTTCTGTTTTACTGTGTAGGTTAATAACAAACTTCAAATCACCGTGTGGATTCTGTTGTGCTGACAGTTGCATGACCCTTTTGATGCCAAAGTTCTGGGCTGAACTTGTCCAGTTAATTTAATCTGCCGCAGTGGATTTATCCTCTGGAAAATGACTGCAATTAGCGGAGTGAACCATTAGGTAGGTATTTCTGCACTGACTGCAGCGATCCTAAACTGACTCGTGTAAGATTAGGTCTGGTCTAGAGCATGAAATATAGTTCATTGTGCAGCAGCAATATGCTTCTGGGGCCAATTGACTGGATAATTTCTAACGTTATACAAAGTGCTCCAGTAATTTCTTCCCAACTAGCTAATACCGTGAAAAATATCATCCACCTAAAAAATTCTACAGTTCCTGTTGAATTTGTCAAGCTGTATGTTTTTGTTATGTGGCTTCTCACATACTCTTCATATTAGTTAACTTGTCATTGATTTTATTAAAATAGCCTTCCAGAAACCTACCGTGAAGCTTAACTTTACTCAGAGCAAGCAATCATACAAAACTCAGGAAGAAAAAGGTGCCACCTACCAAGCAGGAGCAAGTGTATATTAAATTTGATGTCCAACAAATTATAAAGTAAAAAAAAAAAACAGATTTTTTTTTTTAACCATACTTAACTTTCAAAAACATGGCAAATTGCTCAAAGAGCTGACTTTACCCAATATCGCAATAAATGATTCCACTACCAGAAAAACCTTTGTACGGAATTAAGGTCACTTGATACTGTTGTCTTTTCAGGATGCTGAATTCAGCAGAACTCAAGCTTCCCAAACCAGGGGATAAAAAAAAGAAAAGTTAATGTTTCTAATTCGTGAGATAACCAGAGCAAGTATATTTGCACTACTTTAAATCTGAGCTTTAGGTCTGGAACTTATCCACAAGTAGTCCAGCTACGCTCTCCCCATCAGGCTTTGTTGTTGTGAATGGGGCAGGACCCCGAGCAGAGCAGCCTGGCAGGGCATCGGTCACGATACGAGATCTCAGAGACGTATCTTTCTGCCTGCTCCTCTTCCAGCGCTTCCCTGGAAAACAATCCAAGAAAAGCCTTTGTGTGTGTATGTGTACATGCCGCCCTCACTGCTAGGCTTTCTAAGCTCCATTGGGAGACTTTGTTATGAGATTTATCCATAATTACCTGGGAAGTTAAGGCAGGTAAGTGAAACAGCGGGATAAGATCACAAATGACATATGGAAGCGGTACAAAAATACAAAGGAGGTTTGTGGAACTTTAGTGCTGCAGGAGAGGCTCCCATCGAGGCTGTGGCACCCTCTGTATGACAACTATCCTGGGGGACCATCCAGAAAAGGGCAGAGTACTGGGACATAGAATGGTTAGAGTTCGAAAGGACCTTAAAGATCATCTATTTCCAAGCCCCCTGCCATGGGCAGGGACACCTCCCACTAGACCAGGTTGCTCAAAGCCCCGTCCAACCAGGTAAAACAGATCCAGCAAGTCTGAAGAAATTTTATTGAGTTCTATTTTCTTATTCTAGCCTGGGATTTTTATCCATTTGGCTGGTATTAGTGCATTTGTCATCTCATCAGTTGAGTATTTCTGTGAATGCACAGACAACACCTTTCCTCTCCTCATGACCAGGTATCGAACCCTCTGGCTTCTCAATGCCGGACACTGACCAGCCTTTCCCTCTGAAAGCACCACATCTTGGACCTTCTCCTAAAGTGCCAGCAGCTACAATAGTGAAAGACCAATTCAAATGCTTTAGGATTAGCCACGGTAAAACATGCAGCAGATGTGGGCAAGTGCAGAAAAGACATCGTTTTTGGAAGCCACCTTAATATCCCATTGTAGGTTGTGTTTTCTATAACTCCCTTTTCCCCCCCCCAACTTCTGGATCAAACCACTGTTAACCAGTAAAAGGACTAGATAGATTAAAGTCTCAATCCACAGTGAGAATTTCTGTGCTCCATCTGAAAAAGTAAAGAATTCAAGATAATCACAAGTGTTGATTGAAGGCTAGCCCCTTTTAATAGCATCCAGTATTTCAGCACTAGCACCAGCACTCTAGAATTAAACCAGCCATCCATTCCACCAGTTGTACTGTGAAAATCAATATAATTGGTACCAGTGTTTTTCCTTTGATTTCATGAATAGCTTTATACAGCGCTTTCTTTTAAGCGGTTTTCTTTACCAAAAGAAAATATACATGAGTCTAGAGCTTTTTTTTGTGCAACACTAGATGAAAACTACAAATAAGACTGCAAGCCAGGAGCACATCACAAGAGCTGAGCAATTGGGTTAAAGTGAATGACATTGAAACTACCAGGAAAAAATTATTTACCACACAGTCTGAAAGAGTAATTTCTACTCCATACCCAGCAAGTTATTTTCCTTTTTACTAAATCAGTTTGCATGGGATGTACCATGGAAATATTGTTCTCCAGCATTCGGGTGGTAAATGACTGGGTTGAACCTGTGCAGCTCTTGAGACATGGTACTTAACAAAAAAGCAGAAACACTACAATTTATTTTTAAGCAGGAAAAAAATCCTAAGTAAAATACTTTAGTTTGTGTTACACAAATACATAATCATAATTGATGCTTCTGGATTTAAGGATTTATTAGTTTTTATTCATGAAGTTGTGCCTTCATGGAAATACACACTCAAACACAGCAATTGATTTTTTGCTGAAAAGGTCTAACTAACAAAAAGGAACTAATAAAATAGTTTCCACATCCTTGTTTACATAGAAGTGGCAACCAAAAATGCAACACCAAGACTTTCACATGCCATCTCCTCTTGTTTTGCTAAAAGAAATACTTCAAAAGCGACATTACTCAATTACTGTTGTCCATTAGCCATCAGAAGGTAACCCCAAGAGACTGCACAAGAACTAGAAACAAAACCCCACAAAGTCTCCCCACTCAGCCCCCAAACCCACCAGTATTTATATTCCCATACATACCAGCAAAAGTCAGGGAAACCAGGAGAAATTTTATTTGCTAGTTTCAAAGCACAGTTATGGCAACAAAGCACATGAAATTACAGTTTGGTGGTTGGTTTTATTTTGGTTTGTGGTGGGGTTTTTTTGGTTTTTTGTTTGTTTGTTTTGTTGTTGTTTTTTTTTTTAAAAAACAGAAAGATCAACTGAACTGAAGCTGAGAAATGGTTTATAGGTATCATCCTAAGAGGGTTTTTGCCTGTTTTTCAGAAAGCTTCCTGCTTTCAGCTTTTTATCTAGGTTATGATGGAGAATGAAAAAAATTTCTAAGAAACACTCTTCTTACCAGCAAATGCATTAATCCTCTTCTACCACAAACATACTAAGTTTTCTGATCAACTAAATTTATTTTATTTCCCTAGCCTCCTACTTCCTGAAACTTAAGTAATTCATTAACTGGAATACTGGAGGCCTGAAGAAAACTTGCAGAACCAAATATTAGTTTTTCAAAGCACATACAGAAATGGTTGGCCGGAGTCTGTAAGATGAGCAGATTAGTGAGAATTGAGATCTCCGTCAGTCGGGTATTGATCAGCATCTTTCAGGTTGCCGAGAGCTTGGCGTCAACGCTATGTCCCTGGACCTCAAATCAAGTCAATCTCATGTTTATTTACTAGAATTCCTTTCAACAAATCAGAGAACTACAACATAACTCGTAAGGGTTTTGGCATTAAAGCCAGAACAGAGCTGGCACTGTTGATGTGTCCCTGAGACTTCTTCTCTGAAGAAGTCTTCTTCTCAGGAAGAGCGTCCCCAAGGCCTCATTTCATCAAAGGCTCAGGCGAACTTTCAAACTTGGACCCAACAGGCTCTGAATCACTAAATACTAAGAGGATGACACAGAAAGCATTCAACTTGAACTTTGCTCTATTCGACAGCCAGCAAAAGCACACCCTGCATTGTTTCATGACACATTAACTCACACGCAAACTACTCCTTTTAAGAGAAACCCAACCTGCATCAAAATATTGATGGGCCAGAGTCCAAGTAATGCAACAACAAGCGATGCTCGCTGGTATGTAATGCTTGTACTTACAGAAACTGTGCTTCTGGGGAGGGAAAGAACATGACAAGGCAGGACATAGATTATATTCTTAAAATGTAAGTGTATCAACCTATTTAAAAGTATCAGAGGTAAATTTAACTTAAATGCCAAGTGTCTGTCACTCAGCTATGAGCTTGTCTGTCTATAGCAATATTAGAGGGGGAAAATGCTTCCACTCGAGAGCATCATGAACTATGTTTAGATTATTTCCTTGTTGTGAGGGGAAAACAGGTAAGGAAATAAGTGTTTCTTCTTGAAAATGATGTTATTTTACTTTTTAGAAAAAATCAAATATAGGAAAGGATGAAGCAAGTCTCTCTACAGTTTACTACATTGAGTTGTCATGTAAGAATGACCTTTTATTATTATATTAGTAGTGAAGAGAAATGATATCTTATTCTCAGAACTCTCCAGACACAGCAGGGTAATTTATTAAGATATTAACCTGTTTTCACATAATGCAGTGGTTATGGATTGAGAAAATATCGTGTGAAGAG
Organism: Rissa tridactyla; assembly: GCF_028500815.1. NCBI lineage: Eukaryota > Metazoa > Chordata > Aves > Charadriiformes > Laridae > Rissa > Rissa tridactyla. The sequence continues at coordinate 92,006,116 of NC_071469.1, forward strand.
GCATAATTGTGACAAAACCTTTATGCAAATATAAACCTGCTGCTTGCTAAGAAATATTTAAATTGAACCATAAGTTATACAGCATTTACCTCCCCATTCCATGAAGCCTGACCCATCCAGGAATTAAAGCCTGTGTTCCAGGGAGAAGACTACTATATTTGCAGTATCTTTGGAACTTCGCAATGACCACGGCAATACAAAAGTCATTGAAATGCCCTTGAAAAGAAGTCACACATTCACTTGAGACTCCAAATGGAGCAGTCCTTTTCTGATTACCAAGTTCTTTAAACCAAGTATCCTGCAGGAAGTAATTCTGCCTGGCTAACACAAATTCCGGAGACAGGACTAATTACCATCACAGCTTTCATTTAGAAAAACAAAGGAGGGAAAATTTAGTATTCTCCTCCATTCCTGGGACTGAAGCTGATGAAGCACGGTCTGTCATCGTACACGACCCAAGAACTACTGGCCAGCAGTTATTGAGTACATTGTACCACTCACTGCTCCCCGCGTTTCCACTTTTTGGCCTTTACTTCTCCTACGATGAACAGTTTGTGGTTCCTTAGAAGTCAATGCTAAGTCAATCTTTTCCTCTTCATAAGACAGATGGTCTTGTGGAGAAAAAGGCAGAAAACGGAACTCAAGATTATAAGTACACTCAAGTGTTGGACTTGTTAGGACTCAATTCAGCCTCGTAATAGGGTCCAAGGTCCTGTTTTCTGCTGGTATCTCTTAAGACTAAAAGTAGAAGAGCAGACAGCAGCTTTTCCATGGCGGCTGCTTAAAAAGGAAGCTACAGCTAGGAAAAAACTCATAACCAAACAGAACAGTTTTACTAGCTTGCAAGAAAGTCTTCTGGCTGGCTGTTGCCTCTACAAAAACCCGGAGGAAGACACTGGAAATTAAAGCTTCATGGGCATAATGAAAAGTTTCTGTTAGCAGCAACATTAGAAGAAGAAACGCTCTTAGAACTGTCATTTTTCTTTGTAAGAAATAAAGAGTTCTTCCAATTCAGAGAATATTTAATCTTAAGAACAACACATACTTATAACATGAGTTTAAGTAACAAGTTAATCCTCCTTTAAATTAAAAGCCAGACTGAAGACTATGAACTGCAGTATTCCACAGGAAATAAATACGCAGCTTTTTTAAAAAAAATCGAGGACATTAGCTTACTCTTGGCAGCACACAGGAAGCAATAATACGCTGGCATTCTATTGCTCGCCCCCAATCAAACTAGTAGTTTTCATGTTCCTGCTATTTCCTCAGTTTGGTTTATTTAACTCGTCAAATAAGTGACCTTATTTCTCTAGAAGAGACAGATATTTTAAAAGTATCTATATATCTTAGCTTCTAAGATTTTTAATTGAATTCATACATTGTTTTGAGTAATACTGAATGATACTGTCAGCATTTTAGCCAACCGCAAAAGCCAATCAACCTAAAGAGTGGTTTCGTAACTTCATTGGATTCGAAAGCTTAAATAAAACAAAAAGCTGGCTGTACTGCAGGCTGGAGAAGACTCCCATCTGGACAGGAAGATGTAAAACCCAGAAGAATCAGCCAGCTGCTTTCAAAATCAAGATACAGCTTCAAACAATAATTTGAAGGTTTTTCTTACCAAACACTTGAGGCCAAGAGCACTAACTTTTGCACTGCTGCTGCTGAACTGCCTGCCATTGCCACTGAATAGACAACTGCCTTACAAGTTGCCTTTTTTCTTTTCTAATGCCAGAAAAAGCTTTTACAGAATAAATTACCCAGAAAGGGCTGCTGTATTGGACGTATTTGTGTATCAGCTCCACTGCCTTACTAAATCTGAGCACCAACATATGTCACTAAACAGGTGCTGTGCCTTGAAACATATTCTTAACCAAGGATATGCTGTTGAAATATATATAATAATGCTCTGGGCAGAAATAGAGCTATGACACAGAGCCAAGAAAGGCTGCAAGAGTTTGACATTAGTTAGGGACAACTGAGCAACAGGTAAACAGAATCCTCAATTCAGTTTTGATTAAGCAGCTCTAATCAAGCGGAGATGTATCTCTTCATAACATCAGGCAGAACGCATCCAAAAAGGAATCCTGAACTATGTTTTTTAATACCATGGAAACACTTCGGCATTTTCAGGCACGATTTTAGGTAAACACTTGCAACTCTGAAGGCTTAAAGGTATCCAACAACAAATTCAGAGACACTAGTCACCGTGTTTGAGATTAAGCATGTGCTCCGATTTTGTTGCTTTGGGGCTGGGAAATGCTTGTTTTTTAAAGCACTTTAAAATTCAATTTGTAAAATATATTCACTGCCTAATTCCCCAAGCTGGTTAATTCTACATGTAACTGCATCTAATTAACTATTTTCATACAACTGAGAAAAGCATGTGTAAGTTATGAATGCAGCTGTGTTGTTAATTTTCTTAGAAATCCGTCCCAATGACTCATCTTCCGTCTCCGATTTAACAAGAGTAGACTTCTCGGAGGAATGAGCAGTTCATTTTGAAAAGTACTCCTGCAAAAGTGACCATGAGCCCAAACCCTCAGTTTGAAGGCAGCTTCAGTTACCACTAACATACATTTTTATATAGGCAATTAAAATCAGCAGGCTACCCATATCTAATTACACAGCCCATGCTAGTAAAAATATCTCTGCAATCAAGAGAGGTGTTCAGATTTGTATATAAATACTTTAACTTATGGGTAAGTAACATGCAGTTGTGTCTTTAGTCTAGTTTTATCTCATCAAGTGATTATTTTATTTACTGTTCTTAGATCACTTTTAAACAAAATCTTGGCTTTGTTTCATATTTTTAAGAGAGGGTTAGCTCATCCTAGAGAAGGCTTATGCTTGCCTGGAAAGGATTTCCTCTGGCAGCTAATTCACTGAACCCCCGCAAACCCAAGGCGAGCCAGATTATTAGTTCTAATCTGAATATATTCACCTACGAAACTAAAAATGCAAAGTCAGTTTTTCATGGAAAACACTCTTGGTAGTGTAGGTCCTTTCCATAATCACTGTTTTTATGCTAAAATGCACCCAACCCCAGAAAGCCCAGGCCTCACTAAATCCCACACACCACCAGAGGAAACAAATCCAAATCAGCTGAAGCCTTTGAAGTTCCTGTGCCTGCATGGAACAGACACTTCCCCGAGCTTCGGAAGAGAATACAAACCTCACCAATGAACCCTGAAAGGAAACCAGATGGGGAGGGAAAACATGACACACTCAGGTATAGTCACCACAGCTGGGAATCTGAGCTGGCGCTTGCTTTGAAGTTTTGAGCAATATCCTAAATACAGATGGACAAATTTGAGCCTCACGCCAACGCACCAACCCCCCCCAGTGAAATAATGCAAGATGCCACCTTTGAGTGCAGTCTGAACTAACAACAAACCACCTTTTTTTTTGGAGGTGTGAGGAAAACAGGCACCGAGTTAAGGTTACCTGCTACCCATTAGTTTTTTCCTCATCACACAAGATTTTATTCAAGTCTTCTGGGTTCTATTTAGATAATCATAATCCGCTGTTACTCCTTATTAACAAAACACAGTCCCCACTGCATAAAAAAAATTACAGTTGTAATCAATCACAATTGCATCCGATGAGGATTTGCCCAGCAACACTTTAAGCTTGAAAGTCACCAAGTCAGGACATGAACATTACATGTATATATATATAAATTATACACATTATATAAACATACGGTTGGTTGTTTTTTTCCCCCCTCCAGCACAGTCACACACAGATTGTGGGCTGCAGCCTGTAACCATATCTCGGCATAGACGGCCCCCTGTCAGTGAGATCGTGAGGCAGCAGCTGCTCAGCCAGCACGCCCTGGCTTGAAGGGCAAATCTGGTGATAAAACACCGGAGCACTGAGATCAGATGCCCGCCTGGCTCCAGCCTCGGCCAAAGGGTTTCTTCAGCTACCTAAAGGAGTTAAGAGTTTCCAACTCCCCAGCAAAAATACAGCAGAAATGTGCATTTCCAACTGAAAGGCACATGAACACCGGCAGCTAGTCGTGCTTGAAAGACAGCTACTCCCGACCAGCATAGTTTAATGCTCATGTAAATAAGCACGTGCTGTTTTCTGCATTTTTGAGAACAGTATCAGCATCTTGAAACTCATGACTAAGGCTGCAATAACAAGCAAGCACGAGCAGCAAGGACAAAGAAATTTTATACCATCTTAGTTTTTTGGTTTTTTTCCTTGAAGGATTATAGCACAAAAACCTTGTTAACAAGGAAAATATATTCTGTTAGCATACTACATAAAAACACCAGACTAAGGGACTAATCTACAACAGGCAAAACCTTGAGTACATACAGTCTTGCCAAGAGCCACAAATGCATTCAAGGGCTGAGCTCAGTGAGAAACAAATTTCCCTCTGCACAACCACTTCTGTGAGGTTCTCCTTTTGTTGGCAATTACGTCCTTGTACATTTTCGGGTCTCTGGTCTCAGGCTTTAATATTCTTGTTCCCTTTTATACTTTTGTATAAATCATTGTTCCTTCATTCTGGATCCCAGACAAGATTCGACCAGTAATCCAAAGAGATGGAAAAAAGTTCTAATTCAGCATTTAAGCTTATTTTGAGATACTGTGTAACTATTAGACAACTGTTTCTGTAACACATCTATGATGCAAACACAAGAGGGAAGAGAAGACCAGAGTAGATTTTATTAGTATTTGCCAAGGCAGTGAGAATGCCCAGGAACTGAAGTAAGAAGAACAGAAACAAAACAAAACCCCATCCACTAAAAACCTTAAAGTCTCGAATCTCCACACTTGCCACTCGATTCTTCAGCATGCAGTACAGAATGAAACAAAACACAGAAAACTAGATTTTAAAGCTCTAGTTCCCCACCATCTTTTGCAATAGTAGGCTATCTAGCAAATCCCTGAACTATTTAATAACAAGGACAGGAAGAAACACAAACTTTGACCTCCTCAAGCCACTAATACCTACTTCATACCTACTGTTTCTGCAGACAAAGTTCACTTATTACACTCTCCCACGGGACTGTTTAGAAGAAAGCAAAGTCTGAATGCTTTGCAAATATGGTGGGCCAACTATCTCTGCTTGAATGACACACGTTGAATAATTCATCCACAGAAGTGGAGAACACAATACAGATAATCTTCTAAAGCACTGTTGTGCTTTATGCCATTTCCTTTCAGCTGTTTATATTAATGATGTAATTTTAGCAGGGCTACCCCTTTGAGTTACCGTTAAAAATAGCATCCGCACCATACGCTGATGAAATGCATCCACTCCAGGCAGTGAAGTAATGCAGCAAGTCCACTGTCGGGTTTTTTTTTTTCCAGGGAGATAAAAGAACAAGTTAGAAAGCAAATGAAACGTTAACCTTTTAGCTTAGCATTTCTGTGCACCTGAGAAATAAAATTTACTTTAATCAAACCCATTGTTTTGCATAATTACAACCTATGACTTTCCAGCATAAAAGAGCAAGAAAAAATGAAATTAGAAATAGAATCTGACAAAGCACCTCAACAATGCCAAAGCTGACTATTTGTCTCCTCCTCTACTTGTGTGGCACACAGTAACAGATACACTATGTGATCAGAGCCACAATTCCTCTACTGCAGGAACACGCCTGACAGCACTAGCATCAAATGCCGAAGGGAAGGAGAAGACACCCTGCTGTGCACACGGCTGGGGCAGTAAAACCCCTTAAACGTCTCCTAGTTTGCACTATCTGCAATCCCCAAATGAGATTTTATTCTCAACTTCTTAGCATCAACCCATGAACAACTCTAGAGGCCTTCGTTACCCACGCAGCTGTCACGTCTCTTAATCCAGGTCTCAGTATCTGGCTCTGCTCTGGTATTTTTCAACAGATGCAGTTTATGAAAACTACATTAAGCCTGCCTTAAACAGAAGAATCCAACTGTCTTTAAACACGCACAAGTAAAATTGAATTAACACACAAAGTTTCACTGCTTTGACTGTTCTCAGCTCCATTCTTTCCTCATTTTGATTCTATTTATAATGATGCCAATGTTAATAGCACCATGTTCTTGTTTGGTTATCAGCAAAAGGAGATATAAGTTAGTGAAGGCACATACAATTTGAGAAGTAATATCTAACTATTTAAGGGAAACAAAGGAGAGGAACTTGCTTCTGTCTACAAAGAGTGTCCAAAGAGCCTTTCTGACCACCAGTTAGAGAAATGCCAAACATTTTGGCCTAAACCTGAGTTTTCTTCTCAGAGCTATACAAACATTAAGCCAGCCCTGCCGTGAAGCAAGAACTACCCTAGCTTGATGGCTACGGACACAAGACTCTACAGTAAGTCACAAGCAAAGCCGTATCTAGAACACAAGAACTGGCAGCTCTTGCACAGTGATCCTCAAAGGACATGAGGCACCGATTCCTTCCGAGTTTGAATCTGCAGTCTAAAAAACAAACAAAAAACCAAACAAAAAACCCAGCAACAAAATCAGCCACTGTCTTCTGACCCATGAATCAAGGCTGGCATCAGCTGGTAGTCCAAGTGCAGGAGAACACTGTTTAAAAAACATGACCAATTTCCTCCCCTCTAACTGCACACGTCCCGCAGTTAGACTCATGAGTTACCATTTGCAAAAGGTCTCTCTCACTAGCCTAAGTATTATTACATTCGTTATTTCTTCTTTGCAGTCCATCTGTTCCCTTGTGCCAGATACTGGATGTGAGAAATTATGATCACTTCCATGGAAATAAAGTGTTGTCATTTACTAAGTAAGGTCATTTCCAGCTTAGAAAGAAGGGAAGCAGAGTGAAGAAATTTTTGCTGTAGTAGTAGGGGAAGCAAAGAAAATTGCTGGCAAAGTAAACAACTTTTTTTGTGACATGTTCTCATCCTTCCTTTCCACCCACCATCTCCTCTTCAAACCAGACCAGTATGTCATGTCAGTGCTCAGTACTAAGGATAATGCATCTCTTCCTGTGACTTACTGTCCTACTTGAAACCAGAATTTATTGTTTCTAATTCCCAATATCACCAATTTCTCCAATGATATCTCGAGTCCTGCAATGTCTGCTGTCTTTTCCCTACTCATTCCCTCCCACGCCTGCCGAGAAAAGCCCCAGTATGAGAATGCTAATGCTGACATCAAAAGTCAATCAAGAAACAGAAACCTAAGATTTACTTTAGGTTCTCATGAATTTTCAGATCTGGACCCAAAAATCCATGACAACATTTGAGAGGTGACAACATTTCCAACCTGTGTATGCAACAACCTGTAAGAATTCCAGCTACCCATGGATAAAATTATTGTACTTCAAGCCTGTTACCCTCAGGGAGCCACATTTTGGAGAACAGAATTAATCTAAATATAAAAGTATATGAAAACGAAAAGTGTGCTTTGGAAAATGGCAGATTTAACAATAAACTGATAATGGAAGAGAAAGAACATCTACCAGCTAAAAACTAGCCAGCTGTAAAAGCTTCATAAGCATGCCATGCACATGAAAATTGCCATTTAGTCATTACTACGCTTGTGACAGTATGTAAAAACATGGGCAATGACATTATGGTTTTCTAGGAATACATGTGAATCACTCCTGTTTTCTTCTTGAAACTGATATTCTCGTGTCCGATTTATCTTAGGAGAAATGTAAACCTGGCTAGGACCAGCAAGCCATTAATTTTACATTCTTGTATACCTCTGTTTGACATGGCAGTGAAACAGGTTATTTCAAAACAGACATTTCCAGATGTTCAAGGGTGTTAAGTTCTAAAGAGATGCAATGAACAGCTGAGCATTTCTGAACATTGCACACATCCCTTAATCTTCAAGCAGCAGAAACAGAAATGTCCAGTCTTAGTGAGTGATTTGCCATCAGGGTGCAGCAGGAATTACCGGGAGACAAGCACCAGCAGTTAGAATCATAGAATGTGTTGGGTTGGAAGGGACCTCTAAAGGCCATCTAGTCCAACCCCCCTGCAGCCAGCAGGGACATCTTTAGATCAGGTTGCTCAGAGCCTCATCAAGCCTGGCCTTGAATGTCTCCAGGGATGGGGCCTCCACCACCTCTCTGGGCAACCCGGGCCACTGTCTCACCACCCTCAGTGGGAAGAACTCCTTCCTAATGTCTAATCTAAACCTGCCCTGCTCTAGTTTAAACCATTGCCCCTCATCCTATTGCTACATGCCCTTGCAAACAGCCGCTCCCCAGCTTTCCTGTAGCCCCCTTCAGGTACTGGAAGGCTGCTATAAGGTCCCCCCGGAGCCTTCTCTTCTCCAGGCTGAACAACCCCAACTCTCTCAGCCTGTCTTCATAGCAGAGGTGCTCCAGCCCTCAGATCATCTTCATGGCTCTCCTCTGGACCTGCTCCAACAGGTCCGTATCCTTCTTGCGCTGAGGGCTCCAGAGCTGGACACAGTAGTGCAGGTGGGGTCTCACGACAGCAGAGTAGAGAGGGAGCAGTTAATGTTCACCATTTTTTCCTTGAAGTTCTGCATGTTTTCTATCCTTCAATAAGTTTCTAAATTTCAAATTTCCTCTCACCCCGCCCCCTTCCTTTATAAAGGATTTTCAGTATAAATGAAGGTTTAAGCATTAGTTTCACCAAGATGTACACCAGGTAAAGTTTTCACAACTCATTTCATTCTGGCTCTGCTACATTTTGTTAGAAGATGCGCTGCATTAAGCAGTTACCTAAAGATCTGAGAAAAAACTGGTTTTGCTCATTTAATGCAGTTTTAATTAAAAGCTCAAGTTTCTTATGTTGTTTCCATTACTGGCAGAAGGTCATGCTATTGCTTCCATAGCTGTTGATGTAACGGCTATTAATTTTGTCTGCATTAACAACTAATGTGCCATAGCAGGAACTTCCAGGACTTCACAGACATGAACTGGCAATACAAGAGTCCTTCTAGGATTGTACATGCCTAAGTGTGGCCTCCTGCGCTTCTGAAGAGCCATGGAAAAAGGCAAATAGTATTAAATATGAGTTTATCCTCTCGTATTAGTCATTGGCAACTACATTGTCATTATCTAAGATCAGGAATTTGCCTGAGGAATGCATTACAGCAAGGTAAACTCTTTGGCACAGATGAATTTACCAGCATACTGTTCTTAGAATTTTCATTTTGCAGAGTAACTTGATTCTAATTAGTTATAAAGAGAAGTATCATCCAGCTCCCACTAAAACCAAATTGAATGGACTTCAGAGTACTCAAAATAAGTGCTTTGTTGTCAAACCTTACTTTAACAGAAAGCTAGTCATTTTCTAATGTTTAATAAGAAAATTATATTGTCCAGTACACAAATTCAGAACAAGTTTTTATATAACATAAGAATAAATAAAAGCAAGATTAATCAGTAAAGAGCGAAATGAAGCCTTTTTTCCCCCCCAAGGGCCTATGCTGTTATCTCTCCTCTCTTCTACAGATGCTCCAGCCCCATATCCCCTATGACAGGCCTACAACAATCTTTTTTTTCTCCATATCTATCAAGTCTACCTTAACTTTTTGCGAGTTTTCCACATCTTCCCTAAACACACACACATAGCTAATATTTTTCTTTCCTAGGCACACTTACCATTGCAAGACACCTGCCTCTTGCCCACCCATTTACTTCTGCAGGATGCCAGTTCAGTCTTGCATCCCTGCAGTGATGTGCACAGGGCTCTCGAGCTGCCAGCTGGGCAACAATCCGCACATGTTGCCTCTAGTCCAGAAAAAACAAACACAACAAGTGGCTGGGCAGACAAAGCAGGATAAGGGCTGAACTGTTCTTACCTCTCCCCTTGATGGATGCATGAATGAATCTCTTCTATCCAGACACTACTGTAAATAAAAACTCTGAATACCTCTGACAAATTTGAATTAATTTAATCAACAGGCTCAACAGTTAATAAAGTAGGGACTGAGCTGCCCCAGCAGAGTGATTCCATCACCTTTACTGAGGAAAGACAAGCATGAAGCCCAAACAAGACTAAAGAAAGGACCACTCAGCAGATTCAAGATAATGCCCTTAAGTATATGCTTTATATAAGCAGCATTTTAGGTGAATATGTGAACAAGGCATATGGTATATACACAATTAAAACTGCTTACAGGAAGCGTGCATTAGAGAGTCTTCTGTCATACGAACTCAAACAAGAGCCATGGCTAAATATATACAGCATTACTTTCCACCGAAGCCAACTCATTGCAGCTCTTGGTCAAGAGGTAGACCTTTTAGTCTTCACGTGAAGTGCCTGCAAACCACAAAGGGCTGCCCTCGGGAAGGAATCTGGGCCGTGAAGAGGTCCCTTCCAACCCTACCATTCTGTGATTCTGTATGAATTACAAATTCAGTAAAAAGCACCTGTAAGTATTTGCACAAAAAGGTTATGACAATTATTGGATGACTAGGCAAATCAGAAGCCTACTTTCCATTCAGCTAGAAGAGTCCCCATGCTGCTCTCCCTTTGTATCTTGTCACAGCAATCCCAGATCTCTCCTGACAAGTCTTGATATGTGGAAAGGGAGGTGACAAGGATGACAAAGTAATACTGACTCCAACCTCTAAAGGGTACAAGAGTTAACTTATTAACAGTTAACAACATAAATTTGCCAGAGTCCAAGTGGAGCCCCAGGAGCTCAGAACCCTACTCGCAGCTCCGAGTCAGCCCAAGGGGGAGCTACTCAACCTGGCCTCTGGCTTTGGGGACATCAAATGGCCTTCTACGCCTGCCTACGTAAGGCACAGAGTACAACTGCACGATCAGTAAAAGCTTGATATGAAATGCAATGGGTTTTAATTTTTTTAAAAATAAATTAAAAACTCATGAGTATTGTCTTTATTGCAAAACTAAACCTGCAACCTTAATTGAACTCCAACTACAGCAGAGCAAGCTGCGTGATTTATGCAATGCACAGGCTTCAAGAAATTTCTTAATATACAATAATCTTCTAGCACAGTGGAAAATATGCAACACAAAAACATTTCTTTTGAAGTATGCTAATCCTTGGATTTGATTGCTAGAATTAACTCTTGATACTCGTAAAACAACTAGTATATTAGAGATAGCAAGTCAGGCATGCAGTGCCTTGTGTGTGTGATCTAACAACAGACATTGCTGAAGTTTAGAAGCAGAGTTCTACTTCAGAGATAAAATGAACAAAGACATACACAAACAGCTGAAAAATTATACACAGTTGGTAGAGGGAGATTTTTCCTGAAGGATTATCATAGCCTAAATATTTCTTTAAGCCCTACCCTAACAGTAGTTGACCCAATATTGTTGCAGATGATGTACATACTTAAAAATAGAATAATCCAGCTACACAACTGATGCAGAACAAGGCACTATAAAGTCTGGACCCTGAACCAAAAGGATTTCAGAGCTTTTTTTTTTTCCCCCCTCCTGTATTTACTCCCTCCTTTCAACAGGCTGAACAACTGGCATCAAACATTTCAGGAGGAAAAGACTGTTAATTGCCACTAACTAAGAGAGCTCCTGCAGTCGTAGTTTCTTGTGGAAAAAGGATGAGTCAAGGAAGTGGGAGACAAAAAAAAGGTGCAAGACCATACAAATACATTTTGCCAAGGAAAATCAATTGGGTAGCAAAAATAGTGGTTAGAAGTTCTTGATAGCTTACATCACACATTTCTGCTGACTACTGTAATGAAACGATTTAGATACCAAAGCTTGCTGCACATAACCATCAGCTTAACCTACCTGTAACCCTCATCCTCCCTGAGGTCAAAAGGATTACTGCAAACAAGGATATATTTTACATCTTAGTATCAATCCAAAGTTAAATCAGTACATTACTGAGATGCATTTTCTCTGAAGTTTGTTTTTCCTCATGTCCACAGCTCCTTTTGTCCAGTAAATCACGCGCTATTCTACATATTTATTCCAGGACCCTGTATGTGGACTAATGGCATACCTTCAATTAAGCAAGAAGTTTTACCGCACTCAGCAGGAGTACTAAATGGAGTACAGAATGTCGAATATAATAGTAGAATAAGCCTACTGCACCCATTTTACGTCTAAAAGCTTTACTCCTCTCTGTCCACAGAAGGCAGTTTGTGCCTATCATTAGACGCATGTGTTGCAAGAATTGTGATTCAGCTTCACTATATAAGGATCACATTTCAACAGTTGCTTCATTTGAAATCAGACTGGCTTGGAGACAATTTTGAGGTTTTGTGTGGCAATAGCGGAAAGGCAAGATAAATATACAGAAAACACAAGAATAGGGGGATTTTTGTCACCTCACAGAAAATGAGGCTTGTTTAGTCAAGGAAACCATCTTCCAGACTGCTTTGTGGAGGAAAACAGTGGTAAGTGCCACCTGGAAAGCCTCAAAGCAGTAGTGAACATCTTATAAATACCAACACAGAACTTCCACTGCAGAAAATTTAACACAGAGGCTGTGACAAATCAAAATTTTACTCAGTATTATAAGAAATTACAGTATGAAGACTGCACGGTCTTTGTACTGTAATGTTTTGCAACTTACATTGCCTTTATTATAAAGATTCTTTTGTTCTGCACTTCAACATCTGGTCTAATGTACTTTATTCCACTGTGCTTTTGGAAAATATGCTGTGGTCACTGACCATGTTTAATACATTGCTAAAATGTCACATGCACAAAGTAGTACTTGCCCACAGTGCTATCCACCTAATGGCCAAATCGTTCTTCTCGAAACCTTACTAAGTAAGAGTAATTAATAACATGTCTCGGGTCCAGGAAATTCCTATCGCTTTTTAAAAAATATACATAATAAGCTGAATTTTTCATTCAGCTTTGATAACCATAACTGCTCTCTTTCGGGAATTGCCACACGAGGTCAGAACAACTCTACATCCATAGGCTTGTTACAAATGAGCTCTGTAAATAGGACTTCCCGTAGGTCAGATAGCTCCTCCTGGACTCTGGCGTAACAACCGAATTTCCCTTGGCTACCAGCAAAGGACTGCCCGCAAAACAAGAGCTGCTTGTGAATATACTCTTTTTACCCAGTGACCTTCTTTAACCACCTGGGTCACTTGCTCCTGGAAAAAGGTTTTGAGGTGTCTCCCCCGAACATACAGGGTAAAACCCTAAATTTAAGACAACTAGCCTCAGTGCCTTTATCAGAATCCCTCAAGTAAGTTTGCTGACTGTCGTGGTTTAGGCTGGGCTGGCTACTAAACAAATGACAGATAGATGCTCTCTTTATCCTCTCTCCCTTCCCAGAAGGGAAGGGAGAGAGACTTACAGGTTGAAAAGAAACTAACACTACTTTAATGAAATATTAATAATGAAAAGGAAAAAATAATACGAAGAAAATAATGAAATATATAAAACTTATACAAAACCAGTATTGAGCTCCCAGGATGACAGTCACATCACTGGCAGGCGCTGGGAAAGTCACAGACTAGACTCAGCCACAGATGGGAACTGCATTCAGGAACGCATGGATCAGGATCAAAGGCAGAAGAACAGAGTCCTCCTCGGATGCCAGCCATTAAAGAAGAGGCTGACCCCTTGGATCCCTCAGCTTTTATCCTGAGCGTGACGCAGATGGGATGGGACACCCCGTTGGTCAGTTTGGGGTCACCCGTCCTGTCCGCTCCTCCATGCAGGTGCGACCCCTCTACACTTTTCTCTTCTGACCCTCCAACTTGGTAAATAAGAAAGTTACCTGACCTTGGTTGTTATAGGAATAAGTATAAGCAAGAGCCTCTCCGCATACCATTCCTTGGTATTAAGGACAGACATCAGACCTTATCACTGCTAGATGCAGACACTGTCTGGAAAATACACAGTTAATTTCAGAGAGCACAGTTAGTTAGAAGAGACCTAACCAAAAAGTAAAATTACTGAAAATAAAATTGGTTCTGTTCTACCTCAAACCAGGATACTGACTTTGTTGGCGTTGTGCTGGGAAACACAGACCTGCCTATAGAAGGCACCATCAGTACCCACCTGCACTGCTGCCCATCCAGCAAGCGTTTGCAAGCATGAAATCTCATCTCTCAAACTGGAACCAACATTTCTGACACCGACACCTTCTGCAGCTCTGTTTGCACTGGGTTCCGTTCTTCTAGTGTTGCGGATAAAAGCCAAGGGCAACACAAGGAAGACAGTGTGGCACTCAACTCACACAGTACGCAAAAAATGCCCAACCTTCATTTGAATTTGATTGTTCTGTTTGGATTAGCGTTAAAACCATAGTTAGAACCTGACTACATTCTAGAAACAGTGGAAGAAGAGACAGAGATCTAGCAACACATCCCTCTTGGAATTTCAGTTACATGTAACATAAGAATCTATCTATATTTGCCTCTGTTCTCCTTGACAGTGAGATCTGTCAATACATTAAAAACCTGTGAATAAGCCTGTCTGCACCTTTCAAGCACAACAACAGCCAGTCCCTGAGAAGTCTCCGCTTCCCAAAGTTACCTCTAGTTAAAATAACTTCCACATCTGTAAAAAACAGGTTTGAACAATCCTAAAATCACTGATCAAAAAAACAGGAGTAAAAAGCACAATTTATACGGCATGTAACAGCTGTGAGACTTCAGAAGAAGTATCCGCACCCTTCTATGTCAATACCCATTTGTATTTTTTCTAAACTCGCATAGGGCAATTTTTTAAATTTTTTTTTTTTTTTTACAAAAGAAAAGTCCAGATACTTGAAATGCTTATGTCAACAGGTACAGGATCCTCCTAATGTCACAACTTTTACTTTGCAGAAATGCCCATCTGGTTTACCTTGCTTTAGCACTGATACACACAGAAGGGAGACCAGGCTTTAGCTAAGACTGAAGGACCAGCATAGAAAAATTGGAGAATTTTGTTAAATAACCATATGATTGCCCCCAGCTGCTCACCACTCCCAACAACTTGGGCATTACAGCATGGATCCATGCCTGACAGTGTTCCCGCAGTTAGCTGGGCCTCTGAGATAAAAGGAAACGCTTATGGACTTCTCAGACTGACACTCATTTTATAAATCTGTTTCCCAAGGCAGCAATAGTCTGTGCAGATAGGATGGTGAAATTACTCAGCAGTTATGTATCTGACAAGTCTCTACATGAAGCATGTATGAATGTTTCCAGCTAACAACTTAATGCAAACAGACTTCCACCACAGTCTGTTATATTCAGCAATATACTCCACTTTTCTCATCTCTCTCCCATATAGAAACTTGAAATATTTTATGCTAAACACTAGTTTCAATGTGTGGATTAGGGAAAACACAACCACTGATTGCATTCAGGTCCAAGCCTACTACAAACCCATTCACTGTTCAACTATATACAGAGCGTATTACTGACATTTCTACAAATCAGGATTAAAACCATTCACTGGATTAATACAAACTGTCTCTAATCCAACTAAGCACAATGGATACTGCACCTCTCGTGAGCTTTCTCATTTTTCATCTGTTTCAGCTACAGCCATTTCAACTGAGCCACTTCCAAGCTCCCGTACTTTGCCAAGAAAGGAATGAGGAACTCAAGCAGCTCACCGTTTCTGACCTCAAGGGAGAAGAAATCCTGTCCCCTCGAGCTGCCTGAAATAAGACTCACCAGAAAATATCAACACAAGAATTACACAACTGCTCAAGCAACCTGTCCATTCCATACTCTCATGGCTGAATTTCATGTGCTCTAGGTTAGAAAGTTAGTGGGTCCTGCTGAATTAAGAGATGTGTCTGTTCGTTACGAGAATTAGAAATCTGTGAGCAATGCTGGCTCCAGGCTGGCAAATAATCTTCAGTTGTATTCCAGCCTGAAGAGGCAGAACGCCCTACCAGACAGATCATCATATATCAAGGAGAACTCAACACAGTCTTTGCTGCTGCTGAACCAGAAAGCAGAATATCAGTTAGTGTGAAGACTGTATTTGTTCCACAACATCTTTTACCAACTATCATTAAGGCAATCTATAAATTAAAAAGCTACATTCTCTGAAAAGTAAGCAGGTATTCTATAAGAGGGAAACAGATCAGAGGAAAACCTAATTAATTTTCACAGTGTACCATGACTAATCTTGGCATATATGGTACTGGAATAGCAATCACTGAGTACAAATGAAAACACTGTTGAACCCTGTCCTATTTTTAATCAGATGGAAGCCACAAACCCAGCCATGCTTCTGCTTAGTGTTGCATTTTATTCTACCCTGATAGCTTTTACAGCTGGAGAAATAGCTACTTACAGCACTATTCGGCTGTAAAAGTTATTGGTACTTACAGCTACTGGGATTATAGTTGAGCATGTCACAGAAAAGGAGGGCTGGTGGAGGCAAGCTAAGAACATTTCCTTGGGACATTTAACCCTTTCCCATCTGTATCAGTTCCTCTGAGTGAAGAAGTGCTTTGGAATTCTTGATCACAATTCATGTGGTATTAAACTATATTTGCAAGGTTATGGGGCAAGACACTGGCAGAGAAGGAAGCAGAACTCTGGAGACCAAATCCAAATAAAAAAAATAAAAAAATGTATATGGTCCACAACAGTATTTTTAATGACATTCGAAGGCAATATACTAGTGCTGGTAATGTGACAGTATATTTCCCCTGCATTAGTTTTGCCAGACAAGAGCTATTTTTATTATTACCACAAAATGTTCACAAAAGCTGTTCTACACAAATAGGAGCTCACAGTTCAAAGACTTTCCTCACTTAACATTGCCTTTTGTATGCATTAAACAAAAATACTGTTAGTCACATTTTAACCTAGACATTTTAATATTTGTAATCATAGCCCGGAGCACGGAAATGGAACGCATGCTTATTAACTCAAATTTGCTAAGCCCAGTTTTAAGCCAGGCCAGCATCCAGTATAACATTACAAAAACATGACTTATTTTAAGACAACGTTCAGGGTGCACACATGTGCTATAAAAGGTGCAATCTCTCTC
Organism: Rissa tridactyla; assembly: GCF_028500815.1. NCBI lineage: Eukaryota > Metazoa > Chordata > Aves > Charadriiformes > Laridae > Rissa > Rissa tridactyla. The sequence continues at coordinate 92,022,990 of NC_071469.1, forward strand.
TCCCATCCTCCTCTCAGCTTCTCACACATTCTTGGGAACCAAGAGAAAGGGAGAAGTGGAAGCCTAACTGCTGTTTTAAATGCCTTCTCCCCAGTAAACCAACACTCATCACCATATGCTTCATCCAAGAAATAACCTGCTACTATAAGGATGAGATGTGGAGTGTCAGAGATATTCACTCTTTGAGAATATAATATTTCATGAGAGCTAAGCTGGCATTTTAACTCTTGCAGAACTTTCTTGCTTATTTCCCAACAGAAGAATAAGCATACTTGTCTTTCACTGACCATTTTTCACTGATACACTAACACTTCCTGCAAAAACCTTTCCATGACTTCCTTCGCTCAACCCAATCCAGACGTAAAGAAGCAAAATTCCAGCCTCCAATCAATAATGCTAATTGCCATGAAGAGATAGGAGTTCATTCCCCCACTGGAAATGCGCATGCGGAAAAGGACACACCTTTGGAGTGTTTCCCCGAAGGCCTCTTGGGTAATGACTCCTCAATGGAATGTGTTGATGTATGTAGTACATTTTCCAAACTGTTACTGACACTGTTGATGGGGGTCTCGGACCTTGGAGTGACCTGGAAAGAAAAAAACCACAAAAATTCAATAAAATAAACTGAGGGAATGCACAAACATCACACCTTCCTCCAGAGCGAGCAGAACCACTTTGAAGGCAGTCAGGAGACATTTTCTTTTTTTAAAACCAAGGGGTGTCACTATTGATATTCCACAAGTAACAGTTCAAGGAAGTTGTTTTAGTCAGCAGCTATTCACAAATCTAGATTATCTTGGCTAATCTATAAAGCTACTTAAAGTATAATTCTTTTTCAAACAATAGTCACACAGCAGTCAATAGATATTGCAAGACCCTTAACCTCTCCACATTGCAGCTCTTAACTTTTCAACATGAAAACTAGGGGAAAAGGGCTCTAGGAAAATATCCTTTTTATGTTACATCACCTATCGACACAGATACAGACTCAAGGCATTTCAAAGTATTTCTACACAGATTACAAGTAACGAATTCCAATTTAGCAAAACCTAATGTTCTTGTCTTTGCCATTTAAAAGCCTGCTATCACGATCGTATTTCAGTGAAAAACTGCACACTAAAGATGTGCCATGCAGAAGGCTGCATCATCAAAACAGACTTCATGGCCTAATATGTACCTTCTAAGCTGCATTTAGCATAAGAAAACATATTTTCACCATTACTTAAAACTACAGTAACCAACGTAAGTCATTAGAAAAAGCAGAATCGAGCACTGCCCACTTCAGCCGCTGTCCACAAGGGCATTCATAACTATGTAGAAACACAGAAAAACATCTATTACTTGCAGTATAACATTCAGCGCCTGCCTCATAAGCAAGGCAATTACTCTCTTGTTTACCAGGTAATGAGAAGTGGATGAACAGTTACATTAGCAGTACTGAACACAAGGGTTTAAGTATCTTAAAGAGGAAAGCGTGCTTTAAAGAGGTAGTTAAGGCTAACAAAAGCACTCGCACTAACTAGTGCATTGCTTGAATTTCAATTGCCACATTTTGAATCAATGTGAAATCCTGGTATGGAGATCTGTAACTACAATTTAACATGGATTTTAGCTTTCCACAAATCACAGGAGAAAAGGTGCGTCTCAGCATAACAAAAGCAGCTATGCTTTATTCATGGTAGCTAATACCAGCCACTACAGGCCCCTGTAAGGAAAAAGGCTCACTCAGACCCTGATTACTTGAGACAGTGCCAGGAATTAGGACAATTTACACTTAAAACAATACTTTGCTCACGCAGGTAGCCTTACGTATTGACATTAATTGGAATACACAATCCAAGTCAAAAATAGCACACCCTTACCTCTATACAATACACAATAAACCTAGTGCAAGCTCCATTTTAGGACTGACGTTTATAGCTTTGGATGTCATTTAAGGCAGTAGCACAAGTGAAAGACTTGGTATACGACATCCATAAAAAAGCTCATATATGCAAAGAAATCAATCCAGAAAGACAGATGAGTGTCAGAAGAAAGCAGGATTGAGAGTACCTGCTTTGCTTTTCAGCGCTTAGAAACAAGCTTCATTTTTGATCAAAAAAGTAGACGATGTTTCTTCAGCACAGCTCTCCACCAGTAACAAAAACTTAGTATCAAGGTTTCAGTGAGAAAGACCAGCCATTAAACTTTAAGCTTGGAGGGGGGAGAATAGTTTAAATCTCCTTGCCAAAGTCAGTCTTTACAAAAGCTTATCCCACAGCATCTCTTCCCTGGAGCTCATTAAACTCTCACTCCAGCGGATGGCTGTGGAGAGGAAGTTCCAGCAGACTGAGCAATGACACCAGCATCCTCCTGGCAATGGGAGGCTGCAGAAGAGCAGCCCAGTAACAGCAGCACGACCCAGAAAATTAGATTCAGGCAAGACTACGTTATCCTAAACAACCAGGTTACAAATATTCAGAACAACCAGCAAATATAAACACAGTACTTGAAACTGAGTAAGAACACAGCCACATGGTTTTAGACAAACCTCTAAACGAGCAGTTTGCTACAATATATTGCCTCCTATCTTGTATTCCCTTCTCTCCACTATCCTTACAATAAGAATCGCGTGCAGTTTAAAATTTGCATTTTGTTTATACATAACCTCCAGTTCTTTCCATAAAGATTTAATTTCTATATACTTGGTAAAGATTAATTTAGCCCATATGTCTTGACTGACTGAGCTCATATACTATCTGGTTCAGTCGCACATCAAAGCAAAGCAGTTTCAAATTGGCCTAGAAAAAAAAATCACAAAGCTCTGATTAGTTCCAAATGGAGCGCTCTGCTAGTGAGCTGCATGGTGTTATAACCAGTGAATCTGACTGCTTGAAGCTTTCATTCCAAATTTTAAATAATTTTTTCCACTGACTTAAACATACCAATACTGCAAAGGTTTGGATTTGTTTAGGAAAAGTAAAATAATGAAAAATGGTTTGCAAATCAAAGTTTTAGTTCCAAAATAGTAACAGCTTTTTTTTTTTTTAAATTTGAAGCCAAGCAAAACACAGAGGAACAATAATCCATCAGCTATGAACTGCAGAAGATACTGCCCTGGGAGGGTTGGGAGAAATGCTGGCAGAAGTTTAACAGCAGATGCCCAGGAAGGACTTGTCCAAATTCAGCCATAGAAACTCAGTGTCAGGTGGATTCTGGGAGGAATGTTCACCACAGCTGAACGCTACTGCAATCCCAGTATGGGCTCCACACAAACAAGTACTAATACGTAGTCATTAGATTCCAAATAAAGAACAAGGCATTCCAGTGAGATAAAGATTCTGAGAAGTGGTCAGATTGCTTTGGACCTTTTGGGATCTGTAACACTTCTGAAGAAAGCCAAGATGCCATTGAAGAACAAGCATCTGCTGTTCAAGAACTGTTAAAGCAGTAACAGTCCACAGCAAAGCAAAGGTAGATAAGCTGGCATCACAGAAGCCAGAAATATTCAGGCTATACATCATAATAAACCACAGCAGTGACATTTTATAAATGCAGAAAAATTCACAAATCATTCAAGCTCTCAAAGGGCACAGCATCAGATATTTGAACGGAAGATTTTTGATTTTTCAACTTAAATTATTTGAGAACATCAGTAGAAACAGTCCACGTAGACTAATCAAATACAACGGCAACCCCAGAGAGTTAAAGCAATAGAAATATTCCTCACTATACCTAATCTTACCCTTAGCACAGCATTTTGTAGATGGCCAAGAAGAAAGCAAGCCCTCAGTTGCACCGACTCATAGTTTCATTACATTATTCATAAACTTCTTTAACACCAGAGTGGCCTGTAGGCTTATTCAATGACTCTAGAAGATGCACTACTCAAATGGGTGCAGAAGAGATTCTTAAACTATTTTTACTCAATTCTAATGTTGCATCTACTCTTTCCACAGCAAAGCATCTGCCTCACAGATGAGCTGCTGATTTTCCAGATTAAAACCTAGCTTGTCTCTTGAATTTCAAGTTCAAGTAGTAGCCATAACTGAAAATAACACAGAAAATTCATTATTACCTAATGACTAACTGAGGCTCAGCCTGAATTATTCTGTGCCTCATTCTCCACAGTAATAGACATGATCAGGACTGGTATCAGCTACTGAAAAGCGCATCCTTCCCAACATGTGCTAGACAGAAGGATGACAGAATGTCACCCTGAAGCCCTCTACTCCCAGGACTTAACCAGGAAGAGAAATAATCACTTTGACTCAGGCGTCAAGGACTAACATTGTCACAGTATCAGAAGTCATTGCTAGAATTTTAGCCATTATCACATTTTTCCCTTTTCACCTTCCAGCAAGCAATAACTTTTTTTTTCAGCAGTGTGCAGTGATTTTCTTCTCAGCATCAGAGATGTATTAACAGGCATAGATCTTCCTGGGACAGCAAAAAAGAGTTCTAAAAAGCTCTCCAAAACCCTTGATCCATCAAAAAGCACACAGGAAAAAAAAATTTGCACAACAAAGATCACCTGAAGCAGTTACTTCAACAAGTGGTGTTCCTCTTTCAGCCACTGCTACCTGAAGCAGCTCTGCCACTATCCAAGAAGTCAATACAGAAAATGGTAAATCTGTGAAGCTGGATTCAGTAACTGTTAGCTTTGCTCCCCAGGGACAACGCCTAACATCTAATATAGTAAAGTCTTTCATAAAAATAACAGGACTGATAGAAGTAAAACTTAACATTAAGAATTTTACCAAAAACAGCAATTATATGTTCCTTTTAAAAATAACCAAACAGGACACAGAAAATACATGGTTTAATAGCAAAGTATTTGCTGACTTAGTTTGAAGTGGAGCCAATGCTAAAAATCAACATAGCTAACTACCTAAAGCATAACATGACCTATAATTTAAGGAAACAATGATACAGGATCCAAGGGAATAAAATACTGATTTCTATACCTAGTTAGGTATGAAATTTAGGTCATGCATTACACAGGAAAAGTAAACAAAATATAAAAGCAGTGAGTCAGTTAAGTGAGATACTAAGGCTACAGCTAAAAGCCCCCATTGATCACACCGGAAAACTTTTTCACATAATGTTCAGTTTTCAAAGTGGCCAATGATACACTGGGAAAGTCCCACAGATAAATGCTTCTGCCAATACTTGCTTTGGAAGTCTCCATTAAAAAAGGTTTTTCATAATCATAAACTGACCTCCATGTTCGAGGCTGATGCAGATAACATGTAAGAGTGCACTCAGGAATCGGAGTACTGAAGTCTGGGGGCGGGGGGAGCCAGTCAGCTCCATTCACTCCTGCCGGTTTCATGTTAGCAAGTATTAACAGCAGCTTATTTTGAGGTTAACACCAAGGTCTTTAACACAGTGCAACCCTGCTTGCAAAAATGCTCCAGGAGAAGCTTGATGGCAAGGATACTGCCCTTGCATGCTTAGGCAGATAAGCTGCTATTTCCCAATGCAGGTACATAACTCAGGTTCCCAAATAATTTGAAAAAAATGCATTGTTAACACTCAGGTGTCACGACTTAAGGTGTTAACGCTCATGCATAAGACTGTTCACTAGGCTAAGTCTGAGCCAAAAACAAGAGCAACCAATGCAAGGGCCTGAAACCCAAAATCTACTGAGACTACAAAAATTAGGAGGAACACGACTGAGCAAACATCATCCTCTTAGTAGCAACAAGCCATTAGTCTGCCCAGCTGCTTGTGAAACCATAGCCTCAGGCACCAGCTCTGCATTTACTTATACATGCAAATACCTGACTGTTCTCCCACTGCAAGAACAAAATTAAAAACTACTCCTTTTGAAGATCTGAACTCTTCCACAAGGATGTTTAAGGAATGCTCACAAACACACCCAACTTTTCACATACCTAGTAAAGTCCTCAACACTGCTCAACACTTAAATTTACACATGTTCAGTTGCTTTGTTGGACTGGGCCATGAATGCAACTGAAAGTGCGTGGTTTGTGCTAGAAATTCATGTAGTTACAACAGCCAGGGTCTACCAAAGAGAGACAAAGGCACCAGGTGCAATCAAGTCAGGTGTGTCCATGTTTCTCAACAACTACAAAAGGTCCCACACCTACTCTTATAAGAAGTCAGTAAAAAGGTATCCATCTTTAAACACAAAGGGTGAACAGGCAATTTCACGGTGAAATGGGATAATAGATCAGATGCTTTTGTCCTGCGAGACTATTACTGGAGTGAAATGAGGCATGCAGCGCTTAAACACTATGGGACAATCACACACCTACTACAAGGCTCCATTACAAATTCGGTAGAGCAGATGGACCAAAAAAAAGTCTGGGTTATATTTTACAGACCAAGTAATTTCCACTAAAAATCCTTTTCTTAAAGAATTGTGAATACTTTGTTAATACTAGGAACATAAATCTACCATAGAGTAACTGGCCTTTAATTACACTGTGCTGTGTGTTTGTCATTCAAGACAGTCAAAAGAAGCATTTGAAAACACCTGGCAACTCTAGTTGGTGCAAAGATGTGCACTCACCCTGTAAGCCAAACAAGGGAAGCTGCAATCTGCAAAGAAGTTTTAGAATTATTTAATATTAGCTAATGCAATGTTTTCTGCCACCACTACACAGTCTCCAACAGTTAACTATATGAGCTCGCCACACAGCCAGAATATGTGGGTTTCCCGCTGAAAAGACATACCAAGTTAAAGTCTGAACTCTAAAGGGAAAAGCTCTCTGTAAAAGGCAACAGAAAAAAGCACAAGTATTAATACAAAAAGAGACAAAACAACAGCCTGTTTCATCTACCTCATCTTCCACGATTTGTTATAGCTTACTGGAGCTGCAAGTGCAACCAGTTCACTCACATTGTGCTAATTCAAGGCACTTTCATTCTCAACTTCTGGTGCATCAGACATATTTCAAAAGAGGCAGATGACAAGAAAGATTTTTTATTTTTCCTTCAAAACAAAAAAAGATATAAAATCATAATTTTACAAACCAATCATTAAAAACATCTCTAAAACAAAAGAGATAACTGCTTATATCTAGACCTTGAAAGAGACACTACTGCTCTGTATCCCAGCACTGATGTGCAAGTATGTCCCTGTTTCTCCACCTGAATGCAACCAAAAGCTAAAAACACATCTACCAGAAGGAAGACTACCTTAACTTCCCCAGAGAATTCAAAGTGTAGCATGGTCTCACCTGCTAAACGAGCCTTTAGCCTTTAATGACACATCTGCCTTTAAAGCATTAATACTATGTTGACTTTAAAGCTGCCATATTTATGTTGCCAGTATATGGGTGGGAAATTGCCCCAACGGGACCAGCGCGTACAGTTGGGAGGTTAAAGACAGTCAAAGAAGCAACTCTAAAATCTGCTGAAGTATAATCCAAGCAATGATACCATAAGCCTTTCCCTGGTAGAATGGTTCCTTGCCATTCTTCTGCAACAATTCACAAATTAACAAGGTTGGCAGAAGTAATCTGAGAAGTCACAAATTCACCAAATTTAATTTCCCCCTCCTTCCCCTCCTCAATATCCACTGAAGTAATAGCTTGAGTGTAACAAAATTACTTACGGTAGAAAAAGTAAGACGCCGGAAAAGAATTTATAATATGCATGAAAAATGCTCACTTTCACTATTTATCATCACAACTTGGCAGGTCTTTAATTAAAATTAAGATCTTACCCTTAAGTAATTGATCTTATTATTTCTGGATCACTGCAGCTATTTACAAAAATCCTGAAACCCAGTATTGGCCAGAACACCTGTTAGAAAGTTTATCCTTTCCAATGCTTATTATTGGATACTCATACCAACGAGACCAAAGGAAAAATTCTCTTTCAGCACGAGGCAAGAGCAAGGAATTTACATGTTTGCTCATTACAAAACCCAAGCAAAGAAATACACATCTGAACCACATCAACCTCTTTTTCCTAGATTTAATACCCATTTCAAATCTAAATAGGGAATAACGTTAATTCAACTTGCTCCAATACTTTTGCCAAAGAGTAAAATCAAATTCTAGTTTAAGCATGACAACGGTTCTCTTTTCAACAGACAAACTAGATCTAGCATTTCTATAATAAGATTCTGTGGATTCACAGAAACTCTTATCTATATTCTCAGGAATAAACATACTTTTTTTTTTTTAAAGGAGAAAAAGGGCTCAAGAGCAAGTAGTAAAACCGACTTCCCAGTATTTGACTATAGAAGATACTATAGACTACACATGTCCCTTTACCAGAGCACACTTAAAAGCATCACAGGCACTGCAGCACTGAAGTCCATAGAAGAATCAGAGCTTTACCCTGCTAGAAAGAGGTAGTGCTGTACCAAATACCCAGCTAAAAGATGACAGGATCACAGTTTTAGCAATTCAAACATTTAAAAAAACCCCATACTAAACCAAATGGCTAAATACTTCCAAACAAGGATGCTGTTCAGTACCTTTGAAGTCAGACACTGGAATGCTTGTTAGGTGTGGTTAACTACGGCTGGCTCTGTTTTTCCAAGGAGGATCTGCATACAGCTTGTACACTGATTCAATTAAAACAGTTTGAGGTCTAGTACAGTTCAAAATGTCCAACACCTTACATCGCACTTTTTTTTATTCCAGAATAACACACCTGTACTTTTCTTCCAGAAGAGATGAGGCCTACTTCAATGTTCCTTAACTGACAACTAAGTGTTAGAAGGCAATCAGTAGGAAAAAAAAAAGAGTAAATAAAAAAAAAGTGAAGTGGAACACACTCTTAAAACAAAAACTTCATTCAGCCTGCGCAAAAAAAAATGGGAAAACAGTTCACGGAAAAAACAACATCATTATTAGCTCAACACAAATTTTTTGGCTGCTCTGTCCCTGATGTTTGGATGTACAATCCATTTCCAAAGCGAACTAATTTAGGTTCTTAAATTCAAGTTCATCACGTAACATATGATTAGGCAAAGTGAATTTGGTGGTAATTAATACTGTCTTCCAAGGATCCCTTTATATGTTGAGCTTATTTCTGAAAACATTGCAGGTTTGAGACCAAACCATTTTATCAGAGTCACAAAAACTCTCAAACAAGAATACCAGTAAGAAGTGAGCCAGAACTGGAAGCCTCCCATTTCTTAACTGGAACATCAAGGGGCACGTGTAATCCGCATTGCCTCAAGTACCGTGAATACTAAAAGGACATGCAAGGATTGGCACATATCACCATCTGGAAGCTACAAAACCTGCCCCTACAGCTCCTGAGGTTAATTTCATGTGTTTTTGAAAATGAGATCATTCCCAAGATAGCAACTACTGATATCAGTGAGTAAACACCTCTAATCCTAGCTAGCAACTGCTGTTAACATGGTAATCTACTAATGCTATGAAATACCTTCAGTGGGTTAGGAGGCTAAAAATTAGGTTTTTCATGACTTATTCAATCCCTACAAAGCTAGCATAAAAGCCATAAAGGCATCTGACACAGATCACTTAATAGCTAAATTGCTTAACTCGCTGAGGACTTTAAGGACTCAGTTTCTACCCAACAAATAATTGTTTTTTCCAACTCATCATTCTACAGATTAAATAGAAATATCTGAATATTTCTGAAGATTGTGTATGTAACTTCAGTCGCCTGTAGCAAACAGTGCAGAAAGGTGAAGTGGACCCCACAGAGCATCGGCTCTACACAGCTCCCAGTACATAGTCTTTAGTTATTTCTAAGTTTTAGATGAGCCTGGGGAATTAGCACGGGTGAAAAATAGCATCTTATGCTATAAACTTGAAATAGCCATTGGTGCAGTATTTGGAAGCTGACTAGACAAGAGCCATTTTCCCATTCACAAGGTATCAACCTGAAAGAGCCACATAACTACAGTGTCACTGACTCTTATTCCCTTTCAGCTGCAAACAAACTGTAGTCAGACCCACCATTTGTGACCCTGGTTCTGCAGCTGAAGCCACAACCAGGTCACTGCATTAAGCGAAGAGCTCTTGTCAGCCAGCTCGCAGAGCATTATCTTATTTCCCTGTTTTTACAGAATGATCTCAATGAGTAGGTGAAACAACTCCAAGAAATACAACGTGACAGACTCATGAATAACTTCTCTAGTTCTGGAGGTTATGTCCTCAGTGTTACTAACGCATGTAGACTTTTAGAGAGAAAAAGTAAGCCCACGCAGAGATGCATATTATTATGGCTAGATGGGTGCCAGTATCCAAGTAGGTCCTGGTATGTCATTATCTACAAGACATAAGCCTAAGGGGTTCTTTAAAGACAGCATCACTGCAGCCTCTAAACAACCAAGAATGAATAGAAACATTAAATTTTCACCTCTAGCAAAAAGAGACGTTAATTGTCCTAAGTCGTACACAACAGAAATCTGAACGGATAGTTCAAGATGTTGGGAGACAGTTTTGGGGGATTTCTCCCTTCTCCGTGGGTCACAAATTCAGTAGTGGCAATTTGCCTATCAAAGCACCTGGATGAGTACATGCAGAGCAGGAGACATTTGGCTACTGGTTTTCACGTGCCCTAATGCTTCCAGCTCCCCCTCCTCTACGAAAAGAGCAGCAGTTTGCAGCTCTAAGCACTATACATCAGCACAGAAATGAGCTTTCAGATGCTAGGCTCTAAATGCTGGCCAGAAAACCATTCTATCTCCTTCGTAGCAAAGGTATAAAAGCCAGCTGAACAGGCATCTTAAGGTGCTAAACCAGCCTGAAAACTCAGTTGCATCATTTCCGGACCAAAATAAGACCATTATGGTTAATCCCAGAAACAAAAGGTTTTAAAGACCTGATTCTTTAGATATATGCCTGGGCTTCATTTGAAGACAATTTGCACTGTTTCGATTTTTAAAAACCACCTTAGATTTTATGCCTGCAAGCAAAAAGTTTGAAGAATCCACAACTCAAGTCCTGCAAGCGTTGGCACCACTCAAACCCAGCAGAAAATACAGGACAAGACTAGGGGCAGAAATGATCACCTTGACAGAGACTAAAGCAATTGTTGTAGAACGGGCAGTGTTCTCCCTACTTAGGGCAAGGAAACTTAATATTCATTTTGTACTATCAAGGAGAAACCACGAATCTAGTAATTACTGACCTACTTCAAGCCAGACACAGCCACCTCTTCCTGTAAAATTAAGATTCATATAATCCAAGAATAATCTTGAAAAGCACAAGTTAAAGCAAAAAGATATTGGCAGCTGTTTTGAGCCTCCTTGTAGTCAGCAATTGCAGCAGACAGTAAAAGACAACAGCAAACAGCAGTGGTTTGCATCACTAACCAACTTCAAATGTGTCCACCTACGCCGAAGCAACTTTAAGGATCATGAAGTGTTTACAGTAATTTCCTATCAACTATTCAGTCTCTTCATTATTATACAACAGTTATTTTTCAGCAATTTCGCTGTTAGATGTGAAAGAGATAGGAGATGGGAAAAGGACTGCAAGCTCCAATGCTGTGGAAAAAAGCTGTAGCTAATATCAAGTTGGGTCATATTTTAATAGGACTGAGTAAGCAGAAGCAGCACGTTTCCATTTGTTTCTGCAAAGAGAGCAAAGAGTACGGTTCAACTTTTTTGTTGCATCTCCCTGAATAAACAAGTTAATGTAAATCATCAGGAATTGTAACAGGACTCCTAGTTATACAGAAAAACAGATAGTCACACATGTTAGTCCCTATTCCCACGCTCAGCACAAGGGAAACGCCGAAGGATAACTAGCCCTACTCACAAAGAGCTCCCTATTCGCAGGCCATTACGCATCCCCTCCATTCCAGCTTCCAAAAGTTTCTCAGGACCTCAAGTGGCGACCACTTCTCCAGCTCATTTTCTAAGGATGAGCTCAAAGAGGTTCGCGCTTGAGAATTTAGGAGCAGCATCCATACAACGTAACACACAGCGCTGACTTCAAGTACCAGCTTAGCGTAGGCTCGAGCTGTAGTAAAGCAACACGAGTGATGAGAAAGTGCTGGCTCCGGGGAAGAAATTCTCCTCCAATTCTGAAGAGGCCGAAGCAAGCGGGACTCTTGGCAGGCAGCAGCCCAGCGCGGCTCACTTTCTCTTGACATCTGCATTGGGTTTTTTTCTAGGTGATGTTACAACACAAGTATTGTCACAACATAACTTGGTAACATCACAAGATCTAAGTCCACAGTGTTGGAATTTATTCGTGCATATTTAAATGGGGCCGAATGGAGAAAGACATTGTTTTTTTTCCACTTGCTTCATCCAACTCCTGTTTTAAGCCAACTGCTTACTCTAAAAGTAGCAAAATTACCCAGCTATCAACATTGAAAACATTTAACAAATTTAAAAGAGGAAATCTGCATCTGTTCAAACAAAATACATATTCCAGAAACTGTGAATGCAAAGTCACCTTCCCCCCCGATTCTGTACTTAGCGACCAGTATTCTTCAACACCAATTTCTTTAAAAAAAGTATATATTTTTTTTTGAAGAGACAACCCTTCAATAGGTTCAGAAGGAAAAACACAACCCAATAATCAAATGACTGTCCTGTATGCCTTATTGCCGGCACAAAAAATGGTAGGATGGATTCTCCGTCCATCTTAGATTGACATAAATAGTGCCAGAGTTTTCCAGCTACATAAATCGTGCACAGTTCGTGAAGCTTTGAAAGCATACTGTAAGAAATGTTCCTGCCTGCATAATTTTATCTTTTTTTACTCATCTTATTTTGAGAAAGCTTGTATATGATTTACAGTCTTTCCTTTCAAACATAGGGTCCATGCATCTTTTGAATAAGGGAAGTTGCAAGTAGTTAAGTATCTGAAAGGAAGCTTTTTCTGGTTTCAATCATACTCTTCTACGTTCTGTGCGAAATATTCTTTTTCCATTTATATTTTATTCACGTAGAAGTTTTAACTGAATAAAGGGGCATTCCCATACCCTGTTCTTTCTCCTTAAAAGAAAAGGTCAGGAACAAGCACTGTTTAAAGACATAGGAAGGGAACATAAAGAGAAATACGAAGTTTAATAATACTCATCTAAATTTTATAATTAAAGCAGTGGCATTCAGAGAAACACAAAATTGGAAGGAAATTTGTATTCAGGAGAAGACCAAGCATACATTTCTCTCTCAATCTGAAATTCAATGTCAACTTAATGGAATCTATACTGAGCCCTCAGAACCAGCTTTATTTAGGATACTACTCCAAACATAGGGATTTTCATGGTCTTTAGACATAAACCATCTTTCCCAATAGAAGGGTAACGTAGTTATTTGCTGACTGAGTCTGTACATCCCCAAAAGCTACAGCCTGTTAACTGATGACATGCACCCACTTAGCTGGTACTTAGTTTGAACTTTCAAGCAGGTTAAATTCAGTCTAGAAGACAGTCCGACTCCCTAATTTGTGGCAGGCTAAGAGCACTTAAGCAGTCAGTAACATATCCAATTACTAACAGCACCTCTTAAAATGTTACTGTCCAGCTTAATTGCTGGCAATTGAATAAACGAACAGCAAGTTAAGAACAGTGAACCACTGACACTAGGATCAATACCCAAGAGATTCTGGGTGACAGGCAACCACAACATTTCTTTAGGTTTAGTATCAGAAACTCAAAGTGTTTGCCATCACGTCTGTCTAAACAAAACCCAAACTCACCAAGATGCCTTTGCCACTGGGCAGCTATTCCCAAAGCTGATCCCCCTTTCCAACTTCTTCCAGGGAAACTTTTAAACAGGTGCTTACTCCCAAATCTAGAGATATTACACGTTTGTTTCCCCTACTAAATCACTGGTCTTCCATGCAACTGGCAGGGCCGTCCCCTCAGCAGATGCACTGCCAGAAGCAATCAGTTAAGGTCTATAGTGCTGCCTGTTGATCAGCTTGTGAACCCCTTCTCACTTAAATATCATGAGCCCGTAAAGACTCCCCTCTTTGACCATCCCCATCATCAACCAAGCAAGCAATCTCTGCCAGTCTCTTAGGTCGCCATTTATCACTAAAACGCCTGTAGTAAAAGAAACGTTTAAAATCAGAGCTGAAGACACAACCCCAGGCCGGTCAGCAGTGCCATTAGTGTGCAAAAGCAGGATACCCACCTTATGGCAGCCAGGATAGGTTGCCATGGTGTTGAGGGTAGAGGTGCTGGGATTCTTGCTGGTGCTGGCCATGATGTTCTGGATCTGGGTGAGCTCTTGCCTCAGCACCTGTTTCTGGTGGAAGCTGAAAGCAGGGTGGTTGGACGCCATGGTGAAGAGCAACAGGAACTCATCCCCCGTGCGACCCTCGTTGAGTTGTAGCCCATAGTTGTTGATGACCGAATCGATGTGGGTGAGGGTACGGAAGAGGACCCCGGCCGCCTCTCGGTGGGCAGACCCGAGCAGGGCGAGGGAGACCAAAAGTTTGCTGCGTACCACCTCGTCCGTCAGGTTGGTGAGGCTCCCCAGGTCGGCGGGGTTGTTGGCCTTGATTTCGGAGTCGCGGAGGGAGTGGTAGTCCTTGCGGGCCAGGTCCTCCAGGCAGGCGCCCAGGAAGCGCAGCTCCAGCGGGATGCAGAGGTCCAGGAGGCCGCAGAGGAACTCCACGCGCTGCGGGGAAGGCAGCTCGGAGAACCAGCGGTACACGCCGTCCCGCTGCAGCCGCGGGCACCGCTTCTCCACCATGGTGCTTCGCCTACCCCCGGCCCGGAGGGAGCACGCCCTGCTGGGGGCAGCGCCGGCGAGGCCGGGCGGCAGCGCCCCAAGGGGGGCCCGCAAGGCCGGCGCCCCGACACCCCCCGAGCGGCCCCCTCCGCGCTCGCGCCCCCCCGGCAAACCCGCCCCCCGGGGGGCGAGGGGGCAGCCCCCGGCGGCGGGCAGGGCCGGGCCGGGTCCCCCCCGAGGGTGGCCGCCGGCGGCGGCGCAGGCCCGAGGGCTGAGGCGCGGCCTGGCCGCGGGGTCCCCGCCCGGTAGGGCCCGGCGGCCCCGAGCAGGCCTCTGCGCTCCCGCGTCCTTCCTCACGGGGCGGCTCCTTCTCTCAGCCGGGCGCCGGCTGCCGCCATCCTCCGCGCAAGCCCGTCCCGCCGCGCTGGGCCCCGCCGGAGCCGCCCCGCCGCGGCCGCCGCCACAACCGCGGGAAATAATCCCTCGCTGGAAGGCAGCGAGCAGGCGGAGGGGGACCGGGACACCGCACGCGCGCGCGCACCGCCGGTCCGCGGCGGAGGGATCCCGCGGTGAGAAGTCCCAGCCAGCAGCGGAGCGGGGGGGAAGAGAGAGAGAGAGAGGAAGGAGCGATGGAGCGCCTTCACTCCTGGCCTGACCCTGCGGCAGGCCCCGCCCACCGCCCTGCTGATTGGCCGAGCCGTCTACTCGCAGATGGGCATTGGCTGCCAGCACGCTATTACCCCCACCCCCTTCCTCGCGTACGGGAGCGAGGTCTAGGGGGGGCTGTCAATCACCAGCTTTTATCTCCCCTTTGCCCCCTCCCCCGGCGCTGATTGGTCGAAAAGACGCCTAAATAGGAGAGGGGCGGGACCCACCGCCTTTTGTCTGCGGTCGTTCGCTGGTGGCGGGTGTGGGGTTGTCCTGAGGCGCTGGGGTCGGGCCTGAGGGAGTGACTCATCTGCCCTTAGGGCAGAGCTGTGCCTTCCCCTGCAATGGGGTGGCCCCGCAGAGGTGCTGTAGTGACCTATTTGGGCCTGAGGTTCCCGTGTCACCCCCCTCAAGGCAAGGGTTGTCCCTGTGGCCTGGTCTTGGCCGGAGTGGAAAGATGCCTCCAGGCACTATCCTGACTGACTTCCAAAGTCACGTTCCACCAACTTCATTCTCTCCTTTGTGGCAGGCGCGTTTGCAGTTTGTCCACTGATTCAAAGAGCGCTCCCCATGCTCTTTGCTAATCCTAGTGCAGTACATGCCTTTTCCCTCACTTTTCTGTCAAAAGCATTCTTGCGGAACCTTATGGCCTAGAAGAGGGAATGGCTACCATGCTGTCTTACCTTAGCTGTTGTTTTAGGATGGCGAAGGGCCCCAAGGATGGAGGGGAGGGGTGCCGTGTGGCGGGTGCATGATCCCAAAACCCCAGTGAAGTGTTTGGCACCAGCGTTGGCCTGAGCAGTCACCGAACCAAGCCCCGCTCTGCAGCCGGAGCTGTTTTGCCTGTTGCCTTTCAGATTGTCTCTAAACACTGTGTGGGAACAAAGGAGATGCTAAAGGCCTCTTAAAATTGTACATTTTCTCCCTCCACATTCCCATTCTCAACCATGATTCTGGCTGACAGCAGTGTAGCGATGCACATTTTGAAGCAGTTTTATCGTCTTCAGATTTGCCAACAGATGGCATCCAGCAACCAAGAGGCAGATGCATTTCTTTCTTTTATAATGTTTTTCCACGGCACCGGGCTGTTTGTCTGCTGTAGCCCAGTAGCCAGCCTGCGCACCAGCTCGATAAATGGTACGGGTGGAGATCTTTAAGTAGAGCAGGCCAGGAATAACATTTTTAAATGCAGCCCCAGGCAGGCAAAGGATGATTCCAGACTTGATTTTTATATGATTGTAATCTCCTTGGAAGATGGACCGCGTGTTTTATTTTAGCAAGTGCAATATTGCTGCAACGCAGATAAACAAAAGAGCTAGCGCTGATGTTTTTATAAGCACAATTGCATTTTGTCTTGAGTTGATCTTTATGGGATGCACACGATGCCCGAATGCGGGCTGCTTTCTGTCACATGAGTTGTGTGAACACTCCTCTTGGTACCGTATAAGAGAAAAAGGCTTATTCCTTTGGGTGATGGTTTATTGGAAATCTCATTATACACCTTGCTAAGATGAACTGCTGCACCACAAAAATTCCAAATGCTGGTAGTTTATCCTTTTTTATTTCCCTGTGGAATAGCATAGACTATCAACTGCCTTTATTGAAGTCCTACTGAAATGCAAGGGTAAGCAGTCAAAGGACGTTTACTGGGGTTGCATAATGTCATATATTGTAAAGCAACACAACTCTGCTTCTGTCTTGAAGGCTCCTGCTCTGAGAGGGTCCTTGAAAATCCCACAGCCTCTCCGTGTCCTTTCCTTTCAATGATCCGTCATTGAGTGCAAACCATATGTGCTTCCTTTTCCTGCCGTGCCTGGTATTGTCCATCAGAGGAAGGGACGTGCGGAAAACACAGGAAGGGCTCTCAGTCCTTTAGGAAAGGTTTGCATTGAATTGCAGCACGGACCAGGCAGTAGGCATAAGGACGCCGAGTTCTTTGGTGGCCTTTCTGCTTACATTGGTGTCTTTAGCCCAGCTAAACCCATCCTGAAAGGACTACGCTGTGCTCAAAGTCAGGTATCTGATGACTACCTGGTCTGTAGCATGCTGAAGGTTTAAACTTTTCTGCGTGGGAACCAGGTCTAAGCCTGAGCCCAAATGAAAGTTTGAATGAGAATTTTGCTGCTGAAGAGTGAGTCTGTGGTTTACAGCCAGAGCAGAAATTGTTTGCCTTCAATGCCAGACAGTAAGACAAACTCTAATCTGAAGTGTTGTATACGAACCGGGAGCTTTTCTCTGATTAGAAGTGGCTTTGGGTGAAGCCTGAGGAAACCAAAAGGAGCATGACATATAATTTTGTCACAAGCCACCAAGAATTCCTGGCTAGCCAGCGGGCAAAGCAAGGAACTGCCCTCAGCAAGATAAATCAACTTTGTAAGAGCTCATGTTTCTGTTGCCCGAGGCAGCGGGTTGCGAGTGAGGGTGGGTCGGGGGTGCCCGTACAGCCATGTCCCCCGAAAGAGCATAGCTCTCTGGGCACCAAAACGGGCTCCTTGTTTCATCCCCTGATCATCCTATTTCCTGCATCTTCTCCTTGTAAATTCTCCTCATGTGTGTTTGAGACAAACAGCTGGGGAAGGTTCCTTGTCGGAGTAATCAGTAAACAATAACAGAGAGTGCAGTTATTTTCTGTTTTCATATTTTCAGCACATGCAGAAGCTGTCTCAGTCAGGCGAGAGGAGAGAGTCCATTTCTTCAACACTGGATGCCTCTACTTTAGTTCTCACCTTCCATCTTGAGATTCCGAACTCTTGTCCTTGGATTTCCTCAATCCTGTTTAACCAAGGAGCCCGACTGAAGTCATTTTCCTTTATGTCAGAGCAAATGTAGCCAAGTCCACAAAGATAATTTCTTCTTCGTGTGAATTTGACTCAATGCCACATGGAAAGTTGAAAAGCAAATAAAAATTAACTGAAAGAAATCAGTGTGAGGCGGGTAACTGAGTCCAGTGCGAAAGGAGCTATTTTGGTTTTTTATCCACAGAGTCAACAGGAGATGAGAATCTCCACCTGTTGAAATGAGAAGGGGAGCTTTGTTTAGGAGGCTGTTGGTTAACAGGACAGTTGAGTTACCCAGATCTATCTCATGTCCAAAGCTCCCAGCCCACAGGACTCCTCCAGAGGAACCTTTTCAGAGCTTTTGTCTATCACCTTTTAAAAGTTTTCCAGTTCCTTTAGGAGGCTGTTCAATGCTTGTCATTAAATGGGCAGAAGCTTTTGCATGTTTGGCATTTTTGGATGTCCTAAACATGGCTTAAATTTTAGCAGATTCTTCTGCCAGAAGTTCAACCTTGAAATACTAAGTCTTCTCCCAAAATGACTTGCAAAGCCACAGATGAACCTGCTGCTGTCTTGGTCTCACAGGGTATGAGCTGCGACGGGCATCCTTCCCTCACGTGGGTTCCACCCAAAGCCAGCTTTCCCCCATTTTGGAACTGAATGCTGTGCCAGGACGATATGCTGAGAGAAAGCGTACTTCTGTATATCGATGTACATAAAACTTGACCGGCTCTGTGTTGTTTTGAGCGGGAGCTCTGTGTGCTTTCCCCCTGGAGCTGCTGGCTCCTTTGTGGTACTCAGCACTGCCTCCTTGCATGTCCTCTGCTCGATCCCACCTCCCACAAAGTTTCCACTGCTCATTAGCCCTCACCTCTCCCCACATGCCCTTCCTGGCTGCCCTTTTCCAAAACCTTGCTCCCCGTTGCCATATAAAACCGCCCATTCTGACCTGCCCGACATCCACCTCTCCCATTCCTCTTCCCCTCAGTGAAGGCTTTTGATCCTGCAGCTCCACCCCAAACTCTCCTTTTCTGCTGGGACGCCGTGAGTGACAGGAGCAATAGCGTTGCGTGCCGCCTGCGCCGTTATTCGGAAGGGAAAGATAAATATTGTTATTGCATGTTCACTCAACTACTTCTGTGCACACACGGGTTATTTCCTGTAAGGTTCCTCGCAGATGCTGGAGTTGGAGCTCTTGGTTTTGAAAAAACAAACAAACCCCAGCTTTGAAGCACATAGAAAAATATCACGTGGGCTTTGGGAAAAGGGAGGAAAAAAAAAAAATTAAAAAAAAAGAGGCCAGATGCCGGGCCTGCAGCATCCCTTGCAGTATGCCTTTCAAGTAATAAGCCGCATTGGGCAGGGGTGGTGGCAGGTGTCCTTGCTGTGACAGCAGCAAAAGCAGGATGGATTAAAGGCTGGCAGTGATGTGACGGGGATGTGTGTGTGTGTGTGTGCACGCGTGTGCGTGCGAGTGTCACTGCCCTCTGCCGATAGACTCCGGCAGGCACAGATCTATCTTTAAATAGGGATTTTTTGGAGGTTGTGGGTTTTTGTCCAGCTGAAGGCATAAGGGACAGACTCGCCTCTCCCTGAATAAAGGTCCCCCACTTCGATCACCACCCTGTCTCATCTGTCACCTTTCAAAATTCAAAGCGCGAGTCAGCCCTGAACTTCCCTCGCCCCGCGTCCCCTGTGTCCCTTCCCTTGTGGGATCGCCCTGGCACGTCCCTTCTTGGCCCCAGAAGCCAGGCAGACCTTCTGGCTTTGTGTGGTTCCCATGGGGCTTGTGTCAGCGTGAAAATCCACAGCCCCTGGCTGTCAAAAACGCTTCCCCCAGCTCCTTTCCCTTACTCCTTGCATCCGTCTCAGAAACCGCTGCAAGAGAAATATTCTTGGTTTTCCCTGTCTTTCACTGCCTGTGCTTTGGCCTGTCCCCCCCTTTCCTGCTCTGCATGGCTGGAGGGATGGGGATGTCTCAGACTTCGCTGAAGGTACAACCTCCTCGTCCCCACCGTCCCCGTCACGGGGCAGCTATTTCCTTTCGATTCCTGCTCTGAGTTCTTCCTTACTTTAATCTCACCCCAGGAAAGTCACGTTTTGGGTGACTCTTTACAAAACAAGGGTGTGTTGCAATCCTTTTCCTTTTACTTGAGCTAGCACAGCTGCTCGCCACGCTGGGGTCCAGGTTTCCAGAGCCAACGTTTGCCCCATGCAGCTCCGGCAGCCCGGGAGGGATGTGCAGCCACCCAGGATGGAGCCGTCCTCTCCCATCCACAGGCCGATTCCAGCTCTCATCCATTACACAACGTTCACTTTACTCTTGGCTACAGCCAAATCACTTTACAGCTGCGAAGGAAAGTCTGGAAGTATTTACTTGACTATTCCAGTGACATTCCTTGGGGTGTTTTCACATCATATCCCTCCTCTCTCGCCTTTGGTCGGTATTCCACTAACCAGCTAGATCCCTTTAAAATGCTCAAGAAGGCACGAGGAAGAGAAGGAGCGCGCACAAGCATTTACCGAATATAAGTCTAAAGTTCAGTGTTTCTTTGCAACATTTGAAATTCATGGTACACTTGGTGTCAGAAATACCAGCTCGGGCAAGGGAGAGAATGCCATCTGCCCACCTGCTGGCCCCACACTTCAGACCCTTCTGTGCAAACATCTAATATTTACGTGTTGCGACGCGCACTGGAATTGCACGCTGGGGATGATTTCCTGAAGAAACCCACAAATAACTTCTGAATGACGACCAAAATGAGAAAATTGGGATTGGTTCACGGGCAATTCATGAATAGAAAAAGAGATGAAATTAGCTGAATGAACTGTTCATTATGCATTATTCAGCCAGCTGTACTAATTAGTGCCTTAAGGACTGTTCCTGTTCCCACTGCAGCCAACTCCAGAACTCCTTTTGATTTCAGTGGGAGCAGGACAGAGCCCTCAGAGAATGGGCCTGGTGCCTGCTTCCTCTGCAATGCTTCTTTTTTTTCTTCTACTATTGCTTATTGATTCCAACTTTTAGTGTTTTCTATTAAAAGGACTACTTCTAAAGTGTCCTACGTGATGATCAATTAATCGCAGGAAAAGAAACGCACCGTCAGTCTCAGAGTGTGTGTCTTATGCCCGATGTGTTCTCTGAAGGGGAAGGTTTTTCATACGTCTTCTTTTGCATTGCTTTTATCCAGACTAGGTGGTACCGAGGAGCACAGAAGCTTGAAAACTCTTTGGAAAACACGAATCGATCCAGAAATGTCACTAGGGCAGAAGGTGCAAGAATTAAATGTTTGCACTCTGAGCCCAGAACTTGCAGCTGGGCATTTAATTTTTTTTTTCTTCTGTCTAAGGATAATGTTTATGATGTTTCTTTCCCACCAAAAGGTTCCTACAGCACAGTTTTGCTCTGAATGTGGCAATGTTAGAAAAAGACATCAGTTCAAACTGGTGCGTGTGCCTTTGTCAGACTCGCCTCAGTAGCAGACTGCTTTGTCCTGCTTTCAGGTTTATAACATGCAATATTCTCTGCATCGGTCTCTCCATCAGACCACTTGGGCTAGTGACCAGAATAACAGGCTTTATGTCTTGCTTTTCTTACCATGGGCAAGCCAACACCATCAGGAGAAGCAAAACCTGATTCTGGTGTTGCTTGTGGCAGACTGCAATGTCATTCTGCTTCCTATTTTATTCTGGGTTGCAAAATTTGGAGAGGCACAACTGCAGACCATCATCCACATAATCTTTCCTGCTGGTGTTGAGGCCAGGGAGGACCCAGGCTGACGCTGAGATCCCAGGTTGAACTCGAAGGGATCACATTCACATGAATTACCCCAGTCTCACTGCAGAGCCCTTCTGTCCCCCCAGCCCAAGGCAGCGGTGTCTTCACTGGGGACTGTGCAGAGGATTGCTGGCCATGTAGCAGCTTCCCATTTACATGGAGACACACGCAAGTTTTGCCTCGATTTTTCCCAAGCCCGTCCGTGTCGTAACAGACATCTTTTTTCTCCCAGTTCTTTTGATCCCTCGGTGAGCAGCAGCATTGCAACTCCCTGGTGCTGCTGGTGGGTTTCTGCCCCAACCTGACCCACACCAAGGTGGAGCTGCTTGTGGGTTTCCTTCCCTGCCATTCGGTAAAATTGCCTGCTGGGGAGAGAGCAGAGGATGTCCCACCAGCACAGCCTGGAGGAATCTCCACAGCCTCACTCCTTGGGCTTCTCTCCACAGACTGCCTAAAATGGATATAAAGGAGCCTTAGATGGAATTTATTTTCTTCCTAAAACCATCCTTAAAATAACAAACACCAGAAAACTGGTGACATGCGGTACATCTGTTAGAATAACATGGACCTTCTGTCTGTAATAGAGGAAACTCCAAATAACGCTTTGATTTGTGTTTCCTTTCTTCTCCTTCCTCATCTCCTCCTCCTCACTGCTGTATACAAATCTGTTCTGCAAGCTCAAAACCACCAGTTCTCTCTCTCGTGACAAGCTTGTTTTTATCCCATGTGATAGTTATTTAATTTCCTCTTTGCTTCTAACACAGCTAATATTTATCTTTCCTTCTGGGATTGCGTCTTTGTTTATACGCTAATGTCAAGGGGTAAGGACAGCGCTTCTTTCGATCCAGCAGACCAAATTCCTGCCCTCTGACTGCGTCTCATGGAATAGCATCTTCCCTTGCAGGCGGTCCCGCAGCAGCCAACGGTCCCAGTTCGGAACAGCAATTAGGATTAAAATACGTGTTTAAAGTTAGCACACGTAGAAGTCCTTTTCTAAATCGGGACGCTGTCTAAAGCAGAGCCAGTGGAGTCACTGGTACGGCAGGCAAGGTTCAATATGCAGAAGGCTATTAAAATCTGGCCCGGCGTTAGCTGCTTAATTGCTTCCCCAGAAACAGCGAGGCTGTGAAAACAATGGCTAATGGCCATTTCTCCGTCTTTTTTTAAGACGACCGTTTAAACACAGAGTTTAAACATATGTAAAACGAAGATTGCAAGGCACCGCTTCCAACAATTCGACTGAAATCAATACGACCCTTAGCAAAGGCAGGATCTTACCAGGAGGTGTGTTTGGTCGCTTTTCCTTTGTTCAAAGCTACACTCTAAACCGAGATAGGAACCATCTTTTCCTCATTAAATTTGTTTCCCTTCAGCACTGATCCTTTCACTTCATTACCACATGCAATTTTTTAAAGCCCTCATAGCTAATATCACAACTATAGATCGAGGGTTTATTTATAGCCCTAAACTCCGCAGAGAGCTGTGTGTCTTGTTGCTGTGGAAACTGGGATTCTAAAAGTAAAAGGATTTTAAAGGGATTTTAGAAGAGACCTGCTGAATTTGAGTACTAGCTTTCGCTTCCAGAGGTCTGTGTTCAACTGTGCCTTAAACTTGCCAGTGAAATACAGCCGAAGGTCTCAGCTGGCCCTCAGGGCACACTGGTCCTCTACTCTTTTTTATGCTCTGGCACTTTGCCGCCTGGTTTTTGCTCTGTTGTGAGACAAAAGACGCGCAGGTAGCTACGGGGAGGTGTTAAACTCTTGGTGTCGGCAATGGCACATTTACCAGGCTCGGGGCAGTTTGCTTTTTTCTCTTTCTTTCATTGTTTTTTGGCCACTTTTTGCCAAGGGAAATACCACCTTACGCAGCTAAGTTTGCAAACCTCCTGCATGCTGCAGCAAATTCAGAGCTTTGAGACTGGCATGGGTCAGTGTTTCCTGCAAATTAGGTTTTATTGTATTAAACAGTTATTTAAATGATTTTATTTATCTCTGGGTATAGTGTGTAAAGGACAAGAGCATGATTCATGGGCTGGGTCCTACTTAACGCTCAGCATCCTCTCTTGGCAGGTCAGCAACGGGCAGACTCGCACTTGGCAGAAGTGCCCTGCTTTACCTGGGGCAGGGATCTCGCCGAGCCACCCAAGGAAAAGCCAGTCCTTCCCCATGGTCCATCTAGGGATCCTCAGACCCAAGCCAAGCTCCTGCATGAGATGCCAAAAGCCAGTAGCGTGACACCCCCTCCGCCTGGCCGTGTTCTGCGCGAGGCTGCCCGGTCATCGCAGGAACGCTGGGCTCGCCACCGCCCAGGCTTTTTCCGTGCCTCTAAATGTCAGGTGTCCCCCACCACCCGGGGGACAAATCTTTGGAGAGCTCTGCCAAAGGGCTGCATGTAGAACTTCTCTGGCTACGGGCGTCACTTTCTAGCAAGAGCTAAGCTTTAAAAAAACCTTATAATTCAAGCAGCAATTCTGTTTACAAACCAGCTCCAGAGCCCAGTCTAACCTGGGCAGAGATTTGAGATGCTTCCAGGCTGCTGAGCTTGGAAAAATATCCTGGAAAATGCCACCCTGTCGATATGGGCAAGGGAGAGGAGGGGGAAAGGCAAGGACGGGCAATGTAACATGACTAGCCCAGTAGCATGTGTCTTAAATTCGCGAACAAGGCACAAATGTCAGAGCTGATTAGCTATTGCCTTGCATTTCCATAAGTAAAGCAGCAATCCCGGTGCGCGCCAGCTTCCAGGGCTCGGGGGGCAATCACCAGGCAGCTTCTCCTTCCCCTCAGCAGCCTTGACATTTGTTCAGCACATTCTCCGGGTCCGTGCTGGCACGGGGTGTATCGTGCCTGGCTAGAAGTTATTACCGTGATGTTAGATTAAAAATAGAAATAGAGGAGCCAAGACTCGCAAGCTGGTGAAATGGTAATTCAGTGACTTATCTTTTCCATTAGAGGGTGCCAGGAACCTACTGTTGCTGCAGACCCCAGAAATCATGGAAAACGTGACTTTGTCCTGTACATTGTGGGACCAGGCAAATCCGTGCCCATTTTGGGCACCCAATCCTCGTACTGCCCAACCAGGCCAACTAAAGTAACTTGACTGCCGTGCCAAAATGCGGCTGGGGAAGAGTTGACGTGGCAGCTGTAAATCAGAAGCACATCAGCAGGTGACAGCCAGCAGCAAACTCAAGGAGATGAAGCCCTCCTCGCACTGCTGTGTGTGAAGAGGAGCATCAGCTGGGGATGGGAGAGGTCTCCACTGGGCTTTGTGTGGCACTGATGAGACTTGGGTGCAGTCCAGCGTTCCCCGGTTTAGGTTGTCCCTCTATAGGAGATGATAGTGACAACAGGACGGGCGTGCAAAGAGCTGTCTTTGCCTGGAAAGTGGGGTTGTTAGGCCCAAAATACAATTGCATGGGGTTGTGGCATCCTTTTGGATGCCTGTAAGAAAAAGGGGTGACTGACGCTTGTCAGGAATGGCCCCTGTGTCTTCAGTCCCTTCTCAGAAAAGGAAAACCTTCCTGCAGCGCGTCCCAGCCCTTTCACTGTGAAATGTCAGGGGTCTCTCCTGGATCTCGTCTGCACGGTGGGTGTTTTACGGGGCAGAGGTGTGTTTTGAAGAAGTCAATGTGGAGAGCATGGGCTGTCCAGGCTGCCAAGGAATTCTGGGCACTGTTTGAACGTAAATAGGAAATCCTCATTAAAAAAATGGTATTAACGACAAAAAGCAAAAAAACCCCAGGTGATATGTCTAGTGGGTGATGCTCTGTGAAAAATTGTGTGTTTATCACATGTCGTGCTCTGGGTCTAGCGATGAGGACAAACAGTAAAGGATGGGGTCCCCATCTTCTAGTCTGAGTCTGCCAAAAATCACCTAATTTCAGCTACAGCACGAACCACCCAATTGTCAGTTGGGTCAGGCTCAGGTCTGTGCTGTATATAGCAGACACCCAGCAGTATTTTAACCCTTCCGTGGTTAGAGGGATGTGCATGCACAGCTTTCCAGCTCTCAAAATGCACTGCGTTTGACCACCGAAACAACCAACGGGACTTTGGTCTCCACTTCTCGACACAGATGTTGCTAAATTATTAGCAACAATCATCTACAGGGTTAAAAAATGACAATCCAAAGAAATTAGGAGATCAGTCTTAATAGCATGAGATTAAAAAAAAAAAAAAAGAAAGAGGAATTTTTAAAATGGGAAAGCAACCCAGTCCTCCCAATTTAGGCTTTTGAAAAGAAATGCAGATGGCGGGAGAGAACACGGGCAGAATGGGATGAACGCCTCCTCTTTGGTTTTGAACCTTTGGAAAAACAATTCGAAGATCTATAGTTCCGTGGAAGAAGGGTTAGTGAAACTGTTCAGATCAGTTGGTCACTCCCAGCAGTGTGGAGACCCCGGCTCCTCTGCCTGCCCCAAGGTGACCGATGGAAAGAGCTGAGGTGGCCACGCATGGGGCACCGGTTCCTCTCTATGGTGCAGCTGCAGGGGGGACACGCTGCTGCTAACACATGGGGAAAGCAAGATGAAGCCTTGGACTAGGAGGTATCTTTGTCCTTGACCTGCGTCTGCAGTGATTAACGGGGCAGTGATGGGCAGATCTGTGCCTGTGCCTCGCTTTCCCCACCTGCCTGTCCAGCACAGTGCTCTTCTGGGGCATGGGGCTCTCTGGTGGGCAAGATAACTGGGGGATATGAAGATTTTGGGTGTTGGTGGCTGGGAAGTGATAGGAAAGAGCAGTGATGGGAATGAAAGGCGAGTGTGTCTAGATCCCAAAGCCCAGCGCTGCTTGGCTCTGCCTCCCACGCTGACAGCTTTTCCTGTGGACTTCAGCCAAGATGGCTCAGGGTTTGGAGCCGTCTGCTCCTGTCCCAGCCACAGTGGGTGATTCAGAGCAGATGGGATGAAGGGCTGACCCTGAACCCCACCAGCGAGCCTGAGCTGTGCTGTCCTGCCCGGGATTTCAGCGTAAAGCAGGAGCATCAGTGTCTTGACCAGGTGGTTGAGGACAATGTCAGCAGCCAGCACACAGCCTGGTTTTTCCCCCAGATCTGGGAGGAAGCTGGTCCTTCTAGACCCAAAAGTTAGCACCGTGTGCCAGCAATTATTTCTAGCTGACAGATGAAAAAACAGGGGTGGTAAAGAGCAAGTGACTTGTCTGAGACAGCAGTTTTGCAATAAAACCGTGCTTGGTCAAGTGCTGGTGTTGGCTGAGGCCATCTTTTTGGTTGCAGTGGTTTCCCTCGTGTCACAAGGATGGAAACTGCGGTTCACACGCAGTCCATGCAGAGCTCAGGTGGACCTCCGTGGGCAGCTCGTCTCCGGCTTCTCCCTTGCTGTCGTGGCCAAGAGGCAAGAAGAAACCCCGCACCCAAGTCTCCAGTCCCTCTCATACTTCTGAAGCACTCTGATTTCATGGGACGGGAATAGCAAATTGCCGGGCTGCAGTCACATCCCCATGGAAAGAGCCACTGAAAGATGGTGTCATCTTACATTGCTGCAGTGTCTTTCTTCCCAAAATGATCCCGAAGCATTTTGTGGAGTAAATATAAACCAGAGGTATTTGGGGAGGAGCGTGGCTCAGAGCAGCGCAGCTCAACAGTTTCAGATAGGAAGGGAAAATACTCGCTACATGGGAGGGAGCGCAGGCCGGCAGAGTGTACAGTACAGCAATTGGCAAATCTGGGTCTTGGCCAAGAAAATAAACATAGGAAATACTTGAGCCTGATGAAAACCACGGGCAGGCTGCTCTTGTTTAAAGAGGTCTTTTTGGGACACCAGAACAGCCGCCTGTTGCAGACAGAGCGAGATCCCAGCCCTGTTCAAACCTACGACGAAACCTCTATTGACTACAGCTGGGCCAGGATTTCAGTTCAGATGGTTCTGGTTTTGGCCAGGATGTGATTTCCCCATTTTGGGACATGCCCCTCTGCCCCCCTCTGCCCAGCAGGGACAGCAGGCTGTTGCAATTTTGGCGGTTCGTACACAGATTTAGGGACGGATCCTGTGCGGGGCTGAGCGCTGCCAGCATGTCAGTAGGAGCGAAGGATGCTCTGCGGCACTCCAGAGCGTTGTGCGAGTGCGTAGGATCAATACATTCAGAGCTGAAGACCAAAACTGAGTGCTCAGCAGCTCTGGTAATCAGTTTGGTGCCTGCATGTGGCTTGAAAGCCAGTTTCTCCCAAATTTTCACTTTCAACAAAGAACTTGGAGGCTTTTTGCTCCAGAGTTTGACTTGGGCCCCTTCCTTTAAAAATTCAGACCCCCGTATGTTCTTCGGTTTCCCAACGAAGACGGCCGGCCCTGGGGCATTCAAGATAAGTGAGAAGTTGAAGCAGGTATTCACTTGGCACTGACTTTCAGTCTTCTCCAGAATTAACCATCCAAAATTCACAGGCTCTTGAAAATCCTGGTGGCTTTAATCACAAAGGGAGTTTGGAGGGAAGTAACACTGGTAAATACGAGCAGAGGGTAAAGGAGGAGCTTGCGGTGGTTGTGAGAAGAAGGGTATTTCTAGGAGGTGGAAGCCCAAGGAAGATTGTTTTCCTGGCTGAAAATGAAACTGGATTAAGAAGGGAATGAGATGGAGGACAGGGAAAGTAGCGTTCAGCTCCGCTCCTTCCAGGGAGCTCAGTTCATCCCATCGTGTCTGGGATGAGCGGTGGAGTTTCAGTCCAAATCCAAATTTTCCCCCACTTCAGAAGAGTTGGGATTGATCAGCACCGTGCGCTCAGTTTCGGCGGGACCAAGGTGTGCATTTCAGCACAGTGAAAATTCAAATACCCTTTTCTTCTTCATCCCTGCTGCCTCCCGTGCTTTGTGCCTGGGGTGTCTCTTGACAGTGACAGCTGAGTTAATCTGGTGGTTTAGAATTCTCGTGGCTTGATTTCGAAATGTCTCGCTGTTCTAGGGCGACGTTCCTTTATCCCTCGTCCTTTCTTTTCCTGCTGGATTATCCCATGTTAATAGGTTCCATGTAATACAGTCTGTTGTTAACTACTCCTGAATCCTGCTTGCTGATTCCTTAAGCAGATCTTGAAACCCCGTGAATCTGGCTTTGAGTTTTGTGGAGGTTTGTTTTGTGCTTTTTTTAATTTTTTTTTTTTTAAACACAGCGCATGAAATGTGTAGGATAGCTTTTTACTCCGGCTTTTGGGAAGCAAAGGAGTTCCATGCGTTTAGACAGTCTAGATACACTATTCCAGACTGCAGAGTGCATCTGCATAAATCCCCTGCAAAACAGGCCGTAAGAAAGAAACCTTGTTTGAAAAACTACATCCAATATGGAATAAATGCCTCCATAGCTGTTCTTCTGCCCAGAAAAAGAGATCCTTGAACACTCTTGCATGACAATATTTCATAAGAAAAGAATATGAGTAATGTCAACTTTTTTACATTGCTGTGTCTTCTTGCTTCTATGAAAGACATTTCTTCTTTGTCATGAATTATAAATTCAAATTATAAATTGCTACAGTCCAAACAATTCTGGGAACTGCTGCCACTGGCTTTCTGAACGCAGGAAAATACGCTGTCCTTACTATTTGCAATACTCAAAGCGTTTCCAAACATTCATTATTCACGTAGAAATTGGTACATCAGCATCTCCATTAAACTGAAAACATAATCCCCTCTTTCTAATCAGGTGCCAAACTACTTCTTGACTTGGTTGATGCCTGAGCGTCCACGGTTCTAAGCTTAATGTTTGGCTTTGCCGAGGCTGGCGAGATGCAGGCGATCCTGTGGAGAGGAAAACCCTGCCTAAAAATCCTATGGTTTTAGGCATAACTAAAGGAGCAACAGGAGCGGCTGCACCGATGCACGATGCGCTGCAGAGCACCGATAATCTTCTGTCCCCTTGAAAACTGGGAAAGGGACTTATTTCTTCCATCCAAAGCAAATCCTGACCCCGGGGTTCAGAAGCGGCACTTTTTCCAAAGGGGCAGACCGGAGGAACGAGCGTTTTTGTCTGACGGTGAGTGTGTGGCAGCGGTGGTACTGCCTGTCTGTGTGACCTCCGCCAAAACGTGCCGTTGGTCCCCGCCTCAGTTTCCCCATTGGCAAAATCAGATATCGGTATTCAGTCCATCGGGAGCTTGAGAAAAAAAAAAAAAAAAAAAAAAAAGCAAGCCATTTTGGCCAGCATTCGCAACCCTCAGCTCTAGAAGTCCTGGAGTTCTTATGAGAGCTTTCCAAATTAAAAAAGGATGACTTTTCTGTGGCTGGGAAAAAAACCAAGCACTTTTCAGAAAACATCCCAAGTGCCCCCCAAACAACAACAACAACAAAACCTCCGAGTTGTTTATTTTTTCAAATCTCACACAGGTTGAAGCTTGTCTCAAGACTGAGGTGGGACAGAGGGAGCAACGAGCCCCGCGTCAGCTCCTCTGGCCCTTTCCGCCAGCAGCCTTTGCCCATGGCAGTGATGAAGATGGAAACCAGCACGCCAAGTCGTTTTCCGAAGCAGGTTTCTCCTCTTCACATTATGTCAGCCGCATTTCCTGACAAAACCAGCAGGAACACGTGGGTGACAGATGTCCCTTAATTATCGGCAGCGTTCCCACTCCTTGGTCTCAGACATAAAATTCAGAGGCTTGAAATGAAGGCCGTGTTTCGTTTAGGTTAAGACTGGCCACCTCAGTTTTAGTTACAAGCACCTTTCAGCTATGGAAAATTAGTCGCCTTGGGTTTTCTGGCATGCCAAGGGGTATGCCAGCCCTCCCCGAGAGCGGCGGGCAGACTAGCTGGGTGGAAAAAAGGGGGAGATGTGGGTGGCTGGGGAAGCCATGTCCCTTCAAATAAATTATATTATTGTATTGCCGGCTCCAGAGGTTGCTACCTGCAATGAGAAGGGCAAAGCAGGGCCGCTCCGCACGGCAGGCTGTGTCTTGCAGAGCGGCAACTGTGAGAAGGATCTGGGCTTTACCATGAACAAACTTCTCAACACACTTATTTTTTGTGGGGCATCCAGTAAAATAAAAGGGGAAATGAGACCTCTTTGGGGGGGGGGAAATCACATCGTTTTCCCTTGACTTTATTTTTCGGCTTCCAACATCACAGTGGGCAAAAGCTACCTCCGTCCTTCAGCAAAGAGGGATGGAGGGAGGGAAGGAGGACGAGATGCACCACCCGCGGAGCCATGACCTGCTCCTTTTCTCATGGTATGGTATTTGCTTCATGGGCCTTTACATGGGATAGCAGGTTGATCTTACAGAAAACACTTGCTGGGAGCGTTCCACAGCACATGGGAACTCAAATCTGGTCATCATCCACATTTAGCCAATTTATCCAAAGCAGCAGCAACACGGTTTTTCCCCCAGCCTGAATGCCAAAGAACCCCTATCACCTGCCCTTCCTTACTGCAAAATACCTCTTGCACACCTCTGCCCCTACTGCATCGGTCTCGGCTCGTTTGGCCCTTCCAGCTGATTGCAGCCCTATTCCTTCGCTCCGGAAAGTGCATCGGAGGAGGTCTCTGCCTGCCTGCCGTTCCCGCAGCCCCCAGCTCCCTCCTTCAGGCTGCCTGGTGGGTGCTGGGGAGGATATAGGCCTGGGGGAAAAGATCCACCTGGCCACAAGGAAGAAGGCATCGTAACACGTTTCATGCTCCCAGTGTTGCAAGTCTTCCCTCCCATGTGCTCGGTTGATCAGGATCAGCTTCTTTGCTGCTGTTTTTGTGCCTCTTGATTTCCACACGGAAACTGGCTCTATTTTTACCCAGCTAAAGCTGATTAGATTTGCAGTAATTGGCAGGATAAACAGACACATACTGTATGCAGCAGGTTAATGCGATACATTCAGTGACCAGTAAATGCACTTAGCCCATGCCCAGCACAAAGAAGACACTCAAGGTAATTTATTGTACACATGCCTGTAACATGCCCATTAGCCAGCCCTGCCCTTCCTCTCGCTGCAGACCCATTTCCCCTCTGAGACAATGAGCGTTATTGCAGAACGCGAAACATTTCATCGTTTTCTCCTAAGCTCTTTGCGAACCGGTATTAAACCCAAGGACACGCAGGAGTTTCTGGTTAACCCAGGTCGTGACTTTTGTTGACCCGTGAGAGATTATTAGCACTGAAGCAGTCACGTATTAAAAAAAGAAAAATGCTACTTACGACTCGAAGGCCGACCTCCTTCAAGTAATGTAATTTCCAACCATTTCAATCACTTTCCTAAGCTACAATCTACCGGAAGATTAGCAGTAGTCCTGCTTGCTGCAATATCATTCTATTCTTTAATTGGTTTTGGGGGTAATTTAGCTAGAGACCGAGCAGATAAGAAAAAACTTGGGAACAACATCAGGTGATTGTATACGCCTGGAATTCAATTAACTGGGGGAGGAAATGAGCGGGAAGCGAAAATGAAAATCATTCTAGTTTCCAAACCCGCATATTTCAATCTAATGTCGTTAGGACCTCGGCAGTACCCTGGCGGTTGGTCTTCGCGAGGTGGCAGCTGTGCCACCCGCTCAAGGCCAGGAGAGACAGGCAAGGCGAGCAAGCCTCAAAAAAGTTATGAGCCAGGGTAGGAGGTGCCCTCTTTATTTAAAAACCCCCGTATCAAGTCTGATCCCGTCCCAGATGGGCTTCCCCATCCCTCCGGCTGCTGTGGTTGCTTTGATCCCCAGCATTTAGCTCCTCTCCATACGCTGGTGCCACAGGGAGGACATTCGGACACCTCGGTCCTTACCTCGCCCAGGCATGAGCCCAGAGCTGCTCACCGGCGATGCCGCTGGACCCCCGCTCACTCCACGCTCGCTCGCCGTTTGCAACTCTACTTTGAGCCCTCTCGGTTGTAATCTATTTAATTAAGTTTTAATCTATTTCATGCAGGCCCTGTTGATTTTGTATTGTTTCCCCATCAATCCGTCGCACGGGCCCAAGCCAAGGGCTGTGCGGAAAGCTAAGGCTATTGCTCGGGTGCGATTATCTCTACCTAACACCCTCGTAGCCCCATCGGTGAAAGAGGGTGAGCTCACCACTGCCTGTTTCCCTCAGACTCCTGTTTGCCACTCATTACATCACCCTCTTTCAATTCTCCATCTATCAAGTTCAGCGTTAATGGTTCCAATAATTGCCCGGGATCCCTCGCAGGCTTAAAGGCTTAAAATCGGCAGCGTCTTGTTCACCCCTTCAAGCGTGGGCACGGCGCTGGCTTTTTCCCAGTCCTCTAGTACTTCCAATGACTGTTCCAAGACCTATTGAAAAACCCCATTAACTATCCCGACAGCTCCTTGGCCACCTCCTTTACAACTCTCGCAAGTTATTCACATCTGCTGGTTTAAAAATATTGAGCTCCATCAGCTTGCGGTTCAGCGTACCCCTCGTGTACTCTTGGAAAGTATTCCATTAGCACGTTGTCTTTTTTTCCACCAGATAGCAGGAAGAAACCTGCGCTGAGCATTTCTGCCTTTTCTACGTTATTGATAAATCTCCCATTTCTGTGGAGCATCGTCCCACTGCTAATGCTAATGCACTCCTTTTCTTGAAAATCTTGGAAAATATCCTTCTGTCTTTAATTTCCCCAGTTTCTGAGGTCTATTAATTACTACCAGTTTCCCTTTTCTTCTTTTCATGTGTTTATATTTTATGTGTTAGTCTTGGCGGCTCTTTCACTTCATTTCCAAGCCTTGTTGTGTTTTTTTTTTTTTTAACAATTATTTCTGTCTGCGTTGCTGCTTTTTGGGTAAAATATTCTTAAAGGCTTCTCCCTTTTCAACACATTTTTCATTTAAAGTCTTTCTCCAAATTGATGTGACTTGTAATTATTTTCTGCTTTGGGAAACGGGACCTTTTAAAGTGGCAAGTGTATATATAAATATATATATTACTGCTTTGAGCTTTACTGCATTTGCAGATAACAAATGTAATCAAGCCATGATCACTTGTGCCTCGTACAGTGAGAAATTCATCGTCACCTGCCAGGGCGAGGTCGAACGTGGAATTCCCTCATGTTGGAGGCAATATTTTTTGCATTAGGAAATTATCTTTTTTTTCCCCTAGAAATCCTAAGGATATTTTAATACCAGTAGCTCGAGACCTCCAGCATCCATCGCTTCATCTGCAGTCCTCAGTGATCACAAGATTTTTATTAGATATTATGGACATGGCTGCTTGAAGAAGCAGATTGTGCTGGGTCCCTGCTGCAGATTCTTCTTGCTTAATTATTTGCCAGGATATTGATCCAGAAACACTCTGGATCATCTATTTCCATGTTGCTAATGACTTGGAACCAGCCTGGAACCACCGGTGCTCGAGAGAAGGAGGTATGTGCTCCCAAACCAGTCCCAGCGGGATGTGGAATAGGACCAGCAGATCAAGACCTCCAAGCAGGAGAGGAACTTAAAAGGAGAAGGTGTTTATAACACGGGGCTGCAATACTCCAGCCAGTGAAATCTCCTCGCCACCCTGTGGCATTAGGAGCAGGGATGTGGTGTGTATTCAGCAATTGCACCTTGTGCTGGTGGTTTTTGCCACTGCAGTTCATTCTCTTTACGTCCTTTGATTTCCCAGTTGTATTTTTTTTTTGGAGCAGTGCGGCCTGGTGCCCTCGTTCCTCCTCCGTTACGTGATCAGGCTAATGTGCCCCTGGCTTGGCTGGCCAGAGTGCCCCCTGGGAGCTTTCCCCTCTGAGATGGGGGTCAGCTGAGCTCTGCAGGTCCACCACGGATAGACTCATCCTGGGAAAACACAAACCTCCCTACACCGCTTAAGCAACCTGGTATTTAATTCACGTTTAATTCCACGCCTGCATCCCCATCCCTCCCTGAGCTGCTCCATTGGGCTGTGCCCAGCTCTTTGCAGGGCCAGGGGGGTTCCTGGACACAGGGGTGGGATGGGATCCACCGGAGATCTGTGCCTTTCCACCAGCGTTTTTGTCTGCAAGGGGCACCAGCTGCCTTTTTCCTTTCTTTCCTCGTGAAACAGAGGCGATTTTTTTTTAAGATCACTTTGATGCGCTTCCCCTTCAGCATCATTTGGCCATCCCCAGGAGCTGTCTGCAATTTGTGAGGTCCTGCGAAGCCCCGCTGCTCCTGCCAAAAAAATCCTCCACCCCCGTGGATGGTGGCCCACTGAGTTGAGAAGCCGTCGAATCGCAGCTCGCGGCTGGGCTCAGGCAGGCCAGCACGCCCTCCCTCCTCCTCCTCCTCTCCCCAGCCTCTGTTGTGCTTCGCAGGATCAAATTCCCAGAAAAAGCCGCCCGCCTTCCTGGGATGCTGGAGATGTTTTTCTGGGCAGCCGGACCTTTAGAGAGACATCCCGCCGTTCCCACGCCGAGGATGCAGTAGCAGCATGGATTCCTCCAGCTAATCCTCTCTCTCCCTTGGCTCTCTGGCAGGTTTTTTTTCTTTCTTAAGCACGGCCAAACTTCCCAGCAGGTTTTCTGCGATGGCCGGGTCTCCCCGATGTCTTGCACTTGTCTTTCTGGACCACATTGCACATGAAAACCCGCCGCCTGCCTGCATCCCCATCCCTCCCTGAGCTGCTCCGTTGGGCTGTGCCCAGCTCTTTGCGGGACCAGGCGGGTTCCCGCACACAGGGGTGGGATGGGATCCACCGGAGATCTGTGCCTTTCCACCAGTGTTTTCCACCTGAGATCTGTGCCTTTCCACCAGTTTTCCACCTGTGTCCTGCAAGGCACACCAGGAATAGGCAGGTGCTAATTTTATTCTCTGTATTTTGCATTGCTCCCACTGCCTGTTGCTATTTTGTCTTCCCCCCATCGATGCTCAGTTACTTATAGTAAGCTGATATGCTTTTTATTATATTTTTTCATCATTATTCTTTTATCCCGAATGTCATCTCACTCCCCTCATCCACACCTGCATCAGGTTATTAAAAAAACCCAATGTTACAGCCCTATCTAACGCTGTCTGTACCCTTCGGGGAAATCTCTCCAGAGTTTGCCAAACGTACCCGAGAAATCCCGCTGTGATTTAAGGGCAGCCCGGCTCCGGCCCCGGAATGGCAACGTCTGCAGAGCTCAACCTGCTGCTCGCCAGTGGCAAAAGCATCTTCCAGAGGGAAAAGCCCCCTGGTATTCGGGGATGGTGTGAAATCTAATGTGGAATTTCCTCTCCCTCAGCCTCCCGCACACCAGCAGCACCAAGGAAATAGGAACTGGTTTGGAAAGGACTCCCCATCGGCAGCAAGGACTGCAGACGATCGGGGCATGAGTTTTTATTTTAAACTAAATCCTGACCTTTGGCTAAACTGTGGGAAAAACGGATTTATTTGGGGATAGGCTCGGGGACAGCAGCGTGGCTGCGTCACTGTTGCCCACCACGCCACGATCGCCCTGGGGTCTGTAATCATCCATCCAGCCCCTTCATCTGGTATTCCCACAGTCTTCTTTATTTGGCTGCCAACGTGGCTTTGGGCAATTTTTTGCAGCCTCCTGAAGCCCATCTTAAACCCTTTAATAACCAAGGCGGCCCTTTTCTCACCAAACCCTCCACTCCAGCCACGGGGCAGCAAGACAGGCTACGGGCACACCACAAAACCTCGCTCAGGTCAGGAACAGAAGATGTGACATGTGGCTGCATCTTCAGCGTAGAAACTGGCCCCTCGTCAGACACAAAGATGCTGTTCCCAAAATAATACTCATTTTAAAGCCACGCACCACCCCGATAGCCCTGCACTAGCGCGTGTCGCTAGTAAAGCTCATTCTTTTCTCTGCTTCCTCAGCAGATTGTTGTTAGTGATTTCGTTTTCACCAGGTCCTACTAAACACACTATTATTTTAAATACCTATTTTATTAGGAGCATCATCCTGCGTTGGTCGGAGGTGTATGGTACCTTGGTGCATGCACGGGCATTGGCCTCTGGTCTTTATACCTCACTGAACTCCACAGAAGGAATAGCTGTCCATTAATTAACATGCCAATTAACGTGTAAAACTACTATAACGGTGTAAAGCCACTGAGAAAACAACAGAAGGGGGTTGGAATTTCTTTTTTTCTCTGCCAAAATTTTTATATGCCTTTAAGCAACTTCAGTTGTAGTGTTTTTCTTGGAAAGTTTGGGGGGTTTCCACCCAAAGTCTCTCTCCATGAAAAAAAAAAGTGAGTCTGCAGTTGCCAAAAAATGCAGTACCTGAGGCGTGGGATTTTTAGGAAAAAAAAAAACCACAGCAAAACCCCCCAAAGTATAATGAGTGCAGTTCTTGCATTCACAAAGGACTTGGTGTGGTTTAAAAAGACATTTTCAACTGCAAAAAAAAATGCTTCAGTGGGAAAATTTCCACCCACTCTGGACGCACCTCTTCCTTCCAGCTCTGACAGGGAGGAAGGTTTTCTTCCCACCGAGGGTGGTGATTTGTTTCAACGGATGGACAAGAAAATGCATTGATGTAGAAAAAACAATGTGAGTGGGAAGACGCAGCCTGAAACTTCCTACTAGGTGGGCAACCGAGGCAGGTACTGAGCGTAACCATCCCTTCCAGTGGGGATGCACGTGCCTAAATCCCACAGGTTTCCATCGCCAGGGTTTATACAGCTCATTTTTCTCCTTGGAGTCCTGGCAGAGCCGGGTCTGGAATCCAAGCCGATAGTCTTGGCCCAAGATGAGCGCTCCAGTAACGCCGGCGGCGATGGCAGGATGCACATACGAGCCGGTGAGCCTGGCGGTCCTACTGGAGATTTTCCGGAAGAACTGTGTTTTCATACATTGCCCACATTTTGCTTTACAGGCACTTGTGAGCATCTTTTAAATTTTCCTTAAGTAGAGCTCCCCCTTTAATACTTGTGTATTAATACACTTGTGTATTAATACAAATATATATATATAAATGCACACAGACCCGCACAAACGCGCTGATGCCGCAAATATTTGGCATGCTTAGAAACAAGGGGGTGCGTGGCAGGACCAGGACCCCGCGTGCTCCGGAGGCAGGAAGCGAGCTGTCGCCGCTGCCTGGGGAGGATTTCACATCTTCAGCAATCCCAAGGGAAAAAAAAAAAAACAAAACCACATATACAAAAAAAATATCTGCGGACAGGACTGGCGAGGGCCTCCTGCTGTTTTCCACCTTCCCGATGGATAGGAAGGACCCTGCTGAGATGCTCGGGGATGAAGGGGGGGGACCGAGGTGCGCAGCATCCCAGCTGGGAGGGGGTACAGCCCGGACCGCTGCCATAAACCCGGAGCGAGCGACAGCACGGCCTTTTCATGAATAAATAATTCGTGTTGCAGTTGCGGTGTGCTGGACCCGGCATGGAGCAAAGTCTGCCCGGAGACTTGGCGTTGGCGGCGCTGAACGAGGCGTTTGGCCTTTTCCTCCCACGGTGTGTCCCCCCCCTCCCCCCCGCCAACACCCAATCACCCACCCACCCGCAAATGGGGATCCCCCCCCGGCTCTGGCAGGGGACGGCCGCCCCCTCGTCGCATGGAAGAAGCGGCGGGAGAGCGACGGGAGCGGGGCAGGGGAGGGATGAAGGGATAAATAAAAATCGGGGAGCATCCCGGATCCGCGGCGAGGTGGTGGGGGGCTGCGGGGGGCCGCGGCCCAGCTTTGGGGGGGGTTAGGGGGGGAGGCGAAGGCGACGCAGTTCCTGTCTCTTTAAATCCACCCTGAGCCAGGAGCCGGGAGATGAGGCAGAGCAGAAAGCTCAGGATCCCTGCTCATTAATAAGCAGGATTTATCCCCGTAGGGAGCCGGCAAGGAGGGAGGGAGGGGGGGGGAGGCCCTCTGCACCCCTCCGACCCCCAGCCCCTCACCCCGGCATCCAACCTCGCTCCGAGCATCCTCCGGCCGAGATGCGGGATCCGCCGGGCGAGGCCAGCGGGTCCCCGGGGGAGTGAGGTTTGCCGGGGAGGCGGGGGGTGTGTGGGGGTTGTTGTCGGTTGTGCGGTGCGTGCGTGTGTGTGTGTGTGTGTGCCTGTGTGTGTGCGGTGTGTGCGTGATGAGGGAGGCGATGGCGGGTTTTTAGGACGCGGGGTGCGTGCGCGTTCGCCAGGGCCGGGGCGGGAGAGGCCGGGGGAGCCGAGCGGAGGCACCGCATTGCCGTCAGCCGCCCGCCCGGCCCCGCCATGCCGCCGCCGCTCCCCCCGGCCCCGCGCCCCAGCCCCGCCGGGCGGCCGGGCAGCCCCGGCTGGAGGTCACCGCGGGGGCTCTGAGCCGTCCTGCCCTCCCTCCCTTCGGGCTGCGGAGCGCAGGTTGGGGGTTATTTTTCCTTTTCCTTCTCTTGGCATTTGGCCTCTTTTTTTTTTTTTTTTTTTTTTTTTTTTTTTTTTTTTTTTTCCCCCACCCCCGTTCCCTGCCTTGGATGGTTTTTAGGTGGAGTCGTTTGCACCAAAACCCAATAGCTGCTGCTGTTCTTGCTGCTATTTTTTTTTTTTTTTTTTTTTTAATGATACTGTTTCCACAGCAGGGGAAGAGAGAACTGATCCTGAACATACTCCCAGAGAATGAATAATCACAAGAAACTGGCTTAAGCAGCTCCCTGGATCTGGTGCATGATTTCAATTGAGTTTGATTTGATTTGATTATTTTTTATTTTTTTTCCCCAAGTCATCGTTCGCATTTTATTTTCTGCATTTCTTTTTTTTTTTTCTTCTTCTTTTTTTTTTTTTTTTTTTTTTCACCTTTTGGGGGATTTGCAAACCGAATTACATGCATGTCCAGTGGGGGAAGGTTTAATTTTGACGATGGAGGGTCGTACTGTGGAGGCTGGGAGGACGGAAAGGCTCATGGCCACGGAATCTGTACCGGCCCGAAGGGTCAAGGTGAATATTCGGGCTCCTGGAGTCACGGCTTTGAGGTGCTGGGGGTCTACACTTGGCCCAGCGGCAACACTTACCAGGGCACCTGGGCGCAGGGCAAGCGCCATGGCATTGGCATGGAGAGCAAGGGGAAGTGGGTGTACAAAGGAGAGTGGACCCATGGATTTAAGGGACGGTACGGGGTCCGAGAATGCACTGGAAACGGGGCCAAGTACGAAGGCACCTGGAGCAATGGATTACAGGATGGCTACGGGACAGAGACCTACTCAGATGGAGGTAGGTGCTGCATTGATACCTTCTCGGCCGGGGGTGTGGGGCTACACGGCTCCAAACGGGGACCCTGGTTTTAGGCTGGAGTCTGGGAGTTTGCAACCTGCTGGCCTGGAGCAAGGGATGCTCACCCCCCGCAGGAGACAAGGAGCCAGCCCAGCGTGGCATCAGCCCAGCTCTTTGCCACAGGTAGCCCCATATGTTCAGCGGGTCTCTGGGCACCGGGTCCTCCCCCTGCCTCTCCTCCACCAGGCTTTTTGGGGAGGGGAGCCGGCTGCGCTGGTGGGGGGGGATGCCCGGCTCTCGCCCAGGGTGGGTCGGAGGATGGGGTGGGCCAAGCCGTCGGGAGACGACCCAAGTTGCACATGGGATTTGCAGTTCTGCACCACTGGAACCTGTAGGATTTGCATCGAAGCAACCGGGGGCAGAGGGGAGGTGAGGGTGCGAGGGGCTGCGGGGCAGAGGGGTGCAGCTCTGGTGCTGCAAATGCTTCCAGCGAGGGGCTGGGGTCTCCGCACGCCCTGCGGCCCCCTCCAAACGCAGCCCCACGCTTAATAATATCAGGCAAAAGACTTTAATTCAGACAAGAGTCTTACATTCCTAGTTTACGGCTTAATGCTTAGCGTAGAGGCTCAGAGGGATCACCAAAGCTATTCTCTGCCGTCAACACGGCTTAACGAGATGTGGAGGGGAAACTGGGATTAAATAAAAAACAAGAAAACCCAATTGGAGCGACCAAAAAAAAATATATATAAAATTGCTGGACTAACAAGCTTTAAGGCCGAACGAGGAGAAACAGCTGGTGCTGTGCTGTAAGTGGCTGTATCATCCTCCCGCATGTTTTGTGGCTACTTCCATCTAAATTGCCACCATAATACAAGGCAGGCCTACCTGCCGCCAGCCGGGGGGGCATTCGGCAGCGCTGCCCCCGTTGTTTTCCTGGCGAACGTGTCCATCTACAGCAAGCTCATATTTATTTATTTTTTTTAAGGCGTTATGGTTTTCCAGGACTGCTATGTTAAGGGAATTGCAGCGTTGCTGAGCTCCATCGCAGCCTTCCTGAAAGGTGCTGCAAGACCTTTCTCTAGAAAACCCAGTTTGCTACTTTGTGATGATACAGGGAGGCAAGATTAAACGTTACCTGCAGCTGCTTTTTTATGGTCTCAAAGGGAGAGGTGGAACCATCTCTTGATTATTATTTTTTTTTTTTTTAATGATAATTTTGTGCTGGTGGCTTTCTCCTAAAGGAAAACAGAGCTGCAACCTTTTGTTTCAGCTGCCTGGAATAATGCTGGGGTCTGAGCTGGAATCTGCCGAGTGTGTGTTTGCGAGCCACCCATAAATCCCAGCAGTCCTTCGGTTGGGAATAAAGCTCGGTCAGAGAATAACCCACCTTGAAAGCGGTCAGGAGGGGATGGGGGGGGGGATGGGTTTCTGCATCCTCCCAAGGCGAGTGCCCCTCGCCCCGCTCCCCTCCTGGCACCCAGCCGCTGCCGGGGAGGTTTGCAGGAAGGCAGACACAAGTCTCGACAAACTACAGGTCTCCGAGGGCTGGGTGTTGCAGGGCTGGCCCCGTCCCCGGGCCACGCACGTGCCCCCACCCCGGCACGCTTCCCCGTCAACCGCAGCGCGGCGGGAAACCTGGGGAGCATCTCCAAACTGGGGGGGGCAGGGGGGGTCACCATCGGTTTCACCGTTTCTGAGAACCTACCAGAAGCAAAGAGCTTTTGCTTCCATCTTGTCAGGCCGGCTGGGCTTCTGGGTGTTGGGGGAGCCACGAGCTATGTTGCGTGTTTGTCGTTCTGGGAGGAGGTGAGAGGATCGGGAGGAGACAAGGGCAGGGTCTGTAGGGTCTGTAGCACAGCGTTCCCACCCAGGGACTCTGTCCTGGGAGGAGAGGACGGCCGTGCTGGGGAAATGCAGAGCGATGGTACCTGTGGCCAAGCCCATCCTGCTGCCGGGAGCAGGGATGGGCCACGCACGCCCCAACTGGGCTCCTCCACACCAGTTTTCCCCCCATTTCGGTTGGGCAATCACCGCGGAGCGACTCAACCCAGCCGAAATTGCACTTCGACCAACTCGGTTGCAAGTACCCAGAGGCCACGGCCCTTTCCCGGTTGCCTGTCTCCATTCTGGGTGGAGAACGCCAAAGTCGGGCATCTCCAGCCTTGTGGACACCAAACCTTGATGAACTTTGTGTGCTTGGGTACAAGAAGGTGGCGTGTGCAGGAGCTCTGCTGGAAGGGTGGCTGCGTAGCTATGGCACAGGGGAGGCAACCGTTGGGAAGGATGTTTCTCATTAATCTATTCCAGTTATTACCTTCATCAAACTGAAGTATCCTAGAATCCTCGCCCCAGCATCTGTCACTTGCCACCCACAGATAAATATTCATCCCTTGCATGTTTTTTTTTTAGCACATCAACCAGGGCTAGGGGATGGGTCCCTAAATGCGCAGCGAGGCTCAGGAAGCGAGATGCCCCAGAATTCATGGTTTTTCACTCCAATTTTACCATTTCCTTGCACAACAGTGGGTGAGGGCAAATCTCGACGCTCCGCCAAGCGTCGCCAGCGCTATCTTGGGGAGCGATGTTTTGCGTGACTGATGCGCACGTGTCGATGCGTTGGGCTTGGAGGTGGGGTATGGCATGCGGTGGCCTGAGACACGTTGCCACCCCCACCCCCCTCCCGCCGCCGCCCTGGGTACTGTCCCCGTCCCCCCCCCCCACCTCCCACTCTGGGTGCTCACGCCTGCCACGCGCGCACGCATCCCCCACGCGCAGCTTGCAGATCTCGCACCTCCCACGCCGACACGCTCATCGCCATGCACACACGCCTCTCCTCCCCACGCCGAGACGCCGCTTCGCCCCTCCGCTCGCATACCCACACGCACGTGGTCGGCCCCCAGCGCTCTCCGGCCCATGCATGCGCCGGATGGATGCAAACCGCGGTGCGGATACGTGTCCATCAATGCAAACTTATAGCACAGAGTCCACATAAGGAAATAGAACCTCGCTGTTCCTCTCGGAGCCCACGCTTTGCCAAATTGCCCTGGCACCGCGGCGTGCCCGACCCATGGTCCGGCACGTGCAGGACATGTGTGCACACACTCGGACCCCCCCCCAACAACGATACTGCTGGCACGTCCTTGTCCTTCTGCCAAAAATCCCTGCCACCTCCTGCCCCCATCCAGAAGCGCTCTGATATTACATAAAGCAGGCTGCTGAGGTTCGCTTCAGTTGGGTGCTGGAGTTGCACCACGCGTTTGCTGGGCCTGATTTCAGCCCAGGTCCACAGCGGGAGTGGGATTGCTCCCATTTTTCAGGAAAAAGGGGCTGCATCCACCTGGATCAGCTGGGGACGCAACCGTTGCCCTTGCTGGTGCTGGTGGAACCTCTCTGGAGCAGAGGGTTGGAGACCTCCCATTGGAGACCTTCTCCCGATCAGGTCTGGAGATCAGGAGACATCTCATCTGGTTCCTGCCTTTCTGTAACTCCTCGGACACTTTGGAAATAGTCAGTGATTTTTCCCTGGGGACAGTTCAGGTTGGAACTGCAGGCTTGCCGTGGAAGTCCTAGGGCTGTGCATTGGGTTGGGGGTTTAGCTGCTGAAACCGTGGTTGTGGGGGTGGATGAGATGGGGTGGATGAAGGAAGCCCCAAATCTGCTTTTGCCTTTTCCGTCCCTGCCAACGCTGTTTTTCTCCTCCCTCCACCTCTCCCCAGCTGAGCACCGGGGATGCGAGATCGGACAGGGGCTCGGGGAGGGGACCAGCCCCTTCTCTCGCGTCCCCGCTGCCCGGCCAGCCCTCGGGGAACGGCTCACAGCGGTTCCCTGGACCGGAGGCGTCTGTGGTGGCTCGGGGCCATGCCGGCTCCCTCCTGCCGCCACCCCCTCGCCCCATCCCCGGCGCCCACGCACTCCATGCAGCCTTGTTTCTCAGGAGGGCTACCCCAAAACGGCCGGGCGGTCGCATCGCGGCGTTCATCTTGTGTAATCCTCCGTGCCCACTCACCTAAATGAATCATCCCTTTGATAGGTGAGTGAAATATAATTAGTGTTTTCATTGTTAGCACCGTGTGAGTAGGCAAGTGGGTTTTCTTGGCCCGGGCTGGGAAATTTTCATGCTTTGCCAGCGATGGGGAGAGGGAAGCGGTGCGGTGGGAGCTGCCGGCGTGGGCTCTCCCGCAGCCTGTCCTGCCCGGGAAGGAGCCGCGACAGGTCCGTGCCCCACTTTCCCCACCTCTGCGGTG
The DNA here is from genome assembly GCF_028500815.1 of Rissa tridactyla. Lineage (NCBI taxonomy): Eukaryota > Metazoa > Chordata > Aves > Charadriiformes > Laridae > Rissa > Rissa tridactyla. Next base: position 92,067,027 of record NC_071469.1, read on the forward strand.
GCACCGGTGACACCTCCAGCCGCTCTCTTAGCAGGTGCACCAGCAGCCACCAAGCAAATGGCCGTGAAGTGGTTGAGGAGATGAAAACCATGAAACGTTTTGCCAAAGCAGGCCCCGTGCCAGCGTAAAGGGTTGCGCTCTGGGGGGATGGATCGGGGATGCCGCAGGGGAACCTGCCTGTCCGGGAAGGGGCTGCAGCCCCCGTGCCTGAGCCGAGAGGTGGTTTTGGATGAGCCACCACCCGCCGGGGCCACTAAAGGCAGCGGCATCACCGAGGGCTGCCTCCTGCCTCCCTCCGTACCGGGGTTTTTCACGGGTTCCTCTACAGCTGCAGGGAACCAACTAGCGAGGGCAAATTTCCATGCGATCTATTCATAGCGCAGATGTCAGAATTACCTTAAAAGTATCAGCTCTCGTCTTATTTTGCTGCCGGGAAGGAATTGTTGATGCACTTTAAATAGTGGGTGGAAACAAGCAAATACAAACGCGCCCTGATCCCCGATCCTCCCGGTTCCTGCAGAATCCAGGCACAGCCCTTGCTGGTCCTAACAACCCCCCTAAGAACCTGCTAATTAAAAAAACAAAGCTATGCGCTTTGTTTATGAAGCACCTTGCTGTCTAGATTTGGTGCAGAAGGTGCTTTCAGTGCGACGGCGGTTATTAGGAGAGCAATAACTGAAACATCATCGGACCCACCGAACATAGGAAAATGAATCGAAATACTATGCGAAGATTCTGACCAGCTTCATTAAAAATAAATGATATGAACTCATGGTAATTACTTATCTCACTGGAACATGCTGCTTAGTTTCAGGTACAGCTCAGGACAGAGGAAGAAGGATTTTAACCCTGGGGAAAAGTATGGGAGATAGAAATTGCCAGGCAGGCGTAGACCCCAGCTCCATCTTCTCGAGCATTTTGGCCAGTGCTGGTGCCCCAGGGGGTGGTGTAGGACCCCAACCTTGGGGCAACCTGACCCCCTTACACACCGCTCCCTGCCCCAGAAGAGAGGGCGACTTAAGTCCAGAAGCAGAATTTTAATATCCTTCCAGTGGGGACGCTGGGCTGGGTTACCCCGGGGTTTCTCACGGCTTTTAATGCAAAATCTCAGGGTGTTTGCATGTGATTTGGTATCCCATGGAGCTCCTCGTGGTTGGGTGACATCTGCTCCTGTAGCTGAACGGTTTTTTTCCCTTGAAGCTCCAGCTTGTGGAATCATGTGATTTTGCAAGATTTTCAGCTTAATTTTTTGGAAGCAAGGTTTCCACCCAGACTATTGCAGAAAAGTCATTCTTAGAGGCTCGGAAACCAGCAGACGAGAGCTAAAAATGCCTTCTGTTTAAAAATGCCTTGATTTTAAAATGAACCTGATTAATTTTGAATGCTTTGAGTCAGGTAACGCTGATGTAGATGAATGATCTGTATTAACGTAGGCACGACTTGAAGATACAGAAGCCGGGCAGGGTGGGGATGGGGATGGCGATGGCCTTATGGGGGGCAACACTGCGGTTTAACATCCGTCTTGCGAGATTCGGCAGTTTTTTGCCTGTTTTGGCTCCGGCTGTGGCATTGACTGAAATCCTGACCAAGAAAGGATTATTTTTTTTGCAAGAGTTTGCAGCAGTTAACAGGAGACTCTTGACGCTAGTTTGCCCCTGCAATAAGCTGTTTAGCTTATAATTAACGTATTTGATTGTTAACATAAAAAGGGGAGCTCAGAGAAAAAAATAATACTCGAGTGGCAAGTGTTTCTATTTTGGGGTTTGATACCGGCTTTTCACAGGCAGAATCTGGCCTTTGAATCAAAAATCCTTAAAAATTGCAACTGATGCATGAACATTCCCTTAGAACAGTCACTCCCAAAATTATTCCCTGAAGAGGTTCCGCTTACTCTTAGCATACAGCAGAGCATCATGAATTTTCATGAATGAGTGAACAGCCGGAGCAAGATCCCTAAGTTTGCAGATATTCGCACCAAGATGATCACTAGAATGATATGATTTCCTGCTCAGGGCATCACTTCGAGTCTGCCAGGTGTTTCCCTGGACTGAACAAGGGATTGATCATTTATTTCACAGGAAATAAATAAACCCCGCCCTCACCTCGTCCCATCCCGTGCCCTCCCCACTCCTGGTGCAGCCTCGTATCCCCAATCCATGGGGAGCTCGGCCTCATCCCATGCGTTTGAGCATCTCCCACACCTCGCAAGGGAGGCAGCCCTCCGAAACCCGGCGCCGTTTGGGAGCGACAGAGGATCAGCCCTCGCTCCCTGGAGCTCTGCTGAGAAATGGGGTGAGATCACAGAGTTTGCGATGGGGATTAGAGCGCTGGAGGATTAACGGACTAAGCGTTAGCCCGATTTCACTCTGCTTTGTAAGAGGAGCACATTAGCCGTAATAAAGGTGCTGAGCGATATGTTAATGTGTTTCGCATCCCTTGTGCTAAAGCTTCATCCCAGTTTTGGGCCCGGTCGGTGGCCAAATCCGCAGGGATTCAGCTGCCCTGGGCAAAACTATGGGCCCTGTTTCACCAGGGGATGATGCTCCCGTGACTTTCCCTGGCGCTTCCCATTCCCAGGAAAACTAGAAATTTCTTTCTTTGGTTCTTTCCTTCTGAAAAGCTGTATTTCCCCTGACTCCAGGACCTGGCACTTTGAGACAAATCGCCACCGGCCTGAGATGCATTATGAGCCCCATCAGAATTAGCGATGCCGAGATTCGATTGTCATTATAATGGTTTGAAGCATTTCTCCAATTGCTGGCTGGAAAAGGCAATTATTAACGAATGCACAGAGGCCCTGGGAAGCAGGAGATACAGAAACAATGGGAGGAGGGAGGGAGGGGATGCTCAGGACTCAGGACGGACTTGGGTTTTCCTGCACAGGGTGGAGAGCAAATTGAGTTTTTCCCCCTCAAAGCAAATAGCCCAAATGCCTCAGAAGCCATTGTAGGGCGAGACTGAACGTAGCCATGGGTCTGGGGAGGCGGGGGGGTGCTCCTCTCGCAGATGTTATCTGAGCTGAATTCCCATGTGTGATTTTCCTGGAGTGGCTTCTTCTTAATGTTATAAGGGCGCGTATGCACCACTGGCCCGTGGCTGCAGAAAATGGCTTAGTTCCTGCAGCCGGGGTTGTCTTCAGAGGCAGGGCATCAGCCTGGGGGCTTTGCCCCATTCCCTGCCCTGCCGTAGGTTTGCTGTAGGCTGTGCAAAGCCCCTTCGTGCCCGCAGGAGGAGGAGGCGCGCACGTGTCAGCGGTCTTTGCAATACCTTGATGCCCATTCATGTTTGCCAGTGAGGGAAGTGGCTTTATTCTGCCCATCTCCTGATTGCGGAGCATCTTCGGGGCAGGCATCCCGGCAGTGAGAGTGGAAAGGATTCCGTGTGTTTTGGATGGGGCTCCTATCCCCCAGATGAGCGTTCTCACCACGCGTGAACCTGCCCGTCAGATGGCTTTCCCTATGGAGAACGGTTGAGCAATCCCTGTTCTGTGGTATTTCAGCCCGAGTTACTTTATGTTGTTATTTGCATCCAGAGGAGGCGGCAGATTCCCTGGCTGTGGCGTGAGGCTGTATAAATCTGTGTTCTCTCTCCAGCCCCCGGCTCTTGCTCCTGCAGAGGTGCCCCTGCACCCATCTCTACCTGCTCGCGGAGCGATCTCCCACCGTACATCACCTAAACCCAGCGACTCCACTGCCGTGTTTCCTTAGGTGCAGGGTCCCTGCCGTTTAGCTTTTAAAAGCGCCAGCTAACCGTGCTGATAGGAGCTGCCGACTTGTAAGGATTTATGATTTGTTGAGCCTCAGCAGCAGACTTAATGCTACCCAGGGCCCCGGCAGTAGCCAAGCAGCCCAGGACACCTCTGCTCTAGTCTTTTCTTCTCCTCCCTTTCTGCTCTGCTCTTCTCCCTTCTCCTTCCTTTCTTCCCCTTCTCTCCTCCGCGGATGCCGAGGCCTCACTGTGCCCATCGTGGATGTATGTACCCAGCCTCGCATTAAGCAACATGACTAACATCCATCACGTGTTCCTGCCTGCAGATTATATTTGCATACTCAAAAATCCATACTTTATTTCTTCCCCTGTGTAAGCAGTTACCAGAGCATATTTTTGGCAAATTAGCAGCCACAGCAGAAGCATCTGACTGTGTTTTTAGCATGGCTTGGCGATAGTCAGAGGCATGGAGATCCTTGGCAGGGGTGGGGGGGAGGTAATTTGCTGCTGATGCTGTATCCATGAAGCATTGCACGCACGCACCATCACTCGTTGCCACCTTTCACGGTGGGCAATGCAGGTGGCAAGTCCTAGCCCTCCATATCATGCCAGTGTGGGATTTAGATGAGCATCTGGGGGACGATGGCAGGGCATGGAAGCCACCCAGCGCAATGCCTTGTCCTGCTGCCAGGAGGGATAGTGCAGGAAGGGCAGCTCTTGGGATGTCTCGGCCGCAAACATGCACCCATGTGCGTGCTCGGGAGGACCCGTACATGCAGGCACCGTGTTTGGGGGCCACATTTTTACCAGCAAGGCCCCCAAACTGCTGGACATCAGCTGGGGTGGTCAGCAAGGTTGTCCCCATCGCCACACCATCAGGACTGAGGCTGAATTAGCATCGCAGAATCACAGAATCTTCATGGTTGGAAAGGACCCCTAAGATCATCGAGTCCAACCAAACAACCTACAATCTCTGCCACTAGAGCATCCTCCAGTCCTCTCTTCTCTCTCACGCATCTTCTCCTTGGGGTAGATGTTGCTGAGATGCTGCACCTGATTTTTGCATGAATCCTCTCTGGGCCTTTCTGATATCCAATAGCTGGAAAGCAATATCTGTAAAACTTGCTCCTTCTGTCGTAATTCAAAAGACCGGCCTAATTATTGCCATTGGACGTCCTTAGTTAATATGCTCAGAGATAAGAGGGGAGGTGAGCATACCAGGAAGGATCCTTCGCAAGACAAACCAGCAATTTGCGAGGTCTAATAACTTCTGCTCAGGTTTTGAAAAGTGGAGGGGCGATTCGGGCAACTCAGACCTCCTTCCCAAATTTCCCTGAGCGGCGAAGGTGAGCTGGGAGGTTTGGATCACTGCCGCTGCCGAACACAGTCACCGTAACAGGCGGATCTGGCTGTGCTTCAAGAATGGGACAGCGGCTACAGAGGAACCTGCCCTTTGAAGCCTGCTGCTCCCATGTTCCGTGAAAGCCTGGGTAGCTGCACCCGTGTTGCTGATTATTTTAGCTAACCTGGAAATACCTTGCGTTGACCCATGACGGTGGGTTAGTTGTATTTTATTTTTTTTTAAACTCAGGGTTAGTGATGGGTAGGGAATATTTTTCTAAGCATTTGACTTGTTCCGAGGTCATGTTGTCGTGATAATAGGTACGTGTCCACGGGCCTCAAAGTGCTTTACAACATCCTGCGTAACTGCTGTAATTTCTCGGCGTGGAGAAGCCGAGGCGGAGTGAGGCAGGGCAGGGCTGTGCAAACCTCCCCGTGTGCTTTACCCCGAGCGCTTGCCAAGGGCTTCGTCCTGCAGGACACCCAACCGGCCGTCTCCGTGCGGGAAAAGCCTGCGAGCAGCCTTCGGTCCGTAAAGCCTGTGCTTAATGGTGTTCCTGGACTGGAGCCAGAGGGCTCAGCAGCCCGCAAAATGCCAGACCCTTGGGTATGGGGGGAGGGAGGAAAGAAAATGCAGCCATTCCGACCCAAAAAATCCTGACTTCTGTCTCTTTGCAATGCCGTGGTGAAGATGGACCAGGTTTATATCCAAGTGAATGATCCCACCTTGGGTCAAGGGAGGCCCCAGGTACGTTGCTGGGCTGTGAGCAGCCCATCATCCTCCCTTGGGGCTTCCCCCTCTATCATTCAAAAATCCGCCTATTGCTCTGGCGTGGCCTAAGGTGCTGCTTATTTGTCTGAAAGCCAGGCTCCCCCGGGCATCGTTGTTGGTCTTCAGCATCTCTCCTTAAGCAGGAGAGGACTGCGGGTGCCAGGCAGCCCCTCAGCTCGGGGCAGCAAGCGGCAAAGCCGGGGGCTTTCCATCCTCCAGCATTTTTCACCTTCACCTGCAGAGAGTAACGCTGTAGGCCACCTCCGTCTGGGCCGGAAAGGGCATTTTCTAGATGCTTCAGGTCCCCTTTCCCTCTCCATCACTCTCTTATGTGCAAAAGCCACCTGTTACAGGGACAAGAGGCATCAATGAAGTGACTCTTCTTCTTGCCCGAGGTTTCAGCCCAGTGTGCTGCCTGTGGGAAGAGCAAGCCATGAGTTGGTTGCCTCTTCCCACCCATGGAGAAGACCTGGTCTGCAAGAACGAGCAGCTCCCTCAGTGGTCCTGGGCCCACCAGCACCTATGCAAGCCGTGCCAAAGCAGCTGTATCCCAGGGAGATGAGCTGGAGCTGGAGCTGGAGATGGGTCTCCTCCTTCCTTGCTTCCCAGGAAAATCCTCAAAAACTCCGTGGCAAAGCCAAGGAAATGAATGGAAACTTGTCGGTCTTCCTGGTGTCTGTAATGCCCCAGATCCTCCTGGAGCACTTTGCAAATGGGAGTTAATTAGTCTTCCCGATTCCCAGCTGAATTGCTGGAGTGCCTCTGCATTATCCCTGTTCCCAGCAGGGACCACGGAGGTTGCACCCAGCCATCTCGCCACCAGCTTTGCGCGGGGTCCCACTCGCTTCACCGTTTCTGCAAGGTGCAAACCAGGGCAAACCCTGTTTTCGGGGATTTTGGCATTATGGGGACAACAGGAGCAGCCCTGCAGACTCCCTGCTCTCTTCCCAGAATGAATTTTAGCCTCCTGAGCCAAATGCTGAGAAAGCGCTGAATAACTGCAACAAATTAGATTACTTTTTGGTACCTGTCATTTCTCAAAATGTATGATCTCCTGATGGAGCATCAGGAGCGATGCTTTGGAGGCCAGTGACTTCCCGCTTTCTGCTTTCAGCCTGGCTGGCTCCAGCCAAGGATGGGGCTCCGCACGGTCCTCAAGGCAATGGAAATTCCTGCAGGAGTTTTAAAAGCCATTTGGAAACAACCCAACCTTGCTCCAAGGGGAGCCAGCCAAAAAACCCCAAACCCCAGGCTTAAAAACACAGACGTGGCCAACAACCACGTTGCCCGTTTTCTTCCTTCCATGGTTCCATCCCATCCCGACTTTCCTTGTCTTTCTTGCAAGCCCATTCCCTTTCTCACGCTCCATCTGCTCTTTCCGAAAGAGGAATATTCTCGCTGATCCATCTTTCAGGAGGACTTCAGTTATTTTCTCCCAGCCTCAGGTTATGGCCTCTCCTTATCTCTGCTCCATACGTGTGCACACACATGGCCACATCCCCACCCTTCTTGGCATCACCTTTATCTTGGCCAAATCCTGCTGGAGCGATTACACCAATTACACCAATCGCTGGAGCGATTACACCAGAGTCAAGAAATCTGCCCTGGGGTAAAACCGTGGCGAGCGAGAAGACAACCGGCTTATTCCCTCAGGCCGTGACTTCGCTGCTGTTACACCGAATGGCAAAATTCCCGTTCCCGGGGCAGGATGAGGCCTTCTTTTCAGCAGGGTGGTAGTGGTGGCTCAGATTTCTCGGCTTGGCTGTCCAGGGCTCTCCTATGGTGCATCTTCTCTCGTCCGCGGTTTCCACCCAGCCCTGGCCCTGGCTGCACAGCTGGGCTGCCCGCAGCTGCCGGCACGATGCTGCCCCTGAGCACGGCATGGGTGCTGCATTTTCCCCGATGCAATCACTCCATTAATCTTCTCATGCAATTAATGCTTCAGGAAGCGTTTTGCAAATATTGATAGTAAGGAAAGAGCTACAGCGCAGAAATGGCTGCCGCCTCGGTTGTATTACCGTAGTAAGTCACAAATTACCTGGCTCAGGAGGATTTTCTTTCTGCGTCCAAGACTTTCTTGGCTGCTCTCTGTCCTTCTTGCCCAGTGCAAAAGGGTCACACAGAAGGGGGGTGGATATTTGTGGCATCTTAGAGGCATCCATAAGACTGACCTGCATGGCTGGGGGGAAATGTGCATGGCACATTTTCCTCCCCAGCAATTCTCCATCACAGTGGCTTTGCCTCTTTGCCATAGAGCCCCGGCTTGGGCAATGCACTCAGCTTGTGGCCAGGATTGCAGCCGCGTCGGCTTGTTCCCCGCTTCCCATCCCAACGGAGGCATGTTCCCTTCTTGCGCACAGTTAAGGAGGGTGTCTGCTCTCCTGCCCAGACCCTGGGAGGTGCTCAGCTCTCTATATTTGCGCTGAAGTCCTTGAGAACCTCTGTTAACCACCTCAGCAGATCAGTCTGGGGACCTTTTGCATCAGAGGTGCTCATCCTGCTACACCCAGCCCCATACCACGTCCCCGCTGCACGGGATTCCCATTACACACTCCCTTTTCAGCTCCCTGGCTTGGAAACAGCTATAGCCGGTCCATCCTGGCACGTGAAGTAGAAATCCATAAAATCCTGTTTCCTCTGCAGGGAGAAAGAGTCTCCCGGCTCCTTGAGAGATTAAGCTTTGTGCATCTATCTGCAAATGTTAGGGGGCAGAGGTTAAACTGAGCAGTGCGAGGGGAGGAGGTGACGGTGCTTAGCAATGCAGATGGGATGGCTCTGGGACCTTCCAGTATTCATGGGCAAATCCTGCGATATTTAGGGGTTTAAAACATAATGAAGTCAAAACAGTGCTGTTTGGGTGAGGAAGAACGGATGAAATCGCCTCCTTGGAAGGAAGCGCTTTGATCTGCTGGTGGCCGTGAAGGTGGCCAAATGTCTTGGTGGCCATCAGGGGGGTGACTGTGCTCTCCTAGGCAATCCCCAGAAGCAATCCATGCTGCGTCCTCCAGCAGGGAAGCAATCAGGAGAGCAACGGCACCCATGAAAGCAATACCTGGGGTTTGGGTTTTGCTCTCTGCTGGGAGTTGCTCCGTGATGCTGGGGAGGGAGAAGCAGGACGGGCCAGCCGGAGGGGATGGCTCCTCAAATCCTTCCATCCTCTGCTTAGACGGATCGGCCTTGCCAAGGAGATGCAGCTAGGAGTAGGTTTTAAGGCCGTGCAAAGATGACGGCTTCCCGGGCACCTCTGCCTTGCTGGGGATACGCACAGGCGCTCGCTGCAGCCGGAACCTGCTATGACCAATTTGCCGCCCCTGCTCCGGCTGAGACGCGCTGTCACGCCTCCTCCGGCAGCGCTTTGTTCTGCTCTTTGCCGCTGCCTCTGGTTTTCAGCGAAGGGCCGTGCTTGCTTTACGGTGCTTCGGTTCAGACCCTCAGGGTTTTTTTCAGCTGCAGATTTGCTGGCAGACGGGGAGGTCAAGGGACCTGCCTGGGGCCAGGGACTGAGTCAAGGGACGCAGCCGAGGGAAAGGGAGCCCAGGACTTGGGCAGGGCAGGCTCTGGTGGATCTCATGCAGGACCTTTTCTCCCCGTCCCCTTGCCCACACCAGCATCTTTCCCCTGAAACCTCTTTAATCCATTTCTAGAGGAAACAGGAGCCTGGGCATGGGATGAGGACATCCCAAGCCGTCTTGGGGGCTCCCTTTGCTGGGGTGCTCGGGGCGTTGGAGGAAATATCTCTCACCCGGCTGCTGCCCATCACTCCCGGTAGGCTGTCCTGCCAAGATGCTCTGGGAAGCAGCCAGAAAGGGGAGTGAGATGGTGCCAGGTCTGCAGTGGAAGGACGGATGTCCTGGGGGGCTCTCCCCTGCCACAGGCGCCGTTCCAGGATGCCACTGGGCAAGGGGAGAGCCGTGGGTGCACGGCATTGGTTGTTGCCTGTTCTTGGGGACACCGAAGTGGCCTGTAGCGGAGCAAGCCGGGCTCACTGCTCACACCCAACCACAGGACGTGTCTGATGTCTCCTCCGAGCTGTTTGCCAGCCGTATTGCTGGTTGTCCCCCGTCCTTCTCCCCACCGGCACTGCCACCACCTCCTTGCACTGCCCTGACGGTGCCTGATGTAATCCCAGTGCTCTTCCTCCCTCACCAGTGCTAATCCTATAAACCCTCAGAAAATCCTGCCCTCCTGGCCCTACCTCTCCATGTCCTTCTCCGAGGCAGTCTTTGTGGGGTCCTCCAGCTTGGCGCTGGCATTTTTTTGGGGTGCACAAGGCTGTCACCCAGATAACGTAGTGTCTTGCGGGGTCGCTTGCATCGGAGCACTGGGAAGGACGCGCGAGCCCCAGGGGATTTGTGCAAAGCGCTGGTGGCTATTAGATAAGACGCCTGATGCACCCCAAAATGCACCCCAAAATGTGTCCAGGGGCTGGTTTCACGCTCTCAGGAAGCCGTTCCCGTGCTCAGCGTGAGCTGCTCCAGCACGTGCCCATTTCCAGAGCTGAGCCCCGGGGACCAGGCGGTGGAAACCCCTAAGGGAGTGCTGGGGGTAGGATCGGGATGAGGAATGAAATGGAGCAAAAGGATGCGTCGCTGTCGGGTTGGGATGGCTCCTTGCAGCGAGAGTAGGGTTTATCTGGGCTGGGGATGGGGGTGGCCAGCACAGCCCGTTTTAATAATCCTTTCCGCTGGGCTGTTGGAAAATGTTGAGAGGGAAAGTGCTGCAGTGAGGCGGATAGGTCTCAGGGAAAAATATTTTTGCAGCCAAAAGAGCCGGCTCAGGTGGACCCGACGGGTTGCTCACGTCTACGAATCGTGACCTGATTGCTAAGGGCAAAGAGCATCTTTGGGGATGGAAAACCTCTATCAGGCGGAGCCGGTGGTAATCAGCAGGGCCGTTTCGGTTTGATTCCCACAGGGTTCGCTATTTCAGCCAGTCTATTTTAGGACTCGCGTGGTGTGCGGGAGCGGGGCTGGTGCGAAGGGAGGCCCCGATGCTGTGAGGTGCTGCCCGCGCCCGTCCAGCTCTTTTGCATCGCCGGCCGGGGACGGGATGCAGCAGGGCAGCCCCGCGCTGGGACCGGCCGCAGCATCCCAGCAGCACCGGTGCCAGGCCGGGGTGGCACTGTGCCGTCCCCGGGCTCATCAATCCACCTGTGAGGGCTTAGGCGGGCGGTGAATCGCTGCGTCTCCAGTTAGTCCAGAAAAGATTAAGCCGACCTAAGAATAAAAACAAGCCCCACAGTTCAACCGGCTGGGATAAAATGAGAAAGCGTGCCAATCGCCGAGCTCCGGGAGGGGAAGGGATTATAAACCCCGGGCAGATTACAGCCGCCCATTTCGGTGCACAGGGCAAGCGTTATGCTCCTGTTGGGCTTCCCGGGCTGGATGGGTTTCTTGTGCCTGCATTCCCAGCGCTGCGGTGAGGTCCCGTGTGCGTTTCATCCCGCTAACCACCAGTTAAGCAGCTCCAGGAAGTGCCCACGCAAATGTAGGAGTTCAAACAGGGGCACGTTTCCGAGGAGAAGAACCAAATGCATCTCTCCCCGTGAGGCCTTTATTTCTATAGAGCCGCTCCCTTCCGCTACGTGCCGGATGAAAGGCGCAATGTATATAAATAAAAGCATTGTAATATACCATCCGCTTTGATCACTGCCGGCAGCACGGGCGGGATCGGAGCCTGCTCCCGGATAACAATTCCCCTACCCCGTCTCCCCGCTCCCTTCCCTTTCAAATGAGGGGTTGCTCTAAGGAGCAGTTCCTCGAAGCATCGCTCCCTGCGCACTGGTGCCGGGGCTGGTTTCTAATACTTCTGCTGGAGTGCATGCCTGCCATCCCACCGAGATGTTATTTTTTTCCTCCCACAATGCGACATTACAATCCTTGTCATGGAGATAGGACTGGGATCCAGAGCTGCACTTTGCTGCTCCCGCTAACGAGGGGCTCGCGGAGGGGTTTGGTGCTGTCAGCGGTCCGCAGGATGCCATGCCATGAAACCCCTCTTTGCTTTTGTCTCCTCTTCCCAGGGACATACCAGGGCCAGTGGGTCGGAGGGATGCGCCAGGGTTACGGCGTCCGGCAGAGCGTTCCCTACGGCATGGCTGCGGTTATCAGGTCACCCCTGAGGACATCCATCAACTCCCTGCGCAGCGAGCACACCAACGGCACGGCGCTGCACCCCGACTCCTCGCCGGCGGTGGCCGGCAGCCCTGCCGTCTCCCGGGGCGGCTTCGTCCTCATGGCCCACAGCGATGCCGAGATCCTCAAGAGCAAGAAGAAGGGCATCTTCCGGCGGTCGCTGCTGAGCGGGCTCAAGCTCCGTAAGTCCGAGTCCAAGAGCTCCTTGGCCAGCCAGCGGAGCAAGCAGAGCTCTTTCCGGAGCGAAGCCGGGATGAGCACGGTCAGCTCCACCGCCAGCGACATCAACTCCACCATCAGCCTGGGCGAGGGCGAAGCCGAGCTCTCCGTCATCGAAGACGACATCGATGCCACCACCACCGAGATCTACGTCGGGGAGTGGAAGAACGACAAGCGGTCGGGCTTCGGGGTGAGCCAGCGCTCGGATGGGCTGAAGTACGAGGGAGAATGGGCCAACAACAAGCGCCACGGCTATGGCTGCATGACCTTCCCCGATGGCACCAAGGAGGAGGGCAAGTACAAGCAGAACGTCCTGGTCAGCGGCAAGAGGAAGAACCTCATCCCACTGCGGGCCAGCAAGATCCGCGAGAAGGTGGATCGGGCCGTCGAGGCGGCCGAGCGGGCGGCCACCATCGCCAAGCAGAAAGCGGAGATCGCAGCATCCAGGTAAGGTGGTCCCCGTCCCGACGCGGCGTCTCGGCTGGGGTCCTCCCCCAATGGCTGCAGTTTGATGGGAGAAGTGGGATGAGACTTCTTCCAGCAGGAGGTGCTCGGAGGGGTATTTTAGGGAAGCTGCTGGAGGCAGACAAGCGTTGCGGTGGTGCTATCTGGACCCAAAGTGGGGGCGGGCAACATCCTGAAAAGCCAAGCCGCTGGGCTTGCCCAAGCTTCATGGCTGGTGGTCAAAATGGGGTGGATCCAAGCCGAATTGTCCCTCTGCTAACTCCGAGTGGGCTGTGGATGCACGACCTTCCTGAACCAACCATCGAGGCCATGCAGGGTCACCCAGAGCGGTGCGTTCACTGCAGCCTGTGCAGGGGGTGGTTGCACCGTGGTGGGACTGCACTTATGGGACGCGGTGTGGGGCTCACAACCTGATAGCTGCCACTTAGGAGGTACTGGGTTATTTACCCCGTTTCTCCCCAGCGTCTTTAATAAGCGCGTTGGTACCCTTAGCAGAAGAGCTCCTGAGAGGCTGTTTGCCCGTACCCTCTGCCTGACTTATAGCCAAGAGGAACCATCCCAGGGTTGGCCTGTGCTGGGAGGATTCCCAGCTATTTCTGTTCCCAAAAGAGGTTTTGAGTGGAAAAGCAGTCGAATCGCTGGCTGCAGCTGATGCTTGGGGAGGGTTCGCGCTGCCTGACGCTCTGCTAGGAAGCAGCAGATCTGGGTGCCCAAATAATCCCTCCAATCCTCAAGAAACCCCCACTCCCCGGGCTGGCTGTAGCCATCGTGGAACTGCACAGTGATTCGGAGCAGTGACCTGATCTGGCTGAAAACCAGCAGGAGGTGGGGGAAGAAGAGGTCATGTCTCATTTAGGTTGAAATAGGGTCCAACTCCCAGCTTAAAACAGGGCTAACCCAAGCGACTTCGAGCTGGGTCCCAAAATGCGCCCGGAGCTTCATGACTTGCAGCAAGCTCCCAGACAAGAGGAGGAAAGGCTCCTCTGCCGAATTCAAGGCCCTTTGTATCACTTTTTAGGGTCGCTTTGATAGAGCGTGGTCATTCCTTTCTGGTTTCTGAGCAAGTGCTACGCGTGGCAGCCAGGCTGGGGGAAAAGGGCTGGGGTTAGGGGAAGAACCCAGGTTCCTCCTCCGTCGCCTGCACTGGATTAATTGTTGGCTCTGGATCATTTGTATGCAGAGTCACACTTGAAATCTTTATCAGCATGTCTGCCGATGACTTATCTGCAATGTGAATGAGACTCCCAGGCCTGCTTTGGGAGCATATTCGGGCTTGATGATGTTTTCGAGCTGATGTTGTACCAAATTGTTGTCAAAGCTTTGGGAGAAAAAAAAAAAATCCCACTGGATTGCCAGGTAGGAAACAGACTGCAGAGCAGCAGAAAGACTAGATCTTTCCCTGTGATCTGGGGATGTGAACGCCTCGGTACAAAGGCCTGAATCCTGGAAATGTGGAGCTCTAGCCTGCCGTGGAATGCTGGGTCTGAGAACCTGAGCATCCTCTGTCCCCAGGCGGTAATGGTCCTAGAAATGCACGAGAGCGGGAGTTGGAAGAGATATGACACCCCCCCCTCCCATGTTGGAAATACTTTAATGAGCTCTTGGCATATAATGTTCCACCCTCTAATTATGAGAGAGAAGGGAAAAAATCAAATTAGATGATAGCAACACGAGGGCATGAACGCCTTCCTCCCCTGTACCAGTAACATGGACCTGAGCTCTCCTGGAGAGGAGCCTCAGCGGTGCTGGGAGGGAGGGTGCAGCCTGTGACCATGCCCGTGCGTGGAGAAGGAGAAAAGCTGTGGGATCTGGGGACCGCCCAGAGGATCCCTTTAATCATCAGTGAAGATGCAAAGAAATAAATGAACGGCAGCTTCGAGGGTGCTCCGTCAGGGGCTGAACCTGGTCCCACCAGACAACGCTCCATGAGCAACCTGACGTCTCCATCCTGCAGCCCGGCTCCCTCCTCCGCTTGCACTCGGTCTTACCTCGGCTGGTCTTGCCTGGACACACGTGGAAGAAAAGCAAGCGCCGGGAACCCAGGGCTTTGCTCTTTTTATGGCACAGCCATCGCCTCCGGTGCGCGCGGGCTGCTGGTGTGTGTCGAAAAGCCCTGTATTGATCTGCTGCGCAGCCCATGGCTCGCTGGGCAAGCCGGGGACAGACGGACTCCAACGTGACGCGCGCTGTGCATTAGTGCTGGGTTACCGACCCCCGATGACATCCGTCCCGGGAGGTTTTGCTGCCTGAGTTCCTGGCTTATGCTGAGCCCCCGAAACCTGTCAGCCAAGAGCCAAACCATTGGGCCATGGGCGGGCAGGATGGCAGGATTTGGTCTTTGCTGGAGACGAGGGGCAGGTGGGATTAGGTGGGCGTACAGGCTCAACCCCAAGGTCTTGGAGGGTGTCTTGGGTTTGCAATTCGGCTGCACGCAGGAGATGCCCAAGGACCTTGAAATGCGAGCGAGGAGAGACGCTTTGTCTGAAACCTGAGGTCCTTCGGCTCCAGCTCTTCCCCTTCGCGGGGGTTTCTGCAGGGACAGTCTCTCCTCGGCGTGCAGAACCAGAGCAAGGTTTGACAAGCCTAGAACCACCTAGAAAGGCTTTCATATAATTAGTCCGTTTAATTTTAAAGCTTCTAAATGAATAAACACTCCCCTGCAGTGCCCACACCGAACTGCGTGGTCCAAATGGGAAGAAATGCACAAAATAGGCAGCGGGTGCTTTGGCAGAGGAATCCCGATGCTCGTTTGGGTGGCTTTGGGGCTCAGGGGTACAATATTCCCCATCTAATACCAAGATTAGAGGATTTTATAACACCACTGGTGTGTGTCTGTGTGTGTGTCTGTGTGTGTGTGTCTGTGTATTCTCTTCTGTCTAATAATACGGCTGAGTTCACTCTGCAGCCTTTCCCTTGGTGGGGGAAAATATGTGCCCACCCACGTATTTCATTAAATTTGTAAGGATTCAGTATTTTTGAAAACTCTACCGCTCTGTCAGATTTGGTTGGAATTGGCCAACACGTTCAAATGTTATTAGTGTGGGAGTGATGGCATATAGATATATAAACAGCACAATCACATAAGTAAGCCCCATTTCCTGAGGAAAGTAGGCTAAAAACATAGTGTACTGAAGACAAGTAAATTGGATTCTCGAAGTTGTTTTAGTCTGAAGAGAGTACAATGTTATCTATGGCACAGAAAAGTAAGCTCATTTAAGGAATAGTTTTTAGGTTCACTAAATGATTTTCCTAAATTTTCTTCGGTGCGGTTAAAATGAAATAACACTTTCCTTCCCCTCGTATCTCCCATTGGCTGAAATTGCTCGTGTAAAGTCAATGGGCGAGAAGGGCTATGGATCAGGTCGGAAAAACTACCGTTGATCTCAGCTACGGGTTTTCGGAGGTAGCCGGGGAGGGAGACCTTTTGCAGCCCGTTTGAGATGAAGGCGCAGGGTGTCCCCTTTGTGCTATGGGGTGCTTCGTTCCCCCCTCATACGATCCAAGAGGCGTCACTCTTTCTGCTGCTACGCTGGAAGGATGAAGGATGCACTGGAGACAGCGGCTCCCATCTCGTCGTTGATAATGTTGATACCTAAGGCAAATTGTCCACTGGTGTGTCCTGGTCAACTGAAATATAATATCCAGGCAGGAGAGGCGGGACAGAAAGCTCGTCCTCAGCCCTTGGCTTTCGGCATGGACGCTGGACGTGGAGGATAGGTGCACGTGGAGCATCAGGGGGAGCTCAGGACCGACTGCAGCTCTCTGCGACCGATGATGGCAGTTTCAATGCAAGGCAGACAGACCCTAATTCTCTCCAGGGTTTCCTTCTGCTACCATAATCCAAGGTTTTGTAATTAGTGGCTGGACTGCTTGTGAGAGGAAGGGACATCCCCAGTCGGTGCTAGGGGTATGAGTCCCAGAGGCGGGTGGCATTTGGCAGGCACTGGGCTCCTCTCCAGCGCCAGCTTCACGGGGCCCCGTTGTTCAGCACCTTAAATAACAGCTCCGTGGAGCCGCCGATGCCCTAGCACCCCGGAGGGGATGCTCTTCTCAGGTTAGTCCTAAGTAATGCGCTTCCCAGCGTAATTATAGCCAAGCCATTCAACAACGACGAGAAAAATATAATTAAGCTCAATAGTCTCAGGAGGAGTCGCGCTGCAAATTAGCACAGTGTCGTTCAACTTCAGAAAGGGGAACTGGGGAAAAAAAGAGAAAAGGAAGCGAATAAAGACAACCTGGCAGCGAGGACGGGTGAAGGAAAAGGTTTGGACTCAGCGTGGGTCCTTCTTCAGGATGCTGCAGTGAGGGCAAAGCATCCGTCTGCGTTTGACATACAATGGGGAGCAGGAAGGCAAGAAAAGCCCCGGAGAGCTGAACAGCAAAGTGCGGAAGGTTGTTTGAGCCAAACAGGTATTTTCTACAGAAAAATGGAAATGTGGCCCGGGCAAAACCCACAGAAAAGAATAGATTCTGCAGTTCTGATCCCAAAACATTTTAAGTTGCGGTAATGTCACTACCGGCAGTACGCCGAGCCATAATAATGCTGCTTAATGCTCTCGCAGGCCTGTGCCTGCAGCTTTGCAATTGTACTTAGCTGCATTTGATTTAAGGTTTCTGCTGGCTTTTCGGATGCCTGGGGCGGGAGGCTGCGGGGCTCCCGCATTAGTCTCATCCTAGTCCCCGCCTCGAGCTGCCGGAGGGGCTTTCGCTGCGGATGGAGAAGGGGGAGGAGGAGGGATGCGGGTTAAGGGGAACGCTGTGGCCCCAAAAGGGTTGTGTGTCCCCTTCCTCGGCTTGGGATGGCCGAGACGAGCCAGCAGCGGACTGAAGCCAAAATGGGTCACAGCTGACCCGGCTGCAGGGCAGAGCGAATGCTTTTGGGATCAGACCAAGCATGTCGGGGCCTCCCACTATGTGTCCAGCCCCTCTTTGGTCATCTCTGATTCCAGAGAGCGTTCCTCTACTTCTGGCCCCTTGAAGAAGTGCTGCCCCTTTCCGCACTGAGGCCATGCAACCCAGCTGGAGCTTAGGGCTCTGCAGGACTCACCTCTGCCCATTAGCTGGGGACCGATGGGGTCAGTGGCGGCATCACCTGGTACCCACGGGGTCTTGTGCAGGGAGACCGTGCACCCTCCATCCCTTCCCAGTCCCTCCATCCTTTCCTTGAGTGGTGCACAGAGACGGGGAGGAAAACACGGAGGGGATGGGTGGAGGTGACTCAAAGGCTGAGATCAGCTGGGGCAGGAGGTAATTCTCTTTACAGCAGCATTTTCTTTTTCCTCCCTGCCCTCTCTCTCCACTAAACAGCCCCCGTGCAAAGCCCAGGGCTGGCAGCCTCCAGCGGGCTTTGGCTCTCGGCAGGGCACGCTGACCATCCTCCCTGCCACCTCCCTCCCCTCTGCCACCTCCCTCCCCTCTTCCTGCCCGGCCACAACCTCCCGCCCGTGTTGACAGGGGTCAGGCCATAGCAGGGCGGCAGAGATTAGGCTCAGCTGTTATTCCTCCCGTTTGTGCGTCGCTGTCAGCCAGGATGACACGGGTACCTCTGACTCACGCCAAGCACAATTTCCACCCCTAGTCCAGGACGCTCGAGGAACGGCAAATCCCCGGATGGCATCCCGGATCATCGCATCCTTACCCATTGCCATCTCTGCACCGTGACTGTTTAAGTCCTCCTGCAATGCCAGTTTAATAACTTCCTGCTCAGACAGGACTTACAGCATTAAGCCCTTTTGCGGCCGCGTCAAAAGTCAGGACGAGCCGGCACGCTCGCGTGTCCCCGACTGCCACCCCGCTGCCGGCGCTGCGGTGCAGAGGCACGTCCGTGCACAGGCACGAACAGGCTGGAAAATTAAGTGCCTTTCATAAGGAATGATGCTTTACAAAGTAATCCAACTGAAAAAAAACCTCTAGCAGGGTCTTTTTTAGCTTCTAGGAGAGCAGCTCGGTGTGGGTTTCTCTAAGCCCTGTCCTTTTGTTGCTCTCCCGTCCTTCAACCATGACTGCTGCTCCCAACTCGGCAGCTCCTACCGCCTTCCCTGCCCCCTGAGCCAAATATGAGCTAAACCACCCCGGTTGTGTGGCCCAGGCGTGCAACATGCATTCGTATGACCATTTCCAATGTTGCTAGGTCGTGATGAAATAACATGGGCAGAGCGGAGAGTCACAGCCCGCCGGATTCGCCGTGGTCCCAGCCGGCTCTGCTCTGCCCTCCTCCCTGCGCTCCTTGGGGAAGATCTCCGAAATCCAAGCGGTCCTGGCAGACACAGCAAAGCATGGCTGGAGGGGCTGGTTTTAGAATCATAGAATGGTTTGGGTTGGAAGGGACCTTAAAGATCATCTTGTTCCAAACCCCTGCCCTGGGCAGGGACACCTCCCACTAGACCAGGCTGCTCAAAGCCCCATCCAACCTGTCCTTGAACACCTCCAGGGATGGGGCATCCATGACTTCCCTGCTCCAGTGTCTCACCACCCTCATAGTGAAAAATTTCTTCCTAATATCTAATCTGAATCTCCCCTCTTTGAGTTTAAAACCATTACCCCTCATCCTATCACTACGATTCCTGATAAAGAGTCCCTCCCCATCTGTGCCCTAGAGTGAAGCAGGAGAGGGGTTTTGGGATGCAGGAGGAAGGGAAGCACTCGGTGGCGGTGCCGGGATGGCAGAGCTGTGCCAGGGCAGGAGACCGATGTGCCGGTCACTTTTGCAGCAGGAGCAGATGGAAAAGGGCAGGGATGGCCCCGTCCGGCAGCGAGGCAGGAAGGACGGGAGGGTGATTCACTCCTGGCAGCTGCCGCTTCCACGGGAAGGGGCTGCCCTGGAGAGCTGGGCAGGAGGCGAGGGGCAGCGCGGGGGGCTGGAGAGGAGGCTGCCTCCTCCTGTTCCTCCTCCTCCTCCTCCTCACCTCCAGCATCGCCCATCGCAGCCCGGATCATCTGCCTGGTCTCTAATCCAAGCCTTTGACCGGTTTAGAGCCTGGGCTGAGCGGCTGGCACTGCTCTCCTGCCGGGGCTGGCCCCGCTGCAAAATCAGCCCTTTTCGGGAGATGGTGAAGGATGATTTCAGCCTCCCGAGCCCTGCTCAATCCCCCCACTAACACAATAACCTCCTGGCTGCCCACACAGCACGGGGGAAGAGGGAATGAGCTGAAGAAGAGGATGGTGAAGCCTGGTCTTCACGCTGGTGCCCGGTAGCTCTTGGGTGGAGCAGCCCTTCGTCAGATGGGGGGAAAAAAAGAAAAAGCCAACAACAACAAACAACAACAAAAAAGCCAGCCCCTGATTTTCCTTTCTGCTGCTTTTCCTATTCAACGAGCAGAAACTGCAGCGTTGCTTTTCTCAGCGATCTTCGGGAGGGAAGGCAGCGATCCTCCCCCAGCCTGCGCAGCTGCCTGGCAGGCGGGCTGGCTCGCAGCCCCGCCGCTCTCCTCCATCCTCATCCTCGCCCTCCTTGGGCCGCAAGGAGACTGGTGGGGGTACGCGCCTACCCCCAGCCAGCCCCATGGGCTAAGTGCGGGGGATGCTGGCTGTAGCATCCCAGCCCCTTGCTGCCATGTCCCACCGCCCTAAACCCCCCCCGGCTGTGTGGGTGGGAGCTGCTGCACCGTGCCCCTGCCGTGCTGCACCCCAGCAATGCTGCACCCCGAAGCTTTGGTAGCGGGGGGGGGGGAGCCAAGGGGAAGGTTTGGGGTCCCTACGCTGCCTTCCCATCTCGCGAGAGGGGCCTGCGTGCTTTTTTCCTCTCCCAGCTCCCGTTTTGGGTTTCCTGGCATGTATTCCTCCGGCTGCGCTGCTCCCATCCCGGCCGCCCACCCACCCGCATCCCTGCAGCTACAGCCCCAACACCCCCATGCTCCTGTTCCCCGCCCCCGCCCCCCCCCCCCCCCCCCCAAAGCCCTTTCCTCCCTGGAGAGGGGCGAAAGCAGTATCAGGAGCGCAAGTGAGATGAAAACGCAGAGCTGGGCAAGAATATTGAGTATTTTCCTTGCTGGTGTTCATGACAATCGCTTCCCCCCGCAGCCAGAGATGGGGATGCTGGGGGAACCGGCACCGCCGTGGTGGGAGCGCAGCGGCCGGGCTGGGGGCTCCCGGTCCCGCACTGCTCTTGCAGTTGGCTTGAAAAACCTCGAGCAATGAGGTTTCTGTCGCCTCCTCCACGCAGGACAAATGACAAGCTGTCCTGGCTTCCTAATCCAGGAAATTAAAGGATTTGACCATAGACCCTGCTAAGCGAATTTCCCCCCTGAAAACCCCCAGGGGGATTTAACCCATGGATCCAACCGATTATCCCTTTAAAGTTGTGACTAAGAAAGGTCCCAATTCTTCAGGGTGCTGAGCATCCTAAAATCCCATCGCGGCAGCGACGTGGCCGTGCCCGATGCTCACCCCACCGTCCGGCGAGACCTTCTTTTCAGTTCTATCCCACGTCCGCCGCCCCTTTCCAATGGCGGGCAGCAGCCCTTTGCTGCCTGCTCGCTGCCAACCGGGACAGCAGAGTCTCGCTGCCGGAATCCGCCCCATCCCGTCCCCATGTGTCACTCTCCAGGGACATGGCCTGTTGGTTTTCCCAGTTTGGCATCGGGAGCAGCCCACATGGGAGGCAGGCTGGGTGCATCCCGATGGGAGATGGGTGGGCTCCATGCTGGCAGCGCCAGCTCCTGTTCATGGACCTCGATGGCAGAAGGGAGCACGGGACCGGGTCTTATTGCTTTGCTGAATTCGTTCTGCTCAATTAAAGCCCGTCCAGTATCCATCGCCAAAGCAAAACCTGCTGGAGATGGGGATCCCTGGGTGAGGGGACACCCCACCGCAAAGCATCCTTGTGAGCCTCCATGGCTCGATGATGCCACCCTGTACCCTGAACAGCAGTTCCTCGGCGTCGGACTCCCTTACAGAGAAGAATTAGTTTTGTGGTCTCAAAGCTGGACACAGTGGTCACGGTGGCTGTGCCACAGCCATCCCACTGGCAGGCGGATATAGCCGGTCCCCATCCGGCATGACAAGATCCCCGGGGAGCTTCAAACAGCTGTGGCGGGTGGCAGCTCTTCCCCAGCCCTTTGGTCCTGGGGACAAACCCTCTGGGAAAGCAGTGGTAGAGGCGAGATCCAGGGGATGCTGATGAGAAGGTGCTTTTCCAAGGGGAAGAGGTGTGGGGCAGGATTCGGGCAGGGGTCGGTAGCCCTCCGGCTCACCTGAGTCATATAAATGGCCTCTCTGGGGAAACGGGCTGCAGAATTCTCTCCGCTATCTGGCTGTGTCTCTCTGTCTGATCTGTCTCTCATCACCATAGCACGGAGGTGAAGCATAAATAATTAAAAGCCCAGATTCTCTCCTGGCAGAGCCGGGCTCTGAGTCCCTTCCCCTGTTGTGCTGCTGGCTGCTTAAGAGGAAATTTTCACGGGCTTTGCCTTGGAGGCAACGCAGACCTGCAAACCCAGGGCCGTCTGCCGGCCTCGGGGCACGTCGGCGTTTGGGGACAAGAAAGGGCACCTGCCACCCCAGCGGGTCACCAGTGGCAGCATTCCATCCGGGGGATGCCACAGGATGCTCGGGGTGCATTGGGATGAGCAACACCCTCCAGCTGAGGATCAAATCCAGGCGCGGGCAGGCAGCAGGGCTGAGCGGGCAAACCCAGCAGCTCATGCATGGCCCCTTCTTGGGATGCCTTCATGAGAAGTGAGATATTTGTGGGTGCAGGCTGGCTTTTGGGCTCCTAAGTGCTTAACCCCCCCGTCCCCCGCAGGCGACAAGGAGGAGAAACCCGTGCAGGCAGCGGGGATGGGGAAAGCGTCTCCTTCTTGGTGGGCTCTGAAGTTTGAGGCAGGCTGCCTCAGCTGCTCGTTGCTGTGGCAACTGAGATGATATATTATTTTTTTACCCCATGGTCGGCAGGGCTGCGGCCGGCACTCGCACCGCGGAGGGGTCTGCCCACCCCTGCCTGGCCGCCCAGGGCCGACCACATCCCCGGAGGCACCCCCAGCCCCTCTCCCTCCTGCCTGCACCCATCGGGGCCGCGGAGGTTGTGGGGGGCCAGGCGACATGGGCCACGGGGCCGGGTCAGCCCCAGGCAGCGCTCAAAACAAGCAGAAATTTCACCAAAAGCTCCTGTCCCCACTTCATCCCTCCCTGTGGGGACCGGAGCTGCAGAGACCGGTGACAGCAGCCTGGCACCGAACCTATTCCTGCAGCATTTTAACATCTGATGTTGCTTTTACTAGGGGCGATTTGGTGGCCACTGTCTCCAGCTGAGCTTTCTGTGCAGGTCTGTGTCCAACCAAACCCTGCGCGGGGCTGGGCTGCACCGGGGGATGGTGGTACCCTGGGTTTGGGGCAGAGCCAGGCAAGGGCCTCATCCCCACTCGTCACCTTCCAGGATGGTGTTAAGCAATGGGGTTGTGGGGGTGCTGGCTGTGGCATGCTTTCCTTGGGGAGCATTTTCGTTCTGGGTTGGCATTTTCGCTCTGGGTTGGCATTTTCTTGTTATTCCTGGGGGTTGCTGGTGTGCAGACGCTGGACGTGGCAGCGGGCGATGGAGATGATGCTGTCGTGTCCTGCACATGGCTGTCTCCAACCAGCTGCTTTGGGCCCAGTTGCCCCTTACAGCAGAGAGAAGCTTCCCCATGGTCCATCCTGGCGAGGTCGAAGGTGGCAAGAGGTGCACCAAGTGGTGCCCACCACCAGCGTCTTTCTCCAGGTTGGGAATCAGCCTCCTCCCAGCTGTGTGGAGCAAGACACGGGCATATTTCCTTCCCAAGCATCTCTTGGGGCCCTGGTGGTAGGAATGCATTTTTCCATCACTCAGAGGACCAGACTGTTTTAACACGTCCCTTAGACCCCTGTCCCATCACCCAGAAAAGAGTCCTGTCTCCTACCCCACGAGGCCGGAGACGGCAGAGAAGTCCCAGAGGGCAAGGCTGGATATCAACCACCTCTCCTCTGACAGCTGGAGAGCATCCGTCAGCGCTCCCGAGGCCATTTCAGCTCCATGTCTTGGCCTGAGTCCAGACTGTGCTGGAACTAAAACATTAAGTTCAGCTAAGCGAGTTTGTCGTTGACTCTGGATGAGGATTTTTTTTTTTTGCGGTTTGCTCTAACTTGCGGTGGGTTTTGCTGTTGGGTGTTGACTGGTTAAAAAGGTGCATGGCCAGAGGTAACGTCATGGATCGACCCCGTCCATCAGCCCATCACCGGGGCAAAGGAGGACCATGAGCTCAGTCTTGTCCTGCCTCTTTCAGGCTTTTATGGCTCCAACAGCAGAAAAAAAAAAAAAGATTGCCTGGAAAGTTCCTTTGCCAAATGTCTGTTTTGCTTGAGGTGACCAAAACTTGTGAAACTGCCAGAGCTTTTCGGCCAAAACCCGAACGGGGTGAAGAGTCAGGAAAGGGAAAAAAAAGGACTTTTCCTTGTGGTTCTGTTGTGCTTTGCTTCAGAATTTGGTTTGACTCGCTCTTTGTTAGGTATCAAAATGAAACTGAAATTGAATTGACAAATCTGCTTTGCTTGCTTCTCATTGCCTCCCTCACCTGGAGTTTTTTGCTTGAACTCCCCAAATTCTCTTACTCTGAGCACTTTTCCCTTGGCTGTAGGAAAAAGCCCCTAACAGTTCCCAAAGGGCCAGGCTGTGCCGATGGCTCCTTGAAGGGATTTGAGGGCTTCCCTGGAGGCAGACCAGAGGCTCCCTCGGCTCTCTTCGCCCCTGGCATGGTTGAGGTTCTCTCTCTGTGTTGCCTTCTGCACCTTTGGCATTGAGGTTTCCACCCCCCTCTTCATCCTGTGCGTGGCATCAGCCAAGCGAGGAGGTCAGTGTGAAAAACGGGGAGGAACGGGCTGTTTTGGGGAGACTTCTGGTGATGGAGGCCAGGGTGGGATGCTGATGGTCCAGCAGTGCCTCCACATTTTGACCTGCAGCCTGGGGCAGGTCATGGCAGAAGGAGGTACCCAGTGGCCCCGCTGAGCCAGGCTTTTTTCTAGCAGCCTTCATCCATCCCACGAAGGTTGCTCCAAATTTGTGGCTGGAGTGGGGATGATCATGTCCTGACCGCATCTCTACCCTCCTCTCCTCAATAAATCCAGGAGGATGGGGAAAGTTACACCAAGCCACCTATCCAGACCCACCATGGTCAAGCCTCCCACCAAAAACCTGGCATTTCCCTGGCTTAATGAGCAGGGATGGGCTCGCAAGGGTTTGGACGGTGCCGCCTTGGGAGCCAGCCTTGCTCGGAGACAGGGCGATGCAACCGGAATGCAGGATCCAGCCTGAAGTCATTACAGTCAGCAGCGTGTACAGCCAAACTCAACGCTACACATGTCCAAGCAGGCTGAGTTATGGCTGCTCGGGGAGC
This sequence comes from Rissa tridactyla, assembly GCF_028500815.1. Taxonomy (NCBI): domain Eukaryota; kingdom Metazoa; phylum Chordata; class Aves; order Charadriiformes; family Laridae; genus Rissa; species Rissa tridactyla. Next base: position 92,092,007 of record NC_071469.1, read on the forward strand.
TGTAACTTGGCCTGTCGTGCATTTAAAAATCTCCACCCGAATGCGGCATTGATGTAGGGCTTTTCTGCTGCTCTGCTTTTGCATTTAATACGGACGGTATAGATCCGCAGTGTGCAAATGATCCAGCGCTGCCCAGGTCCCTCGGAGGTTTTTGTGCCTTCACTTGCTTTTTTCTTGGGCTTCTTCTTCTTTATTTTTTTTCTTTTCTGAGGGTTGTTAGCGATTTCTTCCGAGCTGTTTTGCCTCCTGCCTGAATGTGGCAGGATCGTTTGTAATGCGCTATTTTTGCACAGGGTTAGAGGAGCATTTGTGGCATGGTGGTGCCCTGGGGAGGTGTGCGTGGAGGGCTGTCTGCCGGCGCTCCGTGAGAGCCGGGGATGAAGAAGGGGACGTCAGTGTTTCCCATTTCCTCTCGCAGTGTCCAAATGGGCAAGTCACCTTTTTCCATTATGTACACGACAATTATCCGGTAAAATCATGGAAACCCACCCCATCCAAACCGTGACAGCTGAAAAGCAAGCAGCATCCCCCCTGCTCACTCCCTTCCCTTCCTTGAAGCTGACTCTTCCCAAACCCTGCTCCGAGCGGGTTCCTGCAGGATCCCCTTGCATCGCCACCCGTCGCTTTCCAGAAGATAACGACGCTCCCAGCATCGCTGCAATTATCTCATGCCTTCCCCAGTTTATAAGAAAAATGGAAACGCCATCCCCAGGGCTGGAGTTTGGTCTTGCTGCCTGTGTCTGATTTGGAGGGGGGCAGCTCTTTGTCCCACCGCTGCCCGTCGCTGCCGCGTCGGAGCCAGCGAAGTGCCAGGTCTGGAGCAAGGCCAAACCTGTCCCCTTTGGTCAGGTAGCAGTGGGGACGATGGCGTCAAAGCTGTCCTTCTTCCTAGGCAAAGCCCGGCTCCTGAGCGCGGGTCTGGGCTGGCAGACACCGAAGCGCCGGGATGGGCAGGTACTGCCTGGCCGCGTCTCTCACCTGCGTCCTCCGTAGCTTCATTACAAGTGACAGATGGCAGGAGATGAGACTCCCTCTCCAGATGTTAATTATCTTGCAAGCTGTAAATAACATCTCAGGGCAACCTGCGCCTCGTCTCAGGTGCGAAAGACCCATCAGCTTTGCCCTTGCCAAGGGGGCAAAAAATTAAAATAATTAAAAATTTCCCTCCCACTGGGAGGGAAATACATGGGTCTGCCTGGCTCTGCTTATTCTGATTGTCCATTGGGGGGAAAAAGATGCTGGCGGCATCCTGGCTAATGGCGGCAGATGTGCCTCTGGGTACCAGCTCCGCCTGGCCCGGCCCTTTGAAGTCGATGGACTGTGATTTGCTTGTGCCAGGGCTGACGTCGTTTAGCAATCACAGGGATAAAACAAACAAATCCGAGCTGCCCCACAACCTATTTGGGACGATGGCAATAAGGCGAGCTGGAGAGGATCACGGCGTTACAGCCCTTCGGCTGCTCTCGTCCTTCTCCAACAGCAAGGACCCGGCTCAGGATCCTGGGGGATGTGCAGGGGTGGGAGCAGCCGGGATGGTCGGTGCCTGCTGTGGGCTGTGGTTTGGGCCACATTTCTCCCAGGGTTTTGGGGACGTGACATTTGATTGCGGCCCATCCCTGTCCCCCAGCTCACCATGATTTTGCACCACGTGTTGTGAATGCGGTTCTCCAGCGAAACTCATTTTGTCTACTTCGAGGCAAGGCAGAGGACAGAAAGACACAGCCTGGGATATTTTTTTCCCATAGTTGGATTTAAAAAAAAAAAGGTATTTCAGTGCAAAATGGCAAATGACGCCTTGGTGAATTCGCTCTCCATTTGTAAGCTCCAAAAATATAAAGGTAGAGAAGAATTTGGCACAGGTGCCTGGAGCAACAAACTAAATGGGAACTGGCCCCATCCCCATTTCCATGAATTTCGGAGTCCTGATGTCCCAGCTGGGCCGCAGGTACCTGCTCTCCGCGAGGTCTCCCAGCTGGCTTGGGAATGGTTTACCCGGTAACGTTACATTTCCCCGTGTAAAACCACAGGGAAACTCAGATTTGGGCTTTTGGCCACAACATTTTCCACGCTTCTCTGTATTGCGTTTTCTTGGGCAATAACAAATGCTTGCATCAAGGTATTTTTTTTTTCAGGACTGCAGGGTTTAATTTTAATTTTTTTTTTCTTTAATTCAGAACTTTCGTCTTGAAATGAGATTTTTCAGAGCAATTTTTCCAGAGCCTGCAATAACCACCCCCTCAGCCCCGTGCCATCCCAGCCATCCCCAGCCCTTCCCTCCTGCTGTATCACCGACGGGAGGTTTCCTCCGCCCCGTGCCTGTTGCTCCCCACCGGCACACAGAGCTCAGGCAGGGATGATCCATCCTCCCATCCCAAAATCTCCATCCAGAGCCGGGGAGTCTGGCCGCGGGCGCGGGGAAGCCAGGCTTTCTCTTTGCTATGCGCAGCGCCTGCTTTCTGTCTGGCTGCGAAGAGCCAGAGCAGACGTTTCGGGCTGCATTACGTCATGTCAGAGGTCACATTAGCTGCTTTTTTGTCTCGATTAAGAATTCCAGCGATGGGGGGGGAATTAGGGTGGAGGAAAAAGCAGACGGAGGAAGCGAGCAAGGCAAATACGCTTGCGATAAGCAGGTAAATGGGAATTTATGCACAGATAGCTAATTGGTGTGTCTAATATTCCACCCCCTGAGTACCGGCACTGTATTACTGCCTTCACAAATCACTCAAGGCAAGCCTAGTGCAATAACAACCAAGCCAGGAGAGCTGTGAAAAGAGTCAAGCTGGAATTAAGAGTGGGTTTTATCGGGGCAATAAATGCCAGATAGGGAAAATAACAAACAGGTTGTTAATTGCTGCCATCTCCCCACTCCCTGAAGGAAATGTCTAGACAGAGCCTGGCCCTGGGTTGCGCCTACCCCGGCCCTTGCAGTCAGGTTATTGCTCTTGCTCCGGTCTTTTGGGGCCAGAGCAGTGCTGGATGCGGGATGCTGTGCCCAATGGAAGGCTGTGCCGAGCCGAAGCCCGTGGCAGGGGCAAAGGATGGGCACCGCGGCTCTCCCCAGCTCTGCCCTAAATCAGAGATGCTCCCGCAGAGGCAGCAGCCAGACAGTCTGCAGCAGCTATTAATAATTCAGTCCCAATTTGTCCCATCTAGGAGAGCGTGAGGACCAGCCAAGCTTCCCCTCCTCGCAGGCAGGGTTTGAGATACCGCCCCGAGCGGGCAGAGCTTCTCGTCTCTCCCCGGTGCCGGTTGCAGCTATCGATCCCACGCCGGCAGGGTCAGGAGCTGGAAATGCCTCTCCGTCGCTGCAGGGTGTGGAGGGATCGGGTGGCCTTGGGAGAGGGTTGTGGCAGCGCTCACCCTCTCCCCTCGGCCCCGGGCTTCGGTTACTGGCATCGATCGCTCAGGGACTTTTGCTTTCTTGGTGTGTCTCAGCTCGATGCAATTAGGGCCGGATCCTGCTCTCCGCTGTGGCGGTGGGGGCGTGAAATAAACCCTGGCGAGTCAACACGGTTGAGGGGCTCGCGTTCGTGCAAGCCTGGCTTTTGCACGTGGGTTGGTTGGGCTGAAAAGCTCCTTTCCCTCGCCTCATCCAACCATCCCTTCCCAGGACAAGGCGCATCCCAGTGCTTCCCTGTGCATCCCTGAGCCAGCCTGGCTGCTTTTCAAGAGCCAAACGGAGCCGGGGTTGGAGGGGGGAGCAACGCGCCGAGCCTTAAATGCCCTGCGGATGCTCTCTCTGAATTTTTCCTGAAGTATTTTCTTGCAGCTAGTGTATGTTTTAATTGAATTTTGCCATTTGAAAAATACATGAACCTCTGTAATGGAGGGAGAAAACATTCCTCCTATATAGGAAGATAAAGATGCATTTAAAAAAAAAAAAAAAAAAACAAACCAAAAAACCAAAAAGCTGCCGGATTACATATTGACCTGAGAGACAAAGTGAATCCAATGGAGCCAGCCTGGCCCCTCAGGAAAACGTGAGGCTGTTGATTTTGTCCCAGGATGAGCTCACTGGCTGGTTAACTCCATCCTCGCCGCTGGGGAGTGCCTGTGTCTGCCGAAGTGAAGCCTTCAGCGCAGACGGCACGTGGCGCGTTTGCGCGTTTTCCATGAACGTGTGGGCCGCAGGGTTTGCTCCTTTTTTTAGGGCAGGAGGAGTTTAAAAAGTTGCGTGGAAGAAGGCTTTAATAATAGTTTTCTTTTGATCTCCTCTTTCTCACTTCATTTCTAAGCTCTGGCCAGTTAGATCAGTCTGTCCGTCACTCCGGCCCCTCCGTCTGAGCTAAGAAAACGCGAAACAAGGGGGAGAAGACAGTGAGCCCCTTTGTAGTCACCAGGAGCTTGATTTTTTGAGCTCCCTTGGTGGAGGGTTGATGTGTGGGGGGGGTGTACAGGCGACACAGAAAAGATTAAGACCTCATAGTCCTGTTGAAATCAGCTCGGTGCCGAGCAAAGGGTTTAGGGCTTGTTGCGATCTCGCGTGTGCTCCTGACAGGGGACTGTCTGGAGAGCTCAGGAGAGGTTTCCATCACCTCTCGGCATGGGATGGAGGAGGGCTGGGGATCTCCATCCCTGCAGCGGGATCCCGACAAACAGGAGCGATAAAGCAGCATTTTTGTGCTTCCCCGTCAAGCCGAAATCCCGCTGAGGAGGGGATCCCTCGGTCGAGCTTTGAGTTCACAGGGATGCCGGAGAAGCGAGGATTTTGCTTGCAAAAGAACAGAAATCCCCCAGTGAGAGCTGCCATGTCAGTTTTGGAAAACAGACCTTCTTTTCCAGAAATCTCGCCCATGTGATGCTTTTCTGCATTTAAACCACGAATAATGTGGATTTCCCCCTGTGTCCAAGGTCCCCTTCCTTGGTCCCCAAACGTACTTTTGCTCAAAGAGTCTGTTACCTAGTTTTATCGAAGAAGAGCCTGTTTCTCATACGGGAATGCAGGAAAAAAAGGGAACAAGGATGGTGAATCCCCCGTCTGCTTCCACCTCACCCTTTGCGCTGCCACTGGGCTCGGAGAAGGTTGGGTGGAGGTGATGACTCAGAAATGGAACAGGTTTCTTGTGACACCGGGTGCCATCCCTGCAATTACAGGCATCGCCCTTACGACTCCCGAACGGACCCATCTCCATTCAGAAACGTTTCGGGGTGGGTCGAGGGCTGTAAACTTGCTCTTATTTCCAGCCTAATTTTTAAGCAGTTTGTCCCACTTGTTAGGCTCCTGCCAAAGCGGTCCATTAACCTAAACACCACTCAAGCCTTGCCTGGTTTTAATTTTGCTTCGTTTCTTCCTGAGACCATCAGGTGCCACAGATTTTGCTGAGAGCTCGCCCCTTTTTGGCTAAACCAACCCCAAGCATCAGATTTGCAGCTCCTCGCTCACGCAAAGCCAGGCTAGAGTCGCTCTTGGCATTCCTAAAAAGCCAAGTTCTTCCTTTCAAATCAGTTTATTCCAGCTTCTTATAGATTAGCCGGTGCCGATAAACTTGGCATTACGAACCACTCGCAGGTATTATCCCTTCTCTTGTCAATCCTGGCCAAATCACAAGAGATCTGCAAAGATTTACAGAAATCTGTTTGGTTGGGATTTTTTCCCTGTCTCCTGCCAGCTCTTCTTGCCAGTTTGACCACTTGCCCGGCCATCCTCCGAGAAGAGTGAGTCAGCTGGGCAAAAAATTAATAAATAAAATATCCCAAGCCAGTCGCAGCATGAACTCCCTGCCCCAACCCAAACCAGACCCTTGGGCCTCAAGAGCTATAAACCACCTGCGCCAGCACCCCTCTGGCCCTTCCTTGCCAAAACACCCTCCCCCAGTTCAGCTTGGATGGGTGAAGTGCACTAAAAGGACATTTAGAGGTTGCAGCCATCCTCAAAAGTCCCTCTGCGTTTGCGTGTGCTGATGTTCAGTGAGCTCCGGCCGCCTCCATCGCCCCGGGATGCGTCGTTCCTTCTCCCCCGCTCGTCCGTCGATGGCAGAAGAAACCCAGATGGGCACCTTCGAGCTGACGTGCAACTTTTAATCAGCTCAGGCAAAATGAGAGGGGCACCATGCTCTTGCCGACAACAGCTTTTGCCCGGTGGGCTCGTTACGGGACGGAGGACAACACGGGAGGTAACGAAGGAGCAACGCAAGAGGATTTGTTTAATTCCTGCCACCCCTGAGCATCCCCAGCCTCCTCCTCCAGCTGTGGTGGATCCGTAGGGAAAGATCCAGCCTTATTTTGACCACGGTTTCCAGGATGGCATCTCTATCTGGGAAAGATTTATGGCAGGAGGAGAAGAGTGATTAGATTGGGCCCCGTCGATGCGTCGGGGAGAAAGACCCGCTTTACGAGGAAATAAACTCAAGCAATTAACTGGGGAATTAAGATTTAGCGCACGCTACGAGCAGCAGGCATGTATAAAGGAGACAGCTGTTAAATTTAGTATGTGACAAAGTCATGCGAATGCTAACTGGATTACTTGCATTTATTTGGGAATACTTATGTATTTTATTATGCAACATATAGATCACCATAATTCTGCTTTTCCCTCTGACGGCGCCTCTCCTCCAAGCATCTTAGAGAGCATTACAAACAATTAAGCCTGCCTGCGCCTCTGCGCAGCGCTCAGCGTTATATCCGCTTTGTGGGTATCGAGCATAGTTTAGATTGGAGATGGCTTAATTAATGTGATTGATTTTTAACTCTTTCTGGACCAAAGCCCCCAGTTGCTGCTCTTCCTGGGCTGATCGTGTAGTCCGCGGGGATGAACTAATCCAGAAGTCGCCGGAGTGAGTTTTCCAGGGATGGAAATCCATCCAGCCCCCCAGGGATGGGGATTTTGACCCATTTTGGTGAAAAAAGGGGGGGTGGTGAATGCTGGAGGGAGCGCGGCGTGGGTGTTGGCTCCATGTATGCTCTCCCGCCCTAACCTCCCGCTCTGCAGACACCTTTGTGCCTCCCCAGGACCCTTGGAAGCGGCACAAGCTGCTTTTCAGCACTTCCAGCCTCCTTCCCTGGCAAGAAGTGGCAAATAACTGCCTCCAGTTGCATCTCCGGGGAGGAGTTTAGGGAGGCAGCCCGTAATCCTGCCCGCTGAGTTTGGTCCAGACTCTATCGGATGTTATTAATCCTTTGTATCAGGCCAGCGGGGACCAGCAGCCTGCTCTATACATGTGCTGCAGGATGGGAAGGACAGTCCCTTCCCTTCCTCTCCGAGGGGACGGCGGGGGGGTAGACGGATGGAGGATCTTCGGGAGCCAATATCCAGACCACTGAGAAGCTGCCATGGAAGGTGCCAGCCGTTCTTGGCACTGGGGTGGTTTAATCGGCGGGTCTGACGCCCCAGCCTTTGCCACAGACCACGTCTGCGCCAAAAACGGGAGCAGTTGGGGCCTCCTCTCCCAGCAGTTTGCTGCAGCTCCTGCTCGGAGCATCCCTGCTCTTCCTAAAAGAGCTGAACTGGGATACCTGCCAGGGGATGGGGCTGTAAGACGCTTGTCCACTCCTCCAACCCTGCACGAGTGTTGAGCAGAGCGAGCGCTGGCCCCAGGGCGGGTAAAAAATACATTTAAAACCACTTTTTGGTTGCGTTGGTCACGGAGGACCTGCGGGACCTGCAACAGCATCACCACAGCCCCTCCGCCACCTTTGATAGCTCCGGGAGAACAGGTCGTATCCGCTCCCTCGGCTACTAAAAGCAGCCAATTTATATAAATAAAGCGCTTATTAGAGCAAAGACAAGTTGTCAGTGCTTGAAAACAAGCGACAGGTCGGCTCCGGGAGCAGGGACCAGGCGTCTCGCTCAGGCTCAAAGAGGTGACCACGCACAGACACACGCACACCCAGTTTCCTATCCCCGGCTTGTGCTGCACGATGCAACGCCAGGCACTTACTAGCCCCATTTTCCATTTATAGGAGCCTGTCAGAAATGGCACTCCTCTCTGAGCAGATGTCGAAAAATTAGAGGGAATTCAGAGAGCGGGAGGAGAAAAAAAAAAAAAAAGATTAAAGGAGATGGAGGGCCTGATTTTGGAGGGAAAAGAAATCAGCGGAGCTATTTATAACGCTGCCTGCACCAGGGTGGGTCGGAACAGGCTTTTTTTTTTTTTTTAAAGTGCCTCTGTAGCCCAGGTAAGGGGAAGGGGCAAACCAGGCTCCGAGGGATGCTCGCAGGAAACGCTGCAGAGGGGCTGCGTAAGCGGGTGTGAATCCTGAGCGTTGGGATGAAACACCATCAAAGAAAGACGAGCGTCGGGGGGGGATCACCAGTAACGGGTGAGCGCAGGGGACAGTCGCTCATCCAGGGTGAAAAAAAAGAAGGCCCTGAAAAAGATGTGTTAAGGGGTGGTAGAGGCGGTACCGATGGCAAGCCCCTGCTCCTACCTCTGCTCTCGGTGACAAACCGCGCTTTATTTACATCCAGCCTTTTACGCAAACCGTGGGGGCGGGGGTGCAAATCTTCGCTTTTTCATCCAAAAGCAAGTGGTTTTGGTTAAAAAAAAAAAAAAACAAAACGAAAAAAACCCACCGGCTTTAAATTCAGGTCTTCAGCCCCAGGGGCTCACGGGAGGTGCACACAGATGCCTGCCAGGCTGGGGTCCCCCGCCGAGGGATGCGTGACGGAGGGGACCAGCCTGCTTCGGGGTGATGCATCCCGGGGGAACAAAGCATCCTGCCCCTGTTTCCAAAGTGCCGGGGTGATTTGCAGGCTGAGAAGCAGTTCCTGAACGTGTTATCAACGTACCGTCGCCCGTTCCCCAGCGAGTCCCAGCTCCCAGCGGTGACTCCTCCATCACGGCCAAAGGGAGTCGGGGCGAAGAGGTTTTACGGGGGCAGTCTGGGTTTCTCCATGCCTTGGTCTGCAGCGGGAAGCTGCCTAACGTGGTCCTTGTCTCTCTGGTTGTCTTGCAGGACCTCTCACTCCAGGGCCAAGGCGGAGGCGGCTGTGACGGCGGCGCAGAAAGCTCAGGAGGAAGCGCGGATTGCCAGGATCACTGCCAAAGAGTTTTCGCCTTCCTTCCAGCACAGGGAAAACGGTCAGTGCGTGACGCCGTGCCGGCCGGCCCCGCGGATGCGGTTTTCACCCCATGCCACTCTCTGCCCAACTCAGCCCCGCAGAGACCCAAAACCCCCCAAAATGAGCCCTGCACAGAGGCTTGGTCTGTGCCTGCAGCTCCTGCTCCTCACTGGGACCCTTTAGGGTGGGAAACCACCCCGAAAGACCAGCTTTCAGGGGTTTTTAGCACAAGGCTTTCAATTCTCAACACTTCCACCCTGTGCAGTCCAGTTGTTAGGGGGACCTTCTCTTTTCACACCGAAACACCCCCATTTTTTTAAATTCGTAGTCCTTGATGGTTGCACATTAAAAAAAATCCAACAAGAGCTCTGAAGGCAAAATGCAAACACAAACGATCCCGGCGGCGGGCCCTGATTTTACCCCCATGGCTTTCACGGTTCATGATGTCTTTTGAAGGCTTGGGGCGGCACGCGTGGGGACCTAATCCTTCACTTGGGCCTGCAAACCAGTCCCCGTACACCCGTACAGGTGTTGGGGAAACCCACATTTGAGGTTTGCTTGGTGGCTCTTCCTTCCCTCCATCATCTTCGACACTTCTTGCTGGTTTGCCCCAGTTTTTGCTCATTGACGAGAGGCTCGGGCTCGGCAAAGGCTGAGGGAGGAGGAAGCCGAAGCGAAGCGGTGGTCGGGCAGGGGTCTGCAGCCGGCGGGCTCCCTATCCGGGAGCGAGAGAGGCTGCGGCGAGTGGGAGCAGAAAGCTCCAAGTCCCCACAGCAATAATTAACATAGTAATTAATATATGTGAATGGTTTTAGTCAAAAGTTTTCCTGCACCGAACCCTCATTAGGAGGCGTCTATCATTATTTTCTCCCCCTTCCAGCTCTCTAACTGAAGATTACTCATTCGGCTTAATTGCTCCAGGGCTTGGTGCCGGTGACTCATGTCGGCGGTGCCCGTTCCCTGCGGCTGGGGAAAAGGGATCGGTGCATCTTTTGGCCCGGCCAGCCCATGCACGAGTCCTCGCTTCACCGTGGCGCGGAGGCTGCGGGGGCGGCCGGGGGCATCCCATGGCTCGGCGGCCATGGGCCAGGCAGGGTTTGGGGTCTGGCTCCAGCCGTGAACCTGCCCCAGCTGGGGTGGCGTGTGTCACCAACCCCTGTCCAGGACACGGCCACCTGCCGATGGGCATTTTTTGGGGGGGTGGGGGGGGGGAAAAGAGCATGCAGAGCCCCTCGCAGCTGAGCCCCCACAGCTCTCTGCTCGCTGGAAGAAGGCACAGCCCTGTTCAAACCTCTGCCTCCTGCAGAGGCCCAATTTGTATATCGGAGATCTGAGCTTTTTCGCGGGGCTGCGCGGTCCCAGGGGCTTCTTCAGCCCTGAGATATTCCTCATCTCCATTTCCTCTCGCCGAGACACTTTGCTGTTTTAAATCACCTCTTGAAAAGATATTTTTAGGTAATACATTTTTTACTAGCTTCTAGACGGGGACACGGTGCTTGACTTGTGTCGGGGCTTGTGTTTCTGGTGCTCGCGTCTGGGTGGGTTGTGTGTGAGTGAAGCGGGGAGCGGGGCGAGGGCGGGGGGGGGGCGGGGAGGAAGGAGTTTCCACTTAGAGCACATTAAAAAACAAACACACCATGCAAGACGTGTCGGGAAACCTGGGAAACCAAGTCAGGCAGATAATAGCTGCGAGCGGCCGTGCCACCCCGCAGACCCCGTAACCCCAGGCTGCGACGGGCTGGGGGGGGGGGTGGGGTGGGGGGGGTATGTGCAGCCGGCTGGGGGGAGCAGCAGAAGGGATGGGGCGAGCTGCCGCCACACTGCACGGCGATGCAGGGGCTGTACGTGCCCACCTCGCACCGGGCTGCAGGCACGGCGTCGTGGGTGCGAGATGTGACCCCCCCACACACCACCACCCCCCCCACCACCTTGCACAGTGCTGTGGGTGCAGGATGTGCCCGTTTTGCACAGCGTCGTGGGTGCGGGATGCGGGATGTGCTCCCCCCCGCCCCCCGCTTCACACACTGTTGTGGGTGCAGGATGTGCCACCCACCTCCGCAGCACCACGGGGGGGGGTTCATGCCCACCTCAGCGTCAGCCCCACAGCCATCCTGGCCCGGAGCATCCCCACATCCCGGAGCATCCCTGTTTGAACAGACACTGACTCCACACCAGCAGGCACCGGCTCCAGCAACCCCAGACGCGCCACAGCAGTGCCACAACGCCTTTACCTGGAAAAAAACCCCAAAAATATCCCTACTCAGTGCCCTGCATCACTCTCTCCCCTGTGGTTTTCCATCTCTGTCTGCCGGAGGGGGGTTCTTCCACGTCCCCATCACGCTCGCTGCCGTTGTGCCTCCCCGGTTCCTGGCGCTGCCGGACGCCCCTGGCCGTGGCTGCCGGCGGGGTCAGCCGATGGGCTGGATGAAGTGACTCCCCCAGGGTGATGGCAGAGGCAGGAGCTCGGCACCGCTCCCAGATCCCATACGTGGGTCCTCAGGGCCTCTGCAGCACCCGGGTCGGGGCACGTGCGTGGCTTTGAAGACGCCGCGGCCAGGCACGGCTGCTTCAATCCTGCTGGAAATCCAGATTTGGTGCTCCGCATCCTCCTTCGCGCTCTCACAACCGTTCTTCCAGGAACATCACGTGCTCCGTGACTAATTTTAGCTCGGAATAATTGTTGCACATCCTCGGGTGTCGAAAGCCGGCAAGACGGCACCGTGCATCTGTCAAGTTCCTCCGCAAGGAAGTGCCTGCATCCCTGCGGGGCGTCGGGGCTGGAGGGGCGGCCGTGCCCCAGCCCCTGCTCATCCATGAGCCCCTGCCAGGGGCTGCAAAACTCCGGGAATTTACCCATGGAGAGGCAGAATTAGGTCGGCTCATTGCAGGTTGGGGTGGAAAAGACTGAGGACAAGAGGGTGCTCTATAAGGGACGGCGTGGGGCTCTGGGGTGAGGATGCTGGAGCACCATTGGGCTTTCTCACCTCCATCATGGGGCTCAGGGGGCCAGGGAAGATGGGGGTGGGAGCTCGGGTGCAGGAGCAGTGAGTGTGGCAAGGCTGTGGCTGGTTGTGGCACTGGAGATCGGCCTTGGAGTCACCGGAGCTGGCGGGAAGCATTCAAGTCCCTGCACCTCCAGCCTGAGATGAATGGGGACACCCCAAGTCTTGGGTGAGCCCGTTTCGCTTTACAGCTTTCTCTTAGGAAGCCGTTTATTCCCTCCCTGCCTCAGTTTCCCATCTGTGATACTGGAGGGTGGCTGGAACAGCAACGTCTCAACAGCAGCCACAAAATCGGTCTGTATTTTTCCCCAGAGACAGTAATTCTGCGTGAAAGCGGAGGGGGTGAACTCCGCCTTCCTCCCTCACCACAATTTCCCACCAGGACAAGGATTGCTCGGGGGACCCAGATAAATCCCGGGTGTTTCAGTCTCCCACAGACATACAGGGACATGGGGAACGCGCTAAGACTGAACTATCTGTCACAAAACACGAACAGAATTTTCTGTGGCAAACAACACCAAAAAAATCGACAGTCATCAGAAGGCCAATTTCCCATCGAGAAATTGCTTCTGTAGCAAATTTCCGAGCAGCCTTCTTACTATTTACCTCCCCTGCAAGTGCTTCAATGGGGACATCTGTCCCCACGCTCCCGGCGTCCCCCGCATGTATCCGGACCACGGCGCAGTGGGACGCGGGGACGGCTGCGGGCGAAGGCACGTCCCAGCAGCGGCAGCGGCTCCCCGGGAAGATGCGATAGAGAAAATTACTCAGCAAAAGTGGAGATGTGAGAGCAGGCGCTTCAGAGCATTTATTTTTAAACCGTGGTAAGAAATTGAGTTCTTCCTTTTTGAGCCTCATTTCTTGTCTAGCCGTAGCAATTGCAATTAGATGCATTTCAGGGGCATTAGGCAGTTAATATATTTATCAAATTATTCATGTAATTTAGCATGCCTTTAGCCGGGAACAACTGTGCCTTGAGAGAGTAAAATGAGAATTAACCACTGTTAGCTTGCACCCCCTTGAAATAATTTGGTGTTTCATCCATGATTAATAAGTTGCAGTTTTTTTCGGATTGTCCGGAGAAGTGACATGTTTCTTGCCAGCTGGTCACCTCCCGCAGAAGACACTCAACTGATTTTAAGTCCCCGTCCCCAGGGAGACATCGTCTGGGGTGTCCTCTGGGCTCGAAGGGAACGAGGTGCGTTCAGCACGGTAAAGATAAGGTGATCTTATCTTTAAAGATACGGTGTATATCGTACTCACGTAGCCCCGAACACGCTACCTTGGTCCTGCCTAAACGCGACACACGACTGCCCGTGTGCTCTCCGTCACGTCCACCAATGGGGGCTGAGTGGGGAAGCATCCGTGTCGTCCTTGTCTGTGTGGGGCAGGAAAGCTGTTCCACGTAGGGTTTATGGGGTTTTTTTGTCTTAATGAGAGGCTTGCACATCTGCCCAGAAGGGACCATCACCCTCTGAAAGCTCCCAGGTGAGATTCCCCTTCCAAAGCCAGGCAGCTGCAAAGCCAACGTGTTTCTTGTCCGGAGAAGGAGCGTGAGGGCTGTGGGCAGTGAGCTGGGCACAATCCCAGCATCGCCCAGGGCATGGGACGAGCCATGGGCTGCCACCGGCCGCATCTCAGATTTCCCCTCTCGTGCCTGCAAACTGGGGTTGGAGCTGGTGGAAAAAAGGTGGTGAGATGGATGCCCCGAAAAAGGCCCATGGGCAGGGAGATAACGCCCTTAGCGGGGCTGGAGCAACTGCATGCGCGGTGTAGGAATGGTGCCGTGGAGCCGTGCAGGCTGCTTCCGAGTGGGGCTGGGAGCTGCTGCATCCCCGCCACCCAGCCGGGCTCCCAGCAGCTCCGCATCGGAAGTGGCTTCCCCACATAGAGCAACTATTGCGAGTCCTTTGACTCGTAATACGCACACAGGGTCGCTCCAGGCGCATCCCCACGCGAGCAGGGTGCCTGCCGGCAGCAGGGCAGGCGGGAACTGCGGGTGCTAAAGGAGAAGCCGCCCTCGAGCCCCCTTGAGTCAGCTGGAGATGAGAGCCAGGGTGGTGCCAGCTGGTTTCTAAAAGGCTTGGTAGCCCTTGGGCTAGTGGCAGCGGAGAAACACAACCTTAATGCAGGGATGCCTCTGTCTTGATGACACCGGCAGCTGATGCCAAACCGTCTCCCGTGTCAGGCTGCAGCCGCTTCCACCGCGCTGCTCTGCGGGTGCTGGGGGTGATGGCAGGTTTGGTGTAAATCCAGCGGTGCCTCTTCTCTCGGTCTAGCAGCAGAAGCTGTTCATTGTGCGACGCTGCTGCTGTCCTGATCTTGCCCCGCGGTTTCCCTGCCGTCCGACACTCTCAGCCCTATTCTTTGACATGAGAAGCCTGGTGGGCGCCCGCAGACTAGAAATAATCCTGTTGCATTTCTCTCTCTCTCCCTCTCCCTTTTCTCTTAACGACCGCACAAAAAGGGCTCGAATGCCAGCGACCGAAGCGCCAGAACTCGAGCGATGACATTGAGGTCCTCTCCACCGGGACGCCTCTCCAACAAGAGAGCCCCGAGCTGTACCGCAAAGGGACCACCCCGTCCGACCTGACTCCCGATGACAGCCCGCTGCAGAGCTTCCCTGCCAGTCCCTCCTCCACGCCGCCCCTGGGTCCTTCCTGCAGGAACAAGAGCGCTCACTTCTCCAGGCAGGTCTCGGTGGACGAAGAGCGGGGTGGGGAGATCCAGATGTTGCTGGAGGGACGCGGCGGGGATTACTTGCGCCCCAACAGCTGGAGCGAAGAGAAGGTCGGCGGGACGCGCGGCGTGAGAAGCGGGACGCTGCGCAGCGGTCAGCTAGGGTCAGCCTCCATCCCTGAAGACTACAGAGGTCGGAGCGGAGGACACAAACATTCGGCCTCCAACCACAAGCAAAGAGAGAGGTGGACAGATTCCCCAGCCACAGTTTCATGGACTTCCCACCACAGGTCCCACAACCACAGCTCAGGGAGCTCCAAACTGCTTGAGCTCGACGAGGAGAAGATGAGCAATTACGAGATGGAGATGAAGCCCCTCATGAGGATGGATTCTTATATGCAAGAGATTCACACCCAAAAAAGACACTACAGCAAAGGGGGACCCTGCAGGAGCATGGCTGACGACCACCGCGGGGAAGACCGGGGCTTTGGGGTTCAGAGACTGCGGTCTAAGTCCCAGAACAAAGAGAATTTCAGGCCAGCTTCCTCTGCCGAGCCCACGGTGCAGAAACTGGAAAACCTGAGATTTGGGGACAAAGCTGAACCTCGGCTACTGAGGTGGGACTTAACCTTCTCCCCGCCACAGAAATCTTTACCTGTTGCACTAGAATCTGAAGAGGACAATGGGGATGCGCTCAAATCCGGTACGGTAAGTAGGCGAAATTGTGTGTTTGAAATCCGGCCGAGAAACCCGGTGCAGAGCTGTTGTGGTACTGCAGCGGAGCGGAAGGGGAGGTTGCTCGGCCAGCAGAGGTGACCCCCAAACTACCGCGGGTTTGGGCCTTGAATCCGCCCTCCTCCCTTCTCCCATCCTGCAAAATAGCCTGTGCTGGAAGTCGGTGTGGGCTCTTCTCCGCAGACACTCTTGGTGGGAACAGCAGGTTTTTAGCTGAGGGGTGCGAGCAGCAAGTTTGAGTTAGTTTTGCAACCCAGTCCCGGGGCCAGCAATAAAAACACTGGGATTTTGAGCATTCACCTGGTGGAAAAGCTGCAGGAGCAGGCAAGGCGTTGGCGATGCTTCCCTGTGGTTAGGTTATGGCAGGAGAACTTCACGCCGGCCCAAGAGCGTGGCGGGACCCTGTTGCGACGTCAGTGCGTACATCCTGGTAGCTGGGCACCGCGGCAGCCTGCGGCAGCTCTCCATCGCTCCGCCGCTGTGTGGTGGCACTGCCTGTGGAAGCAGGAGTGGCCTTGTCACCGCATCATACGGGAGACCTGACCCAGGTGGAGGAGGGAACCATGGTGACGGAGCTGGGGACGTGTCCAAGGGGTTGCATTCCTGAGCTGATCACTGCTCGGGTTGTCCTGTACTGATCTGCGTGATGTGACACAGCTCAGGATTTTTGGTGTGTGGATGCCGCTGATCCAGGAGGGGGTACGAGCCCCTCGGGGCGGGGGATGCAATGCAAAAGGGTCTCGGCAAACTGCAGACAGGAGGGTGCAAATTCAGGCAGGGAAAGCAACAGGCAAGTACAGCAAGGCCAGTGGGCTATTAGAGCTCTGCAGATCAGGGGGATATAGCAGCTACAGCCAAACGTCAGTCTGCACTGCGGCCCTGCTGTGAAGAACACAAGTAGGCTCTCTAAGCCGGAGCACGGCTTGTGGCACTTGGAGGATAACCCCTTGTGAGACATCCAGTCCTGGGCTCCTCATTTCGGGAGAGACAAGGGCACATTGGGCTTTGACAACCGGCTGCTGGAAGAGCTGGAGGTGGCCGGGCCAGAGGAGAGGAGACAGAGCGATCTTCAAACACATCAAACGGCTGCTGTGTAGTGGAAGGGAATAATCTGTTCTCGATGAACAGAATTAATGGGCTTTAATTCAAGCTTTAGAGGCAGCGGTGAGCCATTAGCCATTACTAGTGAGTTGAGGGTTGGAACGAATTGCCTGGGGAGGCCGTGGTGGCTGGGAGGGAAGAGGTGGTCTAAGACCTGCTTGGACATCTGCAGCTCAGATGTAACTTGGACGGGGCTGAACCTGCCTTGGGAGAAGGCTGAGCTGTGTGATTTTTCGGGTCCTTTCCAGCCCTGTTTTTTGAGGATGAGAAGGGGCTGTTTGCAAGGGCATGTAGCAATAGGACGAGGGGCAATGGCTTAAACTAGAGCAGGGCAGGTTTAGATCAGACATGAGGAAGAAGTTCTTTACACTGAGGGTGGTGAGACACTGGCCCAGGTTGCCCAGAGAGGTGGTGGAGGCCCCATCCCTGGAGACGTTCAAGGCCAGGCTGGATGAGGCTCTGAGCAACCTGATCTAAAGATGTCCCTGCTGGCTGCAGGGGGGTTGGACTAGATGGCCTTTAGAGGTCCCTTCCAACCCAACACATTCTATGGTTCTATTCTATGATTCTGGGATTCCTGGACTTACCATTGAGAGCGGCTTCCTCACTTGTTTTCTCCCCGTTGGTTTGGCATTGCTAGGAGAGGTGACGGGGGTCCGATGGGAGCAGTGGCGAAGCCACCACCGCTCCAAATTGCCCCTTGTCGAGTCAGTGCCAAACACAGGGCAGGGCTGGAGGGGTCCCGTGCTGCCGGGTGTCCCACAGCCCAGGCCAGACCTACACAGGAGAAACGGAAAATCTGTAACTCTCAGGTGGTGACATTTCAGGCTCCGGCAGAAGAAAGGAGCTAAATCTCCCTGTCAGGGCAGCGGAAGATGATGCTTGGTTGGTTGGGAGACAGGGATCATGAAACTGAAATGGCATTTGTCAGTCACGCCGAAAGTTTGGGCTAGAGGCATCACCGTCTGTGACGTATGATTGCCGTTGCCATACCTACAGCATCCCTGCTCCTCCAGCCGCCCGCCGACGGCTCTGCCGGCAGAGCAAAGGTGCCGGCACCTGCAGCCGAGGGATGAGAGTGAACGGGTGGGAGAGAGGAAGGAGCGGTGACATCTGCAGCCCGGGAGCAGCCGGGGTGCAGGAAGGACTAAACTACAGCTCTGCCACAGTTTCCCTGCCGTGGCTGTGGATAAATCACCGCCCCCCACAGCCCCGTAGCTCTCTGCCTTCCAATTCATCTCGCAAGCTGCGGCGCAGGCTCGAGAGCACCCACACAGCGTTTGAGAAGAGCTGAACGCAGTGTGTTTGCTGGTGGACTGCACCGTAGGACGCGTCTTGCCAGTCCAGGAAAAAGAGCTGCAAGTGAAGCCAGCCCCGAGCACACACCACCCAGCCAAGACGCGGGTGCCGAGGCCAGACCTGTCCGTACCTGCTAGCATCCGTGCCCGTGAAGCACGAGAGAAATGACAGGCAGCATTAGGAGCCTGACAGGCTTTCAGAAGGGAAAAGCAGCAGCTGTAATTGCACGGACGTCGACCCTGTTGAAGTCTGTGGGACTTGCAGACGGTCCAGTGCCTTTGATAACGTGACCCCACGCGGCGGGCGGGGAGCTGGGGGAGACACGGGTCCCGAAGGAGGGATGAAACCACCGTTTCTCCTCGCTGAGAGGCAGGCGTTCCTCGGGGAGGTGGCTGCCACGAGCGGCCCTGGGGTCTCTCTCCCCACCCAGCCCGGGTCAGACGCGCTGCTGAGGCTCCTCATCGCACACAAACCCCCCGCCCGGGGAGGAAGGCTTGAGCTGCAGCCCTGCAGGTAAATAGCCGCTAATGCAACCTAACATTAATGGCTATTCCGAGTGAATCCTGGGCACTAACGGAGGGGCACAGCCTGCATGGAAAGGCGCACAGAAAAGCCATTAGGATGCACATCATACTTTTTAAGTGCTGTAGCTGTGAAGCAGCATGTTCAGTTTTCTCACATTCATAACCGAGGGTGGAACAGATGGCGAAGGTTTGGGAGGAAGCTAATGTAATACAGAGGAAGAGATAATATGTGGATTTAAATAACCTACAATGCCAGCAACAATTTGTTCTAGCAAGAATTGCACTGTGCTCGCAGGGTTTTGTTCCGTGTGGCCTGGCAGGGAGTGGGGGGTCGTCGGGCAGGAGCAGGGGAAGGGGGTGTAGGAGAGGGATGGGAAGTGCCGGGATTTGTGTTCCAACCTCCTGCCGGACGCCGTGACCTTGCCTGCACCTGCCATCAAGGATCTCGAAGCATTTCAAACTTCGGTGAACGTAGTGAGTGCCTGAGGAAGAGGAGGGAAAGGCTGAGGGGGAAGGACTTATCCCACACTCCCCACATCCACCTCCCTCCGTGCACGCTCCGTGACACAGGGCACTCGCACGGTCAGTCCTAAAAAACCAAAAAAACCACCAAAAAACCCAAGCCCCACTGCCTCCTGCTCACGTTCCAGATCTTTTCACGCAGAGTTAAGGCTCCCCAACTTCCCCAGAGCCCCGTTTCTCGTGCTCGCCTGAGATAGCCCTCCCCTTGCGACGTCCCGCAGCTCGCCTCCAGCGCGCAGGCGAAGCCCGGGAAGGGCTGGCTGTGCGCACGCGTGTGCCGTGCACGCGTGTGTGTGCCCACGCCGTTTCAGCTTGCCTGACAGCCTGCTTCCCTGCGATCCGCGGCACCGCCATCTGTGAAGCTGCTCGCTGAAAAGGGCATTTCTCATCTCCCAGGCAGCTGGGCTGTTTCAGAAAGGTGCCTGCCAACGAACGGGAAGGATGCTCTTAGCTGAGGAGGGCTATTTTTGCCCTACCTGGAGTATCCCTGCGCAGAACTGAGGTCACCCTCGCAGGTTAGCTTGTTTTAAAAATAGTCCGCCATAAACCGGCTCGACACATGCCATCGATGAGCCCGGCGGGTTGGCTCTGTGTTGGAGTGCCGGCTCCAGCTTTGAGAGCGAACACACCTCTGGCAGCGCTCGCGGGAACGGGGTGGGGATGCAAAAGGCGTTGCAAAAACGCAGCCTTAAAATTATGACTTCTCTCCCCACACCACTAAGATTTTTGTCTTAGGAACAGCTTTGGGGGGGGGCGTCCCTTGGTGTCCAGCCTCTTGCAGCCTGTGCCCAGGTGGGGATGCGACCTTTAGACTTACAGGTAGCTATATGAGCTACAGGAGCTTTGATCTTCTCGGTCATTTTTCACCAGGCCCTTACAAAGAGGCTCCCAGAACCCCCGTTCACTGGTGCTGCACATCAGTAATTGAAAATTGCTCTTATAAAGGTCATTTCTTGAGGCCACTGCTCAATAACATTGATGAAATTCAGCGCTGCTTGGTGTTCGCCATCAGGGGACTTCGGGGTTTCAGGGTCATCAAGCCGGCGCTACAGCCATACGGACGCTTTAAAATTCCATTTAAAGCCACCTGATCTTTCTGTGTCTCTGTGTGCACTGACCCCTGCGCGCACAGAGCAAACTCACATCAATTGTCATCGTTCGGGCAGATGAAAACGGAAACCAACGCGCCAGGACCGGTGTCGGTGTTGTCGGATTAAGGGACTTATACGAACGTCACCATCCTCTCCGGCCCTAAAGGCCCACGAGGCGCAAAGCTCAAGCCTGTGCCTGAATGCTTCACAGGTTCCCAGAGCCTTTGAGAAGATCTAAAATGGGGAAGGAAAAAAGGAATTGTTGAGACACTGGAAAGGGAAAGAGGTTTTCTAAAATGCCAGCAACCCTTTTATCCATCAGCACAAAAGGCATCACATTTTTAGGGTTGGGGGGAAAAAAAAAAAAAAAGAAGAACACATCTCCTTTTCTGCAGGTGCTGAACATCTGCAGCTTCTAAAAGGGCAAAGAAGTGTTTTAGGCGCAGAGGTCCTCAGCGCGCCTGCGAGAAGGGCCAGTGTTCGGGCACAAACGGAGCCTGATTCATGTACCTGTCCTCATTTAGCAGGAGCGATCGCGGCCATTTAGATGAGGACTTCTAGGGACACGCTGTGGTCTCACTAAAGGCACCCTGGAGGTGTGAGTAGGCTCGAGACTCGGCCCTTTAAAATCCCCCTCTCTCAGAAAGCCCGATGGTAGGGCAGCAGCCAAAAAAAAACCACCAAACCCCCTCCCCAGCCACCCCTGACATTTTCTTCCATTGTCACGTGCTGTCGGGTAACATCTCAGTGGTCTCAGCTGTTTGCTGACTGTCCTGCTGCTGACTGCAAACAAACCGGGGGGAAACGGTTGCAGCAACCGGGGTTTGCGAGGCATCTGCTGGGTTAGGGATCTCAGAGGGACCCCCTTCTCGCCTCCAGGTACCCCCCGCCGGGGAGGGATCCCGGCAGCTGCGGCATCTTCCTCTCTCGCTCGCTGGCTGCGCGAGGGGCGTATTTTCCATCGAGATATTCTGAGCAGGTTTCGCTGTCGCTGGGGAAAGTGAGGAGGAGGCAGCCAATCTGCAGAGCGCAGGGCTCTGCCGGAGCCGGCCGCGCAGCCGGAGCGCAGCGAGGACGCTCGGGGAACGGGGGGCTCAGCCCAGGCTTCCACGGAGCAAGGTTGCGGGGACGGAGCAGGGCAGCTTGCCCCAGAAATGCCACCTCCCTGCTGATGCGGGCGATGGATGCTGCCTTTTCCAGCGGCTGAGGGGCTATTCTTGAAGGGGTTTACCTCGAGGTGGAGCGTTTTCTTCGGGAAAGTTAGGCACCGTTAGCCCGAAAGAGTGTAAAATGAGATAAAAAAACCCAAACAAACCAGCTGGCTGTTTCCTCTGTCCCAAACAGACACCCACTGTTTGAATTGTGAAGCTTCACCTGCACCTCAGCCCCGGCTCGATGCCGTGCATGGAGATGCTCCCGTCTATGGGAAGATGCTCCCAATCTGCTGGGAAAGGGGCCTGGGGACTTTTTCGTGGTTAGATTCCTTGGGACTAAACCCTGTGGCTTATCCCCGTGGTCCTCTCAGTCTTCCTGCTGCAGGTTTTTCCGTTCATTCTTTCTCCCCACCGGGAGCCTTCCCCGGGTGTCCTAACACAAGCGTGTCTGGGTTTTCCTTATTTCTCTCATCTCGAGCAAACAGGTTCGAACCCCAGTCCCTGTACGTGTCCGTACAGGTGTGAGCTATAATTACGTGGGAGACACCCGCTCGCCACCCACACCTCTAGCGATGAGCCGGGTCCGAGCATGGCCGCAGGGGCTGCAGCGGGAAGAGCCGACACAGGCACAAAGCGAAGGGCGTGGGGGTTGTCTCTTCTCAAAACAAATAATAATCGGAAGCTGTTCTTCCTCTAATCTCTTTCATGTCCAGACAGCGCAGGTATTACTTGTAACAACGTGAGGTAAATAATGTTCAGAGAGAAATGCGATGTTGAACTTGACAGGGTCCTTTTAAAACCCTTTTAATCTCAGGGGCCCTTTGATGTACCTGAAGGGAGCACCTCGCTGCCTTTGCTCCTGTCATCCTGGATTCATTTTAGGGTTTTGAGCCCAACTCCGCGTCTTCTTCTAGCTTTGAAAAAGCTGGGGTCAAACGCCAGCTTTTGACCGCACGAGAACCAAGAATCTTAAAAACATACATAGATCTCCAAACACACAGCTCGCTCCCGGCTGCGTAACGGGAGGACTGAACCAGAAGCAACAAAAGGCTTCGTTAAGAGACACCGCCTCGGCACAAATCCCTGCGTCCACTTCACCCACCCGGGTTTTTTTCTGCAGAAGCGGGTTTTTCGGTACCACCCGACTCAGTTGGGTACCCAGTGCCCGTTCCTCTTGCACGGGCACATCCAGCATCTCCCGGGCTCCCTTCCTCGAGTCGCGGGAGATGCAGCAATGCGCTGGAGAAAGCCAAGCAAATCCCTTATGTTTCTCTTGCTAAATGCTCCTTAACTGTTTCACAGCAGCCTGTTCCTGGCAATTATGTGACAATTCAGCACAAATGCCACGGCGCTGCTAAGTTTTCAGCACTTTCCGCAGTGCTGAGGCTGGAAAACAATGCATATATATTTTTTGCTGATCCAAGTCCTTAGTAATTACACTTAATAGATCCCAGAGGGATTCCTAGGTAACCTGCACTATGGTTTCCATGGCAGAGAGACAGAGCTTGTACCCTGCGATAACACATAATAATGGATTGTTAATGCTTAAATTAATTATGCTACAATTGTATTTGTAAACCAGCTGTCCCTTGTATTCCCAGTAAGGCTCTTGAGTTGCTACACAACAGTTAAAGGATAAAAACAAACAAGACAGAGGGGCAGAACTGGTGGTGCTGGGCTGCAGCCCCCATCAGAGCCGCAGCGTCCCGAAACCCACAGCCTGGCAGAGACCTTCACTCGTTATTTCTGCAGCTGCTTTTAGTGTTATTACTCCTGTGCCATAGCAAGGGGTTATTCACGTTTCAGGGTTTCCATGGGTTTGGGTCTAGGTTCCAGCTCCCTAAACCTCGGAGGAAATCTTCAAAGTCCCAGGAGACTATCTCTGTTGATACAGAAGGACCCTTTCGCCTCGCTGATACTGGGGGATGTTGCCCATCCTTGGCAGATGTTTTCCTCCCCCTATGAAGGAGTCCAGGGATCTTATTATAAAAAATAAAAATTAAAAAAAAAAACCCTCAGCCCCAGAGCTGCCTTGTTTTGCTGATGAAATCCAGTATGCCGGATGATGCTCCGGCGCACCAGAGCTTGATTGCATTTTCCCTTTCCTGGAGCCAGGCTGGTAACCATTCTGGGTGGAATTCGTCTCACGTCACTTGATCTACAGACAGCCTAGATGGTGAGCGCAGACTAGATGTCTAACATTTAGACAGCTAAAATTGGGTGAGAGGACGCTGCCAACTGGCGTCTGCTTCCCAGTAAAGCAGGTTCTGGACATGCGGGCACTGTGCTGGGAGGCAGCGCGGCGTTTCGCGGCAGAGCCCCGTCTCCTGAATGACAGGCAGGGTAGTTTAAACAAATCTCTGCAGTTCCTGACGGCCTGCTTTAGCACTACTATTTCAGGGCTTAAAGAGAGTGTTGTAGCTTTTTTTTTTTTTTTTTTAAAAAAAAAAGATAGAAAAGCTTTGCAGGCTGCTTGCTGTCTGCGACACACAAACGCCAGGCACGGAAAATCAGCTCAACCTCTGGCTTTCTCGCACCCCAGACTGCGATACTGCTGGCCTTAGGGGTTTCATTGGGCTTTTCTAAGCCTCAGGAAGGCCAAAGATGAGATAAAGCCCTACCAAACTACTGAGGCAACACGCAAAGTTGCAAATCAGGGGCTGTTTCTCTTCTTTCCGAAGGTGGGCGGCTCACGGTCGAGGGCTAGCGTGTGGCCTGCGAGTTGTAAAAGCTGCTAGTTCTAAAATGCTGTCTGCAGCTGCTGTAAAAGGGAGTTCACTGACCTACTGCCAGGCTGGGCTCAGCAAAACATCTCTTCCAAAGCACAAACCCAAAAAGTGATTCATCTTCTGCCTGGGCACCGAGCAGCAATCACTTCTTAGAAACAGATGACACGTATCCCAGGACACCCTTGCCATCAAAGGGGAGAAGGGCAAGCGTTTCCTCTGAGCAGAGGTTAAGGCACAAAGACCTTACAAGTTAGAAATAAGCCAGACACAAGCATTTAGAAATGCAGCAGGATTTGTAATTGGAGCTAAAACAGAAGCTTCAGAGTCGCAAAGCTGCTTATCCACCAGCTGCCACAGGCAGGACTCCAGCCCCTGCTAAGACACGCCGGTGTCTCACGGCAGGGAGCAGCCGTACCTGCAATTGCTGCGTGGAGGGCCCTTGTTGGAGTCAGCGTGGGGAAGAAGGTGTTAAAAAGAAGGACCTGTAAAAAGGAAGCGGAATTCGTAGGTTGTCAGACAGGTGGATTTGAGCTGCTCAGTTTGCAGACACCCCCTTCCAGGTCATCATCCTATTTCTGGGATGCTTTTGCTGGCAGGCGCAGTGGCGGAGCAGGCATTTTCTCCTGCCTCTGCGCTGAACAGGGGATGCAGGATGCGGATAGGCGCAGAACCAGGGAGCTGAGCAAAACAATCGTCCATGGGAACGTGCACGTTGATTCCCCCCATTTTTCTAGGTGAGGGCACGACTTTGATGCACCGGTGTATAAATGAAGGGTGTGCTCCCTCCCCGGACACCATCCCACCATCAGCATCCTCTGAACACAGCACAAAGGCTTGTGATTTCAGTCAGCCCAACAGGTCCATCCCAAAGTATCTGTGTGTGAGAGGGTGAAGCTCAAACACCAGGGAATTAAGAGCCGGCCGGTCCTGCTCTATACCTTTTGTCAGGGAGGAGAAAGCAGCCTCCAGATGATCCCGGGCTCGCGGCAGCTGGTATACAACTTTGCCTCCTTCACGGTATTGAAACGATGCAGTAGCCTGAGCGGAGCAGGGGCAGGCATGGTGGCTGCTTCTTTGGCAGGGGAAATCAAATGGCGAGCGGACCAAGCGCGAGGGAGAGCCATTAAGTCCTTCCCTGGCTGCGAGGTGGAGGGAACCGAGTGCATTTTGTGTCTCTGTGGTGCCCTGCCAACAGAAACAACGACAGTGATAATCGCTTGCAATCTGTTATTACATTAACACCAGCTCAAAAATCGTAAAACCCAATAATCTTTTGAAATGAAGCTAACCCACCGCTCCCCCCCCAGTGTAAATAACACGCCGCGTCGCAGCGCTTGGCAGCGGCAGGGCCGGCGGGGAGGAGTGGTAACAGGGGGGTGGTTTCTGCCTTTGGGAGGCTTTGCGTGGTGCAGGCGGAGAGATTTGCTGGAAGCAGTCAGGCGTGGATACCTGGCTGCCAGGAGAGGCTCTCCGCAATCCCTCCATGTGGTTGGCTTCCTTTGACCCTGTTGCTAAGCTACAAATATGCCTATGCTCCAGCATCCTCGCTCCCACCCACTCCCAAATGCGAACTGAATCAGCCTGCTCAGAAGAGAAACGATCTCTGGCCACCAAGGAGCTTTTTTTTGCCTTTTTTTTTTTGCCTTTTTTTTTTTTGCATCCACCCCCCCGGCCCCTAGCAGCTCTGCAGAGCGGTACCAGGACTTGCTCGGAAAGGGGGCCCACCCCTGCCCCGTGCCGACCCGACGGCCATGGGGCCTTTGCGACGAGGGCAGGAGCATAGAGAAAAGCGTTTATACCATTCCAGGCGATTAAAGCTGGCACAGCTCCGTTGCAGCAAGAATAGACGAGGATACCAGCTACTCCGAGAAATAGCTACCACCTACCTGCACACAGGCTTGCTCACCCTGATGCGAGCCACGTTAACGCTTTAGGACAGCAAACGTCTCATGGCAGGGACGAGGTGGCAGGGTGGATGTTTTTCTGACCAATGCGCTGCAGAAAGATGCGTTGGAGGGTTGTCTGCAGTCCTGGCACCGAGCGGTCTCTTCCCATCATTCCTGGCGTGCTAATAGGGTCCAGCATCCTCGTCAGGTCCAACGCAAGTTATCTGGGCCGCCTTTATGCTCAGTGGAAAGTAATGGGTGCTTCTGGGGTGCGCTTCAAGCCCCTAGAGTGGGAGGCTGACGTGGGCCAGCTGCGGGGCGAGATGCTGCGATAGTCCTCGGGAGCTTGATTTGGTCCATGTGAACCTCAGGAAAGGAGCTTTCCCAAAATGTTGCCTTGACATAGACCACCGTATGCTGGCCTGACTTTTGCCATTATCAGGATACCTGTACAAGCAGTCGTGTTTACTGGGGAATGTTCTTTGAAGGCTCCTCCAAATCATCCCCAAAAAACTATATGATCCAATATACATTTATTTTTTTTCCTTTTTCATTGACCACCCCGGGTAAGCAACCGATTTTAGTTATTGTTTTAAGGCCAGATTTCCTACGTGCGGGACATGGGGGAGTCCATGAGCAACTGCCGTCCTAATGGATGTGTCCGGTGGGTTTGCATCCGGGTGTCTGCTGGGCAGACGCTGGGTCCGGAGCTCACGTCGGGACTTCCCACGCCATTGGTGCTAATGCGTGACCAGAAACAGTCTGCCCCAGGGCTTGCAGGTGTCCGTGTCTATTGAGGCAAATGGATGGAGAGTAAGTGTGGAAGTGGCTCAGAAAAGCAGGAGTCCGGCAGCTTTGCTGTCACTCGGGCATAAAGGGACAGCGCTGCCGGGGATGCTGCGGGCCCCAAAAACGCCTTGGGCTATGGGTCAGTGTGGGGAGGGAGCAAAGGGGCTCCTGGCAGAGCCCGGATCACTTCTGTTGGTGGAACGGGAGAGGGATTTGTCTGCCTTTGGAGAACCGGAGGGCTGCCTTAGGAGGACATCGTGCTTAGCTGAAAGAGCCGGGGGGGACCTGTTTATTGTCACAGGGACGGAGGCAGCAGATCTGGGTTTAGTCCCTGCTTCTGCCGTTTGCTCACCTCTGAGGGGGAGATCTTCATTCGCACCGTCCTCACTAGGGCAGCAGCCTGCGAAGCTTCAGCGAGGGTTACCGAGAGCTTTGGGATCGTTTGCTGGAGGGTGTAAATGGGCCGTCTGGGGTCTGCAACCCGCTGTCCTGCCGCGGCCCGGACCCAGCACAACCTTCGGCAGACTTCCAACGCGCCTTCTAACTCCTTCTCCTTCTCTTTCTCTTCCAGGGCTCAGCTCCAATCCTGGTAGTCATGGTGATCTTACTAAATATTGGAGTCGCCATTTTGTTTATTAACTTTTTCATCTAATTCAAGACTGTCTTGTTTGCAAAAATAACAGTTACATGTATGAATGGGGGAAAACAAAACAAAA
Organism: Rissa tridactyla; assembly: GCF_028500815.1. Taxonomy (NCBI): domain Eukaryota; kingdom Metazoa; phylum Chordata; class Aves; order Charadriiformes; family Laridae; genus Rissa; species Rissa tridactyla. The sequence goes on from NC_071469.1 coordinate 92,119,235, forward strand.
CAAAAACAAACCAAACAACAACAACAAAAAGGGAAAAATCATAACTCGAACTGTCCTACGACAATTTCCAAGTCTTTTCACAGAAGAACAACAAACGATCGAGTCTCACTCACAGTTTGCCTTTTTTCCTGGGTAATGTTTTTTGGATTTTAGCCAAAATTCTTTGCTTGTATAACACTATGCTGTGTGGCATGGCAAAATGCTATCAACACTCTGCCCCCCCAACACTGGAAAGGATGAGAAGGAATCCCAACAAAATAAAACCTCATTCCCCTTCCCCTCAACCCCCCCAAAAAAATATATTCGTAACAACGGTAACAAACCCCAAAATGGAGACGAGGTGAGGGGACTGTGGGGAGAGTTTGTTTGAAGTATGTACGGGTCCTGGGATGCTCCAGGCTGAGTTTCCCAGGGAAATCCACAACAGCTTTAACGATAAAGTAAACAGGAGAGAAAAGCGAAATCAGGCTTTTCTTCCTTCTCCCTTCGCACATGGAGAAACGTTGCTGTAAGAAGGAGGAGAGAAGGAGCACGGGGAAGGCACGCACCCCGTCTAGATGTGAAAGATGGGAGAAGGGCAACGGGCCCCATTTTGTTATTTGTTTTTTAAAACAAAGCAGCAATTGGTGATTTGCTAAATTTCTTGGGGCGGGGAGGGGGGAATAGGGAACACAAGGTGCGAGCAGCAGCCCCCCCACCCTCCTGCCTTCACTCCTCCTCCCCGCGCTGCTCCCCCCGGGCCATGGCAGGGCTGGAAAACCACCTGCTGCTACTTCTAATTCACAGCCGATTTCTCCTGGGTAAAAATGCGTACCCAGATTTCCACCCACCCCCCCTCAAAAAAAAAAAAAACCAACAAAAAACCAAACCAAAACTTGCAGGCACCTTCAGCAACACAAATTGAGGAGCTGCTGGTCATCCTGCCGGGCTCACCAACACGCGAGGTGCAGCCTTCCTTGAGCATCCCATCCCGAACACGCACGCACAGAGATGCCGGGGAGCAGACTGGTGGGGAGGGAGCAGGGAGAGAGGGCTCAATTCTGATCCGCTTGGGATACAATAAAACGAAATGCAGCAAAATAAGATAAAACTGTTTTTCAAAGGCATCTGGGGAGGAGCACTGGAGCATGTCCCAGAGAGGAGGGAGAGGGTGGTGGGTTTGTCTCTTACATCTTGCTGTGGACTGTTTCAGACATCATGCTTGGGCTCTGAGCATGTAGTATTTTGCACTTTGTAATGCAGGATGTATATTCCAGCTTCCAACATGTCCCTGTAAAAAAAAAAAAAAAAAAAAAAAAAGAAAAAAAAGAAAAAAAAAGGAAAAACAAAAAACCAAACATCGTTGGCAATGGCAGCCTCTAAGGATGTATTCTTTTCTTTTTTTTTTTTTTTCTATGTCACTTAATTTGTTCGTTTATATCATCTTTGTAATATGCCTGCCTTGATTTTCTCCCCTCCCCTGTCCCCACTGATAATATGCATACTCATTAAAGATGCCGTATCCCTGTTCTGAGCTGTCATGGTCCCGATCGCAAGAGCGTGGTCTTAGCTCAATTGCTTGGAAATGGCCGATGGCCCCTCGCTTTTCCAAAACTGTACTGTTTCCTCCCCCCTCATGCCGTCTTTCCCCGCCGTGGGAGGTGGGCTTTGCCGGTGATCCTCCTCCACCACCACCAGGTAGGGTTCAAATGGCTTGTTTGGGATTTGGTACATCCTGGGACCAAATTCCGCCTTCCGTTCTACCCGCTGCAGCTGTGTTCCACGGGAGAAGAGGTGCGAGTGTGGCAGCAACCCGAGGGGGGGATGAAACCCATCTACAGAAATATTGGGGGGGGGGGGGGGGGAAGGAGGGGAAAAAACCCCTCCTCCTCGACATTTGACATACAGAGTTGTTGGATACAGCCCTGACTTGTGGACTCAGCTTTGCTTTGCTTCTGTTTTAGCTGTTTCTCTGCTACCTTTTCAGCAGATTTCTTATTACACTGCACTGGATTGCTATATTTTTAACCAGAAATAAACTAAGGATTAGAGCATGTGCCAGTTAAATTCAGTTCTTTTCCTTACATGGTCTTATTCCCTCCTGTCGCAGTTTTTCTCCCTCTTTTTCTCCCTTTCCCTTTTCAGGCAGAGGGCTATGGGTGGACAGGGTAAATGACAACTGAAGGCAGCGAGATCCCAGTAACTTTTTCATTTCACTTTTCACAGTAACTGTCCATCATCTTCATACCTCTTCCTCTTTATTTTTTTTTCCCCTTTTGGGTCATCTTTTTTTGTACCCTGGAATGGTTGCTGCGTCCTTGCAATGAACCAAATAACGACCTCTTGTGATCGCCGCCCTAGGAGCCCATCCCTGTGTTTTGTAATGCTGGTTGCGACTCTTTGTAAAGACTCTCCAGGACTTTTTTTTGTACATTCAAGTGCACGACACAAAGCTCCCGGCCAGGAGCGGGTTAAGCAGTTACAGGCAAACACAGTACGATATTTAGATGCATATAAAACAGCACAAAAACGCCTCTCATTATCGATCAAATAAAAGTGCCAGTGATTCCATGACTAGCTTTTCACACTGGTGACCGACTGGTTATCCCTGCCTTTGCCCACGAACCAGCAGGTACGTACAGACACAAATGCAACTCGGATTTTTCCTCGCTTTTTTTTTTTCCCTGCGGGATAAAACCTCAGTCGAGCTGAGCTTTGTCCAGCGTGGAAGACAGCCGAAGACTAATATTAATTGGCTCCCAAACCACGTGTTTAAAAATAATGATTCCTTTATTAATCACGGGGAGCTGAGCAATTTGTCTTAGTTCTGGGCTTTTCACATTTGCCCAAGGCCAGAAGTATTCTTGAGAAGTAGCCCAGAGAGAGAGGTAATTCAGTATATTTCCCTGTCTTATGAGCCCTGGATTCATGCGTATCTACCTAAGGCATATTAAAACGTCTATCAGCGTGGCACATAAATCTATGTAAATTGTCCATACCTGCTGTTTTATGTCCACACTGACAGATGCAAGTGAACAGCTGAAGGTTTAGATCATATTTTTTTTTCTAGGCTGCGATGGGATTTTTATGTTCCTGCAGCGGAACAAGCAGCACCTGAAACACAAGGAGGGGCTGGGGCTCAAGGAACCAGCCCACCTCAGTAAAGCCATTGGGAAAAGGGCCACCTCTCCCTCCCCGGGGACACCCTGGTCCTCCAGCCAGCCCCCACCTGTGTGAGCGACGGGCTGGTTTGACACCGCGTTCTTTGGGGAAGGCAAGAAGGAAGGAATACAAAAATCCTCCGCCTGCTCGTGCCACGTCAGCTTCTCACCAGCCCATCTGGCGTCTGGTTTGCTTGTACCCGAGACCCAGATTCTCCGAGCGCGTTGGGACTCTCCAGGGCCTGATCTTTCAGAGATACTGAGCTGTTGCGGCATCTATTTACCTTGTGCGGAGTTATGAAGCCTCAGTACTGCTGGAAAAAAAAAATAAAAAAAATCCAGACTGCAACAGAAGGGGAGGGGCGAGAGGAGAAATAATGTCATTTCGATGATGAAGGGCTTAATTGAAACCCAAGGACTAATTAGATGTCCTGACAGGCTTTGGCAAGTTAGGGAGGATGGAAAAGTAGGAATTTTTTAAAACTATCATAGGGTGAGGTTGGCTCCAGAGATTTGTGCTAAAGCAGACCAGAGCAGAGGCCGGACTGGATCTCCTGCCGGTGCTGCACAGCTTTGCTGCTCGTGGGGAAATTGCTCACACGGAAGATGGGTCTTGCAGACTCTTGACATGGGGACAAGTTTTCCTGGTGTAGGGGAACGGGTCAACTCCTGGCGCAGTCCCCAAATGAATTGCATGGGTCACGTTGCTGCCGATCACTGACCTTCGCGGCAAGGCTCCCTGACCAGCTCTGCGCTGTGCCCAAGGATCGAACCATTGCTGAAGACAACTCCGAATGCAGCAAGCACTAGATACATGCCTTTGAATAACAGATCCACCAGAACCATGCTTCTCTCGGAGGCATTTCAAGCTCAAGAGTTCCTTTTATTGGTCTGTTTAGACTAACATGACCCTCCAGGCACTTAGCTTCAGTGCTACCGCCAACCTGTTTTTCCAGGGTATGCGTAATCACCTCATTACCATGCCAAGCCAGGGGCTTGGGGCTTTCAACAGGAAACGAACCCCCATGGCTACTAATCAGTGCCCAAAGGTCTGAATGTGTAACTCAGACACATCGTGAGCTGTGCTCCCTTCAGCTGAGGCATCTCAGAGGTCATGCTCCGAAACATTAAAGGAAATGGCACTTTGTAGATGTTGAGAGCTGCCGAGCGTTGCCCAAAAGTTTTTGTTGGATGGCTGGCTTAGAAATGCCGTGGTGGGTTATACATTCCCCATCTGGAGGTGTCACTGGAAGACGAGACTCATGTTCGTGCTCAGGTGTCATTTGCTCCACTACACTGCTACCCAGCAGACTCACAATCCTTATCATCTGCCTAGTTCCTTTTATCCCCGATTTGGGTACACTATTAACAGCACCGATGGTCTAGCATGGCTCAGGCTCACTTGTTTTAACATGGTAAGAACACCAACACCCAAGCCCTTACCTCCTCCGCAAGAGCAGCCGCCCCCACCCCAGCAGCAGCTGCATTTTGGTATCGGGTGTTTGGCCTTGTTGGAAGGGAGAGCTGGGAGAATGACTCCCGCGAGCAGCAGGAGCACTGCTCCCCAAGCCCTTCAGCATGGAGCATGTTTCAAAGCCCTTGTCTTGTTCGTCTGTAATGTTCAGAAGCTGTGGGTTAGTGATGAGGGATGCTGCGGCTGTTGGGCCAACAGCTGTTTCCCACCAGAAGCTAAAGCATTTGATATGCTCCCATTCCCACTCCCCCATCCCTCAGAGACCTGTTTTTCTACAAACACGTGTGTCTTTAGCCTTTCTGTCTTGCTGACAGACACAACGTGCTTGGGGCTGTTTAGTACTGGTTGGACTCACCCATGGTGCTGCTGCAGCAAGAAAGCAGAAGCGTTGCTGACACAAAACAAGACGGTGAATGAACCCAGATTCTCTGTAAGATGAATGAAGAAGGATGAGATCAACCCAGACTGCGCAGAGCGCGACAAGCCTGACAAACAAGCAATTTGCCAGCAGAAGTTTTAAGACTGGTTTATCTCCACAAGGCACCACAGCAGGTAGGCAGCGCAGCAAGGAGACCAACAACTCAGCATGATGGAGCCGTTAGCAAAATCCCACAAGCCGCGATGTCAGGAACCGTCTTCCCATCTACAAACAGCATTTATCTCTGGCTCAGCCCAACTACCCTGATTGCTCTCTGATAAAACTCCACAGCAAGGTTCATTCATTTCCACGCTCATCACGCTACACCGCACACACGGACGTGGGGAAGAAGCAATCCCGTGTGTTACAAGCTAAGCTTGAGTTACACGTGAAACCAGTAATCTTCTACTGGGGCCTCTTTTGTGCACCCCCTAAAGTCAAATGCACTTCAGCTGGCACTCTCCTTTATTCTCTTTTTCCCTTCCTACCTGTGCATGTAAATGTGATAGAAAAATTCAGTTTCACTGTGTTACAGTGCAATTACAGTATGTGTGTGGCCAAAAAAAAAAAAGGATTACTAAATACATTTTCCTCAAGGATTAAAAAAAAGTTACTTTGAGCCTTGACTTTTAGCTGAAAAAAACCCCCACCAACCCAGCAGCTTGATTGTTTCCAGATATAATAACACACCAAGGTCTCTTTCTCCAATGTAAATATTTACATGTTCATCCCTTTACAATGAGATGGGCAAAAGCAATGGTCTGATGGATGCCAAAGGAATAACTGAGTTTTATTTGTGCGTTCATGCATTTTAGAAAAAAATGTACAGACTGTTCTTTGTACATGTCAGACAAGAATAACTACTCTTATGACAGACACTGCTAGAGTTTCTCTGTTCCTAGTTTTCCACCAAGTTCTAGCCCTGGCCCTTCTCTTGGGTATCATTTTAGGCAGGACACTTCACTGGTGTGTGTCTGCCCACAAAACACTTACATTCCTCTTTAGGGTACTTTTGGACCCAATACAAGAAAAATAACCAGATATCTGATCCAGCAACCCTCAATAGGCTTCGGTGGACTTTCAGCCAATGCTCAGAGATGCAAGGTACCATTACAGTTTCCTATCAAAGTATCACAGTCTGCATTTCTTAAGACCACGGCAGAGCCCATCACGTTCAGACTTCCTCTGTAGGCACTTAATGTAGTAGTCATAATCAGTCATCCCTGCCTGGGTTTCCACCACAGAGAACTTTTACCTTTTCTCAGAGGTTTCATTTGCTCAACCAACATGTGACAGCTCCCAAGCCTTCCACGCTTACACCAGCAAGAGATGCGCCAGGGTGTCCAGCCAGATCTTCAGCTGCTGCTGGCTGCAGCTGGCTCAAGGGAGTGCTGCATTTGCCTTGTTTGTTCTGCTGAGCAGTTGCTGCAGACGCACCAGAACTAATTTGCAGCCATTGGACCTGAGGCAGAAACGCTCCGGTGAGAGCGGACACCTGTGTGGGTTTCAGTCCCCACACAGGCTGTTCCAATGACAGTGTGACAGCCTTGTTTTGTCAGAGCCGACAACTAAGCCTCAATTTTCAGGCCAGGACAGTTTGCCACGGCAGCATCCTCTCATCATACAACCTAAGGATGGCCACCAGAGCCTCCTGAACCAAGCTGTATGACTGCCCACAGCCTGGTGGCTCATCCAAAACCCTAGCTCTGGGAGGAACAGAGCCAAGCTGCGTGCCCAAGTCAGCCCAACCTCACAGCAGAGCAATGGCAGCCCTGGGAAGCCAACATCCCCCCTGCAACCCACCCCCAAAGCCTCCTCTCCCTCACCTTTGCGAGGCAGGCGGTGTGCTCCCCACAGGAGGCTGCACGAACACGCTGTTGTGCCACTCGCAGGAGCGGGACGCTTGGCCCATCCTGACTCACAGGCTCCTTGGAAGCGTGTGTCTTCCAGTCTATGCCTTCTCCCGTCATACTTAGCTTGGCACAGAGCACAACTAGGACTACGTTCCAGAGCCCTTGAGGACAAGATGAAAGGAAAAACCTCAGATTATCGTTGCACACATTCCAGCTCATCTGATGCATCTGGTTCCCTCATCCAACAGTCCCTCCACTGGAGAAGGGGGAGGGAGAATCCTTTCCTGCGGCTGCCGCAGCCCTGTACAAAACTATCTTTCATCCTTGGCACTGCTGTAACTTGGCTTCAGCTCAAAAAAAAAAAAAAAAAACAAAAAAACCCTCTTTCAGGTTGCATATCTGTATTTGAAAAGATTAAAAGGCAAAAAATTATAAAGCAAGTCTACCAAAAAGTGTGTGTTCCTGCCTCTGGTTGGGCTTTTGGAATGGAGCCCTCTGCACAGATGCTATGATTTTAAAACCACTATTTTTCAAACATAAATAAAATAAATAAAATAGTAATTTTAAAAAAACCTGCAAATGTAACTGAGTGGCAGATTCCCCAAAACTTTGCACAGAAAGCCACAAATGTCACACACACACGACGGATCAAATGTCAATGAGATCAAGGTATTGCAAACTAACCCAAGTGACAGGAGAACAGGGCAACTGATGCCGTTAGCCAAGCCAGCACCACGGATTCTTTCCTAGGTTACCACTAAATGGTTTGTTTTCACCTCTTCCCCGTCATTTGGCACGGAAGGCACCTCCCTATCAACCACTGTTTTATCTTGACAATTAAATCACACTGGCAGCCTGCTCTATTTAATTTTTATTACATTCTAATTAGTGCTGCAGAACCTAACACTGCTCTCCTGAGAGCTGGTTCCCTGGTGATGCCACAGTCAAAACAATACCCATGGCACCCTGGATTTCTCTGCGCAAGGACAGCCAGTACCTTCTGGTGTCAACCCAAGTCATCACTTGTTTGCTGCAACAGACACACTTGTATCCCATCTGTTGTCCCTACGGCCCACAGCACTGCTCTACTGGAAAGAAAGCAAGGCCTTGAGGAAAGGGGCTGAGTCAGGAACCAGTGGTAAAAACATGTCCTTTGAGAGTGTCAGCCCTTTCCCTCCTGTCCTCAGCACGCCATCAGGTCTCAAGATAGGACATTTCGCTGGTCATAAAGAGTTCACTTGAAGGACAACTGCTTTCTTGGCCAACGCGTGAGAAACTGAATTGGGAGATTCCACAAGCAAAGGCAAAACCTGCTACAGCTAACATTAAAAAGGAAGATACTTCCACTGTTACACACATCAGGGGTTACAGTGGCTCTCATACAGATAAGGTATGAAAGGATTCCCAGGTTTCTCCAGGCTGCGTAGTCACATCTCAGGACGGCTGGTGCATCTTACGACCACTACCTGCATATTTCACAGCGGGAACAGCAATCCCTCTTCCACAGCAGGAGAAAATGAAGTAGAAAAGCTAGGATTAACCGAGAAAACCAAGATGATGTAACCAAATAAGTTTATTGTAGAAACCCTTGGAGATACATTCTGGCCCCGTCAGGGTAGAGAATTTGGGACCAGTGAACCACTGTGATGTGCAGTTTGTCTTGACTCAAAACAACTTTTGAACAAAACATACAGTATTGCATACACCATCCCCAGCAGAACAAAGTGCCTGGACAGCAATCCTGTTCCTCAAGATTCTCCCACAACCTCCAGGGAAATAACAGCACATCCAGAGCATTAACCAAGTAGGCACACTGAGACTGGTCGTCCCTGAGGCACTCGGAATAGGCAAAAGATGGAGTGCCAGGACGCCTTCTAGACACGCTGACTGCCTGGCACATCAGGCTGAGTTCAACAGGGTTAACCACTGCTCCCAGCACATTTCTTCACTCATAGAACAGCCTCAACAATATCTAGACCGAATCTCCATAGAAAGTCTTCGCCATGGCATGTGCCACTTTTACCACCTTCTTCTCCTTGGCATCCGGGCCCATGTTGCTGCGGGCTAGTTTAATCCAATACTGCTCCGTCCTGGACAGATAGTCTTCATGCTTCTCATCAGGCTGAACAGATGGGTGTTGCTCCTCTCCTAGTACACAATGGGAGGAAGACAGAAAGAGAGGTCACAAACAGCTAAGGAAGGCAATCTGCTCTTCCATGTGTCAACCTGTCCAAGGCTACTCTTGTGTTTACATGTAATAGCCTAAAAACCTATCAGAACCCAATGAAATTTCTCCTCTGCCCCGGGGGCAGTGTACTATGCAAACTCTGCTTTTGCTGGAAAACTCACCTGGATGCCTGTGAGGCCTCCCAGGCTGGCAGCAGGACGAGCAAGTATTGTACCAAAACTCACTTTATATTAGGATGTACGAGGACAACATTTATTTTAATCATTACCTCCCTCATCTTCACTATCCTCTTCAGAACTCTCCTCTTCCTCTTCCCCTCCCTCTGCACCTTCCGTGTCATCTTCCTCTTCTGACTCTGACTCCTCCAGCCATTCTTGTGCTTCTTTGATGAGAAAGAAAGTAGAAGAAATAAATAACATGCTGTTCCTGCTTCAAATCCATCTTCGCTGAGGTATCTCAGGTAATGCTTTCTGCAACACCACTGACCACGCTCATGTAAGGACCATGCAGCCAGGAATTCAGGGAACTGACTTCCATGCTTGCCACACATCCCCTGAACTAGCCTTCCCAGCTTGGGAACCGCACAGCAGTCAGAGTACGCAGCAAACACACTACATGTTTAAGGTACAGAGAGAGAACCCTAGCTAATACCCACATGCTTTGCAGTACCCGAGACCCTCACTGCCCTGAGAAGGTGAGGACAGGCAAGAGCATACATCTCTGTCTTCTCCTGCGTGGATAAGTATGGCACAGCAGGACTTCCCAGGCCAGAACTTGCCACCAGTGAACAAAGACGCTCTGTTTACGTCTTGGTTTTCAGAGTAGACAGACCAGAGCTCGCTCGCTACCATGATCGCAAAGCTCTGGACCAGACAGGTTTCTGCAGAGACTGACCATAAGACGCTCACATACTCCCAAGCTTTTTCCTGTACAGGAAAAAACACTACTCAAAGGCTCATCACCACCCCTTGAGGGAGCTCCATAGTTGTTTGGTCTTTTTTTCCGTAAAATACAGCACTGCTGGAAACCACATCCTGGGGGTTGCTACACTGAAGGCAGAGAGACAGAGATCCCACCATCGAAGCTTACTTGGATCCATCTCCACTAGCACCTTCCATTCTTCCATCTTGTGTAGGTCTATGCTGTAGAGGTCACTGAGGGTGAACTGGCGATCGCCCACCTCAAACATTCCTCCATACACATAGAGAATCCCATGCTTCACTGCCAACATGGCATTCGAACGTGGGCATGGCTCCACTTGCTGGCTCAAGACTCCATCTTCCTCCTCCTCTGATTCAGACCTCTCCTCCTCTTCTGCAGGTCCAGAGATCACCTGTTTGATTGTCATGACAGTCCCATCTTCTGCCACCACCTCTTTGACTATCTCCACTGGGCCTTGTGGATGTTGCTTCTCCATGTCCTCATCTTCAGCACCCTCTGCCTCAGCTTGTCTGCCACGTCTTCGCTTCCTCTTCTCCGATTTTGGTCCCTGTTAACAGGAACAGGGGACAGAAGGAGACTGCATGTGAACTGTGTGCACCTAATAACTGTACAACAGTTAATATAAATACTATGGATGCAGCTGGGAGGGAGGAGAATTAAATTATTTTTCACTAGAATTGTAAATCTCAAGTGATAGGTACAACGTCCCACTCAGCATGGACTTCTGTAAGACATAAAACAAGGAGCAATGAAACTCCTGGAGAACCCACAGCGTGGAGTTTCTTCCTCTATTAACGGCAGCATGTGCTGAAGAGACAGAAAACAGCTCTTTTGCTCTCTATCTTGCAGGTGTACGCAAACACACACACTGTCCACCAGTCTGTGACAAGGGCAAGAGAAAATAACCCACCAGTTTGTGAAATCAAAACAATTGCTGGGTGCTAAATTACAGCGCATTACCAGGAAGCACTCCAGGTCTTCAAAGTACTGTATGAAAGGGCTGGAAAACAGTCAGTTGGGCAGGCAGAAGCAAACACCCGAGTGCATGTTTGCCTGTTATTATGTGATTGACGACTTCTTTTTGAGAACAAAGCCAGAAATAGTGGGGGTGGAAAGAAGGAAGTTCAACTAGGTCATCTGCACCTCGCTTCCCCCTTGAGAGCGGTTCAAACAAAATCAAAGATCTGAGCTGAGGACCACATTCCTGAAGCTCTTACAAGCCAAGGTTAGTATTTCATCTCTTCTAGTAGCTCATCAACAATGGGGAAGAGAGGCAGGTTTTTTGATCCCAACGCAATGCACGATCTTTTCACAGTAGCTTTTACTGAACTATCTCATGTCAGACTTACACATCTTACCTGGAGCTGGCCTCCAGTAAAACACCGTAACTATGTTTTCATGCTGCTTTGTTTCATTTTGCATTACACGACAACAGGGCAGAACAGCCTGACTCCTGGAAGAGGGAGACTGCCTCCTGAGTCACTCTCACTTTGTGCCCAACCATCAGGGCTCACAGGTTTCCTCTCTCCCCAGAGGGGTGGCAGTCTGCACTACACTGTGGAGGCAGGGCATGGAGAGCACAAGGAGCTATGTGGCAGGGAAGGAGAGGGGCAGCATAAAATTAGAGAATTCAGTTGGTCTGGTAGCAAAAACCTGCTAGAATTGCACATCCCCAGCTTAACTTCTACAGCTTCTCGCCCTCTTCACAATCAGTGGGTCACAGATCAAAGCAGCAGACACACCTGGTGGCTCAGCTTCTAGAGCACTGAGTTATTAGAAAGAGGCTTGCTTCACACTGCAAGAAAGATGTATGAGGCCAAAAAAGGCCCAAAGGACATGCATCAAATGATCACAGAGAACGAACTGAATATATTTGTGTTATTTTTAAAAAAAACAAAACCCAACCTTTAGCTGTCCAGGAAACCAGCGGTTTTTCCCCATGTCATAGAAATAAATATCGTTGAAGAAGTCCCCTTCAATGCTCTCTTCCTCTTCTTCATCATGCACGCCTCCAAACAGAAGGGAGCGGTTATTGGGACCAATCGCCACAGAGAAGCCAGACCTGGGAGTGGGTTTCACCCCGGACGGGTTAAGCCGACTCCATGCCCATTTGTCTGGTAACGGATAAAAGCAAATATGAGCATCAGCAAAGGAGAACCCCGATCGTTTTCATATCTTCCAAGGCCCTTCAGTACTCCAGCAAGTAACTGAATGACCCATTTTGGACATTCTCAGAACTGCCTTCAACAACAACGTTAATCGGAACCACTTGCTTTTCCACTTCTATCACACAGCTAACCTGCACATCCCTGCTACCTTTAGAAAGCCGCTGTGTCTTTAATAAAAGCAAGTGTGGAGAGCTAGCTTCAGGGTGTGCTTTCTGGGGCAAGGAGCCTCTTGAAAGGTGTATGCACCTTTACAGGAGGGTGGAGTTCAAACAGGGACTGATTATATACAACCTTTGAGTACCAAGGAAGTGCACCTCGGTTATCCCATGGAGCCCACCATACATCAGTTCTCTTCACAGGACGCTTCTACTGTAGTACCTTAATTGCCAACTCGCACCAAGCCAAGAATAAGTACAGTTCATTGTAAGGAGACCCAGCCACACTTTAAAAAAGGGCTCAGCAGTGGGACAAGGCTTGTGCTCTAAACTCTCCGCTATTGCTCCAATCCTTTCTACCCTGGATTCAGAGCAAATCCCCTAAATGCAGGCTGGGAGAAGCACATGGACCGGCTAGCCACTGTGTTCCTGAAGTAACCACAATTTCAACAAGATAAACTCTGAATAGGACATAATGCAAGCAGGGTCTGGAATCTAGACAATATATGTGACCAACCCTCCTCCCCAAATCCCACTTTAAGATGCTCAGGTTTATAGAAATCTATCACAATTTTAACATTTTAGAAATTCAGCTCAAAAAAAGATTGTGCCATTCCCTGAGCCAAGGACAAAATACACTCTCTCCCAAGGAAAATGATGGAATTCCTATTTCTGGGGACATTCACAGATAAAACAACCAACCAATCAAAACCCACGCCTGATCATATCCCTGCACTAGGTAATCTAATGAGATCACACCCCACTCTTCTCTCTCAAGATTCTGCAAGAGAGACATCACTACCCAAGAGAGTTTGTCAAAACATGAATTTCCAGTGTGGAGAATTCTGAAATCCCAAAGATTTTCTGTTGTGAAACAGAAAAGCAGGGATCAAAATGTCCCAGAGAACAGGAATTTCAAAATGTTTTAATTCCCGCCCACATACAAACCAAAAAAATCCCTAAAATATCTTTTCGTCTAGTTTTTTCTGAAGCTGCCTGTGCAGGCCAGAACGTTTCACGTAGTTAAGCAAGGAGCCTGGAGACCTTCCACTCCATCTCAGACTATTCCAGGGCAAACTGGGAGGTGTCAGTATAGATGATGCTGTGAGCCAGAAGTGATTCTCTGACAAAAAGTACACCCCAACCTTCCTCCTCTGCCAGTTTTTCAACCAGCTCCAATCCCCCAGTGTTTCACTGTGTCAGAGCCACCGTTTACACTAGCTCTGAAATCAAGTCACCTGGAGCTGAGAACCATGACTCCTTACAGCCTTCGGCTAACCACAAAGCTTTTGCTCAGCTCAGAAAGCAGACACAGCCTCATCTCTTCAGGCTGTAAAACGGAGCGCAAGAAGGGGACAGAACCGCTGCGCAGCGTACAGTCTGCTGCAGCAACAAGTGCCTGCTTCCCGTTTCCCTTTGCAGAGCGCAGCAGTGAGGAATTCTGCCTGTGTGTGTAATGGCCTATCTTCCTTCTCCAGCACACACAAACAGAAAAGGAGGACATAATGCCTCCAATATCCATCTGCAACTGCTGTTTCCTTCACCCTAGCCCCTTTCTTTTTAAGCTAGGGCCACAGTATACAAATGCACTCAGCTACTCCTGGGAAGAAGAAATATTTAAATCAACTCATCTGCCGTGTTTAGCCCCAAAGCAAACACTGGGGCACAGCGCTTTTCATTAAAAGGGAAATTTTGTTCTAGGCTTGGGGTTTTTTGGTCTGTTGTTCAAAGGAAGAGAGAGGATTTGTATTCACAGTCCCACAGCATCACTTCCAGCACAGCCCTCCTAGCTGCAGCAGTAGCTTACCTTCCTCCTTGCGTGCACCTTCGGTCTTCAGCAGGAACGTATCTGTATGCAGGGTGCCTTTGTCAACATCTTTCTTAATTCGCTGCAGAGAAGGGAAAGACAGGGATGCTCAGTGAAACAGTTTCAGTGGCTCAAAACATAGGAGGTCGAACTCTTCAGAAAGTCACCCAAACCAGAATGGCGGTATGTGCCATTCCGAACTCACCACCCCACAAATAAGCCTAATTGCAGCCTGAATCTGTACATTCCTACGCTAAACACAAACACTGTGACTGGGGCAAGGAGAAGCCATTTAAACCGAGAATACTTCCTGTGATGAGCCACACAAATTTCTGCCTGTGACAACCAGGCTGCAGCACAGATCCTGGGATTCGTGGCCGTATGAAGACTACATGATGCAGTCTAAGGCCAGTAATTTTGGCACCCAGAGAAGAGAAATAAATTGTAACAAGGGATTAAACCCAATTGTTTTGTGAAAGAAAGGAAGGATAGGCAGCACCAAGGAAACAGGAGATGCAAGGTCCTGCCTCTTACTCTACCACAGACAGTTTCAGGTGCTCTCAAGGGACTAATTTAACATCTGTGCCTCTGCTCCCCTAGCTGTAAGAGAGAGCAGATACTCACTCTACCAAAGTGGCACACAATAACTTTCCACAGGGCTTGCAAGGCCCTCTGGGATTCCGCCCTTGGATGTTGAGCAGAAGCTCAGAGCGTCTGTGCTCTATCAATTGCAAGGCCCAAGTTTAAGTACAGATCTGTGACTAGCACACAGACTTCCAGTCCCTGCCACCCCCATCTCCATCCCACTACAAGAGAAGCAGAGGTGACAGCTCTCTCTCTACATCACAGCCCGACTACAGCTGTCACTTTTAGCATTCAGGGCCCCACAGAGCCTCGAGCAACAGTTTTTTTCTCCTAAACAGAAACAGAACAGAAGCCCCACTTCCACCCCTACTAAAGGCACTAGCAAGAGCAGGACCAAGCCTCAGCTGAGGCAATTAAATGCATCATTTTAAACACGATTTTCCCTTGCTCCTTTCACTGTAAGCCCCTGTACTCCAGTGCTCATAGCAACATGCAGCATTTGAAAGCAGCACTATGCAACACCACTGTAGGAGGTCTTTTAATAATGTCATTATCCACCCATCCCTTCATGCAGAGCTCCTACTTCCTTGTAATTCCCTTCCTCCTGGGGGCAATGGCATTGCCATGTTGTGTCACTGCTGCCAGGATGCAGGCAGTGGATCCCAGCAGAAGCTGGGCAGGTTGGGTTAAGTCTTCAGGAAGATGAGCAGGGCTTGGGTGCACTCGACAGCACAACAACACAGTGCCGTCCTGTTCTTGCTGCACATCTGTGCCCAACCCCGTGCACCGCACTTGGCAGGTTCTGTTGTTGCAGGGTATGCTGTTATTGCATGGCCGGGCATCCAATCCGTAGGATCCGTATTCAATTCGTAGAAAGGCAGAAGAGAGGAAAGGGAAACAAAGTGTGTCTGAGGCGCTGCACAGCAATGCTGTAACCTGGATGATGTTGAAAAGCCCTGGGGAAGGCCAATAAGGAAGTGCCGGTGGAAACAGAACTCTGCTCACAGTGCAGCAAAAATGAGGCTTCAGATAACTTAAGGACCAGGGTCTGCCCATAGGGCTGTCTTGGGAAATTTGTTAGCTTGGGGCTGTGGCTCCCATGTCTTCTTGCCCCCCACATGCACCTAAGCATGCCTGTTAGCACCATGGAAGACACACACTCTTCAAGACAAGATGTCTACACTGGAGAGATCCTCTTCTGTGCAACAACTTCTATGAAGTCAACAACTGCGCTATTCCACCTACCATCCTTGAGCAACAGAAAAATCAGACACACAAGGGACAGGAAGCCTTTAAGAACAAGCATCAGTGACAGTCCTATTTTCTGAATAAGGGGTTATACAGTGATGACTCCTTCAGCCACTGCAAGTTCTCCAGCACATGGAAAACAAGCAAGACAAGATTTTGCATTGATGAGTGGTTCTGAGGCACAGTTATAGGAGCTCTGGTGGAGATGTGGCTGGAGGGGCTGGGAGCTGCCCACTTTGAGCAGACCCTTGAGAGAGAGCTGCCAGAGCAGGAAGGGAAAGAAACGCCTTCTAGGAAAGGTGCGGTAAGTACACCAATTCATAGCCTGGCGGTCCATGTATTGTGGCATCTACTACAGCAGTAGCTCTCAAGTTCAAAGGGCTGTGAGTCACTGTGCCGAGCAAGTGCCGTGCTCTGGCAATGTCACACTTCACTGTCTCTGTCACAGAGGTCTAGAGCAGAAGTCACCAACGAGCTGCAGGCTGTGGACAGCTGAGATACAGCAGCCTTTTTAGTCTGTCCCTCACCTTAATCAAACACCCGTCCAAGCCTCACCTGAGCAAACAGCTGTCAGCGATGGATAGGCAGAGGAGAGGGAGGGAGAGGGAGACAGGCAGGAGCCTTCACATCTTATAGCACTGAAGTGCACCCCAGTGACTGCAAAATGCCTGTCTGCTAACGATAACGGAAATGGTGGTTATTTCCTCCCCGGTCCCAGGCAGGCTGCAGTCTGTCCTTAAGCACTACACAGAGCACACATTCATATGTGCAGGGGACATACAGGTTGAAGTGTGCAGGAGCACCGTAAGATGTGCACTGCCTGCACAAAAGGAGGAGAAACAGCAAATACTGAAAGAGCAGTTGGCTTCACTATCATACAAGCTGCAGAGAATAACTGCATTATTTTTCTCCTGAAAACCACACGGCTCCCCGTAGTAAACACACTGCGTATGCAACATGACAAAGCTTCTTGGGCTGAGAAAACCCCAGTGAGGTGGAGTGGGAGTTAGTTATTTGTTGTCAAAGAGATGCCTGTTTTCCCCAACTCACACTGGCTCAAAAGCAGACACTTCCCCAGCAAGCAGTACACTGCTGCTGGAGAGATCGATCCCCTTGCACCCAGGACATCCGCCTGCCCTGAGCAAATCACTCCATCAGTCACAAGCACCTCCTGTTCCCCCCGCTGTCCTTCTTGCCTTGAAGTTCCAGGTGTTTACTTTCAAGCACAAAACTGGCTTGGATATCCACAGCCTATTGTTTGCACACAGAGGTACATTAGCAAGTTACAAGAGCTTTACAGGCATTAGCTAAAAAAAACCCCAAACCAACAAACCTTAGCTCCGCTGACAGACAGCAAGACACCTCTTTCTCCCCCTTCAAAGAGCAAAGAAACTGAGGCACTGAGAGCTGTTCTTGAGATGAAGGGGAATCAGGATTCCCCATGTATAATGGGCTAAATGTGTCTGATAAAGAGATCAACAGAGGCAAAATACATCCAATTAACAGAAGTCCTTAGCAGGCAGAACTACAGAGGGAACCAGTCCCACCAGAGCTTGCAATTCAGGCAAATGCTTCAGCCCTGCCACAAGAAATCTCCAGCAGAATCCAATTCAGCTTTACAAAGCTTGCCACTAAAAAAAACACCCCCAAAACCAATAAAACCCCACACGCTAGTCGTCTTTGGCATCCAAAAGCCTTGCACACATGTCACACCAGCCCTCCCATGGCTTGTAGGCTGTTTGCACCTGCAAGGTAGAGCAGCGTTAGCCTCCAGCACCTCCTGGCTGCATTTGCCGTGCCAGTCAGGCACAGTGCGCTCACGTTGCCTAGCAATAGAGAGGTCTCATTGCTTTATACAGCCAAAAATGCAGCTTGCTGCAGCAAGCCCCATCCCCAGCATGAGAAATGGGCGAGGACATCTTTAAGATCAGCAGGAGAGCAAGTCTGAGCTCCTTGCGGGATTTTGAAGTACATTTTAGGCAGAGCTGACAATGCCCACAACATCCCCTTCTCTAAGGGATCCTAGGAGTTGCCTTTATCATTTCCAGGCTGAAGACGAAACAGACGAACACAGGGACATCACTGTGCTAAGAAACATGCGTTTTAAAATATCAGGCACGCTCTTTGTGCACCAGCATCTCAAGGGTTGCACTCACCATTTGCATCCTGGTTGTTCACCACTTGGTCAGCAAAATAGAGTGGCTGGCACAGGCAAAGGCATGTCTGGGTACCAAGGTTCTTGTCCTGGCTCTGTATACAAGTACTGGAGTGCCTTAGACAAGTCATTTGATCTTTTCCGTCTCTTTTTTCCCCCCACGAAATAGACTTTCCTATTCAGGTTACATGAAGGGAACTCAGCAACATGGCCTGGACTGACAGACATTACTGAAAACTGACCCTCCACTCTCAGTTCTGCATGCAAGTCCAGAAAAATCAAAGCAGGGACCAAATCGCTCTGCTTCTGCCTTCCCAGCTCATGACGTCTGTTGACCAGACTGAGGACGGGCAGATTGATCAAGGGAACAACCCTGGCTGCAAGCTGATAGTGTTACTGAGGCTTTCTAGAGCCCCAAGAGCCAGCTGGGTACAGAGATGCCTACAATTCCACCCATAACCATGAATCTCCTGGGCTTACGTGTCTTTTTGCCCTAGGCAATGTGCATTATACCACACCACACAGCTATTTTTGGTACAGTACTTCAAAGCAGATTTACAAGGGCTAAGGGGACCACAGGATATAATGCATCAGCACTGCCCATCGCAGGAAGGCAGCCTTGCCACATCAAAACTCTCCTCCGGCAATGTGACAGCCATATCATGCCAATACTACTAAAACAGAGGAGCTATTATGATTTCCACTCCTCTTCCCTCCAAACCAATTCACATCATATACATGCTTTGTAGCAGCTCTGGCCTCAGGAGGCCTCCACACAAATCTGCACCTTTTTTTACAGCAACTTAGTCCTGCCCCTTATTTGAAAAGTTTCTACATGACTTGGTGAATGGCACTCTGCTTAGAGACCTGCCTAGTTTCATATGCAAAATGTCTTCATGTGCCCAAAAACCTCTTCATAGCACTCCTGAATGTAACATTTGCCTGTCTAATTGAAGACAAGGAACAGGTCTTCTCCTGTGCCTTCCCAGCTCCAATCAAGTATTGTTTCCTCCACCTTCTACCTCTTATTTCTCCCAAGAGTATCCCAGCCAATGTCTCAGGGAGGAGTACACAAGCCAAACACACTTTCTTCACTTCAAAGTAAACCCAGAGAGACTCAGCTCCACAATCAGCTATAAGAAAATTACAATAAAAATTAAATAGCCACATATTAATGAAGTTGTGTTTCACCTAGAGGAGCTAAACCTTGTTGAATTAAATTTTCAGGACCATGCTAAAGGTTTGTTGCCTTTGCATCTCAAGAAAGCTGCAGAGAAATTTCTGTCCAGTGCTTTGATCAGTTTGTAGCTTGGCTGCACCACTCCTGCCTTAAAGTTCACTTCTGCTACAGAATACACAAGCACAGTCTCTGTTAGGAATGGTGCATCAGAGAGAAGCAGACTTAGCTCTTTATATTACAAAGGAAGTAGATTCGCAACAGGAGTGGCTGTTCAGGAGTGGAACTGCACTCAGCTCTTATCCTTGCTCAGTGCCCTGCATAAAGGCTGAGGGCAGCTTTGCATTCCCCCATCCCTTCTGCTTCATTTTTATTAGCTCAAAACAACCCAGAGCAGTGTGACAGAGCCCACCCTTGTAAAGTGGAATAGAACCAACTACAAACACGTCTCAACTTTTATATTTCCGTGGGGCTCAGTGTGCACTTGAAATACAGCCGCTTTCAGTAGCCGTGATAGACCCACATCTAGCATAGCATGCAGGCTCATGCTTCCTTCCCACCCTCAAGAGTGAGGAAACAGGACAGAGAAAGGAAGAGGACAAAGCCCTTTTGGGTAGAAAATGCCTCTGTATTGTTACTGCTATTTAATCAAATGCACATCTGATGAGATGGAGCCCTAAGCACAGGCCGTGAGGAGGCACAAATGCTTCTAAATATACAGACAGACTATCTTCTCTCCCCTTTCCCTGCTTTTCTTCTTTGTTCATTTATTCACATCAGAAGAACAACGCGTCCTCCTCCCCCAGCGACGCACTGCTGGAAGCGATGCCTTTCCACTGAGACAGTAGCAGCAGGATCCGGGTCTTCTGTCTGCATTCGCAACATTAAAAGCTTTTGCAGGAGCCTTTTGCTCAATGAAATATTTACTTCCTCCCGCTCAGCATGGAGACAGGGATACTTGGTCAATGAGGACATACGGTCTAAAGGGCTATCCAGTATAAATTACCATGATTAACAAGCAGAGGAAGCTTGGTGCTCATCAAAAGTCTTCTTTGGCTTATTGAGTTTGCTAACTAGTGCTGTTCTTTTAACCCTTTCACTGATGCCAGAAAATACAAGTCTCCTGGCAGCTGCTGCTTTTAACCTGGAAGTGCTAGAATACGGATGCATACTACCTGAGAATGCTTTGAATTGGCAGCAACCACCACTGTTGCCAAAACTGCCATTTCTCCCAGTTATTTATTCCTACCTCTGTGACATCACCTCCTTATATTGAATTACATTAGCAGGGAAAATACAAAATTCATTTTAAGCAAGATAAACTCCTCAATCAGCACACCACTGCGTGAAGACATGCAGAGTTAGAAGACAAATTCCCTCTTTTGGTTTGATTCACAGCAGCCTGAACCATCCTATGTATGAACAATCGAAGGGCACAACTGCACACTCCCTCCAAGCTGGCATAACCACAGGCTAACATGCATTCTCATTACCAGTGTTTTTTGGACATCTGGCAGCTGCCTGACACGCAGAAACATCGTCAGTCAAAGCAGCAGGCAGTTTTGTGATGAGATCACCAAATCTTGCACTGGAGACAAGGCTTGTGAAACTGAGCAGAGGGAAGTAGCAGTACAGAGATCTCAATTTTGCTCTGCCAAGCTTTAAGCCAACTGCCTTCTCCAAGCAGTAAAAACACAGGACTTCACAGCCAACACAGGCCAAGACCATCACATTGGCCCCTCCTAGGCAACTTGAGTTCGTCACATTTTAGTCTTCACTTTCCCCCCTTAGTTTTTCCATCAACTATTCTGTTTGGCATCCAGGAAATAGTGCGCTGGCTTACAACAAAGTCTCTCCTACCTGTTTGGAGTAGCCTCCATAGATGATTATGCTGCCCTCAGGAGTGGTAGCCATCTGACACCCGGATCTTGGAGCAGGCCCAATCCCTGATGGAACCAGCTTGCTCCAGGTGAAGCAGTCCAGGTTGAAGGCATACACATCGTTGTAATAGATATAATCTCTAGGGAGAGCAAATTGGCACACCACAGGTCACCATTTAGGAAAGGATAAAATATCACTTCAGGAACAGCACCAGGAACCTCTGAAGAGGTGCAACACCTTATTTAACTCCTTGCCTTTATGGCTTTTCTCCTTCCGTAGCCATAGCAATGTACAGAAGATTTGTTCAGGTGGAAGTTACTACTGCAGTGCAACAACACGCATTTGACAGAACTCCTTTGAGCAAGACTTCTCTGGGCTCTTTTTTACCTGTATCATTCCTTACTACAAAAGAGGTTTCATCAACTCTATCCAGTTAACACAATCCAAGGTAACTTAAACCAGAACACAAAAGATCAAAACAGATTAGACCTATGTCTGCCTAGAGGTGTGGGGGGAAAAAAAAAAAAAAAAAACAACCAAAAACCACATACATCCCTGTTCTTTCTCCTAGCCAATCCACATACGGCTAGTGGAAAATGCTCTGCACAGGTTAAACTCCCAAGGACACAGCCAAATCTAGGGTGGGCTCTGCAACTTGCACTGTGCTCGCAGGGACTGCGGTTATGCTGCTTACTGTCTCCGAGACAACCTGTAGCTCAGCTGTCTTCACAGTCCCCATGACACTGGAGCTGTGAACTCACGTAGTATGTGAGACCCTACTGGAGATGTTTCTAGGAAGACAAGGCTCTTTGACAAGATTCAGAGGCTAAAATTGATGTATTGAGCTTTAGCTACAAGGACGAGTAGCTACTTCAGTGATTAGCTAAGTGGTACTATAGTTTCTCAAACACTTGAAGGCTTTAAATCAAGATCACTTGTCTTCCTAACATAAAAGTCTAGTTCAGTTAACGGTACTGCTGAGGATAATCCTTCAATTAAAGCCCAGCTTTCCTGCTACTGGTGAAGTTCTGTTGTCTTTTTTACATAGGATTCAGTACCACCAACGGTCCTGCAGTAACCCACCTTGCACTCTCATGGAAACCTCCAAAGATGATCAGCTGTCTTTTGCAAGCAACCATTCGATGTCCACTTCGTCCAGAGGGACCTCCTGATGCCCTGAAATGCAAAGAAATTAACTTATCAGCAAAATTCCCTTTCCTGTTAGTGTGTCAGTTCGTTTTTATTGAAGTTGTTGGCAGCTGGGCTGCTTCAGTTCTCCTGGAGAAGGAAACCATGGGGAATTTCGTTCCCTTAATACATACGTATGCTTTTCTCCAGAACAGTATGTGTGCGCTTCCCGTAACTCTTGGTATTTGCAACACAGGTATTTTGCAGTTACAACTTTATTCCTAGTGATAAGCCATCCAGGCTCTAACAGCACCCAAATTCTTGAAGCCTTTTCTGCTATGACTCAGGAGCTAATTTTTCAGGAGAGTTTAATGAATAGCTGTTAACTCCCATAATTGGAAGAAAGGCATTCCAGAGAGAGACGTTTTCTCCAAGTACCAACTAAGAGCCAGAGACTGGCTCTGACGTCCACTCTCTTTCAGTGTCTTAGGAAATCACATACCCATCCTATCTTCCCTCATCTACCTGCAGTTAGGATGTAACGTCAAACTAGCGAGAAGACTTTGTAAATTACTCAGATTGCCTCAAGAACAAAGGCATCGCAGCAAAACAAGTCACGGTTATTATCTTACACGTTAAAAGGCAGCTACGCTCACTGTTCTGCTCTTCCAAGCCTTCCCAACCTTTCAGTTAAATGTGCCACTTCCATTTCCAGGAACAAGCAGCAACACCCCATCTGTCACAGCCAAAAGTTTCACACGAAGCCAGGCAGCTGGCAACGACATTCCTGAGAGGCGATGAAGATGCACCTTCCTTCATGTTCACCCACAGACTGAGCACCATATGAGAGAGAACAAAAACAACTTCAAGAACTCTCAAAACAAAGGTAACTTTAGGCCAAACCGCAGAGAAAACAGGGTTTTGTTTTGTGCGTTCTCGGCCCCCATGGATTAATCTATCCCATTTTCACTCTTGCTGAGGAGTCTCCCAAAGTGCACTCAGTTAGCACCACTGAACTCAGCAAGACTTCTCAAACAGGCAGTGTTAACATGTGCTAAGTGGTTGCAGAATCAGGGCCTAAATAAACAAGAAACCTGCTCACCGTTGAAAACAACAACAAAACCTAAACCCACAACCCTACTGCTACGCTTTAGCTGGCAGCAGGTAGCTTTAAAGAGCGGTGATAGACTTCTGTGGAGAGAGAAAATGAGGGCCCTTATTCACCATCAAAAATGACAATCTCACACCAGTCATAATGAAAAACTCTAAGCAGAACAGCAGCGTTTGGATAAGACTGAATTAATATTGATTGCTTGGACTTTTTATTCTAACAGAGAGTAGAGTTTTCTAGGCATTTACTGGATTTTTAAGTATCACCCTTCAGAATAGCACCTCTAGTATTAATTTCATCAAGTTCTGAAATCATTATTTTCTCTTCTGTAACAAAGCTCCCACGTTATTATTCCAGACGATAGCACCTTTTAATTTTTATTTTTTTTAAAAGGAAAGAAGGAATTAAAAATCAACATTAGCAATAAAATCCTGCTCTCAGAGAGTATCTCCTGCCTTGCTTCTCAAGTAGGTTTCCTCTAAGTCAAAAATCAATTTTGAGCAATAAAAAGTTTACTCAACAACGTGCACATTTTAATAAACAAGTTCTCACAAGTGCAGACACCCAGCCTGTGGCCTGATCCGAATTCAGAGAAGTCTCACTGGCACTAGCACCGCTTGCTCTCAATCCCAAAGCTGTTCTCCTCTTCTTTAGACTAGCAATACTAGCGTGTACACTCAAGCTACAAGAACAGATGCTGAAACACGGTTCTAGGAGGCCTCATCCTGGACAGTATTGTATCATCTCAGCTTCCTCGGCCTTACCATTACACATTCCTAGAATCACAGAATACCAGGTCGGACGGGACCTCAAGGATCATCTGGCCCAACCTTTCTTGGCAAAAGCATGGTTTAGAGAAGATGGCCCAGCACCCTGTGCAGCTGAATCTTAAAAGTGTACAAGGATGGGGAATCCACCACTTCTCTGGGGAGCTTATTCTATTCCAAAGGCTGATCGTTCTCATTGTGAAAAATTTTCCTCATGTCCAATTGGAACCTCCCCAGGAGTAATTTGTAGCCATTATCCCTCATCTTTTCCACGTGAGTCCTTGTAAAAAGGGAGTCTCCATCTTCTTTATAGCCACCCTTTAAATACCAGAATATGGTCACAAGCCACCTCTTCTCAAGGCTGATAAACTCAATTCTCTCAGCCTTTCCTCACATGGCAGGCTTCCCAGTCCTTTCATCATCTTCGTGGCCCTCCTCTGGATCCTCTCCAGCCTGTCCACATCTTTTTTGCGTAGCGGGGACCAAAACTGAACACAGTGTTCCAGGTGTGGCCTGATAAACACTTAGTAGAGTGCGGTAATGACTTCTTTATCTCAATGGTGATGCCCTTGTTGATGCAACCCAGCATCAACTTTCTTTGGCTTGCTCTGCAGCTGCAGCACACTTCACTCATATTGAGCTTGCTGTCCACAAGGAGCTCCAGGTCCCTTTCCAGAGCTGCTCCCCAGCAAGGTAGAACCCAGTCTGTGCTGTACTCCGGGATTATGTTTTCCCAGGTGCAAGACCTTGCGCTCGTCTTTGTTGAACTTCAGAAGTAACTGACCGTAATGCATCAGCTTCTCTAGGAGGAGGCTGTGGGGAACCTTATCAAAAGCCTTGGAGAAATCCAGGTAGGCAATGTTCACCACTCACCCCTCATCAAGTGAGCAGGTTACTTTGTCGTAGAAGGTGATCAGGTTTGTCACGCGTGATTTGCCCTTGGTGAATTCGTGCTGGCTTTTCCCAATCACGTGCTTCGTTTGACTTGTGATAGCCCCCAGGAGCATTCGTTCCATAACTTTCCCAGGGACAGAAGTAAGACTGATGGGCCTGTAATTTCCTGGATCTTCCTTTAAGCCCTTCTTGTAGATGAGGGTGAAATTAGCCTTCTTCCAGTCTTCAGGGATGTCCCCTGATCTCCACAACTTCTCAAAGATTATGGAGAGCGGCCTCGCAATGTCAGCCAGTTCTTTTAACACCTTTGGGTGGATACTGTCAGGGCCTATCGATTTGTAGGGGTCGAGTTCCTGAAATAGTTCACAAACCAATTCTTTCTTCACTGACAGCAAGTCTGTCTTTGCATCAGCCTGGATTTTTGTTCCCAAGGCCTGGGGCCCGGGTACCATTGCAGGAATCAGCTATAAAGGAAAGTTTATCGCTTTTGATGTAAGGACACGCACTCCTAAACTTAGAAAAACTGCTCTTAGAAAGTCTTTTTACATAAAGCTATTCATACAGCCAAGGTCCTTCGTCCCCTAGTCTCCAAACAGAACTCTGGAAAACGGCACAGTCAAGCAGGACTGGCAGAAATGTATAACCATGCTGCCATTCTGGAAGACACTTGCTACAAGCTCGAAGACTCATCTCCCAAATGCAAACTGTCTCCTTTTACCTGTATCATTGCTCATGGTCCAAAACAAGCATTTTGGAAACGGTTTCACAGACTTTATGATTAATACTCTACTTCATGGGGTTGACACCAAAAAGCAGACATGTGGGAGGGAGCTGTAAATTCTCCAGACTTTTTTTAAAAATAGATTAAAAGATAAGTCTGGATAACGACTGGCTCTACACATGTACAGCATAAGTCTGATCAGAACTGCTCCATAAGGAATTTGCTTTTGCTTGTGGAGTTACTCTGGAACTTATAGTAACATAACAGACCTGAATTCAGCCCCCGGATTCAAGAACTAAGGACTTACATGTCACAGTGGCTATAGACTGCACAAGCGAGTTACCTTTTAATTCATTCCTTCATCCAGAGGATGCTCACACAGATCTCAGAACCTTTCCATAATCATAAAAGTGACGATGCATAGAACATCCCATCAAAGGGGCATTTCAGGACAAAGCACTTTTATCCTCCAGTACTCGAGGCAGCTGAAGCCCAGGACTCCAGTGTTCGGGTTTACATCTCAGACTTGTGAGTGCAAACAAGTGTTCTGTTCAATGGCGCACACAGACAGCGTACCCATGTGTTTGTACACTCAGTTAGGAAGTACATAACTGAATATGCAATTGCCACAAGGCACAAAGTCTTCAAATCAAATCCCTTACAAAGTCAATCAATAGTCATACATTTGGATCCTGATCTACCAAAGAACAAGCTCACAAGGCTCAATTCTGGGCTGACAGAGGAAATCTACTCAATGGTACACCAAAATATTCTTCTTTTCTTTAAGCACCAAGGCACCTTTCTACCTCGTGTTGCAGGACTTGATCTTTCCGGTGACAGATAGCACGCGAGCAAGAAGAGTCGTCAATCAGAAACAAACCTATGCAAAAGGCATCCTGCACTGCAGTGACTGCTCCAGTTCTCTCTGTAAACAGCGTTAAACATACGCTTGTGAAACGCTACCCTGAAATATTTATAGCGCCACATTTTGCAAAACTGTTATGGGAAGTATCATTAACATTCCAGTATTAAAGGGAAGGGAGCTATACAGGCTCAAAAGCAAGACAAAGAACTACACAGAGGAGCAATCTGCCAGTTCCCAAGCACAATCCCAAAGCGTGATACTCCCTGTCTCTCTTTGAGGGAGCACACTGGGCCACACAGAGCTGAATAAGAATGTTCTCTCCAGGAAGGAATGAGGCAATTAGGTTAAAATACTGCTTAGCTCTAAGGTAGAGTAACAAAAAGTTCATGCACTGAGGCAACCTTGTGCATCAGCCACGTGATAAGGTGGTTCCAACAAGTCAAAGTCAGTTGCTGGCAAGTCTTCTAAGGGGCTGGGATTTGTAGTGTTTGGACCATCTTTGTGCTTGCAAAATGCAAGTAAATACAGCTAAGTATAGCAATTTTTAACTCTGTCAAGCAAACTGGCACCACTGTGCTCTGTGCTAGGAGACAATGGAGATCTGCTTCCCCAGCAGCCTTTGCAGACACAGCACAGGGGTGTTATTCACAGGGATGACTGATTCAAGGTTTACTCTTCAGAAGTGTTTTACATTCAAGCCTCTTACTGCACCAAGATGGTCTGTGGCATGAACTATAGTCCAGGAAGGACAATGTAATTGTCTGAAATCTAAGCTGTGGGGCTGGAATAACTAGATTTCCTAGAACTGCAAGCTCAGATCCCAGCAGGGTCATCTTAGCTATTCAATCCACACAAACCAATACATTCAAACCCACCTGAAACAGAGCACACGTGATTCTTCCCATGTGGAACAGAAACAGAAACTCTGTCTCTCTTGTCCAGACATTTCATAATGAATGATTATGTTGCTCTATTATTTGCACTAAAATGATGTCTTCCAAAACCAACTGAGTTTACTCAATACCAGTCGGCACCCCAAACATCTATCACCAGGCATTTATTCAAGTAACACTGCTACCACATTGGACACACGGAATTATTGCTTGGCCTGCTATGGGAAGACTTGCTGTACCAGGACTGGTGCCCCACCATGACCCAACAAACCTACACAATCTGTCCCCTCCATTTAGTCTTTCCAAACATGTTCGCTCTCCCAATACCACAAGCACCCAAGCTGCCCCCCACTGTCACCAGTCATCCCAGATGGTTAATGGCAATCCAAAATAAGCAAGTTCTTGACTTCAGACAGACATGAGAAACCTATGGAAAAATGACAGCAGCAATGGGCTTCCCCGGCAAGAAAAGCAAAATGCTGAAGTAAGTGAAATGCAGCATGTTATGATCATAGTTTTAAAAAAAGCAGGAAAAAAATCCCTCGTACAACTCAACAATCATCTCTGCCCTTTCCTCTTCCCCTTTCCAAGCAGACTGTAATCAAGATGCCATATGGAAAAGCAAAGAGGCAGCAGAAACTTGATTTTCATACTCAGTCAGGTTAGCATTAAAACAAAGACATCCCCTCCCAGCCTCCTCCGCCAGATGCCTCATTAATGCAGCTCTTGGAGCTCTGCCCAAGGATGGTGAGGAGATACACTTTGTTTTATTCAAACACTGGGACCAGAGCACCAGGTTTTCAAAACCCCAGCAAGGCTGAAAGACAGATGTCCACCCAAACACACCAGGAAGCTCAAACGGAGTAGGTCCTGCATGGGGCAGGGAGAGAGAAAAGATCATCTCTCCAGGGAACTTTCACCCATATAATTTATGATACTCGCTTAGAAAACATCTATACTTTTATCTACTAAGAAACAATGGAGTATCGATGTCTCCAAACGCATCCTCTCACTGTGGCATGGCAGCCAAGGTGACACGTGACAACCAACACCTGGGGATGGAGAGTAGCTCTGGGCGGCTTGAAGAGCTAGGTACCTAGAACTTGCTCCCTAGGTGGAACTAGGAACGCACCTCGCCAGTCTGGCTCCCTCCTCACTAACTGCAACAACCTGTCACAACAAAATCTCTTGCCATGGTTTTAGGGGCTGGGACTGCTGGGGGCATCCTGCAACTGGCAGCACATACAAACCTCATGCCCAGCTCCAGGGAGGGAACAGGTGCTTTTGCAGCGTAAGTTACACTCAGCATCCCTGGGGCTGCTCTCCCCCGTAGGATAAGATGCAGGACGAGTAGAGCCTCATAACGCCCTCACTTCCTCTTCCCAGGCAGGTCAGGTACTGCAGCATTTGTTTGGGGAGCGGAAAACCCTAAATCAGCTCTACAGCAACGCATCTGCAAACCCACGAGAGAACAATTTGCGCCATCAGTGGTGGAGCTAACGAAGCCTCATCTGGATTCTCCGATGGCTCACAAAAAATAATCTCCCGCCCTCGCTCTCCCTGCAGCTGGGTATTAACACTGCTCTCTGGTGAGGAATTTTTTCAACCAAGAGTTGGTTGAAATGTCAACCCCTTCTCTCAGCAGGGACTCTATGGCGAGCATCACTTCCTCCCCACCGCCTGCTTACACGAAACCGGCAGGGACCTAATGCATTTGAGTTCATCCCCTTTACATTTGAGCTGAGATTGAGCAAGGGAATCAGAAGTTATTTTGGGGGAGCTGGGAGGGGTGCAGTCACAGTCATTACGTCAGCTTCTGCCTAACAACAATAGGCAGATCAGCCTGCACAGTGACAGGTCTTTTTAATCCTTACACCTCTTAAAGAGCCCTCCATCATTTCAGAAGGTTTCTCTCACCCCCCACTTCTCAAACACAAGCAGGGCTCACTAGAGTAAAACCTGGCTTCTGTAACATGACAAATTACAGCCGTTATTAGATTAACACTGCCAGGTCTGGAGCCAAGAACCACACTGACGGACAGGAACCAGCCGCTTATGAATCGAATGGTTTTCTCTCAGCCTCCCAGAGCAACTCAAGAGGATGAACCCTGGATTCTCATGGAGCAGTCGGCTGCCGGGATCCTGTGCTGTGAAGCATCCTTCTAACCCAGCCTGTTTTGGAGTCCTTGGGATTTTTGCTCTCTTTCAGATTTTTGCACTTTGGCTTTCTATGTCCCCCTACACCTTCCACACCAGAGTCCCTTCAGTGCTACATTAACATTAGTAAAACTAAACCCCCAGATTTCCCCCTTGCCTGGCGATACCAATGCCCCCATTTTGCAAGGAGGGGGGAAAAAAGGCAGAGAGGCGCAATGACTCACTGTGTGGCCTCAGGCATGTGCTAAGGCAGAGCCAGGGTATCCATCTCCGCACAGCTCAGTCCTAAACCACCCTCTCAATTACTGTCCAAGAACAGACAGACACAGACAACAGGCACTCGCACTCTGTAAGCGGGGTGAAAAGTGATCAACCCGGGCAGATTTAGGGCTTCCCACCTGAAGGAAGGACATGGAGCTCATAACCAGGAGCTCAACACGTCAAACAGCAGATGTGTTAGTGTTCAAAAGCTGCTGCTTTCCCAGGTGCCACCTCAAGGGTCAGCTGCCTGGGAGTTTCATCCCACCCAAAGCTGTGCTCTGACTACTCCCACAGTCAAGACAATCTCACAGTCCAAGAGAAAGTCCATGTATAAGTCAGAACCACAGCCACATGTCCTGCCTCTCAGTCCGCTGGGTGACCCACCAGACCTCTTCTGCTCTCATGCAAATATAAACATGAGCAGCAAAACTAAGAAGTCAAAGGTTAAGGAAACATTAGCAGAGGGCTTGAGGTCAGATCCACAGAAGATATTTAGACACCTTAATTCGCGTCAAAAACTACCCGGGCTTTTGGCACCTATTTCAGACAGGCCTGAATTATTGGCTTGTTTATCACAAGGAATCTTAAGGCAGCAAATGCCAGTCAGTTCTTCTAGGTACAAGGTGTCTTCTCAAACAATGGTAAAACTGGGAGATCCTTGTACTGGTCTTGTAACAGTCCAGCCAGGAGCAGCCCAGGTAGATGGGCCAACAAGTACTGTTTTGAAGGTGGACTTCTACATCTGTCATGGTTGGGATGACAGAGTGCTGTTCATGATACTCTTTCCTAAAGTAACACCCAAGGACACCTACGCTCCAAAAATCATGTATTAAATAGAATAGCTTTGGCCTCAGTAGACTTAGAACACATCTCTCATTTACCCTTCTTCCTGGAGGCTGTCCTCTCCACCGTTCCTAGAATGGGCACCTCTGTACTCAAGGGAGAAATGAGCAGACCAATGGGAAATCACAGCACTATACCAGGAATCAAACTCAGATCATGCTGGCACAGGTCCTCACGAGGTCAGTATCACTGACGTCAGAACATCAGAGAATACCAGGTCGGAAGGGACCTCAAGGATCATTTGGTCCAACCTTTCTTGGCAAAAGCATGGTCTAGACAAGATGGCCCAACACTTACTTGATCTGCTCCCAGGTCTTGGTAGCCAAATGCAGGACCCAGAGATCCTTGTAATGATAGAACTGCTCCCCGTTGGGAGATGCAAACTCTCCGCCAAATACCCACAGCTGCCCACCGGCTGTGGGCACCACTGCTGCCTGCCAGGAGAAGGAAGAGCTGGATCAGACAAAGGCTCAGAAACCAGAGACAGGAGAAATTTATCAGTCAAGCGTGCAGCTGTCTCCGAATAGCAGAGAACAGACAAGTGGCAGTGGCCGCTGCTGCCTTGCTTGACAACAGCAACTCTCTGGGGAATGAAGGAATGGGAATTTTAAATGCAAGTTACTCATTGTTTAGCACACCTTCCCTATAGCAAACGGAAGTTGGCCAAGGAGCTGGGCTCTTCCCACCTCCTAGCACCTTGAGTTCCAGTTCTACAAATTCAAAGTTGCCTGGGAAGCATCTTAGGATTTAGTTTAACAACAATTGTTCAAATCTTTGTTCACCAGAACGACACCTCTCCACAGCTAAGGCTCAGCAATGTCTCACCCATCCTTTAGTCACGTAAATAGCATCCTGCAGAAGAGACAATGGGGCTCATGAACTCTGACCTATGGAAAGAACAGGAGCACTTCCCGCCTCCGAGACACAGCTAACATCCCAGCACCGGGCAGGCAGAGTAATGCAGGGAAAAGGCCATTAACAGGGTACAACTGCCCTTTGCAGGTTTCATAGATTATAAAACAACAAACAGTACAGAAGCCAAGCTGCAGCACAAGTCCAAACCTGATGCTTCCCAAGACCTGAAAAGCATTACTGCTCCCTCTGAAGGAAAAAAAAAATTAAAGGAAAAAAACAAAAAAAAACCAACAAAAAAAAGCCCAAACACAGAAGGAAACACACAGTATTTGGACAAGAGCAGAGAGCAGACTGTTACTGCTTTGATTAGGGCAAGTAGCAGACAGCAGAGTATGAAAGGGTTTTGCTTTGGTTTCTTTTTTTTTTTTTTGTTGCACAGAGTAGCACCAAAACACTGTTGCGATGCAAGCTAACAGTTAAAAGCTGGGAGGCAGGGAGAGAAGAGCTAAGACTCTATTTCATTAAAATTATCCGCTTAAGGACTACGGAAGAAGAAAGGAATCCCAAAAAGGAAACTATGTGACTGTACAAATTCTTCCTTGACCAGGACCTCGTGGGTTGTTTGCACTATAAACAAATTCTTCCACAGCGTTTTTTCCAGGGTACCTATCACAGATCAATAGCGGTATAATAGTCTTCAGAAGGGCTTCATCACCTGCCTATCTTTCCCAGCACACAGCAAAGATTTTTAGCATCAGACACATCACCATGCTCTGACACAAACCAGCCTATACATGCAATGATTAAACACATGAGAAAGTATGGGGTGTGTTTGCAAGCAGGATGTGTGGAAACATGAAGTTACCTAAACAAAGGGGATACATGCCTGATTTTCATGGGGATCTAGTGCTTAAAAGCTTAAGGGGAAGGTACATACAATAGCCTCCTCATATTTGTGTGTGACCTTTTGAAGAGCTGGTTCGAAATTCATTACATCGCCAAGCTTTTTCTTTAACTGACAACACCCATCCATAGCTATTCTCACCTCAGCTCTGTTGAGCTGATGCAGTGAAACCAGCATAACTCAAACAGAGGATCGTGTGTCAGAGACCAGAGATGACAAATAAGACTGAAAACATGCACACACAAACCCACGGACGTGCTTCTGTTTACCTTTGAGCTAATGCAGAACACACATTAAAAACAAAGTCACAAGGAAGACAACAAACCAGTCAACTAATGAGGCTGAACTGTCTCCTGTGTGGCTATAATTATCAGACAAAAAAACCTTATTGTTGAAGCAAGACTCCTCAGATAGGTTTCTCATTTTATTTCTGCTGTAACCCAGCTGCAGCTCCCTGATGCACAGCCTGCCTGCTCGGTTCAGATTCAGCTGCTAGACAGCCACCTGCCGGCTACCGACACCCTAACAAGCACCCCTCAGCTCCACACCCACAAAGCAACCTCCTCTTCATCTAGGGAAACGAGAGTTTGAAATCAAGTTCTATTTTTAAGCACCACAAGGCAGCCTAAAAATCAAGTCAGAACCTTTCAATTCAAGAAAGGACACGTGACTCAGTGCAAGACTGGCATTTAGGCATAGCATAACAAAGGTATATGGACCTCACCAGGATACTGGATCTTACCAGGAAGGTCTAATGAGCTTTGGCCGTGGGAAGGAAAATAACATTCACATCCTGTATGGCAGCTTTTGAAATGTACCAGTCACCCAGTCACTTGCTGCAACAGGTAAAATAATCTACCAAACAGCTTGAAGGCCAAAGACCTGCAAAAAATACAAGTCTTTGATCCAGTTTCTAATTTGCAGGTGTTCACATAAAGTAAACAAACTCAAATCCTTCATCATCACAACCAGACAGTGACCTTAATGGCACAAGCACCAGAAAGGTGAATTCTAGGGGATTATAATGATATCCCAGTGAAAACGTATACAGCTTTGTCTACTGTCTTTGCAGACAAAAGAAAAACAGCCCATTTGCCAAGGAAAAAAAATAAAATCGCAACCCAAATGCAGGACACACAGAGTCGGTGCTAGCAGTCCATCGTGTTGTACAGTTGGAACACTTGACAAAGCCCAACTGCTACATCCTATCAGGGATAACGGGTCTTTCACATTGCTGGAGTTGCAGTATCTGTAATGCCCATAGATATAAGCCTGTGGGCATTAAGAAAATAATCATGCACAGCAACTCTACCATTCATAGCTCTTTAGTCACATTCAAAGTTATACCCTGACCAGCATTTTGAAAATTCAGTGCCATGCAGCAAAGAGAGTTCATCTTCAAGAGAAGAGTCTCATGAGTCCTGCTTAAGTCCTGCCGACCCAACAGATAGAACCCCAAATCTTCACTCCACACTTAGGGTTTCCAGAGCCCACCCAGTGATCAGGGAGCACAAGGACCTTGGACAGGCTTGTACAGGCCCCCTCAGCAGAAGAGGTGAAGTGACACCATTGGCAGCCTATTACAAAGGGAATGCAGAGAAGCCAGAAACCCTCAGGGGGGAAAGAAAACCCACATCCATCTCGAGTGCAGCGTTAGAAGAATTCCAACTGCTGCTCTGGCACCCAGTACTTCACCTGGTGAGCACATCGCCTTGGTGGTGGGTTGGGGATCTCTACTTTAGACCAGCTGTTCTTCCTGATGTTGTAAACATACAGTTCGTTATACAGGTACGTCTGTTAGAGAGGAAGAGAAAATACACATCACCACAGCTCTTCATCGGACAGGGTCAGTCTGTCCAAGCACAGGCGTTACCGGGGGTTATCTCTGAGTCTGGGGGGAAGGAGCATAGCACCAGCTTTGCAAAGCAACAGTTCACCTGCCTCATTGGGCAGGGAAGGACAACAACCTCCTCCACTAGACTAGGAGCCAGCAACTTTTTCGGAGCGGACCACTGGACTGGACTGTTCTTTCCCAAACCCTTGGTTAAGCCTGTGATAGCTCAAGATATGAGGACTTCAGTTGAAGATGTGCAGATTAAAGTTGCCCAAACTGCTGCTCAACTACAGAGACAGGAATAGCTTCAAGTTGTGGAGCAAGCAGAATTAGTTCAGCACATCATACTGCGTGATCCTAAGGCGGCCAAACATCATTGGCAGGCTTGAGACTTCAAGCTCCGCACAGTATGTGCAACTTCTTAGGGTCTATAAAGACCAGTTTGCCTTCAGGAGCACAACAAACACTTGCAACTTGCAGAAATTCAGTAACAAGAGTGCCCACTTGCAAATATTTGTTACTGTACACTTTTCCAAGGCAGGCAATGCCTTGCCAGCAGCCAAGCTGCAGAAGTATCTTGTTTTGAAAGGTAGAAGATAAGAGATTCTTTAATAGTTATCAAAAATGAGGGGCAGATATGGCTACAATTAAGTCTGGAGAGATTATGAAGCTCTGAAATATTGATGCTGAGACAATCACTCTGACTCCTTAATGGGTTCTAGCATGTCTCCTTCCTGTCAACTGTTCAGGCATGAGACAGTATCGCGGCAGAATTAAAAGGCTATTTTGCTCTCATTCAGGGACAAATACATATTTTATGACTGCTGCCTTGAATTTCACTTCAAATGAGACTCATGCAAATTACAGTAAAAGGCAGGGAGAGGGTAGAATAAAGAAGAAAAAAATGGAAGTATACATTACTTTTTGGCCATTGAAATATTCACCTCCAAAAAGGATCAATTCGTCTTTCTCAGGGTGAGCAGAAAGGGAGCCGTTCAGCCTGCAAAAGAAAGAGGGATGGCCAAAACAGTAGATGTGTAAGAGCCTTGTAAAACTCAGGAGCTTGCAGCCTTTAACTCAGCTAGCACTAGCACCTCTGCCCTCTAGCCACAAAGGTCTCTCCATCATCTGCCAAATTACTAGCCTGTGATATTCTCCCCAGGGCTAAAAACTTCTCAAAGAAATTAACTTCTTAAAAACTTCCAGCAAGATTAATTTGACACTGTCTGAAATCTTCTCCTATTTTAGGAGCACACGTTACACCGTCATTTAACATGCCTTTTGACGTGAGCTCTTGAATTTTAATGCTGGTGTGTCAAGAACAAAAATTAGTTTTATGAGGGCACATAACTATGGGTAGAACTGGACTGTCTCATTTCAACTTATCTGCATCATTATTCTGCAGTCACCACTGGTCATTGCTCATCTGCATACCGCCACAGAGTTTTGCACCATGCGGAGACAGATCCCTACCACTCCCGAGGGGGAACTAACTGACCACTGAAACACCCCGTGAGATTAACAGTAGCGTGCTGACCTGTCCCACTACACAGAGAGGAAAACAGGTATCATAGAGAAAGGCATTTATTCAACAAGCCACAGGAAACAGAAATATAGAACCAAGAAGTATGTGGACCCCAAGCTACACTTGATAGAGAGTCTTGTATCTCATGACACATCCTTTTGCCTCTTAAGTCCTTTCAGCTTTCTAGTCCAAATCCAAAACTTCCTCTTAACTTCTATTTTTCCTCGAAGTCCTGTAATCTAACCACACTTTGCTTCCTTTGTGCTGATGGGATGATTAAAAAGCAGGTTTTATGGCCAAAAAAAAAAAAAAAAAAAAAGCTTCTGGTCGCTTTTTTAACCAAGATTCAATATACCAGATATTTTATAACTCCAGATATCAGCTATGCCAGATATTATGCCTTCCACTCTCAGGAAATAACTTTACATAAATAAATTTAATTAAAAGCACCATCAACCGCTATATAAGTGATAGCCAAAGCCTCAGACAATCTCTTACCTGGGCGAGGGGGGTGGGCAGGATGACTCAATTACTTGGGTCTTTTTAGCATCTAAACTCTGGAATTCTGCTATCAGGGCTTCAAGATCCTCCTGAAAATAGAAAGCCAGACATGAGTTCCTTGACATGCACGGAGCCACATGCACACCACATGAAACCAGCACTCACCCTCACGATTTCCCTTTTTAAAAAAAAAAATTGTCTGCTAAGGTTCTCTTCATTCAACTACAAGAAATGGATGCTTAGTACTTCCACCTATGCTTTAAGGACTGGTCTCCCCTAAACCACAATTTGCTTAGAAGATTCCTAAAAGGATGGTATGCAAAGTGCATTTAGTGCACACCTGCTATTCCTGCAGCAGAAATACTGCATAAATTAGCAAGTAAATGCAAATCATTCAAGCCCTAACAAAGTGATGAACAATTATATGCTACAATCCAGCTAGTCCTCTTCTTTGCAATGGAAAAATGCCTAAATGGAACTGGAAACTCTTTTCTATTCCCAGCTCATACTGTAGCTAGAGAGAAACCTGCAAGTATTTTTATTCCTTTTAAACTTCTGTCAATTAAAAGTAAAAATCTGTCTTCAAACTGCAGATAAGCCAAGTTTTAAAGGCAGAAGCAGGACTGCAGCTAAAAGGAGTTTCTGATCCAGATCCACAGTCTCTCCTACAACGCCCATTGCTCACCGCCTCCCTTCAGTTAACCTTTCTGAAGGTGTGGTCAAAGCAGAGATTTCCAAAATCGGGATTTTGTCTCTGCAGCATGGCATCAGCTCTCTCTGCAGACAGAACACATGTACGCTGGCACCTTCCACATTCTTACCAGCATTATGCTGGTAAAACCACGTTTTGACCAGGGAAAGGTAGCTGTTTTGAGGCCTAAATACAAGCACCCACTGTAGGGGTGAGAGAAACAAACGTTTTCATGTGCTTTGAAGATGAGAAGAAAAGGATGAGGGAGATGGAAGGCAAGAAGGACCCTTAAACTTAATTTTCTTGTTCTCTAGTCACAGACTGCTCCGGCTTGTCAGTGATATGGCGAAAATCTTCCTGGTAACCTGGTAGGTTTGTCCCCTCTTCCCCTCCAGTGCCCTGGCACGCAGGCGCTGATGGCTCCGCTGCCCTTCACCACACGCTGACCCGCAGGCGTGAGCACCAGCACACCGCTTTTTCACCGGGCCTGCCCTAACACCAACCCGGAAAGTTTCACGAGATGTGCCCTGACCTCAAAAGCCCTCCGCCTGCACACCAGCCGCTTGCGTTTGGACACGCTCCTTTACTTCCAACCTGAAATACCCCTGTCCCCAAGCCACCCCTCCGACCCCCCGTGCCTCCACCTCCACCGCCGGCTTCCCCTTCAGGCCCCGTTTCACAGAACGCCCCGAGACCCACACACAGCCCAAGGGAGCGCCGCAAGGCCCCAGGGGAGGCCCAAGCCCCGCGGGCCGCGGTTACCGGAGCCCCCCGCTCCCGCCCCTCACCTCCTCCTTCTTAGCTCTGCGGGACACCTTCTTCTCCATCTTCGCCGCTGTCTTCTCAGCCCCCTTCGCCTTCTTCTCCCGCTTCCCTTTCTTCCCCATGGCTGAAAGGCCGGGCTAGGCCGCGCGGGGAGCACCGCGCTCGCCGCACAGCTCTGGCCGCCCCGGGCGCACCGCGGGGCGGGCAGCGGAGCCCGCTCCGGACCGGCGCCTCCAGGCCTCGGCCCGCCTCCTGCCCGAGCGGCGCGGCCGCGGGGGCCCTCCACAGGCCCGGCGGACTCGGTGCGGCCG
Source organism: Rissa tridactyla (assembly GCF_028500815.1). Classification (NCBI taxonomy): domain Eukaryota; kingdom Metazoa; phylum Chordata; class Aves; order Charadriiformes; family Laridae; genus Rissa; species Rissa tridactyla. Next base: position 92,157,452 of record NC_071469.1, read on the forward strand.
GCATCGGCCCGCCGACCGCCCTCCCGCGGCTATCAGCTCCGGGCCGGGGGAGAGCTGCGAGCAGGGCCTGCCCCGGCCCGGCCCTGCGAGCCCTTCCAGGCCGGGGAGAAGCCTTAACGCGGCTCCACGTACCCCCTGCCACCCGCTCTCAGTGTCCGGACCCCCTTTGGCTAACGTTCCCATTTATTCCTGCCCTGAGGAGACCGTTGAACCCACAAAATGGCCCCCTCCCCTCACACAAAATGGCCCCTCCCAGGCAAGCGAAGGGCCTAAGGGGTGCCCGAAGGCATTAGCCAGGCCGGGGGGGAGGTGGCTCTGCGTGGAAATAAGGATGAGTGGCTGGTTGAAAACTTTGGGAATTGGGGGGCTGCACAAGTGTTTTCATTTTCAAACACAAAGTTTTGGAAATGGGGTTTATCCAGGCCAGTCTCAGAGACCTGAGGCGTCGGGGAGCTGAAGGAGATGGCAGGCAGTGCGAGGCAGCTGCTCTTTTCCCTCAATGGTGGGGAAGGAATAACGACGATTTGGCTTTTTATGTGGTGTTTCACACAGATGCTGAGCTCAGGTAGAATTTCTGTGAAAATGCCAATTTTGAACACATAACCAGCATGTACACTGTAAATATCAGTTCAAATACATCTCTGGGCTGTGAGTTCCCTTTTCATCCCCCTGCGCTTCAAAATTGCCGCTGTGATTGTTTCTCACTCCCAGGGAAGGGGTACAATCATCATATTTTTCACTGAATTCCCACAAAAACCTGCGTTGCCTAGAAGCAGGGTGGTTTTCATCACTGTCCAAACCACCGCCTAATCCCAAACCAGCGAGGATATCCAACAAAGGTACAGCTCAATGCCCACGCAATTAACCCAAACATCCAGTACGAGCTGTGGAAATTGCAGGACGGATCCTATCCTTTGAACATCTGCCTACACTTGAACCTCAGGTCTTAGAAACACAGCCCCAAAGCACAAAGGGAAGAGCTGGGAAAATATTTTGAGGTTGCAGACAATGTACATCCTGACCAGTGTTTTGTTCGTCTGCTCGTTCCAAAAACATTGCGGTTACAACTAAAGCTGCAGCGTGTCAATGTTTATGCACAGGAAGCGAACAGAAAGCTACGGAGAGACCAGGTCAAGTGAGTGGGGCAATTTCTCAGCCAGCATAAGATGCAGGAGCTCTGCCGAGTTCCCTGGCGCTACACACAAGCTAGGAAGTCTCCCTGCTGCTTCTTGGTCATTAACCTCGAAAAGACACCAGCGTGTGAAAACACATCCCCTCCTGATGTCCACAGGAGTTTGGTCACCAATTCCTCTGGGTGCAGATCGTCTTCTAACTCTTTTTAGGGGGACTTTGAAATGAAGAAGGCTGCATCTTTGTGAAACTCTTGAAGTCTTCACCAGGCATGGGTTTACTGTGGGAGCAAGGAGTCTTTCACCTCCTGCACGCCCTGTTCCACCTGCCCCCATTTGTATTGGCCTTTTCGGTGATGCGTCTTTCGTGGTTATTTCCATATCCGGGTGAGCAGAGATCCTCAGCTCTGTGAGCTCAAATTGCAGTCTCAAAACTTTATTTTCCATATTTCTGAGTGTAGTTTCAGATGTTCGGGGTCATTTGGAGCTAGCCACCACATGGGGAACTGCGTGGGGTAGAACATTCTTGGTGTGAGTTCTTTGATCTCTTGAACTATATAGTCTGGTTTCTCATGGTCTATGTGAAAAAAGAGGATGAAAGGACAAAGAAAACTTTGCACTGCACTTTGAGAATACAAAGCACAATATAAGCATGAAACAGGGCATGAAATTCTCAGGGATAAATATACCCCTGCTCCACCACGGTGTAGAAATCCTGCTGTAGCAATGATGGTAACTGTTAAGAGATGCATCTTCCTTGAAGGGATCTGATGGACACCTTGACTGTATAGAGGAGACTAAAGATTGTGCCACGAGAGCACCAATGCCCCAAAACATGAATTTAAGACTCCAAAACTGTCTAAGGTGAGCTCTGTTCACAGGCTTCCTATCACCCTGAAGGGTAAAGGCCACTCCACATTCCCACACGGCGTGCACGGATGTACTCCTACACGTTCACACAAACATCTTCACCCAGCTGGCAGACAGATGTGCGCTCCCAAAGAGGGCCGAGTTCAGGCGCACACACACACGCTCCCACGCACAGATGTCCTCACACTCTCATTTCTGTTAAGTCTCAGGTTTTGTTTCCGCTTTGTTTTGAGAAACACAGCATAAGCTCGACTTTGCCTGTGTTTGCACATTTCGTTCTACTGCGCTGAAGTCGTCCTATACTGTTATATCTGGCAGCCTGTCTCCAGTTCTGACCTATACAAAGAGCACGTGGTTTTGCTCTGTTATTTTTTTATAGTCTGGAATATGCTCGTTCAACAGGATGGTAAATCCAGCTGTATCAGCAAAGTAAAGAATAACAGGCATGAAAGCTTCAGAAAAGACTCAAAAGCTTTTTCCCACAAGTCTTCTTTGTGCTCTAACACTTGATTTATTTTTCCCTTGTTAGTGCTTTCTGAAGCCAGTAGCAAGGAAGGAATTAATGACACAGATTAAGCGGCAGGACATGCTGACAGCACAGTAACTAAATCAACGAAAAATGGATTGCAATTGTAGGATGAGCTGGTGTGTTAGAGTATACTGCCACTGGCTTTATAGAAAGATGAGAATGAAGATAAACCCTGTAAACAGAGTTATCTGTGGGGCTGCTGAGTGGGGACCACTTCAACCACACTGGGATGCACCGCACTGGGATTTTGGCGTAGGCCTGCAGAGCGAAAGGAGAGTGCTGCGAGGGAACACAAAATAACACCAGCTTAACACCCAGGAACACCAGTGTGTTGGAGAAGATTTTGGAAGTTTGTTGGGAGGAGGGACAGTGGGATTCAGCAGGCTGAGGGCTCCGAGTACCACACGTGCCCTGGGACACGTCAGGATGCCCAGGAAAAATTACTTCCTTTATATGCTCTGTGGTGTATAACTCATGTAGGAGAGCTTCATCACGTAACAAGTCAAAAAACAGATCCCTTGGTGTCCTTCAGGTTCAGACTGCAATTTTCCTCCTCTGCACATGTAAAATCAGGAGGAGAAAATCACAAAAACCACCAAAAAATGCCGCCTTGAGCTCTGGTGACAGTGTTTCAAAGTCACTTACCTCCAAAGGCAAATACAGCTGAGGGTCAAGGAAGGGCATATGCATAGCCAAGGCTCATTTTGGAAAAAGTCCCTCGTATCAGAAAGTCTGGGGCTTTGTCCTGGCTGTGCTCACAGTCCAGCAGAGGCCCCTCGGCCCCTGCGGATGCTTGTAGCACCTGAAATGGGATTCAGACCAGGCAGGCGGCTGCTGCAAGTCAGCAGCAGTACTGTCCTCCATTGAGGCTCATTTATAACTGAAGCTGATAATATCTCATGGACATTCAATTGGCTTCCTGAATTTTCTGTTTTGAAATTGGTGCTTTAATGTCTTGAAAACAGAGGAAGCAGAGGAAGGCAGAGGCTTCCCTGGAGGGAAGTACAAAGTGTGGCTTTATTCAGATACAGATCCCAAGGGACATCAATCTAAATCTATCAGCAAATTGCCACACTTGAAGCCACAAATCCTCGGTGAATCTGTGAAAGCCCTTACTTTTGCCATTCCAGTGGGACTTTGTTGGGTTTTCTGTGTTTTTGAAAAGAAAACTGCAGAGAAAGAATTAAAAAAGCAAGACAGAGCAGGAGAGTGGCTTAGAAAGTCCCGCTTCTGATCATTAATAATGGTGCAGCAATCTTACATATTCTAGATAAGGATGTTACAGCACTCTGGTGTTATAGCACTAATCAGTAGTAGTAATAATGAAGATGGCAGCTCCAGTTAACATATAGAAAACACCTGCAGGTGAAAAAAACCACAGACATGGTAAAATAAATCCTCACCTGAATCCACCACTGACCTACAGCAAATAAGTAAGAATGTCTCCACCACTGACCCAGAGCAAATGAGCATGCCTCTCCCCTCTCTGAGCTCAGGCTTTAAAGGCATCTAAGCACTAAAATGAGCAGCTAATGCCTAAAATAGTTAGTTTGGTTTTGACATCAAAGTGAGCATATTTCTGCACGTGTGAGGCTTGCCCAGTCTGGCTGTTGCTTGCTTCGTTTTTAATGAATTTACTCACAGTCAAAGTGCCCGGACGAGAAGCGTAGCAGATACACAGTAGGAAGCATTAATATATATTTCCTGCTATAATGTCTCATTCTTCAGCATCACGCCAGGCTCACTCGTGGGAGATCACTCTAGGTCTGAAAACAAGGTCATTTTGCATAAGCACCGGTTCTAGCCTTGAAGGTGGAACAGAGGAGCCTTCTCAGGGTAGTAAAATGTCCGGCTCAGTGATAAGGCTGATCAGCATTGTAAGGGTGGCTGTGTATTGGGAAAATGATACACTTTCTGATTTGTGTAAAACAGCTGAAACTGCCGACAAGGGTGAGGAGTGACTCCTGATTGCCTTGTACTGCCAAGGGATCCTGTTGACGGGGCACGCACCTTCTCTTCCAGCGAGCAGCGCAAGACTGAGAAATTATTTCAGCTGTTCACTCTGAACAGCTGCCATGTGAGAAAGGTCTGCTCCCACCACTTACTGAACATGTCTTTCCAATTTACCACCAAGCTGATAAGCACCAGAACCCAGAAATTCTTTTCAAAGACAGGTTCTGCTAACTTATTACAATGACATGTGCACGCACAATATATGAGTAAGCACAGGAGGACAGGACTCTTGGAGGATTTGACATTTTCATGCTATTCAAGTCAGCCTCTGCAAACTTCCTCGTAAAGCAGCCGAATTCTTCTGAAATTCTTCTGAACTGCCTTCTTTTGCTTGTCCTTTTTCAGACATCACAGATTGCTGCAGGGACTCATCTTTGCCTCCGTTATTTCATCAGAGCGGCTTTGATGGTGGTATTTCAAGCGTGTACGGTGTCCACGGTGTCACTGAGCCATGGCAGTATTTACCAACCCAGCCTTGAAGCTGCTCCTGATTAAAATGCTGCAGCAGCTGCACAGAAAATCTCTGTCCAGGTATTGTCACGTCTTTCTCTCACATTGGCCCCCATCAATCTGTTCGAGTCAGTGTGCCAGTTCCCCGAACAGCGATGAGAAAGCAGAAATCTTAGACTGCCTTTATGTCTGTCCTGGATCTTCATTAATTAGGCTAGTGAACCATTAATTAGGCTACCTAAGCTTCTTTAGAGATGCTTAATCTTCACAGCGTTCACAGTATCAGGGATGGAGTCTGGCTCATACCAGCTGACACTTTTTCCTTATCCGTCATCAGGCTTCTTTTGCTCTATTCCTATTTTATTTATGAGCATGTTTAGATATTTTTCCACTCATTCATGTACCAAGGTGATGCAGAAGTCAATCTTTGCCAATCATTGGCATCTTAAATGCCAGTGTCATTGCCCAGGTCCCTGGCTCACCTTGTCCTAGGGTCAGGGGTTTGTAGAGAGGTTGGGTCCAAGTGCACAATTTGGGACTCAGCCACATTCACAGCGCCCCAGGTATCTTTGAATCCACTTTGTTGTTTCTAAAGAGAAGTATAAATAATTGGGTGAATCAGATAGATAGAAAAGAAGGGAGTAAAAGGAAACACCAGAAAGCCTGGGATGAGAAGTGAGGTCTGACTAGGAAAGGTCACATTGCTCATAAGAGCAAAGCAGCCAAAAGCACCTTAAAATCCCCTGCCCTTCTGTACACCACCATTTTTCCCCCCCCAGTATTCAAATTCTAAGTCTGATGCAACCCAGACTGGAATGTAGTAAGACTTGTAATGGCTTTCCTGTCCCACCAGATGTCAGCTCCTCTGCAGAGAAGGGCCCTGAGCCGGCTCCCACCGCACCATGCTGCAAGAATTGCTGAGACGTTGCATCATCTGCGGAGGTGCAGAGCTCCTGCTGGTGGGAAGCAGACAACCAAGCCCAGGGCCAGGCTTCGGGATGCCAGGGGAAAAGCTGCACAATGTACTCAGGTGAACAGAGGTTGTTTAGGTGAAGAAATCCCCTGTATTTCAGTTTCGCCAGCTTTCACTGATTCAGGTGGTGCCTCCTGTTCTTAAATCCTCGGGAATTAGGTGACAGAGAAAGCGGTTCCAGCGGGAGCTCAGTATTAATCCGATGTTTTTGCTTGCCTAAGAACAAGTCCAAGCACATTTGTTTCACCCAGGGAGACTTATTCTGCCAGGAGGTGCCTGAACAGCCCACGCTTGGTTATTGAGATGCACCATCTCCGGAGCTGGAGCGTGCAGTGGGGCTTCCAGGTGCTGCTTTCTCTTGGACGCAAAGGACTGGCCACTGCATACGGTTATCAGTCCTGTTCCCTCGGTGGGCAGATACAAGTTTACTTAAAAATAATCAGTGCTCTATTAACACCCAGCCAACACTCAGTTCCCATTACAAACACCTTCATCACAGGATCTCAGAATATTTTAGAGGAGAGGAGTGTATCACTTCAGTGGAGAAGGAGACACCAGCATCACGAGGCAAGTGATATCCCCGGTACTATGAAGGCAGGCTGTGGCAGAGCAGGGTTTAGTATCTCGCCTGGCTTTTGTTGCAATCACCAGGCTACATACAATGCTCGCATTCAAGTGCTCTCAAGCACCAGTTTTCCTCCGTCTTTCGTAAGGGAGCACATCAACCTGGTGGCTCACTCAGCTCGCTCTCAAGGAGGGAGACCGTGTAGTGATCTCGTGGCAGGCAGGGTGAGGAGGCCGGCTTATATGTTAGCAGAGAAAGATTTCATTTAGACATTAGAGAAAACTTACCGACTGCCAGGGGAGTGAGACATGAGAACAGACTGTCTGGGCTGGCTGTGAAATTTCCGAAGACATGTTTAAGACCCTGTGAGGCCAATGTTGGCCAAAGATAGTTGGAGCGAGTCGACCTGCCTTGCAGCAAGAGTGGACAGGATTGTTTCTCACTGTTCTCCCATGCCAAACAATTTTTTACAGCTGAGGAGGTAAAGGACAGGGACCGACCCTTAGTGTTTGTTTTTTACCTACCTCAGCCCTGATAACAGTGACATTGATGAAGTTAATTCTGTTTTGTCTTCACAAAAAGCCACTGACCACATCCTGATGGGTGAGTAGGTTTTTCCACAACTGATTGGCGTTTGCTTTTCCTGGTAGTGCTGTGACAGCTATTGGGATCAGATTATCTACTTACTGCTGTACCTGCTGCTGTCACCTTGATTTGACAAGGCTTTACCAGCCTGAGCAATGCACTGTGGAGGGATTTGGTATGTTCTGCTCCGGTTCCGTCTGGTTTGGTTAGCCCCTCAGTAAAGATAGCTCCATACATCCCTTATCGTGCTAAACATTTACCCTCAGGAAATGATGACCCTGGCAAGATTCCTTGTGGTTTTGCAAAAGAAAAGAAAATATTTGCTCAATCTCAATGGCTTAAAAAGGTACGCTTGGGTACATTAACAACTTTTGTGAGCAGAAATGTTCTCCTAAAGCATTAGCCTTTAGGAGAAGGAGCTGCTGTAGTGGAGTCTGTGCCTTTGTGTGATTGCGCTTGTTGTGGTGGGTATGGGAAGCCGTGCGTGGAGCAGGAGACATGGCAGACGCATGCGCCATGGTTGCAATTGTATTGAGTTGCCTCTTTCTCACCCTTCCCTGTGAACCCGCTGAAACTCCGCAAATGCTCTAGAGTTGGTTATCAATTTAGGGGCCATGAAAAAGTAGATAAAAGTTTCTTTTTTCCTTCCAGCAGAACACCATGTGTCATCTACAAAGCCCACCACCGTATCACTGTACTGTTCTCCTGCACTGACTGTTTGGATAGAGTCATACTCCAGCAATTAGTATCATTTAGTTTTATAAGAGACGATATCACATCCACTTCTGAACATGTTTCAGGGTGTTTTTATAGACATGATGTAATAGGTGATTGTCCCATATCTGTCTATCTATCACTGACTCGCTTTTTAAAGAAAAGGTTTAATTTTAACCTCAAGCTGCAGTCCTAGTGAAAATAATATGTGTTAACAGTTTTTCTGTCTCTGTAACGTGTACTTTTTCCTCTCAGAAATAACCATCTTAGTTTCCTGGCCTGAGATGTCATTTCTCTTTCTAGAAAAGAAAGAGTCACACAGCAAGGCAAAAACCAGATCTTAGCGATATGTCACAGCGGGCTTTTTTCTGTGCTGTTTGAACAGAAAGCATAGCTTTATTATTAAGATAACCACGTGAAAAACAATCTGACATGCCACACACGACCCATTCTGCTGATGAAGCAGATGGGAATTAGGTCCCATTTGAAAACCAATATTTGCTCTGATATCTGCTGCTTGCTTTGCAGTGCTGTCTGGCAAGGATCAGGAGTGTAAACTGGGTTTCTATGGTGGCTGTTGACACTTGGGCCAGCTTCACGCTTTCCCACAAGATAAACTGTCACATTACGGGACCAGAGAAGCAACCCAGCCGCACAAGGGAGGGAGCGGGATCATGGCTGGGTCCCTGGGACCGGTGGGCTGCAGGATTGCCCCTTCTGGTGCTGTTGCTCTTGCCCAGGCTGTCCGCACACCAGGCAGTGGGAGTGGTGGGTTATACTCCATGCAAAGGGCCAGCTTGGAGCAGAGGGCTGGAGCACCTCTGCTGTGCGGACAGGCTGAGAGAGTTGGGGCTGTTCAGCCCGGAGAAGAGAACGCTCCGGGGGAGACCTTATAGCGGCCTTCTAGTACCTAAAGGGGGCTACAGGAAAGATGGGGAGGGACTCTTTATCATAGAATCATAGAATCGCGCAATCATAGATTATCTTCATGGTTGGAAAGGACCTCTGAGATCATCAAGTCCAACCATACACACATGCACAAAAAACCCCCTACAATCTCTGTCACTAGAGCATGCCCTGAAGTGCCAAATCTATGCGTTTCTTAAACACCTCTAGGGATGGTGACGCAACCATCTTCCTGGACAGGCCGTTCCAGTGCCTGACCACTCTTTCAGTAAAGTAATTTTTCCTCATATCTAATCTAAACCTCCCCTGCCGCAGCTTCAGACCATTTCCTCTGGTCCTGTCATTACTCACCTGGGAGAAGAGGCCAACACCCACCTCTACACCCTCCGTTCAGGTAGTCGTAGGGGGCAATGAGGTCTCCCCTGAGCCTCCTCTTCTCCAAGCTAAACATGCCCAGCTCCCTCAGCCTCTCCTCATACGACCTGGTCTCCAGACCCCTCACCAGCCTCGTAGCTCTGCTCTGGACACGCTCCAGCACCTCAATGTCCCTCTTGTACAGAGGGGCCCAGAACTGAACACAGCACTCGAGGTGAGGCCTCACCAGTGCCCAGTACAGAGGCACCATCACTTCCCTGCTCCTGCTGGCCACGCTATTCCTGATACAAGCCAGAATGCTGTTGGCCTTCTTGGCCACCTGGGCACAAGGAGGGAGGGTAATCAGGGAGGGTAATGACAGGACAAGGAGTAATGGTTTTAAACTGAAAGATTTAGATTAAATATTAGGAAGAAATTCTTTACTGTGAGGGTGGTGAGGCACTGGAACAGGTTGCCCAGAGAAGTTGTAGATGCCCCATCCCTGAGGGTGTTCAAGGCCAGGTTGGACGGGGCTTTGAGCAGCCTGGTCTGGTGGGAGGTGTCCCTGCGCAGGGCAGGGGGATGGAACTAGATGATCTTTAAGGTCCCTTCCGACCCAAACCATTCTGTGATTCTATGATTCTGTAATACAATCGCCCTTTCCTGCTCTCCAGGTACAAAGCGACAGACCAGGACAGGCACCAGGAGGGAGAGCGGGACACTGGGGATGTATTTGTGCAATGCCAGCTGCAGAAGCTGCCCATTCCCTTCTGCTGCCTTCACGGACAGGCTCCTCCTGCTCACTTGTGGCACTGGGGGGTGCTGGTCCAGTAAAAGGGTACAGGTATTTCAAGACACCATGAAATAAAGATGCTGCGCAGCCCACACAGGGCAGTGAGTCCTTCTGTACCACACCGCTGGCGTGGGACATCCAGCAGAGAGGTCTGCCAGGAAGGTCATTTCTTCTGCACAGAGATGTTAGCTCACGTGAGCCGTATTACAGCTTTTTATCAGTGGGAATCAGTACATATCGGACAAATAGGTAACAAAGCAAACGGGCGATGCTCTGAACTGCAGAGCAGCTACCAGGAGAGGCTGGCGGCTCTCCCCAGGCACAGACTTGCCTGGCAAAGGGCTCAATTGGAGGCAGGCATGGGCTGGTGCTGGTGTTCCTCATTCCTACCAAATCCCTCACCTTTATCCACTGCACCTGGAGGGCAGCGGGGTTTGAACAAGCCGGTGGTTATTTGTTGGGGAGAGGCAGCAAGCCAAGCACTGCCTGCGCCCGAGGCCGCGAGGGGAACCTCACCAAACCCAGTCGGGGAAAATCCTTTAGCTCGGGGTGGTAACTCCATCGGTCTAAACGCATGAGGAATTTCACCCCCACAGTGCAGGGAGCTGGGATTGGTTGGCCTTTGAACAGCAGTATTCAGAGCCCTTCACTTCCCAAGGTGCTGCAACCCAAACCGAAAGGTTGTGGCCCAGTTCCTCCTGCCACCCCTCCGGGGTTATTGGTACAGGGGAGGATTGCCAGCTCCTCCGCCTGCCCCGCCACCAAACCATGCAGCTGGCAGGGAAGCTCTTCCCAACGTGCCTTTTGCTCTTTGATCTAATGCAGGATCAAAATCCCTTTTTCATTCCAGGTCAATTTTCCTCTTTGTCTCCAATTTCCCATCTCTTCCCGAGCCCTGGTTCCATCACACCTGGCTGGAGTTAACCAGCCTTGAGATTAATCTTGTCCTTTCATCTCCATGCTATTTTCTCGGAGGTGGATGAGGAGTTTCCCCCATGTCTGTGGTTTCTTTCCAACACAAGCCCCAAGAGGGTTTGAACATGTGGCCGCTGCGGGTTGCTGGTTGCAGCTCCCCATCCCGGCAGGGTTTTGGGGGTGAGGATGCAGCAGGTCAACCCTCGCAGCACTCACATCGATGCTTGGAGCAAACCGCCCCGAAACACCAACGCAGCACTTGCCCCACCGGGATTTGCAGCAGGACCAGGACTGGTGCTCTGGGAGAGCGTGGCACGCAAAGCAGGGCATGCAGCTCCACAGAAAGGCTGGAATTCCTTTAATAAGGGCAAGGAAGATCAAATGAAAGCATCCTTCCCTGCCTAACCCCCTGCATGAACCAACAGAGCTGGCTTCAGCATCCAAAAGCACTCAGGCTGAAGGCTTTTTCCTAGCGCTCAGGCGGAGAACAGGCCACAACAAGCAGGTGGTTAAATCACCGACAGTTGCTGTAAATTGTGTTTCTGCCGGGGATCTTGTTCTGCAGCAAAACGGCCCATTTCTGAGACGCTGTTACAGCTCTACGCTGAGCCCCCTCATGGCTGCTGGGTTGAGCGTAAGGCTCCTTTCCTGCAAAAAAGAGCCTCCTGCGAGGAAGGAAGCAGAGCCCCCAGTTTCAAGTCATGGAAGCATAGAATGGGTTGGGTTGGAAGGGACTTTAAAGATGATCTCGTTCCAAGCCCCCTGCCACAGGCAGGGACGCCTCCCCCCAGACCAGGTTGCTCAGTTTCGGGGGAAGACTGAGCAGAGCTCTGTCCCTGTGGGCTCCTTCCCACCCTGCAAAATGGCTCGAAATGGCTGCGAAATGGCTCGAAATGGCTGTGAAATGGCTCCTGCCGTTTTCTTCTGATGCAACAACCCTTGGTAGGGTCTTGCATCAGACACGGAAGGGGCTGCGAGCCCATGGCCAGAACTAGGCGGGTGTAAAAGTTGTTTTGCAGGCTTACTTTTCTGTGCTGAGGGCAGGGAAGAAATCCAGGTGGTATTTGACCCACATAGCAAGAAGAAAATCCCGTAGAGAATATTTTGCAACATTTTTGGCTTTATCTCGTTTGACTTGGGTGCAGGAGGTTCTCTCAAATTTGGCTTAATGAGTAAAACGGACAAATGTGTTTGACCTTTGCTCAGCAGTGATAGCACCTGCTCAGAAACTCCACGGGGTTCTAGAAAAAAAGACAGACTATTTTTGCTTAAGTTTTCTATGTTTTAATTTAAAGTATTAATTTTAATTAAACATGGAAAATAATAATAATAATTAAAAAAAAAGCTGGAGAGCTTTGAGGCTTTCTATCTAGGTAATGCCAGACTTATGTTTTTTTCTAGAAAATATTAGTGGTATATGAAGAAAACAAATATGAACAAGTGACAAAAGGATTTTTCCATCCCCAAATGTTCCTTCTAAAGAAAAAAGGCGACCAGCAATAGTCATTCTTGGTTACTCAGAGGGTCTGATCGAGACTGGGATTATTGTGGCTTTAAATGGCTTTCTTCTAGGACCTGCTATTTTTATTTTGAAGCAATTATTTTCTCTACCTGAGGAAGGCCAGTCCAATTAGCAGCTCCTCAGCCCAGACCTTTCCTTGGGGCTGCTTTCTCAGGTTCCTGCTCTCTCCCAGTGCCCAGGCTGGCTGCAGCCAGCGCCGATTTCTGCAGTAATTGCACAACCCAACGCGTCACGTGAGAGCTTAAACTCTTTACATTGTGGAAAGTCGGGGCCTCTTTGAAAAGACTATTTCAAGCAGCTTTGTCAATCTGGGTATTTTATACTTTTTTTTTCCCCTAATGCAAACGCAACGTTGGCAAATGGCTAAATAACCATTTAGCAGGAGCAGCGCTGCAGACGGGCGGGCAGGCGGCAACGGCATCGTCAGGAGACTGCAGTTCCCAGCAGGGAGCTCAGCCTGGCACGAGCGTTCCGAGCCCTGCAAGTTCATCGGCACATCTGGAAAATCCTCTCAAAATCCCAACAACCAGCTGACTTCACGCGCACAAGAAATAGTGAAACAGTGAAAAGGTTGCAATGCTCAGCGTGTCGGGCAGCTTGCGGTCACCGAAGTGCGTTCCCTTTGGGTCCCTGAGGCATACGGTGGTTTTTCCCTTGAACCAGCCAGCTCTCCCCAGCAGTGCCCACGTCCCAGCGACTTGCAGGCAGCTTCCACGGCTGCCAGTGCCTGGCAGCGGCGCAGGACAGGGGGGACTGCCAAGTCTGGGCATCCTTTTCAGTCCTTGGAGTAATGTCTGCAAACTGAGCTCCTCCTCGCACGTCTTTGGCTGACCAGATCTCCCCCACGGCCCTACAACTGCCACCCCCCCCCCAGCTGCTGTTGATACAACCCCAAAACATTCAGCTTGATTTTCTCAAGATGTGGAAAGATTATATGTACTCTTGTTTTTATTATCTACGTGCGATTGGTCCGCTGACTTTTGTTTAATGTAAGCCAGGGCCAGCAGCAACCTCATTTCAAGTCCTTGCAGGCCCAAATGTGTTTTGCATATCCTTTATCCTTGCAGGGCTTCAGTCCCTATCGACTGAGCAGGAGCTTCGCCGCCCGCACTTCTCCTGGCAGAGGTAACGCGTTCCCTCCAGACAGTGGTTTGGGTTTTTTTTTTTTCCTTTAACTAATCTGTAATCCTTGCAGCAACGCTGCTCTCAGGTAAAACATGCACCGGCACCTCCATGCGGCTCGTTACACCACAAAACCTCCCGAATACCTGAGATGCCCAGACCTGATTTATGAGCTCTGCAAAGCCAAAGGCTCGGAGGGACGAGCTCTCCCGCCCTTGCAGCACGCAGCGCTTACACAAGGCGAGGAGCTGCATGGGGAGAGGGGGGAGCCCGTGATTTTCCAGGGCAAGTTAGAGCAGAAATCGCCTCACGGACACCCAGAGCCAGGCTCCTGCAGACACCGACCAAAGCAGAAAACTGGTCCAAAGTGGAGAACACGCTCATGTTCCCACCGTGCAGTTATGCTTTTCGGGTTTGTACAGGCGTATTGCCACATCCTTAGAATTTGCTTATGGCACTTAGCGTGCACAGAGCTCTGTGCCTTTTATTTTTATTACTCATTTTTGTGATAATACTGTTGACTGCTCCGAAGGCTACGAGATTCATAACTTGATGCCGTTACAGACAGTACCTCATTTTCAGAAGTCTGGAGAGGTCTTTAATGATACCCTGCTCAAAGCTTGCTTTGGACTGTGCAAAGAGCCTGGCACAACGTGTAGACAGAAAACATGGTGCGGAGCACACACAAAGACCTTCTGCTGGTCTGCTCTGCCGTGGACAAATGCGTCCCTACCCACCGAAGCTGCTTTGCAACCTGTGCGTGTCCCTGCCGCTGCCGGCGATGTGGTCTAGCTCTGAAGGACACGGTGACAAGTGATGACAAGCCGTGCCGAGGAGCGTGGGGAGGAGGATGGGATCCTCGAGCTGGATCAGTTCAGTGCTTATTGCCCTGGCTGCAAAGGGACGGCGGGGAATCCGTTCCAAAAGGAGGTGTTGAAAAGAGCTCTTAATGCAAAAAAAAAGAATTGTTTTTCTTACACAATCTGTCATCCTGCCTGTTTCCGTTGTCTCAGTCCCTGTCCCTCTCCCCGGCATCCTTGCCCTGCTCAGCGCCTTGCCAGCTCCATCCAAACCGGGCTGCCGCTCGGCTCTGTGCCGGCCAACATCGCTGCCACGGCTCCCGGTGCTCGTGGTGGGTAATTGGATTGTGCTGAAAGGGCTTTCAGCTAACCCAAATCCGGGGACGAGCTCCCCAAGGCAGGTATTTAACAAGACCGAGGCAACAGGTACATTCTCTGCTCCGGCAAACCTTGCCTGCAAGCTGACTTTTCGGGGACAGGGTGGTGGCAGAGCTTTTCACGTGAGCACAAGCTGCCCTGCACGGTGGCCCCTGAAGGACAGCGTCTGAAGGACAAGTTAGTTAAATGAGGAAAGAGAGGCTCAGGCAAGAGGAGCTGTTATTTCTTACTTCCCTGATCTCCAATTCGATGTAGGGATCCAAATGTGGGTTTATCTTTCTCGTCGTGCAGCTTGGATGAAGACCAGGGGAATTTCCAGCACTTACTGCCCCATCTGATTCAGGCAGCGCTTTTTATCCGTTCTTAGCAGGTGGGCAAGATCGTTTGCTGCTGGGGAAACTGAGGCACAGCCAGGCACAATGGAGGTTGGCTGGAGGAGACCCCAGATCTCCAGGTGTCCCCCCCCAACCACACCACTATCTCCTGTGCCATCCGTGCCCAGTGGGGGGGATGATGGTCTGAATAGGCAGAAAAATTGCGTATTCAGTAAATATGCGGGAAAAAAAAACACCTTATAGTTGTCTGTAAAAAAATCCCTCTGTTATATTTCAAGGTCTGGTAATCAGGGGGGTGGAGGCATACTTTTGTTAAAGATCTACAACACCCGCTCTTCTCTCAATCCAGTGTCGCTGAGCTCTGACGCCTTAAATAGGTCTCCAGCAAAATCAGGACAGACTGCCGTGTTCTCAAGAGATTCCTTTGTTTCGTGGCTTTTGTACAACCAGTGAAATATTAGCAACTTCTTTTTTTTTTAAAGAAAAAAGACTTCCAAGCAGAACTTCCATTGCTTCAATATTAAGGGGACAATTTTGTTGTCGGGTGTATTTTGCTGCAAGGAAGGTTGTCAACATCAATTCTCCTTTTATTAAATTTCCTCATACCCGTATCTCATTCTTGGTGTATTAATTTACCTGCCTCAGAGGATCCCTTTATTAGTTCTATCCACAATTCCTCGTCAGCTCCTTGCTTTCGTTTACGTTTGCAGCCTTGAAGCAGTTCCCAGCCCGTGTCACACCGCACCCTTAGTGGCTTCTTCCCAACCCAAACATATTTAGTGCCTTTCATCTTTTGCACAAATCTTCAAATAAACAACTGGTCTATTGCTTTTTGCTGGGCTTGCCTCCAGTGTGCAGAGGCATTTCTATCTGCTGCTCCAAGGGCTCACCCTTCCTTGGTGGCAGACCCCCGCGCCTGTCTCCGTGCCACTCAAACACAGAGGCGCTCCTGCATTTGGGGAGAAAAAAGTCATGGTTTTGGTTCAAGGGAGGAAAAACATCAGTCTCGCTGCCTGTGGGTCCTCCAGAAGGGCTGCGTTCCCATGCCTGGCCCCCCCGTCATCACTGCCACCTCCAGCCGTCAGGACAAAAGACCAGCAGCCACAAGACTGAAGCTGGGGAGATGGGTCTAGACAGCTTGGTGCTGCCTGGGGACCGCGCTGGCTCCACATGTGGCTCCCACGCAATGAGTCCTTCCCGGGCAAAGCCCAGCATGAATCTTCCTCTACCACCGTGGGGCTTCCTCTGCCACCATGGATGAATGGACGTTCATCTGGAGATGAAGGGACAGCTGCCACGGCGGCACCAAAGGAAAGGACAACTTGGAGCGAGCCAAGAGCCAACACATGGCCAAAGGACCACCTCTCCAGCAGACATCAGTAATGATCTTTAAGGGAAAACTCCTATGAAACATGAGGTCTGATCCCTTCCCAGGTTTGCCCTTCCAGCCACGGCCTCACAAGGGTAGTGCTCCGTGAGGCTGGGGCTGCACCCGGGCTCCTGCAGTTAACAACAAACCCTTTTATCTGAGCTTCTCCTGAACTTTAACGCACGCATAAAAGTTGTCTCAACGACATCCCCTGACACTGAGCGCGTGATTAACTCTGCCGTGTGTGAAAAAACACTTCCTGCCTTTGTTTCGGGCCGTCCGCCTGAGCGCTCCCCCGGCGCTGGTGGGACGGAGTCCGAGCGCTCTCCCGGCCCCGCTCCTACAGCCCTGCAGCCCCCAGCCCCGCTGGGGTGGCCCGACCAGCCCAGCCCTCAGGACAGGCACATGGGGTGACACTACATAGCGTCATTGGATTTTTTCTTTTTCATTCTCACTTCCTAACACTCGTCTCGTCTGCAGTTTTATTGCCCTGCCGGGAGATCCCTCGCTGTAGTCAACTTTATATTTGATGACCCTGAAAATGGTCATTCTCCAGGAGATTTTGCCACCCCCGTCCATCTCTTTTTCCAGATCGTGTGTGCTGGACTGGCCTGAACCAAGAAAAGATCCACATGCAAGCTCTGCAGACCACCTCCCTCCACTATTAACTACTTCTGCCAGTGTTTTGGCTCTCCCAAACTGAAATTAATTCCTTCTTTCAAACCCCGTGGGAAGGTCAGTGAGAGATGAGCCTGCTGAAGACCAAGGCTACGGGGCACTGGAAGCTTGGCGGTCTGGGGAGGGCTGACCTCCCTGTACGAAAGCTGCGTGTTTCTCCCCGGGATGCTCTTCTCCATCTCTCTGCTCCCTTTATCCTCTGCAACAGCTTCTTGCAACCGGTCTGGGCTACTCCTGAAGCCAGTACCTGTACCAGCATCCCGTTTGCCACCTCCCATACCGCGGGCATCGCTGTGCGGCAGGTTGCACACACCTGCTGGTACCACTTAATCTGATCAGGGACCCTTTGCAGCTCTTGAAGGCCTCTGAATCCCACCGCTGGAGCTTTGCTCCGAAACACGATGCTTCATCTGGCAGCAATTCCTTGGGCCGCCTCCCTGTGAAGAAAGGCTCCAGCATGGGAACTTCTCCAAGCAAGCCTGTAGCAAACATGGATGCAAATAACTCATTTCGTCTCTGTGCTACTGCCTTATCTGTCTGCTAAAGCGCTTTGCAGCACAGCGTGGGGCCCTCTGCCTCTCTGGCCGGCTTCCTGCGGGCATCACAGCCCTTCTCCCACTTGTGAATGTACTGTTGACTTGTCTTATTGAGATTTTATATTTAATTTGCCAGAGTTTATTCTCTCCTCTGTTTTCCTTCTTTGGCCACAGCTGTCACTTTTTGAATGATCTCTTTTAAATCGCTAATGGCACAGGCTATTCTGCTGTTTAGCCATGCTGGCTTTTGGAGATGTTTTTTTTTAGATTACTCTAATTCCTCCACTAAGTGTCTCTAATGCCGTACCGGGGAGCCTCCGTGTCTCATCGCACACATTATCCTTTTAACTGCATTCTCATTTCTGCACCTTTAACTTCTTCCCCTTTTTTTTTTTATTCCCTATTTCTTTTATTCTATTATTCCTTTGTTCCATCCTTATATTTAAAGTTAAATGTTACGGTGGTAGCTGGGTTGGGTTTGGTCTTGGAAGGATGTTGGGCTTGAGCATGTAACACTGCACCTTCTCTCTTCCAGTGTTACTTTCTGGAAGATTTATTCCGGAAGAGTAAATCAAGAATTGCCTCTTCCTTGTGAATTCTCTCATCGTTCAAGTATCGGTTGACTGTAGCACCTAAAATTCGGTATGAAACTTGTGTATGACATCTATTCAGCCTATGCAGGCATCACTGAAGTCTCCCTTTACTACCGGGTTTTCTTCACAGCCTTCCTAAACTCCATTAGCATTTCACGGCCATTTCTTCCTCTTGGGAGCCGGGGGGGGTTGTGTTAACAGAAGAGCCTCGGCACCATCTTCTCCTTTGGGAAGGAAAACTCTTGAGCTCTGCCCTCTGCACGCCCAAAAGCGCACATCTCCAAGCAACCCTCACACCTCCACCTTTCCG
Source organism: Rissa tridactyla (assembly GCF_028500815.1). Taxonomy (NCBI): domain Eukaryota; kingdom Metazoa; phylum Chordata; class Aves; order Charadriiformes; family Laridae; genus Rissa; species Rissa tridactyla. Next base: position 92,175,892 of record NC_071469.1, read on the forward strand.
TGTGCCTGAGCATCCCCCTCCCGCTACCCAGGGCTCCTGCATCTCTCCCGCGTGGAAGGACACGGGGAAGAGGGATTGCAGCAGAGGATCCACTTTCCCCATATAAAGTTTGATACCTTCCTGCTGTTAAGACATTTTTTTTTTTTGGCTGCAAGCTTTTCCCAGCAGCATGAGCAGCATCTCTGCCGTATCACCACGCAGATACACCCTGGGAACTGGGACATCCGCCTTCTGCTCCCACCTCTTGCCCACAGCTCACCCACTTTCCCACACCCGTGGTTTTAACACAGGCAAAACCAGAAACGGTAACTAGAATTTTAAAAAGGAGGATGGTGATAGAGGAAGGGATGCCGTTGTTGCTTCGCTACGCCCCTAGATCCGTCTGTAAGAGGAACACTTGGAACCCCAGAGCTCGGGTGCTGGTGGACGTGGCATAAACACGGCAACAACCTTTTGCAAAATAAAACTTTCAGAGGCAAAGACCAGCAACAAGAGAGTTGTAATTCAGCTTTCTTTGTTAAAAAAAAACCAACAAAACAAAAACAACAACCCAAAACATAGAACAACCCAAACATTTAACAGATTTGTTAACCACAGACATAAAAGAATCAAGAAATACTAGAAAAAATACAATGCAGGAGACATCTTCTTTTACAAGGCAATTTGATTAAGTTACTACTGGCTGACCAGCACTCGATCAGTCGTGGAGTAGCTGTGTTGAGAGGAACACAAACGTTGTAAATAGACAGCGCTTACTGTAGAAGTATTAAGACTAAAAGATATTTACCCCTTAAAATAAATAGAATGTCATCTACAGCAACATTTAAATTAGTAAAATATTTTTAAAGCAACCAAATATAACAAAATTGTAAATCAGATCTAGATTTTCTTCTGTACGTTAAGATCCATTTTTTCTGTGTTTTTTTAAAAAAAAAAAAAAAAAAACAAAAATATGAACTTTAGACGAAAGGTATCTCTGAAAAGTCAGATTATTCACTAGAAGTGAATTTCACCCTCCTTTTGTTCTGCGGGCCAGCGCAAGGTCCGGGTACCACTTAGAATTCTGCCGTTGCAAGGATTTAGGTGGGACGCAGACCTCACCCTGTCCTCTGAACAAGTCAGGATTTTTTTCCCTGGGTGTGAAATTCATCCCAGCGCGGGATACGCAGCCCGACCCCGCGGCACCACATCCCGCTGGCTGGGAGAGCATCCGAGCCGCTCGCAGAGCCCCTGCGCCGAGATGAACGTCACCCAATGGGAATAATTTCGGCGTAGATATAAAGTCTCTTTTAGGCCATTTAAAAATTAATTCAGTATCTAAAAAAATATTATTCTTTTTCCTCATTAACACTTCAACAGCTGGAGGAAGCAACACCCCTTCTCACGCAAGGAACAGGGGGCTAAAAGCAAAGAAATAATCCTCTGGACATCGGTTCCTTATGGGTGACCTAAGCCAAGCCACGTTTCCTACGTGCAGCTGAATGGCACTTGGCTTTGACTCCCAGCAGCATCCCGCACACCCCCACCCCAGCTGCCAGTTCCAGTTCAGACCGTGTAAACTGGGAAGAAACTTCTCAAGAACAGGCAAAACCAGCGTAAGGCTGGCCGGCCGTCACTCCTCAGGAAGCCACCAGAAATGGAGAGCCCCTTGAGCATCCCTCAAGGCCGAGGTCTCGCAGGATGCCCTGGCACGGGCAGGATCCCTGGCGGAGGCATGGGAGCAGATTCCCATCGCCGCAGGGAGCCGGCTGCCGCGCTCCCTGGTCGCCAGCCAAGTGCTCTGGGCCCAGCTGTGCCATCCTGTCCCGCGGCTGGAGATGCTCATGGGGTTCCCAGTGCCGGCACAAGGCTGCGATTCATTCCGTGGGGCTCTGCCGAGGTGGCGGCGCCGGCCGGCAGACTTCAGCGTGAGCCCCCGGGGGGAACCGGAGCCGTCTGGCCCCTGGGCTGCCCTTTCCCAAGCTCCAGTAGGAAGCTTTGTTCCAGCCCTTTCTCAATGGCCAACATCGCCTTCCCCTTTGATGGCATTAGAAACAGAGTTGTGCAACCGGTTGATGGAAAAGCTGGTGTCCCGCAGCCCCAAACAGCCAGTGTTGCGTAATGACAACATTTGGCTGTTTCCTCCTTTTGTTTTTTTTTTTTTGTTTTTTTTTGTTTTTTTTTGTTTTTTAAATTTTATTTTATTTATTTTTTATTGAAGCCCGAGAACACTGTAGCCTCGGCTGAAGGCACGGGTTCCTTCCCAGAGTGTGAGGAAGCCTTCCCTGTGATTCCCCAGAGCCGGACCGGGACTCTGCCACCGCAAACCATCTCTCCGTGGTTGGGAAGTGGCGGCAGGGGGGAAGAGCAACGCCGCCGCCCCTCCAGGGCTCCGCATTCGGGGCAGACCCACAAGCGGAGGAGCCCACGGAGAAGCCCAGTTTATTCCCCTGAGCCACCCACAGGGAGAGGGCTCGGAGAACAAAGCCGCTTCTTAGGAGTTTCAATCCAGTTGAAGGGTCTTTAAAGTTTGTTCAACAGCGGCAGAGTCCCTTTGAACTCAGTTTTCACAGGGGGTGCCGTTAAAAACAAAAGTGTGTTTACCAGAACATGGTAGCCAAGATAGAAAACACTGCAAATACTGCAGGAAGTTAATAATATTTAAAAAAAAAAAAAAAAAAAGGAAAAAAAAAAGAAAAATCCACCTAAGATGACTTAAATACCCCCTGTTTTTGGCGGGGAGCATTTTGCAGGGCTGAGCAGGGCTGGTTCCCCTCGCGGTCGGGAAGAAGGTTTCTCATTTAGAGAGAGGAACCCAAGGGGCAAGGAAGCGCCTGCCCGCCGGCTCCTGCCCGCCCCTGCCCTACGGTTTAGCAGTCCCCGTGGGATGCTATTCCGTGAACACCCCTAACAACTCACTGCCTGGGAGTCTAAATACTTTAAAACAAGCTAAGAGGAGCGATAATTGAAAGGGGGGGTTTAGTACAAGGACGGAGGGAGTACTGCGGCACAGCCGTCACTTGCAGAAATACGCAGCCACGGCTCCACGGTTGGACTCGAGGATCTTAAAGGTCTTTTCCAACCTAAATGATTCGATGATTGCACTGACACAACTGCTCTGGCTGTATCTGCAGAATACTGTCATATGAAATAGATTCACGCGGTACCTCGTTTAACTGTAGCGACTGTTTAGGAAAGCAAACTCGCAGTCGCTGCGGCCGTACGTGTCCTTTGCGGGAAGGGTTTCTGTCCCTTGGTGGTTCACAACAGGCATGACTGAGCGCGGGCTCAGAAGAGCACAAACAGACAGAGAAACAACAGAAAAATCCCACATCCAGTGCTGGGAACAATGAGAAAATTTCTGTGGAGTCTCCGTTGCTCCCCGCGCCCTCCGTGACACATCTCATTCCACATTTGAGGAAAGGAAGCAGCAAGGAGGTCTTTCACGGGGAAGTATTCTCTCTTTTTCCATACCAAATTCCAGCTGAACACGACAAGCCCCCGAGGGCGGCAGACGCTGCTGGCTGCTGATCTGAGCTACAAGCTTTAGTGCCGATGCCGCTAGCAGCAGTTTCACCCACTGCAGTGAAAATTACTTTAGCTGTGTTTTCTTTATAAAACAAAATTCAGTTTTACCCCCCTCACTCATTCTCTCCCTAACCTCCAGGAAAAAAAAATAACCCAACCTCTTACAGCCATGTCACCAAGCTCTGGTGGAGGGCAACTATCAGGGTCAATGAATCGGGGATAAAAGAAATGAGATTTTTTGAAAGGTAAACTTTGAGATGTGAGCTGTGGCTGACCAAATTCAACATTTTTGTCATTCTGTGCTGGTACCTGGTTCAGTTTCTTCGTATACCTCCAGCGCCGTGGAGACGCTGGAGAGATCACCACCAAACATACGGTATCAATGCCAGAGCCGGCAGGTTAGTACAAGAGAAAGATCTTTAGCAGCAAGTGAAGAATCACGAAAAATCATCAAGGGCAAGCAAGCGAGTTAAGGATTTAATTAAGATCAGTTAATTAATAATAAAAAAAAAATATTTCTCAGTGTGACATCTCCTCTTTAAAACCAGTGTGAACGGTTCACCAAGAGGATATCATGTAGCGATCGTCTTCATCACTGATGAAAGTCATTTAAAGATGTGTCCAAACCAAGCAACCCCCCACGCCTTTGGGAGACGCGGACCTATTTCTGAGCTCTCCGTGGCTTGGACTTGAGTGCTAATTTACATTGGATTGAGCTGGCTGAGAGTTAAAATCCCTTTCCTTTGCATCACAAGTAATTCTGCTGGTACATATTAGCACTAAGAGCCCCTACGTTGAACCCAGGCCCTGCAGGAAACTGGCCCCAAGACCATTACAGCCAAAAAACTGCAGGCCAAGTGGAAGGTGACGGACCGAGGTTCTCTCTTGATGGTACAGGTCCAGCATAAGCAGCAATTTCCCATCACTCCCCTGCCAAAACATCTCAGCCTTCAGCTGGAAGAGGATTCACAAACATCGAGTTCAGATTTTATGGTTCACGACCTTATTTATGCAAATGTGTCTCCACAGGCACTGGATCTGAGATGCTCCAATTCATTGCACGTAGGTCCCTGAACAGCCAGGCACTGGCCATAACTTTGGGTTCTTCTGCACTGTAGATATACCCAAACCAGCTGCAACTCCCCACAGGTTAACTTAGCTCCAGGAGAGCTCAACACTAACGCGTGTGAAGTGGCACCTGCGCTGGCTTGGGTATCTCTACACCGCGCTGCCACGGAAGAAGCAACCTGACAGCAAAGGTTTTCAGCGTGATGATTGTCTCACCTATTCCTCCTGCACGGCCTCAAAGCAAATACGCGTGGTTGGCGAAGCAATAGCAAAGAGCTGCACGCAGACGCTCGTTGACATAGCCACGGTCACTGTCACACACACTTGAACAGAAGCTGCCACCTGCTATGACAGACACACTTTTTTTTGCTAGAGAACTTCTTAGAAAGACAAAGCACGAGCTAGTACCATTGGTGTCCTTAATGCCTCTTCATCCAGAGTAACTCTACGCTAAGAGGAGAATCCAGCAGAAAGCATTAGCTCTTGGAGGATCCTGGCTTCCAAACAGCTTAGTTTACGAAAATATTGAGAAAAAGTAGTTCAACAACCCATTTGCACAAAGCACAAGCACAAAGATCTGTAACGGAGACTGAAGCAGCTCACTTGTGGGAAAAAGATGCTTTTGATTTCCAACTGACTATCACCTTGAGCGCAAAGGCATTATGAGCAAATTGTTCAAGAACTGCAGTTGTGTTGCAAGGTGATGCTTTTGACCAAATGAAGCAACGTGTTCCTAAGAGGACAGCTTTGATTACTCGGGAAGTAGGGGGATTTTGGGTGAGCTCAGGGGATGGGACTGCAACACCCACGACAGCAAAACAAGCTTTCACGTGTGGATCGTGGTTTATGCTCAAAGACCACTCCCTGGGCGGGAGGATGTTGGTGAGGGACGTTGGCTTGCTGACCAAGCCAAACCTGATGCTGCAGTTTTGCACGAAGGAGGAACAGGCCCCCAGTCTCTGCTTCTTAGAGCAAAACAGACCATCTACAGCAGACCGAGATTAGAGCCAGGCTCCAGCCATCTGGGGACACCTGCCCCCTTCCACACCCCCAGACCCAGTTGGTCCCATCTCCACTGCACGTTCTAGAGGAGACACGGCATAACGAAGGGCACGGTGACAGGCGACGCACAGACCCCAGGGAACGAGCCACCCTTACTTTATCTTTGCAAGTGGTTTAGGGGCAAACATGAATCCCACCGAGGGCAACAAACAGGGCCATTTGGAGAGCACGATGTTGCTCGTCCTATGCTGGACAGCCTATCTACAGAAACACATGGAGTGAGCAAGCCACGGACTTGGCCTTCTGCTAATTGCAGTTCCCTGGGTTTATCAGGAGGAACTCCCCCCTCAGGCCTGCCCCTGCCCCAGTGCTAATTCACAGGGCCACGGGATGGGCATTCTGGTGAAGAGCATCCCGGTGAAGGGCATCCCGGAGGACTGGCTCAATAGCAGGGAGATGGCTTGGATCTGAGAGTTAAAAGCCAGGCAGTGGCAGGGGACCCCGAGTGCTCTTGTCAGGAACGCAATGAAAGTCAGATGAGGCCTCCCCACATCATTTCTCTGACACTAATTGTGCTCTGCCTTGTCTCACCTAAGTCACTGCCCGTGGACAGAGTCCAACGCGTCCAGCAGCACGTATTTCGGCATGAGTTTGTGTGTGTGTGAGCGTGTGAGCCAACATCAGCCAACCTCTGCTTCCCAACCACCCTCCCTTGACCAGGTAAGGCGGGTGGGCCAGGCTCAGGACCGCCCTGCGGCTCTGCGACAGTCCCAGCCCCAGACACAGGCACGTTTGTACGGCTGGCAACACTCAAACTGGGCTCATGAGCAGATCCCCCACCATCTGGGGGATCCCAGACCCCAACCAAGTGAGCCTGCACAGAGCTGAAGTACAGCCCTCAGTATCACACACACACACACACACGCACGCACGCAAGGCTGAGCGGACTCGCTGCTGCCGGACAGGCAGGACCCCTTTGGAGCTGCCGGCAGGAATTCCTCCTCCTGGCCCACGTTCGTACCAAGAACTTCTCATCACAGGGTTTCTCATCTGCCAGGCTAAAGGGTGGTGATGGAGGAGCTGGAGGAGGCAAGGCAGAGCGGCGGGGCATGGTGTCAGACACGAAGCAGCTCCGACGGGGCGTTCCAGTACTTGGGTTTCATTTACGAGGGATCAGAAGCGTTTTCTCCTTGTGTCGTCTTAAAATAATATTGTGCGTTTCCTCAAGCTGAATGTCTCTGCTTTTTCCTGCTTAAGATTCTTGCGGAACCACTTCCATCAGTTTCTGGCACAGGACTGTTGCGGAGACTACGGGGAAGAAAGCGAAGTACAGGTTAGAGATTGCACACAGACAGCCCAACCCATATCTTGATCTCGGTTCATGATATTCTGCCCCAAAAGGGCTGACCCATTTGCCTCCCCACCATGGTTCTGACCACGGTTAGTCCAAATACAACTTAAGACTTGAAAGCAAATGAGCCGCGAGCTGCTCTCTGCTCACGCCCAGAACTTAAACACGTAACGCTGGCAGCTTTGCCGCTGCAGCAGGGATGCTGTACTGCCCCGAGAGAGGCTCCGGTACTTCGTGACGCCAGTTTCTAATTGCATGGTGATACGGTAACTACGTTTGGATGCCAGAACTGCAAGCAGCCAAAACCGAGTCAGGCACAATAGCAAGAATGGGCATAGAAAATATAAGCCTACGCTTTTACTTCCAATTTTGGCCCAGGACAAAACCAACTCAGCATACTGGACACCAGGCAGAGTCCACTGCCTTGCACGGAGCAGGTGAAGAGCAAAGGAAGCATTTCAGACGCAGGTTGGTACAGGAAAGGTGCTAAACTGAAGTAAGTTTATTTTTCCACCCGTTGGTTTTGGTGGTAGCAGCTTTCCGTTGCTTCGCTGTGTGTTTGGAGATTACAAGATGGTGTGGCCAGGTAAAGCTAACAGTAATTCTAACTACGCACAAAGTCAAACTAAGATCAGTTGGAGGTGAGCAAATTATCTGCAATATATGAATATGCACCTGTGTTTAAAGTTCGTATGTTTCTAACTGGACATTTGCAGGATTATCATTCTGTGTTCCCAGAATATTTTCTATATTCTCCTTAGAAGCCTTTGGTGGCGGAAAACAATTAATATGGTAATTTGCCACCCAGGCGCTTCAAAAATGGCTTTTCCAGGAACTGAGCCTAATACTCGGAAAAAAAAGTGAGTGTGAGAGAGAGAGAGAAAAAAAAAAAAAAAAAAGAATAACAAGAGCTGAGCACTGTTGAAAGCCTTTTTCTTCTTCATAAAAAGCATCCAGCTAAGGCTGGGCATTTCTTCTTGTCTGCTTTTCTAGGTCAGCCCGTTGTACGAGAGCTGGGAGGCAGATGGTAGAGTTTGGTTACTTGGACAACACGGATTGACTTTCTTGATTCAGTTGTTCGGGCAGAGGTTACCTGTGCCAAGCACAGCCTCTCCGTCCCTCCAGAACACACCGTGCCGTCGTGTCAGCCGTACGAAAACCTTATGTGAGGATACCTTAGAAATAAACCTTGTAAGAGACAATATCCAGGGGATTTTCCCTTCCCTCTTCTCTGCTGCCGCATTTTGATGCCAAGGAGAGCTTTGACTGGATCAGAAATGTTAGCGCTGGCTAAGCGATGGATTGGGACTAATTCCGAATTTTCAGCAGCCAAATTGAGGCCAACTGTGCTCAGACTGTAATGCTGTGACTTCTTTTCCCCTCCTACACCACTAAAAAGGGATTCTCTGCTGACAAAAGGCTTGACCCTGTGCTTTTACAGGAGGCAGAAGAAAGGCAGCAACGTGCTCAGCGAATTATGCTCCACTGTGTAACAACAACCCGTTTGCCAAGATAAAAAAAAAAAAACAAATTGTATTTGGCCCAAACTTTGCAATTATTGCAAGTCAGAGTGTGTTTTGGGTGCTCGGCAGATAAGGTAATCACCAGGTTAAAACTTGTTACCGTTAAGGAAGAACTGATCAGAGCCAAGACATTGGAAGGTTCCACTAGACGAAGGAGAGCCAGTGCGACCAGCCGTAGCACGCTCCCCGGGAAGCTGCTGTTTTTAGAGCTGGTTATACTTACAGATGCCTTGGAGAACCCACTTGGGCTTGTTTTGCCACCAGACCCCGAAGAAGTAAACAGGGATCCCGCTGAAGATGATGGCAAAGCCAATCGCACATTCCTTTGGTGTCATCCAGAAGGAAACAGCAATGAGAAACAAGCAGGCCAGGATGAAGAAAATGGGCAGGCAGATGTTCACCTAAACAAGGACCCAAAGAACAGGTCAGAAGTTGTATCAGGCAACAGGGAACACTTTCCAGTGAATTTTGTCTAGCCATACAGCCCTGGGAGGGAAGGAATTCATATTCCACCGTGGACCCTATGTGGATAGTGCTCCTGATTGTCCCACAGCTCTGAACAAGGGGACCGTGACCTTGAACTGCCACAGGGAAGGTATCGAGCAACCCCTAACATGCACATTTAATACCAGCAAAACAAAGCAGGGAGACGTGGCTGGCCAAGACAGCATAAACCTTTCTCAGCACCCATTTCTTTACCCCAATTCCACACTTGAATGATTCCTTATAAAAAACACCTGTACCGACAGCATCAAATGGACGACCGGGATGAGGGGACAGAGTGTATGCTCAGCAAGTTCACTGATGATACCAAACTGGGTGGGGTGGCCGACACCCCAGAGGGCCGTGCTGCCATCCAGTGTGACCTAGACAGGCTGGGGAGCTGGGCGGAGAAGAACCTCATGAGGTTCAACAAGGACAAGTGTAGGGTCCTGCACCTGGGGAGGAAGAATGTCAGGCACCAGTATAGGTTAGGGGTGGACCTGCTGGAAAGCAGCTCTGAAGAAAAGGATCTGGGGGTCTTGGTAGACAGTAAATTATCCATGAGCCAGCAATGTGCCCTTGTCGCCAAGGTGCCCAATGGAATTCTGGGCTGCACAGGGAAGAGTGTGGTCAGCAGGTCAAGGGAGGTCATTCTCCTGTTCTTCTACTCTGCACTGGTGAGGCCACAACTGGAATACTGTGTCCAGCTCTGGGCTCCCCAGTTCAAGAGGGACAGGGAACTGCTGGAGAGAGTCCAGCGTAGGGCAACAAAGGTGATGGAGGGACTGGAGCATGTCCCTTATGAGGAAAGGCTGAAAAGAGCTGGGACTCTTTAGCCTGGAGAAGAGAAGGTCGAGGGGAGACCTTATTAATATTGACAAGTATCTAAAGGGTGGGTTTAAGGAGAATGGAGCCAGACTCCTTTCAGTGGTTCCCAGTAACAGGACAAGGGGTAACGGGCACAAGCTGGAACATAGGAAGTTCCGAACAAATATGAGAAAAAACTTCTTTACGGCGAGGGTGACAGAGCCCTGGAACAGGCTGCCCAGGGAGGGTGTGGAGTCCCCTTCTCTGGAGACTTTCAAGACCCGCCTGGATGCAGCCCTGAGTAATGTGCTCTGGGCAATCCTGCTTTAGCAGGGGAGTGGGACTAGATGATCTCTAGAGGTCCCTTACAACTCCGGAAAAAAAAAAAATTCCGTAAAAAAATTCCGTAAATTCAGCAGCAACCAGGGCACATGACGGAGCATCTTCGCTGCCGTTTCTCGGGGGACTCGGCCACACTGCTCTGAGCAGTGCACCCGCTGAGAGCAGCCCAGCCTTTACAAGAAAAACCAAAAACCAGAGGAAATGCCCCGCAAAGAGTTACTTTGGGAGGGCACCGGTACAGGTCTGCGAGTTTGTTTCTGTCTGGCTGCCTGTTGCCTGGCAGAGACCTGAGTGTGCAGGGGGACGAGTGAGAAACATGCCTTTAAGGCAGGCAGACATGCTTGTGGCTGACATGATCTTGGCCTCCTCCCAGATGGGACACGGTACTGCCAAGCTGGCCAAGGACAAAGAGAACAAAGTTCTCCTCTCTGCAGGCGTGGGTTTGCCTGCTTTATTAAAAAACTATTTTAAGTGAATTCCACGATGGTACAGAGTGTTTCACTGAGAGCCACAGCCTGGGATTTGTCCTGGGGAACATGTTAGTCACCGAGAGCTTCCCACTGGGCTACCCCACCAGAACACCCCGCATCTCCGTCACCCAGAGCCTCCTTCACTCTGATGTCCCCACGGCCATGGCAGCTCTTTGTCCTCCCGCATTCGGCAGATTTCCCTGCAGCAGGGACACCCGCGTTAGCTACAACACACCGTTTCCCCCCGCAGGCTTGCGATCCCAGTCCCTCTTCACGCAGGACAAGCAGCCCTACTTGCTGAACCTTCACTGGTGCTGAGAAGGGACTCAGGGAGGACCCACCACGCGATCGCCGCACTGTTCTCACCTTGATGGGCCTTTCTAGCTCTGGCTTCTTGTAACGCAGCCACATCATGCCGATGATGGCCAGAGCCACACACAGCCAGTTGAAGAAGCTGAAGAAGTTGATGACTGAGAAAATGTTGTTGGAGAAGGCATAGAGCAGAGTCATGACGCACTGCATCCGGAAAAAAAAAAAAAGCCATTCGCAAAGACAGTAGGCAAACCCACGTATGTTACAACACTAAATACAGGTATTTTAGAAGAACTATCTGCCAGGACAAGAATCGCGTTGATTATTTTTTACATAGTTAAGCTATTTTCAATCGGTGCCCGGAACAATTTCAAAACAGAAGGAGTGGAATATGAGGATATGATGAGAAGGAGATGGGTCTATCCTCTCCTGTAGGCGCATGCAGGAATGGCTGTGTCTGCGGGTGGTGCCCAAGTAGCCCCTCTCCAACCACACCGATGGGATCCTACCCCCAACCCATTTCTCAATACCAGATCATCACCACAGAGCCAGGTGCTTACCGTAAAGACAAGGGAGGGCACGGGAGTGAGAAGCCTGGGGTGAATCATAGACAGGATTGAAGGCAAGTGTCCTTCTCGGGATCCCACGAAGAACAGCCTGAGGTGGGGGAGACAGAGCAGTTACCACCTTCAGCCCCACCTTCAGCTGGGGTTTGTCTTCAGCAGAAAACAAGCGGGGACAGCCCAAGCCCAGCCTAGACAGTGCTGAGGCAGCAAGACTGAAACGTCCAGGCTCCACGCAGGTTTTCCACCTTCGTGGTGCCCCGCAGAACGCCAGCAGTGCCCTCTTGCTAGTCACTGGTTCAGGAGTGGGGCCCTCCAGGATCAGACCCCAGCACAGGGTGTTCTGCACATACACCGTTAAAAGTCCCTGTCTTAGAAGGAAGGCTGGAGATGGACGAAGAACGCAAGAAAAGATGTATTTTGCCCTCCTTTCCAGAGAGAGCAATTACGCAACTTTCCTAAGACAAATCGGGCGGTGTGTGTCAGAGCTGGAACCTCCACCTGCCATCCTGCCCTGTCCTCTCTCCCCTTTCTGGAGCAATTCTCAGCCCTGAAGTTTCATAGGTTTCTGCTTTTCATTAAAGCCACTTTCTCAGGCAACATCACTGAGCCCCAAGCCTGTGTTTGTTTATGTTCTAATAACTTCAACAGGACTTTGCCTGAGGAATAGAAGACTAAGACCACTGAAAGGGTTTTTCCTTTAAACTGGATATGGTTTTAAAGTCTCAAATTTTTTTTTTTGGGCCTTCCCCACGTGGTCTCCAGACCCTTTAGACTTCGTGTCTACCCACAGCTGCTCTTTGGAGGACAATTCCCAACGAAGACACATTAAGCATGGCTTATAAACAAAAACCACAAAATTGAGCAAGAAGCCTACCGGGAAGAAGTGAAGAGAGATCCATTAACGGATCCAAAGCATGACAAGCCAACAAAGACGGGTATGATCCAGGACATGACGCCAAGGTGATAGTTCCCAAAATCCTAAATGGGGGGCAACAAGACAAGACAGTTCACACCCAGAATGCCCAAAAGGACTCACAGCTGCCTACAAAGATTTAGTATTTGTAGGAATCTGAATAAATGACGTGGCTTAGTGCTGAAGGTGTTGCGGAGTTTTCCATATTGCCATGTGCTGCTCCTCCGTCCTGAAAAATCATATTGTGGAATGACAAACAAACAAACAAAAAAAATCAGCAGAAAGCCCTTCCCTCAAGAGTCAGGACACAGCATTTATCAGAAAAGCTACCCAGAAGTTCAAGACCAAATGGAAACCGTGAGGAGATTCAGAGAGGCAGCTGTTGCCAGCTGCTGGGTAAGGACCTGGGACACAGCCCCGGGGGATGCAGTGACCTGGAGCTGTAGTTTTATATCACAAACTGACCCCGCGCTGCTTCACTGCGAAGGCACACAACTAGGGCAACCCAACCAAGCCTGGCATCTCCAGTAGCTCAGCACCAGGTATGTGCAGCCTGGAGCGGGGCTGGGGACTAACGCAAAGGACGGAGAGCTGCCACCCGAATGGCCCAGACCAGCTCATCCTGGACCGGGAGATGCCCCTTCAGGCACCGAACAATCCTGGTCACGCTCAGTTTGTGAGATCATACAACGCTGCTCACTTCGGAAGCAATCAGGATTCTGACCCCAATGGCATTTTAATTAATAGAAGTATTATTTTTTCTGTCTTAATTAAAACAAGGAAGATACAGAGAGAGAACAATCTAGTTCAGTATTGACTGAATGACCTTTTCCCATAAATACCACGCTCTGGTAACTGATGATAAGTCATGAGGCCAGCAGCAACCTTGCATATTTACGAATTAAGAGCAGCGTTAACTGTCTGCCCACCCTTACTATTGTCCGTGATTAATCCCACTTGGTATCACACTGTTCCTCCCTGCTCCCGTCACAGTTGCTCTTTATCTCCTGTCAAACACCACTTTTTTTGTAAGCAGCCATGATCAGCATGGAACAAACTAGGAGACTGTATGCGGAGATTGTAAGTCTGATTTAACCAGCCCTGGACAACAGATGAGTCACATCAAAAATGCACCTATCTTACCACAGCCACGGCTTCGGACGTCAGCATCTGCTCCGTCGACAGCGTCGTGAAGTAAGCCAAGTTTGTCAGCACATAAACCAAAGTGACTACAGGTAGCGAGATGATGATAGCCAGAGGCAGGTTTCTAGGAAGAAAGCATAGATTGCAATGGAGCGCTGCAGTTCAGAGAAGAGAGCTGTTGATGCCAGGGATCGGTGGCTCGTGCTGCAGCCCCTCCTGCGCTCGCTTAAAGTTGGCTCGAGCCGTTCTGCTCTTTTTTGGCTCTTCCGTGCGTCCAGTTTCCCAGCCACGGGCTGCCCCCCTAGGAGAGGAGAGGATGCCCGCACAGGACCAGCCTGGAGGCTGACAGATGTAGAAGGAAGGATTATGGCTGAAGGGACTTTTTGCATGGAGAGACTCTGTCTGTCTGGGCAAGCAGTAATTTAAGATCACCGCAAAGGCAATTAATTAAAAATAACCCCCCGTGTCTCTTGCTAGCCAGCAGCACTACCGCATGCGTTCTCTTCGGGGCAAAGGAGAAGCGTTTGTGCCGGTGGGTTTCTTGTGGGAGACGGAAAGATTGGGGATTTAGTGGGCAGGTTTTAGGCTCTAACTCTGTGCAGCTGGCTGGACTGCTGAAACTCAAAGAAAACAAGTTCAGACACAGTCTGAGTGGGTCTGTAAAGATGAGGCTGCGTTGGTACGAATTTGCCTTTCCAAATAGTCTAACTTCATTTGCGAACGGAAACTGAAAAAGGAAACCCTGCTTGATGCCACGTATAATTGGTCTGGTGGAGCTCAAAGCCACAGGAGGAGAGAGTCAAATACCATGACTGCATTCAGAGGACAAGAAAATAATTGCAAACTGCAGAAACCTTCTTATAACTCTGTTTGTCAAGGAAGGGACGTACCAAATCTTATGCTTCCCAGCAGGCGCTAATCACTGCCAGGGTCAGCCAGGAATGAGTTCTTGCACAAGTGACCCTGAAGCTCATATTGACGGTGCCTCACAGGCACCTTCCCTATGAGAAAAATGACTTCTCGGTGATGTCCTGCTTTGGTGTGGCCCCCCCCCCCAATCTCACCAGGTCCCCTGCATAACCCTGAAAGGCACGGGCAGCACAGAAAGCAGCTATTGCTCAAGAGAACAGGAAGACCACGTGACAAACATGTACGAACAAACACTCCCGTGGAAGTTCATACAGGACAGCAATAAGCCATGAGTGCTTCTTCCTCGCCCATAATTCAGAGAGGTGTCCTGCCAAGGAAGCCAGACTTTGCGACAACACCGATAACATAGTACAGGAAAGCAGTGTAAGCAACAGCCCTTCTCATACAGAGGTTATTATTCCCCTTCCTCTATTCCAGGGAGGAACAATGCTATTAATTTAGCTTGTTTTCTACTTCCCAAGAAAAATTCCTTGGCTTCTGGGCTGATTAGCAGCCCCTTTCACACACACGAGGAAGGGGCTTCCCAAGAACATTAGCTTTTCCTCCTGGGGAAGTCATCACAGGACACCCACCTACCTGTAGGGATTTATCATCTCTTCTGTAACAAAATTCAAGTAATTCCTGTAATTTAAAAAGAATGGTGGTTAATTCTGGTTAGTCCATGGAAGAAATGAAGCCCTTCATCTTACTCATCTGCAAGGGAATTTCAGGAGGGGCAGAGAGCCTGACGCCACGATAAAACTTATGAAGGCTGTTGCCTAGTCCAAAACCTTCCAAGTGCAAGCCCCGGCTGATGCCAGTGGATCTAGCACACCATACTGCCGGCTTCCTTGCCGGAGGAGGGGTGATCGCAGGGTGAAGAGCTGGACCCACGAGGCACAGGGCCACCCTCCAAGCGATAAGGATGGCTGCATCTGGCCTGTTTTCACAGCAAATTGAGCAGGCTCCTTGTGCTTGCAAGTGCTCAAGGGGAGCGATAAAGAAGCCCTCCAGGAGCCCCAGTCTGGTGCTCGAAGTAATCTGTTGGCACGTGGCACACCTCTCTTCTGCTACCCAAATCCACCGTGCCCCTTTCTCTTAACACCACCTAGGAGCTGCACCGAGCATCATGGCGCATCATCACCCGCCATCTGCTGCCTCTTCTAAATCCCACGATCCCCTCCGCTTCTTTGTGCTTAAGTCCTGGCTGGAAGTGGGGTGTGAAGTATGACTATTAACATTATTAGGCAAACCCAAAGCATCCGCCTCCTCGCCCTGGTCACAAGAAAGATGGGAAGCCCTGGACCACACTCTTCCTGCAAACACAACCTGGGGACAAAAGGAATGCACTACAGTATTTAGGACTGAAAAAAAGGAGAGGGGGGCTGCGTCTTACCATCCTCCATAGGCAAAGAGACCGCTGTACAAAGCTAACACGATGTTCCCCACGCCTACTTTTGTGCCTTCGAAGGAGTGCTCAGGCGTCAGGTTTGTCACGTCACCTGCAGAAAACAAAAACAAAAAAGGATCGATGCAGAGGGACTGTGAACCCCAAGCGCCTTTGGTGGGTGTTGAAACAGAAACCTGGAGGCAAAAGCGGCTCTTAGGATACTTAATTACCACGCTGATGATGCATTTCAGGTTATGCTAGAGAACACGTGCACTTATTTCTATTGGGCTGATTCCTCCGGTTTTACAGCGCTCAATTCACAGGGAGTAACACACCAAACGATCAGCCCCAAATATACTTGTCTCAATCAACCGGCCATTATTACCGAGTCCTCAAAACTTTCTCACACTGCAACGTGCTATCGGCGAGATAATCTCTCAGATATCTTCTCCCCGCGAAGAAAACATTCTGGGGACCTTCCTGCTGGAAGATGCTATGCAAACAGATATTGTCACATTGTCCTCTCAACTGAGAGCTGCTTTCATTCGATAAAAACCCCAGGATTTCCTCCGCTTCCACCAGCCACCCAATAAAGCAGAAACCCAGGATTTCCTCTCGTCCCACCAGCCACCTGATAAAGCAGAGGGTCATGGCAATCCCTTTGATTGTGGGAAGTCAGGTTCTTTGGGGCTTGAATATCAGAAGTGAGCTTCTTTAGGACATGAATATCGAAAGTTCCTGTTATGTATCTGCTTTTGAAATAATAAGCCATAAATAGACAACTCGATTGTACCTTTGGTAAGAACTCTCCTGGAGCAGTCAAGGGTTTATTTATTTTGCTTTAAAATGCTCTGCAGTTGTTTTGTTCCCTGCCTTTTGATGTGGAGCCTGGGTGCAGGCCTGGGACGTCGAAGCCACGCTCCCCTCCCCAGCGCTCCCCTTGGTGAGGACAGAAGCGGGGAGCGAGGGAGGATTCGGCAGGGCACATTTGCATCCCGGGCGCCCCGTCGAAGCCCATGTGATTCCTCTTAGGGCATAGATCTTTACTAATCGCCCAGGAGACGGCATCACATGGCAGTCAGCAGGGCCTGGAGCTTAACCCTTCATCTCTTAGCACAAGGTACCCAGGTCGTGCATGCAGGGAAAGCAGAGGGATGCTAACATTCCAGGCATTTTTCCTCTGGGTGGCCTCTCTTCCCATCTCACGCTGGAAACTTTCACTCCCCTATGCCACCAAAAGCCACTTTTGCAGAGGCTGGGTAACAAATACGGATGAAAGGACCTTTCAGTGCCTCGCTCCCTCTTTCTCGAGGTGGGAAATGGGGACTTTTCCCAGCGGCACTATTGGTCTGACGGTGCGCCTTTCATTTATCGGGCTCCGCAAGGGACTGCTCCGAATCTGTGACAGTGACACAGAGCTCTGTGCACGTGGGAAAGCTACGCCTTGTCTTGCCCCCTCTCTACCTGACCCTCCAGCTCTATCCCCAACCTTTCCATCCCCATTGCTCCCTCCGCCTCCTTTCTCCCCCCTGCTCCTGCTGAGTCCTAACCAGGGAAAAAAAGACATTCCCTAGCACAACGTGCAAAGTGCTCTCTGCTCACAAAGCTACCAAGGAAAGTAGCGTCCCTCTGCCCTCCCAGCCGGTTCCTATCCCATTTGCGAGGGGATGCTGTGGGTGTGAGCTACCGAAGAGCCAGGACCGCAGCAGCACCTCATGCACCGGGCACTCAGGTCCGGGAAACCCAGAGCAGTTATGTCCAGCAGGTTTGCAAGGCTCTACTTGTCCTGATCCCACTGCAGATTCCAGTTCTCCACGGGTGTCACCTCGTCCCTGTCTCCCAGCACCTCCTTGCACCAGGAAGGTCTCTTCTGAATCTACCTTGGGACACGCTGGTTGCGTTTAATGCCCCTTCAGCCAGTGAATCTCCTTAGCAAAATGCAGCAATCGTTTTTAAAAAGTGAGGTTAGAACATGTACATCAGAGTGTAACAGGAAAGCAAGGGAACGCAAAGAGACTGATATGAAGTTTAACCTTAATTCCTGGTTGATAGTCTTAATTTAGCATTAATGCCCTGGCCTGGCTGTGAATAAAAAGGCTGAGCAGGAGGTGGGTGTGCACAGTATCACATTCTGCTGGATCCCTCAGGCTCAGCTTTCCTGAGTTTATTTTCTGCCTCTCCTGAATAATTACCAGTCTAGTTCTTTCCAGGCCTTTTGTTATGGGAATAAGATACACTTTTTGTTAACAGTGACTGTAATTAGCTACTGGAACAGCACACGGATGGACTAGGAGACAGGAGAGCTCTCCAGGGGTTTCAAACATCCGTTGGGAGATCTCTTCTCAAAGGTCTGCTCAAGCTCTGCCAGTAGCTCCGCTCCCACCCAGCCCAAGGGACCACCACCTTTACCAGGTCAGGAGGGTGCTCAGATCTGGGAGGACCCAGGGGCACAAGCAGTATCGCGCTGTGGGCTCACACCTCCACTTCTTATCCACAACTGGACACCAGCTTCCACCGAAAGCCTCTTTCTGTCTGTCACAGGGAAAAAGCTCTCAGGCCAAATGTTCATTTTTCTGAAGGCGTCTGCACGTTTTGCTCTCTGCCATCCCAAACCTCACAGAGAAACCGCGTGCTGGTGCTGCCAAGGAATTGCTGAGCTGCTGCCCTTGCCCAGCTGGCCAGGAGGGGAGGAGAGCATCAGTGGTCCCCAGACCGAAACCACATGCCTGGATTCAGGATGCACCACCCGCTTGGGAACCGCGGGCATCTTCAGCCTCTGGGCAAGGCAGGGTCCAAGCCCAATTGTTGCGTGAAAAGGGGCCAAGCGGTTTTGGCAGAAGATAAACCCCCTGGCATTCTAACACTCCTCACCGAGGTGGGAGGCCAGGTGCAGCTGGATTTAAGTTCTGAGTGATGCCCAATTCAGCACTATCAGTCCAATCGCCTTTAATATGTATTAAACTATCACGATTTGGATACACTAATAGTGGGCTGCACCTTCAGTCTAGTCGTGCTCCTGAACTAGCACGGCCTCTCTTGAGTCTTTGGTTGCGTTCAGTGAGAAACTGAAATGACTATCTACTTAAAACAGTGCAATTTATTTAAACAACGGATATACAGGTTCTTAGGATTGCTGGTGATAAATACACTGTCTGCAAAGCACGTGCAAATAAAGATATTTTTAAGCATACAAAACACGCAACAAAATTATAACTGATACAGCCTGGCTATAAATGTAGGGTAGAGATTCTCTAGAGAAATTTCTAAGTCCCCGAGAAAGCACTCGGTATAATCGCAGTCTTACCCAAAGGCGTCCCTATGGGGGGAAGAAAGGCTCAGCCCATCAACTGATACCGGAAATCAGCGATGGAATTCCTCGCGATGGTGTCTTCCCTGACATCCCCTCTCTCTTGGGCTATTTTTTATACTATTTTTTATCTTCAAAGTGGAGTTTGAGTGACTTTAGTCATACGTACTTTTATTATGATTAATGTACTCAAGGAGGAGTGTTCGCACCTCGGGGGCGGATAGTCTCCGGGATGGAGGTGTGTTTTGGTACATTGTGGTGAGCAAAGTTTGCACCAAGGACAGCATTTCACCAACACTGGACGAAATGTTGGCTCGGGTAGTGTGTAGGCCGCTTATCTGTTCCGTAGTACCGTCTCGTCCCCATATCTGCTATTCAGCTGATGGCCCCTTTTCACCCAACACCAACTCGGTGGCCTGCCGGGCTGTAGAGACATGTTGGCTGTGTGTCAGGAGGACCGCCTGCCCTCCAGGACACACCAGCCAAGAGGAGGGAAAGGCAGCAGGGGAGCGGCACTGAAGCAAGGAAAGGAAGACAAAGCCTGGCATTTCTTTACTCTGTGGGTGGGCGGGGGTGACGGACGGAGTGATGGATGGGTGGGACACGACTAATTACTCACAAGCCTCTTCCTTGCACCCGCCGCGGCACGCACATAACCCACCTCTTTGAAGCACCAAAACGCAGCTACCGGCCAAGGAGTGGCAAGTCGGCGTGGAGGCAGCCAGGAGAGGAGACCAGGTAGGGAGAATAGGGCTTTTTGCTCCTCCTCAACACTCGAGGAGCTGACACCCCGCTGCACTCTCCCTGCCTCACCCAGCAAGAGTTGTAGCTCTCCAAAAACTTGTGGTGAGTTTCTGAACTGCACGTCTCTATGCTCCCATCGTAAAATGGATTTCGCAACATGTCAGAATGCAATTAAATACCCAGAGGAGCTGAGATCCAGCTCTTCCCCACTCCAAGGGGACAAGCTCGTATTCTCAGGTGTCCGCCTGATGCACCTTTGCCACAATGTTTGCTTCTTTCATGCTTTATCGCTTCCTGGTTGCGGGAGAGGAGCCCGGGCTCCTTAACAAACGTGCCCCAAAGACCGTACCCCAGCGGAGCAATGTCCTCTCCCACCGTCACCACAACAAGGCTCTGTCCCACCCCACCGACCAGCAGATCACCAGAAAGATAATTTGTGTCCACCAGCAATGCCTTTACAGACATAACGGGCACCACACTATATGTCTTGCGGCCGAAAAAGCCAAGCTCCAGCAGCGATGCTGGAAAGGCATCCCAGATGTCTTCCCACATGGGCCAAGCTGTAAAATACAGTGGGTGAGCTCTGACTGTACCCGCAAATCCTCAGAACAGAAATCCATCGCACAAAGATACCTCCTCTGGTGCAGAGGCCCCAGAGGTGCCCCGGAGGCTGAGAAAGCATCCGAGTACCACCACGTGCCTGCCTTGTTCTTACACGTACCCACTGGTGCTTGCTATTGGCCCCAGCTGGAGACTGGGGACACCGGGTAGATGGCCCGGCACCCTCACTCTTACCTCCTTCCTCTAATACAAAGGCTCACTAGGACCTGCTGTTCAAAAGGGAGGTATGAACCTATGAACCTCAGTTCCAGACACTCTCCATCTTTCAATCCTGAAGCGCGCAGTTCAAGCCTCCGGACGCCGGAGCTTTGAATTGCAGACCTTGGATCAAATGAAGGGTTACACACCTGCAGGTGAGGCTGCCAAGCGTGGCCTCCGCTGCTCCCACGGAACGAGAGGTCCGTTAGCAAGAGCATCCCGGGCAAAAGCGTGCTCTGCCCGCTCTCCCGGCTGCCCGTCCTCCCCAGCCCACGCAGCCCCGGCTGCTCTCTAGGCAATGCCCTGCCCGTGCCCGGCACCCCGGCGGTCTGAAACCTGGTTTGAACTGGCTGTTCAACTGCACTCTGCTCTACAATTAACCAAATTAAGGTAACAAGCTCTGACATAAACCCCATTTGCTGATCTTGCCAGCTGCCAAGACTCTGGTAATTGCGCGGCGATGGGTCACCTGGGGCCTTTCTGCGGGAGGGACCTATTTCGGGTCCATGCGCTGCATGTTCAGACCCTTTCTTTGAAAATGTTCATTTGCTCCCCAGTCATGTCCGTTCCGGTTTTAATAGCACAGCAATCTTCTCTTGCAGAAAGCATTTAATGATAATGAAATATTTTTAACTTGCCTAAACAGCGAGGAGAGGGAACACGGCCATCTAGAGAGCTCAGCGAGAGAAGGGGGGTGCTCTCAGTGCGTCTCGCTCATGGAGGAAACCAAGCCAGGGAGAAATACGTTGTATATATGAAAAACCCCAGAGGATCCACTCGGCTGTTGAGCCGTTTCCTGAGAAAAGCAGCAATAATTCAATCGACTGAGTCAGAAAAACAAGACGGCAAGAAACACACAGGGGCCAGGGCTAGGAGAGCATCTCTTTGGCAGCTTATGGATCCCCACGAAACGCACGCTCGACAGCCACATGAGGTGTTTGCTCCTCTCTGATCGCTGCCGCTCTGCAGACAGCTTTGCATTAAGCAGTTTTGAACAATAGCCGTCAAACTTGGGTCCCACAGCAGATGAGTTTATGGGTCTGAAAGACACCACCAGAAACCTTGGACCAGCAGAGAGGGCATCCATGGAGGAGCCAGAGCTCCTGAGTTACGTCCTCGGTTCTCACCACCAGCTGTGGCCAGGCTCTGACACCTCCCCTCATTTCAACAACTTTCCTCTGTTTTATGGAAAAGTTCCTCTCTCCTCCCAGTGCTGGGAACCTTTGGCAATATTATTTCTCCCCCCAGGGTGAAGCCGAGGGGTCTGGGCTCCTGGATTCACTCCACCCCACACACCACTCAAGCTTCCCAACTCCTCCTTTTGCAATGGTCCACCAGGACGCTACTTGGGCCAGAGTGCGTTTCGTTACCTTTCCCACCTCCTCTGCATCCTGCAGATATCGCCAAAAAAAAAAAAAAAAAAAAAAAAAAAACAAAAAACTTTTCACCCTCCTCTTAAGCAAACACCTCCCGATTTTTGCAACCTTCATGTCTGCCGGCATGGTGTTAGCTGATGAGAAATAAAGAAGCCGACCCAGCAGCAGCGGCACGAGCCCTGGAGTGATGCACGGCACACAAAACGCCGTGCCTCCTCTGGGAGCCAGAAAGCACAGAGGCAGCACAGAGACCCTGGATGAACAAGGTCCCTTTGATCCTTCGGACAGCGTGGAAAACCGTCTCCGAAATGCGTCCATGTCAGGGCAGATTAACAGCAAGGTGCAAACCGTAAACAAACCACCCAGTGGGTTTCCAGCCACTTCCATAAGCTTGGTTTTTTCCCTTTTCATATCCGCACAACAGGTTCAGTCCGCATCCATAGAAACGTGTGATCGAGAATGACAAACAAGAATGTGCCACCTGACCAGGCTCTGGAGGGGCTAACCAGAGCCAACCAGCTTGACGTACGTGCAGGAGAGCCAAGAAAGAACATTTGGGGAGGGCAGATCCTCCTGCCTGTCACCATCACCTCTAGCACCACAGGCAAAGCCATTCATTTCAGCCCACCAGCTGAAGGCCGTGGGAAAGGATCGATATAAGATGCAAGCAATGGCACGCGTGTAGACACGCACAGAGAGCTATCGACTGCTCTGATACACCTTAGGCACGAGCAACTGCTGCTGCTGCAACCAAAGACTTTAGAGAGACAGACAGAGGCGACCCAGACAGAAATGCAAAGAAGCAAATACCAAAGTATTAGCTGCTCTCTAGTTAAATACGTCTGCATCGCTGGCATAGCTGCCCTTGGAAAAATGAGATGCCAACAGAGGCTTTCATGTCAGCTGCCTTAAAACCCACTCAGCCCACACCAGTGTGAGCAGGGTCCCCTGTGGCAAGTCCGAGATGTGCTCCTCAGCCTCCAACGCCAGGCACCTGCCTTGAGCCAGCCTGGCATTTGGAGGTTTAATTCAGGATACCAAAAATGAGCAACATGCTACAATCCGCAAATCCTTGGATAAAGCAGGTTTTCAAGATGTCAAGGCACATTTCCACCCTGAACAGTTAATGCAGCTACGAGCCTCCATACGCAACGTTAAACAAACAACAGTTCACATCATCATTACAGGCCAAACTTCCAGCCTGTGCATACAGAGCTGCCCAAAAACTCACAGTCATCATAACAAGAGGCACAGGTCACTGACTGCCTGCTTCTCTATTTTGGTTTTGGTCTTTTGTGTGGGTTTTTTTTGGTGGTGGTTGTTGCTGTAATTAAATGCATTTTATTTACTTTTGGACAGGCAACTTTGCACGTGTAAAATGCAGAAGTCCTACCACGCTGAACTCTATCCTTGAATCTGTAATTGCCAAAAATCTTCTGGGCAGAGAGGGCAGGAAAAAAAAAAAATTGTCTGAGCAGAAATGAACCACTGCTGACTCCAAACCAGAGCAGGCAAGCTGCGTAGCACGCTAACCTGCCGTGCCCACCAGGCTCCACCATTTGCATTCACCTTTGGCAGGAGAAGAAATCAAAGATTAGAGGGTGAGAGGCCCATAAAACATAATTGTGTTGTATCAACTCTCCAGCGTTAAGATGCCTGATTAATCTCCAACATGTGGTTGATATGATTTAGAGGTGCAGGATGCTGGCAGCTTTCCCAGCTTCCTTGTTCGTGCTCTCCGTCGGTACAGTCTTCCACTCTCCATGTGCTCCGCCAGCAAGAGGGTGAGTAAGGGAAGCACAATAGCTTTCCTTCAAAGCTTACGGCTGGAAAATCATGTTATAGTGGCATTTCTGAATGCCAGTGTAACAAGAAACAGCACGGGCAGCTGCAGGGCATGCTTTTCTTGCAATCTTTTGTGCACAAGCCTCAGCCCCAACTTGCAGGGACACACTGAAAAGCTTGAAGGACGTTTATTATCCATAGGCTTTGCCTCCTGCCTGCCAAAGAGGGATCTACCGTGCAAGTTAGTCATGGGCTGGGAGGGTGAACACCCATCTGGTTTGGCTTTGGGCTCCAAACTCATCTCAGGCACCAACAGCTCCACCATCAGTAGATTCTCGTGTCCCAGGTCGCGTCCTTCAGCCAGTCCCTTGGGTGAGCCCCAGTGCAATGGCCACCCTGCTGCGTATGACGACCCATGGTGTGCACAAAGACATTGCTGCAGCCACCCTCGGTCAGCAGCTCACAACTGATGTGGCATGAAATAAAAATAAATAAATAAATAAAAAAGAAATCAATTGAAAACAAACTCCTAAACATCGAGCTGCTAATCAAGTCCACTCTCAGGTTCACCCTATGGACACAAGAGGTTACGAGACCAGGTCAAAGGAAAATTGGTGGCAGATTTCTTTAGCTATGGCAAGCGCTTATCCACCTCTGGATGGCCAAGCGTGATCAAGTGTAGGTACAAACCCAAGGTAATTCAGACAACGGCCACTCTTGTTTTCTCTTAGTATCCATGTGCCATTGTGCTCTGAGACCTGAGGGAGCCCGAGATTGTAATCACCAGCTGGAAAATTAATTTTTCCTGCCCTGTCAGGACCACCCCTCCGGAGCAGCCCTGCCCTCCCCAGGCTAACAACTGCATCCGCTCCTCTGCTGCCTGCGCAGCTCATCCCGGCTCTCACTCCACATCTGGCTCAAGGGGCTTTTTTGGGACACTCAACTCATGTTGCCACTGGCAGCAGAGAAGAAAATCTGGGAGGAAAGGAAGAGCGAGTAAACTTTCCCGCCCTCAGGTCTTTCTTAATCACAAGATTTTTCAGAAAACAAGGCAAAGAAAAAAGTTTGTCAGGGAACTCGCGAAATAACCCTCCCAGAGACCAAACGGTAGTTTTGTAGCAAAAGACAAAGGGATTCGATAACTGAAAGTAGTACCCAGATGTGCACACACACCCACGCCGCCAAGGGGTTGCCTCGCACCTGGAGTATTTAGGTAGTATTTTTAGGAGGCTTCACAGACATGCTAAGCACACGTTTACAACCGAAGGTTTCAATCTTCACTTTCAGAAACCCTCCCGTGTGGGGTTCAGAATTTGCCAGCCACAACACCACCTCTAAATACCTTTTTACAAAGAGCAAATGATATTGGGGTGGGGGGTGCCAGCACTGGCTGATACTGTAGGCATCTATTTAAAGAAAAAAAAAAAAACAAACAAGATTAAAACCAAAACTCTCTGCCTAATCTAAGTTCTCCATGGCAAATGTCTGGAGTTAAACCTGCTTATTTTGTCCTTAATTCACCCCGTGCTTGTTCAGCAGATGTAACTCTGCTGGTCTCTGACAAGCCCAACGAAGGGATTTAGAATAATGCTGCTGCCATCAAACACGCACTCGAGGCACCGCAGATGAGAAATTAAAGATTAGAAATCAGGCATTAAGAGGGGGGAAAGGGACAATAAGTTCAATAAAAATAATTCAATAAAACGAGCGTTAAATTCTATTTCCCTAAGTCCCAAGTGCCCAATTTAATGTTATTTTTTAAGCAGAAGCGCTGGCGCGGAGCGGCAGGGAGGGCTGGAGCCCAGCGCGGCAGCACCCCGCGAACGCCCAGCGGCCAGGAACGGCACCTCGCTGCTCGAGCCGCCCAAGGGCAAATAAACGTTTAGAGCAACCCTAGGACATCAGCAACAGAAAAGAATAGATCTGAAACATGTCTGTAATATATTATTTTTTTTATTAGTTTTTTGACATCAAAACCCTTCCTGAATTTCCTCGCATGTAAAAAGCAAGAGTGAGTCCTTAAAGATCTGCACGTTTTTTTTTTTTTTTTCACCACTTCACGCCCAGGTTATTTTTAAAGGCAGTGCGAGGTGCCGGGTGGCCGGGTATGAAGGGCACAGCTACAGACCTCCGTGTCACACCCCGTGCAGAAAACACCCCTCAAACCCACCCAGCCACTGTCCAAACCCGCACGCTCTAGCCCCAGGCATCCCGCTCACCAGGTCAAGAACACGGCCAAAAAATACCCATTTTCGGCTGGACAGAGGGCGTTTTGTGAGAGCTGGTAAAACAGCAGAACCAAAGTTAAACCTAGATTTTATAAGAGTGGAGTGAAAAAATCCTGATCCTGTCTACGCTGTAAGTTATTTACACTACTTAAGTCCTGCAGACTGGTGGGCTGTGCCGTTGAGGGTCCATATATAAGGTTTTACACAGTAATATACTAAGTCCAGGGCACTGAGCTTTTAAAGCAACACAACTCTAGCCCCACACAAAGGCTTTTGAAAGTGTAACTTTTGTACGAGTAAAATAATTGCACCCCAAGCGGGTCAGCTAGACTCAGACAACTTTCAAGCAGCTGAAGGGCTGTCTAAGTAGGAAACCAGCTTCTACCCTCCCTTTGAAGTTTCATGAAAGAAGTGATGTAAAGCAGCTGTCCGCAGAAAGATCACAAGGAAACGCTACTTTCTGTGCGGTAATATTGCCACATATTTCTTTGTCTCGAGACGTTACTGCTTTTCTGAAAATAATGGAAACGCCCAATGAAAGGATAAAAAGAAAAAAAGCCAAATGCTGAAGGCAGGAGGTCAATAGAGAAAGCCATATTTCTGTGAAGTCTCAGAAGTTCCCCCATTTAAGCAAGAAACTGTGGTATTGCTCCTCTTCTCTGTTTATGGATACTGTAAACATAAACCAGCGACGGGACAGTAACCGTTAAAGCAAGTTAATCAGCACTGCTCAGGCACTATCCGGAGCGCCGTGGAACACACAATCCCTTGACCGCTGAAACTGCAGCCCCAGACAAATCAACTTGGCGTATATTTCACCCCAATAAAGACTCAATGTACTGAGCTGGTGGTGGTACGAGTCCTCTTTGTCCAGAGAGCATTGGAACTGGTATAAAAGAAAACAAGGGCGCAGAGAGGAGCCCTAAAGGCACGGCACTGTGGTTACGTATGGGACGCGGGATCACCCGCCTACTCAGAGGTTAAACAGGCTTTTGGAAAAAAGTTACCCATTCAAAAGCGTCAGTCAGCACTTTAAAAGACTGGGTCTGTAGTATTTCGCCTGGATAAGATCCGGCAATGCTGTACTGTCCTACTAACACACGGCGCAGCCCCAGAGAGCACAGACACGGCGGCTTCCACGTGTACCAGGTTTATTCCCCTGCTCCATGGCAGGTTTGACTCACTCAACCCCTTCCAGAGAGGCATTTATTAAACTGTTCTTGTGAATCTCCAGTGAGAGAGCCTTCCTAGACAACCTACTTGGGCTCTGCCTTACAGTTAAAAGTGTTTTTCTGATGGCTAATTTAAACTTCCCTTGTCTCACAGCCTGCACCCATCATTTCTTGTCCCAATGAAGACAGAGAAGAGTGCAGTGCTTCCCCACTTTCAGTGCGCTTTGAGGGATACTATTATGCTTTCCTTGAAGAAAAAAAAGAAGAAAAAAAAGACAGTTTCTTGATGTATCCCTGCTACATAAAAGCATCAAGTTACCTGGCATGATTTAAGGAAAAGCTGAGAAATTTGCAACATGTATGTGGAAGCTAAGCAAGGGCATATGAAAGGAGCTTGCACATTCTTAAGGACTTACCAGAAAGCTTGCAACTTCCATAAGGAGATTAAGAAAATCCATGTTAGACCACAGGCAGAATCCCAGGCGGTACGTTGTAAAAGAGGAACTCAGACAAGCAGTAGTGTGACACTTAGGACAAGGCGTAAACATGGGCTTTGTGAGGAGCATCCTCTGTAGAACCCAGGGTTCCCACTCTGAACCAGCTTGCTTTACGCTGAGTGTTCTGAGCGCCGGCAGGGAGAAAAGGTCTTTCCCTTCGGATGTTAACTAACTACTGCTTTTCACCTCGTTACCTTTCACTCTGTCTGCAGTGGCCAGGTGGTTTAGCAGGAAACTAAACGTCACATGGAATGAGCTATACCGCAAGATGCACACGAGTCACAGTCGTACCTCTCCAGACCTACAAAAACTCGAAACCGTGCTTCAAAGGAGGTAAAAAGCTTCTGAGACAGAAGAGTACAGCATGGGGTTTTGGTACACAAAACTGAAATCTCTTATTGGTTACAGATATAAGTCGACGGAAATATCACGTATTTATACCTGAGGAACCTGGGCAGAAAGTGATTCACCCTCCACAGAAGGACAAAAGATCAGTACAGAGGGAGGGAAGGTGACTCTGAAGAAGTAAATTAAGATTATTACCTGCAAGCGAAAAACAATTGTAATGATCTTTTACCAGTAAAATGTTAAAGAACTAACAGAGATTTATGTTTACTTATCCTTTTCCTTCTTAGAGAGGAAAAAATGTTCAGCAAAGCAGCCTGGGGAGACATAAAGAGGAAGGAGGTGTATTTTGTGATAAGCCTCACACAATGTTCCTGTTGAGCGTGGGCACCGAGTTGGAATAAAATAAAACTCCCGATAAAGCAAGAAATTCTGCAAAGACAGCACTGGCTCCCATCGCTGAGACGGGAATTAAAAAGACCCACGTGCACACACAAACATACACACACTTGCCCGTACAGAGATAGGAGGGACTATCTATAGACTTTTATCCACATTTAACAAATAGGGCCCGTACTGTTTCCTAAGCAAAGTTTATTTTCACAGAACTTGCATGAAAAAAGCACACAGTAGATCTTAGCTGTGTGGATTAGTTAATCAGATGGGTTTGGAACAAAGTATCTCCCCAAGTTTGAGAGGATTTAAAGTGTGCGCGAAGAAAACAAGTAGAACCATCAGAAAATTTGCCTTATCTTCCCATTTTTATCTTCTTTTTTAGATACAAGTTGACAGACATGCACGCTAGCGTCAGCTGAGAACCCTAATATCACTGCCCATCACGCGGTTTCTGCAGCCTTGCCTGACCCAGGCATCCCTCTCTGACCCCATGGACTCGACCAAGCTATTCCATACTTGCGTCGGGAAGAAGGGAAACGTGCAGGGGAAGTTTGTGAAAGAATGAAAATTACCGGGGGCTGGTTTGCACATACAGGTAATTCTCTACTAGCAAATGGCCGGGACCAGCCACCAGTTACAGAAAAGGCTTCTGAGAGCCATAGCACCAGAATTTTCACTCCCTGTAGACTTGTCAGCTCTGCAATCTCAAAGCGAGAGGATGCACAGCGACAGACCTTGGGTGGTATATGCTGGGCTGCAGTAGCGTGAAATCCAGCGTAACTTCAGCTAGGTAAAGACAAAATCTCACAAATAAAATGCACAAAAGCACTCAGCCCTTTGCAAAGCACGAGCTGGAAACATCACCCAAGCACGCACAAGAACAAAATATGCTTGTGAAGCATTTCTGCAAGCTCCGAAATGCCTGGGTTAGGACTCTTGGGCTTTATCCCTAATTCCCGGCTTCTGCTTTAACTGCACACCACCTTCAAAAGAAAAAGGAAACATACTCACCCTTCGCAAGCTGCACGAAGCCAAGAATGATGATGAGGGCCAGTGCCAGCAGTTTTGCCGCAGCAAAGGCATCCTGGACACGGGTAGCAGCTTTCACGCTGTAACAGTTCACTGCCGTGAGGAGCACTAAGGGAAAGGGACAAGAGGAGACCACATCAGTTTTTCACTGAGACACTTAAAACGCAAAACAAAATGATGACAAATCGGCATTTGCTTTTTTTTTTTTTTTTTTTTTTTGGGTTAAAACTAAAGCAAACACAAAGAGTCTCTTCCTAAAATAGAAACGTTTGAAAAGCAAGGCTCTGCAGCCAGACACTTCCCTGTTCCGTCTTTCGTTCTGGCAACAGGTGGTTAGAATAGTGCACACTCTCCTTGGGACAAGGAAATGCCCTGCTGTATTGGAAAGGACACTTCTGAGGGCACATAAATAAAAGTGGTTACCGCAACCACTAGCATCAGCTGCAGTCCCTGTTAAGTCGATCCAATGTAATGCTGCAGTTGTGTGAAAACACCATAGAAATGTCAGGACAAATTTCCAGAGCTGATATATAGTTATTTGTATAACAGCAGCACCTAAAAGGCTGTCGAGGTCATACCATACTGTCCACCGTGTAAACATAAAGGAAGAAATGTCCCTGTCCTGACCCATTTGGCAAGCTATGAGATAAATAACGCCTGCAGGTCAGCGGCACAGACGGGAAGAGAAGCCAGATGGAAGGAAACCCTCATCCTCTGCTTGACCTTCTCGACCAGTGGTGCCAGGGACGGTCCTGCAGACCGCCAGAGATGCTCACCAGGGCTGCACAGCGGCGATGGAAGCAAGAACGGTCCAGCACAACGGCTCAGATCTGCCGTGGCTGCCCTTGTACTCGATGACCCTGCCTCCTCACGCAGCATTTTGCTTGCCCAGAAGTTCCCACCACCTGCAAGTTGCTCTGTGGTTGATGCAACTAATGAGGTCTAACTTCCTACTTTTTTTGCCCTGTTTCCCCATCACCTCCTCTGTATCGCCCGCTCCCGCCACTAATTCACCGTGGCACTCCCACCAGGCGAGGGACAGCATCAACTAGGGCTTGTCTAAAGCCACGAAGCTGCTGACTGTCCGGCCAAGTGTCACCTGCTTCAGAGAAAATAATGGCTAAAACCTTTACTGCTCTTCCAAATCGCTTACTATTTTCATGCCCTGCTCACTGCCTGCTCCCCAGAGCCTGTTGTTTGTTACAGAGACAGGCAAATGTCACGCAGAGAATGACAGTGTCCCGTGTGCTGGATGCCCTCCCCTCCTCCTCATCTCCCTTGCACCGAGCCACCGCTTGTGCCCCTGTGCCAGCTTGTCACCAGCCCCCAGAGCCGACCAGTCACCGAGCGGCTCTGGGTGGAGTGGATCTCAACCTCTCCTCGTGAGCTGGAGGCTTTTCCCCTGCGGGATCCTTTCCCACTCAGGTCGCAGCTTGTATTTTTACTCTGCAGGAGCCAGGCAAGTTTTTCTAAAGCCGGCACAGGGCAGCGTTAGGTAACCACTGCTGCTGTTAGGGGACGTGCTAGAATAAAACCTGCCCACTGCGTTCCTCCGTCTGCCCATTTCCTTTCCGGGCTGGCCTCTGCCCTTGTGGAAAGGCTCTTTCCTACATCCTGCAGCTCATTTTCACAGGACCCCACTGCCTCCACCACAGCCAAACAGCTGCTCCTCAAAACATTCAGCTCGGATGCAGATCATCCTCTCCTGAGGTTACGGGCTAGACCTACGCAGTTTAAAGCCCAGAGAATTTGATGCAGGTATTTCAGCCTTAATCCAACCCCCCGAGATACGAGTGGGGATCAGCAGCACCTTCATCAGGTCACCAGTCTCTCCAGGAGACTGCCAGGGGAGACTCTGGCCACGAGCCTGTCCATGGGGCTGAGACACACAGGGTGATTCAGAACAGGGAGGAAGGCGATGGATAAAGGTGGGAGGCAGAAATAGCAGTACCTGGATGGCTTGGCTACTGCCCACCAAGAGCACCCAGTACTTTAAGACCCTCAACACATGCTGAGCATCACAGGGAAAACAACAACACACCCCTACTCTGAAGCAAGGTCACCTCCCAGCTCCAGACCAGTACCCAGCGCACACGTGCACGCAAAGGACGCAAGCTCCAGCACACCGTGGACTCACCAGCCCACCTCCAACACGAGACGGTCACACGGGATCAGCAGCGCCTGCCTTTGCTCCCCGGCTTGTGGCAGGACCACGCAGCAGAGCTGCTCACATCTCATCAGCTCGGAGCAAAGGCAGGTTCCCGCAGCCTGCCAGCAAGAGCACAATAAACTGCAAACTGAGAAATAAACCCATAGGAGGAGGAAGGAGTATTTATTTGGGCATTTAAAGGGTCTTAATTGGCTCACTGCCACCCTGCATCTTGCCCTGCTTGTGAGAAGGAACTGTATTGTAAGAGATCAGGGAAACGCACAGAGCCCACGCCGGAGCTGGGAACAGCCTTCCTGGAACATGTGGGTACGGACAGGCTCAGACATACCCACGGGCTGGCTTCAGAGAGCTCGGTCTTCAGGGACCGCTGTATCTGGGTCTGACAGTAACGATTAGACTTCGCCTTCCCGCTCAAGCGTGCCCCGAGAGCGACTGGACTTCCCGGTGAGTCAGAGCACGCGCAGGCAAAAGGGGACATGAGTTGCATCATTCATTCACAGGGGTCGGAGAGCCCGCTACGGCCACAGCACAACAGCAACAGGCTGAGAGGATTTAAGTGCCCATATATCGCTCAGCTAAAGGCTGCTTGTAGGGGATCTTTAGGCAGGCAAGAGCAAAGCCAGTCCCAGCGCAGCATCCCAGAATACGATGCCTCCTTTCAGCATCATTGGCTCCCCACAGCCCCGACCCCCTAGGAATGAGTGTCATCGCAATACAAGAGCATTTAAAGTCAGAGAAATGAAAGAGCTGGACACCTTCGCAAACAAAAGCCCGTATCATCCTACAAGAATGAAAGCCAGAAGTAAATAAGGAATTTCAGATTCACTTTTTTTTTGTATCATGCCTTTCAAGCCCCTTTGGCGCTTCGGGGGTGTCTGGGCACTTGGGATGGGTGAGACCGAAATGACCCAGAGCTGTCCTTCACTGGGAAGGACACCCCTGCGGGCTCTGGCGCAGGTCACAGGACAGCGTGAGCTGCTGAGCTTTGGCTGACCTGCTCCAGCACACAGCCAAAAGCAAGTGGTGAGGAACCGTGCTGACAAACCTGCCGCACCACCTCCCCCAAGCGTAACCCCCTGTGTCCCAGGGTCCCCCCGCTCCGTGCTGTTCGGGGCAGACACGGTACATCTAATTCAAAAGACCCAGCGTCCCCGGGCTTGGAGGCTTTTCAGCATCAAGCAGCGGGCCAGCACTATCAGCGATTTGCAGGGTCACGGCTCTGTCATCTTGCAAGCAAGATTGCGATATATCTGCTCCAACCAGTATGCTAAAAGGGGCATTGTCCACATATACAGGGGAGGAGAAAATAAAGGTTGGCAAGGTCAACTTACAGTATGTCTGTGGTACAGGGGGTGGTGAGGGGGAGAGAAGAAAACGCAGGGGAATATCACTAAGCACAGATCACAATTCCATCTACTAAAAGCACCTCTAGTGAATCCTAACGGGGTGGATGGGGAGGGAATAGAGGATCCAGGATTCACTTCGACCAGTGATTACGCTAAAAATAAAACTCTCCTTGTTTACAGAGGGATATTTAAAGGATGAGCTAACGCATCTAAAAGCACACTTTTCTCGGTAGTGAAGACAGCCCTTAGAGGTGTGACAGTGACATTCCCTTCCCCATTTAGGCATTCTGTCTCTTTGACAATAGCTGCTTCAGCCTCCACATTAAATACTGACTTACTCACGGCCGTTTTTCACGTTCTGGTTCTGCACAGTTTGCTGGACGGACCGTGGGACGGCAGTGGTGTACATAAAAGGCAAAAGCTTTGTACACAGTCCAAAGCTGAAAAGCAATGGAAGCTTCTGTATTCAGCCCTTAAAAACATATCGGTGCCAGATAAACAGGCTCCAGAAAAATAAGAAAACACTTAGGGCCAGAGACTCTGAAAAGGGCTGAGAGCTTCTTCCACGCCAGTCGTCATTCAGGGCCCTTCAAGTCACAATCTCTCTGCTTCGCCTTTCCCACTGT
Organism: Rissa tridactyla; assembly: GCF_028500815.1. Lineage (NCBI taxonomy): Eukaryota > Metazoa > Chordata > Aves > Charadriiformes > Laridae > Rissa > Rissa tridactyla. The sequence continues at coordinate 92,209,518 of NC_071469.1, forward strand.
GTAATACTATTTGTCTTTCCCAAAGGAGGGTGGTGGAGTTACTACGCGTAAATGCTTTCAACATAGCTAAAAAACCCCACCCAGTCTCACCCACCAGACAGAATCCTACAGACACCGAGATGAAAAAACAGACCAAGTACTTTTTCAGTAAAACTCCAGGACAAATTCCAGTGGCCGCTCAGTGTCTCAGGAGACCAGAGGGCCAGGGTTTCTTAAAGCAGAAAGTTTTATTCCTTTGATCCGAGACGCTACCCTGCAAAGCAGGGGCTGAGGGATGACTCCTGGCACCGCTCTGTTCACCTCGGATGAACCGCTCCACACGAACAACGGGGGAAAGCTGCACAGCCACAGCTTCACTATAAACCAGGGAAATGATACAGTGCAGGGAAAGATCGGACAGCGCTGCCCTGATTTCTCCAGCATCTTTCCTAAGGCTACAGCCGCTGGCCATTTTCAGCGGCCAGCTATACAGCGAGGCAGACCTTTAGCGCAACCCATCGGGGCTGTTCTCAGAAGTCATTCTAGGAATATGGACTTCAGCACAACCTGACGCGACACAGCCTGTCTGATCCAGCAGCCCCTCTCCAAAGGCTTTACATAATTGGGATAATAGGAGCTAGAAAGCTGCAGTGATTGCAGATATAAGAGGGAGTACTTTTATTTATTTACTTATTACTTCTGGCAGAAGTAGGAAAGATACCGGGTTTTGACTGCTGTAGAGAGAGCACGCTCACACAAGGTGCTGTTCACCCCTTCATCTCTTCTGGTGAGAAGGTGAGCTTCATTTCAAAAGACTCAAGCCACAGAGGGAAGCCAGAGGCTTTCAAAGAGAAGTTTTGCTTTGTAAAGGCAACAGCGGGTCCAGCTTCAGTTATTTGCTCTGTCCTAGTAGTCCCAACGGGCTTCAGGCATGTCACTGAACCTGCTCCGCTGGCACTCACCTGCACCGTCAGGCAATTTCCCCATTACTGATAGGAACCAAGGATAAACCGACTAAAACAACATAGGACCTACAACCTTGTCCGTCCCATCCCCCCCCTTCACATTTTGTGGACATATTCCTTTGATCTCCCGGTCCCAAGTTCCGAGATCCCTCCCAGACATGACTTCTAGATGACGGTAGGAATAAATCCTTACAAAGCAGACATAGAAAGGGATCACGCCAATCCCCGCATAGAACCAGACCATGACGAACACACTATATGTAACAACAACAGCTCCTGTGTCTACAAAGGAAAGGCAGGATGTAGTAAAGCTGCCCTGTGGGCACGTGGTTCTGCCTAAAGCAAACAGTATGTGAATGGAGCCCTAGTACAGGTAAACTGGGGCTTGGCATTTATGATGCAACAGTCTTGGCAACCATCCTACAGCAAAAGGGCTGCAGTTTTCCCAGGTAATGGAACGTGGCCATGGATCAGAGACGGAGTAAAGACAGTGCTCAGGGAGGCTCCATTTGGGAAAAAAAGCAAAGAAGCTGATCCACAGCTCTACGCACTTGTCCTCACTCACAGGGGAAAAAGGGATCCAATTCTAGCAGCAGATGTAACCTGCTGATGGGGTGAAGGGAGTTTGCTCAGCCCAAGATCTTTAGCAGCTTTTCAGGTGAAACGTTTCTAAAATGGATGTAGGAATTCTTCAGGTACTGGCACAGCTGCATTCATGCTTCAGGTGAGGTTACATACCTTGACAGCCTTGCACAATGTCACTTTTGTCCTTTGTTTCATCTCCTATAGGTTTCCCTGGGCTTGACCTGTAGTGCTTCCTATAGAATTCAGTATACAGCTCTATAACAAGGACAAATGTGTGTAAGTATCTTGCTTCAAAGAAATAAACTCAGCTTGCTGCAAGTTATCTACTGATTCCTATTTGTGGTATTACAGGACCAGAACGAAAATGCATAGCAGGGTAGGGAGCTTGTGGAAAGGAAGGGGAAGAATGAAGGGAAATCCTCCACCTCAGTTTCCCCACCAGGAAAACAGGGACTGTAATGCTGTCCATAAACAGAGGATGAATCATCCGATGATTCTTGTTTGTAACTCTCACGTTCCCAAAGCGCTTAGCCCTTACAATTGTAAGACGATGCTTCCATTTACCACCTGCCACTGGATGATGTTGATTTTCTCCTCACAATTAATTACAGAACAGTTTTCGTCTCCTTTCCGTTGCCCCATCCCACAGGAAAGGCTGGTCTTTTCACTCTTCATAAAGTGCACTTGACGGACGAGCAGTTTTCTCTTCTACTAAAGACAGTGCAACCAGGTTTCAAACACAGTCAAGACAAGTTGAGCCCGTGGCCACAAAGAAACAAACCGCAGAGATGACAGCAGCACGTGGCACGGGCACAAAGTGGTCCACATGCTTTAAAGAGCACTGCTGCCTAAGCACGCAAGAGGTTAGACACAACGAAAATAGAGAGTTCCTCCACACAGTACAAACAAGGAATTATGCTATACTGACTACAGTGGTTTAAACCCTGGGGACATTAATGCCTTAGCTATTCACTAAGGTCAAAATACACCCAGAGCTACATTCAGGTAGCTGTGATGCCACAGGGCCTTCCAACAGTCTCAGGTGTCTATTTCCAATAGCACAATCTGATGTGAGAAATACATACAAGTACGTACACAGAAAATGGTTAGGGAAATTTCAGCTCCATAGATAATGAGTGAAGGCTTGTGCCCTGCAAGATGGTAAAGAGAAAAAGCAGAAGGAAAGCAGGTATTTCTTCAAGGACGAGTCCCTGGAGAAACTTAAGAGCCAGGGCAATGGGTCTGTAGAAGGGAAACACTTGGTGGCACATGAGGCTGTTGGAAAGGAGCGCTCGCCCCCAGAGCAAATGTGTCTATATTAAAATCAATGTATAATAATAAACATACCTGGCAACAATTTTCAGCTTCCTTTTTATTTTTCTTCCCAAAACATCAATGCTGAGGAGTCAGGGAATGGGCGCACCCACAAACAAAAGGTGAAAGGAGAAGGCATAGGCTGCCGTACCACCAGAGTTTAAGAGGAGGGATCATCTCCAGACCCACCCCCTAACTGAGACCATGAACTCTGGATGTCTCCAAGAAGCGGCCGCAGACACCCGGAACGTATCACAGCTCCACCTCTCCGCTGGCTTTCAATTCCAGCAAGCCCCTGGTGCTGAAACGGGCTGGGAGCCAGAGAAGTTAGTGCAAAGCGGGAAGATGCCAGCAGTTCGTGATGTAGCACAGCTCCCAGAAGCCATCCACACCCTCAAATTTCCAGAATTCTGCAAGAATAAATTAACAAGCACTTGCTTGCCACCTCTCTCTCAAGGGCTCTGCCAAGCAGCGCAGCAGAGTCAGGGCCAGAAGGCAGCACCAGGATGGCCCGGAGAAGAGCTCAGTGAAGAACGTCATGGTTTGCAGATACTGCAGAGGCTGGATCTCAAGCCTATACAAATGCACCTATCGCTTTGGTACCAAGGTACCATAATAACAGTGATGGAATTTACACTATTCAAATTGTGTGGTACATGAAAAATTACAAAGAATTTATCAATGCTAAGGGAGGTAACTCCTAGACAGTGGTAGAAGTTATTTTATCTCCTTAGAAAGAAGCTTGTGTCTTTACTGTCGAAGTTTCTAGATGACATGATACAGCAATTCCACAAACCAGGTCATTTCAGCACAGGAAGACAAACAAAATATAGACTTTGAAATGGGAGAAAGAGGTATATTCCATTCCCAGCAAATTAAAATGACCACCCCATAGCTATCGTGAGCTAAACAACTTTTCCACCATGCCCACCTCATATGAACTAACAGCAAACAATACTAACTAATATTTTTTGTACAGATGTGGAATAATTACTAAATTGGCCAAGAATACAAAAATACAGCATTGTTCACACATTAAGGAAAGTCATAAAATCAAGAGGCTTCTGAGGTAGAATACAGCCGCAGCTAGCACACGAAGAATGCAACATCTGTGATTCCCTGTACAAGGTTGTTTGCGAAACTACACGAGGGATGGAACGGAACACGCTTGTTCCGTGGCCTTCCCTTGTGACGAACAGCAGATATGGGGACGAGATGGTACTACGGAACTGATAAGCGGCCTGCACGCTACCCGAGCCAACATTTCGTCAAATGTTGATGAAATGCTGTCCTTTTGTGCGAACTTTGCTCACCACAATGTACCAAAACACACCTCCATCCCGGAGGCTATCCGCCCCCGAGGTGCGAACACTCCTCCTTGAATACATTAATCATAATAAAAGTACGTATGACTAAAGTCACTCAAACTCCACTTTGAAGATAAAAAAATAATATAAAAATAGCCCAAGAGAGAGGGGATGTCAGGGAAGACACCATCGCGGAGAATTCCACCGCTGATTTCCGGGACCAGTCGACGGGCTGAGCCTTTCTTCCCCCCCATAGGGACGCCTTTGGGTAAGACTTCGATTACACCGAGCGCTTTCTCGGGGACTTAGAAATTTCTCTAGAGAATCTCTACCCTACATTTATAGCCAGGCTGTATCGTTTATAATTTTGTCGCGCGTTTGTATACTTAGCAATATCTTTATTTGCACGTGCTTTGCAGACAGTGTATTTATCACCGGCAATCCTAAAGAACCTGTATATCTGTTGTTTAAATAAACTGCACTGTTTAAGTAGCTAGTCGTTTCGTTTTCTCACTGAACGCGACCAAAACTACAGAGAGGCCGTGCTAGTTCAGGAGCACGACTAGACTGAAGGTGCAGTCCACTATTAGTGTATCCAAATCGTAGTAGTTTAATACATATTAAACGCGATTGGACTGATAGTGCTGAATTGGGCATCACTCAGAATTTAAACCTAGCCGCACCTAGCCTCCCACCTCGGTGAGGAGTGTTAGAACGCAAGGGGGTTTATCTTCTGCCAAAACCGCTTGGCCCCGATTCACGCAACAACAGATTAAGCCCCACAGACATATCACTGTCCTTGCCAGCTGGTCAGCTGATGGACTTGCAAAACGCGGCATCTTACCTGGCCCTCAATGACATTCACTTATACAGAAGCACCTTCCCGTAGTTGTACTGAATTAGGTTCCACAAATCCACAGGAAGGTGGCTGAACTTCAACATCGAGTGCTAAATCCTGGGTCATGAGCTTCAGGAAAAACTCCAGGCAGGTTTTAGCCTGAATCATGCCACCTATGCCACGCAGAGGGTCAGAATTCAGCTCTGCACGCTGGCTGGCAAGAAACTGCTTTCTCATCCATTGCGTTTGATCTATTGGCCTCAGCCGACACCAGGACTATGAGACTATTGGAATACTTGAAATACCCAGGGATGTTGCTTTGAATTAGACTGACCATGCTGAGTTTCTCTGAAAAAGTTTTCCCCATTTGTCCATGTCAGAAAAGAAAGACTCTGAAGGATCTCAGTGGTAGCGTAAATCATTCAAACAATAACATTTAATGGGACGTTTGTTATGAAAGCCAAGAGAGAGGTGCCAAGAAATGCAATAGTTGCTTTCTGTGTTACAAGAGTTCTCCAAACCTTCATCCATTTCAAGAGAGTCCTGCTAGTGTCAGAGGCTATTTTCATTAATGCTACCCTCTCTAATTAAGCGCGGATTTAAAAAAGCAACTTCAGTCTTGCAACATTAGCCATACAGCAGGGATTCTACAAAGACCCCTTCCTTCCACTCTGATCAAACAAATGCATATTTACTGATACACCTTAGTAATTTAATCCACCTTTCTAGAGGTGGAGAAAAAAAAAAAAAAAAGTCTTCAAAGCTTCACACCCTGCTTGTCCTGGCAGATTAATTCCAAGTAGCAATGCTGCAGAATAAACCCATCTTAGACAAGCGTAAGATGTATTTTGTGCTTGCCTTGCTCACCATCTAATACCTGATGAGCTCAAGATCTACCCACAACTTCACTTTAAACAGCTGGTCAAACAGCCGAACTGTCAAGATTTAAAGTAAAACCTTAATACTAAATAAAGACGTTCCTGCTTTCAACATACGCGATTTCTAGCTGAAATGCTGACACTGAATATTCACTTATGGACTACGGCTATAACTTGGCAAGCATTCAAGACGTGTGTTTATGCACTTGCCAAATCCCGGACTCGATACCTTTCTCCTCCTGTAACTCACTCAGGGGGGTGTCAGGCACTTCGGCTTCCGTATGACATGTGCTATTAGATATGACTCAACTCCGCACTGACTGCTACTAATTCTTCCACTATTAGGCTGTTCATAACAAAAGAGAGGAATGAGAAATATGTGATCATTTTAATGGAATTCCACGCTTGCAGGAGGAGTGCCCAAAATAATATTTCAGGGGCAGCAAAGGAAGTCTAAAGGAATTTTAAAGAAGATTAAAATACTGTATCTTTGGAGGTAGCCGATACTGATGCAGCAATATTGGGGTTATTAGTGCCAGATTAGCATATATAATTAACACGCGATAAAAGGCTTCAGAAGCCAACAATCAAATCACCGATTTGACACTGAAGATCAAGAGCAAAATTATACGCAACTAGCAGAGCTCCTCAAGCTTCTGTGGAGCAGATGATGTTGTCAAGAAATAAGTAAACTATAGAATAACCTGCTATGTAGCACATGGGGTGTGTGGCAGGCTGCAGCTAAGAGTGTGTATACAAAGAACAGTCCAGGCACTTGTGACACACCAAGCAAGAACCAGCTCAGGTCTGGAAGCAGCATTGTCCCTTGTCCCCTTTATCCACCAGGAAATTTACTGTACCACAATTCAAAGAGCTCCCACATGTAGAAAATCTGCAAATTCGCAGGTGGAAACGTAAGGAATATGCCTGTTATCTTTAACTGGATAACTTGACATTTTCCATCTGTGAGCTATTTCTAGAACACATACTGTGTATTATATTGTGCTCTGTGAATTTTAACCGATCTTTGTTGAGATTTATCTGTTCAGACTTAAAGAGGTGCAGCACAAGTGGCAGCCAGCTGTAAAAGAGAATCTGACCCGCTAGCACGTCAAAGATCCACTTCCAACCGGACTTTTGTTCCACGTCACTGTTCAGGCCGTTACCTGGACGCCACCTCTTCAATGGGGGGGGGGGAAGAGACAGGATTAAACAGTTTTACATGATCCTGCTTCTGCTACATGAAGATGGTCCTGCAGCATATATGAACAACAAGTTATCTCAAAACTGCACTTGCTACCTAAATATTCTGTTAAAGTGTTGGGTTTTTTTAATTCAAAATGAAAAAAGAAATGGAGAAAACTGCAGAAAAAGATACAAGTATGTTAGAAGTGCAGTGCAAATGTGTGTTCCACTCTCATGCTTTCTCAAGAGAAAAAAAAGAGAAAACAACAACAAATGTAACAGATTTGTCTACATAGCCTCAAATGTGCACCTGAAACATAAGAGTACAGAATCCTTAGTAGTTTAATTCTTTGCCACATACAATACTGATACTGTAATGCAGATGTCACCAAATACGAAAAGTCAGGACCTAGTAACTGTCCCTCCAGCCTCTATAGAACAGGTAAAATGGGTTTAGATGAGATCCTATTTGGGGGAATTCAAATAACCGTCGGGTTTTCATGCACATGCACAAATTCTCAGCTTCATTAACTTTTTCTGTTCAAAAAATGCTCGGATACCAGATGGACCTTATGTTTTTTACCCCTTAGCATTTGCTTTTACGATTCATCAGTCCTAAAAGCATCAGCCACCCAGTCTTACAGATAAAACAACATGCCGTTTATGAGTTACCTAAGTAACCTGCAGCCTGAAAAGCATGGAGCCAAACTACCTGCCAATTCTTACAACTAGGGAGCACTGGCTGTTTCGCAGCGAACATCAAATAAACCACACTAATGATGAAAAGCTTCACCCATCTTGCTACAGGAAGACTTCCCCGTATTGAATTCCCACATTTTTACACTTGGCAACCATGCTAAGCATTCATGTTGTCTTATGGAAGAGGTAGTCTTGCATACCAACTACCTGTAGATTACAATCTTGATAGCAGAAAATACCTATTTGTGGTTAAATTCTACTTACCACCCACCTTGTTTTCTTCAGCACCTTCAGGGGAACAAAATCCCCCTCTTCCAACTATTTTTTCTTTCAAGGCTGTGATTTATTTAGTTTATCTTAATGCCTAAGAATTCAATTTCTATACTTCATGGCAGCAAACATGGAACAACACATTATTCATTCAACTGTTCAACAACAGTAACACTCAAAGTGGAAACAAATAACTTTTCTTCTTTCTCCTCTTACTAGAAACCATGCAGTCAATTGAATTTTATGTTGAGATACAAACTTTGCAAAGAATACAGCCGGTACTGTTCTAGACGGCTGGATTTTGACTACATAATAAGTCAACTGTATTCCAGCTCGGGGCCCCAGATTTCCCTATTCCTTCCTGAACTGTTCTTCCCCTCTTTGAGATAACTCGTTAAGGTATGCTCTCGAGCGTATGCACAATTAAATAGGCCATTTTTCCTACCCTAGGGCTCTTGGAAAAAATTAGTATCTCACTGGGTAGGAGTATGTCTGGAAGAACCCTGTAACAAAGCCGCCTGTTGGTCCATAGAAGCTTTCTGTGACTCGCTAAGTCCTTGGACCAGATTTACTTCATTTATTGTTCCTCGTTCGTGATGTGGTTTTGGCACCAAACAGTAGAAAAGCTAACTCCAAAAATCAAAGTTACAGAAAACTAACTTGCCGAAGGCAATGCATGATGAACTAACCTTTTGTACCAAAGGAGACAAACAAAAATTTAACTCAAAGCATAAACAAAATAGTAGCCAGCGGTGTGGGGGGAGTAAAGTTTAAAGAAGAAACACATGGAAATGACGCAGATTTGTAGAACCAGCAACTTTTTCCTTGGCATTTCCAGATAAAGGTTCAAGAACAAATTCTGCTTCAGGAAAACTGCTAATTGCTAGCAAAAGAAAGTTGGAGACGCTTACATTACTTATTGGAGAAGCCTAGGTGGGAATGAGACCTGGCATCAAGAAATTTCATGCTGCAATCCACTCTGCAACGGAACAGATCTCGCCATGGGCAAGTCTACTTTACCCCTCTATTTGTTTTCTGATCAGTAAAATGGGAAGAGAGACACCTCGTCTCACGTATTTTGGGAAAGTTCCTGCAGGTGAAAAGTTACTTATTATCAGAAACACATTCTCGAAGGTTTTGACAACTACAGTATGTTCTTGCACAGCAAAATTTTCACATAAACTAGTAAGAAAGTCCATCTAATCAACTCTCTGTTAGCTTCTCAGCAAATAACACGGACACCACATGCATACATGCCCCTTTTCTCTGAAAGAAGAGAAACCATATTGCAGACTGGCAGGAAAGCACTAAAACTAGATTTTTCACAAGGCCCCACTTGATGCAAGAAACCCATCAGCAGAACTATCTGTAACCCCGCTACAGCATTCTTAGTTGGGCAACTGTATTTCCTTAATATATGCACTCCACTTTGTTAAAAACTTGGATGGGAAGTCCACACACCAGTATACTTGCCCTGAGGTTCCTAAAAATTTATCTGGGGAGTAAGTTTAGATCTTGCCCAAAGAAAGTACACTTTGCTGCCCTGTCGTTTATCTTATATCTGCTAGCTAGTCATATGATGTACTCGGTCAGTTTGTGTATGAAGACATTTACAGCCAATCTATCTTCCCATAACGACCATGTGCCGCAACTTTTGAATGCCTGTGATCCTCAGAGGGTGAAGGAATCTAACACTATCTCCCTTTGGAGAGCACGAACAAGCAGACTTCTCTTCACAACCTCAAAACGGAAAAAAATAAAACCAGATCATCTGACTGCAACTTTGTACAGCAAACAAATGCTTTACAAAGTCCTGACAAAAAAATTGGATCCTCTCACAATATACACCTTCATAATGACAGGACTACTATCGGAGTGGAACACAGACTGACTATGAAATTAGGGGAGAAAGGCAGAAAATGGTCCTATATTTAAAGAATGAGGAATTTGGATGGGGTTACTTTACTATCACCGGAGGAATGGAAAATGGGGCTTCACTAGCAGAACCGCAGACTTCAAAATACCAGAGAGACGATAAAAACTGCATCAGGAGAGTTGCATGCGTGTGCCGTGGCAGGCATCAGTGGCGCTAAATTCATCACAGCATGACTGAACCGCTCTGCAAGGCGACGCACATCTCACGAGATACGATGTTTGCTAGCAAAAAAACCCCCAAACAGGTTTCCAGCATATCATCGGTGCACATACACACGAGAAACGTCTCATCTCAGAACTGGTGCTGAAAACAGCCAGGCGCTGACTGCGGCACAGGCCACGTTCAGCACCAGTTGCTCATGACAGGTAATTTCCCAGCCGCACGTTACCCCGTTATCCTCCCCTGTGTCTGCACACAAACCCCCGTCCCAGCCACCGCGGCCCCCCAGCACTGCAGGGCTCCGGGGGGATTTTACCCTGCCTGAACACGCTCCTGCCGCAGGGCACGAGAAATCCCATTCCAGCGCACAGGCAAAATGCATGCTGCGTTTATCGCACGCTGCTCCCCGCATGGCCAGAAAACAAGAGAGACTCGCCAGCCCGTAACCAGCAGTTTGGAAATTTTGTGCTCAATTTATTTGGGATGGGGCCACATTTGCTACTCACGCTATTCAAAACAGCCCCTGAAAACCCCAATGTGCAGCCAGGTTAGCACAGGATGGTGCACCTCTTACAAAGCAATGGGCAGCTGGCTGTTTGGGCTGACTTTTAGGGGAAGGCAATGGCGAGCGGGGAGCCACGTGGGCAGCTGGAAGAGGGTGTGCGGGTACTTACGGACACAGAGGCAGGCCACCAGCTTGGCAGCCTCATCAGGCACCGGGCAGGTGGGGAAGATGGGCTTAAGAAGGTAGGTGGCAAAGACCAGAGCCACGATGTACTGCGAGGAGGGCCGGATGATGAGCAGCTCTATCCAGAGCTTGAGGAAGGCGGGCAGGGAACCGTAGACCTCCAGCATGTAGGCGTAGTCCCCGCCAGACTTGGTGATGGTGGTGCCCAGCTCAGCGTAGCAGAGGGCACCCACGATGGAGAAGGCCCCGCAGACGGCCCACACCACCAGCGACAGCCCCGGCGAGCCGGCCTCCCGCAGCACGCCGGTGGGGGTGACGAAGATGCCGGAGCCGATGATGGTGCCCACGATGATGGCCACGCCGTTGAGCAGCGTGATGGAGCGCTGCAGGGTCACCCCCTCGCCCTCGGCGGAGGCGCAGGGTGAGGGCGAGCGGGCACAGCCGTTCTCCTGCGCCCCGCCGCCCGCCGCCTCCAGCATCTTCTCCATCGCCTGCTTCTCCTCCTCCTGCGCCAGCGAGGAGGCCGAGCCCGCCGGGCTCCTCTTCTTCACCGCCGTGCTGCTGCTGCCGCCGCCACTGCCCGACATGGTGGCGCGGAGCGGAGCGGGTCGCGGAGCGGAGCGGGGCGGGGGCGGCCGGGCGCTCCGCCGCCACCACCATGCAGCCGCCCCTTTTGTTACGGCGGCGGTGGGCGGCGTGCGCTGAGCGCCTCCCGCTTAGGCGGGGAGCGCGGGCCCGGCCGCCTTTCCGGGAGGAGGAGGAGGAGGAGGAGGAGGAGGAAGGTTGGGGGGTGTTGCAATGCTCCCGGTTTGAGCCGGCAGCCCCCCGGGAACAGGCCGGTCTCTTTCGGGGCGCGGGCAGCTCGCACGACACACAAACACACACACCCCCCCCCCCGCGCCCCAAGGGAGAGGGGGCGCAAAGGCACCGAAGCGGCCCCCAACGGCTCCCGGGGGGCTCCCGGCTGTCGGTCGCCAGCAGGGGAGGTTTGTTGCCATTCATTCTCCCGCTTAGGCCGGGCTGCGCGTTCTTACAAAGGAGAGACGTATCTCTGCGTCTGCGTGGGTAAACCTCAATTTCTGCAAAACCCGCGTCTCCCACTGCCCCCCCCCCCCCGCCCCATCAGTGCCCTTACCGCACTCTTCTGTTCCACACGCTCACACAAGCGCAGGCCAAGGCCCAGCTGCTGCATCGCCTGCATTTCTGCAGGGGCACTGCAGAAATGTGCCTGTCATTTCAGATGCCAAGATCACCAAAAAGACTTGTTTACAAAAAAAAAAAAAAAAAAAAAATTCACCAGTCTGGCAAGCATGCAGGCAAGAGGAACAACTTCTAGCATTCTATTACATACCTCAACAAAACATAAGTTTTGCACCCAAGGAGACTTACTTGGATACTTCATGGAAGTGCCTAAGGAACAAATTCTTCAACAAATTCAGATTCTCTCTTGTCCTGGTGGGACAGGAGATGAGTTCAGAGGCTAAAGCCTGGAAGCCCTGTTTCTCAACAGCAATCATTCCCACTGGGAGGTGGAAGCAGTACCTTTGAGGAGCTGTTTCTCAGCAAGTGATTAGTTGGTGTCACACAAGGAGTCGTGCCCAAGCTCTGAAACCCAAGGTCCGTGTCCTTCCTCCCTGGACCATCCTCCTCCTTGCAAATTTCAGACACGCTTCAGTAGGGTGGGTCAGGTTTTCTGCAAGATACCTCCGAGAAGCGTGAAACATGCATTCTGGGGAAAGATGGCACATTTTAATAACATTTTCAGGCATCTCGCACTGGTAATTGGCATCATGCTTCTTCCAACCATTAGAGGAAGCCTGAGCAGCCCCTTGAAGTGCTGATCAGAACCTGACACCTTGTGGCTGTTAGCCACAACAGCCCAGAGCTGTAACACGGCCTCCATCACTTCTCGATTTATAGAAGCATCCGTATTTAGGGAGAAAGCTTAGACAAAAATTACCTTTGCGCCAAGCATGTTTTTCTCATCTTCAAAGAGAAATGGGATCCTGAAGAGATTTCAAAGACTATGAAAATTAATTAAAAATAAACAGCAAAACATATTTATCACACAGTTTTCCTGAAACCCCAAAAGCTTTTCTTTAGCCTACCAGCTTAACGTTAGCCCCATCGCGGAGGCTATATGGCTGTAATCTAAACCGACTGTTTCTCAAAGTAAGATTTACCAGCATTTATTTATTACTGTGTTTCATACTTTATCCTAGGCAAAATGTTCACAGGACCACAGAATCAGAAAAAAAAACTGGTTACCTACAACATACGGGATTGTCTCTGTGTTCGCCTCATTACCTCAGGATCCAGCAGACAGGACTGGAAATAAGATGTATGTTTCCAATATTTTCGGATGAATGCTTAAACTCAGTTGTATAGTTGGGTGAACAGAATCACTCATCGGTGGATTTTCTTCACCAGTGCTCTAGACTAACTTCTTACCTTAAGGCAAATAAATTAACTGCTTGATTGTTGGCATTTTAACACCTGATATCAACCTAATTCACAGAAATTTCCGTTGACTTTCAGAAGAACGGGACCAAGTTATCTTTTTTCTCTCTGCAACCAGTTCTTCCGAAAGGGAATTTCTTAGTAGACTGACAGCTTAGAATTTGCAGACTTCAGCCTCAGTTTTGACAGCATTTCCATTTGGAAATCCTGGGATCAAGCAGCAGTGGAGTAGCAGCCACTGAACTACCATATTTAAAGTCAATCACATACTTGCCTGCCTTGCAAATTAATCAGTCGGAGTTAATTCTGCAACTGTTTCTCCATTTGTATGGCTGAGAAAATACCTGCTCATATAGTGCTTTATATCTTCAAAGCACTTCACAAATGCTAAGTATTATTATCAGTTGTGAGCACGAACATTAACTCTCTTAGGCCCCCAAGTTATTCCGCTGAATCTTTGAAGACTATTTGATTATACAATCAGTTCTCCATGTGCTAATACTCAGGCACTTCAAGTTTGTCACATCAAAAAGAAAGACGGAAAGAATTATTTGTCAGAAAAACAAATAATTACCAATATCAGAAGTAAATTGGCCATTTGTTAGAAGTAATGTGTATGTTCTTAACCATTTATCGGGAGAGCTGCCTTGATCAAAATAAGACAGCCTGCTGGAACCAAATAAGCCATTTCTTTAGCAAACACCTCAGCTATACTAATACAGGACCTTATAAGCTTTTTTGTTGGGTAAATGGCAGTGGTGGTAGCTTCTAGAACCCTTAAATATTTGTAATAGTGGAGCTGGCCTCACTCTTAACCTGTGCCACTCTTTCTTCATACTGAAATGGCTTCCCTACCACAAAGGGTACCAAAGAGCACGGTTTGGGGGGCCTTGTATAAAAGTATCACCTACAGTTATTTTAGGGGGTGAATTCCTTAACCAGGAAAGTAATCTCCTACTTTGCCCATCAAAAGAAGTGGAAGCTTGTTTGAATGAAGTGAGCTAAGCATAACATATCTATATGATATCTAGACTCTAAGCACGGCTAAGCAGTGAGACTGAGAAATTAACGCTTAGTTCACCTCATCAGCCATAATAAAGAAAAGGAATCTATATTACTCAAAGTTCTCTTCAGGTTACTTGATAAGATTCTTGTAGCCACTGCCACTACACGTGAAACTCTTGAGAGTTACACCACACATCAGATCAACATTCAGATTTATCAAGACCAATTACACAAGGGAAAAATGAGCTTAGTCAAACAGGTTGAGTTTAACGATCAGCATCAAATTTAGCAAATATCTTCAAAATTTGGAATCCCAGTTTAGACGGCATGCTGCATCTAGCTGAATGTAACAAAAAAATTAGATATCCTTCCATCACTACAGCAGCAACAGAGAGGTCATTGTTCTTTCATTTCAATTATAATACAGTTCAGCAGAGTCTTTCATGGCTTTTAAGTATCACAGAATGTCTGACATCTGATTAGACTCCATTTATAATGACCTGGTTCATTCTCAAGGAGGAACTGTATTATTTTCTTGACAAAGAAAAAAAAAGTACTTTTTAACTTGGAGAGCTTAATTACACAATGAGATACAGACACAGGTTTCTCTGTGTTTCTTTATTGCATAGTCGCACGCTAATGTAACAGTTTAAAATCCAGCAGCTAGAAGTTTCTTTATATCAGGTAAAAACTGAGAAAAAAGGCCTGTATCCTAGGAGAACAGAATGCATTCCCTGTTACATATGTTGTCTGCAAAGACAATTATTTCAGTAAATTATGATTAGGCAGATAGCATACATTAAAATACACAATGTAATAACTGCCACGAAAACAAGATGCACAAAGAAAAAAAAACACAAAGATGTGCCAAGAAATACAAGTTAAGGCATTCAAACTCAAGGCATTCAAATTTTAAAGCAAATACCATTGACTATGAAGTTGAGCAGAATAAGGGACCCTTCCTCAAAAGTAAGCCATGTAGAATTCCAGTACACTAAAACTCAGCAGATTTTCGTGAGATCAAAGCAATCTCCATTTCTACAGCTTTCAAAGCCAAAAGATACACTCCTGTCAGACTTTTGCGG
Organism: Rissa tridactyla; assembly: GCF_028500815.1. Lineage (NCBI taxonomy): Eukaryota > Metazoa > Chordata > Aves > Charadriiformes > Laridae > Rissa > Rissa tridactyla. The sequence goes on from NC_071469.1 coordinate 92,224,871, forward strand.
TAAAAATACCAACGCAAACCATCCACGACAGAAGACAAGAAAAGGCTGGTCAGGTATACGTGGTGGCATACACCTGAAGTGCACTGGTGTGAAAGTTCTGGAATGTGGGAATATGCAGCAAACATTCAAACACCAAATGAAGTCATTCCAGCTATAAAGTCACCAAGAACAAGCCTTCTGATAAGAGCAATATTTAACAGAACATAGATGCAGATCTAAGTTCAAAAACCTTCTACTCCCTTTTCAGTAAGCTGTCCTTAAAATAACTTCTATTACAGTCTTTAATTCCTCGTACACACTGCCACAGGAATGCTTCTCAGTACAGTATTAAGTAACAGAAGTGACTACGATGCAAGAACAAGTACAAATGTGTGCTTTGACCCTTTTGTATTGTACCATTTGAAAGAAGAGCCTTAAGACTCCTATGCAGACACCTTTCAAACAGAGTTTAACTTAGTTGTGCAACATCATTACAAATATTAGCTCTAGTCTAACAATCAAATCATTTCCCCCACACGCAACCGGCAAAATATGGGAAAAGAATTATATCCCATCTCCTGTTTCACATACCCATGCAGGCACACGGTATTATTTTCCTTGAAGTTAGCTTTTACAATGCCAATACAGTCGTTGTAACATAACAGTTAAAAAAGCTCCTCCCAAAACCTTTCTGTTCATTTCTAAACTGCTAATTTCAACAACAATCCGCCCTGCAACTGAGATACTGCCTATCTTAACCAGAGATGCTAGAACACTAACATGTAAATGCAAGACACAAAACCCAGCAAAATAACTGTAACAGAAAATCCCTGTAAAACTTATTTTTGTAGCACAGTAGAGCTAATCCTCTCTGTGTTGTCCCTGTTTCCAGATATTTGAAATGATCAGTGCTGAAACTGATTAATTTTATATCCGCATAGATTCTGCGGACCAGGAACATAATAAAAAAAAAATAAAAATCTGTGTGATGGTACCAAAGACTGTATAGTTCAACTGAGATGGTAAAGTTCAACCAAGTTGGTATAGATGATAGAATTCTACAGAGTTCAGCCAAGATGGTAAGGTTCAACCAAGCAGTAAAGGCTTGTGAGAGGTAATGAAACTGAAGACATATACTGCCATGTTAAATATACTATATAGTAAAAATAAGTATACTACACTGGGATAGGAGAGAGATTTTCTTACACTTATCACGTAGAGACACTCTAAAGTTACGTGGCCACATTTCAAATTGGCAAAGGAGAAAGGCACAACTGTTGCAACGTAACAACAGCCTGAGGTAGAGCTATTAAGGAAGAGAAGGCATGACCTGGGCACTTAATTGGTTAAACCAAAAAATTCAAAAGCCTTAAAATCATCAGAGTCACACTAAAAAGTGTTAAAGTGCTTTTCAACAGAACGCTTGGACTTGGGAAAAAAAAAAGTATCAATTCTAAAGTTCTGAATTTAGCGTTGACAAGCCAGTGTCCTGGCATTACTTGTGCTGAACTACACCAGCAACCAGGACTTTGCTTACTGGCAGAAGCAGACCAAGTAACATCTCTTCTCCAAGACGACTCCTCAAATACAATCAATCAAGATCATGTCATGGGTTTACAGACAGACCTTCTCTTCTCCAAGACGACTCCTCAAATACAATCAATCATGTCATGGGTTTACAGACAGACCTGCTCCTCATCAGAAAATCTGACCATACATTCGGTACATGAATTTCATGCACAGGCACACTGTTAAATATAGTACAGCATAAAAAGCCAGTGAGAAAGGTGCTCGAGAGAAAATGATGGCAGTACTATGCTTCAGAGGTAGAAGATACTTGTGGCAGTTGGACCGTAAGTCTAGGATAAGGCTCCAGAGCTGGCACTTTACACAACCATTTCATCTGGTCCACAAATAAATTTCAACCACCACTTAACTTCGTTACCATAAGGTGCTATAAATACAATCTGGTCTCCAGTTGTCCTAAAGCTAGATAACTCTTTTCATAAGAAAAGTACATCTTCAGACAAAACTTTGAAGAGAGTGCACTGGTGCTCCGTGAGTTACTGAACGCTGCATTTTGTCCATAGTCTCCTAGCACTGGATCAGCTTTCAGAAATTGTTTGAGTTCCCCTCCTCCGCCCCCAGCTCCCATTGGGAGGGTCAGCTGGGGCTTATCTAATTTTGCTTTCCTTTGATGTGATCAGTTTCGCGGGATCAATTGGACATTTTCGCCTAATTTGCTGCTCTTGCCAATCTTGAGATATTGGTGAATTCTCTTCTGCTCTCTCCTCCTGGTACATTATTAATACAGAAAAGTAAATGCTGCCAAAGCTAAAAGCTTCTACATTTGTTATAAGGTTTTAGAAAAAGTATTCTGGCTTGTGGTGTAGAGAAAGTGGACATTTTGTGGCATCCATATCAAACGTGGATCAGACAGTCAATAGAATGGAAAGAGGGGAGATTCTATAAGCTATTTTTTCCCTTCTCCTCTTGTCATCCTAAGCACCAAGGAAAAAGGAAGAAGATAAAAATGTCTCTCTATATGTGACTAGATTCTCTAGTTCTCTTTCCAAACCTCTGAAACAATTACACAAAAGGACCCAATTAATACTTTTCACTTCATCACACTTCCTGCTTGCTAACATGTTTTTCGTTGGGATTATCAATTCATGCCAGTCACTGAAAGAGCATTTGAAGAGACACTGAACAATTCAGAAAAGAAGCAGGAGAAGAGGTCACCTGCCCTTATTTTTCCTTTAACTGTCAAAATAATTCCTTATTGATCCCTGCTTTAAAACAAGTCAATTTGTTAAGGATTAATATTATTTACTACTTAAAAAAGCAAACTAAAAAAACCCATAGCTTCTCTACTGGAGGTCAAACATCGCTTAGCAGAACTGAAACTGCCTGGCTGTGAAACGGAACGGCATACACACACTGCAGAAAAAGGAAAAATAATTAAAAAAATAACGTTGCAGTCTGGACTGACATTTCATGGATCATCTATGGCCTGATCTGCTCAGCATGGTCCTTGGGCTGTACTTCAGTATTCAAGAGATGCCTGCTTTGGAAGGATGAACGGACGGTTCTGTTCATTAATGGCTGAAGAGGGCGAAAGTTGTCTACCATTCTCTTTTCTTCTTCACCATCTGAAGTAAAGAGCAGCATCCGAAATGCCTCCAGCTGAGGATGAGAAATGTCCGATTTTGTGACTTTACTAACTGAGGAATTATTGGAGTTCACAACAAAACACAATAATTCATGCTTGGAAAAAAAAAAATAATCAGAGGTACTATTACATTTGCATTCTGAGAAAGTTTAGCACAAACTTCTGCCACATCTTTGTCACCTGCTGGTAAAATTTATGCCATCATCTACATCAATGCAGAAGATGAACTGTCATTTGCCATCTTCAGGCAAACTCAATCTCAAATGTGGCATGTCTGAGACAGAACCGATTCCCATTCAAACACTGGAACATATGCTATCTTTAAATAAGTCTCTCGAACCTTCTTAATTTACACTCTTCCTGGAGTTCTGTTATCTTATACAGACATGCATATGCTGGCACCCAGAAAAGAGAGAACCTCAACAAGCCACAGTCTACGTAGTTGTTGTTCTTAGTGGTTTATAACTGGGGATTAAAATAAAGTATGCAGCAGATCAGCTTTTAATGCTCACAAGGGCATTACAATGTTAAGTAAACTATGAGCCTTTTTATGCCATAAAAGAATGAGAGAGAAGAAGAGCCAAGGGAAAAAAAAAAAAAAGAGAAAAATTTTCAATTGAAGAGCGATACACTATGCATTCAGTTCTCTCTGCTCTGTTAACAATCTTCAGTTCTTCCTGTCCTGTTCCTTTATGTAAACTAAAACATTAAGATGACGTACATGCCTATTCTTCAGTTAGTGTTCCTTTGGAGCACGACTTTCTAGATGGACTAGCTCCATGCAAAAGTCGTATTAAAAAAAAAAATAAATCAGTATTTTGCCTCATGTTGTTGGACTCGTACTTCATTTTTAATCAAAGCTTCAAAAACCAGGGACTATGCACAGATAGCTTTCAGTACCTCTTAAACCATGAAAAAATGGTAGATTTTTTGGCGCTGTTCATTTTTACTTGCTTTGCTACAATCTCCTAGACTTTTTCTATACTGTAATGCCCCTCAAAGTACCCCACTCCTTGGAATAGACAAAAAAATCCTGACAACTTCCAACAAAGTCCACAATTGTAGTATAGTTCTAGTGAGTCCTCCTTCTGACCATTTTCTACTTGTGCCTACATCTACCAAGCAATAACATGAACTACTAAAATTAAAAGCAGTAGAGGGCATATGGAGACAAGTTTGGGTTGGTGTCAGAACAGACTATTGACCACAAGCTTCTCCACTTGAAATAACTTCTGTAACACAAACATTTGCTGAAACCTCTGTTTGTCTGTCCTTTTTAAAGGGGAATAAAAAAAGAGGAATTCAAGGACAGTACAGCCAAATACAGAGTAAACATGCCTGCAAAGGCAAAGGAGAAAACCCAGTGGGCTTCGCTTTATCTCTCGCCATCAGAATGGCATGTGAAGGACTCAGAGCCACCCACCATCCCTTCTGTACCTTCGGAGCCCGCCCCAGGGAAGAACAAAGGATTAGCCCTTGCAGTCTCTCCAAAATTTCTGTGCAAATGCACACAGCTATCAAGAATATGCACAAAAGGTCATAGTTTGGAATTTCACAAAACCTGCCCTTTCTCCTCCCTTCCTACCACAAAAAGGGCTGTGTCCTGGTAAAGAGAGCAAAATTATGCAGTGTTCCAGTAAATAACCATAGAAGTTTTCAAGGGTCAGCTTCCAGCATAAGGCATTGTTAATCAAGATAAAACTCTACTGGAGAGCTGGAGAGCATACTGAATAGGTCTAAAGTCTTTCAATATTAGCTGTTGTTAATGTCAGGACACCTCCCCAGACAAATACTGGGGGTGAAGCAGCCACTGATCTCTGTGTATTCACAGACAATTACTGGCACTGGTAAGCAACTACCATTGTGCATCCTCCCCTTCGTGGCAGCAGGCAGTCAAACAGGTATGGTATGATTTGAAACGTAAGCATGAGTTTTACCTGATTCTCATCAACCTCTATAGGCTTCTTCTTAATAATCCATGTGACCGATTCGGTAAGTGGGGGAGTAGTCAAAGAGCCTGCATAGGTCCAATAATCAGGGCATGAAGGTATCAAACAAGAAGGATCAAAGACATCAAACTCGATAACAGTGTCCTAAGGCCCAGAAAAAAAAATGACAGATTTAAAAAGATCTTAACAATGAGACTAAGTACTGTATGTGTTATATACGCATATGCAAAATTAGATATTGTGAATATTAATAATGATCTACATAACATAGTAATTTAAAACCCCATAAACTTGTAAAAAATTGGTAAGCTGGGTTTAATGTATAAGAGGCATATAGTGAGTAGACAAAATTTAAACATTTCCGTTGTCCCCACAAGCCATTAGGAATTCAGTGCAGAAGAAACAAGGAGCGTGAAGGAGCAACTGACTACGTCTTTGTGGGAGCTAGAAGCAAACAGGAAAAAGAAAGAATAAATGGTGGAATAAGTTCAGGTAGTTCTGACATATAATTAATAGACTGCAAACAGTAGCGCTTTTACTTTTCACGACGTGATTTTAGGCAGCAGGGAGAGGGAGGGGGACTAAAATTTTATTTAAATCCCATTGCGTATTCTTGTCTCCAGAATGTGCACTCCCACAAGTGAGATACCAGACAGCACATAGGAGCTTCAGAGCCTAGATTTCCTACACAAACATTTTACTTCTGGGGTACTTCCAGGATACACTAGCAGTGCAGGAAATGAAGATCCTGTTTTTCCTTAGATAGGCTTTATTGGTTCCCCACTGAGAATGGGAAATGTTAGAGAATTTTTCAAAAATAGGGAGTTGGACAAGAGATTCTAGATGGGAGCTTTCACCTGTCATGTACGAGAGGAAGGTGCAAGAACATCAGAACAGGTATTATCTGACCTTCCTCCTCCTCCTCACCAGGGTGCTGTTCCTCAGGGTTCGGTACTTAAGTCAGTGATAACGCTGGCAAGGCAGCAAAAGTTTTCAAACGTTTTAAATAAAGTGCTGATGAGTTGCTGGGTGACTGACACCCTTTGGAAGTGAGATCTCTTTCAGAGCAGCCCACATGCAGCTTGATGAGCCTAACGTTTGATACTACTTGTTTGGTTTTCTTTTTAAAAAAAGATCTTTAGTTTCTTTCAAATTCATATGCTGTAAATTATTATCTTCTCATAATGGATGTATATTCACAGATTTTTGTGGGTCATTTTGGCACTGAACTGACTTGTTTGGCATTTATCTGGCAGAATTTGCACTGCACTGCCATAAATACTTTGTTTTATTTGGATTAAAAAAATCCTTACTGCGATAAATAATGGCACAGCAACTTCAACTGGATGTGCTCACACGCCAGCAAAATTCTTGATGTGTGGTTTTCTTGTGTACTTTCAAAAAGGAACGGGCACTCAGAGGAGCGTGAGCTGCTTCTGAGCACTATCAGAGATGCAGCACTCCCTCTCCTGGCAGAAGTCATAAATGAGCTATGAAGAAAGCGTCTCATTCCCCTCGCAGAAAGCTTACAGTTTAAAAAAAAAAAAAGGCAAAACATAATCTCCTCTTCAAAGAGAGTTCCTTCCGGTTAAACAACATACAAAAGCTAATCCAGTGTCATAGGTTTTCATAGAAGCAGAAGGGCAAGCTTCAGTGAAGTCAAGCATTAAACATGTGCATGCCCATCTACGGGGATACAATCTCAAGAGCATGATTTCTTAAATCAAGAGGTTTGGAAAGCTTAAAGTATAGAATTCCTCCTTAATAATTAGCTTTCTGCCCCTTCAGTATAATCAGCAATTCACCCAATGTGTCAGTCAGGTCCCCTGATGACATCTAAGGAAGAAAGCATTTATTAGTGTTTTGCTATTCTCAAAGTATCCTTTAGGTTGAATGACTGCGTTAGTTTTGCTGCGTGATAACTGGTGGGACGCTTAAAAATACTTACCTTGTGTTTAACTGCTGGTAAGGCATCAACCAGTGTCTGCAGCCCTTCATGATGTGCTCCTAGCTGCAGAAGACAGGTAGGAGTTAGAGAATCATTAAGCTGACATTCTACATTTCTACCTTAATCAGTAGTTTTTGAAAACAACAACAATCTAGAGGTATTTTGTCCTAAATCAGTTTTAACAAAATAAAAAGGCATCATTACAGCTTATTACACAAAGTGAAATTACCTTTAAAAACACGCCAATAACAGCCAAGCCGTTACCTTCCATCACAGCTTCTTCAAAAGTTGGGTACACAACTGCATTCCAGTGTACCAAATGCAACTGAAATATAAATGAATCAGAAATCAACACATGCACAGAGCACAGTAATGATAGCAAGAAACTTGGCTTTTGATCTTTTGGTCCTTGACAATTTGAGACACTGCAGTGAGCTACCTCAGAAATCAAACACCACAAAAACGAGGACCAAAATTTTATTGGAAAATAATGGTGCTTCCCTTCTTTTTTTTTTTTGTTGTTGTTTTTTTTCTTTTTTTTTTAAACAACAGCCAAAGACCCATAAACTATATTTCACACATACAAAAGGGATTTTGTCTGTGGGAGACTGTGTGGGTTTCTCAGACCATAACAGCAGCTTAATCTGTATTTTTCCCCATTGGCTTCATCCTTTTTATTGACTCTTTTTCTGCCTTAGTAGTTACTTAATCACAAAAGTTTTGCTACTTTAATAATCGCTTACAAGTGGAAAACAGAAGATAAAGTGATCATGATAACCACTAAATTACCACAGAACTCTGCTGTACATTATTCTAATGACTTTAAGAAACATATAAAAATATTGCTGTAACTGGAATAAACTTTCTATCATTAGCCAAATCTCTGGGGTCACATACACCAGACAGTTATTGTATACAACGTAAGCAGGACCAGACTTCTTGAGTTACAGGTATAGGTGTGAGAATTAAATAATCTTCCATTTTCTCTTTAAATACTTTTTTTAAAGGGGTATTCAATATATGCTTTATTTATTATAACTAAACACTTGCAGAGAAATAAAGTGATTTTAAGGCAGCTAAGGACTGGGAGATTTGGAGGTCCACTACAGACAGCAGCTGAGATGCAGTGCATTCACCATGCTCCCAAGAAAACAGATCCTACACCTTATGAACTCTTAGCTCACTGCAGCTCAGAGGCAAAGCACTTGCATTTGGTTTTTTTTGGTTTTGTTTTTGTTTTTTTTAATTGAGATCTGAGCTTGCATATTTACCTCAGTATTTGCTGTCCGCCTGATCTGCACCACGTTAGCTGGGACCTGGGAGTTCATTAAGACTTGAGTGTGCCCTCAGTCTGCTTTCTGTCTCATCGTTTTCCCCTTTAAAAGGGGGAAGGACAAGCAGAGTTGTGCCACTCCATCTAGACAGAGCTGGAATAGCAATGATACTTTGCTGCCTGCCATTGGCTTGCCCGGCAGCTACCCCTGGGGACATTCAGGGAGAAGAAAACATTACTGAAACTTTCAGTAATGGGGCCAACGTTCAATTTTAAGACTGTGTTCTTCTCCAGAAAACACAGTGAGCATGAACTTCCTAATGCAACAGTAGATGAGCTGTGGCACCTACCAGGTCTGATCCGTAACAGTAAACTGCAATTCTTCAAATAGGGAGTTTTCTATCACGCAGGATAGTCACAGACAGTCTGAGACCCAACCCCCAGTCCCCACAAGTGTTTGCACTGTTCAGCATTTTATCTCATACCTCTGCTGGGTAAAATTTACTGTCAACTGTGTGTTCTGAACCCCACTCGTTTATAGCTCCCCAATGGAAATGGAACTGCTTTAGCCTGTATTGGTTTTCCAAGGGACCTCCAACGATTACTAAAAAACAAAACAAGACACACATTAATAAACATGATTTAGAATTGTCCAGACAAGTAACACAGCAAGATCCTACTTGAAATAAGTTTGCCCAAGGAAGAAATCAGCAACTATGTTAAATGAAGCAATCCCCTATTGCTTGGCTACTTTTACAATTTAATTTGCTATGACAAAATTGTTCAAGCAAACACATCACACTTTTTCCCTGCAGTTTGAATCAACTATATCAAATTGAAGATGATAAGCTAAATAGTCTCCTCATCCATCTCCCCTCAAGGGAACTACTGGTTTTTTCCAATTCACATAAAGTTTGTCAGAGTCATGGTGATTACATGTTACGTTCTGTGCTCTTCTCTTCAAGCAAGCACATGAGAACTGCCTTACGAGATGCAACACGTATGACAAAGCAATGGATGTATCTATTAAATGACATCCCAGCGATGCCTCAATAGCTATGAAAAAATATTGACATTTCCCATGACAATACAAGACTTCAAAAATCCAGTTTTGCCAGTATTATCACTACACTGCGTCAAATGTTCAATTCTGATTTTTTTAAGTTACAAAAATCCAAACCCACTATTCTGCTTCAATGCAGCTTTCAGACTGCATAACCAACGCTGAAAGATCTCCTGTACAGCCAGATATATGGTAATATTGTGTCTACTCTAAACTGCTAAAGCTACGCTCTACAAAGCATCTAAACATACAGTCTGCCTATGGGCAAGATTCTGAGTTTATGGAAGCTTTAATGCACTTTTTAGCCATGAGTAAGGGTAAACACACAATCTGCTCTCCTGATTTCAGGAGGCATCTCATCATTTTGCAAACACATGAATGAAAAAGTCTATGCCTAGTTTTCTGTGTAGCGTTGGTTTTTACTCATTTCCTGCTAACTGAAGGAGGATCATTCTGCAAAGTCTTCTTGCTAGTTATTACATCACAGCAGCTGGTAAATGACAGACCATAATTACTTCCAAAGGGGTAACAACAAATATGTAGCTGTAGAGACCCATTTGCTGATTTTTACTTAACTGTACATCATGGTTAAATTTTGTAGCAAACCACTGTATAAAGTACATAATTCCAACGCTACTTTTGAAAAGAAGTTAATCACTGTAATGCTGAGGAGAAAACAATGAGAGGCATTAAGAGCTTTCTTGTCCTTTACCCAAAAACCAGACAGCAGTTTTGAAATTCTAACTAGATAGGTTTGTGTGTGATAAAAGAATAAGCTAAAATAAGCTACGCAAATTGACATTTAACTAATTTCATCCACTGTTGTTGAGCTCTTCACATAAATGCAATACTGACCATCACTAAAAAAATGGTGATGGAGAAAAGTAACTTTCAAGGATGGGATGAAGATGTGTCCCACACTGCCAAGTCTTTCAGAATTAAAGTTTCTGCACTCTAAAACTATCCATTCCTGACTATATGATGATGCAAACCCACAAGTGATTACATTCATGTAAATAATCACATTCACATACTTAGCAAATCAGATTCTATAGCGGACACTAGAAAGTGACAGGAAACAAACAGGAGCTTACAGTCCCTTTACAAGCATTTTTGTCATTTCATTTCCTCTCAATTTACCAGTCTTGATAATTTCAAAACAGAAATTTAAAGGAACTCTAACAACAACCAGAGGAAAGAATCACATCAGCTTTTTATTGTAGTCCTAGTCTGTTTCAGTCTTATTTCCTTGCAGTAGATGGCATTCATGCACACAGACAGGACCACATTCTGGACATACTTTCCCCGCACCCTCTTTCTTCTTCATCCTCTTGCTCTGCTCATAAACAAACACCCCATGGCAGCACTACCTTCATCTTTTGCCCAGGTCTTGCTTTGCCTCATCTCAGAAGTTGGGCATTTTTGTCTATCCTGGATGCACGTTTCATTTTGTCTTTTTGATCTTATGTTTCAATTTTGTTGCTTTTTTTGTTTGTATAAGGGCTTCCTTCATAAGCTTCCTTCTCCACATTTCTATTATTGTTACACAGAAGCTGGCAGAAAGAAAAATCAGAAATAGCAACAGTAAACAGAGAAAGGTGGAGGAGAGAGGCAGGCACTTGAAAACCTGGCTATTTATACAGCAACATCCCATGATCTGTTGTTTCTCTGTCATTTTGGAGTCCTGCCACTGATCATTTAATGCCATCCTCCACTAGCCGTCATCACCCTTCATTGACTGTAGTTCAGTTGAGGAAGATGATAATGATGAAAAGGCAGCCATCCAGAAAGAGGCAGCAAGAATACTCACACTTAAAGATTTATCTCAAGTCTTATAGATGAAGCGGGTAAGATCTTTCAGGGCTGTGATGCACTCTGAATAGCCAGCCTCTGAAAGGCCAGTGCCCCTCTAATTGACAGTCCTGATGCTTGCCTCTATGTCACCAAAACTGCCCCTGTGTATTTAAAACTTGCGTATTTCTTAACCTGCTGCAGGCAATTCCCCTCCATTACATTAATTCTTGGAGAAAAAAAAAATGACTTTGTTATCCATTGAACTGCAAAACATTACGCTTTTCAGAAATGTATCCTCAACAGATAGCGGGGTATGGCTGTATAAAGTAAAAGACTGTTAAATTAAGAGCAAAACTGATCTAAAGTTAGTAAGATAGATGTCTCTGATGAGCTAACAAGTGATGTCTCTATCTTAGTCTCTCCTCTAACCCCACCTCACTAACACAATAGCAGTTTGTACTAAAAAAACAGAAGGGCACTATTTGGTTTCTTCATTACGTATCATAGCGCTCAAATGAGCAGGGGCAAGAGTATTCCCTGGTTGGAAACTAATGTTCTGGGTGAAGAGCTATAAGCAATAAAAACAAGAAAAACCCCAAATGTTAGACAAGCCCCTGAAAGCTCCATGCATTCCACCGCTACTGTTTTTGCTACATTGTTTTATCAGCCTCTTTCCAATCAACCACAAATACTGGTATAGTAGAGACAAAGCATATGTTTTTATTAGCATGCTGAAGACCTCTTTCCCAAGGGCATTACTAAATCGCCTGTGAGGATCTGGTAACTCTTATGGCAATCTTAAACATATATTACTCTAATCGAACAGGTTCAAACTTGTCCTGGGTCCTTCAATTTTTCCCTCCAGGACAAGCTGAGTAACTGACATGAATCATGTGCTACACAATATCCCTGACCAACTGCTACCAGTTCACCTACCTTTAACAAATACCTTCTTTATACATACCAGCAATACTGTTTGGTAAACTCAACTTTTAAAGTAACAACACACAGGAAATCTCGAATTTGGTAGCAACATCTTGAGTTTAAGTTACTTGACTCTATTGAGCATTAAAAAAAACTTATCTGCTCAGGTCAGCGTGCTGACACAGCTGATTCCCAACTTGCCAGAATGCATAATTGGATTTCAGATGCATGGACTCCTGCTTATACTAAAACAACAGGAACACATGCACCTGCTCCCGGTGGTAGCAGCTGACTATCGTTTAATTCTCCAAAAGCTTATTGAGATAAGTATATATGCTTTCCAACTGAAAGTCATTGTGCTACTGATTATTTCAAATGCATTAAATATATCTGTTAACACCACAAAAGAGATAAGTGGCAGATTACTTTAATAGGAATCTCATTTAAAATTAAGTACATACATACACATATGACTGAAGATTGACTCATATAGACAAAGCTGTGATATTACAAGACCTCATCAAAAGGCAGGGCATTAAGGCTTGTGCAATAAGAATAATTTTCAACCTACAACAGAGGATTTGTGCACAGTGTCCATGGTAATAAGTACATCGTAAAAGTAAGACCTATACAGAACTTCTGCATTACAATTCCCATCACTGTAAGTCCACGTGTAGCTAAAGCATTCTTTTACTGTATATTCATTTTCAGCATTTGTCCTGAGGTTTTACATCACGCAAATATTTCTCCTTTCTAAGCATTAAGACAATAAATAGATTTTTCTGAGTTTTGCTTACTTGATCTATCAGTTGAATCATCAAACTCAACCAGGAACGAATATCCATTGTTCCAGATGTGAAGACACGTTGTTGGGTCGTAGCTGATTTTCAGAGGCTTCAGAAAAGGGTCATAAACACTGTCTCTCCACTGGATATTGATAGGAGACTGTCGGGTGCCCCCAGGAATTGTAAGTGGACTCTGCCAAAGTGGATGCACTGGAAGAGAAGGAAGAAAGTCAGGCTCTAATGCACGATAGAGAATTTCCAACTAAATACTTCAGAACTTTTTGGCAAAAGAAGATGCTTTGGCATATTGGCTCCAAAAGCTAATTCAAGTCAGCTGATGCACAGGCAAGTAAAATAATAATACGTTCCAGTTGCATGACTCAGAGCTACACAGGGAAGTGCAGTAATTTCATAGAATCATAGAATGGTTTGGGTGGGAAGGGACCTTAAAGATCATCTAGTTCCATCCCCCTGCCACAGGCAGGGACACCTCCCACTAGACCAGGTTGCTCAAAGCCCCGTCCAACCTGTCCTTGAACACCTCCACTTCTCTGTCCAATTTGACTTACAACTGTGTTGATAACTTTCTGCATTTACAAAATGCTCCTCAAAGAAATTCTGTCCCCTTATTTGCCAGAAAATTGTTTTCCTTTTATTGACAATTGATTTTAAGGTGGCTTCTGTTTTGCGGCTTTGCCAGAGTCTAAGCACACCACTTCAGCTTTCCTTATATACCAGTACATCAACTGATGTCAGATTGCACCAGACACAGGATAACTCCCACTAGAAGGCAAAAAAACTCTCCTGAAGGTGCCGGTCTTTTGCCTACGTGTGCTTAGGCAAAAATTTACACCACTGCTAAGGGTGTAGTGCTCCTGAAGCACCCATACCAATATCAACCAAGACTACTCCACACAGTCAGGACCTACAGCTGATCATCCCCACACCTGTAAAATCCTAAGCTACCAATTTTGGGGGCAGCTTGGGTGTCTCAAACCGGCAGGAGCAGGGCAGATGCGTGAATACAGTTTCCATGGGATGCTGTTCTGCTTGAAAACAGAACCGAGATATGTGGGAACAGGGAGCACTTGCTCACCTGCCATCCCCCAACTTCAGCAGCCCGCAGACCAAGGTTTTTGTACCTTGCCCATCTGCTGAACCCAAAACCAAGGGGCTCTGAAGCACAGCGTTACTGGCTACTTCATTAGATACAACGGCTTGCAGTCTTTTGGAAAGAAAGAAATAAATTAAATCCTTTAACAACCCACTCACATGAGGAGCAGCTGAACAACCTTCCCCCTTGGTTTCCTCAGTAAGGGGCAAACTTTCTCGGCCCGTACAAGGTCGCCACAGGCAGGTAAGGCAGAAGCAGGCAAGCAAAACACTCTCCACAAGTGCCACTGCTCTCTCTTATTGTGAGTGCCATTTCCTGATGTTTCAGCAGAGGAACTGTCACGGACAAAGCCCGGCTGAACTTGGCGTCCCCGCCTCTTCTACACAAACTTTCGGGGCGCCGGCAAGCCCCCTCAGAAGCGTCGGAGGGAGACGGGCGCTGCCCGGACCCAGGCCCCTCAGCCGGGCCCCGGGGAGGGCGCGATGGGCAGCGGGGGTCCCTCGGGGCGGGGACGATGAGCCGGGACGGGGAGAACGAGGGGGGCTCGCGGCAGCGACCCGCTCTCCTCGGGCGGCGGGCGCTGCTCGCCTCGAGGGGCGAGGGCAGCCCCGGCCTGAGGGAGCCCATCCCCGGGCGGACCCCCCTGAGGGAGGCGGTTTCCCCCTGAGGGCGGCGGCGCGGGAGGGCGGCGGCACTCACGGGCGTCTCGCAGGCGGTAGGAGCAGCAGGCGCCCAGGCTGCACCGTCGTGTCCCCCGCCGCAAGGCAGCAGCCACCCAAGCCCGGCGCAGCAGCGGCAGCATCGCGGAGAAGGCTGTGGAGTCACCGGGCGCCACCGCCCAGCCCGGCACGGCCCAGCCCGACACGGCACGGCCCCTTCCGGCACGGCCCCCCCGCCGCCATGGCTCCCTCAGGGGAGCGGGCGCTGGTTCTGCCAGAGGCGAAGTGGGGAAGGCGGCCTCAGCTCAGCTGGCCGCTCTTCCCTCAGGGGCGGGCCGAGAGTGGCTTTTACCGGCATTGTATCTTGTGACAACGTTAGAGAAGAGGCCACAGTTCCCTGTGGGTGCGTTTTCACCGTTTCCCATGGTCAGGCTAATCCTTGTGCTTGTCTCACGCCAAAAATTTGTTTCCTCTCAGGGTTGATAGCGTTAGGACTTGCTTATACACCTTAGGGGAGTGGCATTTATTCTTGTGTAGTTAGTTTTGCTCAAGGAGGAGATTTTGGTTTCTCCCAGCTGAAGGTGGGCTGGAGCATGACTTCGTTCCCACAGAGATACGGGTGGCCCTGGCACAGCAGGGCCCCAGCCCCAAACTGCACAGAAAAGTTAGGAAAAGTTAACATTATGGCCACGTTACCCGACTCCTTCTGTCCCAAAGTGTAGAGGCCAAAATAGGCCCACCCCGGATTGGTAAAAGGGTCCAACTGAACTAGCGTTTGTCTGACACCGCTTGAGGTAGGCCTTGGTTAAAAACCTTGGTTAATCCTTGCACCTTTTCTGTGTTACAGCTCCCAGTGAAGAACACAAAGCAAAAAGGGAAGTCCCTAGAAAGCCGACGGCGTCGGTGAAAGTGCAAAGATGAAGTAAGTGTCCTCATTTTTGCCGGGTCCATTGGGCAGCCAGGAGCAGAACCCCACACCTCAGCTCCAGGCCTTCATCTTGCCACCCACTTTGAATCAGATTTCTTGTTACTCTCTTAAAGTCATTTTGCAAATCTGCAGTTACCTTTTGGGGATTTTTAACCTTGTTAGGGTGACTACTTCTGAATTTTCATGAGGAACCTGGCATAGCGTAGAGAATGTTTACTGAAATTGAGACAAGACTAGATAATCAGCTCAGGCCAACCAAGAAGCGTTTGCTCTAGTTTATAACATTGAGAAATTTCTATTGCATTCACAGTATAACATATTTAAAGTACTCCTTAGTTGAGTAAGAGGAGGTTGAAGTCTGGCAAGTGATTTGCCTTGAGTGGCTACATGATCAGAAAACAGGTCATCAAGAGATGTACAAAGACAAACAGCATGTGATCTTAGGATGTTAAACCTGGGTTTAAATTTCATTTTATTTCCTCCCTCCCGCAAGACATGCTTTCTTTAAAGTGTGGTCTTTTTTTTGTATAGTAGGATTCAATTGCAAACATAATGAATTCTTGGTTTGACTCTCAATGTTTTTCAGGATGGCTAACCTCACTATCCTCAACATATAGCATCCTGTAACTTAAAAAGAAGAGCTAGGTACTTGATGAAGTTGAAAACAGTTGTAGCCCTTAAACGTCATTATTCATTCAGGCCTAATCACAGTTTAATAGCCTATTAATCATGGTTAGGCAACATTATTTAGCACAGGTCAGACATGTCTGTCTGTTGCTGAAGCTACTTATAAGCAATAGGTAGCTCCTGGTCATGAAGACACCCCGTATAAGCTTTGTGCTTAATTGTAGCAGGGAGCTCAGACATAGCTTCAGATACTTTAATTCTGCGCATAAACAGGAGATAGTGGGTTTTATTCTCATCTACTAACAAAACAAGATTGTCATTCCTTCATGTTCTGTTCTTCTGTGATGTGTCCTGTAGATACAATTGATAATCTTGGGCAGCTTAGAAGTCAAATCTACCACATTAACTAATGTATGTATGCCCTATATCATAGTGTAGATGCTTGCTGTTGAAGAGCATGACTTAGTTTCTGTACAACTATCACTTTTCTGTATGTTAAAAGAAATTGAAAAAAAAGCCTCAAACCCCGCTGCTTTAGACTGTGGCATTAAGATGACCAGACCTTGTGAAGCTTTTAGGGATTTGATCCTGCAAAGTTTTGAAAATGTAAACTTTTTTATAAAGCTACTGAGCTGAACAGAATGAGTCATTTCTTGTGGGTTGAACAGCACAACCAAAGGAAAGTTCTTATGGCGTAGGCTTTCGGAAATGATGGGCTGTTCAGGTGCAAAAAAAAAAACTAAAGAGAAATAACTTTGACATACAACACACTTGTTTCCCCTCTGAATCATTCACAGAATCTGCATCCAGTTTTACATGCACATACTATTTCTTACTGAGCATAAATTTCAGTAAAACTTCAGTGTTTAATAAAAAAACCAACTTTTCTTCTCTGGGGGGTTAAAGAAAACCCTTTAAAATATGAGTTCAGTGGCAGTGAGATGGTTTGTTTTGGAAACTGCAGACAGAAAGGCAAAAACTACCTGTGCAAAAGGAAACATAAGGCCTAAATCCTATTCCCAGTGGCCAAAATCTTCTTTTCTGGACCATTTCAGAAACAGAGTTTCTCCTTGGCCATGTCCCAGTTAGAGATGGTGGTTTATGCAAGAGAGACATGGCTCTCATGCAGTGAGCCAGAGAGAACAACAGCAGCCAGAATTACAATATCTCTGTTGTTCTCATGTTTTTCCAAAATTGTTATATTTCTGGACCATCTGGGAGGTTTCAGCTGTGCTCTCTCTTGTTCCTGAGCTGAGAATGGTTTCTGTGTATAGGGATCACCACAACCAGAAATCTGACTGTTTTTCTACTGGATGAGTTAAAGTGATGCAGAATCTGTGTGGAAAAAGAAATAGAAACCTCATCTACTAGGTCTATTTTCAAATGGGCAAAGTTAAAAAAAAAAGAAAAGGTAAGAATAGTGAGAATTAAGGTAGCATGCAATTTGCACGCTTCGCTTTATGCATGTCTCATTTACAATCAGCTCACTGAGGAACGGTCTAGTCTATTGTTTACCGTTGTTACATACGTATCTATGGTATTGTCAGAGCAGTTATAGTAAATACTGTAATATAAGAAGCATGACCAAGATGTGAGTCACCCATGAGGAGAGATCTGCCACAAACAGACCTTATCTGTGCTTGATTTATTTTAATTTTTTTAAAATTTCCAGACACAGTGATGCTCCATTTAATTTTATAGTATTTGGAGGCTTCTTACATTTGCACTGTGTTTTTTTTCCTACCTTTAGCAGCTGAAGTACATGTATAGAGCCATCCAAATAGTCCCAATCTTTTTAGTTATTTTCTATAATTAATTGCAGCTGTGGATGCTTTAACAGGTCTATTTGGAATAATTGTTAAAAAGTTCATTTAGCCGTGATACAAGTATCAAAAGCGGTGGGGTGGGATTCAAGATCCAGATGAAAATAGGGGTTGTGTATATTACTGGATTATCATAATTTATAACACGATTTCCAAGAAAATATTTTGAAGGCCATGGTTCTATGGTAAAAATCCAAAATAAATTCAGTTAAATGAAAGGATTTACTGCCAATTTACACTGTTGTAAACTTGATTTAGAGACAAAACATCTTTCAATGTTTCATTTTTAAATTCCCTTTAACTGTCCTGGGGAGGAGAGAGTTCTCACATGTGGGTTACAAAATTAGAAGAAAGAGTATGAAAATTAATTAATGTAGTTGTCAAGTGAGAATGAGGGGTAAAATGACTCAGCGTTGGTGGATTTCAGTCTTTATGGTTTTAATCTTTAAGAAGGAAAAAACAAAGACGACCTGTTGAATAAAGCACTTTGATTTGTTTACACGGGGATTTTCAAACAAGGTTCACCCAGCTCTGAAGTAAATCAGGGAATACGGCATGGTGGGAACAATTGAGAAACCCCACCCACTTGAAGGAAATAGGTTTTTATCCTAGGTTGAGCAGGGGTGCTTTCCATAGCAACACATTCTGAATTAGAAAAATAAAAACAAACATACAACTGAAACTCAATAAAGAACCATTTTAAACTTTAAAGGGCTGTGGCTCTGCTTCATCCGCTTGGATTGAATATTACAGAGGAAATCCAAGATAGGTTGATTTCTTTGAAGCTTTTTAGTATGAATCAAGATTTTGGAGGGTAGCAGCAGTGGTTGGCTAAGGTCCATTGTGACAAGGTGTTGAAAGTTCTGCTGAATTGATGTCAGATTTGGACTGTGATGCAGGCCAGTTTATTGATAAACAGTCTAGTGCTTTTTATCAAACGGATGTAACTGACAGAGTACTCTAAGCTCAACAGGAAAGCAGCAGCAGATTGTGAAATGCTGAGCTTTTCTCTGCTTCCAGAATGTTTGGCTGAGATAGGAGCCTGGATGAGAAGGCAGTGGCTGAGGCTAAGTCCAGATAAGGAGGAGGTAATTCCAGTTGGCAAGGTAAAGTAAACAGAGGCTTTATCTTTTCTGTATAAAAACATTTGCTAAAATTATGTATGCAGGCTTAGTAACTCAGCATGGAAAGGGCTTAGAAGATATCTCATGGACAATTTGTGTAGTTATTGCAATTGTATGTGCAGTCCTGGAGATGGCACACCTGGATTGTGTGTCATTGCTGTACTTCTACTATTCTTTAAAAAAAAAAAAAAAAGCCTTGAAGGATTGTGTTTTTCTTGTAACTTCTTCTAAAAGGATAACGAAGAAAAAAGCCTTTCAGGTCTGCTGTGGCAATTAGTAGGGTGAGGGTATACTCCATAGCCTTAAAAATCCTTACGAAGAGCATTTCTAGCAGCTCCCTCCCTATTGTATTAAAAGGTGTCTGAAACCACTGCCTTCATGTATTGTTACAAGATACCACAGAGCTTGGTACAGACATCCATTGCTGTACTCCATGTCACTAGCAATTTTTTACATATAAGCCATGATTCTCAGCTATGTTTCTGGAGCTCTCTCCCAGTGAAGTGCAGAAAAATACTTTTGTCCTTGTGGGGACACTAGGGGAACGCAGAAAAGGCACTGGCAAGTGTCAGCCTTTGAATTGTTTAACCTATGTCCTCACAGCAAATGTCCGAGTTAACTGCCAAGTGAAAGAATCACGACCCAGCTCAGTGAGAGACTACTTCTGTGAGTGGGAGGGGTGAGGGAGGGAAGATAAAAGAGATGAAGTGCAGGAAAATAGTGAACTTTACATTGAAGACATTACCTAAGAGCTCAGTGGTCCAATTTTACCGTTTCTTTGATCAAGTTTTTGTCACTGAAAGGGCTGTTTGTACTGTCAGCTGTGAATAGCGGAATTTAATTGAATGTGCTTTTTGCTTTGAATGCATGTTGTGCACAGGGTCTAGCCACCAGATGGAGGAACCCACAGGTTGGCTTATTCAGAGCTGGTGTCTATTCACTGGCAGATGAAACCAGGCATTCCAAAGATAGTGCTTTCCTGAATCAGTTTGTTTTGGCATTTCCTGCATGAATTCCTGCATGAATGTCATGGAGTAGAGAAAGATTTAAGTAATAAATAACATTTGCATTAAATTGAAAAGAGCAATGTGAGTAAGAAGAGTTAGATAGCTGGTGTAGTTAATTCAATCATCAATGGTCTTATGATGGAACAGCATTCTATGATCTCTTCCTGGAATGTTTGTTACCATGAAGTGAGTTTTGGTTTCTCAGTATGGGTCCCCATGGACAAGTGTCCACAGCAAAAAATGTGGCATCATTTAGCCCCTTACTGGAAACGGATGGATGTGGGGTAACCATAAAATAATTACTTTCTCCATCACATGTGGAGATCTAGAGATCTCAGCTTTTCTCCAGTTTATCTTCTTACTCCACTGAACAATTTAAAATAATTTTCCTAAAGTAATATTTTCACTGATGAAACAGAAACGTAACACTTTATTGTAATATGTTCCATTCCTGAAGTTTTCAATTCTATAGGCCATAAAGGTTTGTCGTATATTAATACTGAACAAGTAGAAGAATTAGGAACTGTGTAGAAGGAATCTGTGCTGATGGTTCTTGGGTTTCATTGCTTTTTTAATGTTGATTTATATTGTCTGTGTGATTTATATTCTGAAATTGGAAGTAGTTGGACTTGCAATGAATATTCACTTGCAATCTTAGTTTATGTCTTCAAATATAAAAATAATGAATAAATAATAAAAACTAATGAATAAAAATACATTATTTTAAACCACAATTACAGTGGATTCTCTAGATTTCCGCTCTGAAGCAGTACTTCATATCACTGCACACGATGAGCAGTATTGTATGAGCATTATTCTTACTGGCACAGGTTTTTCTTTTAGCTGTTGAATCTCCAATGCTGAAGAAGTTTATTAATAAATTGCAGATAAAGGAGTGATATAGACATTGCTTGTGACTATTAGAGTATGTTCTCTCATCTGCACGCATCCTTGTGTGGAGTGGGCTTACATTTAAGAGTGGCTGAAGTTTAAGAGACTTTTGAGCTGTACTAAGAAAGCTCTGCACCAGTCAGAATAGGAAAAAATACTGTCATGGATGCAGGTGTGACTCATTTAAATTTTCTATTAGGAATTAGGCTCACTCTTCTGGTTGTGTCACTAGTAAAACAATTCAATGCTAATCTTGCTTCTAGAATTAGGCATCTTCTATAGATTGAAAAGGCACCTTTTTTTAAATGAAGGTGAAGTGCTCCGTTAACAAATTATGCTACTCAATTGAAGTACCCATTCTGTTTTAAGCTTTCAGAATACAATTCACATTTTCTATTCTGAGTAGCAAAAAAAAAAAGGGAGAAAATTTAGACTGAGAACTCTGAAAAACATCACTAATACTGTGTCTTCATAAAAAGCGCTCTGAATTATTTCTGATGTGCTGAGTGACAGGGAAGCTTGCATGCTATATATCACGTAAAGCTTCCATGCCTAGGAATACATACAACACAGCGCACATTGCACTTGGCAGCTAATCTACCAGTTTTTTTGAGATGCTAGTCACTCAGTGGCAGAAAGTATTTTGGCGTCATCTTCCAAAATGTATTTCAAGTGCAGAGCTATTAAATACTGAAATTACTGAATATTTCTTGTAGCTTCCAATATAAAAAAAACCCTTGTGCTTGTCTTCATTCTGCTCTGTTTTATATCTGTCACAAAATCAGCTGTTTTCTCATCAGTTAAGTAAATACAAATTTTGTCATTTGATAATTTAAATAGAAGGGAATCACATCTCAGTATTCAAGGGGGGATCTGGCTGTTCTTTCGGAAAAATTAGTAAGCTGAATACATTTACAGAGGGGGAAAAAAAAAAAAAAGGGAAACAAAAGGATTTCCTAGATATAAAATAAATACTCTTTACTCTTGCTCCAGCTGACATTATCTGCACACAGGCAAGTAGACATGCAGTCTCTGGCTGGCCTCATCTCATTTGTAGGTAAGTTAATCAGTATTTTAAATAACTAAATCTTTGACATCTTCCAGTAGTGTCCTGCATCTCAGGAAGTGATTCATTGTAGTTCTCCTGTACACCACATTTGGAGAGTTTTGTGATTTATACTTCTATTAGGCCTCGTTTTCAAAATTAAACATTGTAATGTCTGAAGTCAAAGCCACTCAGAATCAATTTGTGCAAAATGTTCTTTGAATTACACTTATAAAAACAATTTTCATGAAAACCAGCAAAACCTTGCAGGACAAAGTTAAAAACTACTTGTTGTATAGTATGCAACTTCATTGTAGTTACAAGTGAAAAATCACAAACAACCCAATAACACTTACACAGCAGAAATAACAAAGAGCAATGTTTTAATACTACTCACGGAGATAAATCATGCAATTCAATAAGGTATTTCTATCTCTAGTTTCTCTCGTTCCTTTCACTCTATTTTCTTTAATCTTTCAGTCACATTCTCAAATTTCCCTTTTTGGTTAGCTGACAAATAAGAAAGGAGAGCAACACTAAAGTACATTTGTTGTCTTTGTACTGATGCATCTATGTTATGCAGGTATCCAGTACTATTTTGATTAAATGAAATACACTTACATGCCTCATTCCTGTTTTTATGAGTGCAGGCGGCCAGGCTGCAGAGTCGTGCTGGCACTGACGGGGGACTCCAGATAGTTTTCAGCTGCTTGTATAAATGCGCCAGCGTATTTGCCTTCACACTATTCATTGCTATCACCTTGGCACTTAAAATCTTCAGTTAGTCAAACAGCCAGAGGAGCTTTCCAGAGTCTAGCGACCTATCAACATAAAGTAGAGGAGAATAGTCCCGTGGATATACAGCTTCAGATAACTGAGGGAGTCTCCAGAACTACTTATAAAAAAATTTGAGAGCACCCTTTGCCGGTTGGAGAGGTGGAGCTAACCAAGTAGTTAATTTTCAACTTGTGCCTGGACAGGCTTCTTTATTGGCTCCACATTTTGTTGGAGGGCCAACAAGTTGATGATTATTCTACATGTGCTTTCCAGGTTCATTCTCATCTGGCTCCAAGAACACTGAGGGGTTACAGAAATCACTCTTTTGTATGCAAGGAGAGAGGTTTCTTATCACTTCTTCATGCATACATGCTTTGAATTTGAATAGTTGCATATTTGAATAGTGATAGCTAAGAATTGCTATCACTAACAACTGTAATTCTGAGGACTGGTGACTCCTCAAACTGAGGAATTCACAGAGATCTAGTAGATATACAAGGCTGGCCCAGGAGAACAGGAAGGGGAGCAGCCTCCTGCAGAAGAGTATTTTAGCTCCTCTGAGCGTGTAATACAGTACCATTGCAGCCTCAACGTGAGAAATTGCTCTTCTGAACTATCCCGTAAGAGGTATAATTTTCTATAGACTAGAAATAGACATAAGGAAACCTAATTACTCCTCACACACCACTTTGACCCAGCTGAAGTGGGCTTTTTTTTCCCAGTGGGGAGAACAGATTGAGATGTTTTCCTGACTCGTGTTTCTTAGAAATGAAAACATGAAGAATTTTACTCTCTTACAATTTCCACATGCAATTCCAGTAACTTTGTTATCATACCTGAAAGATCTGTATAAAAGCCCCATCCTTTAATTTTCTTTGGCATGTTTGCTCTTCCTCCGGTAGCTTCAATCCATGGAAATGGCACAGACACAAGTAACTTCTGAGTTGTAACAGAGCTGT
This sequence comes from Rissa tridactyla, assembly GCF_028500815.1. Lineage (NCBI taxonomy): Eukaryota > Metazoa > Chordata > Aves > Charadriiformes > Laridae > Rissa > Rissa tridactyla. The sequence goes on from NC_071469.1 coordinate 92,248,712, forward strand.
AGTTTCTCGGGCCCAGCACAGAAACGCAGGCAAGCAATTCATTCTCTAGAGAGTTCTCATAATGTTACAGATTGTAATAGGCCAAATGGGAACAAAGATGGAGAGCCATCAGAAAAGGGCGCCCAGGCATGTTAGGGAGCAGCACAGGCCAGCTACTCTCAAAGGACAGGGGAGTGGTGAGCCAAGGATGACCCCAGCACAAGCAGTGCCACCCCCCCCCAGAGGCTGCGCACAGCAGGCAGAGGTGGCTGCTGCTAAAAAGGGTCCATTGGAAGTCCCAAACATTGCAAGGGACAAAGCAGGTCCAAGGTCCAACCAGAGAGCTCAGGCAGAAGCAAAAGGAGACAGGGCCAAAGGCAAGCAACAGCAAGGGTCCAAAGTCCCTCCTAGAAACAGGGCTAAACATGAACCTGAAGACAAATACCCTAACCCAGGCCTGGGCTTAAGTAGGTTCCTGGCCCACGGGCAGGGCTGCGTGGCTGGAGCCTACAGGTGAGGCTTGCCAGGGCCATTAAAGCTTGTTAGTGGCCTCAGGGTCATGACAGTGCAAAAGTATTTAATAATTTTCATATAAGTACTTGCAAAATCCATGTGATTATTTTCCTTTATTAAGTACATAGGAGGGCACATTTTGAAAGCTACAGAACCTATCAGTGACAGAGCAAGCAGAAATGATAAGACTATTAACATTCTGCCATTAAAAAATTGCCATTAAAAATTATTCCTTTCTTAATCTATATATTTACCCGTGAAATATTTTTCAATAGTAGTTTGGTTTTACTTAACAAATGTTAGTGTCTTGAATTAGAAAGGTATTTGCTTGGTGATATTTTCATTAAACGTATGCATGCGTGTCAACTCTTACCACACAGGGTATAAGTGCAAGGCTCAGGCTCAGGGAATCCTCTTTAGTATCCTAAAATGGCAAGCTTATTTGTGATGTTTACTATTCTGAAACCTACTGTTTAGGAGAGTCTTTCTTAATGCTTGTCATTTATTACCTCAGCTGCCTGCTTCAGAGTATCTAAGGGCAAGGCATTGTCAGCTAGGGATTCTGCTTGAAGAACTGCAAAAGCAAACTTCTATTGTTGCTCATAATTGTGTATAATTACATATGTGAAGTGTGAGTGTATACAATGGAAATGCACTTACTTTGTCTTCACAGGAACTAGAGAAGTAAAAATCTAGAAATTTCTTGCTGTCACTACCCATCTGACTTTTGCTGTAGGTCCGGACTAGACATAGAAGGTCAATATTTGTTTTTTTTCTGATGCTTACTAGAGGGTTGTCAGTACTTACATTCTGTCTAACTTCAAATGAACGCTATTACTTGCAGAGAGAAAATTACCTCCTTGATTTAGTGTTTCAAGAAATCTGATTCTGCTGGCATCATGCTTGCAAGGATGTTCCTATACTAATCTTGTCTCAGTTGCAACATTAGCAGGTTGAACCCAACAATTCAGAAGAAATATACTCTTACAGTTTAGTGTAATTAAAAAGATACAAGGAAAGTGATCTCATAATTAAGATTTTCCTCACCTAGTTATTGTTGTATAACAGCTGACGGGATGGTCAGTCAAGTAGTGGGAAGCTGCCTGGGATTGCTGCTGAGTTGTCTGTGTGAAACCTCTATGGAGTAGCTAAAAGTATCACCTCAGGCAGCTTTCCCAAAGCAGTCAGGTCCTTACTGGGTGGGCTTTAACACTCATTTCTCTGGATTTGGCTCACATTCCCCATGGTTTACATGTTACTTCAGCCTAACGGAAGCTTTTCTTTGATGTCCAAATTTTGCTGGGACACTTAGTAATGCAACGGAGCTCACCAGTCTGCTAACCACCTCTACTTCCTCCAGTTTTTTGCTCCCTCTCTTGCATTAGGGTCCCCAAACAGGACAGAGTACTCCAGATATGTTCTCACAAGTGCTGAGTCGTGGGGAATAGTCACTTGATGTGCTGGCCATGCTTTTTCTGATATAGCCCACTGTGCCATTCACCTTCATCCCTCCAAGGGTGCATTGCTGGTACATGTTCAATTTGTCCTCCAGGATCTGCAGTGCTCTTCTCCAGAGCTTTTCACCCTAGCAGCCAGTTCCCAGGTTGTACCGAACCATGGGGTTATACCATCCCAAGTGCAGGACTTGGCATTTGCCTTTGTTGCACTTCAACTCTCCGAATGGTAGCCCTGCCATCCTGCATATGACAAACATGGTGTTATGTGGAAATTTGCTGAGGCGACATTCTGTCACTCTGGCCACTGATGAAGATGTATGGTTATTTTACCCCTCAAACCTGAAAAAAATGGTATTACATTGCAAATAATTTTGAACCTGTGTCTAAATGGATGCAAGTCCAGAACTAGGAAATGGTAAAATTCTGCTGGGAATAATAGCATTAAGGATACATTGATGCTATGTAACATTTTGTATCTGTATTTCAGAAAAAAATACACGAAGGTGGGGACGCAGCAGATGCAAAAGGAGTTCTCAGGCAATCCTCAGTCTGAAGAAACAGATAAAATCCTCTAAAATCAGTGTGATGAGCTCCTCTTCAGTCTTTTGATAATCCCAGTGGATTAAAAAAGACTGATGGTGGTAATGGTACCTTACCAAGTAAACATGGTCTGTGACAAACCTGAACAAAGCTGGGCAAACTAGCAAATACTGGGCAAAGATATTGGCTGTGTAACAGAGGTAAAAGGGCAGCAAAACCAGCTGTGAGCGTGATCCTGGGAAGATCGCAGTCGGGCAAAGTGCAAATACAGAGCTTGTTAGAATGGCAGATTTCTCAGAAGGGGAATAGCCTCCTATCATTTTTTTCCGTGATGTATACAGGGAGATGGAACAGTATGTAAATAAATAAGAGAACATTGAGATCGTGCCGGACCCTTCTCACCTTATTTCTCAGACTAGCAAAAATGACCTTACAAGACCATGAACTTTGACCAACTGTATGACCAAATGTGTAACGATGTTTTTCTCTCTGCTGTGGGAATTCGAGGTCTTTCTTCCATCCTTATTCATGAAAATTAGGCGTATCTTCATTGAGTGAAATGGAGTTTACTCAGCATAGAACAGACGTGAGATCAGAGTCAAAACAAACAATGTCTGTGTCTTGCCCTAAGCCGCAGAGCTAGCTGAAGTAGATTCAGGAGCAAAACCTGCTGGATCCTGACCTGTTTTCTGTCACAAAATCAAAGGACAGTTCCTAGAGACTGAAAATGGACATGGTGTCTGAAAAGTAAGTGACGAGGGAGTATGTACTTGGAGGAGGAAAACTGACAAATTTCAACAGCAGTTTTCTGTTGATAAAAGGAGAAATGCTACAGCAAGTTTACAAACAGCATTAACATAACCTTTATTTAAAAAATGTATCTTCTATAACTTTCCATTAAGCATCACTATGTCACAAGATAGTGTGTGCTATGTTTGTGCCCCTCTCCAGTTATGAGAGTTAGAAAATTAATAAAGCAACTCAATCAGAAACTGAATAAACAGGGGAACTTCAAGTACTCTTTTTGTTTTAAATAGCATAGGACGTGATCAAGGATTTTATCCACAGGAAAGACATTTATTCCTACAGAGTTCTTATAACTCCAGAGTTACTTCTGTGCCCTGATCACATCTTCTGTGTTCTTCATGCCTTTGTTTCTATATTCTCATGCTCAGCAGTGAGTATAATTATGAATGCCTGTCACTTGTTTAAACAAATGCTTTGTTTGGCAACCTTTGTTTTCCTGCTGCCGATGCAGCTGCAAAATTGTGTGCACAGTGTGTTAATTTTTTACCTTTGATGCTATGGTAAGTTTTTTTTCCTAACAAAAAAAAAAGGAAACCAATGAATGAGATACCAATCTCTCTTGATCCACACAGAACATGTGAAAGCAGCAGCTTCCTTAGGAAACAATAGTAAATGAATGCTGATACAATGGTAAAATAAGCTAGATATTTCCTGGAACCGAAAGATTCTTCATAACATGACAGAGAAAAGTTAGCACATACATAAAATTCAAGAGAAAGAGGAAAAAAAAAAGAAACCAGCATGAAAAAGGTGAGGAAATAAAACAACAAAGAGATACCCTGTTATTTTATTTGGGACAACAGACTAACAGGGCAACAGGATGTATTTTCTTCTATAAAATTAGAAAATGAATTTGATATATTAGCACCCTGAAGTTCTTACTCATTTTTATAAGAAGGAAGGAAAATACAAATGGGTTCGACATAGGCAGTAGAGCAAGTTACCATGGTTTAAATCAGAATATAACTTACAGTGTATCAACTTCTTCCTGGTGCTTGCTCATAGCCAGTCTCTTATCCCGGGGTAAAGTGACGCCTTCATTCACTAAAGGGGGACTTGCACTGAATTTCATTATGTTATTGCAGAAATATTCAGGTAAGCACATTTTGGAAAGCTCATAAAGTTTAGGAGATTCTGCAGCACAGAAAACAATTATCCTTGGTAAGTCATTCATGTCTTGGAGACTAAAAGCCAAATTTGGGCCTTCTGATTTAAGCACAAAGGAGGTCTCCACTGTTAGGTTGTGAACAGAAAGATCCTCTTTATTCTGCCGCTTACCAATGTTTTCTGTCATACTTTATGCTGTGTGAAGAGCATGTCATATCTGACTGTCAGTCTCAAGGGGAACAAGGGATAGGCTGTGACAGCATAGTCTCCTCATGATTTATTAGTGTAATTCAAAATTTTAAAAGGAAATGTCCCCTGCTTTGGAAGAAATTATAGGGGGGAAAAAAACCTAAAAAAAATTTCTCTGGTAAAGAGGGGAAAAAACCCTTACAAGAGGTAAGTTAATTGTATATTCCAGATCGCTGTAATGATCAAAGCAGACTGGCTTCCTAGCAGAAGGTAGTGCTGCAGCCTTTCTTAGTGCTAAATTGCTATATTATTTTTTTATTATGTTGCTTTCTCTGATCAAAGATGTAGACATCAGTTGGATCCTGACAGTATTTCCTGCAGTTAATTTGACTATTCACTATAGGTGAATAGTATAATTGTTTTATGACAATAATTTTCTGTTTGTGTTGTTTTAGATGAGAAATGATTTAGTGGCTATACAGAGGGGAGCGGGATCTCACACCCTCAGCAGAACGTGAGTTAATAATCTCTGGGAGGGAATGTACCGATGAGAAAACAGGACAGCTTTTACATTGGATTTGGTTTATGATGGCAAAGGCTTTTTCTAGCAAGTTTCCATAGCAGGGAGTACACCGGTATTTATATTACTGTTTTTCTAGCTAGGACCTGTCGTTTGCTTGAGTGCAGCAGAAACTGTTTGGCAAATCTGTTGCAGGGCAAATCTGTGCAGCAAAGCGTGAAATAATCCTGTGTGAAAAGTCAGTTTATAAGTAGTTTAACCTTTTAACTTCCTAATGTGCTTGTGAAGGAAGAGAACACAATAAATAAATCAACAGACTCAGCTGAACAGTTACAAACCTGGAAGCAGAGTCAAGGGTTTTCCTAACACACTGGTTGTCAATTCCCAGGCTCATGATGACTCTTTTAATACTGAAAACACCAGCTTGAGAAGTTGCTACGAGCACTTTTGAAGCAAGGGACTGCATCGGTACCTCCGTCAGCATGTTTCCCAGCCTGAAACATGAAACCTGTCTCCGTCCTCTTCTGTTCTCTGACTCCGCAACTTCTAGACAGATGAGCAGGAGGAACTGCTGTTCTCCTGAGGTCTGAAACACTTCAGAAAGCGGAGCTTTTGTGACATGCACCGTTTAATTTCATACAGGTGCAGAAGTGCTGCAGTGGACACCCTGAGTTTGAACATGACAAAGCTACAGAGCCTGAGAACAGCATTTCAAACCACTAGCGCAACAGCCGCAGCAACAACTCCATTTAGCCATAGGTCTGTAGATGTCAGGGGAGCCAATTACAGCTGAACCAGAGTGGATTGAGTTGCATGTCATGACACTGCAGAACTGAATTAAGCATGTCATTGAAGGAATATTTTTATGCAGAAGTCTGAAAGTCACCGCTGGCTATGCTGAAGCTGAAAAATCAAGTATGATGATGGTCTTGTTTGGGCAACACTGTGATATATAAGGATACAGTAAAATAATCTAATCTTTGCCTTCTTTCAGAGCTCCTTGCATACTTCCTCCGTGCTTCCTTTTTGTGGTGTTGCATATTTTTATCATTCCCAGAGGGTTAGCAGAAGGTTTTCCACCTTCGCCCAGTCATTCTGTTCTCACACCAAATGTAGGAACGAAGCAACAGAAGAGCCAGTCTGATGAGCTAATTTTGCAAATTCCCACTTGCTGCCTGTTCTTCAGCTGTGTTCTGAGCATGGTGACATTTTTCTCCTTAATATGACAGCTCACATTCAGATCATCCCATTTCAGCGATGCAAGCGCTCAGGAGCCATTTCACAGCAGGGAAAAATTTAATGGAAGGACCAGAGGAAGGCGTAGGGGAAGGGAACGTGTCAGCGTGTGAATGGCTCTCAAGGTGCAGATACATGTTTAATCTGCTTTGCTGACAACTCCGGTGGCCAAATCCTGTGTCTACGCCGCCTGGCAGGTCTGGAAACACTTAATACAAAAGAGATGTAGCATTGAGAGTTCACAGTAGCACTGAAACGCCGTGGGAGAAGGAATGGCAGGGCCATGCCTAGCAGGACACGATCATGGCCAAGGGGCACCTGCACAAACCACATGGCTGCTTTGTCCCAAATGACGGCGCGTCCATTACCATCCTGGGGCGCACTGCAAGACCCCGTTGTGGCCTCCCGGTCGGAGCAAGAAGGTTTTGCGGAGCCCTAAGGGTCGCGGCAGGGCCGGGTACGCGCCTCAGGGTGAAGAGGGGACAGCGTGTGGGTATGAGGTGTGAGGTGAGGACTACAGTTCCCGGCGTGCACCGCGCCGGGCGCGCGTACTACAGGTCCCGGCCTGCTCGGCGGGGGCGGCAACGCAGGCCCGGTGCGCTGCCCTCTGGGAATTGTAGTCCCTCCCGGCGGCGCGGCGCTCAAGGGCGGCCGCCCGGCCCGCCTCCCTCCTGCGCCTGCGCGGGCGCTCGGGGCGGGCGGGGGCCGAGCGGGCGCAGCGCGGCGGCGCCTGCGCGCTGTGGAGAGGGAGATCTCTCGCGAGGAAGGACGCCATTATCGCAGCCGCTCGACAAACACCACGAGAATTCAGCACCGCACACGGTAACCGCGGCGCCCCGCGGCCGGACGGCCGGGGCTGAGCTCCCGGGGGGCCGGACGCCGGGCGTAGAGTCCCGGCCCTCACGGCCTGCCCGCTCCTCCCAGCGCCGCCCGAGCACCCGGGCCGCGAGGCGGCGGCTCCGGGGAGGGGCCGAGGCGGGGAGGGGGGGCGGCGGGCTCCCGCCCCCTCACCCGGACGGGGCGGGGGGGGTGGCGACCGGGGACTCGCCTCCTCCCGCCGCGGGACGCCGGAGCTGGGCCCTCGGCATGGGGAGGGGGTGCCGCTCTTCATCGTCTCGCCCCCCACCTGCCTCCTCCGCGCTCGGGCCCGGGGAGGGGTGTCACCCCCTTGCCGGGGCTTCTCGGTGCCGGCCCCTTCTCTTATACCGCTGCGGGGGGCCGTTGGTCAGCCCTGCGGGGCCTGCGGCCTTCGAGGTGCAGGGTCTGGGCTGTCCCTCCCCCGGCAGCGTCCCCGAAGACCGTGCCCGCTCTCTCCCCCACCTCCCCGAGGCTCGTGTGTTCCCGTTCTGAAGGACGGGGCAGGTTTGAGCCTTCCCTCGCTCGGGTCGCGCACACACGCTGCACTGCAGGCACGATTTCGGGAAGGGGCATCGCTGAGCGCACTCCTCCTTCCTTCCCTCCCTCCCTGTCGTAAGAGTGTGTAAATGCCTGGTGACATTGGTACTGCCTCTTCCTTTTCTCTCTGCTCCTCGCAGGTAGCGGTAATGGAAAGGGGCTGCTGCTTTTCACATGGCTGCTACTTGGGGCGGGAAATAGTCTCCTGAGGCGCTGTATTGCGTGTGTGGTAATTTAGTCATAGTAAGGGTTTTTCACGTCCATATCGGGGTTGGTATTTTCTAGTCTGTTAATATTAGTGATCTGTTTGACAACACACTTGGTCTTCCCTTTTTTCCTTATTTGCAATTCAAGTGTTGCTATTTTTAATTTTTTTTTTAAATCCTTGTACAGTGGGAAGTTGTGTACTTAACCAAATATAGTAATTTTATCCTACTATGGGGGATATACTTTATGTATCAGTTTATTTTTAGAGCTCTCAAGGGAAGCTTTTTTTATTCCTCTTTAAGTAAACAAGTTTGGAGGACTGTTAGTAGCTGAGTGATAGCTTCAGTGGAAGCAGCTTTCAGATTGCTGTAAAATGATAGTTTGGAATGGTTTTTGTAATCTTTTTTGCCTTCTGTGTGAGGTGTAGTACTCTGCTGATGTCAGTCTTTCAAAAAGCAAACATGAAATCTGTTGCATTTTGAGTACTCATGCAAGATCTTAAAATGACAAGCAAAAACAACAAACAAAACCCTGCCTTTGTCTTAGCAGTGCCTCTTGAAACAATGGATTTTCTCTGTTAGAAAGTATTAATATATGTTTAAAATGAATGTCCATAGAAATTGACCAGACCAACAAGAATTTGATTCTGAAACTGTATGAGCCTTATTCCCTACATCAAATGACATCTTGGCAGTAGTTCAGTTTTCAGTAATACATGAAAAGATGTTACGAAGAAAGACTAGTTAATTTACTAAAGGGAGTAAAAAGATTGAGTTTGGATTTCAGAAACATGCCATCTCCTTCAGAGGATGAAAATATTTTCTAACTTTTTTCTTTGTTTTGTAACTTACAGTCTGTTTTACAATAACAGCAAGTGGTTTTAATGTCTTGCTTATCCAGCCATGTTTAAGTTGTTGTGTGGTTACAGGACAGGTTTTAAATTTTAAGGTTCTTTTAAAGGAGTGATTGAATAATAAAGTTAGGAGTAGGGTAGTAATATATTGAGCCCTAATTATCAGTGTTCACAGTTGAAAGGGTTCCTTCAGCACATGTTCTGCTACACATGTGTGAAAAAGGCTTGTTTCCTGCCTGTGCTGTTTTTAACACAGTACAACTTACATGTTTTACACTGTTTTGTACTTACTAGGTAAAGGAAGAAGAGCTTAGAATCATAGCTCCATGTAACCAGAAGCGCTAATTACAGGTTTTCCTTGATTTTGCAAGGAGTAGTGCTGTCTTGTGTGATTCAGGCCCACATTAATTGCTGCAATATGCTAACATTTGCAAGGACTTGAGGTTGTCTCTGGTCTTTATCTTGAGCTTTTCCCTAAACTTGTAAAGCGTCATGTGTGCAGGAAGAATACATGTTTTTATTTTGTGAGAACTTGCATGTCTTCATATCTTTCATTGAAGAAGGCCTTGAATTGAAATTGCTGTGATGCTTCTTAGAAAGTGAAGGCGCTCTCAGTACATTCATTTTGAAAGGAAGAGATGGGTATTTCTCTTTGTGCACAGAAGCCCTTGCCCCAGAGATCGACAGAAACTCTTTATGTGAATTGACAGAACAGCAAGAGCCGCTTGTAGGAGGAGACAATGTGAAGCTAATGATTAAAATTAGAACAATAAAATGTCTATGTATATTAAACTTTGCCAATAAAACTTTTTTTCACAGATTTGATTTCCGTTAGTTTGAAACTTGATATTTAGTTGTTAACTACTGAAATAATTTTATTTGTTTTCTGTTTTTTTACCTATTCATTAAAAGGCTAAATCGTATCTTTTTTTTTATTTTCCAAGTAAAAATAAAATGTCTTTAAAGTCATGTCAAACACTTGTTTCCTTGCAGTTTTAGGTTTTTAAAGCTACTGTTAAGCGCTTAGTTTTGCCTACCACTTGTTAGACTGCACGTTAAGATGTCAAACAAAAGTGCACAAAAGGATTAACTTCATAAAATCCTTTGCATTTGGGACTTTAAATAAAATAATTTGTAATGCTGCCTGTTGAACAGAATTCTTTTATCTTGCTTCCTGTTTGTAAAACCCTGATTTAGACCATTTAAGGGAAAAGTACATTAACTTCAAATTTTCCTCTGAAAATTGGAGCACCTGTATTTTATGATGAAAAAAATAATTAATACATCTCTCCTACCCATGGAGTGAGGTCATAGCAACTGTAAAATTAAACACCTCTTCCTTCGCTGCTCCTTAGACACAAGTGTGTTTGTTACATGTACCAACTTATCTCTCTTTACCATCCTATAAATATAGTCTTGCAAGTTTAAAGCTGGAGTTAGTTACTTTTTTTTTTTTTGTGGACGTGGGAGGGGGAATGGCAAAACAGGATCAGACTGTACTAATGAAAGCATTTCAGAATGTGAAGAACTACTTGCTCTACATTTTTCTGCTGAAATGGTGCTCTTCAGTTTGTTTTCGTAACTATTTTTTGTAAGAGTTTAAAAATACCCTGCGTTTTAAAACAGTGCTGAGGTCTGTTTTCAGCAGCTTGAATGTTTCCTTTTTTTAGATAGCTACAGGAGGTAAACCTATTAGAAGACTTTTGAGTAAGCAGATTATATGTATATTTTACGTTGGCCATCGTGCTTTTTGATAGTAGAAGCCTGTGCCAACATTGGGATCTGTCTTTGGCCCCCCTGGAATTGCTAGATCAGAAAGTTTTTCCAGTGTATAGAAGATCAGCAGTGCACATACTAGGAAAAATAGAATATGCTTAAAAAAATATATTATTCTCTTTTGCTTTCAAAGATTGTGTTTTTGGTAAGCCAGTCACATAAGAATAAAGCATGTTGCACAAATTTCCCTTGAACTTGAGCCAGGTGCTTGCGATAGTGCATACTGGTCCTGGGGTGTCTGCTGTGTTTAGGCTGAACAACTTTCCGAGGCAAAGCCTGTGAATGATACAGCAAAGCCTCTTCCCTGCAGAGAGGAAGTTAAGACTTCCTAATGCTGTAACCTTCCAGTTTAATTCCTTCTGTCAATGAAAAGCGTGCACTAAGCAAAGGTGTCTTATGAAGCACAGCGAAGGCGGTCAGGTTCAGGTGTATGTCTTATTCCCACATCCTGCCTCTGCATTTTTTTTTTTTTTTGTTTCTGTAGAAGAGCTAGTTTTAACACAGTGAATGAATACGATAGTCAGAGAAAAACAGATTCTGGTGTAGTGTCAGTGCTCCACTACACAGACCTGACAAATGATGTATTGTGGGAGAGCGCCCGTGATGTGCACACAGTGTCTTGGAGCTGAGGAGAGCAGGAGCTTTGGACGTAGAACAGTTGAGCCAAATGGAAGTGGCTTCTCAGCAGTGCTGTTTTGTTGCAAACCAGCACGGGGCAAGATGTTTTCTTCGGCAGTCTCTTCTAGTTGGCATTTCGCTGATGGGGATTTTCATCACATAGTTCCAGTCCTAGCCTAGTGTGTTGTTGGTGATGTGGTGTAGTCATGATGTTGGAGCTGTGCTTGTGTTTCTCAGGGTGTGCATGGCTGAGGAGTGCATCTCCGCTACCCAAGACGCAGGACTTAGTTACTGCTGCTTTCATTTTTATCTAGACACTGACAGGTCGTGTCTGCAATGTGGCTGGTTCCAGAAACACATACAAGCAGTTTTCTGCACTAACTAAAGCTTCTAAACGATCTTTTACTTGGATTTAGATAGAGAATGTTCTGATTCTTTATGATTGAAAAATATGGGTATTGTTAAACTTGGAAAGATCTGTGTCAGCGCCATTTTTTTAGTTTGATCGAAGATGTGCATTCTTATATTTGCCAACTGCTATGATTTCAGTTTGAAGTGCACCCTGAATTTAGTGATATCTTTAACTCTTCAGAGCAAATAATAGTCTCCAACTTAAATCAGATGTTTATGAAAGTGAATAATTAGGTATTTTTATTAATTAAAAAGTCTAGTTCTATCTACCAAACTTAAATAATTTTTTTTCACTTTTAATGCTTTTTCATCAGTAAACATGAGATTGTGTTCTGTTATGTTTTTTTCCATGTTTTAGTTAATTTCTAATAAAACAAAAAAGAAACTAACATACACAGCTTCTCACCCCTGCCCTTGACATACACCTTTTAGCAACATACTTAAAAGTAATCTTTTTCTGTTTACATTAAATTGCAGTGTTTGGTGTGTGAAGTAATATTTGCTTTGGCAGGGTTAGTGATCCAAGATGTGTTTTAGGGATTCAGTCCATTGGACAGAAGTCTTATCCAGCTCGTTTTTTTTCTATATGGTATGGTTGCTAGTTTATTCTTCACTCAGCCTTCCTTCTGGGTCTCTTTATAAACCTGGAATAAATGTTGTTGGAAGGTTTGAAGAATCACAGGCTCTTCTGGTAATTTAACTGTTGGCATGTGGTCATTGATGCCAGAGTTGGTGATAAGCCTTCCTGTGAAGTCGGCAAGTCTCATGGCACGTTGGTGTGCCTTTTCCCACTGAGGCAGAGCCCCACCGCACCAAAGCTTTGTGCTTGTGAGGAGCTCTGAAAGAGGGAATCTGCATGGAAAATTTAATCTACTCTAAAATTTGTTCTTTGGTAAACATTTCTTATTAAATAATTGCATGGAGTTAATGGCCTTGCCGTTTCAGTGGTCATTTAAAGTACTATCTGTGATAGCATTCATTAAGCTGTTTTCTTGAATACAGAGAATGACTATATTTTTTTTTTTAATGAGAGGGGGAAAATTACTTTGTGATGCTGAAGTGATTGGACAACATAACGGAAACCTTGGCTTTCAGAAGTGTAAGTTGAAAGCTATGCTAATTTCCTTAACATCTCATTATTTCCCATCTTTTGATCTTGACTGTGTACTTTCAGTCTTAAATCAACTTAAAATAATATAGGTTGCATAGATTTTCACAAATAGCAAACTATTGCACAGTAAAACAGAATTGAACTATTAAGCAGGAAAGAAGCTTCTGGGATAGCTACTTAATCTTCAAATAGTTAATGAAGCTATGTTAGAGATGTGTGCAAATGCTTTTATCAGATATAAATTATTATGTAGGTGGTCAGTATTCAGAAGCTGTCATTTATTCAGGAAGTTTAGCAAGCGTTTTAATGTTTAAAATTTTTTTTACCTCCTTTTCTCTCTTGCTAGCATCTGACAGTTTTTTAGAACTGCTATTTTTTAGTTACAAGCCCTTTGTTATGCTATTTATTTCCCACTTTCCGAAGGGGATTCAAATATTGCAGAGATAGCTGGTATCTAGATCTGTTATTCTTCTCATACATACATTCATTAAAAAATCCTTTTGAGTTAAACCAGTAGTTGTACAGAAAGTATCTCTAAGACTTTCTGACCGGCACACAGTATTGTTAGCTACAAAGCAGCTACAGTTGTATCACGTACGGTCTTAAAGAGCTTTTCAGCTTTTTGGTGTCCACTTCATATGGGAAATTAGAGTTAAAATTTCTCAAAATTATTTCAGTCTATGCCATTGAGATTTCAAAATGTTTTAATATCAGTACGTGTCGTCCCTCCCCCTGCCCTCCCCCAAAAAAAAAAAAAAAGATAATGAAGTAATAAAACTCAAATTTGATAGAAATTGTATTCTCCAAAGTCTTATCTCATGTGCAAGTTCAGGGTCAAAGATCTGGTGATAAACCTTGTATAAACCTTGTTCAGTCTACGCATCCTTGCAGGGGGAAAATGTGCTCCCTTGGTCTTTTATGAAGTAACTTATGTTTCGTGAGGATAATGCAGATCCCTCTGCTGCAAAGGAGGCTCATCTGAAACAGACTACGTTCTGATGCCTGTAAACGATGTTTGTACTGCTTGTGCCCAAGTGTTGTGATTCCTGGGACTGGAAGAAGACTTCACGACTTTTCTCAATCAGCTTCTTGGCTCCCTCTGCAGATCTTCTGAACAGCAGTGGTGAAGCTCATTTGCTGTGTTACTTTGTCCTGCTGCTTGTGAAAATTACAGTGTGGTACAAGAACTTTGGGTGATACCTGCTCTGAGTTAGTGCTAGGTTGATTTCATAGCTGGTGACACTTCATCTATCAGTGTTTTCTGGAACATTGGCTTTCCCCCCACCTCAGCTCTTAATCACTTCTCAGTAAAGACTCTATGATATGTTTAAAAATCACTGTTGTTTCCTCTGTTTCCCCTGCAGGAGGAATAATACCAACTCATTTAAAATAACACAGGCAGATACTGCACCTTGCTTTTTTGGGGAGGAAGGATTTTTTCATTTTCTTTTTATTTTTTTTTTTTTTTTTTTCTTTCCCAGATGGGAAAAATGGGAAAATTGAATCATGGATAGCGTGCCTTGGTGGACCAGCAGCACACATTGTACTAGACCTGTTGTTGCTGAAGTCTGTACACTGCTATGGTTTCTTTCATGTTAGATGAAGCATAACATTTAAATCTCCTTTTGAGTTTTGTGATGGAGAATAGGAAACAAAGCACTCAGAATACAAATGTTTAAGTATGGTATTTTGACTGCTGTATAATCCACTTGCAGTGTTAAACTTCAAGCAAAGTTTTGCTCTTTCTCATACACGTAATATTCTGGTAGGAGCTTTCTGCTTATGGACAACATGACAATGAGTTGGGGTGCAGCTGTGTTATTGTTCCATTCATTTTTCTTGTTCATGTTTCAACTAGAAATAGCATTAGTGTAGTTTTTGGTTTTGATTTTACCTGTTTAGCAGGAATGCAATTTTGCTAGAAACATATGAAAGTACTCCTGAATAGGAAATTTACAGGAGCAAACTTATTCTTTCTTTCTGAGCATAGTTTCTGGCGTAGAAAGGCCCAAGGGGTACAGCCGTCTCTGCGTAATGACATAGGCACACTGAGTTAGGTGTGATGTTTTGAGGCACGCTTTGAGTCTGACGTTGTGGAGCTGCCTTCGTTAACTGGAGTACATTCTGCAAGCATTCAAGTTGTGCTGATAATCTCATCAAGAATATGTCCATTCCCAACATCTGCAGGATTTTTTTTTGAGTTTATTGAGGCACAAAAGAAAAATACTTGTGTCAGTGTTACAGTTTTTGTAAAGATCTAAGCTCTACCCCAAGTAATTCTGATTGTGTTAGGCAGTGGTTTGAAATTCCTAGTTGATATGATGGATAGCAGATAAATAGATTAAGTGGTTATAAAAAAAAAAAAGTAGTAACTTCAAATGAAGGTACAGTTACCCAAAGGTCAAAGGACACCTGGACTACCTATCTCAAAAAAGTTCTGATCGTGGGTAGAACTTCTTTGAGACTGGGAGACACTTTTATATAAATAGTATGAAACTAATTCTGGAAGTTTGTTCTTTGAATTTAAGTACTCGCGGGGTTATTTTTTGGAGCTGTTATCAATAAAGATTCTCCATCTAGTGGTTGAAAACAATAAAACAACATGACTACATCTGGTTCTGCATACTGCAGTTGCTGTCTGGGCAGTTCT
The DNA here is from genome assembly GCF_028500815.1 of Rissa tridactyla. NCBI lineage: Eukaryota > Metazoa > Chordata > Aves > Charadriiformes > Laridae > Rissa > Rissa tridactyla. The sequence goes on from NC_071469.1 coordinate 92,264,081, forward strand.
TGTTTTGTATTTGCTGGTTTTCAGCCATACGTGGCAATAATGACTTATGTCCTGAATAATTATACCATGATGCAGAAGACTGACCTCTGCCTAGAGGCACTGAATCTGCAAACACTTATGTGTATCTAGTCCATATGGGTAGTTTCATTAATTTCAATGGGTTTGTATGTCTGTGAAATTAAATTCAGACTTTTTTTGCATGTCTAGGCACCTGAAAGTGCGGTTATGATAGGTGTTAACATATCCTTCCTAGCTCACTTGGGAATAATTATATCAAAGATACAGCAGTGCGGGTGTTGGGACATATCAGCAACAAGAGTGTTTATAGAGGGTTCATGGAGAATTTGTGCTTGAGTTGCTGGTGGCCACACACTCAACGCTGTCGTTCCTTGTGCCTGGAGGTGTTAGGCTGGTATGAGGACACTGGAAAGCAGGACAGCGGTATTTCTGGTTTAGCTTGTGTACATTGTGTTAGGATTTTGCCCAAGGGCAGTGTATTAGAAGAGTTAGAAAAAAAGCATCCAAGTGAAACAGTGGCTTGTACCAGGTGGAAGGAAAAAAAAAGTGTGTGTGTGTGTGAAGAATATTTCTAGAAGCGAAACAATAAAACAATAATAATAATGTGAGCTTTCATTGCAATGCATGAGAATTTCTGCCTCCCTGCAAGATTTTGTACTCCAAAGAAATTTCAAGATCCTTTATTCTTGGAGCAGTTGTTTCTTTTTTTTCCTGTTGCTATCTGTATTTTAAGAACTTGTAGTACTGGAGTCCATCAGCATAGCATCTCTGTGAGTGATATTTATTTTATATATCTATCTCTAGAATGTTATGGCTAGTGTCTGTGCTTTCACAGATAAGGAATGTTTCTGTTGTGTTTTGGGAGGATAGACTTTTTTCCCTTGATCTTTGGCTGAACCAAAGATGTCTGTATATTGTTACAGTAATTTTTGAAATTGTTAAACTGAAATACTTGTGTCCTTTTATTATGAAATTTACTTAAAACACAATGTTTTTACATGCCTTTTAAGGTGGATTGAGATTAATGACGATAGCTAAACAGATGCTAAAAAAGATTAGAATCTAATCCTTTTGAGTCTTCAGTCGAAATAAAGAAGTGTAAATTCTGATTTTACTTTTTTCTCCATCCTCCCACTGAAAATAATTTTCAACTTCATATTTTGATAGACTGAAGCTTCACAGAGTTGGAGCATAAGGGAAGTGGTAGCTCTTGCATTAACAGTGCGTTTAACCCTGCATGCTATTAAATTCTTGCTTTTTATTACGCTATTCCTAATCTGTTACAGTGCATTAACATTTGCACTGGTGTGGCTTTTTGGGAAATTATTAATTGGTGTATGAAGACTGTGTTCCAGCTGCCAACTAAAGTGACTTGATCTTGGAGAAAAAGCCAGACTTTGGGATTATAAAAATGTTGCAAGTCACAGATCAAGACTAAAAGAGCACTGTCAGGTTCTGAACCTTGTAATACCCGTGAATAACTTCATGTATCAAATTATATGAACATTTCCCAGTTCTTTCCATGGGACTACTCATAGAGATTGTTTCTGCGAAGACACGAAAACTTGTCAGTGCAGGAGATCTGTAGCCAGGTTAGGCAGGGTTATTAACCTGAGCATGCTGGTTGTTCTTCATTAAGATTATAATCAGAAAAAATTTTGTGCTTGGAGTGCCTTTTTGTTGGTTTTGCATAATTCGTTTCCAGAGTGGATTAAACTGAGCTGCACAAAGGCATTCTTAGCGTGGATTATTCTTTACACAGAGACTAAAAGCTCAGTGGTCCTTCTGGGCTGTTTCCCTGAAGGGACAAGTACTCGGGGAAGTTGAACTGACCTAACTAAAGCAGTAGAGTTAATGAGTATTATGTCCTTTATGGATCTTCACTTTCAGAGGGAAGATGGTCTTTATACTATAATCCCTTTACAGCATAAGGTCATTTTACTTCTGCACAACGTATTCCTCACAGAGGATTAGTACACATGCATGCATGTATAAAATACATTCTTACCATTAGGCTTGCCTTTGTAGCCTAGCTAGTTTGCTGTTTTGGGGAACTTTTACAAGTGTCAGCAGATCATAGCTCTTTGCAAAATAAGGACCTTTGTTTGTTCCAGTCATAGTAGATATTACTCTCAGAAAAATGCGCTGATTGTGCTTGTATAAAGAAGAATGTATAGATTTGTAACAGAAACGACATATTTGAAAATTGGCCTTAATTGATTTAAAGAAAAACTGAATTGAAGAAGAGGAAAACCATTTGGAGCTTTTGGGTTAGGGAAAGTAAAACGGCATCCTTCAGCTTTTTTCACAATCAGAAGTAAGTTTTTGTCATAGTGCAAGTTGAAGTATGAGAGAATTTTTTCATGTATCAATAGCACTGAGAAATACTAGCCAGGGGAGCGATCAGCTGCCTAAATAAGAGATGTTCGATTAAACACTCTAATTGGACTAGAGCTTTGGAAAATGTTTTTTTAAAATACATTGTTTGTCCTCTCTAATTCATACGAGAGAAAAGACTTATGTTTTGTGCTTGTTTTTGTATGTTAACAAGACATTGGATGTTTTTGATTATACACTTTGGAATGATGCCCTGTAACTTTGTAAAGCCATCAGATGTTTCAGTAAATAGGTTTGTTTACAAGGGGCTGTTCAGAAGAATTATTCTGAATTAATGTTTTAAAACAGATTAATTAAATTGCATTAAACGTGTGCGTGGAAAAACTAATCTGGATTTCAGGTGAATTTAATTTAGTTGCTTACAAATATTAATTTACTTAATTAAACAAAGGCTACTTTACTTCTGTGTTAAGTGTCTAATTTCTGAGTAAGAGTATTGGCAGAGATATCTAGCGCACTCTATCTAATTTGCTTTAAATTTATACCTTTAGTTGTCTCTGATTAGTTGTTCTGAGGGTTCCAGTAGTAGAGCCACCTCCTAACAAGTGGTTGTAGGAGTGCTCCGTAGGCTTTTTGCTCCCCTTTTTGGCTTTGTTTCTGAATATGAAAAGCCAAGAATAGGGAGGAGTATTTGTCTTTACTTTCGACTCATAATACATAAATAGGGAAATTAATATTTTGATGGGTGATGAAATAGGCTGTATTTATTGTTGGAAGATTTTGTTCTGTTACTCCATACTGATGCTTGTTCTGTCTTGTAATCTTAGGACTGTTTTCTCAAATTTTGAAAAAATATTTTTCCTTTGGGAGGTAAGAAGGAATTAATGCAGTATGTTTGCTATGTGTGATTATTTCCATTATGCACTGTGATTAAAACATGTGACCATGTTTAATTTGTGCTGCTTTAAACAACAGGAATGGGTTTCTGGTGGGTTCACTAGGCAAGGATTACCAAAGTAGTGTCTGGCCTAGGGTGGGGAAAGGGTGGATAGTAAAAGAGCTGATCAGGGAACTGGCTACATGATGCAAGAAGTCTGAAGGCTTAGAAACATTTGAGGTAACTGAGATCTGAAGGCATCCAGGGCTGATGTGGGAATGGAGATGGGAGGAAGTCCCTCTGATACACACCGTAACCTGTTTTTCAGTTTTTGTGTTGGGTAAGAGTTGAGGCGATCTCTTCCAAGCCCCAGAAAAGCCCCCTGGGAGAAGTGATGAGTGCAGTGTAGGTCCACGTAAGTAGCTCAGCTGGAGTCCATTTGAGTTTGTCTGGCCAAGGCCTCCTCTAGTGTATGTATTAATGAGATATTTTCCATTGTCTGGTGTAAGCTGTCTTCCCATACTCCTCCCCCAGATAACGGCAAATTGACTGTGAAATATTGCTCTGTTGATCCAACTTCCACATGCTGGTTGGGGGAGAAAAAGTGGGCACATTTCATGTCCCTGTTGTAGTTTATCCTTGGCTTCCCGTCTTTTTGTTAATATTTTTTTCTTATAGCTTAATATTTATTTGAGGTAACATTTCAGCATTAGCTTCTTAATGCCAATGTACATATACTTAATTTAGAATTAATGGGTACTAGGGTTTCAGCCAGAAGAAAGAAAGGAGAAAAAAAAAAAGGCTGGGAACATAAAGGAAATTTCAAGAAAAGGAGTGTTTTATGTGAGTAAATGCTAGTAAATACTTCACTGAGTAAAATATGTGGAAACTATATTGGCAAAGTTATTATTCTGAATTTGTTGACTGAGGCTTTTTAAAGCTGATAAACTAATCTAACTCTAATCCTTTTAAATTTTATCTGGCTTTTACCCTTGGTTCTGAAAGGAAGGTTAGACCATGGCTAAAATTTTGTGTTATAAATTGAAATTCTGAATTTGGAAGAGGAGCGTTTTAATCAAGTTGGGACAGCTATTGTGGTTGCAGTACCCAACCAATGTAGCTTACTTGGGCCTTGCTTTCCTAATCAACACATCTAGCATTAATAACAAACTTATTTGTTTTCCCCTTATGTTTTGATACAGGAGCTCACTGCGTCTGGTGACAGCAGAAGTATATTTTGTTCTGCCTGTTGAGAAGGCAAAAATATGTTCGTCATGATGTTGGCTAATTGCCTATGAGCTGTGTCTGACTTACTGAAAATGTAATAAAATCAATTTCAATGGAAATAAATACTAATGTTATGAAGACACGTTGCTGTGTATGTGTAGTAGCTGTTCTGCCAGTTATAGTTTGGTTGTTATGACTTTGTTTAAAGACTCTGTGACAGAATATTTTGGGACTCCTTTTCTGATGCGAGGTTGAATGCTTTCTGACTGTGACCCATGAGAGGTGGAGAACAGATGTCAGAGGCGTGAAATTGTTTTTTGTTTGTGTTGAAGAAAGGTTTAATTAATTTCAGTGATTTTTTTATAATTATTTTTGGAAGGCCAAATACGTGTATGAGATGAAGTATGAAAGTGGGTTTAAACAAATGCATTACAAATCTTTTGGAATATTTTATAAAATATTGTTGTATTTGTAGCTATAACTGACTTAAATGCAACACGTGAAGTATCAGTGAAGTCTTGAATCGTGTAAATAGACAAAAGTTTTAAAAGTGGAGTTTTGTTCTAGTTTGTCCTTTTTTAGCATTTGGAGTGGTGGATGTATCCCTTCAAGTTGAGGGCAGGGTTCTTAATATTACTAGCAGTATGTGACATTATGAAACATTAACTGTAGCACAGCTGTTTTATTATGCTAAGTCTGGCTGGTTACCAGGATTTCTCAGAAATGGCAAATATAATTTGCCAAAATGGCATCCATATGCACTAATGTATTGCCAGTTTTTTTGGGCGTCCTGCCACAGTCTGTGCTGTCCCAACAGCTTTTCACCATGATCAGAATTTCAAATGACTCAGTATTGGCTGTGCTGGTATTTTGAATAAACAATTCTGATATGTGGGGAGTCCTCCTTTTGAGATGGGCTTTCACATCGCGCAGCGGTTGCTTGGGCCAGTCTCAAAGTTCTTCTGTAGGTTGCGTTGCTCTCTTCAAAAATTTGTACTCCACCTGTCTGGCTTAATGGCTTTCTTGTGCTCAAGTGGAAGAGGGAAAGAGGAAAATCTTTATGCATAGTTGGATTTGATTCAGTGTCAGTGTTGAGGGATGAATTACTGTTTCCATTGGTAAACCTCAAATTGTCTCTCCAGTGTTTTTTGCTCCAGGTTAAAAAGGAAAAAATTGGCTGATCTCTTGGTCTTCATTGTCCATCCTTTTGTAAATTGTGGGAAAGCACAGATATGAATGGTTTCAGTGATTTTAATTCAGTTTTACAGGCTGAAGGTTTCTCTTAAAATACTAATAAATAACCTTGACAGAGAATTCCAAGGGAGCAGGGCTGAGAAATATTTTGGCTTTAAAATCAGGACCATATTCTGAAAATAGTTTCATTGGAATTGAGCTGTAGAAAAACTAGGCAAGTTCATTAGCCAAGGAAAAAAACCATCAAGTTTTGCTTCAAGTCCAGTTGTAATTAGCTGCAAGGAAGTTCCCTGCCCTTACTGAATGTTTATGAAGGTCTTAGAAGCCTGTTAAGATTCCTGTATGTGAGGATCTTGTGTGCATATAGATCTGTACAGAATGCAGTAATTGCTGATCTAATGTGGCTTGGGAGCTTCATATGCTTTTGTGACATCAAGACTAAATACTAAAGTCTGATCGCTTCCAAGAGCTGTGTAATAATTTGTAAATCAAAACCCTACAATTTAGGAATGGTCTTGTACGCTCTTAAAACTTTTAAAACAAAAAAATTATTTAAAAGAAAACATTTTATTTTGTATTTTGTACTGATGAGCTGCCAAATCTCTGAAGTTAAACCTTCTCTTTATCCCTTGGGAAAATATGTAAAGGTGGATCGGTGAGGAAAGCTTGAGCTCTTGTCATAGTCCTGGTATAGAAAGGTTACTCATAGAGGTGATGCAGTAGTTCAGTCCTTGGCTCTTTGATGAGGCTACCGAATAAAGTAGCAGTTGATAGAACTGAATGATCCCTTTGTAGGTTGGTCACTTCCGTTAAGAACTGCATTTCCTTTTATAGAGGAAGAATGAAAAAATAAATGCAGTATTGATATGTCAAGTATATCTATATTAACAGTCTTCTTGCTGCTGTTTTTCAGGATTGCATGACTTGTAAAATTACTTATCTGGGGGCCTGCAGTGGTGTTTGACTGCATATTGCTGCCTGGTTCTGAATGATGTCAGAACAGGATTTGGCAGATGTTGTTCAGATTGCTGTTGAAGACTTGACTCCAGATAACCCAGGTACAGTAGAGATGGTAGTGATGGCATGAGAAAGCTCATTTCTAGTATTGCCCATTAACGAGGTGGAAATTGCTGTGGAGGTTTTCTTAACTGTGGCACTGATTTATTTTTTTTTCTGAGGCACTTGTTAAGACTCCATACCAAGTTTTCAATAACTTAACTTGTATATTTTCAATACCCTTTAGATCAGATTTATTTTTTAATTTCACTTTTCTTTTAAAGGCCTTACTTTAGATGTAGACTAGTGCCAAAAACTTTGAATGAAATATGGCATCCTGTAATCTTTTGTTTTTCTCCAGATGACGTATATGTTTTAGGCTTTCCCTCAAATGAGATCTATCAACTATCTATTATGTATTGTTGTTTTACTTGTAAAATAGTTTCTCTCATACATTATTAAAATTCTTTGTATGTATAATGAAATGACAGTAAAACACTTCTGAAAGCAAATATTGTGATATCCCTTGCTTGGAACTTGATCTCCTAAGCAAAACTGTGTTTAGATTGGCTATAGACATTAATCCTATGCTGCCGTTACATGTAAAAGACTGAAAGAACAGTAACTATATGGTTATGGAAAATGGATACACATATCAAAAAAATTTTATTCTGATGCAGAACAAAAAAGTTACTTCAGAAATGTTCCCAAAGAGTTGGAGGAGAAGCTGGGACCTGCCTGTCCTAGCATAGCTGGCAATTTGTTCAGGATTGTCAGCTGTGGTATGGTTGACCTTCAGCAAGTCTTCTTTGCTCAGTTTGGCAAAGGAAGTCAAACCTGGCCCAGTCTCAGGTGATGCTCTGACCATGAGGCTGTTGAGGGTTCTGCGTCTTGATTTTACCAGCCAGGCCTTCCAGTTCTAAATTCAGTTCTTTTTTTGTACCTGTTTTCTTCAAAGTGTTTACCTTTAGATGAAAGGCTATTAGAAGCTATGGGTTTTCATGTGTAAGTATTTATTTTGGAAAGCTTGCGGGATTTTGTTCATCTATGCTGAGGAAAAATAACCCACTACTACACTGAGTAGTGGGTGTAATCCTATCTTTTGTACAGAACTGCATTAGTACTTTTTATGGTATTGTACAAACATGAGAATTCAGAAGCCTGTAGAATCTGTCAAAGCGGAACAGCTAATGTGCTGACTCTGATACCTCATGGTAAGTTCCTCATAAAGAAAATCCAAGGTAATGCTTGAGTGTTACATCCTCAGTGCATTTGAAACAAAGTCTTAGATTTGGGTAAATGTTTTTTTGAGCAGCAGTAAAACGTCATACATTTAGGAGAAAATCCAAGTAAATTTAAAAAAAAAAATACGATATGTTAATTAAATGCCTTTCATATTTTTTTCTTTTGTCTGTTTAATATATTTTTAATTTGAGCCTTGTCCTCTTGTATTATAAACTATGGCAATGCTTATTTTTCTTCACAGTTGTGTTGGAGAATCATGAAGTGACAGATGATGATGTAGAGCCTTCTCTGAAACGTCAGCGTATAGAAATTAACTGCCAGGATCCCTCTATTAAGGTTATGATAATGCCTTTTTCTGTTTTGATTCGTAATACCAATTAAGTTAGCTTTCTTGGGGAAATATATTAAAAGAAAAGATTGAAAAATAAACTGGTTTTACATAATACTGGAATTATTCATAGCCTTCTTGTAAATGTTTGTTCAGTTTTGTCCATAAATTTTAAAATCTGGATGATTGGCTAATCTTCCAGTGTAAAATCAATAGCAAGAATTTTATATGTGATATAAAATGTCATCAGAATTAATTCCAGTGACTCAAACATCACTATTGGTGCATTTTTGATAAAGTGAATAAAATTGACATAAAAGATAAACTTGAGCATGTATTTGCATTACAATTTGTAGATACTTTCAGCATGTTTTAAATTATTATTTTAAGCTAACAATGTTCTCCTAACAGTTAAGCCGAATTTGGTTCAGGGTGACTAGCTCAGGCTTCTGTGTACTTGCTGTTCCTACTAGTGTGCTTTAGCTTTGTGTGGTTGGTTTTTTCTTTTTTTTGTCTTGGAGCATAAGTATATCAGTTAATATTTTACTGCCACACACATTAAAGAGTATTTAATTCCGCAGTTTTGAAATGGACGTAGAAACGGAAGCTGTGTATTGAAAGAGCAGTGGGGCAGCAGCACTGTGAACCAGCTTGATTAGATGTGTAAATTGTAGCGGAGGGCCACAAGATGGCATAGTTGCTGTTTGCAAAGGAGAAAGTGTGTACCGTTACCCTTTAACGGCCTATTTTTCTCAAGAGAAACCAAGTAGAATATGCTTTCTTTTGAATAAAATTGCTTAGGAAAACAGATTTTATTTATTTGCTGTTCTTGATTTGCTGTTCAGGAGAAAACTTAACTGAGTGGCATTAATTGTCTCTGAGGTTATTTGTGTTGATATAATTTCCACTGTAATCATCTGAATTTATCTGTTTGGGCAGGAAAAAATCTTATTTAACTTTATCCAGGAGGATGCGTTCATAGATTTATAATCCTTTTGTTTTTACATGTCCCAAATGAAAGGCCTTGGCATGTCATTTTAAATGATTTTGTGGTGTATGAAATCATACTAACAAAGTGCTTAGGTGAAAATGTGTTTGGCTCGGATGCTTTTGGCCTCTAAATAAAGATCTGGAAGAATCTGAGAATGCTAAAATGCTTCTGGATGTCATCAGATTCGTACGTGGCTGAATTTTGTCACTAGACACACTGCTAGTTTCTTTAGAATTGTTTTCCAGTCACATTTATCTGGAGCTTCCTTATGTGTGTGTTGCTGAAGATAAATGTGTAAGTCTTGAAAATCGGTTTCTTTTTGCATTCTCCCCTTTCTAGTCGTTCCTGTATTCCATTAATCAGACAATATGCCTGCGGTTGGATAGCATTGAGGCAAAGTTGCTGGCACTAGAGGCTACCTGTAAATCATTGGAAGAGAAGTTGGATCTTGTCATGAACAAACAGCACAGCCCCATCCAAGTCCCCATGGTGGCAGGTTCTCCTCTTGGCGCTACACAGACATGCAATAAAGTGCGATGGTAAGAAAGAACAGATTACTCATCAACCTGCTTTTTAAAATAACGTAAATCCATTTCTTTGGCATCAAGTTCTGCAGCTTTCTGTATAGCTGTCAAGAGCTTGGTATGCTGTTTATGAATGTAGAATTCATTTATCTTCAAGGTGATTTTTGTACCAGTTTCATGATGTTACTTAGAATGAGACACTGGTCCATGGGCAGTTTGCAACTATTTCCACATTTCATTTTGACTGAAACCAGACTGATTCATCCGTCCTCTGGAAAAGTCTCATCAGCTATTTTAGGTTTTTTTAGGCTTGCTTTGCTTTTATTTATGTGGCTGTTTTGAGTTAATGAGTTCATCATCATTCTAATTGCTTCTCATTTTACTTCTATTCACCAGAAATACAAGGGAGTTTGTTTTATGGGCTTGTTTTCTAAAGACTCTTGCTAGAATAGTATCTGTGCTTATTTTGGGGTTAGAAGTTGGAGATGGAAAATCTGTTAAATAATCTAATGCGCTTGGATGAAAGAGCAGGTTTGACCTGCAGTACCTTTATGTATGAGTTGCCTAATATGGTTTTAAATATCTAAATCTTGATGTGCCTGTCATTTTACTGTGGAGATGATTCCAGCCGGAGAAATATGCTTATCAGGAGACTCTTTTGTCAAACAACTTTTCCCTCCTCATTCATATTTTTATAGCTAGAGAAAAAACTTCCCTAAATAATGACTTTTTATTCTCCGTTACAAAGGTGTATAGGCAACTTTCATGTCATACCATCCTAGTTGAGATATACTGACTTAATTCATCTTTTGTTAGTCTGTTTTTCCATCTTCTGATCTTTTTCATCACACTGAACTTCCTCAATATCTGGAAATTATTTTGACTATATTTTTGGTATGTTATACTCAGTGCAGCGTTTCAGGTGCACCGCTCTAGAGCTCTATAGAAAAAATTAGTTCCTTTATGCTGTGGGACTCATCCATGTGAGGTAAGGAAGAAAAGCCAAAACACCACCACAGACATTACCCTTTTTCTACTAGGCCACTACTTGCTCCCTACTTCTTTTTTTTTTAACTTACTTTCAGTATTGCTGTTTTTGTAATAGGTATGTTAAAAAATTTACCTCAAGGTCATAATCGCGTTTGATTATATCTTTCAGTTTATGAAGCAGGATGGGTTATGACCTTACTACCATGAGGGTTCAGAGCTGGAGATTTTTACGTAGGAGGGACACACTCTGCTCTCGTAGCTGTATCCGTTGCATAATGCAGACTGTTACCTCACAATTGTTCATTGAGCGTAATTACTTCTGATTAATGTAGTCTAATCTTTTAAAAAGATACCTTATCTGTATTTAAAAGATCTAAAATGATACAGAACCCAATGTGTTTCTCAACCTCTGTTTTAAAAGTTCAAATGTCCTATTTATTTTCAGTGTAATTTTGAGTACTATCTGTCCAGTTAGGAGCAGCTGAGGTCCTAAAACTTTTCCAAAACAACTTTCCTTTTTAGATATCCAAATGTTTGGGTCCCGGTTCAGAGTTCCTTTATTGGTCTTTGTTCTTGTGCTTGTGACGAACATCCTGACCATTGGACATTCTCCTTTTCCTCTTTTCCATTTAATTTTTCTTTAAGAATAGGTGCTGTGTCTACATTTACCTATGCTTTTGAAGGCTCCCAATCATACATTGAAGAGGTCAATTATGGCTAAGTTCTATGTCAAAAGAAATAAAGTACATGCAATAACTCTTTAGTTAATAGAGCAAGTAGCTACAGTATTATACCGGTGTTTTTGCTAAATACTCTTTATCAATTACTAGTTCTCAAGGAACCTTCAATTCTGTTATTAATTTTTTTTTTGTTATTGTATTAGATATCCTCAAGTTCTCGTGCATAAGCTTAGTGCAGTTTGTGCACAAAAGACTTTCAAGAACATTTTCATAAACACGTGAACCCTTTGGGAATCTATTAACTCATGTTCCATGAATGCTTTCCTCTGTACATTGTACTATTTTGAGTTCCTTATGGGAATTGTCAGACCTGAGGTGTTTATTTTTTTTGTAAATCTCTGTAAACATTGGAAATTTGTCCTGTGTTTTAGTGGTGAACTTGGTGTTTAATCTTTTGTTTTGGGTGTACAAATTTATGATGACGGCTTCTCAGACAGTCTGAACATAATTTAGAGAGAAGTCTTGAAGACTGTAAGATTCTCTGCCCCAAATATTTGTTAGTGTTGGTATGAAGTTGCACGTTATCAAATGCATCTTGCCAATAAAGCACTGAGGGTTTTTTGTTCTTTTAGCAGTCTGTGGCCTATATGACTCAAAAGAAAATAGTTAGGGGTGTATGTGTTTAGCTTGGCAGTAGTAACACTTCAGTTTCACTGAATTGCCTGTGTCTCATTCATAAAAACCTTTATCACTTGTTGATCAGTTCCAATTAAAACCTACATGGACTGTTCTGTTGTATCAACTCTCTGCATTGTTCCCTCTTCCCCTGACAGTGCGGATGGCAGTGGAGGGCTGCCAACGAGAGTTAGTATTTTGGATAGTGATTTTCAGATTCTGCATCTGAATGAGATTCTTCAGCCTCCTCCTCCTCCTTCTGTCACTACAATAATACCGGGTTTGCCACTCTGAAAAAATTTTGTAGTTAGCAAAAGCATGTCAGCCAGATGGAGCAACACTGCCAGTAAAGCAGACTCTCATTCTTTTTTAGATAAATACTTTAGGGTTTATGATGCTTTCTCTTCCACTCTGTAGTGAATTTTGTTTACAGTTTTTCTGGTAATTTAGTTAATTGCATTAATTTGGTGCAGATTTAACATAATCAAAATTTGTTTTACAGCAGCGCATAGTAAAGTGTGTGAACTGTGCATTATAAATTCACGCAGTTTTATTGATTTGTGCTATTTGTTCTTTTAAAATTCAGTTAATTTCCTAAGAATTGTCAGTTTGAAATATACGATCATCTGACGAAAACAAGAACAACTTGGGCAGAGGCGCTTCTGTGTCGTCTTGTGGTGGAATTGTGCAGTTAGAGCGTAGCAGGTGAATTCACAGCTAGGCACTATCACCTGCTTTGACTATGATGTGGAATTTTATGCTGTGTGTTGCACTGTACACTGGCTGCTTATAAAATGGAGTGATAAAGTATAATCTGTCCATATAGCTGCATTAGGGAGGCGAGAGTCTCACTTTGTAACAGGTGTCAGATTTACGTTCAATGGTAAGTTGTCTTTTCTAGTAAACTTAACATGTTGATTTATTGGGATAACTCAGAGCTTTTTTGTGCCAAACTGTTGTATCCAAGTCATAAAAATTCTTATTAGGGAAATGAAGCAGAAGTTTTCAAGGAGACTTGCAATAAATGAGGAACTACTCCATGTTATTAGCTCCCAGAACAGAAATGCAGGGCATTTTAGAGTCTCACTCTGCTTTCTGTCTCTCCCTTAAACACGTGAGGGATGATATGTGTGGAAAACTTCCAGTGTCCTTTTTTGGGTATGTGATTTTTGAAGGCTTGCTGATGTTTCTTGGTAAACTACAAAATGTTGAATTCAGGAATTACACTACTGTCTACTGCTCTTGATATTTTGCGTAAGTACATTTTCATGAAAGCTGGATTGTGTTCTCTCTTCTTTTGTTCTTATTGTTTACTCTGATCCGCTGTTACAGTACTTCATCATATACTAGCTAATTGCAGTGCAGATAAGGAAGAAAATAAAGGGTACATGGTGCTGTGTAATGAAGAATTTGTATGAACAGTTGAGATACAGAGGAACAATAGGCTTTTAGATCTCCAAGTAAAAAGTTTAAGCTACAGCAAAAACTAACAGGAGAAAACTTCTTTTGAAAGGAAGTAATTTTGAATTTGTGAGATGTAAACCGTTTTGGGGGGAACAGCAATAGGCCACAAACCATATGGAAAGGCTTGTAGTTGTTGCATTTCAATAAATCATCACATGAGAAGCAGAACTAAACAAGCGTAGTTTCTTGTGGGTTTTTGTCCTAAGTCCTCTGCCTTTGCACTGGACACGAGCCTCATGTTTCCTCTATGGTCCATGGCGTTCCGTGCTGTGGGATTTTGAAATCTTTCATGCTGTTCCTGTGATAGTAGCACATGCTGGAGCTGTGGGCTAATGGGTGAGACCTTTCTCACTTCATTAGTGGGATGTAGCGTTTGGGCTTGTCCTTACCCCAGCCACAGATTTTAACAGGTGTTTAATATCTCTCAGACATATTTCTTTTTGTCAGATTTGGTCATAAGAGTGTAAAATATTGGATGGGGTTGAAGAAACAGCATGATGTTAAATCTCATTTTCTTTGAGGGAGGGGAAAAAATAAAGAAGAGTTCTAGAAAGTATCTTCTCAATGTTTAGTGGCTGCTGCTTAAAAATACGTGGCTTTCAGGATTACGTACAAAGACATAGTGTTGATAGTGTTTTTATAAATTTCTTTCTTGGAAGAAAGGCTGTTGTAAGGTTTCAGAATTTGCAGACTGGCTGGTAAAACTCCTTAGATTGTACAGAGTTATGCTGAATTTATATGGAGCTTGGGAAGAGCCAAGAACAGTAGCAAAATAATGTAATAAATTAGTAATGGGGGTATGTGTATTGTCCCAGTGTTCTGAGGTTAGTCCATCTTTGTGCAGCATTAGTACAGCCCTGCTTTTCCATCCAGGAAGTGATTGTCTCCCTTCCTCTGTCTGCAACGTTTCCTGGCAGTATGGCTATTAAAAACCTCTCATTTCTTTTCTTTATGAGGTACCATGCTTGTCAAAAATTCCGGTAGCTGATGAAAGTTTCTTGGATAGGAGAGTTGGTACAATGCCTGATGGCCTGTCAGTATGGCAGCCTCAAATGATAAGTTTGAAATTTAGCATGTGCCCGGGTCTTGAGATTATAAATTGATGAACACACAGTGTGACAGTGTGACTAAAATCTTCTATCCATGTTTTGAAGAAACTATTTCATCTGAAAGATTTCAGTCCAGAAACAGTGTTATTTTTGTCAACGTCTTTCCATTAATCATTTTTCTGAATGGGTAAACCTAAGTATAAATGGTTAAGGTTGATCGTTTCAGATAACATCGGAATTTGTTTTGGTTTCACAGAACCCTCTGTCATTTGTTTTTATGGGTGTTTTCTGCCAACACTACGTTGTACAATTCTGCTCTGTTATTTTGGAAATTTTTATTGGGTAAATAGATGTAATTGAGAGCAGTTTTTAAAATGTCTTAATTTTGGAGAGGATTTAAATTTAAAATGGGTATTTTCTTCATACTTAATAAAAGTGTTTCTGATGAAATATGGAAATCCATAGGTAAATGTGTGTGGGTTGGTTTGGTTTTTTTTTGGGTCAGCTGTTTTCCTTGAGCCTTTTTTTTTTATGGCGAAGTTGAAATACAGACCACATGCATCTGGTTCTTTACCATATGCATATGTGGCTAACCCATTAAGGATACTGATTGCTAAGTGTAGAGATAGAATTGCGTATATTTTTGTCTTTTATGGGAACTGGAGAGTTACATGAAATTGCAGAGTTTAATGCCCTCAGTTACTGTGCAAAAAAAAAAAAAAAAAATTAGTGGCCTACTGTGCAAGGCCACTAATATGGTGGCCTTGAAGAAGACTTGTTAGTGGGTTGGACATTGGCTCATTAAAGTAGAGTTGCTTCAAGATAGTCTTGTCTGCAGCTAATTGTGGTGTTGGTAGATTCAATCAGCTAGTTGTAGAAAACAGCATTTGTCTTTTTTTGTCTTAAGATACAAAACAAGTTTGTTTTTTTACATGGAAAAGAGAAGACGTGATGCAGTTGTATACCAGATGGGATTTATGAACTTGCTTTATTTTTGTTGGTGTAGATCATTAATATGTTTCTTTTACCATTAAGTTTAACGAACAGGGTATAATAGGTTTTGAAGAACAGGATTTGTTCATCCAGTTTGTTTGCAGTGTGCCAGTTGGCAAGCCTTTTGGCTCCACATTTCCCAAGTTCCAGATCTGTGTTTCCGGTGTGCGATTGTTTCTGTGTTTACAAGTGGTTTTCTAGTCAAATAACGCAAAATTGAAAACTGAGATGATTTTAAATGAAGTTGTAAAGCAGAGGGTAGTGGGGTGGAAAGAATTATAGGATGACTGTTCTTTTAGATTTAGAAAACTATTGTTGCTCCTGCATAAAGCCTTTAAGAAAAACCCCAAACAAACCTGAAGAAATATAATCGAGGTATTGGTATAAGAAACAAAATAGCTAGACTTATATTTTTATGTGTTTTTTTTTTTTCTGTGAGTTACAAACCCCTTGACCCACCTAATTTCATGTTATTGGGCGATGAATAGCATTTTCATTTTTGTTGCATTTTTATCATAAGGATTTTTATAGATTATAATAAACTATCCTACTATACTAATCCAAGCTTTTAAAAAGAACAGTAATTCTTCAGTTCTTATCGCTAAATAGTGGCTGCTGAGTCTCTGGGGTATATAGTTAACCTCTTCCCCGCGTTTGCTGCAGTTGATACTATAACTCATTAGGTGATGTAAACTACTGTCCAAGTTTAATTTATGGCTTTTTTTCCCCCTTTTTAAAAAATGCAGTGATAAATAAATTATAACATTATAAACCTTCAGGATTGTTAATGTCTTTAACTAAAGTTTAGAGCTAACTGTCCATTCCTGGAAGTACACCCTCTGAGGGTCTGAAGACCCTCGATTTGCAGGAAGATTTTTAATTTTTTTTTTAAGTAGCCAGTTTGAAACAAAGCGTGTATTGAGGAATGTAGTATCCTGAAAGATGTATGGTGTATGATTTATTTTCAAGTTGCAGGTACGTTACTCTGCCTGCTGTGAGCCTGATCTCATGCACTGAACTCTAGGCCTGAAAAAATATTTCCCTGGAAGCAGATTGAGTCCTGAAGACAACTCAGCAGGCAGCTCATCAGAAGATGTAAAATTAAGCTGTGTTTTGGGGGTGAGAGAGAGTGGAGCGTTACAGATAATGTCTTGAAAACGCAGTCATCGATTTGGGGTGTTAATCAGAATGTGTTATGAAGGTTTTATTTGGAGACGCTTTGGAGTTCATCAGGTTTTCAGAAATTCTTGTGAGCTTCTATAAGCAAGCCAGGTTTATTTATCCTACAGTATATCCTGTGTTCCAGCCTTTCTGGGGCCTCATCCAGCAGAGTCTTTAGTGCAGACCTTTCAGTCTGGGAGTGGCTGACAAAAACACAGATGAACTTTTGTCATTGTTTTGGACTGAACCCTGTGGTATCAATAAATAACAACCTTTCCCTGTCACTTTCTGTCATCAGTCAACGGTACTGTGTGCAAACATTTATTTTAAATTACCGGTTCAAGTGTCACGTCTGTAGCTTCAACCAGTAAGAATTCTGTTTAAAATTAACGGGCTTGTTTCATGAAGAATTGAGGATGATTGTGCTGCCCTCGTGTGAATAGCTCTTTCATGCAAGTTCAGTCTGTTTATGTCTGGGCACGGAAAGGACTGAAGGAAAATGGCACAATTGTCTCTGGTCTGTTTTCACCGTGCTCGTTTGAGCTACACTCACAATTAGGGAACAAAGTCAATATTAACAATATGTAAAAATCATAATTAAAACTTCATGGCTTTAGAGGATTTTACTCCTTTGTATGGATTTAAAAGTTGTGTTCAGTATCTCAACTTTTTTAAAGAGCACATAAATAGAAGCAAAAATTTTGATATTTTGCTAAAAAGTTTTTTGTGAGGTGGAAGTTTGACTAAGGGAGTCAGAATTTGAACTGCCATTTATATTTGCGTGGCTTGGTCTTCACAGCACTGTTACTTTGACATCTTAGTTTTCCCGAAAAACAGGACAGTGCTTTTCAACGTCTCCTGATCTGTCACAAGAACTTGTCAGCCTCAGCATCTTGAGATTGATTCTGGTCCTGCATAGCAGTAGGGACACAGATTTACGTCTTTTTATTTTACCTGCGTTGAAACATGCGTTTCATGTAGAAGTACTTGCTATGAATTATGCGGACTTCTGCGATTCATTATATTTAGGATCAATACAACTTTCTATTGAGAATAGTTTAAGAACTCTCATGGCTGTGATTTTCATAGTTATTTGCCGTATCCTGTAAGATCTACAGCAGCAGCGGTAGGTCTGCAAACAATGGTAATACTTGCTTTCAACATTTATGCTGGAGACTTACATATTTTGAAATTAAGCTTGCCCTGTTGTTTGTCCATCTGGAGCTCTTGTTACAGACCATCAGCAAGTGAAGATACTTTGTTACAAAGAATCAGTTTGTGAAGATTTTACATTTATTTCCTTCGCTATTGGGAGTTAAAATTCACACAGGACTTAGGAGAAATGGCATCTTGGATTTAAGAAGCTTGTACAGCAGTATTCTCATTGGAATTTTGCATTCCATTATTGTTGCACTAAGATATTGAGAAGCCAAGTGTTTAGTAATTTGTTATTGGGATTTGATAAATTCAGAAACAATGTATAACTTCCAGATAGCATTTAGGTTGAGAGTGCAAGGTCAGTTATGGAATTAAAATAACAATGTAATACCAACATTTCATCTGTGGTTTGGAGAGTTCAATAATTCACGTATGTACGGGATAGAACTTAATCTATACAACTCTTCAAACTGACCAAAACTTGAACTGGGTTGATTCATTCTCCCACGTCTAATTTTTCCTAAGTCAATGGTTTCTGATGAAATATGGCTTGTAATAGTCCAGTGATTCAGATGAGAGCCTAGCAAGTAGCAGCTGATAACTTACGTCTGAGAAACGGACGCAAAATGTGTGGCTTGAATTTTTTAAATTGTGATGTAGTGTTTCAAATGTGCCTGTGAGGCTTAAACACTAAAAAAACCTTTTAGAAACATCTAATTTTGAATTTTTAAATATAATGCTAGCTAAGATTTTCAGCAATATACACTGAAAAGAAAGTCCTAGGTAATAAACTTCCTTCAATTTTTAGACAAAAGTTTCAGTCTTGTATATATGTGTTACAAGCCTTAATATTTTGCTATTTGCCAGGTAATCATACAGTAAGATTTCCTGGTTGTTACTCTTAGCCCATGACAAATGTGGAAAGCATCGGAAGTGATTTATTCTTCCTCTGAACCACGTGTGTGTAAACAGTTTATGTATTCCCACTTAGCTAACACACAGGAGCTTTGTTCTGCGCCTGAGACCTTAGTGAATCCTTTTATTCTCATTTTGTAAAGAAAAACCTTACGCGAAAGTTACGGCACCAAAACCAGAAATGCAGTTGTGTGAAGTCCCTTGTGGTGCAATGTATTGCTATTCACCATGGTAAGCTGAGAAACGAGAGAACTGAAGGTGCGCAGAATTTGCCCCTTGTGCCACGACATTTAGAAATCAACATCCTTTAATTGTAAGGGTGTCTGAGAATGAGAGAGAGAGGTGTATGTGGGGATGAAAAAGGCTTTGAGTTTTAGACGCAGATTAGGGGGACGTTTACTAATGTAATTAGTCTCTAAAAACATTTAAAAACAATTATAGCGGTATTAAAATGTGGGTTAAGCTACCCCTTTGCCAAATCCCATAAGGTCATGTTAGGTGAATTCTGGGGAAAGCAGAACGTTTACTTTAGTGCTCTGGTTCCACGATCAGAGGCAGCTATCGCATTCAAGAAATGAATGCAAAGGGTGCACGACTTGAAACTTGGTTCGGGACAAATGCCTTCATACGGCTCATACTTTTCCTTTTTCCTAAATAAACAATTGAAAAGAATTATTGTGTTTAATGAAAGTGGACAGTTTTTACCTCATGAATGTTGTAAAATGGATGAAAATGATTATTAGGATTATATTTTAGTGGAACTCTAAAATCTTAATATATTTGAAGCAGCGCACCAGATTGTGGAAGCGTGTGTTACATACTATGTATTTTAAGAAGTAATTTATCAACCATATAGTAAACAGAAGGGGGCAGAAAAGCCTTATATATTAATTTAGATTCCAGTTTTGAGAATATTTTTAATGTTACAGTCTCTGGAGATGGTTAGGAGTTTGAAAATCCAGCATTAAGAGCACTCCCTGGAAACTTCTCCTGTATATTGGGGTATTTAATGCTGAGAGTACAACACAACGAATGAATGAAGAGGACAGCAATAATAAATAAAGGGGGCAAGTTTTCATTTTCCTTCGGAAATGACAGAAATTTAAGTTGTTTTTCAAAACAATTTGCATACCAGTTTACACCAGATGAAAGTACCAGTAATACTATTTTGAAAAGTTGCAAAAACAACTGGTACTTATGGAAAATAATACATAGTAGTATAACTTTCAGAGCAACAACCTACAGTGTTTTTGCAGAGTCCTAGTTTTACTTTAAGCAAGGTGGAAAGAGCTATGTATGGATTCGGAGCTTCAAAAGGATGAAACAGCCTAACATCTAGCAAGGTCTCAGCAAGGTTGGTAAGACGGCAAAGAGCCAGTCTTCCATCTGCTTTATTTGGCAGCAGATGCTATTTAACTGATACATTTCCAAACGTAAAAAACACACTGTTTGGAATCTGAATGTCTTTCCAAACAGAATTTTTCCTTTTTGCGGAACTGTACATTTTTGCATATCTTTAGCTCAGTCTCTTTGTTCCATATTGAAGGGTGGAGTATGAGACAGGAAATCTGCTCCTAATAACTTTTTAAATTATATTCTTTCTAAAAAGCGAAGAGCGGGTGTTTCTTTAACAGCCCTTCAGGCTATATGGAAATTAAAGATTCAGTACCAGCTCTCAGAGAGCAGCATCCTCGGTCTTTCTGTAAAAATGTGTGTGTGATGGCAAGTGAACGTAACTAGTTGAGTAATTACGAAAAGCGAGAAAAACAGAGATACACGATGGAAATTATTTACGAACTGGCTCTGAGAGCACCGTGTGTTCGAGTTCTGTTTGCAGAAACCCAGTGTTGTATTTATTTGCAGTTTGTTATCTGGTGACCATCAAGCCTTCAGTTGCTGTAACTAGTGTTTTGAAAGCCAGTTTATAACTCTGCTTCCTTCACCCCAAAACTTCTAGTGCCACATGAGTCAGACTTATGCTGATATTAGAACTTGTAAGAAAATGTGGAAAATAAATCTAGAAGTAGCTAACTGTATAAAAAGGATCATACCTGCATTATTTGAACTTGAGTTTGGATCATAAAATATGCCCACTTTGTAGTATATGAAAGTTAGTGTACTTAAGTCTCCTGTTCATAACGTAGCTTAATTTAACAAATTGGTCTAAAAATTTTTGTATCGCACATTCTGGCGTTCTGGATGGATGGGCAAGGTTTTGATTCCTTTAGGGGTTTTCTTTCTTACCCTTCTACCCAAATAACCTTGTTAACGCTTCCGTATTTTGTTGTATTCTGTGTTAGTATTGTGGGAGTTTTCTATAATCTACGTGGGTGAATAATTGTTTTTTGTTTCTTCACTTATTTTGCCTGTAGAAATAGAACATTTTAATATAAGTATTTGGTATTTTGATTATAAAATGTATGTTAGGTAAGTTGTTATTTGTTTCTGCACACTTCTTTGTAGTTTATAAAAGTTAGTGTACGTAGTTTCCTGTTCATAACGTAGCTTAATTTAACAAATTGATCTAAAAATTTTTTTATTGCACATTCTGGCACCCTGGATGGATGGGCAAGGTTTTGATTCCTTTAGGGGTTTTGATTGTACAGGTGTGTTTAGCTTTTCTCAGAGCAGAATAATCCACAACAGATTATAACAGCTTTTAAAATTGATTGATAAAATTGGTCTTAAAGCCAGTAATTCATGTCTTTCTGATTGGCAGCCGGTGTGGAGGCTCTCTCTGTAGGTAAGGCTGAATACAATAAATTCTATATAGATGTATTTTGTAACTTGGAAAATTTCTGGCTCTTACTTACTTGAGCTGAAAATTTGATGGTAAATGTTATTAAACTGTTAACAGTATGTTTTAATAAAAGATGCATTTGCTTTATCTTTAGTGTAAATTGATTACAGCTTTCTCAGTTTTCAGATCCGTGAATCTCTCTCCAGTGATGGCTGGTGTACTTTGGCTTGTCTTTTTACAGGACCTAATCATTAGTGCTATCTTTATAATGTCTGCTCTTATGTGATGTTCCAGATGCAAAGAATCCAAAGATAATTTTTGATGACTGAACTCGTACTGAAAATGATGGATAACACTGCTGCTTTTCTGGCAATTGGCTACGACTAGGCAAATGCACAGTTTAGGGACACTAAAACTTTAACTGTTCACGCGCCCATACGGCTCTCTACCTTACAGCAGGTGTCCCACTGTTCTTCATCTTGGTGAATGGTTTGGTTGTTGGCGAGTTTTCTCTCTCCTGGAAGATGAGGAGCTGCGTTCATTTTTTTTTCTTTTTTTTTTTTTTGACATAAATCCAATGAAATTTTGTGTGCACTTTGCTGGTTTGTGGTTTTATTCATGTATACCGTAGTGTAAATTCGTACGTCAGTTTTCTCATTCCTATTTGGATAGGGAATCTTAACTGTATGTGCAGAAGGCAAAGGAAGCAGATGGTCATCAAGAGGAAGGAGCATTTTAGTGTTATCTTCCTGAATAGCAATATAAAGATCCAAAGAGTGGCTGTTCTTAGAGATGAACACAAGTGTTAGTGAAAAAAGAAAAAAAGCAAGGAAAACACCATGCTTCTAAAATGTTATTTTTATATAATTTGAAAAACAATTAGATTTTCTTCATGGTAGGGCTAATTGTAGTATTCCTCCAGAGCCCCCCCACATGCATGACCTATACATTTAAGTCTTCATGTTTGTCCCCAGCAGTAAATACTAGACTGCAAGGTCTCTTTCCCAGACTTGGTTTCCTTAAGACTTTGTTTGGCTGAAGCCCTTTGGTACAAGCAGTCTGCCAGCGGTAACTCCAACTCCAGCCTTCCTGATCCCCTCTCTTTCTGCATCTCCTTCTGGTATGTACGCTAGAGGAAGATGAGAATGATATCCTCAGGAGCCCAGCCTTCCAGATAAGCTGCACACGCTGTGTGGGCGTTGTAGTGACCACAAAGTGTTGTAGAGACAGGAAACAGCAGCTGATGTGGATGTGGCTAGCTGAATGTCTCTCAACTGAGCTCTGTCTCTGAGCTTTTATTCACCTACTTGCAGATGTTCACACGTGCAAAGGCAGCTCAGAAATGGTCTAAACAGAGGACTCTCTTCTTTCTTTTCTTTAACTGGTTGAACACCATTATAAATATTCCATTAACTGATCTATATTAGTGTGTCTAGGAAAACAAGAAGAATAACTTATTGTCTGAAAATTTCGGTCCCAGTTTTTCCACAAGTAATTGCCATCTGTTTGGAGAAACGCTTTTGATCTTGGACCTTGTGGAAGATAGAAATGTCAGTTAGTTCCTTTTCCTTTATTTTTCTCTCTTTCTACATGACAAACTCATCTGGGAAGAGTAGGAGGTGAGGTCCTGGTACTGCCAAAAGTTCTCTTATGTCATTGGCTGCATTCTGTGTGATTGACAGGTTATTGGCAATGAAAAACCAGAAGTTAAGACTAATGATCATATCTGTGACTCACACGTTTTCCATACTGAAAATTACCTTTGGCAGCAATTTTCTTATGCAAAATATAGAACATCCTTTTATATTTTAAAAAAAAAGGGCAGCGGCTAAATAGGCATGCTTGAAAATCATTATCTGGTACGTATATTTTTTTTTAGACATATTCTCACCTGTAATTTAACAGATTATTTGGTAAACTGTATTTAAAAAAATTCTCAAAATATAATAATATCTGTAGGTTGCATCCATTTTAAATTTTTTACTAAGTTGTGTCCAAGGATAAGCAAATTGCAGAACCAGTCTCTCCAAATTCTAATGCTCATGGGGAAAGGAATACGTGAACACAAATGGAAAGTGCTGAAGCCTATGCAACAGCTCGGGGTTTCTGAAGCACTCTCTCTGACCCCTCTTTAATATTTTCTTTCCATCTTCTCCATGAGTATAGTACTGGCAGACACATAGAAGGAATTGCTTCATTTGGGAGCTGAGTGAATATCAGAAGCTTTCCTCCTCCTTCTTCGTGATTTTTCTGTATTTTAATATGTAAGTAATGATTAAAGTTGATTCGTCTTCGGTATGAGAGGTACAGACTGAAAAAAGAAATCAGAATAATCCAGTATGAGAATGCACTAGGCTGTAGTAAGTTTTAATGATTTCCTCTGATGGATTTTGTCAGGTTGGCCCAATATTTGGACTTTACATAGAATTCCTTGTTTAATTCTGTGTATATTCAGCAGATTTCTTATTGTTGTCTCTTTAAAACAAATAAATAATTCTGAAAACAGTGAATAGAACATCTCACAGGAAAGTTAATGGGAGGCACATTCCCGTATCTGCAGGGAATCTTGTGGATATCCGTTTCTCCTGTGTACAAATAGGACTCTTAAGACAATCCTGTGAAACTCTCCTTTTTCAAGCATAATGGTGCCTTTTTCTCTTGGTCCCAATTGTTATTTTCTTCTTCTTCCAGATAAGTAACTGATCAAGTTTCACAGCATCAGCTCTGAAAAACTTCTTCCTCATGATGCCTCATTGTCAGAATTCGACAGCAGATTCTGTAGCCATTCTTGTTCTGTGTAGAACATGGACCAGAATTGTAGTTTCTTGGTTATTGTTTATGACATTTTGGATGGAAAGGTTACTTCAGCCTTCTCATGCAGACTGCTTTTGAAAGCATCATTCTTTGTGAGTTAAGCATTAAACAAGAGAAGTTCCTTCTTTAGCACTGGAAAAGACTTGAGAGAATTGTACTGGAGTCTTTGTGTTAGTAGATACAGAGCACAGAAATAATGTTTTATCCAGCAGTCATGGTTCCTGGTAATAGACAAGAAACTTCATTGAGTTATTTTCAAACTAGATGTAGAGTTCCTACTCAGGCAGGTTAATTGCAGAGAAAGGTTCATTGGTGGTTGTAGATTTTTTTTTTTTTTTTTTTGTGCTGGGTTGAACATTTCCGAATACTTATTTCAGTTGTGCTCTACCACTGTGCTTTCTGTGTGACTCATTTTTCTCTCCAAAGTGCTTTAAAGATTCTTCAGGTCTTTCCAACTTGATAACAGTTCTTTTCCAGGTGTGAAACTATTGATGGACAATTGATGGTGGTGGTTGTGGCTTGTTACAGGGACGTTCCTTGTCAATGTGGTGTCTGGTTTTGCCTTTATGCTTTATAGCCAGGAAAATATGTGTCAGTAAAATGGTATGTTTTGTTAGCGGCTTTTCCCAAAACAACTGTGAAGGTGGATTTTTCCTGTCAATAATCCACTCTACTGACTGTTAAAAATTAATTCTTATGGGGAGGCAGTGTTTTCATGGGTGTTTTTTTAGGGATAAATTTGAAAAAAATGCTTATGCATTGAAGTAGGCAAGCTTGAACAGACATTGATGCATTGAAGAGGGGATAAATCTGTACTGGTGGGTTGTATAAACGTATTTCCTTATTCTAAATTTTCTTAAATTAGCTGTGTGCCATCTGGCTCACTCCCTAGATTGCACTTTTTTTTTTTTTTTTTTAAAAAAAAAGGGGCAGCCCCCCCCCATTCCTTATTTTATGTCAAGTTTTAGTGCTAAGACTCTTTTTCAAATATAAACTTAATAGGAGCAAAATCCTAAGGACTTTATAAATGTAATTTTATTGCATTTATCTCTACAGCTGAAATTAATTATTCAGAGTGTTCATTAAAAATAAGCTTTAGTAAGTGACATTTTAAACAGGCATTCAGAAGTGATTGCAAGAAAGATGGTGATAAAGAACCATGTCTAAAAGGAAGTGTAAAATTCTTGAACATTTTAAACTGGCCTGTAAGAACTTCAAAAAAATGTAGCTATTTGGGAAAGGCAATGAGAACATGTATTGATGCTAGATGGGGGGGGACTGCCAACATTGCCACGGACTGGTATTTTATCAAGTATTTGGTGTGGTTTTTTAAAATGTGCAGTGCTAGCCATTTTTTTTTCTCTTGATAATGGAGAAAATTTTGAAAAGGTGACTGTGAAAGCATCATAAACCCTTATACTCTAGATAGCAACAAAAAAAATTCAGAAGAGAAAGCCCCCATTTATTGCTTAATACAATTTGAATTTCACATATACGTGAAAAGCTATAGTACACTCTGTACTTGTCTATGATTAGACAAACATCTTCCAGAGCTTCTCAAGGTTTGCAATCCAACAGATCGTTGGCAGTCCATGAGGAATCCCATTTGTTGCCAGCAACAGATGCAATTGCTGTAAGAGGGAGGCAGGGCATTAGGCCCTGGGGCTTTTTGTATCCAAAAAACCTGTGGTCAAACATTTTGTCTGTGCCAAAGTTGAGATCCATTTATTGCTAGCTCTTATGACAGTTTCTTATCTTTTCTTTAGGTCTTAACGATGGATATTGTAGTGCATAAAGTCTTATGTAGACACATGAATATTCAAGCAAGCAGGCGCAGCATTACAGCTGAAATAAACAGAGAGTTGCTGTCATCAGATTTGTTTGATTTGTTTTTCGACAATTAGCCAAGGAATACAGTTAGGAAAAATAAATGACCATCAGTCATGTTTGAGATGTTGGACCAGTAGAAACAATAGCGAACTATTTACTGTGGGAAGCAAGGAGAAAGAATAAAGCCTTCTCTGTCACTAAAACACAAATTTTCTTCTAAGTTGTCTCCTTAAGTTTACCATGAACACAGTGGAAACAGTTTTAAATATCAAAACCATGCCTTAGAAGATTGAGTAACAGTAATAATCTCTGAAACCAAATTAAATGATAAGCTGCATGCTGGAGACAATTATTTACTTCATTTTTACTTTTGTATTATAGTTTAGACTTAGTATGTTCTTCTGTGTGACACTTCTCTAGTTATTTCCTTCTGTGTTGTCATCATAAGTGATAGAGAAGGGTTTCTCTCCACACTAAATGCTGGAGAAACCCTAGTTCTCTGATTTCTCACACACTAAATGCTTTTCCGTTGTTTGTTTTAGGTTTATTTTTTTTTGTATGGGAAATGCACACAAGAAATAGTTTAGTCTCGTTGTTATTTAAAGTTACAGTCTGTCCCTGTTCTGCGCTGATGCTCCTAGTACCACTCTCCTCTCCCTGCCCTCCACAAGCCCTCAGCCCTAAAAGACATGCATTTTAACTAAGCTCATCGTCCAATTTTGCAATGAATACTTTTGCAGGTTTTTTTTTTTCCTAGGAATTATCCTATGAAAAATGGTGCATTACCATGTAAGTTGGCCATAATATCTCTGAAAATGCTCACACTCAGACTTTTCAAAACAAGAATTTGGTGGCTCTTTGGAGCTGTGATTTACAGACTTCCTCTTGTGTATCTTGAGTTGATGAATTCTTTATCGCTTTGCCAGGGGTCATGGACTCATATAATTCCATTGAAGCCATCCGTCCTCTGAAAAAAAATTGAGTACTTGAGATGGTACAGATGTCAAATTCGATGAATTACCAGCTTTTGCATTTGATACATAACCACGATGCTGGGAGAAAGGGCAAGGCTTAGAGGCGGTCTCTGTTTTTAAGTAGACTGTTTAAATGGTAAGACTGTGTTGATGTATTATTTATGAGGTTTCCTCCTTTACATTCTATTTTCCTCTCTGATTTTTGTCTTGTAGTGTTGTCCCTCAGACCACAGTAATACTGAACAACGACCGGCAGAATTCAATTGTAGCCAAGATGGTTGGGCAGGAAGAGCCATTGAGCAGAGCCGCGGATTCTCTGGAAAATATCCTTAGCAAGTTAGTAGCAGTTACGGGAATCCTCCCCCTTCGTTTCCTCCTCTGACAGATCAGTATCAGTCTTTGCAGCAATTAGAAGTGCAAAATGAGGAACGCTGTAGGTAATAGCGGGGGGAAAATGTTGAACAGGTACTTGAGTATTTTATCAGGCTGACAGTGCTGCCTAGGGAGACCTCGTGTCAGCAGTAAAGGCACAGAGCGACGCTCCACATCTTGATGAGTGACGCTCCACATCTTGGAGCATGTGGGATTAGTTAGTTTGGCGTTAGTTGACAGTTGAAAGAAAGAGTGCCCATAGCTACAGATTTTCGACATGGATGTACAATTGCTTGGGAGCATGCCAAGATCCTGTACTTAACTAACTGAAGAAAGAATATGCAGTAGCCCAGTAAGGCTTGTTAAAATTTGTACGATCTAAAGCAAATTTTAAATTAAGCGCAACTGGAGATTCTGGGTAGAAAATGTTCTGAAATAATGTGTTTTTATAATTTTTTTTTGTTTGTTTTGTTTGGCACATTGGGCCTAGACTTTTCCACTGAAGCAAATTTAGAAAGCGTGCATCTAAATTTTTTTATTTTTTTCTGCTAGTTTCCTTCTATTTTATTTTGCTGGATCGCTCTTGGTTATGAACAGGAGTAGGCTTGTTTAAAGGAGTGTGCTTTTAGAATACATTTAATTTTGTCAATTAGTGTTTTTAATTCCCTTATAATGATGCTATTCCTGATACAGGATTGTGTTTTCCCAAAGTTACGTACTTTTCTTTTCCTTAGTGCTGTTCCTGGACGTAGGCAGAACACCATAGTGGTGAAAGTTCCAGGACATGACGACAGTCACAATGAAGATGGAGAGAGTGGCTCTGAGGCCAGTGACTCAGTTTCCAACAGTGGACAATTAGGAAGCCAAAGTATTGGGAACAATGTCACGCTTATTACGCTGAACTCTGAAGGTATGCTGATCTAACCATAAGGCTACTCGAGCAAAGTACATGTGGTGGTGGAATGAACTAAGGTTCAACTGGAAGCTTCAGAGGTCATAGAATGGGTCCAACGTTTAATTGTTAGGCAGTACAGCAAGCATCAGGTAGGAGTGAATGAATTGTTTGTTTGGTTTTACTTGTTTGTTTTCATTTTTACTAATTTTACAGGCAGAACTGCTAATTAAAATTACCTGTAAAATTTAAAAAGTATGCCCCATTGCAGCAATGTAGCTTTGTATTTTAAACCCTTTAAATTAAAACAATGCCATCTGCAGGATTTTGTATCACCAAATTGACATATTGCTTCAGGAAAATAAATGACTTCTCTGGGACATAAAATCTACTAGTCTGTCTCCTCCTGTGACTAATAAATAGTTATTTTAGCAACTGTAGGCAATTTTTACAAGGAAATTCATATTAAAAACAGACTGTTAACCTGATAACTGTGCAGCGTCAGATTTTTCTGAACATTCTTTAGGTCTTGGACTCAGCAATCAAATGAAGTGAAATCTAAAAATTTTAGATAAGCCTTATAAAGATATTCTGGTTTATGTGGTTGGAAATATTGAAATGAATGTTAGTTGCTATATCTTAGTCACAAACAAGATGATACGAGGGACGTTTGAGTTTTATGTGAAAATAACATATGATAAATTATGTTTTATGATTAGTTTGAAAGTATCAGTGATTTTTTTTTATACAGATGTAATTTGAATCCTAGACTTTGATTTAATAATTTTCCTAATTACTTTTAAAAACATATTTATTGAACATTTACTTGTTGTTCTGGATGTGGTAGTTCATATTTATGTTCATGCACCAGAGAAGAATAAGCTACTTCAGGAAACAGTTGTAGCAGAAAGCACGTAGGAGGTAAATGTGTTTTCTTTTTGATCTCTAACACTGAAACAGAAGGACTCTAATTTAGAAGCGATTAAGTTTCTTCTGCGTGATCTCCAGCCACTGGTAAAAGCACGTTGGGTGTCAACAGGTTAGGATACAATTCATGGTAGGGATTAATTCAAGATGGCCTGAAACTGAGTATTTAAGAGTGCGTTCAAAGATTTCTGAACTGACTAACAATTCGTGGAGATGCTTTAAAACTTTGATACTTGGGAAACTTCAAAAGTCAGTCTACTGAAAGTCTCAAGCACCAAAGGTTGCTTCTGAAAATGGTGTTCTAAGGCATTTGAACCTAGGATTCTTTGACTGCTATGGGTACTCATACAACGTATGTATATTAGAAAGAGCTTTTAGGTTCTGTCCTCTATGTATGTTGTGACACAGAGTAGCATCTGAAGGGTATTTCCTTTTGGGTCAATGGAGAATGAAGGGAGACTGAGGCTGTCTGAGGAATTCCTCTCAAAAAAAATTATCGGGTTGCAGATAGTGCTGATGGCTCGATATGAAAATACATATAAAATGTACTCTTTGTGGAGTATGTTTCACACAGCTCTGTTAATATTTCATACAGTGTGTTAATATTTCATGCAACTCTGTGTCAGCTGTGCCAGGAACAAAGTTTCTAACATGAGGAGGGTATTTGTTGTGTAATGCCCTTTTTGACTTGGTGGTTTGGCACAGCTTTGCATAGACAACTGTGATGTTGGCCTTTTATGCTATTGTTGTATATGTAAATTTTGAAGAAACAGCTAATCCATTAATGTCTTCAGATCTGATTTTCTTGAGACCTTTAGAACACTCATCCATTAAAAATCTCTTTGAGATTGATGAACGCTTTGAGAATCAGATTACTAATCCCCCATACCTACCTCTTCTTGCCCTCGCGAAGATGAGAGAGGACCGCTTGCGCAAAAGGAATGCTAAGTGAACTAGCCTGCAGTATGTCACAGAAATTAAATTATTAATAAAGGAAGTGATGAAGAATAGTAGGTCTGTTGTGCAGACTTGTTTTCTTCAGCAGTAAAAGGCAAAAGTTCCAGCACCCATCAGCTTGCTTTCATTGTGTATGAAAGAATTCTGAGGGACTTCCAGTTGCTCAACAGAATCTTGATAGATTGTAAAATACGAGGGGCTGAGAATGGTGTACTTCAGCCCTTTCGGACTGAGACTAAACAACAGGTTTCTCAGTATGATTCCCATCTGTCTTCTGGTGTCCGGAAAGCAAAACTAAACCGTGTTTATAGTTGGGCTTTAGCTAACTTTG
The DNA here is from genome assembly GCF_028500815.1 of Rissa tridactyla. Lineage (NCBI taxonomy): Eukaryota > Metazoa > Chordata > Aves > Charadriiformes > Laridae > Rissa > Rissa tridactyla. The sequence continues at coordinate 92,294,740 of NC_071469.1, forward strand.
GGTATGGCGTTGACCTGTGGATGTTTTCAGAATTTAATTAAAAGTTTTATATAAAAGCATCGTTTGTTCTCTGCTGGCTGTTTTCAAAGAGCATTTAATCATGTCTGTTAGTTTAAAAAATACTAGCGTTATTGCCTTTCTATTCCTGAAAAATAATTACACAGAAGCATGGAGCCGGGTTCCTGGTTCCAATAACGGTGTAGAATAAGGGCTACTTTTTGTTTGGTGTTTGATTTTTTTTTTTGACTGAACACTATGATTTTATTTGATCTTCAGTTGTATATTACTCTTTCTGCTTGTGCGATTAGGCATATTCTCTCTTTTCTTTGAGCAACAGTTGGTTCTTTCTTTTGCTTTCCAGAAGACTGAAAATATTCATCCGTTTTACAGATGTGGTCTGCTGGGTGTTCATTCTAAGATGTAGTATTTGTGAACTGAAATCGACAAAAGAAAGAAATCGACACCTGATGTATTCATTGGACTGCAGTTCTAAAAGTGATGTTTGTGAAGTAGGCTTTCACAATTGAAGATAAAACCCAGCAAGAATAGAATTGTTCAGTAGTGAATTACCAGTGTAAAATCAAATTAAAATAGGGTAGAAGATTCAGTAGTTAAATGACTTACTATTTTTATTAATGCCATATTTTTGGCATAGAAAATATCAAGTGTATCCTTATTCGGCCAACTAAGAAATAGGGTTTTTTCATTTAGCTTGTAATTTTACCACTTAGATATTAATAACTGTCAAAAGTGATTAGTCTGTTTAGAGTGTGTCTTTTCTACTCTAACTTTGTTGCAGCCCAAGTGGATCTTCTGGGGAAATTAGAGAAGAGCAGTTGGTATGGATGTATAAACAGTAGTGTAAGTGTATAATCATACATGCTTTAGATGTAAAATTACTTTTCTACAAGTGGGAGGATAATTTAATACTAAGATCAAAGCCGAAAACTCTGTTTTACAAACTCCTCTTTTAAGATGGCGTTATCTTCCTCCAGAAACACCATTTGAAAGAATTGAATGCCACTGATCTTCTCAGAGTTTAAATGGGGAAGGGACATCAACTTAAAACTGAGTAACTTTGAATCTTCAGTTTCTGGAGATCTGGATTGGAGCCTTCATTTAGATCCCAAGTAAAAACCAGAAACTTTTCTTTTACTGTACTGAAGAAACAAAGTACTGAGTGAAGGAGCCCAGGAGTGACCCACTACTGAACTCACATTTGAGTAGAAGTGAAAAAACAGAAAGATCTTAAAACAGCAAAAATACAACCTACCGAATAACACTGTGTCCAAACTGCCCTATTCTGGTAATTTAAACTGCTCAGGCAATGCTAAAATGTTACTTGTAAGCGCTCTCAGTAAGGTCTAATTGACATAATCATCGCCCATCTCTTTTCTCTTTATTTTTCTGAGATAGGAAAAAATCCCCTCCATGTGTTTTTAAAACAATACGTTAAAAATGTTGAAAAAGATCCTCACTTTAACCAAGAGTCATTGTTTCAAACCAGAGATCTTTTTGTTTTACAATTATCTTAGTTATAATCTTAGCTAAGAAGTTCTGATTTGGACGAGCTTTCGGAGAGCTCCTCTGACAGTTGTTTTGTTAACCACAGTGCACGTCAATTCAATAAATCTCAACTCGGGTTTCTTTCTCTTCTCTTTCTCTCTCTGTCGTTAGAAACATTCAGAGCTATGTAGGTGACTCACGTGTTGTGGTAGAAATACAGCTAAACGTTGTACATCATGAGGTACACCTTTGTCTTTTCCTATAAAAATTTTCTTTCTGAAGTGTGGCTTTTAGAAATTGGAAGTACCCAGCTGTTCCATGTGTTTAGAAGTCTCTTGTGTTGTAGTTATTCTCTGAATTACATGAACGTGTCTGTTGTAGCAGAAACGTTTTCTGGAGGAAAGAAACCAGCAAACGTGGGTTATAGCATGACCTGTCAAATTTATAAACAAACTGTTTTACGGTGCGAGTGTCTAAGAATTTGGATAGAAGCTGGTTTTCTGAAAGGTTTTGGGAGGTAAAAACAATGTAAATGTGATGAAAATTAATGGTTTTGCTGTTTTTGCTGTGTTCTCCTGAGGCACTCGATGCTTTTTCTTTAAGCTGGAGGAAACCTGTGTTTAAAAATATAGGGAACTTTTCTTGTTCGTTGTCCTCTTTTTTTTTTCTTTTTTTTTTTTTTCTTCCCAGCATGGATTACACATCTTTCTTGTTTAATGGAATAAAACCCAAACATTTATCACTAAGAAGTGTTTAAAGTAAATGTCAGCTATTGATAGATGTGTTTTGCTCTTTTAAAAGTCCAGTTAATTTTGACATGAATGTGTTCTTACTGTAAGTTTTGGAGTACAGCATATTCTCAGCTTAAACAAAGTTGTGCTTTTTTTTTTTTTTATCTTGAACTTTCCAATTAGGCTGAAAAAATGAGCAATTGATTAATGAAAAATGTTTTTAAAACATCATCATTTGTAAATGTCTGTGTGCATGTTATTTTGTAATGAGCTGTTGTAGATCCTCAGGAATTGTTACAAAAACCTTGTTTGTCCATTTGTGCTTGAGGATTTAGTTGCTATGTGCGTTGAGTGGTTTCTAGTGCAGTGACTTTTATCCATCTGTTCAGCTGTGGTTGAAATGGAGTCGATATTTTTCTCAGGTGTATTGAAGCTGCACAGAATTGTGTGACTTAAGTATCGTGGGCGGCCTCCAACTTTGCTCCAAAGCAAAGATAGCACGGGAAGAGATTTCATTAATTTCACTGATATGATTTTGGAGTGGGAGAGACATTAAGTTTTAGATACTAAACATGCTGAAATTTATTATTTTTTTTAATGGTTGCATGGGAGGTTGTTGTGCGCTAAATTAAGTGATGGCACTATTCTGTTTTCTTGTTGAGGTTTGGATATTGTACTTTTTACAGTTTCAGAATGGTAATAGAAGGAAAAATTTAGAGTGTCATTTTGAGGAGACTGTTTCCCTGTGCTATGCAGAATTCTTGTACTTTTATAAAGGTCTGTAAACTTTGAATTGGATTTCACCAACCTAAAGTGCTACACCTGATATTTAGTGTCCTTCTTGCTTAGAACTTAATTTGTGAATAGATTCTTTAGGCCTTCGTATCTCCAAAGATATCGGTACTAGTTGACTTACGTGGTAAGTAAGGCCTTGTGTGTAGTCTCTGTTCATGACAACTTTCATCCTAACATTGTTGCGTTCTTTTGGATTTTGCCTTCCACTGCAAAAATAATACTGTGAAGAACATTAGATCCACACTAGTTTTAAATTACAGAAGTTTAAACCTATGATATTAAGTACCTATATTATTTTCTGACTTTAATGAATTCTCTCGTACTGGTATGTGGCTGTAATCCTGTCAAGGGTTGGTTTTCAATTGACTAAGCTGTAACCTGGCAACCATATGCACTCTCATGCTCACCACAAATCTGATAGAAAATATTCTGACATTCTCAAATATATTTGTCTAAACTTTTTAACTGAAGAGTTTTAGCATTAGATGAAGAAAGGCAAGTTGCAGTAACTATGAACAAATAAGTTTTGGTGTGAATGGTGAGTAGATTTTTCATTTGATCAGTGCTTAGAAGGAACCCTTTATGTTCTTAATAGATAACATCTGAGATGAAAATAACACTCTCTTGTCCAGGCTCCAGTTACCTCCCATCTTACTTACCGTAAGGCCTCCTCTCTGGCCTTATATTCAGAAAGCTGTTACAAATATGATTTTCCAAACTCATAATTTTAACCCCATCATCTTCTCCTTGCATCCCTTTCCCTACTCCGTGGCACCCTTGTTATGAAGGAAGACCTTGTCCTTTGCCATCTCCCAGTTACTGTTTAGAGTTGCTCTAACTTCCTCAGCCACAGATGACAGATTTCCTTGTTTGTTGGGTTTTCACAGAGAATTTATGCTTTCTTCTACTTCATCGGCAGGAGATCCTCATAATTATATCTATATCTATGTATCTATCTATCTATCTATCTATATATCTATATCTATCTATATATATATATATCTCACTGTCCCTAAAAAATTGTCTTTTCTCATATTGCTTATGTAAAACTTAGCCACAGTTAAGATACCTTTCTTTTAAGATACATTCTTTAAGATACATTTCCTTTGGCGATGCCCACCATCTCAACGTGCGTTGTCACTTGCCTGCGTCTCTGTCATCTACGTATTCTTGGATTGTAAAATTGCTGGGTAAGGACATTGTATTTGTTCTGTACTTACATAGTACCTTCCACAACACTTGATTCTGATTTAAGAGTGTTACGCTCTTGGATTTATAGGAAACAGTCAAAAAGTGTGGCTGTTAATTACTTGTGATTTCTCATTGGTTGGGTAAACGGCTTGGAATTACTGTATAAAAGATCACACCTGGTTCATAAAGAACTCTTTCTGACAAGTCTTGAGCTTGTGCTAAATAGCAATTTCAGAATTTCACATTAAGTACTCTTTTACCAAGAAACATGTGCAAACAGCAGAAAGCAAAGAATAGATAATATCCAAATATATTTACTAATTTTTTTTATGAATTAGTTTTGCTGTGATCAGGCAGTTTTGTGTTTCCTCTGAAGGTATTGAATTTTACTTTGAAAAATTTTACAGGAGCTTGCTCTTCAAAATTTCACATTAGAATATTGGTAAAACCAGAATTTTCTCTTTTTTTTTTTTTTTTTTAATGCAGCTTACATACAGAAAACAATATTAACTTAAGCAGCTGCTTCAGTTTAGGTCAATGAAGCTCAAATTTTGAATACTTACCGTTCAACTAAAGAATAAGCTATCTAAAGGCACTGTGATTATACTTGCACACTTCTCTAGGAGGTACGATGAGAGCATTATTTTGCTTAATAGCAGATATTGCTTTCAAGATATAAGGGGCTTCAAGATGTAAGGAATATTATAATAATAGTGTTCTTACACATACTCAGTATATGGTGGTAACGTTTAAAATATTCAATCTGTGACTTACTGTAGAAACAAGAGGAGCATCTGTTCCTAAAACATCAGTGCGCATTATGTTATCCTTCTAAGTCTTTCACAATAGAGTTACTGTCCTGTCTTTAATATGGATGGAAAAAAAAGCAGGACCTCTCATCTTTGTGGTACAAGAATGTCCCATTCAGCATTACTCTGCTGCTTTAAAAGCAGATATTTTTAAAAATGTCTATGTTAAAGCCAAGACTTTGAAATTACTGAGAAAGAAACACACTGTCCTTAGTATCTCCCAAGTAGGTGAAATGCTCCGTGAAGGCTGTTTTTAAGTGATATAAATACAATGGCAAGATCCATTGAGGTAGAATTTGGTTCGGTGAACCTCACGCTTGATACACTGATATATGATGTTTGGCACCATATGTGATAGTTTCGTATCATGTCTGCTTTCTCTGCATTCCTTTTACTGCATTTTAAGACTACCAAAAATATAGAATTAGAAATGTAAACGTGCATTTTTGGGGAAGATATGGGAGAACGGGTCTACAGAGTGTGTTAATCAAAGGATGAATAATATTTTTCCAAATGCAATTTAGTCACATTATTGTCTCTTCAACTTTGCATATGAAACAGTCATTTTACAATAGTAGTATTAAATAGTGCTCCGAATTTGCTTTCCAAATGTGAATCCAAGTAGCTATTTGTACATGGCCCAGACTTATCTGTCCACAGGATTTTCCAGTTCACCGTAAGATCAAATCTCACGTGTTATATGATCATTTGCAGCACTTTGCTTTTCCTGCCAAGCTCCTTATGACCAGATACAGACAGCAAGAATGAACTTTTAAATAACAAACTTTTTGCACCTGAAAACAATATTATATGTAGCTGATGTAAAGACACTGATGAGACTTCAGGAGCTTCAGTGACTTGTTCAAACCAAAGAAAACTATAGAAATTGAATTGCTTTAATTTTTTATTATTATTACTGGGAGCAGACAAATGGACAATGGTTTCTTCCAGGTATCTGTCACAGAGATGTTTGGAACTAACAGTCTGGTCCGCTGTATAAAGTTTAATATAACAAAGATGCAATAAACAAGAAAGCGGGCAAAACCTAAATTAGGAATCTTATTTTCTGACATGAAACACACTTTCTAAGGATTTAAAAAGCCCTCTAAGTCCATGGATTTTAATTTTCTCAATTTTATCTTGATTTTTTTTTTTAGCTGATTGTTTTAAATTATAGGTGATTTTAGAGTCCTCACTTTCTAGTTCTGTTAAATAAATTCCCTGGCTTTCCATGAGTCATAAAGTAAGGGAACCTCCTCTTTCTCTCATGGATTTAACCAAGTACTGAAACTGAGGTCTTATTTTTAACAAACTAGTAATTTGGCTAATTATACGCTGAGACTTCTATGCACACCGTAGTATTTGCTGAGACAAGTATGCTTTGGTACTGCGTGCCCATGTATGTTCTTTTGTGCTGTGTGTTGTCTATCGGACAACTGAAGAAACCATGAGGGCAGGAGAGCGCAGGATATATTTTCAGATATTTTTTGTCTCGTATAGTGTACTGGTCCTCTGACCATAGGGGCTTAGAAGTTAACTGGAACTGGGCTTGGAAGTTAACTGGAACTGGTCTGTTAGCCAAATCCTTTGTGCCGTACGGAAGATTATACTTGGAGCACGAGATTCTTCTGGCGATCTTTCTTTTATGTTTACATGGAAATTAAACCTTTTTTTTCCCCACGAGAATAGTCAGGCGTAAAACTCCAGTGCTTTGTCCAGGGTTTCTGATATTCCTGGATGTGTGTGTGTTGGATGCTTCCTTTTGCCAGAACTCCCAGCGTCTTAACTGTGTTTTGTGGTGGGAGGAGGTTTTCGTGAACATAGCTTTAAAGCTAGTTATTTAACCTTTCTTTTTAGCTTTAAATCATGTTGCTCAATTTATAGGTTAACATATAGCCTGGTTGTCTCTCTGTTCCTTATATTTAATGATTGTTAGTTAATAAAGTCAGTATTCTCTGTCAGTTAATCAGTACCCCTGTGAACCCTTGCAGGGGCAAAGACTCGGGCTAATTGATAGAAGTTAATTGAAAAATATGATGTTGAATCTTCTACACATCTGCCAAAATATTATTAATTTCTCTAGAAATGGGAGGTTATTTTTGTAGGTTAGGATTATTTTTTTATAGATTTTTTTTTTAAGGTTAATTCATCTTTCTGCCTTTATAGTGCAGCTACTGTTTGTTCTTCTCTGCTGTAGATGCCGGTTTTGCACCCTACCTTGTTTGTAAAATAAAAACTACTCGGAATAATGGAACACGTTAATTCAAGTGTTTATGTGGGCAGGTGTTTCCTTTTGTTTTTCCTTGTTTTAAAGGAGTGACTGACAGCGCGTAGCGAGTGCGCGGAGCCTAGCTTTGCTTCTAGTCTTACTGCTAATGCTCACATGTCAGACTGGGGGAGTGTATCCCGATGGGAAGATGTGAGTAACAGTTAAGTGTCTGTCATCTCCCTGGGCGGGAAAACACATACACGCGTTGAGAGCGAGTCTGAAAGCCGCAGTGACTCTTGTCTGGCTTTTGTTCTCTTGACATAGGTTTTCTTGATACTAACCTTAAAGCTCACTCGTCCTGTTTCCATAGAAATACTTGTTTGCGCAGCAGCCCCAGCCGCCTCTCGTCCTCTTGCACGTCCCTGCCGAAACAGAGGAATGGTCAGCTGTGTTGTGAGATAAAAGAAATGGACTTAATGCAGTAAAAAAGATTTGAAAACAGCATTGAAAAGCTCAGTAGAAGGAAGATAAAGGCAAATTTTCTGATCTTAAAAAAACATTGAAGAGGAGCTAGAAATTGAAATGAGCTTCTGAGTACAGAGGGGAAATCAGATAAAAATGTCAGGACTTTTAACACTGGAAGTAGAAATGATCAAGAGCCACTTTGCTGATGATATATTTGCCTTAAACAAACACAAGGAAGTACCTTTCCACATAGCATTCAAAATGCATTTAAAATGCAGCAAGGCCATTAGGAAAATGAAAGAAGGAAAAATACTTCAGGGCAAAACAAAAAAGATGTGCGATTAACTGAGTTACAAATGACTGTGTGCATTTACAGTTCATTAGCTTTAAGAAAAGTGTTGTCTTTGACTGTATTCCTCCTCCCCAACCCTTCATGTTATTTGAGCTTTGGTAGCCTTTAAGGAATAGAAGCAGCTGTGTGTGGTTGTACAGAGCCTAGTGGAGTCCTGACTCGGTGTCTGGTTATTACAATGTACGTACTAAATAACCTGACTCATCTAGATTCTATCTAGATATTACGTATAATGCCTGATAATACACGTAAAGAACCATTTCAGTAAGCATAAAAGGATGTTTGAGTACTAGGAGCTTCAAATGATGCAGCTTTAATCAATAGTATTTTTGTACTTAATTGTTTGGAGAGAACTTCCATCAAATTCCCAGTCTTTTTTTCTCTTTCCTTATTCAGTCTGTCTTCTCCCATAGACACCGCTTATTCAGAGCAGTTCTGCCTCCCTCATAACTGGCACCGTACTTCCTCTTTTCACCAGTTTTTTGTACGCCAATCTCATCGTATTTGCTCTATGCAAAGTGCCAGATGTGTTGGCAGGCCGGTAGGAATTATTTTTATATACGATAAGGAATAGTTTAGCTTTTGTGCCCTGAAGTAGCTACAGTGAGACAGTAGAGTCATGTTTAACTTTAGTCATGCAAGTTCCACTTAATGGAAAATGATTATAAAGCAAATTCCCTTTCTGCTGAAGCTTTTAAAGCAGGAGGAAAATGCAAGACATAATTTAATGTGGGGCATGTGTTCATAGGTCAGAATAACAAGATAGTGTCTTTTTTCCAGGCTGTTAGCAATAAAAGAACAGTTGCACGTGGCAAAAACAGTATGTTCTAGCCTCTGTGCCAGTAAAAAAAAAAGAAGAAATAAAAAAAAGGATTATTTTACAAATTGAAAAAAACCCCACTGTGGTTCATGTAGGTTGATAGCGTTTGTTGCACCAGGCTGCAGGTGGAAGGTGTTCTATAAGTAGTAATAACTCTAATAGTAATTCTGTGAACTGGTAAGGCAATAGGATTTTGATAGGATGTAGAATCATTTACTCAGGCTTCCTAGAATTTCTTTGAAAAACTTACACATTTATCCAGAGGTGGTTTTGCTTTGCCAGCTCTGCCCAAATTTGTGTAAAACAGTCAGTTTATCTTCAGGAACAGACTGTTGTTTTCCCTGATAATGTTAACCAGGCTTGTGGTGAGGCCAGACATAGTGGCATTCAAAACAAGCTGTAATTAATCTGAACCACCGTATTTTTCAGATGGCACTTGGTACTGTGAGCAGAAAACAGCTAGTGTGCCCTGCTGCATAGTTCAGGATAAAAAGTAAGGTTCAAATCAAATATATATTAAAAAAATTGTGAGCGTATAAAAAATATATTCAGAACAGAGCATTAAGTTCTGATTTCAACAGAAAAAAGTTTGAGGGACTAGCTGCTGCATAAACCAGCAATAAATATTTTTCCTTACAAATTATTACAGTTGATAATCTGATGTTTGTAATGATATATCAGTATTGCATAATCTAACGTTTGCCTCATACTGCCATTATTCATTGCAGTAAACTTGCATCTGACATGTGGTATGACTCAACCCAAAGGTCATGTTGGGAAAGTGTTTTGTAGTGTTTGAGTTGCTTTTATGTTGTATTTTATTGCCTGCTTTTGGCTTGAAGTCTAGTAACATGCAGGCGGCTTAGCCTATGCCAGTACTTGGAAATAAAGATGCTGCTTGCTCCGGGGTCCTGTTCCCTGTGAAAAGGGTATGTCCCTCCCTCTGAACTCCGTAACCCTATTTTGTGACTAGCAGGGTTATGGAAAACAGGACTTTGTTACTTTGTATATACCATGAAACTCGAAAGGCATTTAATGACAGATAAATCATGTCATTGAATGACTCGGTTTACATTGTTACCGTTCTGAAATTGTGTGAAACAACAAGGAACTGCTCTAGTGCTCTAGTACCCGAGGGCTGAGGGACTCTTAAATCAAGAAGCTTTGTTTTACTCCACAAAGTTGAGTAAACAAAAATGAAATCCAAATGGTCTGCGTCAGTGAGTATTGAAATAGTACTGGAATGTTGTTCTATCCAGTTCCTATTAGCATTGTCAAGGTTTGCGCTGGAAATTTTGTTTTTATCTGAAATGACAGTCTCATCCTGGGTCCTCCGTGGCATCCTCCGCTTCAGTGGGGATTGGTCATTCTTACGAGCTCTCTTCTAGTTTCTGGTTTGTTTTGAATCCACTAACTTTTGGCGTTGTCTGCAAAGATTAATTTCGAGTGAGGGCTTAGTATCCTCTTAAAATGAATAGGTGTTTTTCCCACCAAACTGAGAGGCTGTGACAGAAATAAAAAAAAATATTCTTATACATAAAAATGCATGTGTGTATACGCAAGATAAATTAGGTGTAGTTCTGCTGCTAATGATCTCATACTTGAATAGAAGGGAAGATGCACTTGGCAGATGGTTAGTGATTGATTCACTATCTTTATGCTGGGCCTGTTCCTTGGTAAACTGTGGGCTTAGGAAGTAACGGAGGCTACCGGCCAGTAAACTTGAAGGAAAACCAAAATGTTGATTGGGATCTCTAGCTACATTTGGAATGATTATCATTGCTTGAAATACTCTTTTTAAGTGATTAAATAAGTTACTGTCAGTATTGATTATAACTTCTTCAATTTACAGACTTGCTTAGGCTCATTTTAATCTGATGCTTTTAGGGAAAAATGTGGTTCAAAGCTGTTCGCTTCTTGAAATCAGCTGTACTTTAAGAATATTATGGGGTTGCAGTAATCTTCATTTTTAGGGGATGACTAACTTGATGAATGAGAACACTGTGAATATAGTGTGCTCTTTCAGCTGTTGGCCTCTAACATGGGACACTTTAAAAAGATATCTGAGAATGAGTTAGACATCTGGACATCCTCATGTAGGCCAGAACACTAATGGCAATAACTTTTGGTCACCATTGGTGTGGATTTGAGAGTAACTTTTTATCTGTGGCAAATCTTGTGAACCTATTAGTCTGCTAAATTTTAAAGTTTATGGGGACTACAAAGAAAACTGGAAGAGCTCATGATAACTTGAAATATTGGCTGTAACTTGAACCTGACTGTTTCATTCTGTGCCACAATTAGAAATTTCACAATCTCTTTTTTTTAGAGGATTACCCCAATGGGACATGGCTTGGAGATGAGAATAACCCTGAGATGCGAGTCCGTTGCCCCATCACCCCCGCTGACATGCTGCACATCAGCACGAACTGTCGCACAGCCGAGAAGATGGCACTGACATTGCTTGATTATCTCTTCCATCGGGAAATTCAAGCCATCTCCAACCTTTCGGGCCAAGGGAAGCATGGGAAGAAGCAACTTGATCCTCTCATGATTTATGGAATTCGCTGTGAGTATAACACTGAAACTTTTGAATTTATACTGTGTAGATAAGGCAGAAACTAACTGCTGCTTGCAGTTAAACTACGTTTTGTAAGAACGGCGTATGTATTTTTGTTGCCAGACAGATGTTTTGTTTGCTTTTGTTTAGGAAGGAATCCTAATGGGCTGGTTTAATTTAGTTTGTTGTGGGTGTTCACCAGAAATTCCTCAATCTTGAAATCTGAATTCAGATTTCTTTGCAAGTACCAGCTGTGAGCACACCAAGTGTCGTAAATATCAGAGAAATATTTTTTTTCTCAGATAATGGAACAAATAGTAAAACAAATTACACATATATAAATATTGTTCAAGTGTTCAAAACAGGACGGTCTTGGATCTTAGTTTTTTTACTTCCCATTTATGCGTATGATTTCAAAAGACTGTCTGACACTGAGATGGAAGAAATTTGCAATCTCTACTAAAGGAGAGGTTAAGTGTCATAAAGCCTGTGGATTCGTAACAGGAATGCATATGATGCTAATGTACTTCTGTCTGCTCCAGTGTGCATGAGTCTTTGGTTGTTAAAGCTATTATGCAGTAACGAACAGATATTGCTTATATTGAAAATGCAATTTTTGTCAATTCAAAAGGAATCAAATGTGTTTTGCATATAGAATGTAGCAGGCATAGCCACTAGTTTTGAGTGAAGAAGAATCCGTGCATATGCGTCTTGCTCTGATATGCTGACTTCTAGTAGAGGATTACTCGGTGAATACATTGAGGACAGCCAAGTCTGTTCCATGTGCTATGGTGTAAATATTCTCCAGTAAAATATGGCCTCTCAAACAGCCAAGCATCTGACACAAGTGTACAGCTTTTGCGTGATAACTTTGCTGTGCATGGAAAGAGGAAACAAATTTAAATGTTAGTGTGGAATTAAGAGAGGGTCTAAAAATGACGAGCTTCACTCATTAAACTAAATTTTAATCATCGAATGGTTTGGGTTGGAAGGGACCTTAAAGATCATCCAGTTCCAACCCCCCTGCTATGGGCAGAGGCACCTCGGGCTAGACCAGGTTGCTCAAAGCCCCATCCAGCCTGGCCTGGAACACCTCCAGGGACGGGGAAGTATATATACCTACTATACCAGCAGATCGCACTGTTAAAAGATTCTGTATAGTCACGTCTTATGTAGGTCACCAGTGGATTAGTAGAGTGGGAATAATTTGTTATACTAGAGTATTTTGTATACAGTTGCCAATTTGAAATGCCAATTAAGGCTTAAAAACGTAGCCAGAGAGAGCTTATTTTGAATGGTGTTTTAAGTATTTGATGCTTTGTTTTTATGCTTCTGTTAGGGCAATCTGTTTGATAGTTACATGGAAGAAAATGTGAGGAATATTTGACGATGAGACTGCTGTGCCTTATTTAAGCTGAACTGAGCTGAAGAAATACGGTCCTATTGACCTGCTTTTGTTTCTAGCAATTTGCTGGCTATCTTGGGGAAGCTGATAGGCAAAACTAACCCATTCAGTTTGCTGCGTTAGGTCAATTTTTGTGTGATTACGTACCTGAAGCTTACATACCTTGAAGATTTGAGGCTTATATCGCATATCTATTTAAAACGTATTTTTAAGGGAGGTTATGATTCAAAGTAATTTTGATCTCCAAAATCTTTTTATCTATTGATGTCATAAATATAAATGACCTTGTTCCATTGTGTTTTTAAAACTTAGATTTTTTTCTTGACAATAGTTTTTAGAAACATGAATAAATGAATCTTGTTCCCGTGTTAAAGCAAGTCACTAGCAGCCCTTTCCCCCATCTCTTAAATCTGTGAGTGCAAATCAAAAGAATGAGTTTATAACTATTTGTATAGGAAGAACAGGTTTTTGAAAACATGAGCGTGGAGAAGGAATGTGCTCATGTGACTGAATGTTCAAGCTAGGGATTATGTCATTTATATGAGGCATTCTGACCATGAAGAAATTGGATTATAGAAGTGATTCCTGCAGTTGGAAAAGGTCTGCGACGGCAGAAATGTAGCAGCAGCGGATCATAAGCAGCAGCATTCTGAATGACGGGCACAGAAACCACTGTCTGTGTCTTTGATGTCATAGGCATTGTTCAGAAGGTTTGGGATTCGGTTATCTGAAACATCTGTATTTCTTCTTCATGTTGACTAGTGCGTTGCTTTCTTTTGGGAACCAGTCCATAACAAACTAGGGATTTTGTATGCCTTCTGGAAGAAATACACCCCATGTGAATCTGACCAGAGTTTACTTTTTTGGGTACCTAAATGTTAATGGTTATTGAAATTTGCTGTTGGCAATGGCAAAGGATCCTGTGGCAACAAATGATGAAAATGCATGTACACTGGATGAAGCAGCAAATTTAATAGTAACAACATTGGTGCAGAAATGGTGATTTCATGTAATGCTCTCTAACATCTTATCACTGCGGATAATTAACTTGAAATGAAATTCGATGTCAGTAGCGTGTTTATGAATTTCTTGTGAAGTGAGTGAGCATATGGATGACTCGTAACATTTGAGGATGGTGCTTTGGCCATGTTCAGTTCGATGGCAGAACTCCTGTTGAGTTCAGCTCTGCCACAATTTCATCCCTAATGTTTATCAGAAGTACTGGGAGGAGCCCTGCCATGCCATACGCACTTTGCTTTACCAGTCCACAGACCATCTGTTTTTTATTGGTGAAGTGTTGTTCCATAAAATCTACCAAAACCTGCGTGCAGCGCTAGTATGGGAATGAAATTAGGTTGTCCTAACAACGTGGTTTGCTTCTGCTCTAAGCAGTAACACTGCAATGCATTATTTTAAACTTAAATGAAAAATCTAATGTCATCAACCTCACATCTGCCAATCATAGCTAGACAAGCTCAAGCCAAAATAAAGGATTTTATTTTTCCTTTTGTTTCAAGTTTCTTAAAGTTTGTCAGTGGAAAGATATTCCTTCCTTTCTTTTTCTAGAAGAAAAAATACCAACCAAATCTGTATTTAATAGAGAAGATATTTTGTATAATATGCAGAAACTATACGACATGAAGAGATGTATGTTTATTAAAAATTCTTGATATACTGCATAAGGTTTACCGCAAGAGAGATGAAAGTTATCTTTGGAAGTATAAATTTTCACTTGTGGTATAAATTTGCTTGTGGAGTGGCAGTGGTATTGAAGAGAGTTTTTGGGCAAGAAACCAAAATGACTTAAACACACTATATGTCATTAAGTAGCTCCTTACTTCAGCTGTACTAAAAACGTGGACATTTTCTGGTGAAATATAAGAACATCCACAGTTGTAATAGTCTTTGTGTAACAGAAAATACAGGTCTCTTGAGGTTTTACAGCAATCACCACAAATGAGTTTGAAAAAATAGATTTCCAAATTCAGAATTTTGCATTTTTAAGAAACTTAGAACACAAAGGATGTTTGTCTTGGAAAAAATTGAGAGGGGATTTCTGCAGTTCATGAAAGAAAAGCTATCAGTAATTCTTACTCTTTAAAATAGTCTAAGTAATTAAATGAATTAGTTATTTCCCGTGTGTGTAACTTTGTTAGTGTGTCATTTCTTTGAAAGCCTCTTGCATCTGCACATGTGTGTTTGCAGACTCCCGCCAATCATTTTTTAATATATTTGTCAGCTTTGACGAATTATGACATGAGGATAGAAGATCAGCACCTACAAATGAAATGCAGGGTGAGGGTTCGGGTGAAGGAAGGAGATACAAATTCACTAATTGTGTTAAGGGGAACCTGTGCCCTTAGTTCTGGTGTATTATCGGACACCAGAAATCCTCTTTGGACTCCATACAGTCGTCTGATGCTCAGGGAACTATTTATGCGTATTGAAATAACTCTCACATTAGGGACGCGATTGTTGTTTAAAAACAAAACAACCAAAAAACCCCCGGCTCCCAGTACCTGCAGAGGGGAGGGCACCGCGGTGGAAGATATACGAGTACTGTTATAGCCAGTTTAGTACTATTCTGTTGAATTTTCCCATCTGCTTTCAAGACTACTTCATAGAGTGATTTTTTGCTGATTTCTGTTGACGAGTTAACACTTATTTCATCCAGAATATGGCATCCCTGTCATTAAAGTAACATAGGAAAAAAGTGTTATCTGAAAACACCTTATGATAAAGTCTGATTTTTAACTATATGGTAAGTGATATATGTTCTGTTTCAAATGGCGTATAACTTTACTTTTTAAGATGCAATTAAAAAAGAAGACTAGAAAGTAATTCGTAATCAAAGCTTGGTGTTTCTGTTGTGTCATAATATTGCTTCCAGTAAAGATGAGACCACCTTTCTACTGTGCTATTTGAAAGAGATGTTAATACACTTTGATAGAAGAATTAAACATAGCTGTGTCCTCTTCAGAGGGCTGTTCAAATAGAATTAAGCACTGTACTGCTTTACAAAATTCACTGACACAATCCTGCTTGAGAAGCAGACCACCCACGTTTGTTTAATGGGAAACACATTTGACTCCTGCTTGATTGTATAATGTATTTCAGTTGGATCAGCGTGCGCGCGCGTGTGTATGTATACATATATTATATATATATATAAAAATATATATATATTCATGCACATAACCCAAACATAATGCAGGTTGGGCCAGTTCAAGCAACTTGTAACTTGTCGTGTAAAATCTGCAGATCGCAGTAAGTCACTACTGCTTCAGCTTCTCCTTTGCTTTTAAAGAAGATTTTGAGCTTAATAGCAAGGCAGGATAAACAACAAATACACCACGCTTGCGTTCCGTCTTTCTTAAGCATTATCGTGCTTTTAAATACTGGAGGAAGGGTAGTGAGTTGCTTCTCATAGACAGATTGTTAGCTCTGATGTTCTCACCAGTGGATCTGTTTTATATGTTGCTACTATATTGAATGTTTTATATAAATGAACATTACAGTTACTGAAGGTGTACACTATAAATACAGAATATATTTAGTATTTTGTTATTTCATTTTTTAATTTTTCCACTTTAAAAAAGCCTTTTTTATTGCTATATTTTTATAAATTATACCCACTTTTCCTTTTATCTCCTTTTTTCCCCCCTTCCTAATCTTTGTATACTTCTTTTGTTTGGACTCTCTCTCTGTCTTCCTTTCATTTCCTGTTTATAATTTTGGCTTCCTGTGTCTCATTTCTGAATATCGTGCTAGTCACTAACTGTCAGTGTGTGGTGTATATGTACAGTGGTTCAAAACAGCGTTACACCTAGATGCATCTAGACCTTGAATTCCACCAGGACACCATTGGAGAACAAGAAAAATTCAAACTTTTTCAAACTGGCATTTTGTCCTAACTCTTTAATATTTCATCAGCACTAGAAATCGGTGAATTTCTGTAACTTGGGTTGTTGAGACTACATTGCTAATTGTCGTTTCAGTCCATTCCCCTTGACAGACCACCTAACTCAAGAATCAGTCATGGTCTGGATACTCTGGCGATTTGGGGGGAAGAAGAACGGGTTAGTGGCAGTGCTCAAGCTAGTAATTTGTTTAATTTGTTGAGGATCTCTGATGTTTTCTGTTTAACCCGTGCTTCTGTTTCTTTGTTACATAGGACATTAACTAATCTTCCAAGCTATCGTATTCTGAAAAGAAGTTGTGTGGTTTGTGTCTGCATGGATGAGCTAATCTTGTGGTGCCTGGAAGTGCCTTTTGCCAACATTTTCTTCTCCTAGTAATAAGTACCATGGACTATAGTTCTTTGGAAATAAAAATTTGCTTTGGTCTGTTGCTTTGAGGACTGTGGTGTTATCAGATGCTGTAGTGCGCTTCTCAAGTGCCAGATCATGGCCTAGAGGTAGGACAAACTTCATTTTGCAGTTTGAAGTGTTGAGTATAAGTGGACAAGAATTTGCCCAATTCTGCAGCATCACGACTGTGGCAGACGGGGGAGTTGAAGCAGGTTCTCCTGAGCTGTGTGCTCTTCAAAACCGCTACCCTGAATCTTACCAAGTGGACCACTTCCATCTGACAATTTCAGAAAAGCTGCGTTGTGGCTCATTCTGAAGTCCGTGAGAGTGGTGACTGTTGTTAGGGGCAGACGCTGGGGAGAGAGGAGGGAGAGTTTGCAGAGGTGTTGAACTATCTCATACTCAAGAAAAGGGTGAGAACCAAAGCCTGAGAGTTCAGCACGGCTTTAAATGGAAAGAAGTGAAAGAAAGCATTTCTGTTGTGCTTTTCTCATATCCAAAAAGCATTAATTTTTTTGTACAGCACCCTCGGGAAAGGCTTTGTGATGCAGCAGTGCTGCTTTTTGCAAACATGTCGTCTTCCTCAGAGCTGCAAAAGTCTGGCTTCGGTTCCAAATAGCTGCTTCTTTGTGAATCAATTAAATACTGCCACATGGAGGGAAGTGATAACCTCTTTTGAGGCTAGGCAAGAAGATAATATGAGAACCCATTGAGTTTATCTCAGCACCGCAGTTCTCATAAATGGCATCAATGCTGGCACTTGCTTACTGACTTTATGTAAGCACTGTAATTTAACGCTGGCTGTTGTTTTCTTCTTTCCTGGGCACTTGTGTTTATTTCAGTTACTTTCCTGGCTAGTTGCTGATTAATAAACTGAAAGAAAGGCAGCAATTTGGGGATATAAAATAAATTGTTGGCAGTGTGTTTTCTCTCTCCTTCTCACACTTCTCTTGTGTTCTTGCATTATACAAGCGATGAATTTAATTTTCCATTCTTGAACCTCAGCAGCTGCGTAGCCTGTCAGTCGCAACTGTGATTGCACGTAACTTGATTGTGCGTGATGTGCTATCAAGTGTTTGTGAGTTCGTAGGTTCTACAGAAAGAAGAAAACTAATGCATTAGGTCACTTGGACCACCTCTTTCCAGCTGATGCACAGTCGTTCCATCCTGTCAATACTTTTCTGCTTTGGCCAGACTTATTTAAAGTACGTGCTGAAGTGCCCTGGTCCTCGCTTCTTGAGAGGCAGCTGAAAACATTCAGATAAGCCTGTGAGCGTAAAAGCAGTTTTCTCAGTGACTTTAAATGTTGCCTCAGGAGTGTATAATGAGAAAAGGGGCAAGTTGTGTAATTTGTAAGAAAGGTGTGCTCAGTGGGAAAGTTACCGCTACAAATACGATAACTTAGTTGAATGAGTGCTGGTTTTTTTCCTAATGAAAATCAAGGAAGTCTAGTGTGGGTTTCAGAAGTCAGTACATATTCATGTCCCAAACCTTGATGTCAGGGAGAAGTATTGGACCATTTATAATCAATGTGTTGAGAGTGATGTCCAAGGATCGTCTTTATCAATACTGCAGATCCATCTGAGCGATGAAGTTACAAGTGAAATAGAGGGCTCTTTGTGTCAGGGTTGTACTAATCACTGTTTTCTTTGGACTGCTGCCTTCATACATGGAACTT
This sequence comes from Rissa tridactyla, assembly GCF_028500815.1. NCBI lineage: Eukaryota > Metazoa > Chordata > Aves > Charadriiformes > Laridae > Rissa > Rissa tridactyla. The sequence continues at coordinate 92,313,571 of NC_071469.1, forward strand.
CTCCAGTGTTATGACTGTCTGCAGGGTAGTCACTACAGTGTGCAGCGGTGGTGACCCTATGGGGTTTAATTCAGAAGGATGCAGAGCATGCTTTGCTCTCGCCATCAGTAGAGGAGGCTGGTGATTACCTGGTATCACTCAGGCTCGGTCCCTGCATAAATAATATATTCTATTGAACTCTCACTGGGCTCCAGACGAGAAATACTTTCTTTACTGTCGAAGGCCTATAAATGACAAAACTGAACTTTTACGGTGTGGTTTTAGAAGACGTGAAGAGTCTAAGAAAGTATTTGATCCCTGACATTTTGAGAGGAAAAGCAGCTCAGCCATCGAACACAGTTTGATCGGCACAAAAATAATGTAAGTTCATCTGGAAAATGCATTGCCGCATTCAAGGAGAGCTGTGATTTCACAAAATCTCATAAACGGAGTTCCAGAAAGTTTGCATAGCTTTTCCTTTCCTGGCTTTGAACTTTTTCTCCATTTCACAAGGGTTAAAAAGTGAAGTGAGGAGATGCCTCAAGCTGACTGCAAGTAAAATGTAAATAAATTCCCGCAGCGTTCAGGTTTCTGTCTTGCCAGTCCTTTCCAAACCCACAAGCTCCTTCGGAAGGGGAGAAATTTTCGTTGTTGATTCATAAGTGAGTTTTTCTTGGCGGCACGTGTGGCGGCGTTTGCCATCCAGATGGGCTCCCGAGGCACTGCGGTGAGGGCTTATGTAAGGGATGTCTCGGGAAGGGGGTGGTTAAAGCAACAACCCGCCTTTTTTCCATCGGTTCTGCTGCTGGTTCTGTCAGATCACATTGTGCTGCTGCGTAAAAGACAAACAGCTGTTTCATCAACTTCTCTGTAAAATTGTGGCTATCAAAAATGACCTGATATGTGGTTATTGGCAGCGACTCCTTAAAATGGGAAGCATTTATCTCGATCAAGTGTTATTGCTTCCATTTAGGTGATACCATTTGTTTTGAGCATCAGACTTTGATTTTAAACAGTAAGCTGATCCTTTGGCAATAAACACATCATATACTTAGGTATGTTCCACTCCAAAACAGAATGATGTCTGATAAACCTTACGGGATTGTTTCTCCCAGTGAGTAAAAGAAATAGCAAGATTTTTCTTTGCTCACGCTGATCATAAATGAATGCTCTGATGTTTTGAATGTGCAAAACTAAAAGCTAAATTTAACTGAAGACCTAAAAGTCTGGTATCCTGTAAGTGCTTTTTTGTTATGCAAGAAGAAGGTAATAGTTATGATGAGCGCATTAGGTATTTTATTTGGAAGGAGATTGTTAGTGGCCAGGTAAATCAAACAAGCGTTGGAGTCTTTAGGTCCTAATCTTCATGAAAAGTCGTTTCGGATGAAAGTGCTTGTGCAGTCTGTACGGAATGCTGCCACTGCAATTTTTAGCTGTACAGCTATAGCTATATGAAGTATATGATTTTGTGTATTCTTTTAAAAATGAGGAAAAAAATGCAAGGAAATGTATGCCATTTGTCCAGTATCATCGCAGCGGAGTACCTCTCATGTAATTTGGGAACTGAGGCGAGTCTGTAGTAAATAACATGAAGATGACTTTTCTGTTTTCAGATTACAAAACCTCTGATTTGGTCTAGAATTTTTTTCTTGTGGGGTTGATGGATTCATTTAATTAGTTAGGCGCTTTGTGGTTTTGATAATTATACCCTGGTTATTAAACGGTTACATGCACGCAGCTGTTGACGTTCTGTCACCACCAGAGAAAAGGGATCCAAAGATGCCTACGGGAGTGCCTTAACGGCCACCCTTGCAACACGCCGTGTGGAACTCGCTTCAAAGTGTGCAACCAGGAGCATCAAAAATACTCTGTTCCTGTAGCGATCAGTTCGCTCGCTCCCATTTCACAGCGTATCTCTGGTTCTGCAGTTCTGCTAACCTTTTGTAGCACTTGGCGCCTGCTGCAAGGGAGTCGGAGATTGAGCAAACATACACATGCACGGATAAAAATCCTGTCGTTTCTTGCCAGAATGGTAAATTTGAGGCTCCACTAGATGGCATTATTTGCATGCTTATGGCTGTCTCTTGATCTCAAATTAAAACAGGTTCTGATGTTGGTAAAATAGATAAAAATAGACTGGCTGGTTTTCTAGGAAGATGGTAAGGTTTGTCTGAATGTAGGAGCTCTTCTGTTTCAGAAGATGGTGGAATTTGGAGATTCTAGATGCTAATTAATTTTAGTTTTGTTTTTGAAACTTCTGGTAGGGTCCTGTAGACCTGCATGGGTCCTTTTTAATTTGTAGAACTGGGGCATTTAAAATAATCTTTAATTTCATGTTTCCTCTGGTTCTGTGATTTTTTTTTTTTTTAAATGAAATATTCAGGCAAATATTCTAAATAAGTACTAATAAATATTAATGAAATATTCTGACAAATTAACTTTCAATAAAATAAAATTAGATGTTAAATATCCTGACAATTCAGAGCTAGTTATTATTTCTTTTGAGGAACAGTACCTTACCAGAATGAAACCTGAGCCAGATCTGCATATAAGCATCAAGAAGGTGCTGCCTTTGCTTGTGAAACATTTGGTTTCATAACACTTTAAATCTTCTAAAATACGAGACATTCTCTCTGTGTTTTACAGAAAACAAGAACAGAGAAAGAGAAACGTTATGCCTTTTGGGTTGTACTGCTTTCTCATAACTTTAAAAAAAAACCCCAACAACAAAACTACCAACAAACAAAAAACTATCTGGATTTTGTATGTTACCCGAAGCAGAAATCTTTAGCAATCACTTGTAAAAGGTGCATGGTCTCTTGCAGTAGCCTTTCGATCTGGTGGTATGCTTGAGATGAATGCGAAAAATAAACGTGGTTACAGCCGTCAGTCTTCATCCGCCAAATTGTCAGATCTGCAGCTTCAGATTGACAAAGGTGCAATGACTGAAGCAGTGAATAATTCACTTTCACTTTAATAATCTGTTACTTGAGCCACGAGCCTATATGTGTAAACACTTTTTATGGTGTTTGGTAGATATTTAAAACGGGTTCATTCTCTGAAATGTTTCCTCAGCTTGATAGAGTAATTTGACGTTATTGAGGAAAACTTTCTTGCCTGTTCTTCCAAACGGTTTAGTGTTCTATTTGCATAGAATTGTAATCAGCAGATTGTCTAAACGCTGGAATTAGCATTTTATAAAGAGTTGCTGATTGCAGTTTAACACTTCCTGTGGCTTGCTTTGATGCTGGTACATCAAAACGCACTCTTTCCATCCCAGAAAGTATTTCTACCAGATAGATACTTAATTTGAACTTGACTTTGTTTTAGGAGCTGAGATGAGAAAACCTTGTTTTAAATTGTTAGTTTTCTTGAAATGGCTAAAACGTGCTGATCCTATGTATATTAGAAAGGAGTTTTTAATTCTAAAAGGCAAGCAATGAGTGTTACCTCAACTCGTCCTTGGGGAACTTGGGGAATTTTATAGTAATCATAGTTTGGGGCAGATGGTGTCTTGGTAATTGTAAGACCTGTGTTACGGGGGTTTTGGGGAGCAAAAATGAGTGAGATGCTGGTAGACTGATGGCAGTTCAGTCTGCAGAAATTTATGTCCACAGTCTCACTTCTATTCCGGTTATCTTGTACGAGATATGAAAACACAATGTTTAGAGTTTGATTCCTTAATGTGTATTTGTGTAACACCCACATCATGATGGCATCTGGAAGCTGGGAGAATTACACAGTAAGAGCAATACAATCCTAGGAAAAAAAAATTTTTTTGGTGTCCCTAAAGTTAGTCCTTATTCCCTAAATCATCTAATCGCATGCTTACACTTAAGACCACTGACTTCACTGGCGTTTTTCACATCTGGAGTGTTTTCTCAAACGTGCCTGGCTTTTTCAAGTGTGTTCTCAGTGGTATTTATAAATTTCCTTACTCTCTTGTCATGACATTTAATTTTCTTACTGTAGGTAAATAATTCGTAGTATTTGTTGTAAAGCAAACTTAGCAATTGTGTTTTGTCGTGAAGTTACCTAAGATAAGACTCCTCGTGATCTCCAGTGTAAAGTTGAGCTCCTGTTGTCTAGGTGGAAAGGGATTTGATTAACGTATTGTTATAACTTAGTTAAAGAGTACATTTTCTGTGGATTCTTACTTGCAAAAATCTTCTGTAAGCGTATCTTCTGCACCTAGGAAAACAGGCATTTCTTTTCTTTAAAAGCTGACAATTGAAAATTTCCTGGAACAGTTCAGATTTTGTGAACATCTTATTGTGTTCGATTTTAATATTTCACTGTTTAAAATATTTTAGTTACTGACACGGGTTTAGTAAATCCTTCTTTAGGTATATGTAGTAGAATAGGATTTCAGTTGTATTTGAGGCTGTTAGTAGGAACCCCCTGAATATAGCTTGTACTGTAACGTGTGCGCACTCCAGGCCCTAGCAGTCTGCAAATTTATAGCTGTTTGAAAGCTACGAATGTAATAGTTAAACAAAGGAACTGTAGAAATAAAGTAAAAAAAAAACAAAACCAAGAGTAATTGCTTGGTAGCTGAATTTTCCTTCCCTCCTCCCTCTCTCCAAGTTTTTAACAGCTTCCCCCATCTCTTTTTGGACGTTGTTTAGCCTGTGGATGAGAACGATGTTATGGAAAGTGATTATCTGATGACATGACTGACGTTCCCAAGCATGTGACGTTGGAGGAGCTGCCAGTGTTCTGCCATCCCACCGCCTGGAAAGGGGCGAGTTTTCTTTGAATGAGGATGATGTTGCCCTCCCCTCCTGTGACCCTTTGCCCAACCCTAAAAGCTGCTTGAGTTTTGGAGGGCGAAACTGCCTCCCAGCTGTGGAGATCATACCCCTCTCCCTCCCGACTGTCAAATGAGTAAACAATTACTCTTTTTAAAATTGTTTCAATATGGTCAATGCATGACCATAATTACGTTTGAAGAATTGAAGCCTGAAGGCGCAAGAAGTAACTTCAGAGGTGCTTAATTTTTTCCTCTGCCGTTCCAATATTTAGTACAGCAGATTTTGTTGTCATACGCTATTTGTTTAATAAAAAGAACTCCAAATGTATGACCCTTATGTGAAAAAATGCATTTTGTTAGCCAAACCCCTAAGTAATCGCCCCTCTTCATGTTTCTGTGCAGGCAGAATCTGAAGCCCTTGTTTTTCATAATATCCGTCATATTCTTGTCAATTAAAAAAAGATTGTCTTCATCAGTTTAATCATTTGAATGTTGAACATGACATCCTGTTGCTTTTTCTCTAGACGTTAAAAATGATGTTGAATTTGAAACTGGAAGGAACGTTTAACCAAATCCGTTTGGATTACACATCTAATGTAGATGTGTCTTTATTTTATACATGTGGCTGTTAGATTCTCTGGGAGTAACACTTTCCCCTGATCTTTCAAAATGTAACAATCATGGAGGGGAAAGCCTGTGCCATCTTAGTAATAAAGGGCAGCAAAGTGCCAAGTCCATGAAAATAATTATTTACCTTTTCATTTTCTGAAGAAAACTGGTGTTCATAGAGAACGGGAAGCAGCACAACCTAGCAATATCCAAATGCAAGCTGTTGACATGAAGTTTGTTTTTTAGGAGGCTGATTTCAAATGCAGTATCAAGGTGGAATATTTCATGTCTGGTTTTGCTATTGCAAATGTCTTCTCTTCCTCCTCAATTTGTTCTTAATTAAATTTCTGTACAATTTAATGTTTTACGTGGATTGTTTCGTCTGCTGACTGACCTTTAAGAAAAAAAGGATTACTTTCTCAGGAACACTGTTTTCTTGGGGTTTTCTTTTTCTTCTAACTAGCCTTGTTTTTAAAAAACCCCGCCCTTTCTGCCCCTATTTTGTATATTAAATGCCCCAAAAGTCTGGGAGTATATAGCCATTTCAGACGTCATTGCTATTGATCTTTGTGTTGGCACCAGATGATCTTTGCTGCATTTGCCATTTGCAAGCTTTTTTTTTTTTTTTTTTTCTTTTGAACCACGGAAAGATTTCTCTTGCAGTGCACAAGAAGCATTCTAAAACTTGTTATGTCAGTTGTCTTTTTAATTTTATAGGAACTTCGGCAAAAAGGTGCTGTGTTTCTCATCTGGGGTCTGGAAGGCAGAACTTAGCGTGATGCACCTGTTGGCTTTTAAAGCCGACTTCTCTCATTTTCCTGATGCACACATGCCTCCCCCCTAAGCTTTTGCTTGGTCAGATTTGAACGTTGGGTTTTGCTTGCAAACCGAAGTGATTTCCTCTGCATGTTTCGGCATAGCCCGTGTCTCTGTGAATTCCGTAAGCAGACCTTTTTGCCTCCCAAGCTGCTGCTAGTAGGTATCTGGTCTTAAGAAATCACTCAAGCTCTTGCAGTTTATTAAGTAACTGAACTATTTTAAGTCTCTGGTGTGTTTTCATAGAAAGCTTTGTTTAGGAAGTGAGGTTCCCAAATAAAGCAAACTTTGGAACCTTAGTGTTTTAAAAACAGGCGCATCCTTTGTTTTGAATGTTGCCGCAACCATCCATTGTCCTAAATAAAAAGATCGATAAAAACAGTCAACCATTCTTAGATGATCTAAATCCTTTACTTCAGTCTTCTTGTGTAAGTGCATCTCTCTTCCAAAATACTGTTGTCTTTTTGCCAAAGTGCTGAATTATATTGCTGAATGTATTTTTTTAATGTGTTTTTAGCAGGGTTGTTATGTGGCTCATAGATACTGTGCTGCTTGCAAATTACAATGCTTCATGCTGCTTTTGACTAGCAAATGATCCGAAAAAGTCAAATCCCTTCTCAATGAAGTATTTCTGTCTTTTCTAATATGGAATTCCCCAAGTTAAGTGTCTCATTTGCAGTATCTTGCTTTAGTGCTGCCTTTCTAACTTTTTTTTGGTATTTGACATACTCAGAATGAGACAGCTGAAAGCTCTCCTGCGTGTGATCATTTATGGGCAGAGAACAGAAAGTCAGCACGCTTCAGTTTTCTAATATTGCTTGCACATGTTTTTGGGATGTATCTCTCTCTACTACAGGTAAATCACATTTCTAATATTATGCTGAACTTTTTATCTACTTAAAAAATGCTCCGCTGTCGTTTAGTATTAGATTTTTCTTCAGTCATCGGTGGACTGTTATGAAATGTGGTTGCTAAAGACCTGTTCGTAGAATAACACTTTAGATTGTAACACCAACTGGATAGATTTATACATCTGAAATTCATTTAACCTTTATATCAGCTATCTTTGTACTTAAGGGCTAATTTTTCATGCCTAATTTGCACATGCAGTGACTGTGACTGAGTATGCAGTTATGGTAAAAATCTGTGCAACCAGCAGGCGTTTCGTCTATACCAGTTTTACACCTTCGACCACCGTAACAGCTAAGTAGGAATTTCATGAATAAGGGAAAAGAAAAAAGCACACCTAGCCTTGAAAATCTGCATCTGATGTCTTAGGTCAATCTAGCATAAAATCTTCTTCTCTGACTCTACCCTGTTTAGCTTGTTACTTATTTTCAGGCTTTCCTCTATAGTCATGGTCTCTCTACCCAGTCTTTCACGGCCATTCCTTATCACATTGATTAAATGATAGCTTTTGTGATCAGTAAGTAGAAGGTCTTTTCCTGTCTTCCCTCGGTAGAGCAATTTTTGGTCTGTTTTATGTCACAGCTGTGGCACTCATCATCTTTCTCAAGCTCTTGTCCTACACAGCTTGGGTCTCCTGGTATGAACAGCTCAATGCACCTGAGACTATCTTGTCCCAAGTAATTTATATCGCTTTTGATTTCTCTTTGAATTAAGTGTCGTCCTGGAGTATCCCCTGGGTTACGCTGAAATAGTTAGAATGCTTAGCTGGACTGCTTTTCTGTGCGAATTTTCTTTGACCTGCAGTTGGTTCAGTCAGTTCTCTAAACAGAGCAGCGTACAATGTGAAAGTCATTAAAATGTATTTATGAATGAAATATGGACTCTTTTTTTTTTCAAAATAACCACAGAGCATATGACTGTGTTTTATGTAGGACTACACAAGTGCTTTTGTAGGTACTGACAGCTGAAGTCATATAAAGAGTTAAAGCACAACTATTTTTATTGGACATTACTGCAAACATTTATAAACCCATTCCTCTGTGTAGTGCATATTAGTAATAGATTACGCTGAGAAGTGTGTTCTCAGGATTTACAATACAGAATGTGCTTTCCTTTTGCTGACACCAATGGAAAGGAGTGTGTTGCACAGCAGCAGATGATAATTTCAGTCGATTTTCCTCCTTTCCTACTCCCACCCCCTTTTTGGAGACATAACGTAGGGGTTGCAAAGCAATCTCTGAGCAATGTGCTTGCTGTCACTTGCCAGTGAGAAATCTTGGGGCCTTTAAAGCGCTTTTGAATTAGCTTTTTGATGCCAGGATTTTCCTCTTGTATATTCTGGACCTGATTTCAAATTACTTTTTGAACAGATCTATAAAAAAATTATTTAGAGCATCGGAAAATAAATGTGTTTAAAAAATGATGATGAATTTAGAGATACAATGTCGACTACGTTAGATCAGTAATCTGCAAATTCAGTTTTGGAGGACTCTGGGCTCATTTGTAATACAAAGGAAAGTACAAAGGTCTTGGTTTGTGCAAACCTGGAATTTTGCGTCTGTAGGCTTCAAATAATTTGTCTTACAGGAGCAGACTATATCCTGTTCATAGGACTATCCAGCAGCTTAAGATAGTACTTCACAGGATCAGGATCTTATTTGAGAGTAGAGATTGAAAACCCAGTAGGTTGAAAAGACTATTGTACTTTGCAGGGTATGGAAAGCAACCGATACCAAAAGGAAAATAAGAATCTTGGAGATCCTTCAATCATAGTCATGTTGAGTAAAAGCATATATTACAGCTTGGGATTGTTTTTTAACTGTGGTATTGCACATCTAAATCTGCAAAGTTTAGAAGTACTGAAGTTTTAGAGAATGTTAAATGTTCAGATAGTTCTGTTTTAATTCACAGTATTTGAACCTTTGGGTTTACTTTTCAAGTGCTTTTTCTGCAGCCACGAGGATTATAAATTTCCTTAACGTACAGTCAGATGCTCTCAACTGTTGATGCTTTAAGCATAATCTAAACCACTCGAAAGCTTACAATGAAATGGTAAAAGTATGTAGCAATATGAGGATGATCGTGAAACAGCTGACGATGCACATGTTCCCTTCCCGGTTTTAAAGCCATTTGTCCAGATGTTGAAACAAGTATTTTTTGTCATACCTGAAATAGTCTTTTTGCTCCCTCTGTTTCTTGTATAGCTAGGCTTTCCCTTCGGGTGCAGAGGTTGCACATGGTAACGAACCTGGTCTGAGCTGGCAGCAGGACTCAGTCTGTGTGAGCTTTCTTTCAAAATACTCAGTTCAACTCCGGAGTCAACGTTGTGTTTGTATAACAGTTTGGCAACTTAGCACCAAATGCTGAAAAGTGCATAATGTGGCTCTTTATAGTAGTAATATTTTCAGAAGATTCTAATTTTGTATTGCATTTTTATTGGATTCTGAGGAATTTTGAATTGAGCTTTAAAAGAGGTTTTTTATAGGCAGCTTTATATGGCTTCCTACTGTCGTGGTTTAAACCCAGCCGGCAAATAGAACCGTGCAGCCATTTGCTCACCCCAGAAGGGTGGGGGGAAAAAGGGGAAAAAAAGGAGGGGAAAGGGAGGAAAAAAACCCTCGTGGGTTGGGATAAAGAGAGTTTAATGGAAATAATAACAGGAAAGGAAAAAGAACAATAATGATAATGACATGGGTCGCTCTCACCGCCTGGTGAATTGGAACTGTCCTGAATAGTGGTCATGGATTCCCACCCTCGGCTAATCCCCATTTTTGTACTGAGAATGACATCTGTACTATGGAATATTTCATTGGCCATTCCATCCTTCTGTCTGTTCCTTTACGCAAAGCTGAAAAATAGTCCTTGAATAGTGTAAACATCACTTAGCAACAACTAAACCCACTAGGTATTGTTGACCATCTTTTCACAGCAATCACTAGAAAGAAAATTAACTCTTTCACAGCTGAAACCAGGACACCTGCTTATCAGACTTACACATATTGTGGGACACTATCAGTGAGAATTAAAGCTTTATCCAGTTTTGGCTTCGGAATGCTGGATCCTTCTGTTGGTCAGTGTTGCACAGCTTGCATGTAACAGTGCAGTTTCCATGGACAGAAGGTTAGATTAGAAGATTTCATAGACTGCTGACGTTTTTAAATACATAACTATGCGTGACTATGCGTGATTACTTGTTTTTGTGAATAGTTGTTGAAATCACATCACTCTATAGCTTTGGCATTTTTTGTAATGTCATTGTATTCCTTTAGGCAGTGTCAATCACGAGGGCAGCTCTAAAATTCTCAGAGTTGCTTTGTTCACCTTGTGTGCGTGACAGTGTATCTATGCGTTTTCCTGATAATACAGATTTATGCTGATTTTCACCCCTTCGTGTTTCGGTCTAATTACAGGTCACCTATTTTACAAGTTTGGAATCACAGAATCTGACTGGTATCGAATCAAGCAAAGCATAGACTCCAAATGCCGAACAGCTTGGAGGCGGAAACAGCGAGGGCAGAGTCTTGCTGTGAAAAGCTTTTCAAGGCGAACACCTTCGTCATCATCTTACAATGGCTCAGGTAAAAAAACCAAACAAACCCCCCAAAACCCCCAAAGACCAAACAAACCCCAACAGAAATGGAAACTTACAGTAATAATTTCGTTTTTCAATATACCTGAAAATTATTTTGATCTTAAGCTATATTCACAACAGGTGCGTGTAGTACCCACAAATGTGAGTATTTTTGTGTGACAAAGATAAATGGAGAAACCCGCATTTCTCACAATTGAATTTTTGGAGTGGATTTATACTCCTGCATATATATATATATTTTTTTTTTTTTAAAGTACCATTTATCATTGGCAAGGAGGCCTCTCTGTTACAGTGTACGTATGTCTACAGTGCTGCTCAAGGAGTGTATCCATGTACTAAGTGAAGCCAACCATTCGTAGTTAAATCATCATGGGCCTTCAGTGCAAGCCAACCACCTCCTGGTACATTCGGAGTCCTACGCAGCTCCACGGGGCTTGTACCAAAGTAGATCCCTGGTAGGATGAGCTTCTAATCCCATTTCATCTACAAATTGCAATCACACTCCTGGTTGCGGTGCATTAATGATCCTAAAAAGGAAACGAGATGTGCGTGTTTGTTCACAAAGAGACAGAGGGAGAAGGGAGTCTGTCTCTAAAATAATAGTAAAATACAGACTTGCCAGAAATTAAGTCTACTGTATTTCAGTGTGTGAGAGACTGGCTTTGTTGATTTGTACGTTATCTGAGTGCCTGGCTTTGCTGAGATGCCTGAGAACGTCCATCTACATGCATTAACTGAAAAAAATCAGCACAGGCAGCTTCGTGCTATCACACGGGGTTTTTTACCATGTCCAGTTTTTTGAGTAGAAGGTCAAAATGTTCCTGCAACTGATGTTCGTAAGAGGAGTCAAGTGATTAAATCTTTCTCGGTGTGTTCACACCATTTAGTAGGACGTGCTAAATTTTGTTCCTGAAGTATTTTCCTCTGAAGAAATTAAATATATTGTAGGTGATTCTGTATTTCCATGTAGGTATGCAGGCATGAATAATAATAACAAATGAAAAATACTGACCTAAGAAGTGTTCTCATAGGACATTTCTGGCTCATGCTTTTAATATAAAGCAGTGTTACGGGACATTTGTACATCATATATTAAAACCAGTGTTTTGGAAGCGAGCCCAAAGAAAAGGAAGTAAGTTTATTTGCCTGCATAAAATTTTTGGTTGCATGTTAACACTAACCACTGTATCTCATGCAAAGAATGCCAAAATCTGCTTTCAATGGAAAATTTTATGTGCTGGAACTGGGAATCATATCCAAAATTCTCAAATTAAAACAACTAATCAACGTAATGATAACCATAAGCCATATATGTTGATGGGATTTTTATTTTCAGTCTCTTAGTAATCAGTATTTTAAAATACAAATGCAGTAGTAAGTAGGTATTATGGGTCTGTGCTCATTAGACTGTACTCCTTGACCGTTGTTGAGATTTATTATTAAAAAATATTAATCTTTAATCTCCTGGTTTGGAGATTTGGGGAGACCAGTATAGAGATGTAAAACACAGACTCGGGCTCAGTGAATTCTTGTCTCCAGAAGGCCATAAGATATAAAGTTTTGGTGGAGGTTTTTTGTTGTGGTTAAGCTGAAAACTCAATTTTTCCACTCAAAAGTTCCACTAACCTGATTTGGGAGTAAATTGTTCCATGGGTACAAAGACACCTGAATTAACTCCTGGGATTTCAGCAGCACGCTATTGGAGTAGTGTGGTCCAGACGCTCATCACCTGGTTCTGCAGGAGCCACCTTGTATTTTGCGTTGTGCGCCCCGGCTGGCTCCTTTAGCTGGAGCTGAGCTGGCTGCCTTTGCTCCATCAATCTCCAGGATTTCCCCAGGAGTTTTTATGCCACCTGGGTCTCCCACTGTACAGGCTGTCTCATCTCCCAGGTCCCCTTGATAGCAAAGAGGTGGCTGCCTGTCCTTATAAAGGTGTCTTTGGTCCTGAGGGTGATGAAGGTCAGCTGAGGCATCTTGGCATGTCATTGGCGGGACTGCATACTGTGCAGCTGCAAGTAGAGTATTGGCAATAACATTAACAGCTGCCTTTGGTAACGGTACGTGAAAATGTTCCCTTGGATTCAGAGTCTTTTGTTAATTTTCTTTTAAAATATCGCTTTTACTCAGAACGTTGTTGGCATCATTTTCTGGGCGGCTGTAAAGATGTTAGATGAATTCACCACTACATTTGCACCCACTGTGAAAAAGCTCCCAGCCCACTTTTCAGAGTCAGGTGGTCCTTTGAAAAACTAATTTGCATTCCACAGTTGGGTGGGAGTGAGGTTCCACCTGAAGAAAGAAGAGAAGGTATGAGGAGAAATGGGAGAGTGGATTGAGATGCTGAATGAACATGCAGGGAAAAGCAAGAGAAGAACAGATGCAAGGGAAAGCTGTAGATTCGCACACGTTTAAAAGGGTAACTTTTGTGTGACAGGCCTGTAATTCCACCGCTCTGTTCAGGTAACTTCATGAACTGCTCAGACTTCGCCCTTGTGGTTTGACATCCCTGGAACCCCTCAATGGAATTACAGCATCATAATTCACAGGCATCTGTTCCTTATTATACACACTGTGTAGTGGATATAGCAGAATTCCTGCTGCCAGCCAGCAGGAAAGAGAAGTAATATTTCACAGCTCTGAAGTAAAGGAGGTCTGTATTTCACAGTTATGACAACATAGCTGTCAAATATGGCTTTTTAAAGTGTTACATATGAACCCAGACAGTTTTTATGGTAGCATTTGTTTCAGGGGGCAATTTAAGGTGAGCCTTGAATGGTCTGGAATTCAGCTACTTGAGAAACTGTCTTTCCCACTATTGTTAGTTCTAGCTATTAAGATTAGCTTGGAGGTGCTCTGTGTCGGGTCTCCACCCAGCTGTGGTTGCTGCTGTCTGCAGAAAAGCACCTGTGTTTGGTTTCACTGAGTAGTATGTTGCTCCATGTCAATTCACGTGTAACCGGCATTTGAGTTATTTGGGCAGAATATAGTAGCTGCTTCTCACAAACGACATAATGAAAAAAGGCTCTTAAGAGATGGTGAGTGGCTGCTGTGTTGCATTTACACTGTGAAGGATGCAGGGGTGTGCAGCGTAGTTTCTTGTACAATGTCCTCTGAGCTGTTCCGAGAAGCTCTGACTTTTGTTCCACTCACTCGGCATAAGACTGTATGACTTCTGTTCAGAGAAGCCATAATTATTGAGTTTGATCAGGAAATTCGGGAGAGCGTAGTTCTGTGACTCGCCAGGGTTGGTCACTAAGGACCTTAGGCTGAGCGTGTCGGCTGCGCTGATCCTTGAGGCACAGCAGTGATGTCGCACACATTTGGTAGGAAAGCACTTTCGCTTCACATCTTGTAAATAAGCACTTCAGATGATGCTATGTGTGGGGGGGGAAATTTAACACACACACACCCCCCTCCCCCTGTTGCCAGGTCAAATATGATAAACCTAAGCTATTTGTTAGAAGTACTTAAACCCACTGATTTTTAGCTAAATTACAATAATTTGCTAGGGAAGCTGTAGGGCGTACTCTAGAAGATGGTCCCGTAGTCTTCAGAAAGCACTTCTTTTTCAGATGAGCTGTTGCCATCGAAAGGCGCCTTGAGTAGGCGCGTGGTATCCCAGTGTCTGCCGTGCAGCTGAGCTCGTCTGAAGACATCATTACGAGGTTTAAATATGATTTCAATGTCCTGAGCCTGAATGAATGAACACCAGGTTCCCTGTATGAACTTTTTCCAGAGCTTGGTCAGGTTTTTTCCACTTCCAAACTTGTGATTGTGGTATTTCATATTAAAACTGTGACCAAGAGGTGCAACAGAAAAAAGTTCAAATTCAAAACTTGAAAACCTTGATTGGCTTGAAGTAGTATTTTTTCATCACCTGTCTCTAGGGGCTGGTAATAATAGCTTTCTGCTATGTTGTAGTATAATAATGTATGTTTCAATCAACAGAAATTTATTGGCTCTTTCTTCAGGTGTTGTAAAGGAGCATTGTTCTCTTATGTGTTACAGAATATTTTCTTAAATGCTGTTACGCTAGAAGTCTAGAAGAACTATTGTCTGTTTGGCAGTCAAAATTATTCAACATCTCTACATATCATTGAAAGTAATATTTTTGTTAGTTCTGAAATAGTCTCAAATCAGCATGGTCACTGCCCTGCTGGACATCCTCCCCTGTGAATTAGGGGACTTGATTTTCCAGAGCTGCTTTTTAGCAAGAATAAATTTGCTTCATTTTAAAAAAAAAAAAAAAAATGAGAGAGAGAGAGCAGCCTGTAGTCACCTGTGTGTGGCCTGACTTTGATTTCTCTGGGTCTGAGGAATCTTGAGGATGGTCAAACAGTAACAGGTTGCCCAGAGAAGCTGCAGATACACCATCCCTGGAGACAGTCAAAATCCACCCGGATGCAGTTGGAAGCAATCGATTCTGGCTGCCCATGCCTTGAGGAAGTGCATTGAACTAGATGATCCCCAGAGGTCACTTCCGACCTCATCTATTTAGGAATTTCTGATTTTTATGAGCATTGAGTTATTGCAGGCGTAATAAATAATTCTGAATTATTTACATCTAAAGAGGATTGCTGTTCTTGAGCTTCATTCTTAGGTACTTGTTGGACACGTCAAAACTTTTAGGCTTTTTCTGCTTGTTGTGTGTAAAAGTTTATGTAGCACGTGGCTTTAATTTGAGTCATGCAGTTAAAAATTACAACAGATTTCCTCTCTGCTCTGTTTATCATATGGAAAAATTAGCTATGCAAATACCATAGAAAAGCAGGAGGCTGAGCCCATAGTCCTTACGTAGCCTTGGAAGTTTTTGGCGCTGTAATTCTGTCATAGTGTTCAAGCATTAAGAGCTCAAGAGGAACTGATCTGCAGACAAGAACATGTCAAGGAGAAGCTAGTAGGAAATTATGAATGAATATCTCTTCTCCGTCCTTCACCCCCAAAGACATTAATCGAGATTGTACATTTAATTGACTGTGCAGTGTTACAGTAGCCACAAGATTTATAGGTTGCATAAAGTTGTTGTAGCAGACAGTTATATTTAGGCAGAAGATGGTTTTCCTTTTTTTTATCCGGTGCTTCCGTTTGAAGCTGTTGCCTTTTGTTGGAATTGAGGTGTTAATTGCAGGGGTTTGTTCTGCTCTTCTCAGAGCCAACACTTCAGTCCTTAATGTGTGTTTTTCTCTTTTTTAAACTTTTTTTTCCTGACAAGAGTTGTACACATGGTTGCCATGATAATTTAGCTAGATATTCTTTTTAAAAATGTTAGCAGTCTATGGAGGGAAGGCAGTAGGAAATGGATTTTTTGGGAGGAGGATTAATTGAAGAGTGCCTTCTCCCTTTCTTTTAATTTCTCTTAAGATTGTTGAAGCTGTTATCACAGTTTTCCATGTTGGAATTTTTAATTAGTTCTATGACTTTGGGATTTATATGTAGATTTGGGCTGAAGTGCTCAACCTATGCTGAGATGTCACATATAAAATGGATGTGCAGCCAAATCTTCAAAGCTGTTCTGCAGAATTGGAGGCATTTAGTACTGGATGAGTCAGGTTGAGATAATGGTTTACAGTGTACAGCTTTATTTCTATTAATTGTTCAGTAATGGTGTTTTTCCTGCTTTTTGGTGGCTTTTTTTTTTTTTTTTTTTGAGGACTGCTTTGCTACCTCTGCCCATTAACCTTCCCTTACTAGGACTACCTATCAAGGAAGTAAGAAAACACGTCCTAGTTTGTAAGCAGAAGAGCGATGCTGGGAGGCCTATACAGCAGGAAAACAATTCTGAATAGCAATGCACAGGGAGCCTAAGCGTGCTACAGGCGCGGAACCTCCTGCATCTCCTTCCAAAATAAGAAACCAGATGAAGTAGAATAGGAAAGAATTAGAAAATGCCAAAGGTTTTGCCTTTGAAGTGAGGCATTGTAAAACTGATCTTCATTGAGAATTAAACACACATATTCTTGAAACGGTTACAAAGTACATTTGTCTGACAAATCTAATCTTGTTCAGCAGTGTCTGAGGAAGATTAGCTTTGAGAAACGCGACAGAAGTAAATGCTTCAGTGGGAGTGTTTTTGCCAACTCTTGAGCATTCATCTGAGAAGACAGACTCGGGCTAAGTTTTCTTTGACTCATAAGCACATGCAGGAAACAAACAGAAAATGTAAAAGGTCCAATTTCAAGGAATATTTCAGCATTGGGTCTTCCTCCCTCCCCCGCCATACCCCAACCTAATCACCCGCGGAATGGTCAGCGCAGCATCTTCCATTCTGTGGGTGGCTCCAAAGCTATTCCATCTAGTGGCGGGTGCTTTGGGAATGCCGTGGATAACGTGCTCGGTAGCAGCGCTCCGTCAGCTGCTCGGTTTGTGTCAAAGTGCCCCATTGTAACGAGCGCAATGGAAAATTTCAAAGCAAGAGTTCAGCTGTGGAGCTTCTTGGTGCCAGGGATTCTCTAATATATCAAAGTTGTAAATGTGAGGCTAGATAGTTTACATGATGGTGATTTATAACTGTTGACAATATCCTCTATTCAAGCTGTGTGCTATTCATGTTTGTGTTTGTTTTTAATGGGGAATGTTTAAAAATGGATAAATATTACTTTTGTCTGGTCAGAGAGTTAGAGGGGAAAAACAATACTTATAAAGGATGTTTTGTTTTTAGACACTGTTGAATCCTCTCTCTTCTTTCTTCCTACGAAGAAAAAAAAAAACCCCACCAAAATCCAACAAAAAAAGAAAGAAAACCCAACTGTGGTGGTTGCCGTGAAGCCAAACTGAAATCCCTTTATAAGTGACCGTGCGAGATGCACAGTATGATTGCATTCAGTCTGTGTCTCCTGTCCCCACCTCTGAAAAGCATCATCATTTCTGGCATCTGCGCAGCAAAAGATGGTTTGCAAATGAAGGCTTTTGGACTTTACAGTTAAAAATATATTTCAATATGTGCATATAATATATATGTAAATAGATATTTTTATCTGCTGCAGCTCTTATTTCTTTGGTACTCTTATTGCGTAAGTTTCTTAGTCAGAAAATGAATACTTATTATAAGCGCATCTTCGTGTTTTCTCAGAGGTCCAGCAGTTGCAGGTTGTGTAATGGTAAGTGTAAGCTACAGGAAAAGTACTGCTAGAAGGTTATTAAATCCGTAAGTGAAACACATGTCTCGCCTCGCTGGTGTCCCAAGTCCAGTTTTGCTGTTTGTGTATTTACAGTTACGCTGTGTATGTTTGAGCATAGGAAGTTATGTACGTGTGTATACACTCACATGTCTAAATGAAGGATTACGTGTTTGGACATTGTGGCTTGACTGGAAGTTGAGTTGTAACTCAACTCCGCTGTTGAATTACATAGCGGGGGACTGGGAAGCATGATGGAAAGACAAAATCACAACAGAATGGACTAGTGGTAGCCTATAAGAAGCCAGGTGAATAACAGTGGGCTTTCTTAGCTATTTAGCATCCTAACAAAATGCCATTTGTTAAATAAAAAGCACAGAAAATTAACTCTAGAAAATATTATTAGGACTGAAGTAATGGAAATGAGAGAAAAAGCGAAAAACAAAGAAGCTTAGGTAAAAGATCTTTCTAGACTGTGCTACTTTCAGTGACCATCGCAAAGCCACTGCCAATGGAAAGCATGATTTAGTATCAGAATTCGAACAAATCACATCTTTATTTGGTTGATGGTGTGGTTTCTCATACTGGGTACAGGACTTTTCTGCCAATTGTGATTTGTTAATCCCATCCGGAATTCTATACAGCAAACTTCCCTTGTACAACAGTGCAGGAAATACTGGAATTGCTCAGTAAGTGACAGGAGTATATTTAGGAAATTACAAATTTTCTGCCGTTGCCAACTAGTCAAAGGTAAGGTATTAAAGCCGTATGTCCAATAGACAGCAAACCCATGTAATTGTCATGCTTTGCTCATTTACTTCCTAAGTGTTCTGGTTGTAGTTTGGTATTTGCAGACTGTTAACATAATTAGAGCTGTCTAGTGGATTCGTTAAGCAACTAGAATTTTCAACAAATAAGTAAGTACTAGCTTGGCGGGTTTGAGTTAGTTTCCAGTTCCCATGTTTAGATTTAAAACTCAAAATTATCTTCTCACATAAACATTTGCAGACAGGATAAAAAAAAACCCAAATGGGTGATTTTCATGAAAGAACATTTCCATTAAAATATTTGTATGAGTTGATAAAGCTCATTCTTGCAAAAACTAGCATTCTCTTTTCAGTACAAATCTTAGAATATTAGGTAGAGGTATTAAAATTTTATGAAACGTGGCTTCCTGCTGTGTTAGTTCAAAAAAACCAACCATCATTTTAAAAATCAAAATATATCAGCCATCAGTCATCTCTGAGCAGGATGAAGCTTATCTAGTGCTTATTTAAGCAATACATAAAGTCTTGTAAGGAAATGATCTACAATGGAAGCAGAGTGACACTGTTTCTTAAATATTTTCATTATCGGTTCCGGTACTTGGACAGCTTGAAAGCCCTACAGTATTGAATGTTACTCCATTAGATGTTAATGTGTTTTACATTACCTCGTAGCATAAGAAATCATTGTCAGTGCAATAAATAATTTAGAAAAATTGTAAAACACTTCAGAGATTTCATTCAGTGTATTTTTGTGGCATAGCAGAAGAAAAACGTTAACGTTGTTTACAGGAATACTGTACGTAAAAAGTATTTCTTCAAACACATTATTCTAGAAACCCTTTATGACAGTCCTGTTCTCCAGGATGTCTCAAATAAGGAAAAAAAAAAAAAAAAAAAAGAAAACTAGGACCGATGCTGAATATTAGTATGATACTAGTAAGATATTGGGACATTTTAAGGTTTTTCCTAACAGTGCATACTTGAACTTGTCACGCGTGCTGCCGAAGTGTCATTGATCAATTGCCCCCGGATTTTTTCCTGATTCCTAAAAGGGTAAATGGTATCTAGTGAGACATTTACCTGCGAGTGGGGTCTTAATCTCGAGGGAGACCCGTACGTAGATGAGTTTCTGGTCCACTGTATTCCACTTTACCCTTTCAGTACAGAATTATTGATATTATTAGTCTCTTAGTATCATTGACACCATATGCATAAAAAAGTAATGTTTCAAAAAAAAAAAAAAAAAGAAAAAGTATTTGAGTACTTTTATGCTAAAAAAAAAAAAGCGTTCATTTTACTTGCCTTTTGCCTCTTACATTTATAAGAATCCTGTCCCTGCACCTGGAAGACCTAGAAATGAATCTATGATATGTCTGCTTCTAAAGCAAGTTGTTATCCTCTTGAAATGATGCGATGGTTTTCCTGGTGGCTGTCACTGTTACCCAAAGATAACACCCAGGTGTCTTCCATTTTGTAGGGGCATTTTCAGGCGGCCTTACTTTGCAGTGTTTAAATTCATCTAAGTCAAAAAATCAACCTGCCATTTTGAGGTTAAAAAAAAAAAATAGTTCCAGGCTCGTGCGTGTCAGTATGAATTACAGATTATGGATCTTGAAAAACAATTGAGAGATATCAGTTATTTATATGATAACTTCAATTTATAGGATAGGTTTTCAGGCGTATCTTTGTGGTGGTGGTGGCAGTAATAGTTCTCAGCTACACAGGTGTAAAAAAGTAAGTGTTGACCTGTTTAGGAAATGTATGTGGTTTTGCTATGATATGACTTTTACAGTTGCAGAATCCTTAATCTAGATTCAAAAGAGGCTTTTTAAATGTATGCTTTCTCAGAGTCAAAGTAGCCTTTGGAACTCCTTTGGAATTTGGAATCTACAGGTGAGCAATGAACAGGCATAGGGATATTAACGTATAAATGATCTGCATCTTCTTACTGACTGTGTTTCTTTTCCACAGTTTTTAAGTATGTACTGTTGCGCGGCCACTGACGTGAGATATGCACATATAATAAAGCTGGATTTTTGTCTCTCTTTCAGAGGGTTCACAGAGTTCAGTTTCAGCTTCTAATGAGATCCAGCAGAACCAGCCACAGGCACTACACTACGCACTCGCCAACGCTCAGCAGGTTCAGATCCACCAAATAGGAGAAGATGGACAAGTCCAAGTAGTATGTACTCAACTTTATCTAAATGATTCCATTTACAATCTAGATTATTGCAAACTTTGCTTCCGTTGAAATTTAATTTTTTATTTTAAAGAAGTGACCTATCATCACTTCTTAAGTATGATTTTCAGAAAATAACCATTGAAGGCTTATGGGAAAAAAAAATGTAGAGTTATTAGGCAGAAGTCTTCATGCAGGATTTGCTCACACAATTGTTGCAAATAAATGCACATTCATTATCGTATCTAGAATTGAGTAGTCTCTCCCTGGCAGTTTGCTTGCATTTGCCATAATAATAATAGCAGACTTACTAAGCGTATGATTTACACTTTGGAGGTAGTTCTAGCTATGACTTTCAAAACAAAAATGCATTTATTTATTTATTTTCATTAAAAAACCCCTGCATTCCCAGGCATTTTCGAACATCTGTTAGCTGAATCTTTTACATGTGTATTCATTTAGATACATGTATATAAGTAAAAGTTATAAATATTGACATTTTTTAAGCTTGAGACTCCTACCATTACTCAGGCTATGAATATTTTTATATATGGTTTTAGTGTACTCTGAAAAAACTCACCTTGGCTTTAGTTCCCATGTGCCACAGTTTGACTACAGGGATTGTTTTAAATTCAAAATTTAAAAAAAAGCAGAAGAAAATAATGAAATAATGGATTGTGTGGCATTTCTGACGTGCGGCATTCAGAAATAGTGAATTATAGTTGCGCACTCATTCTTCTGTGGTAGAAACCTGAGGATTTAACGTGTGAAATCTGTCTGCCACTAGTTTTCCGAAACTTTCAGGCTTTGCAGTTTACAGCGTTTACGCGCGGTCATATAACACAGAAACATGTTCAGTGACAGTATTAGTGTTTTGAAGGTACCCAGAAGCCTGAGCGTGGGCCAGCACTCACCTGTGCCGGGCAGTGTCCCAGCACAGAGCAGAAGGACGTGCACAGACACGTATGTACCCGTTCTGCGTGATGATCGCATAAGCCCGCTTTCCTTACAATCCAGGCTAAAAAAACCGGGTGGGAACGGGCAAGTAAACAAGAATCCTTGAGAGAGATTAGTCAGCAGTGTAAACTGTAGTACCTGGTGGTCTGGCTGTTGCAAAGGTTTTAGTCAACACCAGTACAAAGAAGAGTCTGAAGTAGGATAATGAAGAATCTTTGGTAGATATCCGTAGTATTCTCTCACCAAGTGAGAGAGGCAGTGCAGGGGAGAAGGAGAAAATGAGCCCAATTGACTAATTTAGACATACAGAATGAAAACTCTTTATCAACACAGGGAATGCTCAAATCTGGTCACGTAGAGCTGCAAATAGTCAGTGTGGAGGTGGTGAAGTTGCTTAGGAATATGATGAAGAAAAAAGGGCTATGAAGGACAGATTCTTTTGGAATGTTATCTAAAGAGATGTGTCCGTAAGATCTGCTGAAGGTTTACCGGCGTAGCAATAGAAGAATTAGAGAAGAAAAATGTCACGTAAACTGGGGGGAAAATTTCAAAATGTGTGGCACAGCGTCGAAGGCAACTGCCAGAGCTGTAACCATTGCTTAAAAGGAGGACTTAAATATTAGCCACAGTATTTTTTTAAGGAGTGCATGGAAGTGGAAGGGGATTGAGAGGAACTCCACACAGCAACTGTAAGTTGTGAGAGTTGTGGAGAGGAAATTGCAGTAGAGAGCACATCGTTTCAAAGTGAAAAAGGTTGCTTATAAAGTAAGAGAAAAGAGAGAGCGGGAGTGCAGGTGTCAGGGATGCTGGGAGCCACGAGCTGGGAGATTCAGATAGGGTTGGAAAGTCTGGGCCACCCCGTCTGTTTTCCCAAAGGCCTTGCCCTTTCCTCTTAGGTACCTGGATACCATATGACTTACATGGAAGTTGAGGACCTAATCCTGGAGAGTGATTGCTTAATGAAACTAGATCCTAAATGCCTCCAGTTACTATTCTCAAACTTGGAAGAGGACTAAAGAGAAGTTCAATAAACTGACTTGCCAACTCCTTTTCCCTCCTGTCAGTTGAGAGCACCCTCAGTGAACTAATGCTCTTTCTGCAGGAACTAGGTGCAAAGGTTCCATTTCCGTTTCACTTTTGCCATACCTTTACAGTATTATCATGTGAATTTCTTTGTCTCTTGGTTTCTCTATATATTTTCAAGAGCATATCTTCTTAACTGCTGTATAGATCTTTTTATGAGATTTAATTGATGACTGAAAAGTATTTTTCAAGTCTTGAAAGAGAAGGTAGAAGGGAAAATTATACGGAATACATGGATAAATTGACAAAATGGGTATGTTTATAGATGTAACTGATGAAAGTTTGCCTCATTGAAAGATCTGGACCTGTCAACTATCCATTAAACTGATCGTGGAATCCGTGAAAAATCCACTAAGACCCACAACCATTATTTAAATGTGATAATTTGTCTAACATATAGAGGGGTCCTAGGTTGAAAAAGATGAAAATGGTATTGCTTTTTGAATTCTAGGGAATGATACATATAGATCAGGCTAAGAGTCATTAGCAAGGTAGTAGTTATTTGTACTATATATGTTTAAAAAAACCAAAATAGTATTGAATTGAATTTGTGAACAAACCAAAAGGCCTGTCCTTGCAGGCAGCTATGTATCTGCAAAAGATGAGTGAGCAGTTCTTTTTTGGAATGCTGCATGATACAGAGGTGAATAAAGTCACCTTCTGCCCCCTCCCTTCAGTCAGAAAGGATTGCTTATATTTGAAAACACTATAAATGGATCTTTTAAATGTTCAGTGCTTTTTCCTGGGAGCCCTGAGAGCTTGATGTTAAGGAGGGAAAGTGATTCTAATCTCAACGTGGACTGGGCTGTGTTCTAATTTTATATACAGTCCCTATTGTCAGAGTGATACTTTCAGTATGTTTTTTCTCCCTATAAATAGACAGTTTCCTTCCAAAGGAAATGAAACTGTTTGAAATAGAGGGATCTCTGTTTCTTTGAAAATCACATGCAATTGTTCTTGTGTTATAAAATAAGAAGAGCCTTTGACAGAATTCCAAATGATTATCTTTAATCTCTGTCTCATGCAGGCATATTAAAATGAACACAAAGCCTTATAAACCCTGAAGTAGGTTATTTAGAATCCAATCTCCCTTCAGGTAAATCACAGTAGCAAAGACTTTGCTGGGCTAGTCAGGATGCACAAGGAATTCCGTCCACTCTCTTATCCACGCTTTGATCAAATGGTAGGCTTGATACCATTCTGAAGTGGTGGGTATGGTCAGCAATACAAAGTATTAACGTTATTAAAACCGTTAGGGCAGATTCTCCACTAACATAAACCAGTGTAACTGCATTCAAATTAATGACTTAATGCCAGTTTATAGCAGGCTGAGAGACAGTCTTTAGCATGGTACTGTATTTCACCATCGCTGTGTGAATGCACAAAGATATATGGATATTTACAGATACTTTTTAAAACCTCACTCACAGTGAGTAGTTAGCATGGGCATATCTGTTTTAAGAACTGAGTTTCCAAGGTCTTTAAATGGGATTAATGTTTCAGGCACAATGCTGATCTACCAAAGCACGGGAGTGCCATGCTTTGTGTATCAGTCAAAACTGCAGATACTTTGTCTATAGAGAAATGCACTACATTTCTCTGCTGTTTATTATTATGCTTATTTTCTTCCCTCTTATGTGAAAATGATCCATTCTTCAAAGACACTCAGCTTATACTTTGCATAAAAAGATGGTGAAATATGGATGCACTTTATTTTTTTTTGAAAGCTATCTTTAATGGTTTTCATTGAATAAGCACTTTGCTTCCATACGTTAAGCTGTATTGAATCCAAGGTAAGAGCTTCTTCCTCTAGTTGTGATTTTCTTCTGATGCTCCTTGGTGTTTTCTTTTGTTGCGGATCCCACAGGGCCATCTCCACATAGCCCAGGTTCCTCAAGGCGAGCAAGTCCAAATCACGCAGGACAGTGAGGTGAGCCAAAAGTTTGGGTGCCTGTGGAGCAGATGTTGGCCAGAACTTTGGGCCCCAATTCTAAAACCATACCTCTGAGATCTGCTCCCATACGCTGCAGAGACCAGCGAGGGTAGAAGTGAGACCATGTGGTAGAGGCAGGATGAAATGTGTTTTAGGGCAGTAAATGCAATATGTTATTTCTGTCCCTGGAGTTTTTGGGGGTTCTTTTTGTTTGTTTGGGTTTTTTTTTTGCCCTTGACCAGCCAAAACAGCTCTGTCTGCGTGTTACATTAGTGATTGTTGTATATGGCTGATGGTCTTCTCTGGAAATTTAGTACTTACAGAGTATTATAGGAAACCAGATCAGGTGCTTGCACTGCCATTGAGAAATGAAATTATTTCAGTTAGGTTTATGAACTGAATGTGTTCAGAATACTCAGTGTCTGTAATTGTGAGAACTGTTGAACAGGAGTTGGAGAAACCTTCAGATGGCATCTAGTAAAGATACGTTGCAGAATGAAGCGAATTTACCTTCATTACTGATCAAGTAATCTGGCACTGCAGTATTTGCACTTCATAATTTTTTCCATAAAAATAGTACAGTAGAATGGAAATGGATAAATCCAGTACTCAACACCCAAATTTTGACTTTTTTTCCCCCCCCGCCACTGAGGCAAAACAACTATTAAAACCAGCCGAATTGACCTGAGTGAGGGTGCTGTTGTCAGTCATTTAAGAACGTAGAGGCTCCTAACTGCTAAGACTGCTGTGAGATTTCTTGTGCACTTAGGTTTTTTACATGAAGAAGCCATAGCAAAATAAGGTTAAACATAAATGCAGACTACAATTTTAATCTGTATGATTTCCCAGTAGAGTTTTTTTTACTCAACATTAAGCATATCTGCTTGTGGGTTAGTTTAATCCATTTCCAAAGTACCTTAATCACATCTCATAAAAATGCTTTTGGTGCGGAGGAATACTGTTAACACAGGGAGCTATTGTAGAATAAATATTATCGAAATATTGTATAAATATTATAGTTAAAGGCAGGCTCCTTTGAAGAGCTTGTCAGACCTGGAGAGAAATAAGAAAGAATCAAAATGTTCTGGCTCTAAAGGAATGCATAGTGTGTTACAGTAAAACTCAAGCGGTTCCTGGGGAAAGAGCCGCAGAAAAAATTATGATTCAGCAGATGCTAGTTGTAATTGATCCTGAGGTTCAAACATGCACCGGTGTCCATTGGCTTCATCTGAACTTCCCATGTGTGAGACTTTTAAGGACTACATTTGTCCGTGACAGATGAAAACATCTGGTTTTAAATTTATTACAATGTACACAGCTTCAAATAAGAGGAAGTGCTGCCAGGAAGAGAAAATGCAGAAAACATGCAAATCAAAGAATTGGTATTTTTTCCTCAAATAAATGTGCTATTTCACTGCAAGTTGCTTTGTTTGGGAAGCTGTTTTTTCTTAATCTAAGTGTACTTTTGAAAAGACATCTCTCAGCGTGTGAATAAAAACTTCATTTTGTAAAGATACTGCTTTCCTATTTAGAGTTTGTGACTGCAGTTTCCTTTAAAATAATTTACATTATTGAGAAATTTTTGTAATAGATATAATTCCTGTAATAGAACTATGTTGGTCTTTGGTATCAAATTTTAATAAAACAAAAAGTAATCTGTTAGCACAGGCAGTAACTTTACACCAAGAAATAGTAAGTAGCACTCCATACACATAAAACTGTTATAGTGCTAATTCTAGTTTAGGAAGGGTTTGACTCCAATTTGCAGTTTTATATAAATAAGGAAACCCAAAAACCTTACCTCAAAAGCCATACTAACAAGCTTTGCATAAAACCACCGTACATCATACAGTACCTTTCAAAAAGCAAAGCATCCTGGTGCTGAAAAGCCTCCTTGCTTTAGTCTGTTTGTCCTCTGTGGTTAAAGTGCTGACCATTGAATTGTAGCTGCATTGCCAAAATAACCCTCAGCAGAATTTCCTAAATTAATAGCTTTCCTTAATATTGAAGTTGTTTAATAACGAGATGAGAAACAGGCCTTTTTCAGGACAAAGCAACTTTTTAAATTCCAAAGTCGTCGTTTATTGTCAATGCTCTTATTTTACAGGGAAACCTGCAGATACATCAAGTTCACGTGGGTCAGGACGGGCAGGTAGGAACAGAACTGAGTTTTAAACAGCATTTTCCTTTGGTCTTTAAAGTTGATGTTGCAGTTGGAATGATCTCACATGATAAATAGCTGTTTCAAAGAGGAAAATCTGTTCTGGTCTTTCTGTTTAAATAAACAACTTGCAAAATGATAAAACATAAGCTAAGTATTTTGTCTGTGGACTCAAAGTATGTGACCAAGCTTATTTCGTTACTCCTGCAAGATACTTTATCCCTGTGTTTAACACCTGCTTGTCTTTGGCCTTTCCGCTCTTACCGTCACGAACTGGCTCGACTGTATTGTGTACAGTGTGTTCTTTTCTCTCTTATCAACTGTCACCATGGCCAGATGCGGACTGCGGGCCGTGCAAACCTAAGAACATTTATTGCCGAGGTTTAAGCAGCAATTTTTTCATTATATGGCTGTCTTGGGAGAAACAGATCTTTCACATCTGCTTTTGTTCTTTTTGATAAGATGGCTTTATTAGGTGCTTATGCATACATGAGGTAAGAAAAAGAAGCTTTTACTTTGAGTGATGAGTCAGTAAGTGATTAAATTAGCAGAATTTCCATGTCAGGTGTCAGCAAAATTGCTAACATTTGATCTCAGACACACTTTACTAAATGTTGAGCTATATTAAAATATCCACAGCACAAAAATATTCCTGTAAGAAGCTTTCTAGCCAGGCCACTTGGATAAATGTGTTATGAATTTTTTTTGTTCCTGTTGAATATTAATAAGTTGTGAGACATATGGCTAGAACTTGAATGCTGCCCTGAATTGAAAAGGCTCCCATCGTGAAGGTTCTTGAACTCAAGGGCCTTGAGAAGCTACCGGTACTCTGAACTGTTGACCACATACAGTATTTGGGTGGGGAACCAATGTAACTTGTATTTAAAAAATAATAATGAAAAAAATCGTAAAGTGTTCTTTACAGAGACTTTAATCGGAAGTACTCTTGCGGAAGTGAGACTAGGAAAGGTGGGGTTTTTTTTGAAACATGTCAGAACTTGTATTTTGGTACTTACTGTTGTTTTTCCTTTGTGAAATACTGCTGTCCAAATTACATCTTCTTAAAAGCCTAATATTGGGTGGTGGTATGTCTACACTGGCATGTAGATTAAGTTTCTTTTTTTTAGTTATACCCTAGTACCATTATTATTTTTCCCCTTGAAATAGCTAGTATTCCACAAATTGAATCTCTTTCTTAAATAGAACCAAAGAATGTAGTTTAAAACATTGTTGTGAGTTCATGCTGTTTTTAAGGGAAATGCTTGGATGACCAGATTTTCCTGAAACCGCCTACGTTAGGCAGGGAGAGGTGGGCCCTTTCGTACAGCAGTAGCATTCAGCCGCGTCTCATGTGAAAATAGTCGTGGAGTAAAAAACCGTAAACTCTAGACTGGTAAAGAACTTCCAAACTCTAAATGCCCATAAATAGAGTCTTGTTGATCACCCGAGCGGTTGCATTAGTAGATGCAAAATAAGGCTACCCTGGAAAAAAGGTGTTCTAAAAGTATGTGTTTGTAAATGTGTGTATACAAGTGTCTATGTGTATGTATGGGTACATGATAGAGGTTTGTTTAAAGCATGTGAGAGCACGCACGAGGTAGGGAAGAAAGGCATGTTTTAATCAATGCTTTTGTTGAACTCAGTATCAGTTTATCCGTATAAAAGCATCTGTACTATTACATGGCATATTATGTTTGGGATAATCTTGGTTCTAAGTGGTTGTGGCTGCACATGTGTATGTAGGAAATAGGTTTAGCATCCAATTTTTTTTTTTTTTAACTAACTGCACGCTGGGCCCTGCTTCTAAGTTTATGTTGAAAACAAGTGGTGAAATGCTGGGTTTTTTTCTGCATACACTCAGCTGCATTTTGGTGCAAAAGAGTAACTGCTGTCTCTTAAGAATCAACAGCCAGGCGCTGTCGCGCTTCAGCTGACATCTCTGCAAATTCACAGGAACCCTCAAGCTCCTCCAAAGGTATTCGCTGCTTAGCTGTTTTCCAGTGGAGCAAAAAATAGGAGCAAGCAAATATTTAGGGGATTTTTATCTCCGTTCTGCGTTAGGCACTGAAACCGTCATCAGCAGTTGAAGCCGTGTGGGCCAGTTTTGCACTGGAGTGGATGAGTAGCTCTCACATGATTCCCTGTCAGGGCTCTGTCCGTGTGCGATGCCAGTGGCTCAACTGGCTTCTGCTCGTCACCTGATCTCTGTTTAGCCATCATTTTTTGAGCTGTTAGCTCATAAAAACTGCAAAGGAAAACGAGTTAAAACTAAACTGCGTTTGTGGTTTAAGAATGGAAGTTGAAACTAATACATTTTCCTTGGCACTTGCAGTGGGATAAGAGCACAAAAACCTGTCATACGATATGGTTCAGTGGGAATGTAAGTCATAACAATCCAGTAGCTTGCAATCATCTGTGCATGACCTGTGATCAAAGAGACTTCTGTAGTTTTCCCACCTGTCTGTTACTTTTCAGGCAAGTGGCTTTTTATTCCATGTTTTGAACTTAAATGCACGCTGCCAAGGGATACTGAAGAATATTGGTAATAAAGAAAGTGAATAATGAGGCACTTTCAAGACTTCAGTTATTGAGTATTCTTAGCTGATTAATATGTACTTAGTAATGGTACTAGATCTTAGCTTGACTACTAAATTTTCCCTTTGAAAATTCATCTCATGCTACGGATTTCCCCGTGTTATCGTACACTTACCCGATGTCAGGTGTTCTCTCTCTGCAGTTGAGGCTTAGCGCTGCCGCCTGATGTGGGCTTTCACTCAGAATCACAAGTCAAAGGTTCACAAGAAGCTGGGACCGCAAAGCGTGGAGTTGTTAACTTCATATAAACTAAAGCAAAAAATGGCATAAATCTACTATGAAATTTTGTCAGTAAAAATTCCAAGGTGGTAGATACATTTTAAGCTTCATAATGCTAGTAATAAATACTGACTACTCTGCGTAATGGTGCCAGTTGTTGATTTTAACTTTTTTTTCCCCCCTCTTGAATTGTCTGTCCTGGTAGTTGCAACTGAATTTAGACCTTGTTTTTCTGGCATCATTGTTCATGGAACTAATGAAATCATGCCAAAAAGAACGCTTTCTACCTACACATGTATTCTATTAGCTGAAAGTTTCATATTTCAGTGCACGTTTAATAAAAATACCAAACTGCAAAAATAATTAGGCTTCATATTAACTAACACTTGAAGCTGTGGACCAGTGGGAGTTTTTTTTGACTTTGCATTTTATACGTATGAATTACGAGAAGTTTTCTAATTTGTCTTTTTCTTTCCCCTGATTACCCGCCCTCCTTTCTTCCTAACACCATCCTTTTCTTCCTTGGAGCTTCAGTGTTCCGCATCCCAGGAGGTGTTCCATGTGTGTCCTGCACGAGAGGTAGTGCCACAGTGTTCGGAAATGTGCACGGGGTATAAAGAGGTAGAACATGACAATTTCAGTAGTTTGACATTCCTTGATTCTGCATTTTAGACATTCCATTTTGTACATCCTCACAGCCAGTGTTTCTCTAATTTAGAAATTAATTAAGGCGATGCCAGGCAAATGGTCTTCACCTAATATCCTTATTTCTTAAATTAAAAAAAAGAGTTTAAAATCTAAAAATGATCAAAAATCTAAATCTTTAAATCTTTAATCTTTAAAATCTAAAATATGATGATACGTATTCCTGGAGAGCTGACAATTTGTTCTGCTTAATGAACAAAAAATTAGTAAGAGTTAGCAGCATTTAGTTCACTTGGTATCAGCATCTGTAGGTAAGTTGGAAGCAGCAGGAGAATCCAGAACAAACAGCATGTATGAGAGGTTTAGCAGAAAAAAGCTAGCCAGTGTAAATTGCTTTTGTAGTATCAGTTTTCTTACTGTGTGTGCATATGAAATAAACATGCAGAATTGCTTCTGCTACATTACGATTTTCAAAAAGAAACCTGGCATCTCATATAGTTGTCGACACAGCGTCTCCCAGATAAGTTTGTAATCAAAGCGGTGCAGCGAGACGCATCCATAACCGCTGAGTTACGCGTACGTAGAGGGAGAGGGGATCACGTTAATAATACATTTTTCTGCAGCTCTGTGTGGAGCAGTGATCGCGTTATCTTTTTCTGAACTTTTCCTCTGACCTTGCTGCTCTGGGCTTCGTGGCAGCCCTGAGGTCTCAGAGCGTTCAGATGCAGGGCTGTGGAGGTAGCACACCAAAGCGAGCTTTAGGAGAGCATCCTCATACGTGTGATCATCATCTGAGAGTAGACGAATCCGATCAGAAAAGATATTCTTGGAAAATTGCCATAGTGTTGGAGAAAATACGGCAGAGCTCAGTGCTGTGAAGTAGCAGCTAGCTGCCGTTGGGCCTGAAAGGTTAGAATGTAGACGGCTATGAGAAACAGATCAGTGAGAGTTTGTCTTTAATGTCCTCAGGAGGGAGGAGTAGGAATCTGATGTCTCGTTCAGGTCTGGTTTCAATACACGTAGTGCAGCCTGTAACACAGCTCAGAGGGAGATATGACCTCATCACCTATGCTTGAAACATCTGTCCTCTCGCTGTACTCCGCTGTAGTCTGAAGCGAAGGGCGAGCTGTTAAATCTTGGAGGAATGGAAAAGGGGGAGAAATGGTTCCATATGTTCAGGGGGAAAAAACCAACCTATTCTAGTAATTCCACCTAATATCCAGTGAATCTTCTTTGTGACTGGATCAAGCTAAAATGAAAATAGGTTTGTTTGTGGAAGAAATTGTTTACAAACCTGTGGGACAGTCTTAAACCAACTCTTTTAAGATCTGGTTTTTGTACCTCTGTTTACCTCCCTGATCATTATTGAGACACACCTTGCTTTTCAGCGGGGGCACCACATCTTTTTTAAGGTCCGGTTTAATCCACAGCTCAAGCATGATTTCCAGTTATACAGACAAAAATGTGTTCACATATTAACTCAGCTTCTGCTCACTTTCATACATTTTGCAGATGTTCTTTTATTCGGAAAGAAGCTGTTTAATATATTTTCTGGGTATGTATTTTAATTGCCTTTACTAAAGCTTTGGGACAGATACTGCAGTTCCTATCGGTATTAGTAATATATTATCCAAAACGGAGGAAAGAACCGTCTTCTGAATGTTCATATAATGCAGCTAATTAAAAAGTTCTAGATTTAAAAATACTGAAATTCTTTCTTCAAGTTCCTCAGTCAAGACTGAATACAACGGAGGAGTTCTTTGCCTCTCCCTAATTTTTCAGCAGTAGAGGGCAGTAGTATTAAGATGATTGTGAGTTACTTTCTCTGCGAAAGCCTGAAGAAATGAGGAGGAAATTTGAAGTGCAAGAAATGTGCTTCTCCGACATCAGCCTTGTGAAGTGTCGTACCGTGGGGACAGCGACACGTTCACAGCGTGAGTCTTTCTGCATGCGTTGCTGACATAGGGGCTGTGTGTGCACGCGCGTGTGCTTGTGTGCAAAGGAGAGAAAGGAAGAGGACCGTAACTTCTGCGTCAGCTGCTCTCCTAGATTGAAAAGGCTTTTTCTGGTTTCAGCACATCTGCTTTGAATAATATGCACGGAGAAACAAACAGGATTGTTAGAAGAAAAACAACAAAATTAAAACCCCAGTATAGTTCAGCTGGAACTTAAAAACTGCTTATATGGTTTTGGAAGAGAAAAAAAAAAAAAGATTATTTTTAGCTGATACTTCTTCAATAACAGGTTGTACTGAAGTCTTGCAGGTCTGCTTGAAGAGAATAGTTTTGAAACAACGTGCTTTATTCAAATTTAATGTAGAAGCACAATGTATTTATGGATAAAGTAAGATTGCTTAAAATACTTAGGTGTGAGCGTTTTAATTATGATATTTTTCTTTTTTTGTTGCTTAAAGGTAGTGTCTTATGCACCTACGCTTGTTAATTTGGCATTCCATAGAAGAAATGTTCTCCACTTTGCTCCTCAAAGTAGATCTTCAAAAGCACTCACCATACTTTTTAGTTCTGAAAACTTAGTTTGCTAGAGAAAGTAGTATTTTAGCAAATTAAAATCGAGTTATTTAATTTTAAAGCAGTTAAGTGCATTAAAACTTACAAATGTGTATGGATTAGAAAAAAAATAATGCTTGGAGAAAACCCCCCCACTGCTTAGGTGGTCAGTAACACAGAAAATATCTCTAGAAAAATTAATATTATAAGAAAAACAGTAACATTTGTGTTATTAAGTATGGGTAACTAAAACAGTAGCTGTAGTAAACTGTGTTCGGTGTAGTTTAAGTGCAGAATTTAAAATGTGTTTATAGAAGGTTTGCACCTTCTTTTAATTGTAAAGCAGGGTAAGATGCTGTCCAGTAGGACGCTAACTGGTCTGCCACGGCCCTTGTTGGCATTGTTCTGTGTAGGACTCCTGAAACAAATCTGTGCAAGTTATTTACTCCAGGTTATTATATTTGACACCAGAACAACAGAATTCTTCTACTCCAATGCGAAGGGATGGTACTTGGAGAAAATACAGCCCTTCCATGGCAGACAACAAAACGTAACAAAATAGGAGAAAAACCAAACGAAGAGGAACTGCTACTTAAGGGATATTGACGGGAAGATACGTTCTCTGTAGTTACGGAATGCAAAACTAATCTGATATTTCATTTAAGATGCCATGTGTTTTTTACTACGTAATATAATTTATCCACTTTCAGGGAAAATGATGAGTGATTTAGAAGCTCATTGAAAGTCAGCAGGCCTTACTCTACAAATGAATTAACATTTTTGAAAAACACTTATGTTGCAAATCCAGAGATTCTGTATTTTTTCGTTAAGACTCAAATTCTAATGCGCTAATGGTGACAGGACCATTTCTTTCCATATTTGTGCCACTGAGTTGGGGGATCCTTCTGCTTTTCTGGCACTTTTTTATGACAGTGAGAGTGTGTACTGGTTCTTTGTGTCTAATTGTACTCTGCCCCTGTTAAATCTGTCAAATTTCAGAAGTGAGTTACCGGATGTCTAAGTTCACTAATCGGCACAGAAAGCTGTAGCAGGTATTGAAAGCCACCATGACTGGAAAGTAGCTTCATTTTTTTTCCTTAGGGTTTTAAATTTCAAAATGCGTAAAATATTTTCTTTGTTTTCTTTAAAGAATGGAAAACTTGAATATTTTTCTAGCACATTTTTTAATATTCTGTTATTTAACAAGTTATTAATAGTGTTTTTTTTTTTTTATTCTGGATTTAAGCTAAAGAAAAAAGGCAGGAGTCTTTAAATTTTTTTTTATTTTTTTTTTTTTAATTTTGGTAAGAGTTTAACTGCATTAACCTGACCACATCCAGTAATTTTCATCACTTTTTTTATTGCTTAAAGATGTATTGTAACTCTTTCTTTAAGATTTGTTTAAAAGGAGGTGGGAGGGATGACCCTGTCACGTTTTGAACAGTGCACAGAAAAGTATACCTAGTTGCTGCTATTTCTACAAGTCTTCTCCTTCACCTTGTTGAGATTTGAGTTGTTTTTCTTTCCATGGTGCTCTCTCCATCTTCTTGCTCATTTATGGTGCGTGCTGCTGGGAAGGCAGTAAAAACAAGCTTTTGTACCAGAGAGGCGGCGGTATCAGATCCCTGCAGACGTTATTGGGTCGTAAGTTTCAGTTACAAACTGGCTGCATTTAGTTTTCTTTCTGCGCTATTTTGTGCCAGAAAATACTGCTTTATTTTATGGAGAAAACCAGTTACGTCCACATCTGATACATCACCACGAACAGTATCCTCTGCTGGGTCAAGAGGAAAAGATTTTTTTTTTTTTTTTTTCTAGCAGCATGGCCCATTCTCAGCTGTAGTAATTGTTACACCTGCCTGCCATCAGTACTTCTACAGTTTCCACTCTAAGACATGTTTATTACTAGGTTTTTCTATTCCAAGATGTAGCAGGTATACGTTGGCACTCCCTTGAAGTACTTTAGTCCTCTTGAAAGTTGATGTTATTTCATTCATGGATAAATATTTCCCTGTTTTCAGAGTGTTTAGCAGGGACTCCTGGAGCCTCTCCCTCTTTTCCATATATTATTTAAGTTTACATGAAATCGGTGGAAGAACAGACAAGACCAAATGAGACCTTACCCTGGTGTATGCAGAAAATGTGTAACTCTGCTTTTTAGGGGGTTTTGTTTGGTTGTAGCAAGTGTAAGTGGCCACGTTTCCCAGCTTAACTAAAATTAGCTATCTAAATGCCATGCTGCTAAGAAAAAAACCAATAGCTTAGATGAATTTACTTTCTTTGTGCTATCTCCAGCTATTGAAAAGAATCTTTTATTGGCTGGTTGCTGATCCTGAATGCTGCTGGGTTAACTTGTTTGGGTTTTTTTTTGTTTTTTTTTTTAATCAAGCTTGAGTAGGGACTGTTTAAAAGACTCTCTGCAAAATTAGCAAGTATTTTTGCATTTTCTTCTCTCAACTTTAAAGCAGCCTTTACATGATGATGAAGTAAAAGGCAACATCTTGGTGTAAGTGTGGGATGGCACAAGGAGTAACTACTATACATTTGTGCACTTAGTGCACAGACAAACTGTTGAAGTTTTTATGTAAAGGTAATAGAGGGTGGAAAGAGTACTTTGTGGTGCTTTTCAGATAAATGTATCCAAATAGATTTTACCTGTGGGAAAGGAAGGAAGCAAGGAAGAGGTGTAACTAAGTTTATCAGGAGTGGAAGAAAGGATTTGCTGCTTTGGAGATAAAGCAAATATTAAGTTGTTTTAGTGTACTTAAGATTTCGTGTGTAGATATTTATATGTTGTAGTCTATCAAAGGTCATTTATTGTTGTTGTTAATCTGCAGTTCAGCACCTGGTTTGAAAAGTGAGTTTAGGAAATCATGGGCATGTCTGCCCGCTGGCTCCACTAAAGCTCATCGGGTCCGTGGTACTGGTCTGGGACTTGCAAAGCCATTTTTGTTTTACCGTTTAGTAAAAGGATAAGCATCTTCAGTCCATAGCACTTCTTGAAAAATGCTCATCTTCCTTTTGAATTCCTCAGCAGCCACTTCGTGATTGCTGTTTACTGGCATTTGCCCTGCTTCTTTATGTGAAGTCCTTGATCTTGCCTTGGGAGCGGCTGTGATTGTGATGCCTTCAGTTTTATTGTGATAATGCTTTGTCTCATCCAGCGTCTTAGTGTAGCACCTAAGAGATAACACGTAAGAAAGTGTGCAGTTGCCTTTCAAGTCGTTTAAGAAGTTTTTCCCCATCTACTAATTATCATTAATTACCGTGCATCAACAGCCACACAGTGTTTTTTGTCCTGTGGTTTTTTTGTCTTTTCTAGTTTGGGACCCAGCCTACCTTTATATGCTAAAAAAAATAAATACAAATCTTTGCTGAAGGCAAAGTAAACAAAGTCTCTGGCAGCAAAATCTCATATTTATGGCACTTTTTTTGTCACTTCAGCTTTTGGCAAAGTGTAACAATAAAGAAATAGCTTCCCATTAATAACAGAGGATTCAAATTTGACCCTGCTTTCATGCTTCACTTCAGTGACGCAGGTAAAGATTTGTTTTGGGAGCAAACAGTAAATTCCAGCAGATACTTGGCTGTAAGCACGTAATATAATGTCTGTGTTTTAAACATAGAGCTTTTTCCCTAGTGCTTCTCAAGATTTAGACATTATGTCAGGCAACTATTTTTGTCTTCTGTTCAGAAGTCCCAGTACCCAACACAGAGTCTCTCGCCGTGACTCTTCGTGCACTCTTACCTTTCTCTCATGGCAAACTTGGTTGTTTTCCTTTGGCTTGCTGATCAAAAGTAGTGAAATGTACAGAGACAGGTTAAAATCAGCCATTATTTTAATACTTGATATGTGTTAGGGTATTTTTTTTTTTCCAAATTACTTGTCTCCGTTTATAAAAATTTTCGTACTGGAAGAAAGAATTAATAAAGGTGATTTGTTAATCTCTTACAGGTATTTTCTTTGATAGAGTCCCCGAGCAACGGGGTCCCTAAAGTGATCTGTGGTGGTTGTAAAGCAAGGCTGTTTAATGAAGGTTTTGGAAGAGGATAATATTTTCTGTCATCTTTTTTATTTTTCTCCTAAGAGGGTGGGTTGTTCCATTAAAATTCCATTGAAGCAGACAGGAGCATTTATAATGCTCCAAAGAATGTGTTCTCTATTTTGGAGTATATTATGTTCTTTATTCACCCAAATCTTGTTTTAATATTGCTGTAAACTTAATAAGAAGAGATGAGATATGAAATGATAATCTTTTAAATATAAGGAAAAATAATTTTCTCCACCTTCATAGAAGGCATAGGTCTAAGCTGTCTCTTATTAGAGATTTTGGTAATAAAAATCTCTGCTTGTAGAATAGCAGTCATCACAAAGCTATCTTGCTGTGCTAATCTAGAGAAATCATTTCTTTTTTGTTTTGTTTATTTTTTTTAGTGCTCTTCATTTATGATTTTTCTCATCATGTGATATGAACCCTGTCTTTATGCTGCAGATCTGCCCTTACCCCATCGCTGTTCCACTTCGTATGCTCTAATAGTTCCATGCTCAGTTATTTTAAATATTAGGGATGCCTCTAGCACCACGTGTGTGTTCAGAAATCACTGTCCCACACTCCAGATTCCAACCCAAGAAGGACTTGGGGAGCGGTTGGTACAATTGGACTGTCAGTGCCCATGATGGGTTGATGCTGGATACATTCTAATGCTAATATCCTTGGCTGGATACCAACTACTTGTTTGCTGCTGGCAGACCCTGATGATTGCTTAGCTGTTCAACGTGGAGAGGTCTCCTTTCATTCTAATGAAGACCAAAATAAGTGTGTGTGTGTGTGTTGTCAGGTTACTAAACGGCAAGTATGGAGTTCAGGTCATTAACATAATTAATCTTTCCACTGTGTTAAGCGCAAGGGTAAATCTTGATGACTTAAATCTGTTTCCAGATTTCCACATTGTCTGCCTAGGTTAATGATCAATGGGATTTGGGGTATTTCACAAACGGTGGTCATGACTTCGGAAATCTTTCGTGACTGATTTAAGTATGTGGACATGGGAAGTGGCCCCCCTTTTTTGTCCCCTCTCCATTAGAACAGTTGCTTTTTGCCAAGTCTGGTCACAAAAGCTATCCCTTTTATAAATTAAACCACAGTGGGTCGATTGCAAATGAAGTATAAGCTGATCTTTCTAGAAGAAAACCTGTGATTTACACAGAGTTTTCAGGATTTTAACAAGGTAATGTTAAACATAGTGAGATTTGACCAGCTGATTGACTTTTATGTCTGTTGTCTATGCATTTAATCCTTTGCATGGTTCAAATATATTTTTCAGTTCAATTTTCCAGAATCCCTAAAATATTTTAAACTAGCTGAGTGAATATCTAATAAATTGAAGAAGGATGATAAAAGAGCATAGTTTTGTGATTTGTATGCTGACTTGGAACAAACCATATAGGATGCCATATAATTCAGTCTATCTTTTAATAGTTAATATGTGCTTCTATTTCAAGCATATACATGAAAAAAACCTACAAGATGACGACTTTATTGCTTATTTTAGACGTTGAAATCCCACATCAACAGCACAGTTTTCAGTTCTGATCTCAGATGCTATTTTAATTAGCTGAGATACATTCATTTTATTCAAAGTACATCTCTGTACTACTGTGAGTAACATTTGGAAAGTATGTCTGGAAAATCATCCACTGTAGTTTGCCTGAGCCATTTCTTTAGTGTTCTGCAAACAAAATTCTTCTTTTTGGAGTAAGTGCTTTAAATTATAAACTTGCTTCATTTTATTTGATCCAGTCTGCTGGGATTAATTGTTGTATACTGGCTCCATCAATTATTCAACTCGAGCTATCAGTTCTTGACTGGTCTGGAAGCAAAAACCAGTACTGCTTTACATGCAGATATTCTTTTTCTTTGATAGAAACTCTGGGCTCCAACCAGTGTTGAGCTATGAATGAATCTGTTTTATAAATTGCTTCATTTTTTTACAACTATTTTTGTTCCTGAAATATGTCATTCCATGCTTCTGGAATGTTGCTAAATATTTGTGTTAAACAGCAGAAGTGTTACAGAGTTCACCAGGAGGAAGCGTTAGAATTAAGTTATTTATCATGTTAGCGTGATTTTTCTAGTTAACTGTTTTGTTATAGGTGGCTTGTAATGACACTGCAAATGAGGTATCTCAGTCCCGCAGTAGTGACAGAGGAGTGGTACCGTCTTCAAATCCAGCCCATCTTACCCTTACTTTGTGTATGGTTTCCAAGACTCTCTCTGTTTTGCTTCTGAGTTGGTACTACGGCATTGACTCCAAAACTAAGTCAGGTCATGGGTTTCACTGGCGAAGACCCTGAGGGTGGCAGAAGTTTCTGTAATGCATCAAATTCAGTCAGAGGCAAAATGTCGGTGGTGGCAGTAAGTAAGTAGATGTAAGAGCTAGCAATGAAAAAATACCAATCAGTATTTCTGAATTCCAGATCTATGTTGTCAGATTTTGGGGGTTTGAGTTTTCATTTCAGCAGAGGCAGGTATTACAGCATTTCTCATAAACAAAAGCAGGAAGAAAATAGCACACGGCTCAAGGATAGGACATCTGCTGTGCTGTAAGTACGAACAAAGGAGATGCTCGTGTAGAGAGGAGAAAGCTGCAAGAATGACCAAACCAGAGACCGTGCTCTGAGAAGTGAATGAGATTGTTTCAGCAGCGGCACGGTGACTTTTGTTGTTGGCTTTGGTGGCATCATGTTTTCCTTTAAGATAAGTTTGTTTTATAACAGGTCAATCTACAAAAAGACGTTGTCAGATGGTAGGAATGGAGTGTAAGCGTGTAGAAAAGAGAATGTGTCCCAGCGTTGCATACAGAGGTATGCCAAAAATCAATAGTGAAGTTAAAATTTTTGCCTATAGTAATCTCTCTGGGTATGTCTCGTACAGCCCTGTGCTGGCAGGTTGCATTCTGGTGTGAACCCAGATTGTAAGTCTCTTAAAGGAATGACTCCTCTCTCTGTGTATCTCTACACTACCAGGCAACAGGGCGCTAATCTTCAAGGCATGCGGTAAAATACCAAATGATTTTACTTTTTGGTGTGTATTTTTCATTATCAATGGTGGTATTTGAGAGAGATGCTATGTGAAACCTGAAGAAAGGAGTGATCAGTGAATCATCTGTTCTGAATTAAACAAAATATGACTTAGACTTGCATAATGGGAATGGAACTGTCAAAACCATTTGTTATTGGCCTAATTCTTTTCCAAGTGATGCTAACAATTTTACCAGTATTTGGCGTCCATTTAGTTCAACGCTGAATTCGTAACAAAAAAAATAATCACTCAGGAGTTTCACGAGTGTATTGCATTACCGTTTATGTAAGTATATACTTAAAAGCCCCAAACACGAGGAACAGATGCTCCTTCTTCCATGGAGATTTTCCAGATTAAGGTGATTTTCATTTGAGTCCATGTATGTTATCTGGAGTAGATAAGTAGTACTTGAGGAAATCCAGGATTCTGAATGATTGACCTAGAAACGGGTAGATAAAACTGTTCAGGGGACACTTTCTTGTGTTCTTTTAGAAAACACCATTAATAAGAGCATTTTAGGTATATCAGTTGCAAATGTCTTTATTAGACATGC
Organism: Rissa tridactyla; assembly: GCF_028500815.1. Lineage (NCBI taxonomy): Eukaryota > Metazoa > Chordata > Aves > Charadriiformes > Laridae > Rissa > Rissa tridactyla. The sequence continues at coordinate 92,354,025 of NC_071469.1, forward strand.
TCCTTTCCTTTGGGAAAATTTAATTTAGATCCTTGCTTTGAAGAATACAAGTCTTGGCTTACCAATATCTGTGACTTTCTGGAGTTATTTTATTGAAGATATACAGATGCTTTAGTTTTCCAAACATGGAATAGTGTATTTTTCATTATGATGGAAGGAAAGTGGAATATATTTGGGGACTGCTGTCAAACTTGATTTTATTTTATTATTTTTTTTTTTAAATCTGTCACTGACCTTTAAAGGAGCAGAATTTTGTCTCACTGATGGTCATGTAGATGGAGACTGACTTGGTTAATGAAAAAGGAACGACACCCTTACAAAGTCAGAACATCTGAATTTGGATCCTCTTTTTCTGTGAACATGTCTCTCTTTTTATAGTAACACAACACATTTAATAGCTTGCAACAGTTCTAGAAGCCACAGTTAAATATCACTAAATTCTAGTTTTCCTTTTCACTGTACAGTAATTCAGTATCTCTTGTTTTTCTGGAAAGCTCTGATGAAAACTTGCAGCAAAGCTAACGGTGTCAGAGGAATAGAAGAATTCCTAGAATGTTGCAAAATAACTGACCGAATGGACAGTATTAGTGCTCTTGATCTCGTTGCCAGCAGTAGCAGCACTAGAGCGTTAATATCAGTCTCTCGTTCCCTGTAGCATTTTTCAGTGCCCGATCACGCTATAGTGAACCGTTAACAAAGTCAGTGCTTTATTAACTTTGATCAAGGCTGATGACTTCTGTGGTGTGTTGGAAGCCAGCATCTTCCAGAGCAAAGTACCAACATTCCGTGTTTTTAACAGAATTTTAATCTTATTTCCTGTTCCATTACATCAGACCAAGCCAGATTGTTTCATAAGTATTGATTGTTTGTTTTATAATTTTTCTACTGACTGAAATACTACACTTTTCCTTTCAGCCTCTATCTAAAAATCTCTATAAATTGTAAAATTGTAATGGTGAAATCCTACTTCTCAGACTTTGTCAATACTGAGTGAGAGAGATTTTGACTTTCCTCATTGTTTCTCTCCTTAAGTAACTGAAATTTTTAGGCAAATCTATAGTTTTTCCCCTTTAGGATTTCCTGTAATGAAAAACTCACATCCTGTTAACTGTGGACTTGTCCTGATTGTAAAAAAGGGAAGCATAGTGTGTAAAGAAAATCAATGCTATTTAAATTATCCCCTGCAAGTGAATAGTATCTCTTTAAATCTGTTTTGCTTAGACCAGGAAAACACAACCGACAAGTCAGTGGTTTTCCCCAGCTCCAGTTCTGTAATGGCACATGGCATCCAGCAGCTCTTATTCCGAGCATTTGCAAACACTAATGATCAAGAAAAGAACTTAAAAGTCAGAGACTTCAGCCGTTGCGGTTAATTGGTTTGTTTTTTATTAGTCAGACCTTGATGTCGGTACAAGAACTGACATTTATTTTGAATTTTTTCTAAATTCATACAAATGCCATATTAATTCCAAATGTTGAATTTGTTGAGAATTGCGTTTTCCATTTCAAGTAAAACATTTTATTAAAACGATAAATTGATTTGTCATCTGTTTGCATTTTTACTGTAATTATTATTAAAGCAGAAATCGGTGCAAAATGTTCGAATGAAATAATCCTTGCTTTTTTCAACACAACTGAGTGCAAAAATCAAAAGCTAAAAAAATCCCCAGACTTCCTCTTTCCTGATTTGGAAAGTTCTTTCTCTATTTGCTTCAGTGAGAAAAACTGCAATATAATAAGCAGTAAAAGTAGGGAAATGTGGGACTAAAAACACACACACCCCCCAAAATATGTTGAAACGAAATGTTTTTGTGAGGGGAAAAATAAAAGTCAAAACTATTTTCAGTGTTAAAAAATAAAATTATCGAATCTGCATTAGAATGGCGGAGCATGAACTTGCACGGCGACAATAACGACAGCTGCCTCCTGTGAGCTGTGATGTATTTAACTTTATGGTCCATTACGTTTTACGGTTCATGTGACACTATCTGCGCTGCCGTTGATACATCTTACTGGAAGGAATGATTTGCGCCGGGCTGTATAAGCAGCAAGAGCTCGTGTTTTAAAAAAAGAGTTGTCCGTGTTAAATATTCCTGCCGTAGGAGTGGTTTCTCAGGCGTGGAGCCTGCAGGGCTCTGTTGCAGGTGCTGCGGAAGGTGAATTACAAAACCCCAGAAGACAGCAGCAGTGACTTCTCGGTTGGACTGCGCTCAGCCCGGCGCTGCGGCGTTGAGTTTGCCATGTGTTCTTAGAGAAAATGACTTGAAAATTACACTTTTTCCTTCGTGTCCGTAATTGTTATGGACAAAGTGCGCAGATTTAAGAGCGTAGCTAAGAGTACAATTGTTTTGAGAATAGCTACTTTAAAAAGGAAAACGTTTGGAGGAATAGTTCCCCTGTGCCTTTCTCTGAGAAGCCCGTTACTGGAATACTGCTGGGGAATGATGGTGTCATAGCAGTTACAAAATACAAACAAAATTATTTTCTCTCACCAGTAAATGCTGAGAGAAATTAAAAGAACAGTTGAAAGGCATAATTTGGTAGCCGGGTGCTTTCTCAGAAAGACTGTATACATAGTAAAGGAAATCTACTGTTGAACAAAAATATTCTGTTTCTGTGAATAAAGTATTACAATCTAATAATAAAAAAAGAGCTATAGGGCAAGGATAACAACAGAGGGGTTTTCTGGAGCATCCCGAGACATTCGCATTCCGCAGCAACTTAAGTGATTCTGGCTGGGATATTTTTGCAAACACACAAACAATGCTTCCTGAGGCTTGTTGTGAAACCTTTGCGGAAGGTATGAATGCATCAGAGCTGAGAGCAGTCCTTATTACTGATCAAAGGAAATTGTGCTCCCTCCATTAGAAAATATATAGGGAATACGTAACACTTATAGGAAAGATGTATAAGAGAATTTGGTTCTATGAATTACACGCGTGTCCTCTGGGTAGCAGAGAAATCTGTTGTGATGGAGAAGCTTGTGCCATTGATCGTTTTGTTTTGATGCTTAACATGACCAGCACTTCAGTTACCGAAACTTTTCATTGTTAATTATTTCCTTCATCTGTGTATATGTTGGTAGACACTAGGTAACTTTTCTTGCAACATCTCTGTTTTAAGTTGTGGAAGAGTTGTAAGGTGTCTTTTAAGGTATAATGTTCCCTTGTAGGTAGCCTCAAAAATAGGAGATTTAAAGAGAGAGCCCAATGGAATGGAGGACCCAGATGCCTTTTAAAATGGGGCTGGATTAGATGCATCCCCTTAGAAAATCAGGGGCCTTATTTTTATATTTTGGAAGCGACGTTGATAGGTAGCAGGGGACCTTTGTTTTTGAAAGTATGGCCTTGACAGAAGACAGCTCCTTGACTCGCGCAGTTTTTGCACAGACTTCGCTGGTACTAGAATATTGTATTATATGTGAGCTGTAAATTTCAAGTTGCTTTAGAATTATTTTGGTTCTGGATTATTTTTTTCCATGGAAAAACAGGCACCGATCTTGTATTCTTAGAATTACATAGCACTCTCTTAAGAATTAGCTTAAATAAAAAAACTTCATTTTTGTGCTGTTCTTTGAAGCCTTTTTGAGCTGTTCTTTTTAGGTAAAAAAATAGACTTTCTCTACTCTGGTACATGTTATTTACAATAGTTGTCCATATGTCTAATCAGGGGCTTGTTTCTCCCCCAGGATAGTCTCTGGCATCTTTTTTCTTTAGTTGCTCCAGGAAAAGTTTGGCTCCCGAAAAATCTTATTTTGGCTTTGCTTTGGTTTCCCCTGGTCTCTGTTCTCATAGCCCCATCAAAGGCTGCCTTCCTGGCTCCTGGCTGTCCTGACATTCCTTCTCGGTTGTGCTTTTTGCTGAAACTTCATGAATATACTGCGCTAGTGCCTTTGAAGTATGCTCATGCCACTCTTGTATGACGGGTTTCAAAGACCTAACAGCCTTTCTCAAATTCAGAGTGATTTGGGCAACTCGGTCCCTTGGGTTCCGTAGTGGCTGCCAGGTAAAACTTCAGCAGCTCGATCGCTGTCAGGCTTCCAGCTCTTTTATCCCGGTGCGGGCAGGAGCACAAAGGTTCTGGCACACCACCGTAAATGTGATCTCAAATCATGACTTCATGTAAAATTCACAGCATTTGAGTGTGAGTGGTAATTGAGATCAGGAAATACAAGCGAGTGCCACTTTTTTTTTCTTTTTTCTTCTCATTTTCGGCACGGTGGTTTGATATTCCTGTGTTAGCGGCATTTCAGTTGAGTTGCTTGAGACTGCTTTCCTCATCAATATCATATCTTTTCATGGTAAATCGGTCCTGTCAATGTTATGTTACATAGTCAGTCCTCCACAGCCTTTCCTGGTAGCCATGCGAGAGCTCTAAAATACTTATTTCAGGAAAAGATTTAATTGTTCCAGGTTGTCATGCTCTCACCAGCACAAGGTGCGGTGTTAGGGACAGCTCCGTTAAAAGCTGAGTTTTTGAGACAAAATACATGTAGAGGGCTGTGAAGGTTATGTTGTTATTTTGCATAGCCAACTTGGAACAGGACATATAATTAAAAATAAAAACCAACACCGCAGAGGCGCACATGCAGTCTTTCAAAAATCTTGTGTGATCGCTGAATTCCATGTGGTACGAGGCATAAAAAGGAAATAGAAGATATCCTCAGTGGGGGAACGGAGGATGTAAAACATGCATCGGAGTTGAAGTTTGCTAGGTGTACAGGAAAGTTTAAACAAGAATGGACTGAGCACAACAAAAAGAACTACAGTTGGACAGTAATAGCTGGTTTTGGCACACTTCAGACATTTAACAATTTTCTTTCAACTCTGAAAGAGAAAGGTAACTGTGAAATTGAATCAAAGAAGCTGGAGCAGGGCTGCGTTCCAGTAAGATTTGCAATACAGGGGAGCGATGCAGTTTTACCTTCTAAGAGAGAAGGTGCTAAAAGTGGTTGAAATCACAGAAAACCGTGTGACTACTCAAGAACCATTTTTTCAATTTTGAAGGGGTTTTTTATTGTTTCTGTGATAAGAGATCAGGTTGCGATAGCAATCTGATGGAATAACGTCAAAAGCAAAACGCTTTTTAAAGCTGTAGAATTCGTGCATCAAAGCAAGCCACTGGGTTTGTGGTAAAACCTGTGGATACAGCTCTGCTGCTGCGGGCACGAGGGAGAATGCCAAATACTACAGGAGAAGAGACCAGGAGCCGCAAGCCATGTGGATCATAGAGCTGGAGTCCAGCAGAACTGTGTGTTAAATATTTGGGTTTGTTTAATCCAGCAGCTCTGCCTCCTCATGAGGACAGGAGGGCCATAACAAGAGCCCATAAAAAGCATAATAATATCTTTATTTGCATTTTAATCCTTTTGAAAGAGACAGTTTTCTCAGATTATCATTTGAGTTCAGTTCAACACCAGAGATGCTCTGTTGAAAATTACAACATGGTTTTGATAGCCCAGAGCAGTGATGGCCAAAGGACAACCCAGGGGGACAATTTGGCCTGCCAGAACTATTTATTGACTGGATGCATGGTCATTGCAGCACTCTCGGCTGTGTTCGTGTGCTAGAAAAATCTCTTTTGAGTCTCAGCAGCACTGTCACTATATTTGGATATGTACTCAGCTGGGAGGAAAGGTGATAAATAATGTGCTGGAGTTAGTCTGACTTACGGTCGGCAGAACTTGTATACTGGAAGGGGCCCCATGGAGAAGGCAGAAGGTGGTGTGTGGCTTGAAGCTCAGGTGTTTGGGTTGTGGGTCAGTTCGTGCACTGGGGAGGACTGGGAGCAGAAGAGGAGAGGGTAAGGGAGAGGGTGAGCCTGGGGGCAGAAGGAAGAGCGAGGGCAGGGAGGAGGACCGAAGGAGCACTGCTCTTCTGTGGTTTCTCGGCATGTGGCTTGTTGGCTTGGGTTGGATGGATTCAGGGCGAGTAAGTGCGGGAGGGGAGAAGCTGCGCTTTGGGTGCCGGGAATAGTGGATTTCAGAAGAGGCAGTATAGCTGAGTTTGAGATGTCTTTCTGATCTCTTTTTTGAACTTTAATGTAGAGTGTCAAATCCTTGTAATGTCAGTAACACATTTGGAGAAACACGAGAGAGTATGCAGAACGGTTGCGTTAAAGCTGTGGTGATTACTACTGTGCTGTCCGAGATAGACTAGGAAGAGGTGCAGAAGAGATTCCTATGTGAGAAATTGTCTGAAGCCTAAGAATGGTGATGGGTAAAGATAACTTACGGACTTGTTTGTAAATCCAGAAATTCTACACCCCACCCCCGCCAACCCCAAAACAACCGAAACATAGGAACCCCCAGGACCGCAACAGCACCAAAACAGCTGAGGCTTTCTGACTTTGTACAATTCTTTCACCTCTGTGTAATCAGAACTAAAGGTCAGGAACTGGTATGTGTAGTTGCTAAAAAAATAATTATGCACCGGTATCGTCAAAAAGAAGAAGAGGTTTTGGCTTTAATACAGCTATGTGAAAAGTTTTCATGATTTGTCTTTGAGAGGCCAGCTGACCATCAGCCACTAACGGGTATTGCCAAATAGAGCAAATGGGTGATATCCCACCGGAATATAAAGATTGCTCTTTTGACGGCAGATATACGATTAGCCAACGAAATACAAAACTATTAGACACTTTATGTTTGCAGACATTGTTGCTAGAGCTTTTGCCAAAAGCACAGTGGAACAAAGACCAGAGTTAAATTTAGTACATGTCAACCTGATCAAAACCAACCCTACACAAACAAAGGCTGTCCAGATTCAGACACAACGTGGCCCGCAGTTGCCAGAGCTACCACAGAGGATGGGATCTCGCAGAAAATACTCAAAGCTATTACAGCAGGAGGCTTGGGGCAGCATATCTCCAGTGTCAGTGTCTGAGTTCAGTAGGCCTTGTAAGGACTGGAGGAGGTTTTATTTAAGGTAGCAAACTAGGGTTTTCGTTGTTTTGTTCAAAACGAGTGTTTAAAAAGATACACTATGACTGTTCAATCTTTTTTATTTGTTTTAGTCCAAAGGGTTACGGTAGCCTCAGATCCACTAAAACCCTTGCAAACCAATCTGTACTGGATACTGTTAAATTGCAGAATAGCAGCAACGAAGGATTGAGAATCACCTTGTGACACTTTGTCCAACAAAAGAAAGAAAACGAGAATGCCTACACTGCATAGAAAAAAGTGATGTTTGAAAGACTTGGACTAGAAGATCTCATGAGACCAACGTATTAATAATGTTTTTGGTTTTGCCTTCAAAAAAGACCGTGTGGGTCTGCAATGGGAAAGAATGGTGACAAGGAGCAGGGATGTCTTATGAGCTTGTCCTGTGGTTGTGTGAGAGAGTGTACCCAGATAGGCCAATGTACAGTAACAGAAGAGAGATGCACAAAATCTAGGAGGAAAGAAGGTCATTTCTCCAGAAAAGATTTCAAACAGGCAGGGGCTCTAGGATGAGACCATGAATGCCAAGGCAAGGAACCAGCGAGCAAGCCCCATTACCCTAGAAGTGCCAGGACTTCGAGAGGGCCCAGAAGGTTCAAGCACTGGCACAGAGAGCGTTTTCCTGACTGAACAATAAATAACTTAACCACAAGGTTGACTGTAAATATTTCATGTTATGTTGATGTTGGTCTTTAAATCTTTTAATGCGTTTCTGAGTTCTCACTTGGAAGGGGAACGTGGTGTTAGGGACTGGGGCTTTGAACAGCTGAGCTTCCCCGGCTTGGAGTCCGGGCAAGGTGTTGTGAAACCCTTTCTGCCTGCACGCAGCCAGTTGGAAAGAAAGGCACAGCGAAGTCATGCTCCAGCAAGTGTTTCAGCGCTGAGTGAGCGCAAAACCACCACATGAGGCCAGATCATTCCAGCTCCCTAAATTTTCCTCTTGAGCTGATCTTTTAATTTAGGAGAAATAAGTTCTCCCAGCTGTGCAGAACAACCTGTGTTATCTTGTCACCTTTCCCTTGGAGTGCTTCCTGTCTGTATCTCATCAGCAGGAGAAAATGATGATCACTGAGTTCTTGCAGCTTTCATTTCTTCCTTCTGAAGACATAGATCTGTAGATAAACGTTTTCACTTGTTTTGTGTCAATTAATACTATGAGATTGTTCTTACAGTAACTTCAGACGGCTTTTATCTTTTACATCTTTATGGTAGAGCTTGTGTATCAGTGTTTACAGGGAATTGTCTTCACAACAGTCTGTGTATTATCTCTAAAGCAGCTTTTATTCATTAAGCTTTTTTCAACCACAGAACTGATCAGAATATGAAGTATTTCACAACAGAGTAAACAAAGGCAAGCTTGCGGTCACAAGTATCCGACATGTTCTCCCCGAGAGGCTGGGAAGCATTGGTTTCACGTTCTCGTCATTGCTGTGGCTTTTAATTCCCATTGCTTCCAGGCTCGTTGGAGCAGGCAGGGTGAGGATGGAAGATACCATAAATTTTTCATCATTTAAACTTGGGGAGTGTGAATCATTTCTTTCTTGGAGTAACTTTAATAGAAAACTAGGATCCAACCTGATGAGAAAAACGTGCAAAACCTTTTCTTCCTTTTTTTCCTGTTTAAATGTTTTTTTTCCAGACTATTTTTATCATGAACACATGAGCACTTTGAGAAACCTAAGAAACTCTTGAGTCGTAACACTTACAGAATTAGAGCACTGTAAAGAAGTATTTTGTTAGGAAATTTTTTTAAGGAGCAGTAGAGTTCCAGCCAATTAGAAAAGAAAATTCTTTGTGTCTGGGATAGTTTGCTTTAGATTTTAAACAATTTCTGCAGCTCATGGAAGGTTAGGAGTTGGTTGGATGTAACATCATTTCTAATATATTTTACAGCAACGTCAGATGTCAAAAGCGTAAGAGAGCTTATATCTCACAGAGGCAATGCCAAAAGTATAGCAGTGTGTTCAGTAATTCCCTGGTTTTACAAGAAGCAGTGGATTATATTCACTTGAATCTTACTCAGTTACTATGTCATTCTTTGGACGTTTTATCTTGATGATTTCAAAATACTGAACAAGCGAAAACCAGAACCAGCTCAGTGAAGATCGATTTAGTGACTCCCATTCCTAAACGCAGTATTGACATACTTTGTTGTTTTAGGACTTGAATTTATGGTTCTTGGGGATGTAGTCCATTCCTTAATGTCATATGATCTATTGAATGCTGGACAGAAAGCCAAAACTACTACTTCTCAAATCCTGTGCCTGCCATTGCTAAGTGTAACTTTAGAAAATGTATCTTCACGATTGGTATGAAGGAGTATAGCCACTAAGAGTTTATGAAAAATGTGAGGCTCTGCCTGCGTTATGAAGCTTCTTAGTATGTAGAACTTTATTGTCACAAGAACTGAGCCAGTCTTAAAAAGTTTACATACAAAATGTGACATCGTACAACGCGCGGTCTGTGCCAGCAAGAGCGAGGGTTCACATTAGTCTGCCCTCTTTGCATGGCTGGAGATCGAAAGTTTCCCTTCCTGTTCTCCCTCCGTCGGGCGTGAAAAAGAAATAACAAAGAGGTACCTTCAGTCTGACTTAATGATTCTGAAACTGTAGCCTTATAAATGATTACTGTATTCTTAATAGAACTTGAATTCATTTTGCCAGGTGGCATTCATTCTAACAAGTTGAAGGAATTGGGGGCAAAACAGTTAATTTCTAAAAACTTGGAATGATAACATTTGTAACTCGGTGTAAACCACCCTGATGCTGCTCTACCCCAAATCTGTGGGCTTCCTTGGTACTTGTAACTTCGGTGAACTGACAGTTAATAATCAGGAAATTGTTCATGTGAATGCCACTTCTTTTCGAGTGCGTTTTTTATCATCTCTCTAATTGTCCAGCACCACTTCGTAACTCCGCGGGATTATCCAGTGGTTTTGATGCAGTAGTGAAAAGGCAGCTCGATATTATCCGATGTCGGCTTAGTCTGCACCAAGGAAGCTCCACTGCGATGGTGGTCACTCATGCTATTGTTGGGGGCGTTACTGGTGGTATGTAGCTCTCGCATGTGCTGTGATTTATTTGGCACCTCAAGTTGCCCAATACAGAAACCGCCGTTACAATGCAGCTTGGCAGAAGCAAACCTTAAATGTGTCTTCCCTGCACCATTCCATTTTTGGGGCACCTTGAGCTGAGCAGAAAAATGTTGGAAAATGTTTTACGTAGGAATTAATGAAAACCAAAGAAAAAGGAGTGAAAATTCTTTTGATTTACAGATTTACAATGAGCTTCCACACGATCTTTTACTTCTTAGTGACAGACAGTTGAGACAAAATCTCATCTTCACCGATACGACTTGGATAAATGTCAGTTGGAAAACTTTTGTATTTATCCATTGAGGAAGTAGCTTTTAAAAACTTTAGTGAAGGAATTTATTTTTATATAAGTATTTTCTTCAAAGAAAATTAATGTGTTTACAGGGCCAAGCTCTAGTTGTAATAACATCTTTGACTTCTGTAGGTGTTCTGCTTTTTGTTTAAGCTCCTTTAAGATCATCAGCAATTAGGCTATACCGATAAAGCTATGTGTTCTTATCTTGTCCCTTCTCTTAGCTTAGAGGAAATAATTTGTGCATTATATCAGGGATAAGAGCTAGAACGTGTGAAATCTGATCCCAGTTCTGCCACTTGGTGACCTGTAGGAAATTGGTTCACCACATCTTTTCAGTTTTCTTGTCTGTGTGATAGGTAAATGCTCCTCTCATCTGGCTTCCAAGGTATTCTGCAGCTCTTGAAATATTTAAAAACAATACCAAACCTTTTAATAAGCTCCTCTGTGTATCATTTTTATTGAAGTAAAATAAAAATTAGGTTATCTGGAGTTTACAATAACTGTGAATTTCAGATTAACTGTGAAATCTTTCTGCTTGAAATCAGTGTATCCCACTTGCTTGGAAAGATTTTCTATTCCATTATTCATTACAGGGGCCTTAAAATTATACTCCAGTGACAAAGCCTCTATTTATTTTTAGACAATTGGCATCCAATTCTGGCTGACCTAGAATGTTTCTTTGATGACAATGTCTGTGATCCAGCTGGGTTTGCTGAATGGTTGAATAAACAAAGACAGATAGTAAAATGTGGGAAAGAAAAGGCTATTTTTATTATATTAGAGAATCTGTGCAGCCAAGTCCAGGCCTGATTCTCAATGTCATATCTGTAACAGTACACTTCAGTTAAGTGCCCTTGTGGTCTCCATAGTATCTCTGGAATTTTATCGTTATTGGATTTCAAGGTTATGAGAAGGCTAAGATCAAAAAGTTCAGAATGAAGGTGATTCACAAAAAAAGGCAATCAATTTCTTATCCGGCCTCTTCCTTCCTGAAGTATGTAGGTTAAATACATGGGAGTAAGAGGATAAGTCAAAGCTTGTTGTTTTCTCCCTTATCATTTTTTTCATTGTTGTTTCATTTGCTGGCCATTCATGTTTTATTACAACAGCTTCAAAGTCAACTTAATTTTTGGATGATAATGCTGCCTGTAGGCAAAGAACTCCAGGTAGTAGAAGAAACAGAAGTCTCATGTTTTGACTAAAATCAAAAGGATATTTCACTACACACAGCATTATGATCCGAACTTCTCTCTCCCTTCAAAAAGAAGAGCCTAAACCAGTTATTAGTTACCATGCAGGCAGGTGTCAGAGAGCAGAATTGGTCTGTGATTCAAATTTCACTGTAAATTTGGGGAAGTTGATCCGTTGTGTGAGACTTAAGACCAAGTGGCAAATAACTTTCTTGCATGTATTTAAATTTAGTTTCTACATTACGAATAATAGATAATAATGAAAAGAACATTCTGATATTCTAGTTCTGACGTCTCAATTTTCAGTTATAGCCTTTGCACTAAACGCAGCTCCCAGCAACCTCACGTTCTCGCTAGAGCTGCCGGCAGAGAACACCCAGCAAGCCCCGTAAGGCTACAGGCTGTAGTAGCACTTTGGGCCAATAAAACCCATTACTTCCACTGTAAAAAGCAATGGCATAGCTCAAGAGTTCCAGCATGAATATTGTCAAAATATTTTAACAGGAAAAATAGTTGGTTTCACAATTTTTTTTACAGTGGTCACTGCATGTTTGAACAAGAAGCCATTTTTAGTACGTGTAAAATAACCAGATGTGCTCTAGCTTTTAACTACGGCTGCTGGGCTGTCAGTGGAGGGGTTATTTCTATGACATGAGACAATTAGAGTACCCGGCAAACACTCTGCAGGAGCATTCTACAATCATAATCATCATGTTTGTCTTGGATTAGGAGCTTTAAAGGATTTATTTAGAAGCCTTTCTGTTTATCTTTTTCCAGAATGTAAAAAATGGTCTTTCACATATAATATGCTAGGCTTGCTGGCTTCCATGTAATTTTCCATGGTTCATACTTTCTGCAGTAATAAATGAAATGTAATAAGAATAAATTATAAATATTTATAAGACTATTTTTGTCTTTTATTAGGTTCTTATGATTTAGAATTTAATATCCCAGCCAAAGCTTCAGTCAGAGCTCTTCTCTCTAACATGAAAATGACTGCTCAGAATTCTACGGTTGAAGACTGAGCTAGTTGACTGCAGAAACCCCTCACCTGTATCAGTGCCAAGGAAAGCATCCGGTGAGATAGACCAAACAAAGTCAGCAAACCTTAGACATCCAGATCGGGGTTCGGAAGTTCATATGACCCAAGCATATTCTAGCTCCCATCCTTGTGCCCCCGTCTCTGCATTAGTCACTCTTGCGGACTTGGTTACGTGCCAGGCGTAGCAGATATGTTTTATTGAAAAATATTAAAAGAAAAAAAAAAAGGGGCAAAAAGAACTCCTAGGGTTCTAGAAGAATTCCTTTTTATAAATGAGTAACTTTCTATGCCTAAATTCGTATCACAAATAATTCTAGAAGATTTAATTTAACAAATATTTTCTGAATGTTTTTCTTGTTAAATTTGGACTTTATATGTAAAAGAATGTGGTTGATGGTGCTAGAAAAGAAATAAACACAGTCTTCTTTTAGTTTCTGAAAAATATTTAGTCCCTCTTATTTTTGTGCCCAGAACTTGAAACTGAAATATCTCCTTAATTTGGCTCGTGCTGATGTACAATAGTTTTGTTTTTCATTTCCCTTGTAAAACATGTTGTTCTCAGTTTCATGAAAGTCCATCCGTGTGTACGTTCCACTGTGGTCATTCCTATACCTCGTGCTCCCAACTGGGAATAGCATTTTCTATCAGTTCTGTCATTTCAGAATTTTTAAGCTGAGGGTTTACAGGGCAACGTCTGCTTCATTTCAGCCCTCATATGAAGGTATAGGATATGGAGATTTTTCTGCAGTTTGCATCACTTTTTGATTTAGGTACTTTTATATAGCAGGACAATGAAATTAAGTTTTTCAGTTGTCACCGATAACCTCTAAGATTCTTTTAAAGCAGGAAAAAATTTTTTTTCTTGTGTCCACAATGGTGACGATCCCTTTTGTCTCATGGATTCAGATTATCGCTTTGAAAATGAAAAAGCCAGGCAAGGACTAAGCATCCTCAAGAGGTGGATTTGCTTTTCCTTCCACCTGCATAGTCTTCTTCCTCAGGGTTGCAGTAAGATAGCAGCAAGGCATTGAGTCAGGAAACTGATGTGTACAACATCACAAAACCTACCTGCTTTCTCCCATGCTTTTATCCATCCCTTGCCAGTTCAAGAGCACCAGTGGTATTCTACTCTGAGCCATCCTTGATCACGTAATGATGGTATGGCAGCGTAAAGCAACAAAGAATTTGCAACAGGCTTACAGAAGCTATGGGTTTATGCTGTACAAACCTGCTTGGCCATAGTTGCTGCAAGCCCTGAAATCTCAACGTGTTTGGAAACGTTTCCCAATTAATTCTGCTGTCAGCATCGTTTGTTGCTATGAATGGATACAATAATGTTTGCTGTTACCTGCCTCTTCATTGTGAACGTCTTCTGATAATGTTTACATCATTGCATGGGTCCTTGGCTTTCTTCTCAGTTGTTTTTCAAGGCAAAACCAAGTTCACCCCAAGGGAGAGACTTGGATGCAAGCTACACCGTCAGTGTGTTCTGCCCCTTGGGATTGTGTTGGCCTTGGATCTTAGTAACAATTGTAACGACAAAGCTGGATTGTACAACATGAGAGCAATTCGGTGACGTGGTCTGTTCCAAGGCTGCTAGCAGCCCTCAGCAGCTTGTGCTTGGTGACTGTCCCAGTACAGCCCAAGATTCAGAATGTGCAGCTGTACAGACATATTTGGATATTTTTACCTTCTCTCTTTTTTTCCCCAACGAGTTGTAGGAAGCAGGAGCTGCTCTGCACATCCCAGAGCTGTCAGAGCTCCAAGATGTTCTGCAGGAGCAAAGTATGGATAGTTCACATTTGTCCTCTTGACTTTAATGGAAGGACTTGGTCCTTGCAGCTCTTCTCTTGAACAAGTTGATTACACTAGCTTCAAACCCAGAAGACTGGATTAATTAGGTAATAAGCATGTGATTTTGTGCCAGTGGTTTAAGGTCCACAATGGCCAAGCCCTTTGTTAAATATGTAGCAGACTTGCAAGCAGCTCGTTTTCTTTATAGGCAAATTATTCCCTGATGATGGGGAGGAGCTGTTTTGCTGCTGTTGTTAGGTCAATTTGCGTGTTGGCCTACATGCGTTCAGTGTGGCGGTCACATCGCGGTCAGTCCGTCTGCTCGCCTCAAGCTTTTCCAGCAAAAAATCAGGGCTGTGAACCTCCTGGCTGAGGTGTCCAGCTCTGGAGCTGCCCCGCTGTGGTTTGTAACCTAGAAGGCCTTTAGGTCACTCTTGTTGACAAGGTTGTTTATGGCCTGGTGTAGTCATTTAGTGACTTTCTAAAGTAATCTCTTAATTAACAATGGGCTTTTTGGTCAGCTCAAAGCATCTGCGTTGCTGAAAAGCTCATCCAGCTCAACACGCGTAAGGCTGCATTCAGTAAATTAGAGCTAGAACTGATTTATTTATTTTTTAAGTTCCAAGAACTGAAGTCCAAATGTCACTACTGTTGACAACGCTTGCGCCGTTACTGCAGAGAAAGAACTTACCTTGCAATAATTAGGCTAATTTGGGATACGTTGCCGGTGTGCGCATTCCGTAGCCTGTGCTCCTCAGAAGCTGCCCTGGCTGGGGCTCCGGGGGTGATGACACTCTGCGCCCGTCTGTGCCCTCCGCCTCTCCCGGTGATGTGAGGCAGTAAAGCCCTGCACGTAGCTGGCGGGGTGCACGTGCGGCGGTAGATGTGTGTGCCGAGCAGTGCGGTGAAGGTCCCCTACTGCAGGGAGAGTCTTGGGTTTCAGCAGTATCCTGGCAAAAGATATCGCTGGCATTTAGTACATAATTAAATATGAATTCTGAGAAAAAAAAAAATTCATTTTTGCACGTTAAACTATCCGTCGCGTTGGGGAAAAAAACATCCTACAGCCTAAGTAGAAAAAGGGAACGCTTGGTAATACCTTTATTAAAGCTGATTTTTGTAAAGCTTTAACACGTTCCTGCTAAAGAAGAGAACAGGTCGGATGCTTTTTTGTTGTTAAGAAATGATAGAATAACAAATGTTTTTCTGATCCCTTAAGTAATTCATTCCCTGGGCAACATTCTTCATCGGTAACATACATTTTTTTATTTTGGAGAATGATCCAAAAACTGTCCAGAAGATAATGAATTAAAGGAAATATTGCAAAAATACCCTACTGAATATATGCTTTCTGTTAGTATTTTACTGTTTATTAATATCTCGTATAAAAAATTTTAAAAACGTATGGGTGGAGGTAGGATTTTACTGTATTGGTAAGATACATGGGCTTACATAAAAATACTCTCTAGTTTACTTCCACTGTTTTTACTGATATGGCTAGGCTGAAGGATTTTTAAAAAGAAATTTTATTTTCTTGATTTTAAACAGATGTGTAAAAAAATTAATGTATTTTTTATTATTTTCTGCAGATTTTACTGATAGAAGGGGAACTTTTTTTTCTGTCTTGGTGATTTTAGCTGATAGTGAAGTTTGTAGAATATGCAAGTTATGGGCTTTTGGAAAAGTATTATTTGGATGTTTGTGTAAAAATTCATAGTATATGGGAAGAATGAGATAAAGGTATTTTTTATTAAAGTTTTCTGAACTTCTTCTATTTTAGAGAGTGACCAAAGTTTGAGTGTGTGTGGATGTGTATATATATATATAATGTCTTTGTGTTCTTTGAGCTGCATTTCCAGCTGCATCTGCTTTATTTCAGTTGACAATGTTTAACTCTGTTCAGCAAAGTAGTTAGAAATATGTATCTGGAATGAACATCCTGAAAATTGTAGCTAGCAGATAGTGAATTGCCGTAAAGAGAGTGCTCACGTTTCAGGAGGAATGTTAAAGATGAGCCGTTACAGAGTGAGGAATTCTTCCCAACACTTAGTTTAGATTCTGCACATCACACCCTGCGATAGTGAAGAGCGTGAAATTGGTAAGAACTTACATACTTTTGTGCTATCTAATGATTGTCTTTTAGTTTTCCCAATTGTTTTTTGTTGAGGGTGCAGTAAATTCATCTGTCAGGCTGTGAAATCTATGTTAGCAGTTTTTAATAAAGTTTCAGTACTGACCAAAATTAATAAATATTGGTTATAGTCACTTCAGCTGTTGTCATGCCTCCGTTTGCTACAGGTACGCGGTGCTCTGTAGTATCAGTTTCAGTAGTTTTGTCACATATAAATATAACTTTAAGTTGCAGCACTTAGGTGTGGTTTTCAATTCTATGATTAAGTCTTTCATTTAAAAAAAACCATTTTACTGCTGCTCAAATTCAATTTGGATTTTTTCTTAATTTACAACAGCAACGAAGAAAATAGGTTGACTGTTTTGGAAGCCTTTTAGGTTCATTTCAAATATAGCTTCATTTAAAGAATATTCCACTCTCTTTACCCAGACAACTTTTCCCCCCCTTAGCACTCTTGTGCTCTTTATCCTCAGCTCACCCGGCTGTGTTTAGGTGTTAGAGCAGAGGTTTCTAATGCTGTTTGCGCCGCCAGAGGGTTCAGCAACGTGTCAGCGAAGTAGCAGGAGCTAAAGAGCACGAGACGTGTTTAAGTATGTGTTATGTGACTGGGCACGGTCGAAGTTAATCTTTGATAACTGGAACTGATGTTGTTGGATACGTAAACCAAGCGTGCCACAAGAGCTGAAATAACTGTCAATTTGCATTTGGAAACTACTTAAAATGCTGCAAAAAAGCAATGCTGAAGAGCGGCTCACGATGCCGAACTAAACCAGTACGGTGTAAGGAGATATTTTTATTCAGTGCCACAGTGTGGCGAATACAGCCCTGTTGTGCCTGTTTGTCTTAGTAATCTTTAAATTTCCAACCCCTCCTCCTCATGAAAGAACTTCTAGGTCACCGATATATTTTACTACTTTTCTTTTGGCCATTTTCTCTATTTTCTTTCTGGTTTGTGTCTGAGATGGAGAAGCTGAAATTGAACGCATACTTAAAGGCGTAGCACCAAATACTCTTCTGCAAAATGACATAACATTTTTAATTTCCTCGTTTCCTGCGCCTTTCACATCTGTTTCGCTTGACATTACAATCTCTGTTTAAGTGCCGGCTTTTGCGTGAATGTACGTAATTCATTTGTAAGTCTATATGGCATTAACTTACACTCATCGGGGATGAATTTCACCTGCCGCTTTGCCGCTCTCACGTGTTGCTAAGTTGGTTTGGATTCTCTTGCAGAAGTTTCTGCTATGCGTTATCCTGTTGTCGACGTGCACCAGGATGTGCACGTCGCTCTGTCATCGGCTTTTCTGAATGTTAAAGTTAAAAAAAAAATACATAAAATCCTGACAATTTAAAAATCCCATAGTGTTTCTCCTAATATTAGGATTTGATAGGGAGTTCTGGGCTAAAGCTTTGCCCTGACTAGCCACCATTCTCGCTAGACGTTGTATTTATACTGTCACGAAGGTACATTTGAGCAGAAAAGCATTCTGTAAGCAGCATAGTATTGTGAACTACTTTAACATATGCTTTTTTTCACAAGTAAATACGAGTACAGCTGAAATAAGGACTATTTTCCCCCCTTTTGAGTTGTTTACAGATACAGTCTATTACTGCTAGGTTGTGTGTAAGTTCTAGATTTCTGGCATTTCTCTTCTTTTGGGGGGGAAAGTCATTCAAAACGCTCAGAAGGAATTAAACTCATGTTGTAAAATCACTTGAGGGGAATTAGATACATCTGCTTAGATAGTTCAGTCTTTCTAAATTGTATTAAACGCTCTTAAACGAGAAACACTCAACATCCAGCTGCCCCAGGCGGGACGCGGAAGGTAAAGCTGTGTGTTTTTAGGAAGACACCCAAGGTCTCTGTAGATCCGAGTAGTGACGTTTTGTGCTGCAACTTATTCTGCCAACAGCGCGTAGCAGCTTTGTGCTCAGATCTTCATTTTATGCTAAATGTGTTATCGCAGACCTCAGGTGGACAATAACAAGCTTGTGAGCAAGCCTGTGGGTGGCTAAACTTGCGTTTACTAACTGGGGGTAGACTTTGACCGAAAGGGAGCTCAGATTGTAAACTTCCCTCCTCCTGTATTCACGTACACAAGAAATGAAAAAGAAGTCATTGTTTTAAATGAGGAGGTGCTTGTTCTGCGTGTTGCCGTGCATTTTTGTAGCACGAGCTGCTAGGTTTTGGAGGAAGGAAGAGAATTGTTTTTATAAGCGTCATTTATCTCTCTGCAGATAGAAATAGGTTATCAACACGTTTTCAATTATGTATGAATAGTAATGCGTGCAATTATGTACAGATGATCTACAAGCTAATAACTGAAGACATGGAATTCAAAGTAAAGAGACGCAAGTTCTGCTTGTGTCTGTAATTATTCCTGTACTTTTACTAAATGAGGAGTAAAAAAATACAGACACTATTTGCCTAATCTAGTTTATATAAAACATAGAGTTGAAGCAAAATTCAATTTCTTGAGCCACAGCTGAACCCAAGGGGTTTCTTGAACAGAACTAGGACTGAATCCCTTCAAAATACCATGTATTCCTGGTTCAAAAAAAATGCGCCTGCTAAAAAACCCACTATATATGTATCTCTAGTCTTTGCACAAGGCACCCTTTCAGGTGCAGGGCTGTTTTCAGCTGGGGGGTCTGTAGAGCATTTGCGGGCTGTGGCTTCTCTCTCCCTTTGTCCCTGTGCACCCTTCCTTCTGCGCTGTGACACTGCACACTCTCAAATGCTAGTAGCGATTTTTTTTTTTTTCTACCGCAAGAATTCCATCGGTGATTACCGTGTGCTCTCACTAGACTGCTCTGAGGGAGGGATTCTTGTCTCGAATGCAGTCAGAAATCCCCGGGCTTTCCCCTCGGGTTCCCGCTTTTAAATCTTGCTGGGGATGCCTTTCTGAGCACCTGGTCTGGGTGCGCGAGTCTGCGCCGTGTGTGCACGGTCTTGGGAGGGAGGATGCCAAGAGAGTTGGGACCGTATCTTTAACCCATCCTTGTTTCCTAAAGGACAACACTTGGGTCATTTCTCTGCTTGCTAAACCCCTCCAGCTGTACTTGAGCTGTGACAAGAGGGTCGGATTCAGGGCGTTAAAGGTTCCCTTCAGCTGAGGCCCCATCCCGCGAGTCCTTCCCTTTTAAAATTCTGCGTTTTCCACATGAGACAATTTCAACTCAAATGAAGTTACTTATGCATTAAATCACCATTTGCCTGAAACATCACTGCAGAAATGCAATGAAAACTGATCCAAAAATGCAGTGGTTTCATGTCCAAATTTTAAGGCCTAATTAACTGATGTCTGCAGGGGTTTTAAGATTCTTTGTTTGCAGCTGGATTTAGAAGGGCAAAATAACAGTAGCAGGGTGCTAAAGAACTGCTGAAGAATATTTTTGGCATTGTGTGTCGGCTCTACTGAACTGACAGTTCAAAACTTGGCATTAAATGAAAAGATAAGCTTTGGACCGTATCCAGAGTCACCGAAGTCACAGGGTTCAGGCTTTGAAGAAACTGGAATCCGAATATCTCCCCAAAGGTACTTGTTAAAAAGGGCTACGTAGGAGCTGAGGGGACTTAATTTATCTGTGGCAGAGTGTTTTTTAATTTTCGGTTTTTAAAATTGTTGAGCATTTTTTTTCTATGTGTAGACTTGTGTACTGTTATCTCTGTTTTCAGGTTTTTTTTTCTTTTTATGGAAAAAATTGCATATGTAAAGCTTTTTCCTGTGAAAACACTTGCCAAGCAAATCTTTATTGCAGTTATCCAAATGAAAGGCCATTTTTACAAGAGAGACTTTTCCGTATATGTTTTCAGACAACTCACAAACAGCCAGCCAACAATAGCAGTGGCATTTTTCAACTTTAACCTTGTGTTCTTTAAAATTTGTTTAACAAAAAAAGAAATTCTAAGAACTTCCATCTTTTCCATGAAGTGATTCTTTTGAAAACTCAGATAACAAACGAGTAGGAGAAATGCGAATGTACAACTCTTTATTTTGTGTGCATGAAAAAAAATCCTATAGCAAAAACATTGTCTTGCAACTTCCAGAAGTATTTGACTATCACTAATCGTTTGCCATAAAAAGCAGAAAAATACCAACTTAATATACAGGGTAATGTGTTATTTCTCTTGTAATGACATTGTTCCTTGCAGGCAAAAATGTTCTTGTCTTGCCTGCTAAAACAGAAACAGAAATCTTGGAGAGCCTAGGTAGCACAGGGAATTAATGCCTTATGGGAAACCCATCCCTACCAGAATTAGTGGAAAATAAAATTCAAGCCATAATGAGTCAAGAAAATGGGTTTGGTGTTTACTAGGTCCAAGAAACACCCTAGTAAAGTCTCCAAAACAACTGTACATCAATTGTGAGTCTGGCAAAGGTGAAGCGCGGCCAAAAGAGGCCCAGGACAGCGCAAACAGGACAAATACCCTCTTTCAGAATGATCTCAGCAGGCGATTGTGCTTGGCCTGCCCTCCTTTTTTATGACACGCGATTTTTCTCGTCGCTTTTGCGCTCGTAATCCTTCAATATTCAAAGTTATGTTAATATCTCTCCCATAAAAACGGTTGGCGGCTACGCTGAAAGTTTCGTTTAAAAGGTGCAAGTAAACTCCAGTGTTGAGGTTGTGCCTGGAAAGGCCAATGACCTTGTCACAGCTACAGTGCAAGGGCTCACCGGGGAGAACGACAAACGAGAGAGCCTCGGCGCTCAGCCCAGGGCTTCGAGGGGTTTGGCTTTACCTTTCTGTAAATTGAAGGAAAATCCCTAAGACACGGCTATCAAAGTCAGCGCGGGTATCAGCAATACATAACTTGTTCCTGGTTTTTTTGGCCGTGTGGCTTTAATTGGTGTGTATTCGTGTGGATCGATGCGTTAAAATGGTAGCAGGTTTTGTTCCAATTTCTGTGTAACAGAGTATATCGAAATGAAACCGTAATGTATGTGAATGAAGCTTTTCTGTTGAAGATTTTTCTTGTAGTTATTTCTTGCTGCCATTAGCTACAAGTATTTGAAACAAGAAACAGAGCCCAGGAATCTCCTAGAAAATAATTCTTCATCAGGGACAGGCATCAACTTCCTCCGAGAAAAGGAAACCTTAAACTTAATGACTCTGTTCATTAAATTTTCAGTAATTTCTCAGACCGTTGAAAATGTGTAGATGTTCTTGATGGATGTGTTAGGATATTCACTGCAGGAGGTTTGTAGGTAAGTGAGAGGTGTTTTAGATTTTGCTTTGGCAGCATTTCAAAAGGGATTGCAAGTAGATGAACGGAAAGCGCGAGTAGCATTCACAAAGCGTGCGTATAGATTATGCTCGCGCGTGAGATGTGGGTGCTTTTGGCTTTCTTCGCTATGTTGACACGTGAAAAGCTGCATTGTGCTTTAGATAGTAGTAATTAAATAGTAGATCTGTGATCCGTGTGCTAATATTGTATTACTGTGTATTGTCACGCAAGTAAGAATTTGTGCACTCCTGTTGTACGATGATTTATAGGGCAGTGGGCTGTTTATCTGGGGCTTAGTAACAATGCAGGACGTGGCCAAACTCTGCAGTAATGAAAGGGTGTCATCAAGATTGTAAGTTACCATTTCAACGTTAATCTTTCCAGGATGCCTTGGGACTTTCCCTCCCCTCTCCGTGTTATTGGACCTCAGATGTCGGGGGTGGGACAGGTGGAGGGAGAAAGCAGTATGTCCCCTGCAGGTTCTGGGGATCATACACCTGCAAGTATGATCTCAGGAGCGTTTTCAATCTATTTCTCATAAAGCGGAGGGTGCTGCTTCTCACTCCAGACCTGGACTTGGTTTTGGCATCAGTTCCCACATTCCAGAAACATTTGCCTCCCAGAGCGAGGGGAATACCCAAAGAGATTTGTTTGGATGGAGGTAATACACAGGACTAATAGAGTTATAGCTGGGACTGGCTGGCCTCCAAAATATCAAAGCATAACAGGGTGCAGGCGTTACTGCAAAAGGCTGGTGATGGGAGGGAGGCCTCTTCTGTGGCAATCTTAGAGAGGGACAGAGTGGAAATAGAGGATTACAGCCATGGATGTGGGGTTACTATATGCAGTAAATAAAGCTTTCTGCTAAAAAGGGAAATATAATTGCATTAGAGAAAAACACATCTACGGTGGACGTTGTTTATAATAATCTTTAAGGCGATGTTCTAGGAGGTCAGATTTGTTACCCCCCAAAAAGTGCATTTCCCATGTAATCTTCAGGAGCGTTGGCACTCCTCTGCTGGCTGGGAGGACTGAACAGTAACGTGGCAAGTGTGAGATTCGTTGCATTCAGTGAAGACTGCTTGGATGGATGATACATCCAGGGCTGCTGGCAACAAATAGTTAATAAACATTGCCAGCAGTAAGCACAAAGCGATGGCAGGTGATTGTTGTGCACACCAATCTGCATTAAAAATGTGAACAAATTAATTTTTATATTAGGCTTTAAAAGCATAATCAAAAAATTGTAGATTTGAGTATGAGAATACCTTTGATAATTGTACTCAACTCATCCTTTAGAGAGCACCTGTGTTCTTTTGGGTTTCTCTGTACAAGAATACTTCAAAAAGCTTATCTAAATTAACCAGATACACATTTAGTGGATTATTTTAAACCATAATAAGCCCCTGTGTGGACACTATTTTACAGAATTCAAGCAGATTTAATTCATATATCTTAATTCACTTTTGAGTCTAATTAGATTGAGTTTAATGAAAATCACTTGAATTATGAATGAGAGTGCTGAGGGATTTAATGTAGTTTAGCTTATCCACTTAAAATTTTTTTTCAATGTCCTGTTATAGATAGTCACTCTTAAGTGTTTACTTTTACGTGTAACAGTCTACTCTGAGTGGCAAGAATAGGCTTTTTTGAGCCAAAACTGTATCATTCCAACTGATCAGAAGTACCACGCAATTTTCTTACTCTGCTTAGTCAATGTAAGAGCAACAAAATATTCAACATGTACTCACTATTTACAGGACGTGTCACACTGCAGTCGAAAAAGGAAAGATCCAAGATTTCTGGGTGTGCATGCGCTTGTATCTGTGTTTTATCTTAACTCACCTGTGGCTTTAGCTTTCCTAATAATGTTATCTGAAGATGGGGAATCGGGAGGCAGAGTGGAGGTATTAAAGGAGAAGTGTATAGTTAACGCACTTGCAGAGAAAGCTATTCTGGCTTTGGACAGGATACGACTTTCTGTGTTTACCGTCATTCTAGAGGTTACATCACGTTACCACGACTTCTGGGGAGGGCATCTTGGGTTTCCCCAGCTTATCTCGAGTGTCCCAGCTCACGTGTCCGTTACTCGTATTCTCGGCTGAATTGTTTTTTCAGAGTGAATATCGGTCATTTATGCTCTTCATGCTTTTGTTTCGTGCTATTCCATTTCAAGCTATTGGGAATTTTGCCATTGATTTGACAAGACCTGGATCGGACCGTGAAGTTTTCGGCTCCGGCTACAAAAAGTTCTCATTATTTTAGTTGCTTGGCGTTTTTCTGCGTTATAGGCTTAGTAGTCGTTAATAGTTGACTCCAGCGTTTAGTTGCTGCTTATCATTGTGTGATGGATCAGCTCAGGGGTGCGTTTTACCCAGATACGTGTTACTGTGTTGTATTTCACTGAAACTTTTGTCCTGCGCTTGGAGCAATGCAAATCCTATTTAGATGAGATTAGAAGTGGATTACCTTTTTCTGCTTCCCTCTGTGGTTGACAAAATCCTGCGGGTCACGCTCCTGGCTGTGCTCTTTCTGCCTTATCAGTTCAAAGTTTAAGCATTCCCAAATATTCTGTGAAAACCCTTTTACAGTCCCTTGAATGTCCTCGCAGGATTCAGAGTCCAGGAATGAAATATGTGTGAAGTGCCCCCTGGGTTTTGGGAGGAGGTAGAAATTGGTTCAAATTGGCAAAATGTGCACGTCTGACAACATGAGGACTTAAAATATTTTTATTTCTGTTTTAAAGAGAAATTAAGAGCATATTGAACCACTTTCCCTAATTGGCCGAGCTAGTGAAATATGTATGTATGCATATATATACATATGCCATATAAAAAACCTGAGTATTGGAATTATTTTGGCTCTGTGACAAACGTAACCATTTGTTGCTGGTTTTTGGTAGGTTGGAGCCCTGCTAAACAGTGCTCCCGGGGCTGGGAGCGTCACGGCGAAGGGGAGAGGAGTGGGGTTTATTGTCACGGAAAAAATCACCTTTGACTGGATTTTTCGCCCTTCTGTTTGCTATTCTTGCAAGTCACCTATGAAAAGGAAAACAATATCCACAAGATAAATCAAGCAGAAGATAAAACCCTTTTATTCTTACAAGGGTTTTTTTTTACACATAATACTGTAGAACACATAAGAACAGGGTGTTGTCTAGAACAAATGCTTTATAACCCTTGGTATATTTGCTTTTGGAGAGATGTTGTGGAAAAAAGTTATGGAGACTCTCTAACTACGGGAAAATGATAGAAAAAGATAAAAAAAAGGTGTTACAGGCAGAGCCGTGAGGATAAAAAATTAAGTTTTAGACCACAAGATATGCTAAATTAAGCAAAGATCCACAAACAAAACTGATCTTTTGTCTGTAAAAACATGGATGCTTTCTATGGACTTAATTACATTAAGTTAAAAGCCGTGCTTTTTTAGAAACTTTCTAGAAGTAATCTTTCAAAAATATCGCTGCATGCGTACACTGATGTACCACATAATATTAAACAAATATAATGAATATAAGAAAGAGCATCTGAAAGAGTAGAAAACCTTCTTGTTTGTAAATATACGTGCATGTGTGTCAGCTTTTTGTTGTTCAGTCTGCACTGATTTTGTGTTGGTTTGTTTTTTCATTACAGTTGCACATTAATTACTGTCCAAATAATCGTAATTAGCACATTAGAGTTTGCCTGCTTCAGCTGAATAGAGCGTTTCCTTTCCATGGTACTCACAAAATTTTCCTCTTTATTAGGATAACGAATAACGTTTGAGACGCGGTGTAAGGAATATAATATTTCCAATTTTAAAGCAGAACTGTTTTTGCTTGATGATGCATGATTCAAAATCCATAAATCCGCAATTAGACAGTAATTGCGGTGTATCTCATTAATGATATTTTCTGTTACTCCACCTTTTGCATTTTAACAGACCTCAGGAAGAATCTTGAGGGACCGACCACAGATATTCTGCATTATTACAAAGTCCTAATGTTGTTGTAATTTCAGCAGTGCATCAATTAACGAGGGTGTTGTCTTTGAATTAAAGTTCCTTCCACATGAAGTTCTTTGTTGATATGTCTCTTTAACGGCAGTCATAGTTACTGAACAACAATTTCTGTGCGCCTGCTGTTTAGCAGTGAAGTTTTGATTACCGAAGTACCAATTAGCTGTGTGGTTGATAGCAAACAAAAATCCCAGACAGTGGTTGTGTGAATATTTCCAAGAATGGAAGTGCATGGAGCCACATATACAAAATATATGGGAGTATGCAAATGCAGAGACGAATTTCAGCTGAAGCTCAGACCCATAGGATCCTGTAAAAATTGAAAGAAACAAAGGACAGAGGAAATTCCAGGACATAAAAACTCATCCCATAGAAAATTTCATATTCTAATCGGTTGCCTACTTCCAGAGGGGGATGGGGATTTAGTTCACGTTTTAAATCTGTGTTTAAGTGCCGTCCTGACAGGGGAGTCGCTGCCAGATCTCTGTGGCTGCTAGAAAGCAGCTCATACCCTTGTTTTTCATCTTTCAAACCTTTATGTCCGTCAGTTCTCTAAACGTCCCTGTAAGGAAATAGTAACAACCTCATTGTACAGGCGAAGAGGCGGAAGCAGTGACGTGCCCAAGATCACCTAAATTGGTAGGGAATTAAGATAAGAAATCATGAAATCTGTATTTCTCGTCTACTTTTTCAAGCATTTTCTCTGATTTGTGATAGATTTTTGCCATGCTTTTACCAAGGAAGAAGCCAAAGAAGCAGTCTTGCTTTTGGAGGAAAATGGCTTGACTCCTTTCTGCGGAGGAGCTTATGACTATTAACGGAAAACTCTCCCGATTTTTCTCCTTCTGTGAAAAAGCAGAACGTGCACAGAATTACAAAGGAAAACTCTGTCAAAGTCCCCTGACCCTGTGAAGTTTGAACCAGTTAGATAAAAGCCATTGGATTTTCACGTTCACCTGTGTTTTCAGAGCTCCCTGACACGTGGTGCGGGTTGCAGTGCAGGTCTCCGAGCTAACAGCTGTGGTCGAGTGCTTTGTGATTCTTAGTAGACAGGGGACCGTGACATGTTGGTGAGAGGTTTTTCCCCAAAATCTTTGGCATGGATTTGATTTCCGTGGTACACTTCAGATAAATGAATTCTCCTTTGTTATGTTGCAAATGCGGTCGTTTCAGGAAACTTCTCATTTAGATGACAAAGTGACTTGTTTATTCTAAATATATATGTATATATGCATACACACACACACATCTAAGAAACAAAAATAAGAAACAAGGATTGAAAGGTTAGGAAGTGCCGATTTCCTGCTTTTCTCGGTTAATGCAGAATTGCCATGGCAGGCTGCATCCCAGGCTGTAGGATCAGCGCAGCTGCAGAGCAGGATTGCGGAGCCTTCATCCCACAGAGCCCCTGCCTCGGTCATTCAGTAGAACTGACCATCCATGAGGGCAGGATTGAAATTTGCACTAGTGATGGTAAATTTGGCACTCTACGACTTCTCTGTGTTTGATTTACAATCCGAATAATGTGCTGTTTATGCCATCTTGTACTGTTTATTAGACGGATTTTCAGTATTGGGTTTTGATGTGCGTATTTCCCCCCCAAAAAGATTCTAGCCAAGGTCCGTATTGCCTGTACAGCAAATTTGATCCTCCTTGAGAAGAACTTGTTCATAATCAACTGAAGTCCAAAGACTTTAGAAGCACTTCATGGACTCTTCGCATCCCTTCTGAAGTGTTAACCGAATGTTAGCAGAAATGGCCTGAGGTCAGCTATTGGTGTCTTTTAATGAGTTTGGTTTTAATCTTAATATCTGAACCAGAAATATTTATTTCTTGTTAGGTAGCTGCAGAATGTTTCATTCATCTAGCAGTTGCCTACAGCTGTATATAAAATAAGTGAAGGAACTTAGAGGCATTTGTTTTCAGATAAAATAAGTACTTGCTTTCAAAATGTTTTTATTAAAAAAATATCCACGACAGCTTTGGCATATCTTCATCCTTGTGTTTTACTCACTTGTTCACATCACTAATTTACAAGCTAATGAAAAGGTTATGATCACAATAAAACAACACGGAGCAATAAATTACTAAGTTTGTAAAAACACTTGGCGGTGCGTAGTTCGATACTAGGTGAGATAACATCGTATTCTCTTCTGAAAAAAGGGTGTAAGAACAGGGGACCGACCTGGAGTTTCAGCTTCAGGTCCCCAAAAGTCTGTGTTAAGCCAGTCTCGGTGTGCCCAGGGTGAGAAAACTCCGATGGCTGGGTCTGGGTGAACCAGAGCTTGTTGCTTCTTGACGGGAAACTGCACCTCAGTGTTTCTCAAGTGGAAGATGCAGCTTAGTGAAGCGTTAGATTTCCTGCTAATGCAAAGAATAATAACATTTTTTTCTTCAGTTATAAAGATAAATGCCGGCAAAACCCGTTAGTGTAGCTGGGGATGTCGTGTAGAACAGAAGTGTTTAATACAGATTTTAATGTTTAGGATTTTCCCTGTTTATACAGGCAAAAGTGACTTGTTCTCTCTTGGCTTTTGCCTTTAAGCAATACGGGCAATGGGGCTCAGTGGTCTCTCCTTCAGAATATCTGGTCAAGGCTTTTCTACTGCCCTCTCCTTTTATTCGCTTAGCATTTTTCATTACTGTTGTGGCTGTATTGCTTTCCCAGCTTACCACAAAATTCTCTACTTTGACGGAAGCACTCCGTGGAAGAAAAGATGGTAACACCGTTTAGGTATTTCTTTAAATTTAAAATGTGATGTGTTTTACACAGAAAAATTCAGGTGGTTTCATTATATAATAAATCTTTCGCAGCCTTTGAACATTCTTTCAGTTCAGCCTGTCCCATAGGAGTCTCTTACACAAGTCCTTCCTCTGCATCGTGTTTCCAAAAACACACGGCTCGTCTTGAGCCAGTTTCCAGAATCTTGGACACTTTGCTGAGAACATTCTGTATCTGGGCAGTTCCTATTTACCTGGGATACCAGTGACTTCAGTCATTAAGTTGCTTGACAATTATTCACTCATTAGCCAGATATTTCAAAATCCTGAAGTGTTTCGAAGAAATTTTTGGTCATAGTGCCGCCCTGTAAATCAAAAAGTAACAACATAGATGTTAAATAAACCCCCATAAATAGCCTTCATTTGAAATTCTTGACTTTTTATAAAAACAGACAATAATGCTGTTAAAGAGATTGAAAGCAGAACATTCAAAGTCAGGAAAATTTGTCTTATCCCCCATAATTGTTAGTCTGATGCTTTTAGCTGTGTTAGTCATAGATGACCAATAAAAACTATATCCTAGTAAAGAAATTTTGGGGCCATTCACTTTTGTTACCATTGAGTGAGGAAAAACTTGGAAATGTGTAGGAGATTAGCAGCTTATTACTCATTTTTGTTCATGCTTTTGAGGTCTACGATAGATTTTATCTAATTAAATTTTGAAGCAAAATCATACTCCATTTGATTTTCTTTTTCAATGTACTCAATCATCATGATATTAAAACTGGTTTAGCTTTCCAAGTTGCCTGGCGTGTTTAGTAAGTCAACTTTATGAAGGTTTTATTGCAATTTTTTTTTTTTTTTTTTTTTTTTCCCCACAAGCAGTGCACACTTTCCTTTTCCTAAATCTTCTCTGTCCTGGTCCGTGTGGCAGGTGTGCGTAGTAGAGAAAGCTGTGCATTATCTCAGGGGTGATGATGGTTGACAACTTCAGGTGCTTGTCTAAAGGCTGCAGAGAGATGGGGTGTGTGTGTCACGGGTGGGAGGGGGGTGGCCGGGGACCTGGAGCACTGCATCCCTCACGCTCCTGGGCCTGGCTGTACGAGCTCAATGGCCAAAATCTCCTCGTGCTTCAGGATGAAGCAGCTGCGCCCAGAAAAAGATCGGGGCCAGAAACATTTAGAATATTGGATAAGCGTGAGAAATTCCTGGTCCGTAAAGCTCAGAGCTGTCTCTTCATTAGCACGTAATTTAACATGATTTATGTCCTTAATATCACACAGACTGAATCCTCTCTCACCCTTTGGTTTGTTAGGTCGGGTTCGTTACTTTATTTTCCTTGGATGGAAACCTTCCCCAGTTACCAACCCGTGAACAAACATATTTAGACATAAGACCCAGTATTGTTTGTCTTTTCCTTTCAATCTGCGATCTAACTTCCAGCCACAGTAAAAACAATAAAACTGATGTTTGTTTTTCTCCCTTTTTTTTTTTTCCTCCAGTGATAAATATGATGTATTTTAAATTTTATCTGTATATCTAAAATATTCCATTGGAAGCTTTTGAAAGATAGCATTGCTTTTGCAGCACAACTGGCTCCTGGTCAAGCGGTTTAAGCTGTATGCATGAATAGAAGCTTTCGTTGTTTGTCAGCAGTACAGCCGGTGCCGATGTACTTTTCGAATGACGTGTAATTTCTCAGATTTTAACTCCTTCAAATTGTTTCTCAGTAGCGAACTTCCCCCCCTCTGTTTTAAGTTCTTAATGAATCCGGTACAATAAAACTAATTGCAATTCTACCTACTGCTAAATTGTCTTAGAATCTAATATATCATTAACTTAATCTACAAATTTTCTCAGCTATTTATCAAGATAGAAATCCTGTCCACTGTGCCCCGTGTTAATCTTAACATACTGTAATACATTTTTACCTTGTGTTTTGCGTAACAACAGTGTAACAGCAGTGCTTGGCTGCGGGGGGGTTTGTTCTTTGGTAGATTTTTTTTTTTTTTTCTTGAGTGCCATCAATATTCCACCGTAATTTTTATCCTGAAGGTAGTTGTTGAGAGTCAAATAGGTGGGGGTGCTTTGAACTTTCAATTTTCCCTCTTAATCCTTTTTGTGGCATTTCTCTTTCTCCTTGCATCCTTCCTCTCAAATTCTTTAGCTGGGTATTTAAACTGTGTATGAGCTCTGAGATACACTTTTCCTCCATGATATGCATAAACGTTTTCAGATTCATTCTTGTGTCGTTGTTATAGTTTTGTCCACATCGAGTATTTTCACGTGCACCTTTACCCCCTTCAGTACAGAACCGTTTCGTGGTTTGCAGTGTCCAAGTTCTTAGAAACTTTACTTATTAGTAACATGTTAAGAAATTTCAGGCAGGTTTTTCCAACGTCAGCAGTATTTTTTTAATTTAACCTTTGCCTTCGTGAAGTTCAGCACCTGTTACTTATCTGAAGAAGTAATGTTTATCAGCAGTAATGTTAATAAGCTCTCTAATATGTAGTTTTGCTCATTATTGAAAAACGCAAAGGGCGCACAACCTCAGGCGTAGGCATTTTCCTTCCCAACGCGGCATCGTGTGCTGCGCAAGCGGGGGGAGAGTGCTGCTCCGTTTCCGTAGGTAGCCGCTGGGTTCTGGTCTCTTGCTCGTTAGAGACCCTGAAAAGTCCAAAGGGAACTGTATAACGCAACTGTTTCCCTCTGCCCTAATGCGTTAGAAATTCATTTATGGATGTCAGCAGCCGCGGCTATGTTTTACGGAGTGAGGTCTGTAATGGTTTAAAGTCGTGCCTCGCTCTCTATGGAGCTGGCTCCTGCTCTCAAAGGAGCTCTTTGTAAATAAAGCTGTACTGGGTCTAGGGCTGGCCTGTGGGGGTCTCTGTGTGGGTCTCTGAAAAGACCGCAGTAAATGTCACTGGTGGTTTGGTTCAAAATGACAGTACGTTTTCACAGTGGTAGAAATTAGCACTGTAACAAATTTTGAACCTAGTGAAGAAATATCAAAGGTTGTCAAAGGTTCACATTATAGTATTCCAATTGTAAATGTTACTTATGACTAACCTTATCTCGCCAAAAAAGCTTGACTTTTTTTCCTTGAATTGTCTCTTGGCATTTTGGAACGTGTTAATACAATATTCAGCAAAAAAATGTGGTGTGAACCCAGCAATCCAGCAGGTCGCTAGCCAGAACAACGCTGGTATTTGCCACTGCTGTTCAGAAGCTGCACGGGATTTCGGAAGGGAAGAACAGTTGAAAAAGCTGCAAATCAGATGCAGCTCAAAGGGGCAAACCAGGAGCGGGTTTGTTTTGAAGTGACAAACTACAGCTGAATTCACCGTTTTGTTCAGGTCTGCTCGAGTAGTGTGGAGCAACAAAGTATGAAGTGCTGAGCCCTAATAATAAAAAAGTCGGGATTGGAGGCAGAGGTAAGATCATCCCTGGCCAATGCAAAAGTTTGCTTCTCTAAAACTACCGGCGCGAAGGACTTGAGCGTGTTCTGCCCCCAGCGAATGCGCAGCACGAGCTGCCGCGTGTTCGCCATGGATAGCTTGCGCGCTCACGGTGGGACAAGATTTCATAGTCCTCTTCATCTCGTTATTTCCAGCTGTCTTATCTGGACACACAGGCAATTAATTTAACCCCCGATTGGTCACCTATAGGATGTTGTCGTTGTTATGAAAATGGCTAGAAATTTTCATTTTGAAGTTTAAATTTTTCACAAAGCAGACTCTCAAGCCTGTTAGAAAAGTTTCTCTGTTCAGTGTTTCCCTGCTAGATTCTGTCTACCATCATTTAAACTTTAAAATCTAATTATTTACTATTATTGCTCTTTTTAATAACACTGGCTAATCGTGCTCTGTGATGTACAGTGGTTTACTATTTATCTCAAATGCTAGGATGGATAATTACTAAAGATTTTTTAATCTGACTGTGGTTGAAAGGGAAAGAAAATTTTAAATTAATCTTTTTCAATGCCATTTTGTTACTTATCTCCTCCGTGGCTCGTTTACTATATAATGGGTTTCTTTGTGCTCGGTGTGATCTAATTTCGAAGTTATACATGCGGGAAAATGCAGTACGCACGTTGGTAGGTAAATAAAAGCAAAGTATCAGAGAGAATACTCAGTAACTGCACCCTCGAGGAGTCTGTTTTACCCCTTTCTTCTTTCCTGTGCTTTTATCTTTCTGCTGTGGCAAATGCTTAAGTAGCATTTGCTACCCCCTTCCCCCCCTTCTCCCCAGAAAGTTTCCGTAAGCGTGAAACTGGGGTTTAATGGAGACGGTGAAATAACTTTTGTAGTTTGCAGTTTGGAGTCCCTGCACTTTGATTACAGCAAGATACAACCGAAGATTTTTCTAGAGGAAAACATTGGTACCAGGCGGAGAAAGGTTTCTGAGAACGCTTTGGTGTTCAGATGTTAAATGTGAGAGGAAACATTTCCAGAATTCCCATATTAACTGTGAATTCAGAGCCCGAGTCTGCCAGTGTTACTCAGCTGGAGCAATTTCGTAAGCGTGAGCAGTCCCCCTGGTTGGTGCGCGGCAGCGAGGTCATTCAGGGTGTCTGTCTTAATGACCTTGTTTTGCTGAAGTCTAACGTCGAATTTTTCGGAAAAAAAGTAGCATGTTCTGTATTAGATATTTAAAAAAAAAAAGGTTTTTATGAGCATATGCTATACAGAATCTTATATTAATAGCATCTTGGCATTTTACATTCCCAAGGCAGTCTCAGAAACCACGCGAGGGCTGCAAATCTGGTTTGTAAGTACTGTAATTTTTATCAGGACCAGATTTGATCAAGTCCAAATTTTATTTTATTTTATTTTTTTAAATAAAATGCTGAATCCATTTTAAGCCTTTATGCATCTCTGTAAGAACAGCCAGTCATAGAGAGTCAGACTCAGACTGCAGGATATAAAGTTATTGCGTGAATACAGATATAAGTCAAAATAATTCATGCGTTAATGGGCTGGAAGAAGGACTAACTTTTACTGACACTTCTTTAAACTCCTGTAGTAACATTTGACGAATTGCTTCCAAAGTGAGCTCGCTGGGGCTTCATGCTTACCTCTTAGCAGCCTTCAGGATAACGTTGTCAGGTTGTCACTTTTATTGCTGCACGGTTTAGATTTATGTTTTGGCCATCAAAGTTGCCAAAAGAAGATGATTTTATGTACAAGAGCGTTCTGTAGATTCAGCTTTCTTTGTTCAGCAGTTTCCTCCGTGCACTCCAATAGCCTTAGTTTCCTAAGAATTACAATTTTTGTTACCAGACATTTGTATTTCCCACGGACCAGAGAGAAGAAAGTTGGTCAGGGAAAAGATTGTCGGCAGCCCCGGGAACATTCCTGCAACATGCTAGTGTTAGACGCTTTGATAATTCCTTTCTTATGTTAGGAGAAAACCACATTTTAAATGCCTTTGCTTTAAAAACTTGTGTTTTGATTGTAGAAATAAGTAATTTTAACCTTTTAAAAGCAAGATTTTATGCCGCTCTGGTGAGCTTTAGTTCTAGTTTCCAGTTGTGTGGCCACACACGTGCACGGTGCCTGGTTTGGGGTGCGATTCGCCCCCCCCTCCACCCCCCTTCCCCCTCCATTGATACAAACTTTTCGGTATGTGGGTTAGAACATTAGTCAAGTTGAACTTAATGCATACAAATATTACTGAACAAAAATATGTGCTTCTTGCATTTATTTTAGGTTATATGCTAGTTTTACATTATCCCAGCTGGGTATTAAACGGAGCTACAGAACTGGCAATATGTTGGGGAAAACCAGATGTGTACTCGAAGAAAACAATAGTTTCGGGTCCAGAGCTTTCATTGAAGCCTGCTGCAAATTCACACTCCATATTCCTCTCCCTTTTCTCACAAAAAAAAAAAAAAAAAATAAAATTGAGAGTTGTTCAAAAATGCTTTTTTAAAAAATCCAAGTGATGATCGGAAAGTTTTAACATGTATGCAAATGCTATCTGGATATGGCTTCAGAAAGTGAAGACCTTTGGCTGGCCTGGAGGCTCAGCTGGTAGCAAAATACATCGCCGTATGGGAGACCCTGATTTAAGTTCAACCACAGGCCATTAGTGTCTGGAAGCTCCTCATAGGTGAAACGTTGAGCTTTACAGCAAAGCAGTAGAGGGTTCCGAGACAGTGTTACTGAGGGGCGGTTCCTGTAATTACATCCCAAAGTAATTGTCTGCCATGGATTTCACTGGAGTGGGAAAGGAACACAAATGGTAAACAAATGGGCAAATAAATGACAGCGCACGCAGATAAGTGCACAAAACCTTGGAGAACCACCGAGAGCGGTGCTCTTGGAGGGTGAAATCGCCCTGACAATAGACATATGGTTGAAGTTCGATTCACAGGGGAGAACAGGCACTCAGCCACTGTGCCAATTGTTTTCCTCCCCCCCAAAAAAGAGATTTTACTGATTTATAGCAGAACAGGGTGTATGTGTTACCTAATGTGTTTAGAATGACTTGATACCGTTTTCTAAGCACCGCAGGAAGTGAAGTGGATAAACAATCACTTCTTATTCTTCTGTGTTCAAAACTGAAAGAGCAGAGTTTTGGTTATCATCTGCAATACTAGTTTCTCTGAAAATGCTTTCCCATGGAAGCAAACTTGTAGAACTTCCTGCCATAGGCTAATGCACGCAAGCAAAAAAAATAGATTTTTGAAAATCACTACCAGAAAAATGATTTGACCTGTGTTCTCAATGTGGCATGTAACTAGCGATTCACATTTTTAAGAACTTGTATAATTCTTAAATGCCAGGTCACTGGCTCCAACTTAAGAAAAATAATTAAAGTAGGAAATTAATTTGGTAACCAGGAATTCATTTGCAAAATCGGGACAGTATCATCTGCAGTACCATAACATGTAGTGCACGACTTAGTCAAACAAAGTGACGCTCTGTTAGGATTCATTTTCATTTTATGACTTTAAATTAGAAAAAGCATGTTTGCATCATTGCAAAGGGAAAGAAGTACCCGTTCCCAAGCTCTTCTCCAGGGTATTAGAAACATTTGTCCGCTTCGTTCATTGACGGAGGGGAACGCGCCTGTGGAGTCTGGGTACTGAGCGGGCTCCCGATGGAGGAGCTGGGTAGAAACGATACGGCTTCAGGTGGAGAGAAGCATATATAACTGATGTCTTATCTCGGAACTGTGATGGAAGTCAGAGGGTGGTGATTTGTGTTAGTCTAACGTTATTAAATTTGTCAAAAAGAGGATAGTTTTAAAAATGACAGCGGATATATGTAAGAGTATCCAATTTAATGAAAGAAATCAATCATTATTCCTAATTGCATTTGTTTGAGAACTATTGTCTGAAAATGTTTTTGACACGAAACATAAGATTTTCTGAGTTGGAACATGATATATGGCTTATAATATACATTACATCTGCTTTCAGTTTTGGTCATCGTTGGAACACACCGAGCGGTTTACAGCGACACTATCTTTTTCCGTGCGAATAATTTAAATGGAGTAGATAAAGTTGCTATTATTTTGGATTCTTTTTACATGAACTTTACTAGTAGATAAAAGCCAAGATTAGAGATACAGTTGGGTGTTTTAATTCTCGTCCTACAGATATCCTGTAATCTTTTATACGGGTATTTTGAGAAGTCAGGTGTTCTTGCCATACGTTTTTCATTCTAAAACCCAGCCATTTCATATGTTTATTTCTGTATTAAATTCTGGAGTACCTCTTCCCTTACAAATGCATATACCCTACTATAATACGAATTGTACTCCTTGGGTTTGTGTTTCTTCCAGCTGTCTGTCGCTCCTGTCTGTTTCGAGATTTGGGTGGAAAAGCAAAACCAAAGACAGCCGACACTTTCACTTTCTGGATTCCTGTCCTATCTGTGCAAACCAGAGAGCATCTTCCCTTTGGGCTTGGCGTTGTTAAAGGGAAAACCCCAGCTGTTTAAACCTTTGCTCTTTACTTTCTGTCCAGTTTACACTTTTTCTCGTCCTCCTTGGGAATTTTTCTTGAACTATGTCTACAGTGTTATTTTTTGTGCAAGTTTCTGTAAGGAACTTATTAACATAATTCAGGTGATTCTCAGGAGCGCTGCTTTCTTATTTAAGTATTCTTTAATTGACAAGTACTGGCTTATAACTTTCTTCAACTGCTGATTTATCGTTCAGGCACAGCTAGTTAACTCCTCACTGTGGTGGTTCTACCATTTTTCTTCTGCTTTTCTTTCGGGGCCATTATGTACTTCTGATAGTAATGGATATAAATTGAGCTGATTACATCATTTCATAATTAAAGCGCAGGAGGTAGTGTATTAATTTTCTTTTCCTTAGGACTTTTCCTGACCACTGCAACACTAGAACTTTTCTGTTCCTCTGTGTATAAAGGGCTCATGCCGTTGTCGCATGTGCTTTTTTTTCCCATCCGTATTTCTCCAACTTAATAGGATCCTGCCGTGTACAGTAGGAACAGTGTTTTGTTGCCCTAGCAACAAGAGCCAAACTTTCAGATGTTATTTTGCTAGTATTTTATAAAAAAAAAATCAAAAAATCACTGCCAGGTATGATGTAAACATTTGCAGTTCCCCCCAAATGTCTTTTCTTTCTGGAATCAAAGTAAAATCACCATTCCGAGGGGCAACTGATAAATTGTTTTAGACATTTTTAAGCAAAATAACAGATGTGGGTGATTCTGGTAGATCCTCGGTGATCTGGTCTTATTATTTTTAAGTGGCATATTTACTACTAGCCTCATCGGAGGAGATGTACCCTCTCATCAGCACTAAGAGACCCAATTCTTGTTTTAAGTTATTTATGAAAGGATTGAATGCTATTTCTGCTGAAATTGCCTGAAGACTTTAGCAGAATTTCACAGTGAATGCTGAAAGTACTTCTGCATTTATCTTGACCTTTTGTTTTAAGTATAACTAATCCCACCAGGAATTTGAGACTGCAGGATGGGGACCAGCACGGTGACATTTAAAGCCGTGTTTACGCTTATTAGACTAGCAGGGACTTGTCACATAAAACCGTAAAGGAAGCCAGTCCTTAAGGACTGAGTTATCCTCTCCCTCTTGGCTGGGTTATGTCACAACAAAAAATTTCCCACCAGCCAGATGCTGTGTGAGTCACCATTTATTATTCACTTGACTAACCTTTATCAGTGCTGGTCGGTCGGAGGGAGTCTGGGTCACTCTGGTATGACTTGTTTCTTGAGCTTTCGCACTCGGCAGCTACAGCTTAGTAAGATTTCTTTGACACGGTAGTATTTTTCTCTGAACTATGCAGCCATTTCTTAATAGCACTCAGTTGTACGTTGAATAAAACCCAAAAATAACATTCTGTTGGAAAAAAAACAGTTAAGCCAAAGGCTTCGTTAGTATTGCTCAAAATAGTGAATTATCGTAGAAAGATTTAATTGTCTGCTCTTGAAAAACCTTTCTTCTGGAAGTAGCTCCATCAGTTTTATTGTACTTATTGCTAGCAGTAAGCTGTTCCATCACAAAATGTTGCAACTGCCTAGATTTGAATAATCTTTACCGTTCTTAGATTGAATTAACTCAAAAGATTTTGCAAGCTGTAACAGAATGTCGATGGCTGAGCTGAGCTGAAATGCTTAGTTATATATTTCAGTCTTTTCTTCTTTCTTGCCAAAGGGGGATTGGGGTGTGCGAAATAATTTTTGCAGGGTTGATTACGTGGCAGTCACATCTCCATATGTGTGCATGTAGCTCGTATGACGTCAAACGTTGGTTCACCGGAAAAGCGATACAGAAAAGAGATGGATTAACCAGAACCTTACCTTCAGAGAACGTGGGCACAAAATGCCGAACTGCCTCATTTAGGGAACTGTGGATCAAACTAGCTTTGGCGTTAACAGCCGAAATTAAACTTTAGGTCACGGGTTGGGGGGGGCAACATCTGAGAAGAGCTGTCATTGACCACAGGGTTGTTTTGAGAAGGTTCCCTCGGTCAGTGATTTACTAAGAGCATCTTCATACAAAAGATGAGTCAGACGTATGATACAGATTTCCTTACAAGCCTCGTACTTCCAAATCGCATCTTTAATTTGTTACAGTGAATTTCGATGAGGTAACTCTTCTTTCTGTAACCAAGTAATTTTTACTGAAATTACATCTGCAGCTGAACTGCCAATTAATTATAATTAAGTTTTGCACATGGGCTCATTTCAAGTGTATTTTCAGTGAAAGTCTGTGGGTTTTTTGGGTGTATTTTACATCATTTTATAGGACCTGAGCCCATCTCTACTTTAAGTCAAAGGAAGGACGCCACTTGGCTTCCATGGGATGTGACCCCAAAACATCTTGAGACAATACCTCTTTGCTTTGCCATCCGTTGGTGCTGGCAGATACATTTCTGTCTGTCTCCCTGTGATACTGACTCAAAATAAAATACTGCTGATGGAAACGGGGACTACTCACATCTAGGATTTCATATAATCTCATTGTATTTAGATCACATGGTACAAAGCTTGATTTAGGCTTTTATTTCTTAGTAATTAACTCCACATCTCTTTCAGCCAGCGTTAACAGTTCACAGATAAACTTTTAATTACACTGATTACCCTTTTGTGTTCAACACCAACCGCGTCTCGAAGGAGCTGTGAGCCTGTTGAGGGACCCCCAGCTTGCCGTGGGGGCGTCGACCCGCTGAGAGCGTGGGATACTTCTAACAACTGCACCTTTGTCTTTAGGTGTTCACTTCAATTTAGGCTGGATGCACGTAACCTGGAGACAGATCGTGAGCCTCGTGGGTTTTCTGTGCATCAGGTGTTTTTAAATCATGTATACAGGGGAAAAAAAAGGGCCACATTGCTTACTCCAGTTGGAAGGTGCTTAGGAAAGGGTCAGAGGGACAGTGATGGTATGAGCAGGTGTTTCTTTAAAAAAAGTCAACACGAACTGTGTTAATTTGGTCTTTTTCTGCCCCTTATGTTTCTCCAGTTTATTTACCAAATGAGACGTGAACACTTTCTGAAGAGCTCAGAATATTTATTTGTAAATTTATTTAAAAAAAAAAAAAAAAGCTTGTAGAGGGAATGTTAATAAAGATCATGAACCTCTGCCATGCTTTCCCTTCCAAAACTTCACGCAGTTCTGTACATCTCAGTTTTCTTTGCTCAGGGCTCATTACAACATTTGACTGACGGCGGCTGCTCTCCATAAAACCGTAGTCCTGGCAAGTCTCGGTGGCTTTACTGAACGGAGTCAGTCTTCAGAGGCAGAGCCTTGCTCCTGGGGCTCGCTGAGCCTTGCTTTGCTTGGGGATCACCGAAACGGAGATGTAGGAAGCAAGGTGGAGTGTTATGAACGGGCTTTTGAAGATGCAGATGGTTTAAATACACTAAGCCACAATTTGCTGTCACTTATCAAGCTCAGTCCAACCGCGGTAGCCGGAAAGATGGACATTTTTGTGAAGTTTGTTTAAGTAACCACAATAGCCGTAGTTTGTGTTCATGCCTTTCTCCAAGTTTTGTACGGGCGCGTTAAGGGAATCTCAGAGTAGACATTACTGAGTAGATCTGTGCTGTGGTGTATACTCAAAGTAAAAGCAGATGAGATGGTTTATTATTTGTTATGCAAAGAAATAATGCCGCTGATAAAAATGTACTCTGGAATTATTCTTTTCCTTTTTCCACACTTGGTAGAGCTGCAATCAGTTTCACTTTTCATGCCTTTTAGTTCGGGGAATTTAAAGGAGGTGCTCTCAGTTATATGACTCTGTAGGGGTGTTAGTTAATGAAGTTTTGACAGATTTAAGGTCACATTTTGCACGGTTCAATTCAGCACACTTAGAAATACACAGCAGGGAGAGTTCCTCTCTCTGCGAACTGCTAAATATTAGACTTTTATATATGCTGAATTTATTTTTGTATTGGCACATTTTATGTAGGAAATAAATAGCAAATTTAGGTACAGGTTGTTGCTGGAGTAAGGAATGACTCTAAGTAAAGCTTTATGGACTAAATCTTAACTTCAGAATGATAAGCTAATCTTTAAGAGCAGTGGATCCTTTTTATACTGTTTCCGGTTACCTTACATCAAACGTACTTCTATTTTCAAAGAAACATATTGGGATGTTAATGGGAATATATTACCTTAATGTTACAAGGCTCTTTGAGTGTTATTTTCTGCAGACCCCTTATCTTACAACACTGCAATATTTGAGGACAGGTGAGTGGAGAAATTTGATTTTGAGTGATGGAAACTGCCAGGAGGATGCGTGATTTGGGGACTCTGACTTTGGTAGGTGCTAATTAGCACTGGGTCTCTCAGAACCCCTGGGGTTTTTTCCCTTTTCTTCTCTGCACAGCCCAGTCCGTACCCGGTATCTTGCTTAAGTGGAAAAGGGACATCGTAGCCGAATCTTTTGTTTGGCATCGGCTGTCTGGGCACGGCCATTATGAGGAGTGAGGTTTTAATTCAATAAATATGCCCTGTTTAGAGGAAGTGTTTAGAAGGTAATTAGTAAAGAATGAGTATGTGTTAGTATACTTAATGTGAATCAGTGTTGCGTTATTAAAAATGGGCTTGTTTTTGTGAGCTTGATTGGCAGTATACTTATTTGCTTTATATTTCCAACGTGCTGTTCCCATCGTTTGAAAATGTAGCCCTATAGCAAATGATTGAAACGACTGTTAAATTTATTCAAAAGAATTTAGTTGATATATTACAAAAAGTAATTTTAAGCCTTCCAATTTGTATTTTCTGGTGTTTTCCCACAAATATCTTTGAGTAATGCTATTCAGTATTTTAATCAAAGATATGAAAGAAAATGAATAATTAGTGATACGTAAATGGCAGTGTAATTAAATGCCAAGTAAAGAAAGTTAACAGGTCATTTTTACACTCTGACCTAGATTACTAGATATGATTGACGCAGCCTGCCTTTTAATAAAGCTAGATGCAAAGTAATGTATTCTTCTAAGAACAAATATTCCAGAATTATTTTTTTTATACTGGTGAACGTTCGGTGGCCTGCCTGGCAGGATGAGATACAGTCTTTCACCTCCCAAAGCTTTTCCTGCAGGGAGCAATGAGAAGACGTAGAAGACGGGGCAGTGTGGTAGATGTCCCATGCTGTTCTGTCCATTGTATTATTTAAAATAAAGATGGGATGGCCTCTAAACGGGATGTTATACTTCAACAAGCAGCTGTAGTTTTCGTGGAAATTGCTTTGTGTGAGGGTCTTTAATTTATGCCGTGTTTAAGACAAACTAGACAATGATCAGCCCTTTGTAACAGTAACCTATTAAAAACCTGTGAATTTCTGGAAGCTCTCTGGTGGCTGGATATGAAACGCATTACTAGAGTACACATTACGCCTAGAGGTTTTTTTTCTCTTGTGGTGATGCCGGTAATAATGCAATGATAATCAGAACAAGTTCAGCTTGAAAATTAAGCCGTTAATATATGTAATTATGTTGGGAAAAAAAATGTGAATAGTATATATTTTGGCTTTTTCCTGTACTTTAGTGTGATTTTAGTAGTTTGAAGTTGGACATACAGCAGCCATCAAAGTGCATCTTACAAAGAGGAGAGGCCTCGTATTTTGGAGCCTTCTGCTTAAAAAAGGGTTGCCAATAAATGATCTAAAGGACGGGTTACATCTTCCATGTGCTTACTCATACCCCTGTGTGCTTCTCCTCGCTAGTTACTGAGAGAGAAAAGCTGCAGATATTCCCTGTGAGCTCTCTGTCTTCCTTATCTTTTTGGAAGAGGAACTTCCAGTCTTTTATTGCTGTTATTATTTTGAAAAGTTTGGAAGATAAAACTTAGCCCTTAAAACTGTCTTGTAATTCTATCAAAATACTTATTGTTTAATTTTAAGTACAGCGTAGAAAGTATGCAGCAATATGTAGTGGTCCTTGGTCCATTTTGTTAGCTGTGTATTTGTTCTGGCGGAATGTAGATTTATTTCTCCGGAAAGATAACACATCATCGGGCTATGTGCATTCTTACTTCATATACATATGGGATAGATAAACACAGTGCAAGGGTTACGGTGGTTTTCAATGAATGCTGCTTGACCTTAGCATGAAGAGGACTCCTTCTTTGAGAACAGTTGGGTCACTCTGTCCTTTGCTGCCACTCCTTTTTGTCACGTTAATACTTTCATTTTCTTGGAACTGGACTGTAAAATCACCAAAAGAACTTTGTATCAGCCACTGTTGGGCACAAGCGTTTCAGTACACTTGACCTTGGTTAAATTGAACCGGTGGCTGAAAGAGGAAAGAGTATAAAGTAGGTCGTGTATTGACTTTCCTTTCCTTTAGTATCTTCCGTACTGGACTTGTTTCCTAGTGTTGGGTCTTGCTCTGCTTCATCAAGTGAAATTGGGAACTACAACAGACAATCTTATAGAAGAAAATCTTGGCTTTCTTTGTACAGCTCCATTCCTTCGGTATTCTGCATTGCCTGTTCCAGATTCCTTAGTAAATGCCAAGGTGATGAAGACCTGGATTAGTCTAGTCCTCTGGTGTTTTCAAGGAATTCATTAATTTCTCATGCTAAAAAGTTTTGAGTTCTGCACCTAAACTAGAGTCTAGTTGCCCCAGTGAACTCATCTGTAAGCATGTAAATAAATGTTTTATTGGCACTAAATACAGTGGATGTTTTTAGTTTTAAGGCTCCGTGAAGAAAACTTTAAGACTGAAAAGAGTCAGCTAGCAGGAATTACCTTATTTAAGTGACCGTGTTTATCAGCAAAGCTTCTTATCATTTGAAGGAGCTGTGTTTGCTGTTTGAAGGTATTCATGTGGTTTTGCCAGCAATGATGAATGGCAGTGTAGGAGGATGATAGGCAGGTATTGTCTTACTAGGAACCATCTAAACTCGTACCATCCTTACACTTTTGGGCCCAAACTGTCCTTTTGGGTTTTTATCAATGTTTTAGCTAGGGCATGTCTCTGAGAGCTTTCCTTTTTCCTACGCACAACTCATTTCTTTCGTGCCACATTTGCTGAAATGGTTGCTTGCTGGTTATAAGTGTTACAGGATTTTCAGATGTGAGCCTTCTATAAACAACCACTCTTTCGGTGATTCAAAACCTCGTTTTTTTTAAAGAAACGTCATCTTTTATTGCATTCCTGCAGTAGAAATGGGAAGAAATGATGGAAAAAAGACACAAAATCCCAATGTGTCTTGGTTTTGAGCTTTTTATAGGTAGGCAAACATATGTGCTTGCCTAGATTAATAAAAAAGCTCACAACAACAGTAGCACAAATGTGTTTTAGAAGGCTCAATCTGGCAAGGGCCAGACTGAGGAATGGGTTTTTTTGGTAAATAAACTTTAGCTATCCCAAAACAGTTACCTATTTTTGAAGACTGGGGTCTAGAGAAAAGTTTTAAGTTATGTTCTTCTAGAAGAATAATTCTCAGTGATAAGTAAAATCAGCAGAGGATGTGATATGAATTGAATCGTGGTTGGAAAGTATGCTTGAATAATTTTGGAAGAAACTGAAGGAAAACCTATTACATTTTAATCTTTTTTAAAAAATTTTATTTCCTGCCCTGGCAGTTGAACGTTAAATGGGAACTATTAGTTATGGGCTAAAATAGTCTTTAAATGGAAAGGAAGGGAGCAGAGAAAGTAGCTGGTTTTCATTATTAATACTAATTTTATTATTACATTTTATATGACAAGCATCTTGCTGAAGAAGAGAGAAAAAACAGAAATCCAGGACCTTCAGGCTCAATAGCTTGCATGTCCCAAATCATGAAGACTTTGAAGAGAGAATGATAGAGGAAAAAAGGTGGAGAGAGGAGGGAAAAAAGACAAACCGAAGAGAAAGGCAGAGATTTGGGTCAG
This sequence comes from Rissa tridactyla, assembly GCF_028500815.1. Taxonomy (NCBI): domain Eukaryota; kingdom Metazoa; phylum Chordata; class Aves; order Charadriiformes; family Laridae; genus Rissa; species Rissa tridactyla. The sequence continues at coordinate 92,398,289 of NC_071469.1, forward strand.
TGGGGTACCACTGCGAGGGGCTGTGCTTCTGCTACGCTTCTAATGGGGAAGCCTGGGATTGTGTTAGTGATGCTGTAAGGAGGGATAGAGGATGTGCGTATGGGCACAATGTGCTTTGAGTTGGGTAGGAGGGAGCTGCCTGTCCCTCAGCTCATTTTATCAAATCTGTCAGCTCTTGTATCTCATTGAAAGCCTGTAGAGCTTTCGGGAAAACATAAACGTTAGGTCAGAGAGACTGTGGTTCTGTATTCACGAACAATGCCAAGAGTTCACACTTCATTTTAAAGATCCGAACAAAATACTTTTCCTTCTGGTATTTCTAGGACCATTTAAAATCGAAACTAATGGAAATGCATTTATATTTCTTTCTGAAGGTGTTAGGGAACACTTTCTTATTCTGAAAGGTGACGGGAATAGTGAAAGAAGGGGCTCTTTCATGCTTGCTTTTTAATTTAGGCAAGTTGCCTTCGCCAGGGTCACCGTGCAATGTGGCAGTCTTTGAGGCAACAAGGTTTGGGACACGAAGGCTTGCAGAGGTCGGGCTCGGTCACAAAATGTGCTTGAGAGCACTGGTAGCTTTGAAGCATGCTCAAAAACATACATCCTCAAACCTATCCTCAAACAGCTTACAGACATTTCCTAAAGTATTCTGTTTTTTCTTGATAAATATACTTCACTAGGTTTTCTATTTGGGGAAAAGCCTGTGTCCGTGGTTGTAGCTGCAAGCTAAAAGGACAGAAGAATTTAGCGAGCTGCTGTGTTCCAGCTGTGCGATTGCTTATTCTTGCAGTGGAAATAATTGTGCAATGTAAAGCGCGCGCTCTGGCTCCCCGAGAGCTAAAGATCTTGTCACTGTCAAGGCAATTTTTTACCGCTGACAGCAAGCAATAATAGATGACCAAACGCACTTTTTCTAAATACTTCACCGAATTGTTTAAGAAAAACGATTTTTTGGTCTGCTTGTTAATTTTAAAGGCACTCTTTAGGACCATTTTCAGCCGTGACTCGAACTCTCACTAGCCTGAGAGATAGCTCGAGCGACGTTCCATGCCAGGTGCTTCCGTGCGTTTGTGCCTAAGGCAAGGGTGACTTCAAGCTTCTTGTTCCGTGTGTGTGTTTAGAGCATGAGTTAATCAGTTCTGTTAGAAGTGAAGTTTATTATTTTTCAGTTTAATCATATTCTGTGACCTGGTTTGGACCCGTAAGGCAGGGTGTTAGAGAAGCCCAGTGGAATTGGGAAGAGAAGTTCATTTTCAGGGTGGATTGTTTATTTTTTTTGGTACAATTCCTTTATTTTAAGGTCAAGGGCAGGTAAGAATTACAAAGTTAAAGTGTTGGTTTGGAAGTCGTGAGCAGCCAAAGAAAATCCCTATACCTGCACCTGCCCCGTTTGCAATGGACTCTGCTACCCAGCTCCGCCACGAATCCCGTGTTACTTAAAGCTGTTGGTCCCTTCATGTTTGTAATTTTCGCAGCCTTGCTATAGTTTCATATAAAACTTCTGACGCATAAGAACAAAACAAAACTATTAGGCGAGGCTGATTGAAGTTATAGGGCTGAAGTTAAATCCTGTTTTTATCTGGAGAAGCATGGTCATACTGATTTAGAGGGTCTGTTCAATCCAGTCTTTGGGCTCTGTCCTTCGTTATGTTTGTTCATGTTGCTCCGTCTTTCTGTCAACATGTGTTTTGACATAAGTTTCTCCCTTAGGACCTTTCTCCTCTATGTTAAAGGAAATGGGCATACCTGTTTTTATAAGGCACGGTGAATACTGTGGAAGGAAAAGGTTTTGCAAGTGCAAGCAGAATCTGAGGACCATAACCAAAGTTGCCAATCTATTTGCCGAAGTTGAGCTTTTCCTAAACAAAATACTTATCGATACTGCTGTTTTTGAGAAGTAGAAAGGGTGAAGTCAGTCATAGTTCTTCAGCATAACAAAGTTTTAGCATGTTTTTTAAGTTAAGACAGAAATTTAATAAATTTATTTTAATCTCCAGTAGAGAAAATGTAATTTATTGCTGTTTTTAATGTCGTTTCGGTTGGATACTCCTATCTGGAGACACTTGAGAGTCTCGACAAATTACGTTACCTTATGAATACAGTGTGGTTAGTTAAGTGATATCTTTAGTATGCTGCAGGTCATCGTGGTGTCGCGTGTGACAGAGGTGGTCAGACATAGGAAGTGGGATCAAGTGTTCCAGGCTGAGCCTCAGATTGCGTTGATCCTCTCTCTGGCTCAGCAGATGAAACACAAGGTACTGGGGCACGGAGACTACAGAAACAGCTGTATTTCCAAATCTCTGTTTAAAAAAAAAAAAAAAAAAAAAAAGAGGGTGGGGGGGTAAAGATGGCAATTCTCCCCTTCTGCTCTCATCCACTTGTATCTTCGTTGCCGAAGCTGGACCATAATTCAAACAGAAACCGCAGAGTAATAATTTTGTTTAGAGTGCTGTCTGTCAACAGGTATGAAAAAGAGTTTATTGCTCATTCCTTCGTTTAAAATTCAGTCAGGTTAATTCATATGGGATCTTTTCCCAGTTCTTGCTTTTATTCTCATTTGTTCGGTCACAGGTTATGCCACAGTAACAAGCTAGGCAGCATTTAAAGAAATCAAAGACAGGTATTTCTGTTAGCATGTGCTAGGTGGAGAAACATTAAGAAATCTTTTTCAGGATTTGATTGTTTTGCTTTTAGTTTTCCAAGTCCAGACTGATTTATTTATTTATTTATCTGTCCTTTCGGTGTTAGTAGTGTGTCTTCAGTAGTTGATTTGGTTATGTGAATCGAGCACTGAAAGCTCTTCAGAGTGTTTCAGTGCTGTGTTCTTCCCAGCGTATCCTACACTGCTCCGGCGCTGTTTCCTCCTTCAGTGTTTCCTAAAAGCAAGATCAAGTTTCTAAGTCTGATGTATTGTAGCTGTAGGGAAAAATACAAAGATGACAATTGCTGGAGATGTGCATGTATGATAAATATATCAGTGCGACATTCAATTTAGAGACAGTCACCTGGTTTGCAAAACCCAAGTAGTTTGGTGTAACACTGGTGGAAATGAGTCTGTCCTGCATGGCCATGCACCGTCCGCTAGTGAATGGTGCAGCCCGTACTCCTTGGGACCTGCACAAACAGGACATGACAAAGAAGAGAAAACTATACTAATTGTGACTTTTATAATGTTTGATATCGTATCTCTCCAATTTATCAATCTGTTTTTTCCAAACTATAGAACTGGAAACGGAGCACCGTGGATGTAGCTGTCGCTGCTGTAGTCTTGAACTGGGATTAGAACATGTTTAAATTTAACTGAGTTGGTTTTATTCTGGCTAGTTGGGGGATTGGAGCAGCAGCAATCAATCTGTGACCTTCTCAATGGAAATTCATAAATACCTGCGTTTGTCAGCCCCTCCTGACGATTTCATGTTGTCCATTTTACCTCTATGAAAACTAGCTGAGCTTCATCATTACATCCTATAAAAGTACTTCCTATTTCTTTGTGAATGAAGGCTTAATTACAAATCCAGCAGGAAGATGCAGTAGGAAAAGAACATAACCATTTGCGTGAAACCAAAAAGGAAAGTGTAATTCGACAGCAAAAAGTATTTTGTGCAAATATTGCTGGGGTGGGGTTTTTTTGCAGGAAGCGTGGTAAAGGTAGATCATCACTAGGAACCTAACAGGTTGGGTGTAAGATAACATATAACGGTTATTTGGTCTTCTCCAGAGCGTGTGCTGTAAAAGGGAGTTCTTTGGAAATGTGCCGGAAGGTGTGCAGTTGAGAACGCACCACGAAGCAGGGAAGCTGGTGCTGTTGAGAGTTTTAGGCTTCTTTGTCGTAAAGCAGTTTGTACGCGAGGATAATGGGCTTGTTCAGTTGCTTGCGGTCGTTCTGACGTTTGTAGTTCAGAAATAAATGAGACAAAATACATTTAAGACCTGCAGGTAATCAATAGGACAGACTGTGATGTGGATCCGAGAGTATGTATTGTATAGTTCCAGAATAAATACCGTAGGATGAAAGAATTTTGCTTACTTCTGTAAAAACAAGCTGTAGCATCCTTTTGCAGTTTGATGCTGACCGTGTCCCAGAACGCCCAAGATCCCTATAAACTCCTGACAACACCCCTGGAGGTCATTTAGGGAGGTCGCCTCTTTTTGCTTCCCACACTCCTTAGAGAAATTCTGGTCTACCCACTCCTTCACGGCCACCCACCCGCAGATCAGCTGAGAAATCATACTTTAAGAATATTATTTTTGTTCTTTGTTCTCTTTCCTTGCTTTGAAAGATGTCTTTCGTTCCCTGCGGTTTAAATACCGTAGTTTAAAAATACATCATTCATGGCATATAGAAATTAAAACTGAATTTGTATATTTTAGCTGAATTTAAAAAAATGAGACTGGGGGCTTATCACTGGTTACATACATGTGTTTTATTCTGATTTGTGTTTCAAGAAGTAGATTAAAATTAGTTTAATCACAAGAACGTTTTTAAGCGAGCACTTGTAGATGGATCAAGTGTTCTTTGTTTTTCGAAGTCTGTTAGGGCACCTGTAGTCTTCACCACTGAAAATGCAGATGTGTTTGGAGTAAGCATTAATTAGCAGTAATTCTTAAATCTACACCTTCATATACGATAGGAATATAAACATTACTGTAATAAAGTGTCACAAGTTGAATGCCTTTGGCTGTGAGAAGGAGTACCTTGGATCTGTGTTTGGTTTTGTAACAGTAAAAGCATTACTCAGTGATATTTTGTGTGCTATCGACATTACCACACTCTCAGTGTAACCTGCGCAGTGCATCCCATGTAGTCTTTGCGATGATCGTTAACAGAATTATGAATCTCCTGAGGCAGAATGCGGTGAGCATCTAGCGTGTGAATCTTTCCATATGGGTACCATCTCCTCTTGGAAACCCACACGGGTTAAAGCAACGGTTACCGATAGACAAGTTTTCTTGTGTTTCTCTTTAATGGTCTTCGGGTTTGCATCTGTTTTAAGTTAGGTGGTTCATAACGCACTTCGGATCGTGGTTGTTTACAAGCTGCTCTCCCCATTGCTTCCCCTGCAGGTGCTGCAGGGTGCTCAGCTGATAGCTGTTGCTTCTGCCGAGCCTGCCTCAGGGGGTGTTGATGGATCCCCGCTCCAGGGGAGTGATATCCAAGTCCAATATGTGCAGCTGACACCAGTGACAGACCACTCTGCGACTAATCAAGTATGTATATATATATATTTATTTTTTTTGCCATTTGAATGTACTTAACTTGATTGAAACGCCTGTCAGATGATCTATATATCTATCCACAAACACTGCAATCCCAATGAGTTTACGATCCTGTTTCCAAGCTCTTAAAAAAACCAAAACATCTATAGTAAGAAACATCATTTTGTTAAAGGTATCATTTTTGTTAAAGGTCTTTGACTATCCCTGCTTCCATGTTCTTGCCCAGTGCCTCTAGAGAATAGTTATTTTGGTCATCATTGTTTTTCTGCATCCTTGAAGGCTGAGAGCCATGTTGAAGGACAGGGCAAAACACTTGCTTGGAATCTATCCAAAAAGTATTTTTCAGACTGAGGTTTCTCTTAAAAATGTTATTCCCTTTCTGACAGCAGTTTTCCAGTTGTTTTGATCAACAGCCTGGATTTCCCGCAGGAGTCGCAATGTTAGCAATTGTAAGTGAACACTTGATCCTCTCAGTTACGGTGGAGGAATTTTTTTTTAATTTTTTTTTTTTTTGGTATCAGTTTGAACAGTCTTGTATCTGACTATAAAAAGTTTCTCATCAGCTTGAAGCTGTGACTGGTGACAACACGAGAATGCTGACTTAAAACAGTTGTCAGAATTTTTTCTGAAGATGGTTACACATTTAGACATTCTTCTGTGAACCCCACTTACTGTGCTGCTTTTCTAGAGAATGCCAAGTGGTTGCGAAAAATAAGCTGTTTCTTGCTAGCCAAAATATAATGGTATCTTTAGAAGCCAATATTAGACTGATACATACCGAGTCTCGTAGAGAATTCTGATCTGGCTACAAACATTTGGATACTGAGTCTCTTGAGGGAAGAAAAAGAAAATTGCATAAGAAATTAACGGAATCACGTCCAGACTTTGCGTGCACGAAACTCAAGTGCTTAATGCTTCTTCCATGGGCAAGGCAAGCTGCAGATCAGTTCGCTCTATGAAGTTAGAGCACATTCGTTATCCTGGTGGCAAGGAGGGCCTCAAACAAAACATGGAGCTGTGTCACATATAGCCGAAGTGCCGTCTGCGCTGGCTGGTGCAGGTGTGGAAGCCAGAGCTCTAAACTCTCTTAGTTGTCCCAGGCCACGCTGGCTCCCCACCTGGATGCTACAAAGTGCTTTTCAGAAAAATTATGCTCCCTGCCAAAAAGGATCGGCCTGGCACGTCAGTGTGCTGCGCTCTAAGAGTTCATTCTAGTTTCCTGTGCGCTGATCTTCCTGCGTGGATGAGCCCTTAATAGGTGTTTTTCCCTCTTTGCTAGATTTGTCTCTGCACTGGCCTGTTTTATTCCTAGTCACTTGTAATAGTGCACTCGACAGTAAGCGTTGCTGCGGGGATCGTGCCTTATGTTGTATAAATCCTCAAGTACTGCTGGTCCCATCCAATTAATAAAGCACATACGCGTCAGGTAGTGAGAAGTGTCTCTCGTGCTGCTGTCTTCACTCCAGGCCTGGGAAATTCTCAAATTTACCTCCCACGGACTTTCTCCTGGGTCTGTTCCTCGTGCCTGTCCTCCCTTCTCAGCTGCCACCTCTGACGGGCAGGAGGTTACGGGGCGCAATTATAAACCTCGGCATCCGTCGACCACACGACGGGCAGCCACCAGAGGGGTTACTTTTCTCTTCAGGGACACTTTGCACCGTGTTAGGTTTTAATATTGTGGTTAACCGCAGAGATTTATACAAAGCCTGAAGAGAAGCAGAAAGGGAATGTGAAATAAGAAGAGTATGAAAGGAAAACCAGACAAGACTAAAAATAAGTTTGGCATAAATATTTCCTCAGTTTACACAAACTAAAAACTACGGATCTTTAATGAATTGGAGAAACCAACTTGGTATTTGCCTTACTCTGAGTTATATGGATGGCCCAGTAGCTTTTTTGGCTAAAATTACGGAATAGCTCTACTCATCTTGGATCTCTTATCTGAAGGGAAAAGTCTTATCTGAAGGGAAGACCCTGTCGGTGAGGCCGCAGTGACGCTTTTTTCTGTTTTCATATGGTTCTTTGCCGAGGGTTCCGAGATGTTCTCAATGATTTTGAATCTATTTATCAATCAAAGCTTATAAAAGTGGAGTTTGTTATCGGCCTGGTTTCAAATTCCGTGTTTGAAACGCCACAACTGTGAATTTATTTAATGTCTGAAAACAAGACACCTGTTTTCTTACCTTTTTTCTTGAAAACCATGCCTTTGGAGGCAATTGCACACGCGGAGCTGAAGGTAGGAGTGGGGCTGTTTGAAATGAATCCCCTCTGTGACTTCAGCTGAAGCAGACAGCAATACGCACTTCAACCTAGTATTTTCAGTGTATTTCTGCATGATTTTGTATTTGCAAATTAGCTGTAGACAGAAGTATTAATAGCTCAGATTCCGACAGTTTTGTAGCGATCCCGAACCATGCTTACAAACGCAAACTATTAATATATGTGCAGTGTTTCGCTGGCGTAAAATTGCAAACGCACGTATGGAGGGAGCCGTAGTTTGGAATCAGATGCGTTGTGAGGATTTTGGTTTCATTGGCTTGTTTTCAGGTCTCGACAGCATTCTTAGTTATAGCAGCTTGCAAAATTTAGAAATACAGGATGTGATGGTGGCGAAGAATATTTGGATTATTTCTGAGCTCAAATTCATACGCTGGTGGTAAAGTTTATTAGATTTGGAAAAAAAACATATTTCCAAATCTAAAGCGTGCTTCTCATCCCTTTGAACAGTCTCCTACTCCTGGTCTAAATGTTGGATAAATATTCAGTATTGCTGTTGTCGCCATTATTTGATAATTATATTACTTCAACAGTTTTCCGCTAATGGGAAAGAAAACTTCATGGTCACTTGAAAACTCAGCTGCTATCAAAATTAGCAATCTGGTAGAATTATTCACCACTTTGGCATTAATTTATTGAACATTTATGTACACACCAAATTACCTATAAAGTTGAACGGGCAAACAAAAAATCTTGTGGCTGTGTGCAATTACTGGCAGCAAGGCAGAGAGATGAAAAGAAACACTTTGACAACAAAACCTTAATTTGGGAGCAGTGCTTTATATTTTGAATAAACGAAGTTGTGACTGTGTAGTAAAACCTAAAGGATTGGAAATGCAGTTGAGTTCCCACCCTTGTGTCTTTGTGTATCGTCTTGCAGATGCTAGGCTGGGAGCGCAAAGCAGGGCTTCAACTAAGATTTTTCCGTAACAGAAGTACTGCCACAGAAATAATTCTGTATCCAGGGCGTTACATAAAGCATCTATTAGATGAATTTATGGAGGGAAAATCCATCAGGGGCAGATCTCTGGAATCTGTGGGAGTACACAGGAAAATATCATTAAATGCTTGCCCTTTTCTTGTAGTTTATCTATGCTTGTGATACTGGCTGCTATCAGGGGAAGGCTTATTGGGTGTGATGGACTTTATCCAGGCCAATACAGCTGTTCTTAAATGCTATTTATCTTATAGCTCTGAAGATGGAGTTTGCTTCATAATCTAGTTTTCCTTACTCCAACTAACTTGGCTAAAAAGTGTTCTATGGGATTATCCTTTCACAGCATTGTCAGACTACTGGTAGGCAGTAACTTAATTTTTAAGGAGACTTCCTTTGAAAGCTTAAGTCAATTGTGTTTAAATTCTTTCACGGAGGACTTGTTTTGCCTGGAAAGTGAGTAGAATCAGGCCCGTAGGAAGAATTCTATTTGAGAAAAAATTCACTATAGCAGCGCTATTCTCATTTTACACAAAATAGAGAAAGACTGCAGTGGGTAAAGTCAGCAGTTTTAGACTGTATCCTGCACCAGCTGGGGAAATTCCAAGCACAGGGCAACCAGGTAATTTTACTCTCCTTACCTACAATAGTTCTGTCACTCTGGGACTTTCCTACTGTCTTTCCTGTGATCATCCTTGGTGGACTTTCCTTCTGTAGCGCTGTTCAGCTCTGTACCCCTGAGCTGTCGTGCTGGGACAAGTCCTTCCACAGCTTTGGCACATGTTGTGCCAGACACGGGTTTTATTTTGTTTCTTTTTAGAGCTGGTTCTTTCTTGAGAAGAGAGAGGGAATAATTGTTTTCTGTTTTCTCTCTTCGTGCCACTCATGACTTTGTAGATCCTTATCGTGATTTCATTATTTCAGCCTTCTCTTTCCAGCCTGAAGGGCATTAGTCTACTTAGTCTTCCTATGGACTCTTTATGTTATTTTTGGAGCCTTTGTAAGTGTATTCCTGTTTCAACTCTGTCACAGAGCTGATATCCGTGCAGGCTTTGCACTGGTCTATACAGGAACTTTATATTAGTGTATGTTCGCGTTCCCTTGGCTACACCAACGGGAAGCACTTCTGTATCGATTTACTGATTTCATCTTTCCTTTCGCAGGGCACTGATACCCTTCAATCAGCAATCCAGCCAGAAATGCAGATAGAACACGGAGCAATCCAAATTCAATAAGAGAATTGTGAAAAGCTGCGTCAACCGAGATGTCAGTGAACCGCGGTCAGAAGTGCAGTGCTGTAGGCTTCGTGCAACCACAGGAGAATGGAAATGCCTGTTAGACTAATGGTCACACCTCGAACATCTCCTGCGAATAGCGGAGTTCTGGTGATCTGGTTGTCCTCACCTGGAATAAATCAGACCCCTTGATTTAAATTGGAGCTACATCGATTGAGGATCTGGCCTTCAGAAGAAATAAATGGCCTGCCCTTAGGTACACTTAGGGAGGAAAAAAAAGTCTTTCAGAGAGACGGAAAGAAATCCAATGAATCAAAACCGTGAGACTAAATTAATGCTTCATCCTGTTCATTTCTTCTGTGAAACACGCCATTTGAATGTCTGCAGATACCTTAGGAAGTGTATTGCTGCTTTGCAATACTTGCTTTACCACAGATAGAAGATCAAGAGCTCAAATATTTTTCACTGTTTAAACAGCTTTTTTTTATTTGCTATGGTGTTTATAACAAAATGGAAAATATTTAAAAAAAAAGAAAAATCCCATAACTGCAAGTATTAGACTTTTGCTGGTGTTTTCTGTTCAGTGTAATGAAAAATGTATTTGCAGAAGACTAACAATTTTGTTTGTACTGTTGCTTAACTACTTTTCTAGGGAAAAAATGCTTTTAAATGCTGTAATTATGCATTTCTAATGAAAAATAAATGTGTATTTATGAATAGTGCAGCTCTAAGTTGCTCTCTGCCTTAGGGATGAATACGGCTTGGCTGGACTGTGCTGTAAGAGTGTAGTTCCGGAGTATTTGAAGACAGACGCTATCTGGCAAGCTCTGCTGTCACACTGAGAAGTAAGATTAAGTTTATAAGGAAGATAACAATCTTAGATCATGTTATTATCTAAATTTCCAGTGCAAGAAAAATGTGATAGTTAAGCTTTTGAGTCTGCAAATCCTATTTTATACAATGAATTTATGAAATCATTTTTTAAAAATGTGAGCGTTTCTTCTGAGCTCTCTCCCGTTTAGTTCCTCCTGCCTCCTTTGTCCAGCTGTTTGTGGCAACACCTCCGCTTGGGATTCATCCGTACGAAGCTGGGCTGCAAAAGTCTGATACTTACCTTGTTATCCAGCCTGCCCCAGCAAGGTGAAATCCTCCTCCACTGAAACTTAAAGGAAACTTGATACCGATTTCAAGAAAGCTACGTTTTCACACTTGCTAAGCTTGCGTGGAGAGGATAAATGTTTGCTATAACCCGATTATCTTAACGGTGCACATTTTAGAAAAATACAGAGTTTACTGGGGGAGGTGTTGCTTTGTGTTTGTTTTTCAGCTGACTTGCTAAATGGTTGTTACCGATATACGGCTCATGATGCATTTAATGTATTAACGAACGGGGCATAGCCACAAATTCCACATGGATGAATTCAGGATAACTTTTCTTTTTTTTTTTTTTTTTACGAAAGGAAGGGTTAAACACAGCCAATTTCTGGGAATGTTGTCCGTGGTAAGTATTACACTTCATGTAAATTCCTATTTCTCTTTAGGATATTTCTTGACGCACAAGTACAATGCATACTGAACCGCAGCTTATTGAATACAATGTTTGCAGCAGGCCAAGAATTTGGCTACTCTTCAGTTTCTTCTTTTAATAGCGTTTCTCAGACTGGGTGATGTTTGAAGAGCTTGGCGTCCAAACAGAAGCCTAAAAATAAAGCAAGGCCTGTACATTTTAGCGTGGCTGTTCAATAATAATTTATCGTTTGGAAATGCGAAAGCTGGGATGGCAAAGCTGCTGCGTGCTGTTGCATGCCACTCTCTCGCCACATTCGTATCGGCCACAGTGGCATTCTTGTCTTCTTCAGAAAGTTTTACTCTTACCCAGCTTTCCTTCTGTGTCCCCGGCATCTTCTGCTTCCGAGGGGAACACACGTGCATTTAAACTGTAGGGTATTCCGTCTTTGGTTTATGGCACAATGAAGAATTCTGTTCTCTTTGCGTTTTTCAGCTCAGGCACAAGATGAAATTGAGTTCAGGAGAGGTTTTCTTTAGCCACTAGACTGCTGCATGCTTAAGTCTCTTCTGCTGAAAGTGACTGTAAAGGCGAATCCAGCAGCGAAGTAGCGTTCACTAGATTTCAAGAGAATGGCATTTACTTCACCAGTGTGGAATGGAGAGTGTACAAATCGAGTGAAATAAATAGGTAAGGAGAGCAGCTTAGTAAGATCCTCCACTGCATTCAGATGTGAAGACTACGTCTTCCTCAAGATGTGAATTTTTCTCAGTGTTACGTCAATGTTGACGTTAGTCTGAGCTGTGTCACACTGTGTTTATACTTCAAGAAAAGAGACTTCAACATTGAGCCAGGTATTCCTATGAGTCATCCCTGTCCCTCTTCCCTTTCTGTAGATTTTATGTCCTTGGAAGATTTATGTCCCTGTCCAGGGAGGAAACGTCCTCTCTTCAAGAATGTTTTATGTGTTTTCTAGACATCACAGGGTGATGTACAAATAAGTCATTCCCGAGAAGAGTAATTCAGGAGTGAGTTCCCTTCTAGGAAATGCTTGTGACTGTGCGAGTGTGAGGAGTGCGTTCCTACAGAGGTTATTGTAGCAATAACGTACCAACATAACAGTAAGAAATCCTAAAAGCGTTACAACGCAAGGAATGAAAATCTTGCAGGGATACTGAGCGTTTTGCCTGGCGCTCAGCTCAGGTAGGCTGGTGGTGATTCACCACGGGTGTAGTTCTGCCCTTGAAGTCTTTTTGACCATTTTCAGTAGATCAGCTAGAAATGAGTTCTTATTATGTCTCCTTCTGTTATTCACATCCTCTGCCTTTTTAATATTGAGGAGCTTTTCCCTCAGCCAGCCTTCTAACATCCTCGTTTTTAACTGTGGTGTTCTTCTCCTCGTGCTGCTTTTGTCCAAGAGGCAGAGATTGAGAACATACAACCAAGAGTCTTCAGGGGAACGTTTCACGTAAGGTTAGACCAGGATCAGCTGCATATTTTGTTTGTAATTCATCTTGTGACCTGCAGAATACTGTTTTCACGGGTTTGATTTTGTTCTGTATAATGATGTTTAGGCATGCAGGCTTTGGGGGAGGAGAGCCTCTGGTTACCCTACATGGCCCCGTTGGTTATTTTCCATATTAAATTCGCTGTAGACGGGACCTTACCCTTTGTCTTGATGTTGTACTAAAATTCTTGACATGTAGTTATGGCTGCACAGGCAGTATGGTACCATTATAATGACCTTTCAGATCGTTTAATCTTGAATCCCACCTGAAAGAGCATCCATCTCATGAATTCTTAAGGGCTTCTGTGGTCCCGATATAAAAACTTATCAAAATGTTATGTTTTGATGGATTGTACAACTAGAAATTCGTCTAAAAAAAGTGAAAGATGTGGGTTATTTCTTTTCTGTCTTTTTCTTTCTTTCATTCCGTGTTAGTTTTATATATTTTGTCTTGCAAAACAAACCTATAAAAAGGAGCACCCTTCTGCGACCCACATAAACTGGAATGCCTTCATTAGCTGCATTTTTAGGCATTTCAGTATCGACAGTTTGCCTATAAAGCAAAGAATGCTGGCCAAAATGTTGCTCTAATGCTTGTCTCAGTCACGGAGATCTTGGCATGCGTACGGGTATGCTCTGGTGGCCCTGTACTTTATTATCCGCTTCGCAGAACTGCTGGGGAGTTTCACGTTGGAAGATAGAGTGAGAAAACCAATAGCTAAACCTCCCCCAAATCACTGTAGAATCTCCCTCTGCCTAAACTTCTGTTGACCATCAGTATTCCTTCTGAATTCCTAATTATCTAAGTACTGAAAATTTAGAGCCATAACTATAATTCGACTGAAACTGTTTCCCATTATCAGAAATAAGAATGTTGCTTTCATTCACTGTGATCCCAAAGCAATTCTGTAAGCTCTGCTGAATTAGGTGAGTACTTGACAGTCAAACCTCATTTCCTTGAACGAAGCTGGGAATAAGAAAGTCATTCAGTGAGAGTGGTGTTTGGGGCAAACTGAGATTGATATTTTTAACGTGCTGGTACAAATGGACGTATTTGATTCCTCTGCTAAACAAGGTTTGACACATTTAGAGGTTGTTTTATACCCCACAAAAATAGGAGTGACTAAGCGCGCAGCGAGTGCAGGCGAGAGGAGTGGCGCAGAGCTGAAGTTAGAGCTGGTGTGTGGGACGCGATTGCCTACGAGCAGTTTGGCCGGGGCAAGGGGTTAACACCCCTCCTCCGTCAAAAGGTACCAGGGGATTTTTAATCAATTCTTGTTCTTTAGCGTGATAAAGTGGATGGAACTGGATGAAAGCCTATTTTTTCTCATCTACAAATTCACATGTGAATTTTAATTCGCGAGCCAATATCTCCTTTGGCTTTTTTGCCTTTTTTTAAACTTATGTGAATTCTACTTTTGAAAGCTTTCTCATGTTTGTTTCGTATTCATTTTTTTTAAGTACACATTTCGCAAAGGAAAAAAATGTCCTTTAATGGTATTTAATATTTTTTATAATAATAAATTTAATCATTTTGGGCAGAAAATTGTATTTTTAGGATTTTGGTCATCAGCATGGATATTTTGAATTCACCCGTAGACTGGGAAAAGTTCTGTTCTTCCTGTCCCTCAGGTTAATCTGTGTTTTTTGAATGTTTAAGTAAACTGTCCAGTTTCATCTCTGAATATCAGCTTGGGTTAAGCAGGAGTTATAAAATATGTTACATAATCTTCCAGTAAATATTTTATTTCAGATTTCTCATACTAGTAAAAGGAAACTTAATCTGACCGTGAAGCAGATCAACAAAAGCTTGGATGGAGAGCTGAGTTTAGCCTGACATCTCTCCGTGCTGCGCTGTGAGGCCAGCTTTAAGGACAGGCTGTTCGGTGTCTCTCACTGTGCCACGATCTGGACATTTATGGTATTTAATTTGAAAATAATAAATATCCCTGTTTTCCGTGCTGATTCCCTGCTTTCCTTAAGGAATCTTTGGGATTTCTGTATTCAGGATGCACTGGGGTCTGCTTGTTAAACTGTTGAGTGCATCATAACAGGACCTGAGAATTTAAGCAAGTACACTGAAATCAAAGGGACATTATTCTTTTGTTATTACCACAGGGAAAACAAATCTCCTCTATGTATATGTAAAATAATTCAATTTTTAATTGATGAACTATATATTAAGTTTACCATTGGCTTTCTGGGTAAAGCAGAAAAAAACCTGGGAGCCGGCCAGCATCATTTGACTAGCTGAAAAGTGCACTTCAGCTTGCTTGATAGGGCTATCTTGTTGCTTGAGTTTGTGTGGGGTTGGTTCACCTCTTATTACTTTGGTCCTAGAAATCATCTCTCCCCTCTCCTTGCTTCCTTTCGGTATGTTTTTTAGTCTCCCATTTCTATAGCATTTATTTTTAGCCTTATGAAAAACCTCGATCCGTTTTGCTGCTTTGATCTTGCCAGAAGAGCTTGGCTGGCCACCTCTAATTAAAAAGAAATCAATCAGAAACCTTTAGTCTGCTGGATTCTGAATTGCATTTAACAGAAAAAAACCACGGATATAGATATTACCTGGTGCACAGAGAAGTAGCTCTGTTACTTGGCGTATTTAACAGTTGCAAAAATTGCCACGGTTGGAAATTCTGTGTCTGCCATTCATTAGTAGCATTTTCAGTTTAGTAACCAGATTTTCCCCTGCTGTTCCCACGTGGGAGCAAAATTAAACCTCCTTTTGCAAGCACCCAGGTGAATACACGAGTAGGCGGCACTAGGGATTGCCCGGAGGATTCTGCTAACTTCCAGTCTTGGTTAACAGCAGCTAAACTTGTCATTTGATGCCTTTCCTCCCCAAAATGCCTGCTTCCGTCTCCCCGGTGTCATAACCCTCTTAGGGCGGCCCTTCTCTAATAGTCACAAATTGGTATGAGTTAATGAGACACAAACGATACGCTGTTTCTAAAGCAGAGCGGGCTCAGTTCTGCTTCCCGTCCCAGCGTGTGTGAAAAGCCGTGCGCTCTCGTTGGGGCCATCTGCCTTGCATAATTGCTGTTATTTAACAGCAATTTTATTACTCAATCCTCCTTCAGCTCTCTTAATCCCCCTGCTCTCTCCAGCAAAACCAGAGGAGAAATAAAAAAGCCAAAATGTTTGTAAAAGAGGAGGCGGGAGGAACCAAGGAAAAGATGAGAAACAGTTTGTTGGTTTGTTTTGAATCCCGTCCTCCCTTTTCATTCATTCAGGTTGCCTTTCGCTCCTTCCTGCAGTTGAACGTGCAGCCCGGGGAGGTGGCTCACATTGAGGAGGTCCTCATTTTTTGAAATACAATAGCAACAAAAACATTCTACTTTTATCCAAGGAACAGCAGCTTTGGAGGTAGGCAGGGGCAAAGTGGAGGGCAGAGGTTTGAGTTTTTATTTTGGGTTTTTTTTTTCTTTTTTTTTAATTTTGTTTATACCTATGTTTTTAAATACTTTGTAAGCATCTTGGGGGGTTGACATCTGTTTTGGGTTCTGCCTGAAATTCTTTCGAGTTTTGCTAAATTGACCATTATAATGAAACTAGGAGATTCTCTGGCACGCTCTCAGAATTTCAAAAAAAATAGCACATCTCCACGCTTTCCACCGCTGACATTTTCCTACATTTTCATGGAAATTTTCTTGTGTGGCAAAAGGCTGAATGCACTTTAGTGTTAGTGAAAATATTTTTTTTCCTTTTGTTTTACTTTTACAAAAAGGTGGAAGGTGTGAATCTTTTCTGCCAGAAAATCTACTTTTGCAGGAATAGTCCCATAAGAAACTTTGACCTCTGGTTGTGTCTCTGCACGGGTTGACATAGTTTTCCATGCCGATTCCTTTCTTTGAGCGAATGCAACACACTTGGCACTGATAAAGCTTTATAGAAAGTAAGTAGTTGAGCGTTTTGAGAAAGGGTTTTTGTGTGTGGTTGTGGTTGTATTTTGTTTTTACGTGCGTCATTTCACTGATGGGATTCACAGTATGGAGCTCTCTGTGCTGCACAGAAATGAGCCTGACAGAGGAGAGTGTGCTTGGATTTGAGCTCCCTCGTGGCTGCAGGCTTTTGGCTCCGGGTCCCTCTAAACCTTTGCTGCTTTAATCAATGTGCAGATTTGGGCAAATAGAGGGTAAGATTTAAAAGCCCTTGATTGGAGCGTTGCTCTTGGGAAGAAAACACTGACTAGTGAAGAGCTCTTCAGTTTGGGCAGGGAGGGAATTGCAAGAACCATAAGCCAGGCAAATTCAGGTGGGAAATAAGGCAAGAGTGTTTGACGATGTGTGTGAAGGAAGATTAGTAGCTGAACAAACTGTCGAGAGAGGTGGATTCCTCATATTTAGGTACTTTCTGCTCTTGATTGGCTGCCACCGGCAAGACTATCACCAAATGCAGCCCCACGATACAGTGGCGTGCCCCGTGACGGTAACTGGAGTGTGCCGCCTTCATCTGCAGCAGCCTGGCACTCTGTGATAAGTGTGCAAGGGTGGTCCTGTGGGATGCCCGCGGTTCCCACCGTCTGCAGCTTCATCGTCTCACGTCAATATGTCCACGCAGTAAAGCCCACTGCGCCGGTGCAGCCCGAAGTGACCCCTGTGTGCTGGCTCCGGCAGCACCCACCGGCTGCCTTTCTGCGGCTGCCGGGTCTAAGTTACCAACGTTTCATCCCAGGCAGGGTGTATAGCTTTTTAGTTTCCATTCTCAGTTTGCGTCCTTTACTTTATCCAGAGAAATGCACGATGGCAGCGGAGTCTGTGATGCATCACAGGTGCTGGCTCTGGTGGGTAAACGAAGCTCAAGCGTGAAGTTATTTCTGTAATGGCTGTGGTCACCTACGTGTGCCAGGTTTGCTCACAGCCTTCAGAGCCACCTGAGCTCTGCGGCAGGGCACCGCTTCTCTTCCTGCTGGTCCGCACATGAGCGAGACGAGGGAGAAAATGGGCAGTGGCAGGTGTGCCTGGCTGTGTGACAGGGCTGTCACGTAGGAAGCCTTTGGCTCAGAAATCAGGTGACAGTGGCAACTATTTCATCCTGCACGACTGTCCGTGGAGGGGGCAGCACACGTTCTCCTCTGCTCTGCAGCTCTCGGCGTATGAGGGTTGAGGTGGGCTAGAAGGGCATTTGACTGAGTTGCGAGCAGTGAAACAGAAGAGCGATAGGTTCTTGTGCACAGATGCTTGTTTGTGGCCGCCAGCAAAAGTCTTACTAATGAACAGTGCTTCTGTCCGTAGGTGGTCTGGGAACTGAGGGAGGAGGGGTGTGTTGATAAAGATCGTAAGAAAAAGAATTCAAGACAGAAACAATTTAAAAAAAAAAAAAAAGGAAGTCTTTAAATCCCTAATCCTTTGGGACCAGTTGGTTTCTAAGGGTCCGTAGTTAAAAATGTCATCATTAAAAAGAGCTTTCTTATGGCTCGGAGTTAATAAGGAGGGAGCATCTAAGAAAATACTTTATTTCTCTTAAAATGCTGCCTTCCCACTTCCTGCTCCTCTGCAGTCTTTTGTACCTATGAGTTTTTTGCGGGACACTTCCAGCAGAAGGAGGGTTAAGTACATGAGAAGGGGGTGGAGAGGGAATCCCAGCTTGGAACTTGAGACTTTGCAGCTGAGAAAGAAAGATTCAGAGATGCAGACGTAATCATACAGCACTGCAATCAACTCCTGTGTCAAAAGAAGTCAGGAAAAGCACATAAATAACTCCACAGCCACACTTTATGTAGTGCAGGACATATGTCAATAATGCCACCACTTCCTCCAGGGTGAGTATAGAAAAGCTTCCTGTCTAAACGCTTGCAAAATGGTTTAAATACTTTGGAATGGCTTGGTGTAAACTTCAGAAGTTGAGGTAGCTTTGAATTCAAATTATTTGGTACCAGGTCAAATAGATACTCTTCTATCTTGTTGCAAGTTTCAAGTTTCCTTGCAAATAGTCGCAAGAAATAAACCGTTGTTGTCTGAATCATAATCTATATTGTTTCCTGCCGTAAATTCAGAACTCCAAATGAGCTGCCAAGGACTGAAAAGCACACTCATTTAGCAGGAATGCAAAATTGTCTGTATTCTTTAATATACAAATTTGAACGTTTCTAATTTAATGGCTTAACTCCTTCCAGCTAATTGCTTGAGTTGCTCTAGTTATCTGCCTGCTTCAGTGTAATGAGCTGAACGTTTCCAGGTAATCCATGTGTTTCGGATGGGCTTTCCTGAAGCTGTCACTTTGATGCGTCCTGGTGTAGCCCTACATTTAATTTCCTGCCCGTGTGATGTACAGCAGCTTCTGTAAGGTGTTCGTGGTCAGTCTGCTGGTCTGAAGGATCCGAAGTCTTTTTGATTGATCCAGACAGGTTGAAGGATGGAAGAGGAAAGAGATACTGCTGCCTTGCTTCTCCACGGGGCGCCTTCTCCCCTGCTAGGTGGATGGTGATGTGGTGTTACAGATGGGGTGTGATTTATTGCATTATTAATGTTATTATTACCAGTCTTTGTGGAATGGTTCTTGGTTAACGCACTTGAGTTCATAAACCGTTTCATGCTGGGCTTTGTGTGTATGTGTTTGTAAAATGCCTGTTTTCCATTACAAAACTGGGAGATAAATGAAGATGACAGTCACATTTTCCTAACATAAATTTCTCCCTTTCTCAGCCCTCCTTGGAAACCATAAATTTCAGCAGAGTGTCTGTGTGCTCCAGACATCAAAAAGCCACGTTCAGGCAGGCGGTTTTACAAGCCCTCTGTTTTCCTTGGTCAAGTCCTTTGCAGAAGAAAGGATAGACATCCAAATGATAACAGAAAGCTGGGAAGGGAAGCAGAGTTAAAGGAGGAAGCTGTACAATGTGGGAGGGGAGGGAAAATCTCCTGGGAGGACTTGTCTTAGCTGATACAATTCAGGTGGTGGATAGACATTTTCCTTCTATTTCTGGCCAATAAACATCATCTTGTTTTCCTGTTCCTGTACTAAGTGTTTTCAGCCATAAGTATTCAACCTTTTCTTCCTCACAGCTAAGACTCTTGTCCAAGTCGTTATCTCATCATGTCTCGATTAATACAACATCCTTTGCTCTTGGCCTTGATGAACACTGACTTTTGCCCAAATCATATCCATTCAGAAACTTCCTCTCATTTGGCTTATTCTTCTCTATCGCGTCAAATGCTTGTCTGTACTGTTGCAGTCCTTCTTGGCCTGTCCTCATCTTACATCCTGTTTCTCGTTCGAGATCTGTTCCTTCCCCCATGTTGCCCCTTCCACTTGACAGGAACAAAACACCCCAAGCAAACAACCTTTACTTCTTGCCCTTTGGTCCCTTCCTAGGGTGGGTTGTTTTCTGGGCCCATCGTGAAAATCATGACTGTTCACTTGCCACCTTGCTAAGACTACTTCCTATTAGGCCTAAATAGGATGTCAGTATTATTCCTAAGTATTATGTTATTTGTCTGCCCTGTATTCCCTGTCTTTATGGGCCTTGAGGCTTGGACCATCCTTTCGTCCTTGTGCAGCACCTGGCCCGTGTTCGTCGGATACTGACAGTAATTCATTCACAAGTTTCGTTTGTCACCAGTTCAGCGGCTTTGGCCATTAATGCATGAGTAGTGTTATTTGTCTTTTTCAAACTATTACTTTACTATTACTTTACATGCCATGATTAAGCATCATTAGCTTGGTGTTAGCACACATTAAGAAAACCAAGACTCAAGGTTGCAGATTAGAAACCTTTTGCTGGTTTTCAGTCTGCTTAAAAAACTTTACCATACCCTGCAGAGCAGATCAAACTCATCGATCTGTTGAAATAAAACCTTTCTTGCAACTTCAGTCTGCCGAGTCCTTATCAACAAAATATTTGGGAGGCCACACATCCATCACGGTAGTTACCTCCCTGGACAGCAAGGTCTCTGAGGATTTCCTGGCATGGGAATTCCTGCCGTGACACTCCCCACCAGCACACATACCTTGGCATTGTGTTTCCTGAATCTTACAAAACTTCTCTTCCTACCAGGTCGCTCCCAGGGATGATGATTTCTAACCTCTGACTTTAGGAGGAGCTTTGACCCAGAGCTCAGTAATGACTTAGAGCCACGACTTTTAGCAGAGACCTGTTCCATTCAGGGCTTCGTTCTGCGTTGTTGTAACTCGAGCGCCTGGGCAGCACCGCAGCCACGTCCAACTGCTTCTTCAAAGTGCCTCTGAAAGGTGTCCCTGCTCATATTCTCCTTTGCTCGCCAAACATAACAATAGTAATAACGAAATACAAACATTCAAATGAGAGTCTGACTCTGTAGCTTTTTTTAGTAAGTCTTCTGCTGTTTTGTCATTTTACACCAACCCGTTGCACTGGTGATAATAGCAGCAAGTCAGAAGGGAAACTCCAGATCCTGATTTTACTGCAGATGGCTAAGACTACCAACAAGGACTATTACTTCAGGTGCCATATTTAGCTCAGTGTTTTTAGCTGCCATATCTTCTAGTGGGCTGTATCATGGAAAGAAATTTAATAATCGAGATCACCCACTATTTTCTTAATGAAAATATAACTGCGTTGTTCTGCTGAAAAGTTTCTTGGACCACTGATTTTTGTCCTCCTGTTTGGCTGGTCTTGCCGTATGTGACGATCCCGAGCTCCTACTTCCATGTGATTGTTTATTTCAGCTAGCGTAAAACATTTCTCTCTATTATCCTAGTGCTTTTAAACAAAACCGCATCACCAAACCAAAAGATCCTATCGAGATTAGAGATGTGTTAGGAGTGTACTAGCTTGATCCAATGCCAGTGCCTCCCTGTGAGATCTCATCTTCTACAACAGATCTGGCATTTGCAATCTGTTTTTTCCAAGAATATATACAAACTGGTTTGCGTTGTTCCATAAATATTTGGGCTGTGAGGCTTTGCCAGTTTGTTTTGACAATTTTTTTTGGAGCAGGAGATCCCCGAATGTGGTAGGTCTGTTTGTGGTAACGTGGGTGCTGGGTGGGCAGGTTCTTCTGGGGTGAGCTGGGGCAGGGTGTTGCTCTGGGGTCCTACCTGGGGCAGGAGGAGATAGCAATCCACCTCTGCAATCAGCAGGTCTGGGAGCGCAGGGCGCGGTGGTTGGTAACACAATATGCAAAGCTGTTGATGGCATATCAATATGAGCAATAAATGAGGGTGTGTGCAGTGTGTCTCCGCAACTACCAGACATTTTTATCTGCTTTGCAAATTGCGCATTCATAGCTGAAACGGAGCTGTGTTCTCAAGGAGTGCCTTCGCAGCATCTTTTTGGCAGCAGTGACGGTCATGTTCCTGGATCCCAATCATGTTCACGGTTTGTGGTTGATCGCAGATAACACCTGTCTTCCCTAAGGAGGCACTTCTGCTTTTAAATACATAACTACCAACCGTGGCCGAAATCTCCATCCCTTTTCAGCGTACTAATTCCACGAACATCAAAGTATGCATGGCACAGATCTCAATTTTGACCATGCTGGTGATGGAGACTGTGCGAATATCCTCTCTGGATGTATATCACAGTGTCTAAGGACTGAAGCTTTGCTGCTTCAGTTCCCGCGACTGCTGTGTTACGATCAACGTCCTTTGTTCCCTGGGATGGCTTTTTGTACAGTAGCACTCTCAGGTTGCTAATTTGAGCAGCTGAAGTAGGGCAGCTTTGTTTGCACATCGTCATTCCAGGAAATCCTTGAATCTCCTCGTCTGTTGTGGCAGCCGGGTACCTCTTGCCAAACTCTTCTCTGCCTGATACCTTTCATTTTCAGTACGTGGAATTCAGCTTCAGCTTAGCAGCTCCAGCTCTTTCCAAAGGGAGTTGGACCTTTCTGTCGTGCTTTTTCTGCAGATTTTCCCCAGATGTAAGCATCGGCTCTGTAGGCTTTGGAACCCTCCTGGATATACCAACAAAAATATGTTGTATTTTCCAGTGAAACACCTCTGGTGCTGAACTCAACCCAAGTGACAGGCTGAGGAAAGTGTCTCTCAAAGAGGGTGTTGAATGCCCACAAACATGCACTTTATTTTTCTAAGGGCATCTGCCAGAACACTGCTGATGCATCAAGCACAGAAATACATTTGGCATTAGACTGCTCTCCAAAAATGTCTCTCTTTGTAGGTAATGGAAAAATGTTTCTTTTTAACGTATTCTTATACTTATTTTGTCTATACAGAATTTTTTCCTGCAGTAACCTGCGAGTATAACAAATACGTTGATTCTTTTCCTTGCTCTGGGGTTCATAATAATTGCATCTTTTCCAGCTCTAGGTGCCAGTAGTAAGACCAAGCTTTCCTGCACCAAACTCGGAGTTTTACCTTGTTACTGTACTGTTTACTTTGCTCCTCTTGCTGGCTCCATACTGCTTTGTGCACCTCGGCTTTAAAATCTGCTTCCATTGAAGTACTGTCTCTTGTTTCTATGAAGCCTTCCCTGAACTAATGCTATGGTCCTCTATTTTCGTCAGCCTTGCATTTGACTCGTTTCTGGTGGATTTCAGCTCTGACGGGGCTCTTTGCTACTCGATTTTCCTCAGGATAGCCTTTTACTCTTGGTAAAGTAGTTTCTCAGAGCCAAGAAACTAACAAAAAAAATAATATCCCAGAACCAAAGATGGATCAAAGCTACCAAGGCCATGAGGCGCTGTCTTGCCTTTGCAGCACTTGTGGTTAGTTCTTTTCCACCTCTTCAGAGTTGTTTAGCATAAGGCCTCCCTCTAGCACACCGATGTGTTCCAAATAGTCCGTGCATGACCTTCTTAAAGCACGGCTTATGCAGGGAGCAGCTGTAGACAGCTGCTGGTCTTTGCTTGGCATCACAGACACCCCAGGAATCCCATGTATTTTTGTAGGGAAAGCCCAGAGCTCCTTTAGCTGCATTTTACGAAATTTAGTTTTATGGATAATGGGTCCCTTTGCAGTCAGGCTGTAGCTGAGGGGTTCCTTGCGAGTTCAGGAAGTATCTCCATGCTTGGCTCGTTTTTGGTGTGCACTAGCAGCTGTCTTTTCTTTCTGTTCTTGATGTTTTCTTGGATCCAGGGAAGAATTAGTCCTTTAGGTGAGTCAGCCGTAGTCCCACATGGACTAAAGGGACTTGGAAGTAGCAGGCTGACACTGTATTGATTGTAGAAGGGACGCGAGTCTTGGGATAAAAGGCAATGGTAGATGTCAGTGCCCAAGAAAGCTCACATGGGAGAAGTGTTGACTCAGACTAGTGTCATCACTGTCACTGGGCAGCAGGTCAACCTGTCCTGGCTTTCATCCCTGCCTGAATTATTAATTCTGTTGGGCTCTACATCAAGCAGAGTCCGCCACTGTGACAGATCAGCTCTCAGTTTATACAGCTACGTGATTCCTGGGAGGGGGAACAGGCAATCTTCAGCAACAAGCACCCCGTTGTAGTGTATGGAATAAAGAATCCTGTAGTACGTAAACATGACTAGCTTTTCCCTTTCTTTCATTATTTTAGTTCTGAACATTTGCCATAAATAAGGTCAGTGTCTAAGTAATAATAATAAAACCTGATGGTAGTTTTACATTGTGGGGTGATGTCTGTCCAGTTAGTCTGAGCTCTTGTCCTCATGTGTCTGGAAAATTTCTATTTATATACAATGTACAGAGGCTTTTTGCAGTTTCAAGGTGGGGATTTGCTGAAGGCCTGATCTGGGTCGTAATGAAAAGTGCTGGGATAGACTGACTCATTCCCTGCTATAAACAGCTAATGTACATAAACTGGCTATTTCTTTTGCACTTGTTGCTACCTCTTTTTATCCTGTGTCTTAAATTCACTTGTTTTTATGGCAGGGAGATGAAGCCAAGACAGCTATACTCATTCAACTCCTCCCAGTATTTTAAGCCTAGTCCTTTAGCTACTTGAAGCAGTATCTCCCCATGCGCGCTCTGCAGCAGGACAAGGGACTAAATACAGGTCTCCTAATTCACTGTCCAGCAGCTTCGTTACATGGTTATTGTGTCTCTTCTCATCATTAACAGGTCATCAAAGCCCTTCTAGGTTTGATCTAGTCCATTCTGTTATTAGTATGGAGTTGCTTCCAGCAATCCACTGTCAATTTTTTTTTTGTTTGGTTTAGTTTCACATGTTCCCAGAAATGAGTCTTGCACACAAAGCTGCGAAGGCTTGCACTCAGTCAAGAAGCTAGCTGAATTCAGATGAATTCCCTTTTTATCTTCATTTCATGATCCTGTTTTATTCATTAATAAAATAGAAAGCATTTCAAATATATATTGTTTTAATTCATCAACACCACAGTTTGGATTTCAACTACTGCTGAAGATCCTTTTCCATCGTGAGGGCCAACATGCCTTTGGCAGGACCTCAAACACCCCCAGCTGTCCTGTGGAGACATGTCCTTCCCAGAGCTCACAACGCCAATGTCTCTGTTCGCCACCTTCACTCGCCACAGGATTCCCCCCTGCTCTGCCCTGTTGCGTGCGGCAGCACAAGGACCGCTGAAAGCGTTGTCCCTCCTACATGCAATGTGGTTCCCAGGACTTCTGTCTTCTTTCTCCTCTCCAGCATGTGTGATGAACCCCGTAAGGCCTTGTGAAGGTGTGACGTTTACAGACACATGAATATGGGCATCCTCATGTGTAAGTCTTCTGTCATCCTAGAAGAGACGGTGATGGAGGGACCAAGTTTGGGATCTCCTTTCTGCCACTGGGACGGCTCTTACCTTGGCTGATAGGTCAGAGAACTGAATCACAGATGTGGATAGCTGAGATCCTGAACAGCTGTGCAGACCAACACCCTGAATCTTGGAGCTGTAATAAATCCCTTTCCTGTCCTGTGCAGACTGGGCGCAGACCAGAGGCCAGTGTCTCACTAGCCCATCACAGTAGTACTATTCAGTGCAGGGTTTTTGAAACAAGCTTTTCTTCGTCTCCTAGAAAAGCTGAAATTCAGACAAGCCAAAGGGGGGACTGTGCTGAGGTTCTCTCATTTGCAGACCTTAAAGAACCAGTGGGCAGTGTGGGAGTTTGGAGATAAACGGCAGGACACAATGGTGAGGACCCCTGATGCGTAGGCAACTGCCACTTCATCACAGAGAGCCTGGAAGGAGCTGGATCTGCCACTGACGGCTTTTTCTTTTCCTAGAAGGAGCCTAACTGCTGCTGCAGGATTCGTGCCATGCTGAGACCAAAGCAGAAAGCCCAGGGCAGGGGGAGCTGGTTTCTTTTAGTTTTTGGAACTTTGTTTGGGAGCCCTGGAGAGAGGGGAAGTGCTGCTGGGTAAAAGTAACCTTCAGCAGAGAAGCAGGGTGGCCCGGCAGCCTGGGGTGACCATCTGCTTTCGTTTTAGGGACCAGGTTAGAGCTGTGCTTCACCCGTTCCACTGCAGCCGACGGGAGACAAACCTGTACTGGTCTAGCAAGCGCTCACTCTCTGCGACAGCGAAGGGGGCTCAAGCTGTGGGACGTGGCACTGGTTGCCAGTCATATGCTGTGACACAAGTTTTTAACTATTAAGTAACTGTTTGGCGCTAGAGATAAAACCAATTTACTAATGACTGATCTCCAGCTGGCTAAGCCTCTGGTACTGCCTGTCTTCCTCCAAGCCAGAGTCCTCCCCCTTTCTCCCCTGGTGTTGCTTCGTGGTACATTTACCTTCAGGAACTACCAAAGCAATTGCGAGCCGGGGGATTTGCTGCTGCAGCTGTAGCTGGGCTTGAACTGATGGGTAGTTCCTGCACGAACACGGGCTTACACCCGTAACCTGACTTCCCTGAGATCACGGAGATTATGGAGGTCATCAGATCTGTCCAACGGCAACAGAGAGAAGCTTTCTGCGTTGTCTGCGTTGCAGTTTCAGATCTGTCGCTTTGTAGATTTGGTTGCTGAACTCAACGCTTGCTCACAAGCACACAGGGGCGCGTGGTGTGGGCAGGCACCTGAAAAGGACTAGCCATCGGGGGGGGCTTGTGGCGGGGCGGTCACCTGTAGAACATTAGCACAGAACAACAGAAGAAAATAGACGTTTCTTTCTGTATTGCCCAGTGTTTGGGATGTACATGGGAGAGCTGCTGAGTCTCTTACAACTGCACCGTAGGCATGCCTGGCAGAAATTTGACGTTGTTACGTGTAGGTGAATTACTAGGCAAGGTAAAGAGCAGGTCTTAAATGCTTCTACCCACACGAGAAGCTGCAGGTTCACCCCACAGCAGCCCCTTTGTACAAAGGTACAGAGTCATACTGGCTACCAAACATCTTGTGGCGCGGCTCCTTCCAGGTCAAAATTCATTTTGCACCCATGACGCTTGCCAAATGGTTCTGAAGTACACTCTCTCTTATAACGTATCTGGTAAAGATCGCAGGCTATAAAAGCATTAACTCTGAATTTCCCTCTTTCCTGTCCTGCTCCCGTACTAACGGCAGTGTGCTGTCCCATTGATTGCTGTCCTCTGCCGCCGTGGTGGCTGTATTTCATAGCTGCAGCACTGTGTGGAAAATGGTTGTGATCCATCTGGGGATAAAACACACCGGAAACTGTAAAGGACTCCAGCGATGATGGCTGGACCTCACCTTCCCCGAAAGACCTGGGCAGGTTATTCTGACTTCAGAAACTTCTTTCTCTCCCATGAGCTATTCTGTTTGGTTTCCTCTCTAAAACTCAGTGAAACAGCTGTTTCCTCTTCGCCCTCGCAGTACGGATGCTTTGATAACTTGTTTCTACACAGAAGCCAGATATAAAACCCACTCTTTTTCTCAATTACCTGTTTTTCCATTTATTCATCGATGCGCACCTTCCCTTGTTGCTCTGCATCTGATCCCCATATGGGAGAGCCGGCTGCTCTCTGGCACTCAGACTGTGACTCAGGGTTCCCGTGCCTTGTTTACGCTGTGGTCCTTCCTCAGTGGTGATCTTACCGAGCCTGGATTGCGACCTCGCTTAAGGAACTGTCTGGTTTTTCTGTCTGCCAAGTGCTGCAGAGCAACTCTTGCTGCGGAGGACATATGTATCGTGGTAGCGTCTGACCTTTGCAGTTTGCTGTTGAGAAGAGGGAGACAAAAAGGCAAGAAATCAAGCAAAGCAAACAAAACAAGGAACAGCTCTTGAAGTGCCAGAAGCAAAAGTCATTCAAGATAGCAATTTTTTTTTTTCTTCTATTTTTAATCCACTAAATTTCATTTTTCTCTGGAACTCATGGAAAAAAACAAGCTTCTGGATAAGGAAAAGAGACTGAACTTGTGCTTAGACATAAATAATCTTGTTAATCAGCAATGCAGGGAAAAGAGACAGAAAACTACGTGACAATGGAGCTGAAGTTCGGTCAAATCCCTCTTTCTTTGAGGTGTTTTGCCTGATTTTGCAGAGAGCCGTCTCCAAACCAGAATCCAGTATAAGTTCAGTGTTATTAAAATAATACATCTTTTAAACCTCAGTAGAATTTGTTTGGATTGTTAATTTCCTCAAGGCCTCAGGCCCCTGTATATGTGAAGCAGATAAAATTTGTGGGTTAGCACACAAGGTATCCAATTGCGCGGTCTCTCGGGGGTAGGAAATCATTTTACAAGCACGCCTAATAGTCCTAGTGCGCAGAAATTATTATTGGTGATTACACAGTAAAAAAAGAAATGATCAAAGCAGGTACCACACAGTGATGTGGGTGCTGAAAGAGAAGGAGAATGGATCGGGGAGTCAGGAGGTACAGGCTCCACACCAGTTTTGCCATTTTATTCCCCCAGTTGGTCCCTGGATATAGTCGCATCAGTGGCTTAATAACATTTCTTTCAGCAAAGGTTGTTACGGGTAACCGCTTGCAATTACCAGAATGGAGGAGTCATCCGGTGGTTCTCCAGCTCCCTGGGACCCTTGGTGAGATGGAAACCAGTTCATTTTTAACTGGCACTGGTGTACTGAGCCCTCAGGTCTTGACCTTGACTTCCTGAACAAAAGGGGCTATGGAAGTGGTCGCCGCTGTCCTTTCTGTCTGTACCCTCTGAACACTGGATGTGGTGACACTGCTTCTCATCTGCCCCTGAGATCACGGCGAGGGGGCTTCACCGAGCCAGACCTCACGCAAGAAGTTGTGTGTGTGTGTTAATATGCATAAATATATAGCAAAAGCAAGACGCGCCCTGGGTTAACTCGCTGACCTCCACAGCATTCTGTGGGCCCTGTTCTTCATAATCTTTATAAACATAGAAAAGAAAGGAAGATACTTCTTTGGCTACTCAGTAATGCTTATTTTTGTCCTAGTGATCTCCTGCAGTGCCAGCCCTGGCTTTTCCTGGCTGCTCTCAGTGCCCCCCAGTAGAGGTTTCTGTTTTCCCAAAGTGCACCTTAATGGCACTGTATGTTTTGCTTCGTGTGGCCGTTGTTGTGGAGGCTGCCTTTGGCAGCAGATCCTCCCCCGTGTCAGCGCCAGCTCCCCAGGTTCCTGTGCTGTGACAGCTGAGGGGTTTGCCCTCTGGCTGGGGGGTCTCCGCTGCTGCCCTCGAGACCCCGCTCCCCTCTGACATGGGCTGCAGGCTGGGCTGCTTGCCCTTTCCCTCTCTTACCTTACCAAAGGCATCACCATCCTGGTAAATAAACATCTTGCTCCTTTCCAGCTGCTTCAGTGGCCTCGGGCCAGAACGCAAGGCTGTGGGCGTCGCTCCGTTTTAACGTTTGGTGCTGTCACTGTGGTCTGTCTCGGGACCCCGTGAGGTTTGCTCCCCCCGTGCCCCTGTCTTAAAAGGTTTGCAAGTGAGAAAGGCAAGTGGTGCGTGAGGGGAGGAGGAGAGTGGGGTGGTGAGCTTGGGGGAATTCATCACTTCCTCCCTAGGAAATTTTGTTAACCATTATTTCCAGACGACACAGGGACCTTACGCTTAGCTCTTGGCTGGACACAAAGCAAATCCTTCCCTTTATTCCCTACAGAAAAGGAGGAAAGCCGCACAGCATCCTTTTCCAGACAGCAGCAAAGTGCCTGTGGTCATTTTTGCTCAACTGAGATGGTGACCAGATTTTATAAATGAAGTAGAAGGTGTGAGACTGGGAATAACCCCCGCGTCAAAACGTTTGTGGAAGAACATGTTTCCTGTTACAGCCTGGGGGCTGGGTATGGTCCCGGAGTCTTGGCTCAAGAGGGGGAATCAAGGAAAATCACACATCTAAAGCAAAACACTACCCCTGAAGAATGGCTGGGGACTGTTGGAATAGTTCCTGTGTTCTGGATCTGTCCTCGTCAGCTTGGGGACATTTTGCCCTAGTCCTGACACCACCCACGTGCTTCCTCTGACATGGAAACACAAGTTGGAACCGAGACAGTGAGCAACGGATCCCGTCTCTGTTATTCTCACTGTGCTCCCATTATGCTTCTCACAGAGTTAAAATTACCCATTAGTTTAAGGGTTTTTTTCATGACAAACTTAGACACAGGGAGAAGCAGCTGACTTTTGCCCCTTTTTATATAGGCTTCCTTTGCCGGCTTAGCTAGAAACATCTATAAAGTCTTAGTGCAAACAGAGCTGATAAGTCTTGCAATAAATGCCTGTCTGGATGTTTTCCGTGGGCTGTCTTAAAAAACACCCCAAAAATTGTTTTAGTTTGAACATAAAAGCTGACAGAAGCTGACTTAAACCTGTTTGTGTTAGCCACCCTGGCCGTTCTAGGTGATTCAGCACCTTTTCCTCACCCGTTAACTGGCTTTTACTAATCTCATCTTTTCCAGGCAAGTAAAAGCCACGTTCAAATTGTTTCCTTTCCCTGCCTGTCCTCTGCCTTTCTGTGACTGCCCCGGCCGGGTGGTTGGATGTGACAAATTTGGTTTTAAGTGGTACCTCAGGCTGAAGATTTCCTATTGCTGGCATATTCTTTTGCGGCCGTTCTCCTAACCCAGAGTGCTCCTACATTTATGCCCCAAAGTACCTAGGATAGAAAGTGGCTCTTCACTCAGGTGAGACGTCGGTGGTAGGTTAAAACAAGGACTGTATGGAAAAATTTGTTGGTGTTTTCTTTTTTTTTTCTTTTTTTTTTTTTTTAAACAAATATGGTTTCTGCTTTAGAGTGTAGATTTATTTCCACCAGGGTTGCTGGTTTTCATAGGGTTTTAGACAAACGGAACATTAGCCCAAAATCACCAGCTATAGCATCTTAGTCTGCAAAATCTTCTGAGACAGGGAAACTCAGGGGCAGAAAGGGCTATACCATTCTGCCTTACACAGAGTGATTTTTCTTAAGAATGTGATCCGAGGTTTCGGAGAAATGCTGAATACCCGCATAGACGCATACCCAGAGTCCTCCCCGTCACTCCCCTGCGTGACCCAGAGGCTGCTTGGACACATCCACGAGAGCACGAAGTTTGCATCCTCTCTCCCGTCCTCTGTGCCCGGGGGAGACCTGGTGCTCGCGCAGGTTTTCCGTGCGTGGCTGCAGACCCGCCTGCCAGCAGTGGGCTTTCGGCTGTTCATGGGTTGCTGGCGTGGGGTCTGTGAAAGTAACGGAGAAAAGCGACCTCCCGTGTGCTCTGCAGCAATCCGCAGATGTGACATTTCTAAAAGGAATGGCATCTTCCCTGGAAAAGCTGCTTGTTTTGACGGAGGCAAAAAGACGAAAAACAATCGTGTGTAGATGACAGAAAGTTTGCACGTGTGATTTATTAAAGGAGTCTTGTGTGCTCACCAAACTCGGGGCACCTGCGTGTCCCATCTCATAAGATTGGACATGTCTTGAAAACAACGGCACAGGAAAAATCCTGTAGAATTTAATGAAAATCAACTGTTTCCAGTTGTTTCTTAAGCCCCTTTATTTATTTTATTTTCATGTCTGAGGTGGAGCTATGTCCCAGAAAAAGCATGTTAACACATAAACTGATTCTGATCCTTCTCACCAGGCAGTTTTGTTCTTCCACTGGAAAAAAGGTTTCCTTCATGAATGAGAGATCTGCAGAGTGACCTGTGCTCTCAGCCCACGGCAGTTCAAGGTTAGTTGGTTTTGTGTCACATCTTTTTAAAAATCATTGGAACTGCCACAGCATATGGAATTATCTGTTGCAGAATAAATATCACAGGGATATGCAGGGGCGCTTCAATAAAACAAGGTAAGCAGATGAATCGCTTTCTCCCTTATTTACTGTGTCTCTGCCATTCTGGATGGAAGATGAGCTTTTGTTTGTTTGCGTCTCGCAAAATAAGAAATCACTGCTTTACAAATGGTTGTTGTAATTTGCATGAGCTGTCCGTGTCATAAAGGAAAGGGTGAAACAGAAGCACCAGGGAAAGCGTGCAAGGAGCTGGGTGTTAATTATCCTCCCGCTAAAGTTTGGCGTTGAGGCTTCTTGTGTTTAATGATGCTGCATCTAGTAATGACGGGTTTCTGCCCTAACAGGAATGAGTTAATTTGCTGAGTCTCTCCACAGTGCTCAGATTTCCTTGTGCTCAAGGGCTATATTCAGATAACAAGAGCTTGGATTTTCTCTTCTATTTTATAGAAACTATTTTATAAAATGCAATGTGAAAAAAAAAAAGTTGTAATTCCTGCAAATGCAAATCGGGGGGGGGGGGGGAGAATCCAAACCCTTTTGCTGTGGCTTTGGGAACTCCCACTGTTTCCCTCCCCAGTGTGTGCGGACAAGAAAGTGAAAACAAGCAGAAATGGAAAATGCGAGTCAGTTGGCAGTGGCAGAGAAGCCACTTGAAGGCATGTTCCCCACCTTGTGTGGAAACCCCTTCCCGTCGTATGCCCCGTCCGTCCCTCCAGTCTTTTGCAACATCTCACACTCCGGGATAGGAAAAGCACAAGAGGTCAGGAAATGGTGAGAACAGAATTAGATTTTAATTTGCTTTCACCATTTTTTAATAATCCCTTATGCTGTTAATAATACAAGAGTTCTATTCCTCTGAAGAACAGAACTAATAAACTTCCTTTTTTTTAAATGAATGCTTGTTCGGAGGGTTAAACCTTCTCCCAGGTGCTGTTACAAAAAATAGCAGCAATTTAAACTCCAATAATTTTAGTCTGCAGGATAAAAAAAAACTTATCTGAAGCTTGTATAAGTCTGTTTTCCAGTGTGTACAACCTCCCTCTCCCCCCTAAAATAACACTTTAGCCCTTTTGAAGGAAACCTTGGGGCGGGTTTTACAACTCCCCACGTGCAAAAATGCTTATGCAATTGCTGTGTTAAAAATGAACTAAAGTTTGATGCAAAAATGACAGTTTTGTGACACATGTAATGAGCGTATGAGTGGTCTCATGATGTGGTGGATGCCGAAGTTGGGCTTCACGCCTTGGACTCCGTGGTTTGCGATGGTAGCAAGAGGGAGCAGCAGCCCCCATTGCAGATGCCCATGCTCCCTTACCGACTTATGGGGCACTCTCCTGCGGCTTTGGTGGCAAAGTTAGTCTGATGCTGTTCACCAGAGGACGGTGACGCTCACCAGCTGGCTCCTGTAATGGAAGTCAGAAGAGAAGAGGGGTCTTGGCTTATTATGTCACCCTTCACGGTTTCCTTATGGAACTTTTAAGTACGAGGCGCATCGTGGCATCCCTGAGTCTGTCAGCTGGACAAATTACAGCTTTGGAGAGGCAAATCTCTCGTTCATTTGGTTTGGGTTTTCTTGTTGCGTTGCTTGCAACTGCAGGCTCTGTCCTAGGACATAGGCATGAAGATTTGGGATTTACGCCTGGTGATGTCCTTGCGGTAGTGTTTTCTCTACCTCTCTGTTAATGTTGTTTAAGGTTGGGTGGAAGGAAACGTAAGGAGATGAGCTGCCCCTCCTAGAATTGCTGTCTGCAGGTTAAAACAACACCATTAAAAAAAAAACAAACTTAAAGGCCTCTCTTCCAGCTGGTTACATCTGTGTGGTCTGCTCCGCTGGGGAATTACTGCTTACTGGAAGATCTCCATGGCTCTCAGAGGGCTGAGGAAGATGTATTGGAGGGGTTAGTCACCAGCTTCTCTCTTCTGGAGAATTTGCTAAATTTCAGCCCAAGCCACAGAGGTCTTGGTGGCCTTGTGGCTTTTTGATGTGTCTTTGCCCATGTAGGTGGGCAGGCTGGGACCCCAGACCAGAGGTAAGGGTGAGCTGGACCAGCTCCACAGTGCTTTGCGGGGCCAGGTTTGGAGCATCAAGAGGGGCATGCTGGGTGTCTGGCCTGAGCACAGAAGTGTCAGGATGACAGTGCCACATCTGAGCTCTGGCAGAGCGCGTGAGTCAAGCCACAAAGTATGTACAGTTGCCCAAGCGCTGGCCATAAAAATCCCTGTTGAGTCGCCCCGTCCATCTTCTCCTGCGTTGTGTGCATAGGGATTGCTGTGCTACTCTGCAGCAGATGTGTGTCTCCTCATGGGGCAGAGGTTCCCCTGGAGAGGGACCGTCGGTTCCATCACCGATTGCAACACCTTCTCCGTGGTGCCGCAGAGGAGGAGCCCATGCCACGCTGCAGTAGTGGAGA
Source organism: Rissa tridactyla (assembly GCF_028500815.1). Classification (NCBI taxonomy): domain Eukaryota; kingdom Metazoa; phylum Chordata; class Aves; order Charadriiformes; family Laridae; genus Rissa; species Rissa tridactyla. The sequence goes on from NC_071469.1 coordinate 92,432,335, forward strand.
GCTGGCTCGTCTGCTGGGGAGGGCCAGTGACACTCACATTCGGGGCTGCAGAGAGTCACTGCATTCACCCGTTTACTGAAAAACAAACAAGGAACCAAGACAAAAAGTAAAAGCAGAGGACTAGAGTTGAAGTTTTGGCTTTGACCCAGTCTAATGGATATTCAGCTCTGGCGCGGAGACTCTGAGATTAGCAGATATTTGTTTTCCTCGGGGATTGAGGAAATCTCCAGATTGGCTTTTGCAAAGGCTGGTTTTTCCCCTGTCTTGTGACAGGGGTTCATCCTGTGGACACACGTTAGCAAGAAGCAGATGATAAATTAATCGCCTCCTGAGATTTTTCCTTTTTTTCCTTTCACACAATGGCATCAAGGCCTTCCAAAGGGAGTTTATAGTTGGCTGTGGGCTTCCAAAAGAAAACGACTCCGTGATGCAGAGTTAATCAGAGACAGCTGTTACCCACAGCACTGCCGGCCTCACCTCTTTAGCATCAGATTAAAAATCATTAGTAACAATCAGCAAGAAGCCATGGAGGCCGCTGGTGAGCTCCTGCCTCGAGGTAACCACGCTCAGCGAGAGCCGTGATGGCCCAGGGTGGGCACGAGCTCTCCCTGATGGCCGGGGCAGGCGAGCGGCCGCCAGCGGTGAGTCAGGATGACTCCGATGGGTGGGTGTGAGCACATGCGGATCTTGCAGCTTTTGGGCACTGTAACGCAAGAGCACGAAGCGAGCAATCTTTTGGAAAAATGCAAATGAGGATGGGAGTGCGGAGCTCCGCACGGGGATGGACTTGGCTTTGGATTTTGTTTTCTTACCGAGAGTGAGCTGGATTCGAACAACACAACTGGCAGGCGAGCGAGCCTTCTCCCTCCGTTTCGGCTCTCTGTGCTTTTTATATCAACCTCTCTCAGCTGGGTCCAAGCAGAACAAAAGGGGTTTTATTAATTTTGTTTTTCCCTTTTTAAGTCACTTGCTCTCGGTTGCGCAGACTTGGAGGTCCCTCTGTAGTTGCCCCCGTTCACGTACAAAAGCCCTCGCCAGTTGGCAGACCAGGAGGTTACAGGAGCAAGTCCAGGGGAGCACGCAGCTCCTTCACCGCCTCCAGCTAGCCTTTCTTTCTCCCCCTTTGGTGCCGTCTGGAAAACCGTTTGCTCAGTGGGAGTGGAAATGCGGGTAAGATTTATTTAATAAAATGGGGTGCGCTGGGGCACCCGACAGATGGATTCAGTTTGTGAAAGAGCCTTGTGTTTCGCATGTGCTCCTATTCTGTGTAAGGCAGAACAGTTGTCTGGGAAAGGACTGGGGCTCAGAAGACAAGGGGTCGAATCCAGCCTGTGATGTAAACCTCATTTTGTGAGTCATTGAGGCCAGTTTCTTAAAAGTATCCACGCACTGACCTCTCATAGCAGTCTTTCCGCTCCCTGCTGCAAGCGCTGGGTCGTGCCCATGAGGTGCGTGGCTCTGATCCCCCTGGTGCGAGCACTGCGCCGCTTGACGGCCAGCCCTGCACTGGGGACGGCGTTTCGCTCCCCATCCTTCCAGCGACAGCACAGTGGGTGCTGGAGCCTGGGCACAACATTGAGGCGTTGCTGGTATGGAAAAAAACCATTGCATTTCTGCCCTGGACTTCTTGATATCCAGAGACAGACCCTCTGCGGGTGTTGCAGCACTCAGCGTGAGTTGGGGAAAGACTGCTGAGCAGACACCTATGCAATGCTGACACAATCAATAAAGCTCAGGAAGCTTTCTCCAACTGCTGAGGCTCGGTGCTTGGATTTAATTAGCTCCAGAGATCCAGCAGCACCCTGTTGTATTTCTCGAGCTCCCAGCGGCATGGAGAATGAAGGGTTTCTTTCAGCACCCCAGAAACAAACATGAAAAATGGTCTCCGAAACATCTAGAGCCCACCCTGGATTCCATCCACTGTTGCCGCCTCTAAGTGTTTGCCGATGATCCGCCAGGAATGTCCTGGAGGAAAAAAACCCAGGGCTGCTGAGCAGGCCTTGCATGAGTTTGGGATGGATGGATCCAGTCATCTCCTTGGCTCCTTCAGAGGCTACAGGTTCAGAGACAACCTTGGCCACAGCGGTGACAGCTGCCAGTCATATCATACCTTAGCGTAGCCCCCCCGCTCTCCGAACAGAGCATTAACCATGGCTTGCCTTGATGCCGATCAGTCTGCTTGATATATGGGCTGTGTCGTGGCAGTAGTGTTGAGGACGGGGAGGGCTGGGACAAGACAGGGCTCAGGCTGCTCTACAGCCTTGAGGTTTTTGCGTTGGGCTGCAGGGCAGTGCCTGAGCTTTGTCTCCTTCCCACTTTTGGGGCAAAGCGACGCTTCACTACTGCGTTGCTGTGGGTTCTACTTTTGTCCTATTAATTCCCAGAAAAATTAAACCAAAGCAGCTCCAAAAAGAGCTGGGTAGCAGGTGCCAGCGTGTGCCAGCGTTTCTGCTTTGCTGCTCCCGCCATCTGGAGCAGCGTCTGCCTTTATCTCCCTGTCTCCTTCCAGATCTCAGCTGAAAGCATGCCTGTTCTTTTTTGCCCGCACCTCTTAATTTCTTTCTGCTTCTGCTACTATTTATGACTTAACTCTGTTCCTGTAATAACTCTGGGATACCCAGATGCCCTCTTTCTACAGAAGTGGTGGCTAAAATGAAGCCGGGTTAGTATTCCCTCATTGAATGGTGGATGGAGGGTCCCTCCAACTCTGTGGCGGCATTGTTAAGGCTTTCGTGTGCTTTTACCATTTTTAGTATGTTATTGTTTGAGATGCAAATGCTTTCACCCGTGTTGCCCAGAACCCATAAACACGTCGATGGAGTGAGTTGTGCAAGCGGTTCATTGATTGTACACTAAGGCACAGAGAGCTGCTGTGGCCTCCTCCATCCCCTCTTCCTCCACCCTTGTGGCAGTGGCACTGGAGATGCGAGGGAGAGCTTCAGACGCCTCCCAGGGAATTGCTCCCAATGGAATATATTCCAGCATTTTGCCTGATTTTAAAACAACAAAATACCCCAGAGTCACTCAATCTCAGACACCCCAAATCTGAGGTTATTTAACCCATATTTCCTGTATTGGTGCCACGTTTAACTTCCCTCCTGAGCAAATAGTGAGTCAGAGCCATTGCTCTCTTACACGGCTGTGTAAAACCCAGAGGTGACAACCATAAGAAGTGCTTGCATTGGTGGGAAGGACGGTTCTCAACGCATAAAGGCTGCGCACTAAAGCCTGAACCTTTTCCCCTCACTCTGTTGGGAACGCTTCATTCACAGTGGATGAATGATTTGTTTGTAGTCAAATTAAGGACCAAGCTGGTCCTTTGGCTTTGCCTGTCCATTCAGCAGAGTTTTGCTTGTGTCTGGCCAGAAAATGACTCAGTCTAACCATGACCGAGGGGCATGAATGTTTCTAAAGCAAGGCAGTGAGAGGAATTAATCCCTCCACAAATAGAAGCTGCTATCTTGATTCAGTACTAAGCTTATGAAGTAGAGGAAACCACAGGCAGTGAGATTTGAATCAAGAGGCGATCCACAGGGAGAAAATGGTTAGAAAAGGACAGGCTGTGCTGATACAACACCCAGGATAAGGACTTGACTAAGGTCCAGTACTCCTTTGAGAGCTCTGTGAGCTACCAGAGAGTTCTTCAGCTGGTTAGGATCCAGATGGAGAAGCCAATGGGAGCCAAACTAGTGCGTGGGTTGCTGAGGATGTCTTCCCGTTCCTGTGACCCCATCTTGAATCACAGTAATGTGATCAGTAACAAATGAATTCTTCGCTTTCACAGCAGCACAGGTCTAGTGTTGAGTCATTTTGGGGGTCTGTAACAAACGTGAGGCAGCTTAGGGACTGGTAATGCACGAGGTGAAAGCGTCCCCAGCCAGGTGGCAACGGGATATATTAAATTAGCCAGGGCAGCAGCGACGGATGCTGCGAGGGAGAGCAAGCTCCCCACTGCGAGTCTTTTTAAGTAAAACGTGCAGGAAAATGGGGACAGCATCTGCACTGAGCAGAGACTTCTGCAAGGTCCGCTGGAGGACCACAGCGCTGTGACTCAAAACATAAAGGACCTTGTAGGAAATCTGCTTTACTCAGCTGTCCGTAGCAACAGCTTCCAAGAACCCCCACCCTTTCTCCCGCTCGTAATAGCTTAGGGTACATAAGACAATTTCTCATTAACTACAAAACACCCAAACCTCAGCAGAATTACAAACAGATGGATAAACAAACCAAAATTTCAAACAACGTGAGAAAAGCCCTTAAAAAGCAAAAGCGAGGCAGAGTCCTGCCCAGTCCTCAGAGAGGCAGTCCCCGCTCCTCCGCCTTGGTGTCCCTTTGTCAGAGCCCAGGTGGTGCAAAGTTTTGTGTACTCACCCCAGCCCTCTCTGTCTAAGGGCTAACGATGCCTCGAAGAGGTTGGAAACGGTTTGTTGCAGGATTAGGCTTGATCTGAGCTGCTAATTCAAGTGCTGGGTGCAACGGAAATGGATTGAAGTTGCTGATGATGCTGTTGAGGTCAGTAGTTGGTATTTGAGTAGGGGTTAATTTTTTTAAGATGGAGATTATTTTGGTAATTCTTATGCAAAGCAATACTTGGTTTAGTTCAGATCAGTAAAGCAGACTCAGATTGTGCTTGCTTTGACGTTCACGTGCTTGCAGAAATCTTTGTAAGAAATAGGAAAAGGTCTAAAGTGTCACTTCACATTTCTACCTCCGGCACACCTGAAAAAATACTAGAGAACAGTGAGTGGGAAGCGCTGCATCTTCCCCACCTGCAGAGAAGCTGTATCCCTCTTGGCTGTGCCGTTCCTGAGCGGTATCATGGCCCCGACCCACACCCCGAAGTCTCTTCTCCAACCCCGTGGTGATTATTCGCTCTGTTCTTCCCTGGCCCTTTATGGAAAGAGGGCCTCTGTTGCTTAGAAGCGTGCATCATCGTTTCCTGCTGCTCTAATGGATGGAGATTTTGCCATGAAAGGATGTGGGTTTTGTTCCCATCATCAGTGGGAATTTTTGAAAAATAGCGTTAAAATTGATGTCAGCTCCACATTAAGCACAGCAGCGTAGCTTTTCCCAGGAGCACTCAAGAAATCTATAGCCTGCATCCGGCTGGGACAACAAGTTACGATCCCAGCTCCTTACTCAAACCCACTGCGCATCCTGGCAAACCTTCTCCCGCTAACGCTGGGAATATGTCTGCCAGGGATGCGTCTGGCATCAAGGACTAGCTCCGGTATCTCCCCGATTTTCTATCTGATGGGAAAGAGCGGTCCCTGCCCACGTAACCTCGGGGGCTCTTTGCGGGGTCCCTGCCCGTCAGCCACAAGCCCGATCCTCTCTGTAGTTGCAGTTGCCATCAATCATTTTCTGCCTCTGAGACACTTCATTTAGTTAGGCTCCTTCAATAGTGGATGGCAACTGTGGCCTTTGGCATGGCGTTGTTTTGTCTATTCAGCTTTTATTTCAGGGAAGCGGCTAATTTCTTCCCTCTGCGCAGATATGCCCATGGCAGCCCCTACGGAAGTCAGCCGCTGGCTGGCTTGAAGGAATTTCCATGGGGTTAAAGTCAGGGGCTGGGATGTGGCCCGTTGCTGTGGAAGTTGTTGGAGGTTGACAGGCAGGTGGGCTGGGAAGGGATTGCACTGGACACAGGTGAGCTGAGCTTGTCGGTGCTGGCGGAGCCTTTGGTGCTATAGTGGTGCGTAAGGGACCAAACACGAGAAAAGGACCCTGGGATCAGGGAGAGGAACCGAAACCAGAAGAGCCGGAGTCTCTGTGACGAACTCAGTGTGCCGCACTGAACATGTCATTTAAAGTCTTCTCTTTAAAAGAAACAGCTTCTGATTTGGGGAGTTAGGTCAGGCTCTAACGGTGTGATTTTCAGTGGCGGTGAACTCCCGCTGCTTGGAGTTGGCTGCTTGGAAACGTTTTAAAGGGCAATCCCTCAGGCTGTGGCTTCAACTGCCCCTACACTAGAGGCTGCTCATGGACAACTTTTATATCTCGGCTTCCGGGCGAAAAATGTGGCTAGTGATGGTTGCCTTCAAAGGCTGGCAGAGAATGAGCCCGTATTCCTCATTGCTTGAAGCTCTCCACAGAAGCTGGACTCTTTGGACCGTGACTAGACTTGAGATGGGCGGGAGGTGCACAGTGACCCCCGCCCCAGGAGGAATAGCACCTCGCAGCAATCTCTTACTAAGGGCAGCTGGGATTTTCCATGGAGCTTGAGCTGTTTGTGCACTGAACTCCCATTGCAATTTATGAGCATTTGGCGCCTGCTCCTTTTCAGGTCTTTGGAAAACTGCTGCCAAAATCCACCAACCGAATTTTCTGTGAGCAAAATGCATGTGCCACTTGAAATGCAGCCAGTGTACCATGGGGATGAGCAGGTTAAGAAAAGCCCTGTGGAGTAAACTGATCTTTTGGATCAGTTCTGCACATGTTCGTTTAGCTGCAGAGAAAAATAAAATGTTCCTCTGCTAGGCAGGGAGCAGCCCTCTCGCTGGAAGGCCCCATGGATGACTGGATTTGGAGGCTGAACTCAGCCAAAGGCAGAAACACGTTGGTGCTGCTGGGCTACACGTGCCAAATCTCCAGGTGCCTCTCCACGCTGGATGCAGGCAGATCGGGCTGGTGGGATGTGCGATCCATCTCGCTGCACCTGCTGGTGGGATAAACCCAGCCCCAGGCTCCTCCACCGCCCAGCTGGCTCTGTTCAACATGAAATAATGTGCTCGGAAACTTCTCCTGAGGGGCTTTTTACAACCGGAGCAGCCTTCTCGGTTGTTGCCTTGTGAATTGGTCTCACCACCTCCTAAGACCTGTTTTGCACAGCGCTGGCTGGGCTGCTCTGTGTCTTGGCCTCTGCAGAGTCTGTCTGGCCATTTGATCTCGGTGCGATGGGTCACTTGTGGAGCATAGTCCATGATGAGTATGTCAGCTCGAGGGAACCATAAAGAAGGAACTAAGAGTTCAAGCAAACAAAACCTGGAAGCTTTGATAGAGTAAGGTCAGTGGAGACACCCCCTCTGTGGCAGGACACTGTGTTTTTTTGAGACTGGGCTGCTTTGCCTGGCTGGAGATCTCTGGCACATCACAGAGTTTGCAATGGATTCCTTTATTGAGCTGGGTGTTGAGTCTGTTCACGCTGCAGGAAGCCGCTTAGACTCCGGGTAAACCACGAAGAGGTATTTGATGCACACACAGTTGTTAACCAACGCACAGTGCACGGGGCGCGCAATCAGATGTCTCCTGCCTTTGTGGATGAAATGCTTCCTCCCTCTCTGCTCAGAGTCCAGCCTGTGCAGGGCACAGGAGGACAGAGTGTTTCCCAGAGAAATGGCCTAGTCTGAAAAATCAGGATCTCCATCTTGGGCAGGGAATTTGCTTTGATGCTCTTGCTGTCCCTGGAGCAGCCGCCACACTTACTCCACAACCGGGGAGATTTCAGCTCTGTCTGAATCCTGACTCACGTTGCCTTGTCCCAGCTGATAGATGTATCTGGACCTTACGATGCCCAGCATGGGATTTGTTTGCTTCCCTCATTGCTCAGTTTGGGACGGATTTTGGCAGCCTAGGTTTGCCAGAAACCTGGTGGAAACAAGGTTTCCAAAATTCCTCTTCCCTTTCAGTGAACAGCAGGCCTGAGCCTTTAGAGACCTGCTCCACCATTCCGGTGGCATTTCCCCATCTTGAGCAGGGCATTGTACGGCAGAGGATCCTATCCAGAATGGCCTGCTTTACCAGGTCAAATATTCGACTATGAACCATTTCTCCACCTGTGAAGCGGGGCAAATGGCCTTTCATCTCCTTCCTAAAACCCTGCGAGACCTGCCGGCACACAACGCTACTGCGAGTGAACCCTTGCTGTTAAAGTTTAGCATGTCCAAATATTATTTCATCCCTGTACTGCAGCCCAGCCGGCACGGGAGCCAACAGAAACGTGGCTACGGGACAGCCACAGCGGCGCGGGGAGGGCGGGGGGCTGCCGGCATGGGGCAGGCTTGCAGCCCCCGTCTCCCAGACGTCACGTTTGCAGCCCCCGAGGTCTGCGCTCCCTGTATACGGCTCGGCCCCGCTTAAGTCTCCCACAAGCGCCGACGCGTTGAACGGTCCCGGTGCGCCACGTGCAAAGGGACAATCTGGAAACAAATGCTAATCTCTTAGATTTCACCCCCCGAATGCGCCAGCTCAAACAATCCAGGCCCTCCTGGGTCTCGTGGCCTTTTAATTTGTCTTCCCGCTCGCAAACCAAGTTGATTTCTGTCAGAGAAGATAAATGTTGTCTACAAAGCTCAGATAAGAATGATGAAATCTGTCCTTTTCCGAGGGCTTTGCTGAGGTTTTGGGGGATGCAGATGGAAAGTTGGGACTACACTTGCCAAGAACAGGGAGACCGATCAAGTACACATTAGGGGAGATTGTATCGGTTGCGGAAAACAGCTATGAAACCCTTTATTTCTAGGTCATTTGCATATTTCCATCCCAGTTTGACTGTGGTTGAGCAGTGTTTCTGTGTGATTGGTTAAATGCAGGCGGTGCCGATATACTCTGGTGATACAAGCCTTTGACACGCAAGAGCAGATCCTGCAAAGGTCTTTCCCTGGCTAACGGGAAGCTGGCTGTGCTGGCCTCCAGCCCGTTCAGACAGGGCTAGCGTCCACCTCACGAGACGCCACCAAAACCATCAGCGCTAACACGCACCCTTGCCAAAAGCCTCAGCAAAGAGGCCAAGATAGGTCCAAGCCATGGAGTCTGACCCGAGCACTTAGCAGGAGCGGGGGTTCCCCCAGAAACAGGATTTTGGGTGGAGATGGACAGGCGGAGATACACAGAGTCAGTGCTGGGATTTGGCTGCAGGTAGGGGAACCTGTCTTGCTTTTGCCCATGCTATATCTTGTCTGAAGACGCAGAACTTTGGTCTCACAAGCTGTTAGGATGCAGGAGGAGCAGTACTATGCTGCCCTACGGGGCTGTTGCTCCCCTCTTAGGTGTCCCGCGTTGGGAACGTGCTCAGTGTCGAGCGGGGTGGAGGCTCTGGCAGCTCTGCACCCGAGTCGTGGCTACGTCTAGCCGAGTTTCATCCTGTTCCCCAGCAGTAAATTTGTTAAAACTCTTAGGGAGCCCTGCTTAGTGAGTGCAGGTGGTGTGAAACATGAAATTCCCCCCAAAAAGCTGCAAAATGCTGTGCGGCAGCCCCAGCTCCCCTGGTTTCTGTAAAAGCACAGCTCTTTATTTATCTCTGGAAAGTTTCTGAAAGATGCTGTTTGAAGTCTCTCCCTTTTTATGTATTATGCAGGAATTTGGCTACAGGAAGTCTTAGTTCTTTCACGTATTTTGTATCAAAATCCCTTTATAGACCAAATAATTACTTTTCCGTGGTAGAGAGACTATGGCCCATACGCAGCGAGACAGATTGCTCCAACCTGTTCCTGCTGCTGAAAGGAAACTGAAAAGACAAGTCTGTAGCTTTTCGATTAAATTCTCAGGCTTCTGCTGTTTTTCAGGGATGTTTTTCAGAGGCCAGGAGAAAACTCGTAGCAAAGCTTTCTTCTTGCTGCCTGGCATTTTGGCTTCGTCCATCCCAGAGCATCATCAGTGGTCAAAGCATTGAGTCTATGGCCCTGTAGTCACCTTCATTGGCACTTAAGGAAAAGACGTGCAAAAATTCCTGTGGCTTCTGAACTCTCGGCCTCTCCGGGAGTTTTCCACCTGCAGCAAGTCTGTTTGCTCCATGCTTAGAAGCAGACCTCACATCAGCAGTGGTTAAATCCACCCTTCAGAGCCAGCAGCTGCTGATGCTCCTATCCCGCCCAAGACAGGCTGATAACCAGCTTGGTGAGCGTGTTATCATCACACCCGCTGACATCGAAGCGCTGAATGCTCGGGCTGCTGGAGGGAGCGAGGGAAAGGGAGAGAGAGCCTCCTGTCCTCCGTGTGGTACACCCGGGCTTGATTAGGGATGTGCTCACTGGGCTGTTGCAGCTTGAGGAATGTGATGTGCCCCGTGTAGACAACCGCGAGCTGCAGACGCTGCCCTCCCTGCAGCAACAAAAAGTGCCAAAAGGAGCGAGGGCAAAGATAATTAGTTGCAGGGAGCTGGGATGACAAGGGGGTGGAAGATAACGATACGTTTTTAATTTCAACATCGCATTAAACGGAAGGAGAAATGTTCCCGTCCCGGCAGCTTGTTCGCAGTTCTGCATCGTGCCGTTGCCGTCGGGTCCTGCAGAGGCCAGCAGGGACCCAGATGTCTCTGGGAGTGGGATCCCAGAGCAGCTCTGCCTCTCTGAGGGACTGCACATCCCACCTGGCTTTGTCTCCTGGGCCTGCATGGTCATTTACGCTGTGTGGAATGGCTGGCGAATCCCAGCATGGCTTTGCAAGGCTGGAAAATCAGGAGAAGGCAAGTTCTTGACTGCCTGTTTTAGGGACAGCTTGGCTCTTTCAACGTTGGGCTTTAGGGAGGCTGTGAGCTTGCTGGCCCACGGGCTCTCAGTATGAGGGTGGGAAGCTGCTGTTTCAAAGGGAGTAGACGAAAATAAAACACACTGTGATGATACTTGGTTAAGTGGCAAGGAACGCACCGCGGACATCTCTCTGCATCAGCGTTGCTCTGGGTTTCCCATGGGGGTGGCTGTTACAAAAGTCTCCTTGCCTGCGTCCCTCGGGAGACACCCAGCTTGTGGGGTGGGGGAGCGGCGTTCCAGATTGCCAGGCTGGAGCGAGCTGGTCATCCCTGGATGACCATCCCTGGCCTCTGCCCAGCCGCAGTCTCTACAAGGCTTTGCAAGCGAAAGCGTGACATCCATTTTATCCTTCGCCCATTTCCACAGGGGCACTTGACCAATTGTGTGGTTACGTGCGTAACCTCAGATGCTGAAGAGGAAAATCCCTCTAAGGCCAGCCGTCGGAGCGCCAGGTGTGGTTTGCAGAATTAAGCATCTGTCTCCTCTGCTGCAGACAGCTTGCAGCTTTTCAAATCAGAGCCCTGGCTACAAGGATTTTGAAGGTGCACCTGGAAAAACTGCAGAAGCATTATCCCATACCAAAAGAAGTCGTTGCGCCTCTCCGAATCTGGCAATTACTTTTTCCACCCTTCAAATCTATCACGCTTGATAGCTGATTGCGAGCAATAAAGGCACTACAGGCAGGCAAGTTACCGCCTGTCAGCTGGGTTGTAGACCTCTTGCGTGTGGCTCACGGTGCTTCTTTCCGCTTACAGTGGCTCAGGAGGATGCGTCCAGCCCGTTACCGCAGCTCAGCTGATGGATGAGAACTGATGAAATCATAGTCCCTGGACACGGGTAATCCGTGCATCTCCCGAGACAGATTTCAGAAACTGCTGGACAGAATTGCCACCCTGTTTCCATTTGAGACAAAAGGCTTTAGACTCCATAAGGACTCAATTTTTCATTTTGCAAATAGTGCAGTATTTATCCCCTCGACCGATATTTGTAATTACCAAGGCCTGATGCAGGGAGCCAGGTTCAGTTTTGCCTGAACTGTCAGTGCTCTTGGAAAGCCAGGGCTTTCAGCGTGCGCCTCTATCTGCTGACCTTCACCGTGTGCTAACATGTGCTGAGCAGATCCTTAGCCTCACCCGCACAAAGTGCATCGTGACCTCAGTTAAGAAAACACTTGCTGTAATCGCCTCCAGATCTGCCGCTGTCTTTGATCAGTTTAAATATCGGTTTATCTTATGATATAAATATGTAAAACATCCATTTGTTTTCGTGCAGGATGCAAATAAATCATTGCGTAAGTTTATACACGAGCTAGGAAGCGTGGGGGGGGGCTGTGCAGCGATGGATTCATAACTCATATAAGTCCCCACCTCTTTGAAGGTCATTACTTCATGAACGCGCCGTTTCTCTTTCCAGCAAGCCCCTGTTCTGCATTATTTAAATAGCCCGTGTCATCCACGGAGAGCTCTGCCGTGCGGTGCCGGAGGAGCGTGTTCCCAGCGGAGCGGGGACGCCCGCGTGTGCATGGTGCCACTGCCCTCTCGTGGGTGCAGAGCCCGTCCACCCGCCCCGCTCCCACCCGGCTCGCCCCAGCACTTCAAAAAACCCAGCTTCGAACTCCTCCTGAGACCGCGCGTCGGGACTTGGCAGATCTGATGTTCATCTCCCAGCTCACCCTCGGCCACGTTCAGCTCATTTCCACCCCTTTGCTTGTGTCCACGTGTGTCCGTCAGGAATAATTAATTAGATGACAGCTTCAGGACTGCAAAGGGTTTTTATTATTCTCTTAATCCTGTCGCCGCTTCCCTGCAGAATATGCCCGTTCCGGACCCTGATCTCCATCTCCGCTGTGCTGTGGTCCTGGCGGGGTGCAGTTCTCCATCAGCACGGCTCTGCTGTAACTCACAGCCCCTTCGCGCGGAGCTGACCCCGCAGCGTGGACCCGCTGCCCCAGGGACGGCCACATGTGCTGCTGCTCTTCAGCTGGAGGATACAGTTAAGCCCCTCTGAAAGCAACAATTCCCACATGTCGTAAGATCGGCTTTCCAGTGGGGAAGTTGTTTAAAGCATTGTTAGCGGCTAAGTTGTTACAGAGATTAAGCTGAGTCCAGAGCTCAGCATCTCCTCCTTCGTTTCAAGCTTTGTGGAACAAAGCTGGTGTCAGCTGGCCTTGTGCTGCTGATCCAGCCCCGCTGCTGCTGCTCATTTGGTGCGAAACAGAAAATTGGGCTTTCTCCTTCTGAGACTCCTAAAAATCAGGTTTATCTACTAGTTCCCAACCCAGGCATAAACACACCCCGTATTTAACTTGTCAGAGAACAGACTTTCTTGCCAAGAGACCTGGTAAAAACTATAAAAGCACGTAATAATTGATGATTGGGGAATCTTCTCTGCCAAGACATAAAATATGCAAATGAACGTTCACATTTCTTCCGTATCTAATGAAGAATCAGGGTCTCACACCAGTCATGTTCTCCAAAGGTCTGTTAGCGCTTGCCCAAGAGACAAGGGATTTTGTGTAGTTCTTCTGTCTTAATTCCTACTTGTGCCCTTATAATCCACCTTCCTTAAGGCCTTATATTTTTCCTCACTGTTAGAGGATTTTCCATTTCTTATCCTAAATGATAGATCCCACCCAGGACGTGGCTGCATTTTGGGGCAAAATAATGCCCGCGTTCACATCTTTGTAAGTAATAAAGCAATTTCAGTGAAGAACATTGGTATATAATAATATTAATATTTTACTGCTGTCACTTCTGCTCACAGATGTCCTGTAAAAGACAGTATAGGGAGCAATTCGAAGATAAGATATGGTGCATAAAATAGTGCAACATGATTAATGAACCTTTTGTCCTGGTGAGCGAGATAAAATATCTAGTGCTACTGCCCCATGCTAACAGCATTTATATCGCATTTTAAATATTTTTTCTTATTTCAGAGGTATTTCACTATCTGTCTTTGTTCAAGGGCAGATGAGAAAGGGATGATGCAAACACTGAAATTTAAAATCTTCCCCAGCTTAATTTTATTCTTAGATCACAGAGATCCCTTCTTTGCTGCTTGTTTGTTTGTTCCATTTTCTCACCTTTGCAGACTCCAGAGTTGGAAAAAATCCACATCAATTACTGACACCCCGCTTTCACCCCCCCAGCCTTCTCCACCTCGCCAAACCTCCCGCATCTCAAGCGATGCCGCTTATCTCCTGGCTGCCACCGCTGACGGGGCTGGAGGCTGTCTCTGAGGCCACAGGCAGCACCGCGCCGTCAGGCGACCGGGAGGGAGAGGTGGACCCGTGCCAGAGTTTTGTAATGTCACAAAGCGAATTTCAGATGAAAAGCAGAGGGGAACGAGGCAGAGCACCCAGGGCATTTCCCAGGTCATTTAAACTGGTCGGGGGGGAGTGGGAGAAGACGATGGGCTGTAGATGGGCAGAGCTTTGGCGCGGGCAGATGTGACCTTGTGAAACTCCCCGGGGCTTGTGACTGAAAAAGGCTTTTCTCCTCCTCCTCCAGCCCAACTTTCTCTTCTTCAAACATTCCAAACCTGCCTGGACGCGTTCCTGTGCAACCTGCTCTGGGTGACCCTGCTCTGGCAGGGCGTTGGACTAGATGATCTCCAGAGGTCCCTTCCAACCCTATGCTTCTATGATTCTTGTTCTTTCAATTTTACCACAGCTCATCCAAGGGAAACCCTTGCAAGTATGTGAGACACGTCAGGCCAGTGCTGGGACTGCTGCTTCTGGGACAAGAAATCCCCAGGGGAGACAGCGGGTACGGGGCTGGGAGGCTGAGGGCACTGCTTAAAAGTTAGGAGAAGCCCAAAGTCGCTGACGGTGGGAGCTGAGAACTGCCTGGGCTTTGGTGGGGGTTCCCTGCGGCTGAGGGTTCCCTGAAGTGAGCGCGGTGATGAGGACAGATAGGACAGAGGTGAGCCGTGGTTAGTGGGCAGCATCGTCTCCTGGGAGCAGCATCCCAGGTTGGTTGATGGTTGGACTCGATGATCTAAAAGGTCCCTTCCAACCTAGACAGTTCTATGATCCCCACCTCCAGTGGCCAAATGACAGATGAAGCTTTCTGTGAGATACTCCTCCAACTTTTAATGTGCAGAGCCTTGTATTTATTTAGAAATTTGGGTTATACGGATGCTGCCTGGGAAGCCTGCCTGTGTTGCATGAGCCATGCTGAGCAGCCTCACCACGCAGCAGTTGCCTGCGCAGGGGCTTGGACCGACCTGATTTCCACTGCCGGTTGCAAAAATGTGGTGTAAGAAAAATCTGATGACACCAGCATTATGTTCCTCCTGTAAAGACTGGCTTACACCACGTCCAAAATGAAATGAAATACAGTGCTGCAGTGGCACTGTTGGGCCTTTCCCATTTTCTGGGTAATGAGTTTTATTTGAATTTCAACCTTTCCCCCGCCGTTTCTTGGCTCTCTTCTCAGCAAGCTGACAGAGATTTGCTCTGCATGGAACTCCACCCCACTTCAGGTGCTCGCTGCTGCCATTGAGCTGAACAGGAGCTGCTGCCTTCGCTCCACATCTGTTCCTGATACCGCGGCAGATGAGGGTCTTGCAGAGGGCAACATTCTGCCCAGTTGGAGGAGTTTTGGGTGCTGCAAACCTCTCTGCTATTTGCTTATTCCCATTGAATTCTTGTCACGCCATTAGCGCAAATCTGTGGCACTCTCCCTGGAAGATGAAGCTGTTCGCCTATCAGAGACGAAAATGTTGTATTTCCTGCGTCTGAAGCATTTTCTC
Organism: Rissa tridactyla; assembly: GCF_028500815.1. NCBI lineage: Eukaryota > Metazoa > Chordata > Aves > Charadriiformes > Laridae > Rissa > Rissa tridactyla. Next base: position 92,447,556 of record NC_071469.1, read on the forward strand.
CAAACTTTACTGTTGCAGAGCCAGTTGTATTTTTTAACTATATCCACCGATTTTCCTAACAGACAATCAGACCTGTCTGGTTGACTGCAAATGCCGTTTCTTTCAGTTTTGGCAGATTTTACAAAGTCAAATCAGCCTCCAAGCCCGTTAAGCGATGAGCTTAGCTTCTTCTCTGTAAGGTTAAGACTGAAACTGGGACAATTTATGGCAACTTTTCCTGCTGGGGAGAGTGGCGCTACTTTTACACCCATCCAATACTTCTTGGACCTCAGGGAGTTTACTCCCAATTTATTCCATGCTATGTGAGGTCAGAGTCAGGCCACTGAAGGAAGATAAATATCTTTAAAAATGTTTGCTGCCTGCTTTGATGAAAGGAATGTAATGGCTAAAAATAAATTTAAAGTGGAAAAAATAAGACTATTTTTGGAGAGGTGGGAAGGACACAACAAAGCCAAGGACAGTGTCATGGTGTGCCAGCAAAGGAAAGCAAGGTGCAGAGACAGTGATGTCTGTGGCGATAAAAATGGTGATTTGACAGATGAAAGGCAGGAATTTGCGGTTGCCCACGGTTTGTGGAGTAGGTACATTCGCAGATTCACAGGGTTTCTGGCTGCAAGTTGCCCATTGCTGATCTTTGCCAGGGGCTGACTTCTCCTAGTAATCTCCAATGTGCTGTGCCTGGGGATTTGCCTGGCATGTGTGTAGCTGATTTGGGAACCATCCGTCCATCCATCATCTCACTTTAGGGTAACTACGGTCAGCATCCTACAGCCTTCTGGCCCCAGCCGCTCTCCTGTTACCGCTTTCCATCAAGCGGACGGCAAATCCTTATTTTAGGTGCCTAATTAAAATGCATTGATTTATAGCCGGCACTGCTCACGTGCAAAGCTCAACAGGGAAAGTATTCTTAGCCAGTGCTTGCCAGGCTGGCTGTGCTCTCCCGCTCATGGGTGACCTGGCGTGCAGCTGAGGAACACGCAGCAGCTCCATGTTCTCAGCCGGGTTCCTACAGTTGCAGCTCAGCTGCGTTGCTGCCATAGTATTCTGGGACACGGTAGCCGTGCCCGCTCTCCCATGACATACATATTTGTATTTAGTGATGGTTTTAGCACTCACCAAGCAGCGGCCTGCTTCTCCAGAGTTGGGAGCGTTTTGGGATAGCTGGGCTCATCTTGCCAGCGCTTCTTTTACCACCTCGGGGGAGTGCATAGCCTGTCTCCCCCTCCTTCTCCCCGAACTGTGGCTATTAACAGAGCAAAAATACTGCCTACGCAGGCAAAAGTAGAATGGAGAAGAAAATCCTCTCCGGTAGTTAAAATGTTGGGTTGGATGTTAGCACTGAAGTTTATCCTCATAAAAGGCACAGTCTTCAAAAACATCTGGAAAAGAAGTGCGGCATGAAAGATCCCCCCCCTCCATGGGAGAGGCATAACAGACTTCTTCGGCTGCGACGGCATTAAGTGCAACCTAGTAATTCACGTCATAGTAAGTCCAGAAGATCACTGCATTACCAGCTTTCCTGTAAGAACGCAAACCCAGGTCTTTTTCACAAGAAAAATGTCTGGGGACCCTGTTTGCTATCTCTGAGCGGAGAAAAGGAAGACAAAATGCCATGCTGATTCCCAAAACGGTCATCTTAAAGTGTCTAATGGGTGAGGAAAGTGGATTCTACCAACCTCCCGGAATTTGTGGTCCCAGATCCCCTGAGGCGGTTTGAAAATCTGCTCTTCACAACGACTGGGCCTGAAATGGTAGGGAAATTCAATTAATACTTGCACAGATAGCTGCTCCGAAGTATTTACCAGTATACCTATCCTGGTGGTATGTAAGCACTCTGCAGGGTTTAGCAGCGTGATTACAGCTGACCTGCCAAGGGCAGTCATTCCCTTTACTATTTTCCTATAGGTTGAGTCCAGGTTATTGAATCCGAGCCCATTTTCTGAGAGATTTCATTTGAAATTCAGCGTACTGTCCTGCTCTGCGTGACCAGATAGGTGCGGGTCAGAATTCCAGGAGCAGAAACTGTGCAAATGTGATCCTACCCACGAAATAATTATTAAATATATGTTCTTAAATTTACCGTTGGGCAGTGCTTTGTGCTGAGAATTAATTTTTATTATAGCTGATTTATAACCCCATGAAAATGGGCTTTAGTCTCGGAAAAAAATGCATACACTGCACATACCAGAGGTGTGCTATCCAGTTTCCGTACAGCCCTCCAGCATTCATATACAGCATATTTGTAGGGGTGTCACAGCTGTCTTTCTCTTGGCCATATTTTGCTGGGGAACTAGGAATCTTGGCAATTCTGAATCTTGTTGCTCTTCCAAAAGCAGAGTTGACACCGTTACTGTACGATGAAAGGTTTCTCCATAGGAACTACATCTCATAAGCTGGTCTGCGAACGCAAGGCTGGAGAAGGGCTGGCATTCTCTGCCTTCCAGAAATAGCATTTTCCTCTGTGAGTGCTCGGGGTCTTTCTTCTGCATTTTCTGCATGTCCACGAAATTGTGGAGGTCAGTGCGGCATGTGAGGTTGTTATGATTTGAGAAAACCCATAACAATTTATTGTTGTTCAGACATTTATTCTACCACCCAATGAGCCCTCCCCACCCGGAAAGGGGAATCGGGGAAAGAAAAGAAACACAAGGGTTGAAATATAAGTAGATTTAATGGGATAAGACTAAATAATTAACAATAATACTAAAGAATCAGTATTAATCCCAATACTAATATAAGATATACAAGAATTACATCGGTAGGAAGCCGTGCGCTCCCAGCAGTGGACAGCAAATGTCGGACACCGCGAGTGCTGTGGCTTCGGGAGGAAGGGAAGGCCTCAGGGGTCCGGCGCCGGGGCAAGGAGTTCTCTGGACCGCCACCATCAAGGGACAGAGCAACTATAGTGCAAAATTTCTAATTTATATCGAATGTGACGTTCGTGGTATGAAATAATCCTGTTGGACCCAGGAGCGAGGCCTGGGTCAAATGCCCAGGCCTCGCTCCTCCTCATCCCTGCACCTGGCAAGGCTTGAAAACACTGAGGCCTTGAATCCCACATAGCCTAGCTGCCTATAAAGTAAATATTTTAACAAATTCAGACACTAGAGTCCTCTAAAAGTACAGTTATCCTAAGCATTAGAAGAGAAATTGGTCCTGTGTCGCTCAACCCAGGACAGAGGTTCAGGCAGAGCACGGTGTAACAGAGGCGGTCAGGAGAGCAAGCTGGTCAGATGGTTGCAGCGAAGCTTTGCGAGGGGACTTCTTCTGAGGGGGATTAGGTGGTAAAGCCAAACTGAGCCACCTCTCAGTCCTGCGGGTGTATAAATACCTCCTTAAATATAAATACATGGAGTGGCTCACCCCTGGGTCGCAGGAAGGTTCATTTCAAAAGTAATAGACCCAGCTAGAGTGGCCAGGTGCCTTTTAAGCAAGACTGCGATTCCTGTAGGGCACCCTGGTACTGGTGCGACTCAGTGCCTCGATGAGTAATTGTAGTGACATGGGAGCAGCAAGAGCGGGTCCTTGGTGGCAGCAGGGCAGGAGCGGCGGGTACCCCACACTCCGTAGGGGTGTGTTTTTCCATTTTTTTCCATTTTTTCCATTTCCCCATTCCGTTTTTCCATGGGGACGCAGGAGGTGGTTGTCCAGGCACCTCTTGGATTTCCGTTTGCTAGGGAGTAAAGAGAGGCTTTGAGAAGCAACCCGGGCTCCAAGGCTGTGTTTGGGACGAGACGAAGGCAGCCGCGTTTGGTAACTTCCATCCTCTGCTGTCAGGGCATGAGCTTCGGCGCTGCAGTGTGCTCGGTTAGCAACGCTCACCTCTGCGGGACACAGGATACAGGCGGCTGTGTTTACACTTATCCCGAGGGAAGATGAAGAAGCATAGGTGGAAGAAGGTAGAGGAGAAACGTGCCTATTCCCCGTGCAGTAGTTTGGCAGAGAAAGGCCACGCTTTGGCTGCAGAAGTGCTGCACTCACAGCTGCTGATCGTAAGGGATTTTACAACTGATAAGCAGTGAGATTGCTCGTTGCCCACAGAGTGGAGCGTGTTTGCACCGAGGCACGGGGCAGACGCGCATGGTGACAGCTGCTGAAGGATCTGCGCAAGGCAGCTTTATAGCGTGAGGCTGCGCTCCATCTGCGGGATAAACCCAGGCAATTTCACGAGTTACCAGTTCAGGAGGTGGGTAACGGTGCTTGTCCTTTCACTGCACAACAGCAGTGGCCCAGCCCCTCCAGCACCGACCCATTGCCGATAGGAAATGCCTCAGATACAGCTCTTGTCACTCGCAACTGATCAGTCCCTGTCACCCCCCCACCCCCTTTTGTAGAAAAAAAAACAAAACAAAAAGAGAAAATGGGAAAACAAACAAAAGTTTGCAGAGGCTACAGCCTGGCTCTGTGGGAGATGCCGTTTGCACGTCTGATCTGTGCAGGCTGGGTTCAGCACTGAGGCAGGACCAGCCCGTCCCTTGAGCGGGGCTTTAACCAGCACCCTTGTTTGGGTTAAAAAAAGAAAAAAGAAAAAAAAAAAAAAGAAAAGTGGCTTATTTAGGCTGCAAACAGATAGAGCTTTTGATCATTGAAAATCATTTGGACTCACCTCTGTAGTCTCTGCATGCGGATGGGGGTGTGCGCCTGGCCTCACCTTTAGGGTAAAAACTAATTAAATAAATAAGAAAGTGAAGGGTTTAACACAGCCACATCCAGCAGCTCACTACATTTCATATTCTGTACCGCGTGTTGTTTGCTAACACTCGCATTATTGCTGGCCCTTGCTTTTAGTAAGTTGTGACCTGGCTTCCAACCTTACAAGGCTCGTTTCAAAATTATGAGGTCTCATATGTCTAATAAATTTGGGGTTCTTTTCCTCTATCTCGTCCTGAGATTTTTTTAGTTTAAGAAGCACTGTGCTGTCATTTTGAAGTTCTCTCTGCAACCCTATATATTAAAAGCTTAGTCCTGGATTTTAAGCAGTCATTACTAGAAGTTAATTCTTGTGTATTCCTGTGATTCAAAGCACTTGGACTTGGGGAGGAGCGCTGATAGCATGGGATACACAGTAATGCAGCAAGAGCTGCCAGCACTGCCTTTCTATACGTTCCCGTGTCTGAGCTCTCTGACTTTTCCAGTGGAAACTTCACCTTCAGCTTCTCAACTCTGCAGACTTTTTTTGTTGTTAGGACACTGCCACATTCTTGAAAGGCCGTGCTCTCCGTCCCCCAGATCAGACTCTGCCTTGATGGCGGATTAACACAGGTGGTGGTGGTGAAGGTGGGTTTAGGATCAGGTTTTTCTTTCTTCGTTGGGCTACTTCTTGCACTGACTGATGCTTGCTGTCATTCTGGCTGGAGTCAAAGGTGCTGGCTCCCTCTCACTTTCCTTTAGCCCACAAGCGAAAATTCAAGCACGGCTCTGTACTTCTTGCATCCTGGTTTGTTGTCAGGGTTAGTAGATGAATGCACGTGCTCCCATGGGATGCTCTGGAAGGACTGTCGTGGCTTTCAGCAGCATGTGTGATAAGACACCCACCCCTCTTAGCTGGGGTTTGCAGAAGCGTTTGTTAAAAGCCCCTTGCACCTTGCTTGTGTGGTGTGCGAGTGGCTCCGGGAGCTGCTCCAATGTTGCTTAGACTCCCAGAACGAAGCAGATCTGATGGAGGAAACTATCCGTATAAAGAGTAGACAGGGAGCACTGCTGAAAGACAAGTCCTGAAATGACTCTTAGGAGTGGGTACCTGCGGGCATCAGAGCAGCCAAGCTCAGAGGTGCTCCGTAGAAGGCACCAGCCCTCGCTTTCCTCCCCACCCAGGGCTCTGCTGCTCCCCCAGCTGCAGACTGGCCTGGAGCTCCCCAGGTGGGGCAATCAGTGGCTGTGGGCAGCTGATAGAAATTAATTGGATGGGAGAGCCCAGCCCAGCCTGGCCTCCCCACCTGGCAGCAGGCTTGAAGCTACCCATAAGTGCTGCTTCCCCTCTCTGGAGTTGGGGTGTTGTTTAGTAGCTTACTAGTGACATTAAGGGAGTTGGAGAAACTGGTGGCGAGCCTCTTGTTCTTGGGGGGCTACAGTGGTCTTCCTGGATTTTGGGCTGCAAGGTGCTATGTTTGGGCTGATGCTAACCTTGGAAATTTTGTCGGCTCTTCTGGAACCTGGCTGGAGCCCTGGGTGTCTCCCAGTGTTGCCCTTTCCTTCCTGAGCAGCAGCCTCTGAGCTCAGCAGGTTAGTGAGGTGTCCCTGAATTGCCTTTATTTGATTTTAATGGTTTGTGATTTACTGGTGTGCGCGTGTGGGTGGGAGGCTGAGCTGTGGTTTGGTTTAGCTCCCTCTTGGTTCAGTTATGCTACTGTGCTGCCTGCTCTGAGTTAGGAGAGATTATAGCTGTGTCGGATGCAAAGCTTGTCGTCTTCCTTCCCCCTCTTGTTTTGAGCAATGTTTGGTGCCAGTCTTTCAGCCCTGGGGCTGTGAAGTCTCAGAATATAGAAACTGTTCTGGATGTTCCTTAGTAGCAAAACAGCTCTCAGTTTTCCCTCTTCATTTCTCCAAAAGCTGCATCCTTCTTGGTCCTGGGCTTTTCAGTGTCATCAAAAGGTATGTCTGTATGTTATTTCTTACAAGTTCCTTTTTTCATAGCTTTGAAGTGTTGGCAGGTGGATGTATGAAGTGTCTTGCTTTTGCTGTGCTAGATGTTGCTGTTGCCCTCTTCCGTTCCTCTCCTTGTGAACCTGTAAGCTTGACTGAGGGCAGTGCCCCCCCCCAATCTTAAAAATTACGTGACCTCTCCAGTACGCACTGAGTACCTTCTGCCTCTCTGCTTTCGCTTGGAGAGCGCCAACTTTCTCCCACTAAAACTTGTCTTTTGTGTGTTGCAATAAGAAAAAAAGTGCAAGCCCTTACTGCCCTTTGTAAAAAGGATGAGGTTTGCTTGATGTCTTCCCTCCACGCTGCTGTATCTCTTGTGGGGAGCTGGAGTGACCCTGTCCCAGGCTCTGCCACTGTGACCTGCTCTGCATCGGCTTTCTCTGTTCCTCGCTCTCCACATCTGGAAAATGGGAACAAGAAGGCTTTTTGTTCCCTCTCTAGTAAAGTCATTGTGAACCGTGGATGAAAAGCAGCTTCTGGGTCTGATCCAAAATCTTTGGAAGCTGTCTGAAAGACTTCCATGGATTTAATGGTCTTTGGAGTAGATGCTGTGGTGTTTGCCTCACTTTTGTTTAAAAGTCTCTCTTGCCTTCCCTGCCCAACGAGCGTCTTCTTGTTGCAGCTGCAATCACTTGAGAGCATCACCACCTCATAGACAACTGAGCCCAACTCCCTTGGGCTGTGTGCTAAACAGGTGCCTTCACCTTCTTGGTCTAACAAAAGAAAAAACTGCCACACGCCTTTTCAGGTGGGATTGTTATCAGGATGTCCTGAATCTTGACTTTCTCTTCCAAAGTGAATCTTTCCAGCGCTTCATTTAAAAAGAAGATAAAAAGGAAGTGGCAGGTTGAGAGGGGGAAACGCACCAAGCGCCATGCTTGCCTATGAGTTTATGTATGTCTAATCCTTGGCAAGAGGGCATGGGCCTCTGCAGCTGCGTGACACCCGTGTCCTGATTCACTGGGTATCTCCTATAAAGGACTGATTATCAATGACTTAAGTCTGGAAATAGGTGTTGAGTTGCAGGATTCTCCCAAGTAAAATTCATCCTGCCCGACTGGAAGTAGAATGTTGGATACCTGGAAATCTTTAAAGCTGCTTTAAGCATCTGTAGGGCCTGAATGTTTCTAGGATTAGATAGCAGCTGAGCTGTGATTATTTTTTTTTTTTTATTTTTTTTTTGAGAGCCTCTCTGGGGATGTAGCTGTAGGGCTTGCCTTCACCTGTTAGGTATTTGAAGAGCTTTGAAAGCGTGATTTAGGGTTCCTGTCGCTTCTGGTTGCACTCTTGAACATCTGCAGCAAGCGCTTGTGTCTGTACTTGGGTATATTTTTCTAGAAAAAAGCTATTTCCTCAGGAGTTCCTTTCCATTAAGCACCTGCAGAAGTTGTTTCCTGTTCCTTCAGGGGCCGCTTCTGAGCGAGGAGCCAGGCGGGCACTGGCTTTGGGGGTTTGCGCTGAAACTGCAGAAATTTGTAATAGGGAGTTGCTGGTTTTCATGGGGACCATGGAAAGGGGAAGCATGAGCTCTGCTGCAACCCACGTGTGCGTTTGAGCTCTCTATGGTATGGTTGTCCTCTGAAAGTGCTCTTCGGAGACAGGAAAGGCTGGTTTCGTTTGTTTTCTTTAAGCTGGAAAGTTTTGCTGAACCTGCCCTACTTTGTCTACAGGGTACATGTTTCCTTCACAACAGTACTGGCTAAAAGTAAAATGATCTTTCAGGAAAAAAACGCAATCCCATCTTTTACCAAGGGCATTGCTGCTGGCATTGGAGAGCAGATAGGCTTGGCTCGTGAGTGTGGCTGGATGCAGAAACATCTTGGTACCAATCCTGTCTCTCTGAGGAGATGGTAGGACTCATAGTAATGTCACTAGTGCCAATTCCATCACTTAAATCGGTGTTATGGAGTGAAACATTACTGTAGTCCAGGCTTTAATATTATACTTGTCCATGAAGCAGGTGGGATGGTACATACATAATGCTTGAAGTGCTTGCAGATCTCTGAGTGGAAAAATAGAAGTGCAATATTAACATCTGGGAAAGAAAATAGGGTTAGGGGACCAAGCTGTAGCACAGTGTGTGATCCTGTGTGGTGCAAAGCCCTGGCAGCCTCTAAAAATGGACGTTGAGATCCATTTCTCCATGCTGAGACCAAATCACCCATAGGACGTGCGGGAGCATTCACCAGAACGTCCAGGCTGTCCCTCCGGAGCAGATGGGAGAGTGTGGGCGCTCTCCGGGCTTCCCCCCGCAGGGCTGCAGGAGCAGCGTGCATCTGCAGCTCATCCGCTCTCTCAGCATCCTGCACTCCTGGGGGGACTTGGCTTAAGCTGTCGAGGTGGAGGAGACGTGCAGCCTGCTTCTCAGTTAGACTGCAGCACAGTCCTAGTAAATTAGCATCCCATTTTACATAAATAGAGGAACACAATCTTGATGGGAGATGGAGGTATCAGTATATCTTTTTAATGGACTTGTACTGAGAAATACTATGATCCTGTTGAAATGTGATTTTAATAGTTTCTCCATTTTTTCCCCGATTCTCCCTGCAAAGCCTTTTCAGCTGTGAAGGATGCAGAGGAGAGTTTGAATACTGATTCTTTGTGGGCAGCCTAGTTAAAATATAATTATACTTTTTATCATTCAGTAAAAGCCTGTCTCCGAGAGGAGTCCTTTTAGGAAAGGAGAGGGTTTTTTTCTTCCATTTGTTAGAGAGCAAAAATGAAATGGAACACTTGATACCGTAAGCAGTGCTCTATTCACCCGTTTTCTGCCGTGCTAACAAAAAAAAGGAAAGAAAAAGGGAAGACTTGATGCTTCCTCTAATGCCAAGAACTACAAAGAAGGTCATTTTAAGTTTTACGGGCTTGTTAATTCAAGCTGTTAACTTAAAGTGCATCTTTCCCATGCAATGGCGCAGCCTAAAGATGTTCTTTATTTGGTTTTGGAGATAAACAGCTCATACAGAGAGATTGCAGACTCTGGAGAAGATAGTGGGTCAGAAGAATGAAGGAGATAGATGTAATAAAACCAGCAACATGGACATAAAACTGATGCAAATGGAAAAACCAAACCCCTTGCTAGACACAGGATGGGAAGTGGGATGCAACCACTTTGTCGTCGCTTTTGGTGTGCAGAGAGTGGCTGGCTGGGGGATGTTGCCCCTTCAGGACTTTTTTTCCTTGTTCCTATATAAGATAGCGATCATAGAAGTGGTGGTGATTCTCCACCTATTGTGTTCCCTGAGGCTGACACGTGGGTGTATGAAGTAGCACCTGCATCCTTCAGTAGGAACTTCAGCGGCGTCGGGCATCTGTGGAGACAGTGCGATCAATTTTTATTATAAAACTTGTTTTTTTTAAATGGCTGTAATGAGAAATGCATAGCTGAGCTGATGCTGTTTGCAGTTCTTTCCTTGTTTCTCTTTGAGCGCTCCCGTCTCGGTGCTGTGCAGATAAGCAACACGCCGGGAGTGTTTCTCTCTGAAACAGAAGTTGGGGCTTAACAGAGCACCAGTGGCTCCTGTCTGCATGGTCTGGGCGCTGGCGTGCGCTGAAGAAAATGTAGTTTAGCTGCTTCTGGGCACGTGACAAAGCAAACGGTGACAAAGGAAACCCCTGGAAGTTGTTGGCATTGCCGAAGCAGAATAAAAATGTGGATGTGAAGGGCACGTGCCGCCGGGCAGCGTGTGAGGACGGCCCCCTCCAGGCCCATAAAGGCAGAACTGGCACCCAAACCTGCACACCCAGTTGCTGTAAAATTGCTAAAGTAGGGTAATAATGTCATTCTCCCTGCCCCCTCATTTTCTTACCTTTCTCTGACTTGGGTCTTGCTGCTGCCATGTTATGGTACATGCAGGAGCTCAGCTGGGCTCAAAACCTGCATCTTGCAGGGCCAAAAGGTTTTGGGGCTGGAACTGGGGGAGAAGGAGGAGGGTGGAAAGCTCGGATGGGGAGCTGTATTGTTCAATTCAGGAGTTGTCTTTATAGTCAAAGCTTTTTATGTTCTTGTGGAAATAAGGTAACTCATCCCTTTGGCTGGAGGGCCAGGGAGTAAAAGCTTTCCTGGCTCTGGGCTCCCTTGCAGTGGCTTCCAGTGTGCTGGGGGCTCCCCTCAGTGTCCTGTCCTGCTGTGGTGTCACCGGCACTTCAGCAGCAGGAGCTGCTGATAGAGTGAAAGTTATAAATGACCACGGAAGAAAAATCTGCTTTGTACAAACATAGAGGTTTAAAATGTGGTTGAGTTCTGCAAAGGAATGAAAATAAGACCTTTTAGTATGATGGTGTTTTCTCTTTTTTCTTTTTTTTTTCTTCCTCCCCCACCTTCTGAATGGAATGGAGACAAAACATTTGGTTTTGGATAGGAAAGGCTCCCCCTCCCACCAGTTTGCCTCCCTCCATCTCTCTGGAGGCAGCAAATGGCTCACGCTAGACCTTGGATTCTTTTCCACCAAATATTGTCAGAACTAATACATGTCTCTCTGGGCTGTCTGGGCAGAAAATGTGAAGCTCCCTCGATGCAGCCAAGAGGAACCATGTCCTGAGTCCTAGTCCCAAAGAACTGGGATGAGAAACTTCATTTCCAGCCAGCAAAGATGGTCCTGCTTAAATCCCGTGCCACAGAAAACTTCCTGTGACTGGTTCCCGGTTTAAGTAGTTACGGTGCACGCTGAGGGTGCCTGCAGCTTACGGTGGAGGTGGGAGTCCTGCGCTGGTGGCTGCGCTCCTGGATCTGCAGCTACTTACTGTGGGACCCTGAGCAGATGGATTGCCATCATCTGCAAGGAGAGGACACCTCTCTTCTTGGAAGTGCTGGGTAGGAAGAGCTGTGTTGGAGCTGCTGTTACCGATGCACAGCATACTCCTTTCTTTCTTTGTTCCCCCCCCCCCCCTTTTTTTTTCACTGTATAAGGGCAAAGCCAGCCTTGTTTTTCCAACCAGCTTAAAAGCACTTTTCGAGTGTAACTTTTGGCTCTCTGAGCCTTTGAGAGAGTATTGAGTTGCAAAAGGTGGTGGCTGCCAGTTCCTATATAAAAACACTGCATTAGTCAAAAACCCCTTTGGAAGCGCCACTGATTAATACATCAGTTCCTATGAGAGCACGCTGACCTAGATTTTGCTTTAGCTGTTTAGGTGGAGACTCAACTACAATGTGGCTTTTATCTATTCGCAGAATGGATTTGGAGGATGTGGAGTCTACAGAGAGCTTTTATTTCCTTTTAAAAACCATTGTGTTCAAATGCGCTACCATATGGTTTTTTGGTTCTTTTTAATCTCGCTCACTGATCGTTTGGGGCGTTTAGAAGGTCAGTGGCGTTAAGAAGCTTATCAGCCCCCTAAGAATGGTTGGGGAATACATTAATTTGCACGTGTTTCGTGGCATAACTTGATTATCAGACACCTGAAAGACACTGGAGGTAGGGGCTGTAGCAAATACTTGCTGGGTGAGCGGGTTTTCTCTTTGGTCTCTTTGAAGTTCAGATGTGTTAAAAGTATGATCGTAACACTTGTAGGCAGGCATTTCTTATCTGGCTTATTTTTGCTGGGGGAATATAATGCAATGTGAAAAGCGTTTATATGGAATTTCTGGAGCAGCGCTTTGCAGGGTGGGAAAAAGCAGGATGTCTGCGAAAGACCCCAGCCCGTGAATTTGCAGCAAGGGCAAAGGAGCTGAGACTCGGTGCCGCTTCGCGGTTGTAACTCTTGCACTGCAGAATCTCAAAGCTCTTTCAGAGCGTTAGAGGGTTGAGCTTCCCAATGCTGCTGGGCCTCCCCATCCTCAAACTGAGATTAAAAATAGGGCGTAGAAGTTATCGCAACGCAGTATGGAACAGGGGGGATCCCCGATTGCTGAATGCGGGAGGATTTCCTCGGCTCAACTCCTGTAATCTCTGTGGTTGTCATCTCACCTTCCCGAAAGGGCTCTCCCCCACGTCCGCATCTCGGGCAGCATCCGAACCAGGGGAAATGGAGACGAAACGAATGCTCAGCTCCTTGGGATTAGCCGCAGTGCGGGTGTTCATCTGCGTGTGTGTGCGCCAATGATAGCAGCGCACCTTCCCACCGCTGGCCAAGTGACGTTAAGGAGGAAGAAGTGGTTAGCAGGGTTGGTTTAGTATTTCTCACTGCAGCTTGATTAAAAGATTCCACTGTCTGCCTTTGATCTACGGTGTGTGCTGTCTCTGCCATTGAGACAGAGTATAAATCGTTGCTTTGAATAGCAATATTTACAATGAAGTCTTACTCATTTTGGGTGAAGGACAGTCCCAAGCACATTTCTTAAGTCTTGATTTCATTAGTGCAGTACTGCAGTTCATCAAACCCCATAAATATTTATCTTTTCAGCATTCTTTGTATGATTTCAAAACACTGGCCGTGTTTTAATGGGACACTTAATGTTGTTTATTGTGCAATAGCTTTGCCATAGATACGCTGACAAAGAAATCTCAGATGGCCAAAATGAACAGGGAGGCATGTTCTCTTCCAGACGTGTTTATGAACCTGGTAAAAGCCGCCTTTGCATCAGCACTCCCTGAGTGGGTGGGGAGCGAAGGCCAGTTGGGGATTCCCCCGCGAATGTTATGAGTCAAAAGGATTTGCAGCTCTGCCAGCCCTGCACACTTAGAAATCATGAGTCGGTCGCTAAAAATCATGAGGTTTATAATAAATCAACGCAGGGTATTTCAGCTTGCTTTCTGACAGCTGTGGTTCTGGGTAAAACAGATAACCTGTGTTCTGGATTTCTCTGCAACCCCAGTGCCTCGGGGATTATCCTTGAATTTTAATGGCATAGCTGAAATGTTTGCTGACACAGGAGCCTTTGGGTGTTGAGGTTTTTAAAAGACGCATCAAGCGTTTGGAGCCTTTTGTGGATTAAACCATACAAGCTGGCAGCCGTGGCTTCGAGGGGCAGCGATGGTTAAGCACACCTTGTCCTGGTGATGGCTAGCTCTTCGCCAGGGGAGGCTATCACTTGTGTCTGCTTGCTTTAGATGCAAGAAAAGACAGTCTTGTCTCAGATGGACAAGGAGCTTGCTTGGCTTTTAGCGGCATTTGGATTTTGAACCTTGTTCCTGCTGCTCTGGTGAAACGAGTTGGTTGTTAAGCCACTTAACGCTTATGGAGGACACTGTTACTGGCAATCACAACCATGTCCCTGAAATCTTAGGTGTTTGTTTAAATATTAGATTTTGGGTTTTTTTTTTTAATGCTGAGATGATTAAAACAAAATAAAAAGAAGTGGTGTTTTGTGAAGGTTTTTGCAAAGCGCTGTGGAGCGAATGGGACGTGTGGTTGTTGCTAATGTTTGTACTAACGAGAAATTGCCTGATAGACGTCGTACCGACATGGAGGAACCAGCTGCTGAAGAAGCCTGTTCACGGAACTCTTGCATTATAGGATTATTTAAAGGCTACTTCAGATTTTTTTTTTTTCTTCTAGGCATTTTATTTGTTGGAAGAAAATATTTTTGGAGAGTGAAAGAAGGGTCAATAATAATTATTACAAACTTTAGTAACTGGTCCTTTATAGAAAAAGTTCATGGTGTAAAGAAAAAACAAACCCAAGGTCTCTACTTCTTAATGAATAAGCATGCTTAAGAAGTGTTGAAAGTTTTAACCAGTTAGTCGATGGGTTTTTGTTCAATTATGGAAGATCTTTATTTTAAGTTCTGAAAAAGCATTAATTACTTCTTCCTCTCTTTCCAGGCAGGGTTATTGATTCAACACGCTGATTCTGTCCTGGGTGAATTCGTCTCCTGAACACCTGCACCAGGTACTGCTTTGCTTTCGCTGCATGTTTGTGCTGTCTGTGCTATCTTTCCATTTAATGCCACTTCAGAAAGGTCTCTATGCTCTAGCAGATGCTGTGTTTGGATTTTAATCTTGCTTTTAGGAGACTGGGCTCCATATTTTACCCCTCTCCCGCTGGTGTCCCAAATTTTTTTTTTAAGTGCAAGAAGACGCTTCTACTCATTGAAATTGGGGAATGACGGGGACCTTGGAAATAGGGACTGGATATTGTTGTTGGTTCAGAGTGAATCAAATGGCATGTGGAGGCCTTACAAAACGCAGAATCTTTATTTCCAGTTGCTTGAGGGGCACGTGATGAGGGCGGGATAAAGGACCCCCGTTGTACTCTCACAACTGTGAGTATTGTGCCTGTGAAAAGCAATCGACTTCCCAGCTGTTTCTTATCACAGATGGAGCATGTCAGGAGGAATAGCCCCACGTGTGACCTGAGACATCCCGCATTTCTGAAGTGTCTGAAATACTTTAATACTTTTGTCAAACTGATCCCCAATCTCTTTTCATCACGTTGAAGTTATGGCATGCTCTGATGACCACAGAGCCTAAGGCAATGCTGAGTTCTGGCTGTATGATTAAATGCCGTGAAGTACTTCACCCATTTAAGTGATAGTTTTCACATGTTTTCTTACTGGTATTTACTACTATGCATTACCTCTATTTCTGCTTAAAAATGAGCGTGCGGCTGCAAAAGTAGAGACGGGAGAAGAAAGTGAGTCAAATTTGCCCTCTTGCCCTACACAGGGAAAATGATGTAGTCCGCGGGCACTGAGCCATTCCCTGTCACACGGTCGGGATCATCCTCTGTGGATATTTTTCTATCTAGAATTCGCTGATCTGCTTTGCTGGTATTTTTTGACCACACTTCTTTGTTTATTCCCCAACCACTTCAGATGAGCAAAAATTGCGTTGGCAAGAACATTTGTGGGAAAGCAACATCACGTTGCATACTTGTGCGAATAAATATTCACAAGAGAATCCACGGCGAGAGCGCTCGCACGGCCGCTCGCGAATTCTCTTCCCATTACTCACCAAAGGGACTTGTTGAATGTTTATAGCTGTTTGGTGGGCAACTGGCAAACAAGTTGGGAAGACTTGCAGTTTGTCTAAGCCTCTGATCGTCAAGTCTGGGAGCAAAATGAAAGCGTCTGGCCTGGGTTGACTAATTGAGTGGCACTGGTAGCCCAGACTCATCGCAACTCATTTCTGTCTGTAGCAACTCCAGTTTGTCTGTTCAGGCTATTCATCAGAGCTAACGGCTGGAGAAATTTATGGAAGAATCGCAGTCTGTTTATAGATTGTTATGACTTAAACTAAGAGCTGGATTTGCTGGATAAATGAACAGCGTTATTTGACCAACATTAGGGAAATGTGAAGACTCTATTTACCTTTCAGTTCTGAGTGTTCTTGAAGCAATTACCAGTTAATGCCTTTGCTTCTGGAGAGCTCTTACTGAATGATGATTATCTCGTGGGAGTCCCAGATTCTCTGCTCTGAGTGCCCTGCGCTGATGGATACTTTTATCTGTTTTTTTGCTTCTCTTCTTGCAAAGTACTGGAAAAAGCAGCTGTTTTCTTTGATGCTTGGGTAGATTGGCCTTCATAACTGAGTAGACGATCACTACTTGATTGGTTGCTCTGTTTCCAAGTGAGTTTTCCTGTAGTGGAGAAGAGAGCACTAAACTGTTCCAGTTGTGGTTCTGTAGACAAATGTGTTTTTTGGTGGACAGTTTTTAAATGGAGGTCAACTGTCAAACAAATTGCCTGATTCTTTAAGTATTTGGTTGACAAAGGTAGCTGAAATAAAGTTGGATGTCTTTCTGAAGTGCTGGATGTGAATCTGAGGAAAACAATTAGCGTTTTACAGCATAAAGCGCACACACCGAATGGATTAAGAATTGGCTGATACATCTGAAAAAACAGTCATCATCGGGGAGCCCTCATGAAATGAGGGGTTGCTCGTTGGGCTTCGTGAGCTTTGGCGCACTGTTATTCCATCGTCTCACCAGTGACCTCAAGTCATGATAAAATTACTCCTGATGGAGCTTTTGTGCAGCTCACGCTTTGGCCGGGAAGTGCATAGTGGTGGCTAAAGAAGTAACGCCGTGTGGTCGGGAAGGCTTGGTAAGCTCAGCCCACGGAAATAAAACATGCTTTGATGCAGATGTAGCTCTACATCTGGGAACAAGGCAGGCAAGCGGTACCGATGGCACTGCTGGCTGTGCTGCAGAAAGAAACGCCTTTGTGAAAGGCAGAACGAACTCCTGGTGTACCAGCCCGGCCAAAAAAGGCCGGTGTGATACTGGGACGTGTGTGCAGAAGAGCCTTGTGTTCCCCCCCAAAGTGTGTGGGGTTGGTTAGTTGTTTGTGGGTGTTGTTGGTTTTTTTTTTCTTTTCAAAAGGATGT
This sequence comes from Rissa tridactyla, assembly GCF_028500815.1. Taxonomy (NCBI): domain Eukaryota; kingdom Metazoa; phylum Chordata; class Aves; order Charadriiformes; family Laridae; genus Rissa; species Rissa tridactyla. Next base: position 92,464,406 of record NC_071469.1, read on the forward strand.
CAACAAATAGGAGTCAATGAGGAAAAGGGCTAGAAAAATGATTTGAAAGCTGGGGAAAGCAAGATATTTAAAAGCTCTTAATCTGCTGAATTTATGTAAAAAAAAAAAAAAATAATAAATGAAGTGACTTGGTATTTATGCACTGGGATCATTTTAAGAGAGAAAAATTTGGAAACAAAAGGAAAAGATATAGAGAGAATCCTAGCTGGAAGCTAAACCCCAACACATTCAAACTTAGATATAAAGCACGTATTTCTGAGTAGGAATGCCACGGAGGATTTACTGTCTCCTGGTACTTGTCAAATCAAGCCTGCGTGCACAGGAGGGGGGCTCTAGCCAGGACCCAAATGAAGCTTTAATTGTAGGGCTTTAGTTCTTGGGCTTCATACAGCCGGGTGAGTGGGGGAAATGTAATGGTCAGGGTGATGCAGGAGGTCAGAACAGATGATATCATGGTCCCTTCAGGACTCAAAGCTTTATGAATAAATGCATTTGAAAATCCTGTTGTATCCTAGTGGAACAGACTGGCATGCCTTGAGATTAAAAGGAGAGATTGAGATTTGCAATCACGATAATATCGCCGTTGGCTGGAGCGCTGCGACAGGCAGTGCTGGCTCAGCACACCTCGTCTCCCCTCTCCCTACAACATTCGGCAGAGGAACTGAAGCACTTGGGGGTAACGCTCATTACCAGCTATATAGCTCTGGAGTTTTCTCTGATTAGAGATCACAGAAAATAATATTTAGGCGAAGGACTGGTCAAGTAAAACAGTTGGTTATTAGTTATCTTTAGAGAATGAATTTTTAGTCTTACGCCTTGCTGCAGGAGCTCTGAAACACAGGCAGACTGGTTTTGTCAAGGCAAGGGGAACTCGGGGTATGTTTTGCCTTCCTTCCGAGTCTGTCTGATTCTTAAGACATCTCTGTACGTACCTTTCTCAGTGTCAGGTTTCTCGATCTTTCCTCAGAAGAGATAGTTCTGATGAGGCAGAGAGTGATAATAAATCCCCCACCTACCAAACATGTTTATTCGCTTTGCAAAAGAAATACTTTATTTTGGGAAAGCAAGTATTTTAGGCTTTGTGTGGCAAAAACAGGGGGAAATATTTTCATGTCAGATATGTGACTTGTGGTGATTTCTTGTTCGAACTTGGTGATACCCTACGTTGTGATGAAGCTGGGGGATTGATCCCAGTGATGCTCTGCTCCCTGGAGTCCCTGAAAGCAGCAGAGATTTTCTATTTTATTTTTTTTATTCAGCTGCAAGGTGTCCATCTTGCCTCTCAGTCAAATTCCATTTTGATTCTATTATCGTAGGATTGAGTAAGCAAGTTCAATTAGCTCTATTGTGTTAAATGGTTTCCAGATTGGGGGTAAGTGCCTCTAAGCGATAGGTAAAATAGCGTTATCCATCTGCATCCCTCTGGAATAGGGATGAAGGATGCTATGCATTTGCTGTGATATTATTACCTCTGTAACTCATGTGGCCCGGAGACAGCGGGCTCAGAGTCCTTGACTCGTGATTAGGGGTTTTGGTGGTGTTCTCTCTCTCTTTTGTTGTTGTTGTTTGGCTGCAGCTGGAGAGGAAATACCTTCGTGTTGTCAGCTGAAATGTAAACAGAATGTCCATCATCAATCAGGAGTCATTGAGGTTCATCTGCTCTTGCGTTCTCTCATAACCACGGGAGAAGCAGATTAATGTGAAAAATACTGGTGCGTGCATGTGGTTTTGTGCATTTAAAGCTAACCAGATGTTTGAAACATCTTTCTGAAGTACAGATGATGATATAATGACTCCATAGTAATACAAAGCATTGGCAAGGGAGACATGAATATCCCTCAGTGTGGCATATAGAGGTGAACTCCTGATTCGTAGGCTTGGAGGAGTTCAGGAAGTTCACGGGCTACCTAAGGACAAAAGATTTTTGTTCCAGGCGTGCACTCTGTCCTGGGTAACACGCGACGCTGCTGGACTGAGAACATCTTCAGGTTATTGAATTTAAGAAAAGCCTCCACTTGACGATCAACTTGGCACTCGCAGGATGCCTCTCATCCAGAGGCTTTATAGGACACTTACTCTGCTGTGAAGTCCCTTTGGTGCGAAGTGGGTCGGAGGGATGTGCCGAGCTGCCCGCGGTCACCGGGGTGGCCGAGAGCGGTGTTTGCCAGGCCGGCAGGGGTGGGCTGAGCCCCCGGCCCTGGGGGCAGCGTGGGGTGGGGGTGCCTGGCTCCAGCTGCGTTGCGGTTCCTGTGACATGGTGCTCCCTTCATCCTCTAGCACAGAAAGAAGAAAAAGCACGCAAAAACCAGACACGATGACTAGACTGATAGGGGTTTTGGCCACTTAGCTGTAAGGTTTTAAAAGCTAAAATGTGAATGAGGGGGGGAAATAAAACGCTCTGGGGTGCGGGTAAACTGATACAGAGGCATTGGTCTCAGTTCCTCAGTAGGAACGTTATTGTCTTCACTGTGCACACGTTTCTTCTTATGCCAAATGAACAGATAGCGATTTCCTGCCTTGCTTATGTTTCAAGGCCATAGTCTGCCTCTGTCTTTCCCCCGTCGCAGAAATTCACGGCAGCGTGAGGAATGCGGCATCTGTCAACACGTGCTGCGAGAGAAATACAGAAGCCTAAAACTGGGACTTGACAGGAGGTGGATGCCTGTGTTTTAAATCATAAAATACCCTTTCCGGTTAATTTTGTGTGGGTGAGTTACAGAAGGAGGAGGGGAGGAAGGCTATAATGAATGCTGTGCTTTTGTGCTCGGCGGGCAGAGAACGTGTCACAAATGCACAGGTAATAAAAGGGTGTCCGTCTGGGGACCAAAGCAAAACGTAGCCCATGTGGTCCGTGGCAAGGTAAATCTGGAATGGTTTTGCTAAAACGAATAAACTTCAGCAGTTAGTCTTGAAGCAGCTACAGCTCTGTGTGCTTTCTAACCTTCGTTACACCTGCCTGCTGTTGCTTTTTTGGCTAGAGCCCTGCTCCTGTCCTTCTGTTTCTTCTGTAGTAGACCAAGACACCTGAAGTGTTGGCAGTTGTTTTCTGCCTGACGTACAAGTCTGAGGCACTAGAGTGTCACTCTGATTTCTAACCAGTTCCTCTTACCACTAGATTTAATCACAGGGTTTTTGGATCCATGTGTTTAAACTTTAAATACTCAGCTAAATTGGAATGGGTTATCCATTTACAGGGTGGTGAGCCCCTGGCCCAGGTTGCCCAGAGCAGCTGTGGCTGCCCCATCCCTGGAGGGGTTCAAGGCCAGGTTGGACAGGGCTTGGAGCAGCCTGGGCTGGTGGGAGGTGTCCCTGCCCAGGGCAGGGGGATGGAACTAGATGATCTTTAAGGTCCCTTCCAACCCAAACCATTCTATGATCCAGCCTGGGTTGGACCTGTGAGTCTTCTGAAGGTCTTTGCGCTGTGTGTAGTCTCTGTCACCCCTGGTTCCTGCTGTACAGATATCTGCTGCAAAAAGCCATTGTCCTGCGTGGACTTGGTTAGTCTTGTAATGTCTGAAAAATGATAACGTTAATAATTGTGGTAAGGTAAATGGCTTGATTTTTTGCTTTTTCTGGAGGGGGAAAAAAAAAAAGGAAAAAAAAAAACACGAGGGGGTAACGCTGGTCGCTGAAGTGAAGGATCGCCGAAGGTGTTTGAAGATGCTGATTTAATTGGCAGGTTTGCCTCCAGCCACACAGTTAATTCTCCAGAGAAGGTCTAATTGCTTGGCGCTAGCACAACAATTTTCATCCGCAGCACATGATTAATCTGTGCTGCTTTATCCCCTGAGCCTACAGAACAGTGCCCTCTCGTGTGCAGCACAGACACAGGCTGGAAACAATAAATCCTTTTCCAAGCTAGACGTAACTTTTGGAGTGTCAGTAAGAAATTAAGACTGACCTGTCACCACGTGTGGCTTTGTTCTTTTTTCCCCCCTTGTGTCTTATGGGGCATGATGGCAGTAGAGACTTTTGTGTACTGATATTTCAAAATGTATAAATGAATAAGCACTTTTCTTATACTTCATAGTCCAATACACTGAATGAATTTCTTTATTCTAGTGTGGGGGGGGAAGCCTAAAGGCTTTGCCTGTCGTCTTGACTCTCGTGCTGTAGCTAGCATAGATTTTAGTGATTTGCATGCAGATGGCAGCAACTGCGACCGTGTGCCAGAAACTAGAGATTAAGGTGTAGAGCGCAATTTGAACTGCAAAGAAAAGAACTGTGAATTTCAGAATTGCGAAGAAAAGATTCAACATAATTACGTGTATTACACATTGCTGGTTGTTGGGTTTTTTCTTTTCTTTTTCTTTTCTTTTTTTTTTTTTTTTTTTTTGCATCGTGGCTTATCGCTGTAGTGGGACTGTTTCAAATGCATAGTGAACTTGAAGTCACTTGAAGGTTTCCCATAGACTCTATAAATGAGGGAAACCTAAGTTCTCTCCTGTGCTGCTCTTAGTATGATCTTTCTTCCAATCCTGGCCTGTTGCTGTGCAAAAACCCAATAATTTTGCAGGTTAGGCTCTGCATAATAAATTGCAATCTCCATATGGTATCAATGGAGATTCTTCTATTCTTCTGTTTCTGTCTATTGTCGTGTTTTACTCTTAACTACTCTTTTAGTTAGCAAACAGTTTGTCGTCTTTTTGTACAGGGACTTACCTGCGTAAAGTTATTCAGCCTAAAGCTCTTAGGTGCTTTATAGAGATGTTCTTTTTATATGTGGCTAGATATGAATAAATGAACTTAATTATACATACATGCCAGTATGTGTAATGCTGGCATGTGGATTAGAAACGCTGTAGTGCTTTTTTTAACTAGTGCTGTAATAAAGGCACCTACAAATTCATGCCCTTTGGACCCGATGAGTCAGAGATGACTGTGTGTGTGGCACGTCCTTTGGTTCCATCACGCTGCAATGGCAGAGTGCTGTTGCAGAAGAACCTGTGCTGGGAATCAGCTTGGGGTAGGCTTGCTTTCCGAACATATTTAGAAATAATTAATCTAGAAATAATTAAACCTTTTGTGAGGCTTATAACCCTGCTTCTCTGGTGCCTCTAAACTTTGTTGCTCTAGAAGGAGAGAGTACAGTCCGTCGGATTTTTGGGGGTTTTTGTGTTGGGTTTTTTTTTCTCTCCCCTGTGTTATGGGAGTGTTTGTCTAGCTAGATGTATTTAATCTCTTATGGGGTGGAGGAATGCATCTTAAGTAAACATTAAGTTTGGGCACTTTCTAGAATTGGGTGTGTTTGCCTGATTTTTAGGAAGGGTGATGTGTTTGCGTGAAGGATTTATGTTTTTCAGTCGGGTTCCCTTTGCGCGTATTCCAACATCTGAGATTTGATGTTCGGATCCAGGATGCTGCGTTCAGCCAAGGGAAGACATAAGGGGAGTGGAATTGCATAAGCCAGAGACGTTCCCCACACGCGCGAGCCTCTGGAGTGCAGGGTCCCGTTCAGCAGGGTGTGTGTGAGGTGCTGCATCTGCCCTCTGACATTTCACTGTCAAGCCGCGAGTTGCAATCAATGGCACTTCCCCATGCTTGATCCCATTTTTGCTTCCAGTAGCCGCCTTGCATCATTGTATATAAGGACGGTTCTTCCAGAGTGGACCTCCTGATCAGTGGTTTGTAGCTCCTCCGCTTGCAGCACCAGCTTGGTGAGAGAAACAGTCAAGCCTTTTCTTTTTTTTTTTTTTTTTTTCTCCAAGAGAACTAAAACAATAGAAAGCGCCACTCAAAGCCCTGGCTTTGCAGAAGACCTGAATCCGAACCAACTCAGGGTAATTTGAAGGGTTTTCCCAGCGTGCAGCTACAAGTACAGGGCTGGAACCCCGACTGGCTCGCGGGTGCGTGAGTCTATGTGTCAGAAGTGGCAAATGGGCCAGGAAAAATCCACAGAAGTGATGGTGCTGTTGCCCCAAGATGATGCCAAGAGAATGAGAGGTTTCTCAGGCAGAGTGTTGGCTATGAAGGTAGGCTTGGAAATGTCTGCGAGGAAATTCTCCTTCTGTTCCTACTTGAGTCGGAAAAATGACTTTGTGTGCACATTTTTCAGTTAAACAGGAAGCTGCTTGACTCTTTCTCTTGGAAACCGGGCAAGAAGATCCTGGGTATTAGCTAACCATGCGGGTCGAAAGGCCTTGATTCTTCTGCCTGTTACTTGAATACAAGAGCCCTCGCTCTGAGCTTGCCATTGAATCCAAAGCACAAGAGTGGCCCTAATCCCACTGTTCAGACCAAGGGTCTGTGTACCTTGGAGGTGATGCAGAGACCTTCAGATGGAAGCAGTGTAGTTGAATGATGCCCCGGTGTCCTTGCTGGGAGGCCAGGCTCTCCCCAGTGAGTGCAGGACTGGTCCATGGCTTGCTCTTGTGGTCCATGTGGTGGTCTGGGCTGGTCCAGCAGCGTGCAGGTGGCTGCCGAGGGCTCAGAGCTCTAAATTTCCTGCCTGTTATGGATGTAACGCCAAAATTGTCTCCCCTAACATTGTGTTTGCACGCAAAGGCTGTAACAGCAATTCCATATTCTTATAATCCTTCTGCTCGGATAAAAATCAGATCTTAACAAATGCGAGCACATGAGGACTAAAGACTTTTATTACAATATCTTTTTAATTATCAAGGTGGGGAATCACATTTTACAAACTACAATAAATTGAATTTTATTATGGTTTGTGTGAGGACTTATTTAATAGTAGATTACACTAGACACTAACAAAATTCTTTTTCTTTCTCTAAGGTTTATTTGTCGCTTGTTGAACTCTAGAAAAATGAGCTGTGAATCGAACCAGAGGGTTACAGACATAATCCAAATGATAGTTCCTATTTATGGTTTAGATTAGCCTAGTTTAATTCCAGATTGCGAACACTTTTAACATCTGTGAAATCCAAACCAGGCTGTAATGCTTTGTTAAGAACTAGCTTCTATTATTTTCAACAGGTAATTTGTGAAGTCTCCAATACCGAATTATGGCTGTTTGTTTTGGAAGGAGCTTCACTTATTTTTCTCTTGTCTGTACTCATTGGTGATCCTGGTATTAGGATAACTCGGGGTGTCTGTGGAGCCTGCTGCTGCAGGCAGGTATGGTGAGAGGACGGCTTTGGTAAGGACAAGTGTTCACCCTTAGCTGGTAACCACTGGATTATTTCACCTCCTGTTCAGGGCTTGGCTTATTGTTGGTCCTTGTCACATTCTTCTGGTGAGCAGCAACTCTCTTCTCTTCCCCTTTCTCTCTTATGCTTTGTCCTTCGTCATGGAGACCGCAGGACCACTGAGTGACCCGTGAAAACATTTTTTGAAGTTCAGAGGGTTTTTTTCCTACTCTATTGACGTTTATTTTCATATGTGGAACCCCCAGAAGAACTTCCAAGGTCTCCGTTTCTCAGTGTGAAGGATGCCTTGCACTGATGTGCTTGGCCTGAGATGTGTCAGTGTTGCATAGCTGAGAGATTAGAGAGGACCCATCTTCTCTGCTGAAGGGAGTAGAGAATAGCTGCTACTTAGCAGAAGATGACAATTTCTTATGTAGGCCTCTCATGGGACCTTGGTATGGCCTTAAAAGAAAAGACTGTCTCTTAAGACCATCTCTTAAAGAAAGTGTGGACAGAACCAAGTAGAACTTTGGGGCATTGGTTAAAGGAGATGCTCAGAGGTTGTATTTACATAAACAAACGCATCAGGGGTGTTTAAATAGACTCAGAGAACTTAGCGTATGTTTCTTGTTAAATGAATGTGTGGAGTGTGGCTCCTCAGTGCCTGAACTAGGAGAAGACCCCTGAAAATGGAAGGGTCTCTGTTTAGCAAACGTAGGTGTAGTAAATGTTGATGTGTTGGTGATGGAGACTGGGACTCTAGTTGACAGCAGTTGGAACTTGACTTGTTGCTGCCAAACGAGGATCGATTCAGGTTGGCGAGGCTGGATGACTGGACCAGAACATCCCCTTCGTGTCAGGCAGCTACAGGACTTTGCGTTCTTTTTGAATAACGCTGAGGTTTGTAAAAGGTTTTAACAGTTTATTCAGCTCTTGGTGATGAAGAGTTCCTCTCTGATTTCAGTGTGGTGGTGTCTTGCAGGTAACTGGTTTGTTCCCTGATTTTTTTTTTTATCAGTTTACAGTCACTGTGATGATCAGTCTATTTAAAAAAAAAAAAAAAAAGCTTGCGATTCTGGATGCTGCTGTTGCAGACAAAATTTCCAAGCGAGTGTATACAGGATATCAATTTTTGCCTGTTGAGAAGATGCTGGTATTGGTGAGGGGGGTCAACGTGCAATTCCCTCAGCTTCCTCTGTGTGTTTTGAAATGCAGCAGACAAAAAACTGAGCCCAGTGCTAAATAAATGGGAAGACATAGGTTAACCAACCTTGCAGATACAGTGGGGTGCCAATATGGTCAGGTTTATACTTCCATGTTAATTCAGTTCCCTAGGAAAACTTTGGAAAAGCAATCCAATAAAACTGTAAAGAACGGCAGACGTTTTCTGTCCCAATGGCTACGGCAAGCATACACGTTTAAGAGATTATTTTCATATGCATGTAGTCATCCTAGAATCCTGGAAGGGAACAGTTTGTCTGTGATTTATAGTAAATTATTCATCCTTTTTTTTATTACCATAATAATCGCTTTTTATGGTTACCCAACTGAATGCTATTATGAAAGCACAGAAAAATCTATTAATTATTTTCCAGGATTTTATAGTATTTAGGTTCTTTCCTAGAGTTTTCCCATTCTGTAGATCTTTGATGTTATCAGAAAGCGAAGCACTTATTCTTTTCGAAGATAAAAGTCTCTAAGCACACTAGGCGTATTGTGCAACAGGATTGCTATTTGCAGAGCTAGAAGAACTTGAGAAGAACTTACCCAGGGAAAGCGCCGGTCTCTGCAAGGATCACTGGATGCCTCTCCTCTGCCTTTTGGTCCCAGAAGTCGTATGGGTTCTGGGTGTGTTTCCATTAGCCTCGTGTAGGTACGTAATTGACTTAGATAAATATCTCAAATAAGGGTTAGGCTCTTAAAAATAAGAAACACTGACTTGTGCCAGGAACAAATGGAAGTAGGCTGGAATGGAGGATTTTTCTCCTTCAGTAGAGGGAGGTTCTAGTGCTGTTTAGTGGGAGCCCCTGGGGCCCAAATTTGTGCAAATTTTAGTGTAGAGGCTGCGTTAAACTTGTAAAACCCCTTTCAGAATCTGGTTCTCTGGGCTTCTAAGGGGCTGGACCCGTTGCTGGACCTGTATCATGTTTGTTTGGTTGGTTTTTTTCAAAATAAGTAATTATTTAGAGGATCAGCAGCTCCTGTTGCCATTTATTGCCATATCTTTGGGAAGATACTCTGTCTTCACAGCATAGAGAGCATAGGACAGATTATTGCCCCGTGGTGCAACAGAGGTGTATGTAATAGTTCTGGATTTGGAGTTAAAAACCTTATGAAATGTCATTGGAATGGCATATAGCTGCTGGTGTTAGAGGCTGAGCGAGTATGAAAAGGATGCGTAAGTCTGTCTTCTTGACTCTGTCTTGGTTTTGATGGGCTGAATCTCGTTTACTGCAGTCTTCACTGTGGCAGGTAATGCTAATTTGGTCTGTGTCTGATGCTCAGTCTACGGAGCACTGACCTTTGCAATGAAGCGGGACTGAGCACGGGGGAATCTCTGCATTATCAAGTAATAACAACCTCGGACCTCTGTAATGCCTACAAGTTAGATTGAATTCCAGAGCTGGCTGCTTCTATTCTATGTAAAACCAGTGCTTAAGAAAATAGCTCGCTTGGTTTGCATGTTTGGGTTTCCTTAAAGTGCGCCTGCTGGATGTATGCACGCGGTTCTTGTATGACACCATACAATGATGAGATGTTAGAGTCTAAAATGATAATAAACGCCCAGCGCAGCTGGGAGGTTGGATCTTGGTTCCTCCTGTGTCTCTGCAATTCACTGGTCTCCTCTGCTGCAAGCACAGGTTTTTGACCCGCTGTAAATCTAAGAGGTCACAGTTCAGGCGTATAGCTAAGCACATTCCTAGGTTAAGGCATGGGACCAGCCTTGTTGTGTCCAGTGAGACTAGTCTCATGCTGAAATAACACGCTGAACTGCAGCCTAAATACCTAAGAAGAAATATTCTCCGAGAAACCTTTCCTTTGGAGCTTGTGTTATGCTGTACATCTATTTGGCCTCTAAGTGCCGTAAGGGTTGGGAACATGTCATCTTCTGGGGGTTGTGCAGAGCCAGATCACTGCTTAACACAGCCATAATCCTGTCATCTCTAGTTTAGATCATGAGCGTTTTCGGAGAGGGAGCTCCTCTTTCTTTTTCTGTGTTAGCAGAGCACCAAGAGCCCTGTCAATGCTCAGTAAATCCAGCAGCCTCTTGGGAGTTGGCCTTTCTATTAAAGTGCTTTTCTGCTTTATGAATGATGGAAGAACTGCAGTTTATAGTAAAAAGGAAAAGTGTGCAAGAACAATAAGGTATCTTCTTATGTTACGTAGCACGTGGTGCAAGGAAATAGCACAGAAAAGCAATTACAAAGGCTTTGCTTGGGTGCGGTGTGAAAGAGACTTTCTGGCAAGCTTTGAAGATGTGTGACTAACCCGTCAGGTGAATAAACCTAAAATTCCTTTTGCTTTGGTGGCGGTGTAGAGGAGGAAGCTCTTTTGCCAGGAGAGAGGATTGCAGGGGGTCTGAGGGGGGAGAAGGAAGAACTGTAGGCTGGATACAGGGCAGAAAGAGGGAAGGATGGCCAAGACAGTAATGATGGAAAGTGTCCAGAGAGACCTGAAGAGAAATAAGCCAAGAATGAGGTAGGAAACACAACCTTCCTACCCATGAGTCTCAGTTGCAAGTTGCAGTATTTCCACTTGTGACTGGCACACAGTGGGGCAGAAAGTAGCATCCTGGCATGGAGGTGACACGTCTTTCAGTAGAAGCTCTGGGAGTTTTGCGAACTGCCAGTGAGTGATATGTTGAAATCTTGACACGCGGTGCTTACGATCTGGGCTAATTATTGACTGTATGCCAGTCTGTATGTGCGTCCTTCCAAGAAATAATGTCATTCACGTTGGCACTGAAACGAGAGCTGCAGCCTGTAACAGGCTCCTGAGGAAAAAAAACCCACAAGTGCGATATTAATCTGTACGTCTAAGAACGGTCCAGCCACGCAACTTTCTTTGGATGGAGCGGTCTTGTTGGTTGTGTTTATCTATGGAGATTATTCTACCATTTTCGGTCATAGGTAAATGTGATTACCAAGACCACCTTCTCCATAGTATGCCAACAAAGGAAAGAGCTGTGTGTGGTACATCTCAAGGCAAATAGGTGTGGTTTTTTTTTTTTTTCCTGAACTAGGCCACTGAGGACATCGTATGCCAGAGTCTTAAAATGTTAATTCTAAATAATAATCAATGCTCATTAAGAGAACAGTGGGCTTCTGGTTAAAATTGCAGGAAACTTTTCAGTAACGTAGCTCAGATTGGAAGATACGGCTCTGTTAAGGCAAACCCGTCTGTAGAAATCCACTTGTGTTACACAACACACATGTAAATACGCAATTTCTGCCTTTCTCAATGTTCCTCTTTATATAATGATTGAGCAATACCTTTTCTCCTGGTGTGCTCTAACTTTATAAAGGTTGACCCTCATGTATGTGATTTGAACCTGGATTTTCCTTAGCTGATTAACTGGCCTGGAGTGGCTGGTCTGGAGCGGCCAGGTTTTTGATTTCATGGAAATACTGGAAAGATCTTGTGTTCCTCCCTATGAGGAGGGGACAATTTCAAAATGGTTCTGGCACATCTGCGTTCACAACATATTGCTGGTGAATGTGCTGACTTGTAGTCCAAGGCTTCACTTCTAGAAAACTGATAATGCAAAAGTACTGAGCGTGTGCGGAGTCTCCTTCCCGTGGTGTTTACTCCCTTCCTCTTTCACACCCAACAAATCCTGGAGAAGTACACTATATACTATTTTATGATGCTTTTCACTGGGCCATTCATTTTTATTTTTTTTCTTGGTTCTGTTGCCATCAGTAGACCAGCAGGACTGGAAAATGCAGTAGCCTTTTGGCCATCTGGTTTCAGTGTTGGCTTACTTTCAACTTTGACGTGGCACTGGAAGCGAGCACTGTTTGGGTGCTAGGACGAAGCTGAGAGAAGCTAATAAGAGATGAATTCTTTACTGACAAATGCCAAGTAAGCCACAGTAGAAGAAATAATTGGAGCTGCTTTTACAGTTTTTTCTGTTCTAAGTTTATTATATTAATCGGGAAGAAGTACTTAAACTTCTTTGTGGTTGCTCAATGTAGCCTTTGGCACCATACACAACAGTGGTCAAAAAAAGCAAACAGAAGTGTTAAGAGGCATACAAAACACATGGAAAATATCTTGCCATTATATAAATCGTCTGAATGCCTGTGCCTGAAATGTTGTCTTCCATTCTAGTGAATTCATCTCCTAAAGGAGGCAGCAAAATAAGAAAGAATTCAGAGGCAGGAGAAACGAAAAGGGTTAGCATTTTAATATTTTGGAGCTGTTGTCCCGCGGTGAACTTTAAAGTAATCGGAAGGAATATAAAGCAAGGAGATAAGCTGACTTGAATATTCGTTCTGAGAAGATGCAACAGAAGAGAAAAGCTGGCAAACTGGATTGTCAGAAGATGTTGTGTACTTCATAGAATCACGCCGTGACCATGAGCTCCACAGGTTGCCACTGAAAGAAGAGTTAAACAAGACTCAAAAAACCCAAACACAAAACCAAACAAAAAGAAACCCCAACCAAATCCCCACAGATAAACAAATACCTAAGTATTTAGGAGTAAAAATACTAAGGCAGTTGGAATCTGGTGAATCAAGACGAACAGAGGGACTTATAAAGGGCCATGTGTTGTTTGGGTGTTGGGGTTGGTTTTTTTGGTTTTTACTGTCACAATTTGGAGGAATTTCTTCCTCTACATGTGGCGAATGGAGGCAGATGCTTGTTGTGCATAGGTGAAGCCAGTATAAGAGATAGGGTGGTAGCTCTCTGGCATATCCTAGCGGCTTCAGGAAAAGATATTTTTACCTTTGCAATTTTTCCTGTGAACCGGAGTTTTGAGCATAGGGCAGCCTTAAGGCTTTTGGGGGTGAAGAATCCCATAAACCGTGGGCTCTTGATGCAACGTCCTCTCCATCCTGCAAGGAACATGCTGCCTCTTATCTGTCCCCTCTTATCCATTCTTCTACTTCCATCATCTTTCATCTGCCCTTAATTAACTTTTCCCATTCTGCTGAGTGTACGTACTCCTCAGATTAACGTAAGAGGGAGTGCAAAGTTTCAAGAGAATTGAAAATCAATTTCTCTGTCTTCATGTACCTGTCAAGGATTGAGTGCCAAGGCTGGAATTTGTCCTCCGATAGCTGATGGTATCACCCCCACCTAAATCACCTTTCTAGCACTGCTTAAGATATATTAGCCGTAGCATCCTGGCTGTGATCCAGTTCAAGTACGAAGCGTTTGGTGAAATAGGGAAGCGGCGTCTGTCGGGGGCAGTGGAGGAGCTGAAGGCAATGCCGACTCCTCCATGTCTGGCAAAAACATGGTCGTGGAGCGGGAGGAAACAACGAACGGTCAAAACTCCTGGGTCCTCATCTCTGACAAAAGCCAAACCCTGGTGGTTATAAAAAGAATTGAGCATCGTGGCCCTTGAGTTAGACTTAGTCTGCTGCTGATCTATGGGAACAAGGAGGGGGGGTGTCTGTTTCTACATCTAATCGCTTGCAGGCATGTGATTACAACACTTAATGATCATGGACTAGGTCAGTTTTTAATTAGCTGAGCCACATGATAGGCTTTCGCAGTGCCAGCAAACTCCTTCCTTATTGCTGTCTAGTCTGATGTTACAAAATAGCAGCTGTGCCAGTGAAATCGTAGATTTATGGGTTAAACCGTGTTGTGTAGCAGACTGTATTTCCCAAGCTGTTTTGCTCTGATCTGGATGGGACACGGTGGGTCTAAATTTCAGCATGCAGTAAGTCTCTCTTTTGGTTCAATGTTTTGTGTAGCATGCAGTAAGTAAGAAAAAATAATGTTCCAAAATGTTTGGGAAGTTAGAAACGGGGAACCATGGCTGTTACAAGGACTCACATGATACTGTGGTCCAGTGGAATCAAATGCCTTTACTGATTGAATCACATGTTTTTGTACTAGTAACAACCAATAACACCCCTTTCCTCCCCAAAAGGACTAAATATAGTCCTGAGAAACTCCAACCAGTGAGGACTGGCACCAGATTGTGACTTTTCCACAAGCCCTGTGAAATGGCCAGTGTATAATCGTGCTGTTCCAGGAGCAGATGGCAGAGCAGGCTGCACGCTTCTGAGTCAGTCAACTTCCCCCTTTGCCCTTCCCTGCAAGGAGGGATGTATCCTGTGCTGGCTTTATGCATCGCTTCTCATCCATCTTCTTGCATTGGAAAGGGGCAAACGTATGACTTTGGTTTTCCTGGCCCGCGTGTAGAAGATAACAGTTCCCCCCCTTTCCCTCCCTGCTGTGCGATGGGGGTGGAGGAGATGGTCCCCCAGTGATTAGACGGGCTGCGACCCTTCCAACTTCGATGCACAAATCTGTTTTACTAAATGTACATCTTGACACTCACGCGCTGTACACATGCTCTGCCCTTGACCCCTGTTGCATGCTAACTATAAAAGTTTTCCATTCGTTTCCTGGAGGTCTAGAGCTTTCAAACAATGCTGTCCCTTTGAGCCATCCAGGTCTGGAGTGTATTTAAGTGCCGAAGTATAGCCAAGTCTGAACACGCTGAGATCTCTCAAAAATGTGCACGTGAGCAAATCTTTCCTTATCGTACTCTTCTCCTGAGCCAAGGAAGAAGTCCCTGGTGATGCTGATCTCCAAGCTGGGGCACATTGTGGGGAGGGTTTAATTTCCCCTGAAGCTCTGGTGCTGATCACTTGTGAAGTCAGGGCTTCCAACCTGTTGCGCTGTCGAAGGTTTGTAAATAATTCAAATTTTGGGCTCAGAGACCACTAGTTGGATTTTTTTTTTAATGTTTCCCCTATAACGTAGGCTGTTGAATTGTGGTTCTTCGGTTATTATACTTAAAATGCTTTTTTTTTCCCCCCTCATTTCTTAAACTAGATTTAGCCTGGTTTCTTTAATGCCTTAGTTTCTGCCAGCCTGGAAGATCATTTGATTAAACCTGACTTGGAGCCAGGGTCACATCGTCCGACACTGAACTTGGGCACTTCCCTGCCCTGAAGAGGGAGGGAGGGAGGAATCTAGTGCAGACCATTTACCCACCGCTATTGCTGGTTCCTGACGTTCACCTTTTCAAAGGAGATGTGCTAAATGAGGCAGCTCTGCGTTGTTCTTTTGAGTTAAGTTAGCTCACCTGCAGTTTTGATTTGAGCTTCTCAGGATCCAAGATTTGCAGCAAGAAAAAATGCTTGTATGTGAAAGTCTGTCCCATACTTCTGTTAATACTTGGGGATTTTTCCAGAGAAGTTTTGTTTTATGCAAAGCCGAGTTACGCTGCCTAAGACTCAGTAGCTGACTCAAGGATTAAAGCTGTGTTTTATGGTCCTGAAGTTGAGCAAGGTTTTGTCCTCTGAGCATGATCTGGAATTGAAATTCTTGGGGAAGTTGTAGGAGGGGAGAAAGAGACAGGAACTGTATATTTGTCTCAAAATTTTCCTATGCTGTCTCCAATTTACTGTCACCTAAGAGGTGCCTGCAGTGCTATGCAAGGATACAAGGTAGGTCAGTGATCTAGCTGGGTGCCAGAAGCAGTTTGGCTGTATTGGCTGTACTAATTAGCAGAGCTAATTAGCTGATATGGAGTTAGGTGCTAATGCACCCTGCTGCCTCCAGTTTGCTCCGATTTAGCGCAGGTGTGTTCCTTGTGCTAGGTGCCTTCACCGCCTTGGTGGCAACGAAGGAGAGCTGAGGAAGGGCTGCTTGGTTGAAAAGTCCTTTCTTCTCACTGTTTGCTTCCTGAAGATTTGAAGTCCCGAGTCTGCCCTTGCCCTTTCAGTTGTGCTCCTGGGTAAGAGGAACCTGCTTACCAGCCTGCTTTGGGGATGTATTTTTGCAGGAAAGTTTATGTGTAACTCTGTGCAGGGCAGAACTTGGGGTGTGCAAACTCTGTGGGTGACTGTGCCCTGACCAGGATAATAAAACTTCACTTCCATCCCACTTAGCTTCAGACCCTCCTCAATCAATGAGAGAAGAGGTAGGTATCTCCAAATCTTGATTTCAGCCCAAGTGAGATCTGAATTTATTTTTTTTTTAAACATCTATGAAAAAGAGTTATACAACATTGCTAAGAGCAGGTGGACTCTTAATTTAGATACTGCTGTGGGTCATGTATGTAGACCTTTTCCTTATTCTGGAGGTCCGTTCGGCTGTTTTACTGAGCCTGGGGTTTTGGAGCATGGTGTGATAGTGGATGGGAGTCTATAGCTGCAGATGTTTTCCCAAAGGCAACTTTTCAACAGCTCTTTTTTTTTTAAGCACAACGTATGTGTATGTTCATGTACATTGGTATGTTGCTGGTGATTATACAGACCGTGCGGCAGCCGGGGGATAAATAAAAAAAGATGTGTCATCAAATAACTAGTTGCATGCCTGCACGGTTTACTTTTTAGAAAGCCCTCTATTCTGGGCTTACCCCCGAGTGACGCTGGCACCGTCGCTTGCGGAAATCATCAGCTTGTTGCTTAAGCTTGTCTGAGCAGGGGACGGTAGGAAGGTCTGATTCTGCCTGCAACTTCCCTAGGGCACAGCCACCTTCTTATACCATGTTACGGAAGTCTGTGGGCACGGTAGCTGCTTCTACTGGGTTGCCTGTAGGTCTGGTGGAGGAGGCTCCGTTATAGGAGGATCTGAGCTGGAGTCACCTCGTGGGGCTTACCGCAGAGAGGTGGCTTATTTTGTTGGAGCGTGGGGTTTGTGAGACGTGGATTCTGAATGCCCAAGGCTTGTGCTTGACCTTAGTAACTGTTTGGGTGATGGGAGCAACAACGGGCTAGGGCAAGGGCTCCATTCTAGGTGTTCTGTGTCCTTGCTGTAGGAGATGTTCTTGCTTCCCTTTTAGCAGATGGGGAAACTAGAACAGCAGGAAAACCTGCTGCAAAACTAGGAAGTGAACCGAATTATCTGAGTCTTGCTCTGTTGCTCTGACATTTTCTGTTTAATGGGCTGGCACAAATTTGACTCTTTAAACTACTCTGTATTCCTGTCAAGATCAGGGGTTTGTGATTATGTGAGGTGCTAATGGACATCAGAGGGTTGTTTTTTAGCATGTGTAGTACAGGCTGTTTTATCAAAAGAGCAGCAGAATGCTTTTGAGACAGGTAACTCTGAGGTACTGGAATGACTTGTTGACTTCCTTCATCTTTCCTTGCAACGCAGCTGTCTGGCAGGTAGCCAGCTAGCCCCACGCCTCCTCCGCTCGGCAGCGTTGGACACCATTGCCTTAGTTTTTGGGACATGGAGCTGCTATAAGTACTGCTAACAGCTCCAATAGGACCAACCGTTTATCAGGCTGAGGGGGAAAATAGCCAACAATCTCACGCTGGTAAGTTGACAGAGGGGCTTCTTGGTCGATAGCATAAACGTGAGAAAGGTCTTGCGGAAGGACATATTGTAAAACTACTGTTGATGAAATGCAGCCACCAGCATTCTCCTCCTTGAGTTTTTGTTGGGGAAGACGCTTACGCAATCAGGGTATATTTGATTTTGCCTGTGGGGTTGAAAGAGCAGCAGAATTTGGGAGAAATTCTGGTGATGGTCCCCACCCCCTCTGCCCCAGGACACCTGGGGTTAGCCTTTGATGCTAATGGTTATTCTGCCGTAGAGCTCAGTGCTGCTGCAAAGAGACTTCAGTGAAGTGTTAGACTCGGACACACGTGTGAAACAGGATACAGTTCCCACAGGGAGGTTTTCTTGTTTCTGGACAAAGCCAATGCCTTTCATGAGAATAGTCTGCTTTTCACCATCTTGCCTTCCTTTTCTTATCACTACTGGCTTTGCCTGTGAATTCCCAACAACTAGAGGAGGCTTGGGAGCTCTGATCCCGGTCATGTCTATTCCAAGTGTTTTTGAACATGCCAGTCAAGAAGGCACTGTAGCATAGCATAATATGAAATATTTTGAGTGTCCTGCTGTAGGTCTTGCCTTTATAAACAAAAGCCATTCCAGAAGTTTTGCAGGGATTGATAGGATCAGGATGTATTTGTTACCGGGGAGGGCTGGCTGGGATGTAGCAGTTGTAATTCATCCTCGATGTGAAGCGGGAAGTTGATTCTGCTGTTTTCTGTGTGCGGCTCTGAGGGGAGAAGGGCCTAAAAATGAGGAGAGACTTCTCAATTTAAGATATATTTTTCAGAATACAGTGTCACATGTCACAAAAGCGACTTGGGACCTTGATTTTAGTCTTAAAGATTGTACTTAAGTCTTACGTGTGCAAGCGCATGTGTGGGGTGTAAAGTGAAATGGAACATTCCAGTTGACCTGCATTGAAGATTTTATTTATTTTTTTTAATTTATATTTTCCCCCCTTTGGACTTTGCTGCTGCTTTGCAGAAAGCTCAGTACTTCCAGTTTGTGGTTTTTTTTTTTTTCCTCGTCTGGAATAAGACCATGGTTCAAAATCTGAATGGCTTCTGAGATGGACCTTACCTTCTCTGCGGTGCTGGACTTCTGCTTGGATCCAGCTTCAGCAGAGCAGCCCGCAGCTGGCTGTTGCCGGCGCCGATGGGAAGTTTACAAGGGTTTGCAGCTGCACCCGTTCAGATGGCTGCACTGAGTCCGTTCCAAAAGCTCCGTTTTTAGCTCCAGGAGTGGACGCGACAAATTAGGAGTAGCTTTTTGTATTATGGTTACACCAAGGAATGCTCATTGTGAACTTGGCTCCCTCAGTGGTGGGAATGCTGTGTCGCTCAGCATCCAGGGCCTTGAAGTCCCAAAGCTGTAGGACCCCTTTGGGTGCCTAGCCCAGTTGGAGAAAGCAAGAGTACAAGCATGATAAGGTGTGGTGTGGGTGGACATACCTGAACGGGCTTGTTTGAAATGGTGTTGTTGTGTGGATATTGGAAGAACTTCACCCCAGGGCATCTTTCCATTGCCCGCGTTGGGGTCGGACCCCGAGCCCTTGCAAGGATGAGAGCAGCTTGCCCGCTTTATGCAACTGAAATCCCGCTCTGGTTTCTTGGAGTAATGTCGACACACCCTTTTTTATTAATGCGAGACCCTTAGGGAAAGGAGAAGTTGATGGGGTGGGGACCCCTTGGTTTAGCTCTGCCAGTTCCACACCCACTCTTCAGCTGGTCTGCTTGCGATCATCGTTCTGGGGAGCAGCGGACCAGGTCAATTACTCTATAATAGCTCCATCTATGACTCTTCAGTCATGCAGCTGTATCAGAATTACAACAAAAACAACCTCAGTTATCCTAGTTGGATGTGAAAGCAGACGCGTGTTCCATGAGAAGCGGTGATGCCAGAACGTGGAGGTCAATGTTGTTCAGTGTTTTTTGGCAAAAGAAAAACCTATCGTATGGAAGCCGGTGCCTGGGGAATCTACATGGAGCGGTGAGATGAGCTCTGTGCACAACTGGAGATAATGGTGCTCGGGGAGGTGGTTGAGCCAGGGAATATTGGAGAGCGGCTCTGCGCGGCTGCCAGCAATCCCCCCAAGCCCAGTGGCCACCCTTCTTCATGATGAAGTCATTGGAAGCAACAAAACCATTTATCCAGGAAGCCAACCTGCTTCCAGAAGGCCTGAAGGCAATAGTGAGTTTGTGGTACCTCCTGGGGTCATGTTTTAAGTAGGTATTTGTATTCTCAGCCATCTGTGAATGCGGGTGCTGGTGGTACTGTCTCATTCCCCCTCCGATCAGCTCGAAGTTGCCAAGTTTCTTTTCTCTTCTTTTGCTGGAAAGAAAAAAAAAAAAAAAAAAAAAGAAAAGCTTTCAGCTCTTCTTTCCTGGAGAATGAGGTACTTAGTACTGTCAGCACCACATGAGCCATCCCTACAGTAACAGACCTGCATCCAAGGGGGTGTAGGCAATGTGTTAGCACATGTGGAAAAATCCCCCGGAGCTTCCAATTTAAACTGGAATTTTTTAAAAAACAAAAAGTAGAGAAAGTTTTGTTCATGAAACTATGGAAAACACCACTGATAATATCTTTTCAGGGCTATTTCCAACCTCCCACATTAAAAGATGATTTCAAAGTACCAAGTTTTGGGTCTGTGTTTGTAGTTTTCCGGAGTTTTGGGACTCGGAGCAGCAGAGGGATATGGGCTTGAAATAATCTTTTGGCTTCTGTTGCGCAGACTAGCGTGGTAAGAGTGACCAAACCTTCAGCAGCAGGAGGCAGCTGATGGAGATGAGGCACCAGCACGGCAAGTCGGAGCTGATCCTCATCTCCTGGAGGAGCATGAAGCTGACTGTCCAGGCGACAGTCAGATCCCCATCGTAACGGTCTGTAAATGTGGTTTTGATGAGGCTCGCCTTTTGCTCTGAAGAAATCTGCAGCTTTTCATTGTCACTCCCAAGAACTGGATCCATTCTGAAGAGCAACAATACATGGAAAATGGAATATTTTGCTTATTAAAGTAACTTGGAGTTCCAGCTCTGAGGTTGGCAACCAAACCTCGGAGAGGCTAAGGAGCTGGAGAGCATGCTGCTCCCCCCTTCCAAAAGAAACCTCAGTGTATGCCAGCACTTTTATTTATAATGTTAAAATAAGTTGAGTACATTAAAAGGTATTATTGAGGGAGCAGGACTTAAAATATATCATTTTTATGTTATTAGACTGCTCTAAGTGAGGTGTCCTACTGCAAGCAGATAATCTGTCCCTCTGCCTAGATTCCATGCTGGAACTTACTGGAAGCTTTTCACCGCAAGAATCTGAGCAAACTGATTATTTTCAAGAAAAGGGGACATTGAGAAAAATAATATTGAAAGACATAACCTCAAACCACGGTGGAGAAATTTCCTGACAGCAGTTCGATGTCTCATGACCACCTGATCGCTCCTCTTATATTTGGGGTTTTAGCAGATGCCCATAGGGGAGCTCAGCTGGCTGGGAAGGGTTTGGGGTGGGCTGCACCTGGGGCTGACCAGCCCCCTTCCTTCATTCCACCCTCTCTTTTTCAGTAGTGAGAAAGCAGGCAAGGGAAATCCTGAAGGAACCCAGGTGTTTTGAGAGCATTGAATAATCTCCTTGACCTTTGTGAGCTGCTCCGTCGCGTTAAAGTCCTGTGGCCTGAGCTGTGACGCGAGGAAGCACTGCCGTCTGGGAAAGGACGTCGGGGGAATAAAGGTGTTGCAACGAAAGCTGGAGCAGGCAGCCAGATCCTCGGAGGAGGAGAAGAGAGGGAAGATGTACTTACCACATCCTGTCCGCGGACTGCTGAGCATCGGGCTCGCGGAATATTTCATGTCAGAGGAAGTGTCTGTGTCCAGCTAAACTCCCCGCAGCAAGGAATTTCCGAGGGCTAATTTTTCACCATGAAGTGCCTATGGTTATTCAGTAAGGATATACACACAGGGCTGTGTGGATGCACGTGCCCAGTTTGACGGCTCTGCTCTCGTGCGTGCTACAGTGCCATACGTTAGATGTTTGTGCAATGCAAATACACACGTGTGGATGCGAATGCCTGTGTGTGCGTGCTGCTACCCTGCTGTAATGCCAAGGAACGGAGCTTGTCTGGCAGCTCCTCCTGGAAAGATAACACAAGGTTGTGGCGCATAAGCAGGTGTAGGGGAGAAAATGTCCCCCTCTGGCATGGAGGGGAGGACCACAGGCCATACGATGTATTAATCCTCATGTATTTGCCCATGCTTGTCTCTGCAGGTGGGTGCAGAAGCCTACATATGGCCATGGTCAGAACTACCACGACAGCTGGCTGAGTCCGGCTGGAACAGCTTAACGAAAGCGTGAAGAGAAAACTTCTGTTGTACCTAATTTGATGAGAAAGGAGTTCAGCTATAGCCAAATGGAGCCCACGAAATTAGAGAGATGAGTAAAAAGAGATGCAAATTTGTGTAGTGCAGAGGTTATTAAAAACCCGTTTCACTTGCCCGAGTGGCTGGGCGGAGGGCAGGGGGAGAAGCGATGGAGGTAGTGAGCAGGGGGTCTGGGGAGATGGCTCTGGTTTGGATCTGCTTCTGGTACAGGCTTGTCCAGTTTTCTCCAGACTTTCCACATATCCGAATTCCTTATGAGCTAAGAATAAGCTCGAAGGTTTTTAGCCAAAAAGGGCTTTCCATGTGAACATTAGAAGCTTAAGAAGAAAACCGTTTTGTCTTTAACTCTGTATCTCGATAAGGCGCTTTCAGGGAACTCCGGTACCTTACAAGTAAGATATTAGAGGGGAAAACTGCTTAGGAGATGGAGTGCTAAAACTTCCTATGAAGGCTCTTTGGATGATCTCTGTATTATTAAAAGTGTTATTTAGTGCTATCACGGAAGTGCCTGGAGGGCACGGCTGGGATCTGTCATGCCGAGTGTGGTGCCTAGGCGGAACAAGAAGCAGAGTGTAAGCAAAGTGCAAACGAGGTGAAGGAGGGCTACCGTGTGAGGAGAAGGGAGGCAAAAGCAGGGGAGGAGCAGACATAAGTCACATAAGAAAGCACTCGTGGTTTAAGGTATCCAACACCACGTTTCTCCAGTCTCCAGGACTTTTCTTGTGGCTCTGATGTCCTCCAACTGCTGCAGCTGTAGAAAGGACACATCCTTATGGCTAGTCTCGACTCAGTCCTGTCTGGTGTCTGTAGTTCCCGATCTCAAACATTCTTGACACCCAACAAATGTTTCAGTCTTAGGGGACAGCAAAACAAAGCATTGCTGGCTGTGCTGTGACGTTTAAAGTGAGATAGGAAGTGTTGGTCTGCAGCTGTAAATAAATGGCTTGGGGAAATTTTCAGACCACTTATGTATATGGAGGTCAAGGAAGTCATGAACATAAACTCGGAAGCAAAGGGGGATCTGTCCATTAAAATCTGTTTGTCTACAAGGGGCCTGTGTTCCTGCAGAAAGGATTCTTTGAGCTTTTTTTCCCCTGTCAAACCACATCACACCTCCCTTTAGATGCTTTCAGCCACTGCAGTTTGCCTACAGCAGCAAACAGCTGTGAAAAGGATGCTGCAGGTGGGCAAAGCCACCAGCTGCAAACCGCTTTGGGGCTCTGCTGAAGGGTGAGAAGACCCCAGAAAACAGATTTAGCTCCTTGGCAGAGGAGCCGTGTCCATGGCTGGGTTTTCCAGGTGTGCGTGTGGCTGCTGCCAGCTCAGACAAGGGGGAATGTTGTGCTGGCTCTGGCCGGTGCACTGGGAGGACGTGGCCACTTGGCTTATGCCCTCCCCCCTTGACAGCAGTGGAGGGAGCTGCGGTGGCTCCCTGGGCAGCGCTTCTTGGGGAGTCCTGAGCTTGAGACAGCCCAGCAAACAGAGAAACCAGCCAGACGTGGGGCTCCCTTGGGAGCCAGTGAGTCGGAGCGAGCAGCGCTGGGGAGGTGGGTGAACTGGGATGGGTGACTTATCAAAAGCGATGGCTTGCAGAGTCGCTAGAAATGAGACAACGGCCTTTACGTAGGGGCTGGGGTAGTATCCGCTGCGTTATCCATCCTGCAGAATTAAACTGCCACAGCTGCTCGTGATGCTCTGTGGTGGAGCTGACCTAGTTCAGCTATAAAAGTTTTGTGCAGACTGTTGTGCTTGCTAAAGCTTCATCTGTGGTGGGCCTGTGTGGGGTCGTTTCAGCGTCTTGCAGCGGGGCTATGGCACGTGGGGCAGCTCAGTGGTCTGCCACGGTGGGCTCAGGGCCCTGCAGGGACCCCCTGAGGGGGTGGGTGGAGGTTCTCACCAGCACTCAGCCCGATTGCTGGAGCTAGTGCTGTGTCCAGAGCTATTTCCCATAAGACACTGGAGTGGGAAAAAAGGGGTTTTCTAACTGTTAAGACCAAAAACTCCCTTTGGGAGATGAGAATCTGTCTGTGCCTCCAGCCCCTGCTATCAGCAGCAGTAACAGTCCCCACAGTCAGACACACAGTGATAACCACAGCTGAGGTACGTGCCAGCCTGGGCCCCGGTTTGCTGCGTGGGTCTATGCACGCAAAGGGTGATAGAGGTGAGGGCTGTGTTTCAGGAAAGTGGGCCAGCGCGCGCTTATCTTTATTACTCTGCAGTATTTTTGTATACAAACTTTTATTCTCCACCCCGCTTCCCTCTGAAAGCGGTGCTAGTAGCACCAGAACAAACAAGCAAGCTGTGCTGGGACTGCCTCCGACAGCGCTGATATCGCTGGGGCTCGGCACGCAGCCTGCAAGTCACGGCGGGGGGGGCTGCAATATAAATACCTTGTAATTAGCTTGCAGTGTGGATTATTTTTTTTTTTAAAAAGATTTTAGAGCTCTGAAGTAACTAATTTTTTTGGTAGGAGAGAAATATGCAAGGAATTCAGGAGGATATATTGCCTTTGGTACCAAGGCGGGTGCTTAAACAGGGCGCAGACAGATGCTTGCTGTACGAGTGGCAGTGGGTGTTTGAGATGCCGGTGGCCCTGGCTGGTCGGTGGCAGGTTACTGTTCCCTGAGCTGAGCTGGGGGTGCAAATTAGCTCTAAGCACCTCTGATAAGGATGAAGCCACTCTAGCTGAGTCAGCAGTGCCACTGGTGAGCCGTGTTTGTGGGTCTGCCAATGGGGCTCAGCTGGGGAGACGGTAACATGCAGCTGGAGGAGAAACCACCATCTACCATGGCAGCTACTTCAGCAAAAGCCCAGTCCAGCGCGCAAGGCTGTATTGCCTGGGGTGAGGACCAGGCTCCCCTGAGAAAGCTGTTGGAGCTCTTCTTGCTTTCATTGAAACTATTTTGCCTGGACCCGAGGCTATTTTCCAGCTCTTTCTCAGAGCAGGCGGCACGGACCAGCTGCTGCCCCAGTGTAAGTTGTTCGGAGTTGCTTGGCTGCGGTGGGGGTTTTGAGCAATATCCATTTGTGAAATGGCTTTTGCAGAAGTCATTCTCTGGATTGGGCTCCCCGTAGCACCCTGCGGGGAAGGCTGGTGCTTTCCAGTAGGTCTCTGACCTCCACCGGTGCTGCCTTGCTGTAGTGGTGGCCTTTTCCAGTGTTGTATGCCACCACGAGCTTGTGGGGCCCCCCCAATGGGTAATGGAGAATGCTGAACAAAAACACCAAGCCTCATAGCTGCTTGTGATCCAAACCAGCCTTTTGGTTGCTGAGGGGCAGCCTTGTTTTTTGGCTTTAGCTGTCTCCACCTATTGTGACCAGGGAGCCTACCCCTAAGAGCTGTTGTTCTGGTTTGCTAGGGAGGCTGATTTTTGGTAGAAGAAATCTGCCAGTCCTTTCTCTGTGGTGACCCAGCGCCTTATTGTGACCTCCAGGTGAGTCCTCTCAAAAATTTCAGCTGAGGATGTGGCACTGCATCTCTTATTCCCTTCTCTAGGGCTTTCTGGGAGACTGATCTCTACTGGGCGTGTAGTTCCTGCCTCTGGTACTGCAGATCCAGCTAACTCCTCCTTAGTGATGCCTCTCCCCTTTGCAAACAATAGCTAAATAAATGTTTTTCCACTCAGTCCTGCAAGGGCAGAAGATTTGCTGAGGGCAGCAGGCTCAGCTGATGGCCAGCCTGGGCTTTGTCACCAGCAGGACCATGGCTCACCCAAAATCCACACGGGGCTCAGAGCAGCCCGCCCAGGGGCTGCCTTTGAGAAGATATCACGCATGCCTTTTCTTTCTGTGGAGGACAATGTAGTTGGTTTGCTTGAAGTTCTATAGACTTCTGATAGACCTTAGTGGTTACTCTCTCCTTTCTGCAACGAGCAGCTGACCACCCTATTGCATTTTTGTTTTCTCCTCAAAGGTTTTCTTAAAAGGTGAGGCTTCACTGCAGCCTGGCTGTCCTTGCCATCCCTACGCGTGTCTCATCCTCTCTTACGCTTGCTTGGCTTTGGCCTCAGCAGCTGTGAGGTCCCCAGACCGCCCGTGAAGGCTTTACGTGAGCTGACTTGTGGCGTATGCTGAGGATCACAGCCCGTACGGATGGGCCATGGGCAAAAACTGATACGAGCTTCAAATTTGGTACATCTTGCACGGTTAGTCCTGAACAAATAGTTAAATAAGGAAAGAGTAAGTGAAAACAAGCTTGCTTTCTCTGTTACTATTTTTATTTCTCTTTTACTGTGTGGTCTGCTCATTTTGAAATTACAGCGTTTTCTTTCCCTCTTACCCTGATTTAGGGGAAAGGTTTGAGCTCCCCCCAGCTCCTTGCTCCTTTGGATTGGCTCAGATCATCAATGGGAAAAATGAGGAGGTTTCTTAGGAATACTGTGTTCCCTCCTCATTTCCTGCCAGTTGGCATCTTTGCAACATCTCCGCTGCTGCATACTTTGGGGATGCAGTGAGATTTCTCCTGTTCTTTGAGGTTTGCTGCTATTTGCTTAAATTTCAGCGAGCTCCTCTGTGCAAACACACACGTGGATTTAATTGTGAAAAGACGATACTGGGATGAACTGTCTCTGGTTCTGTTTTCTTGGTCTATTCTGTGTTTGCTTGGGAAGGCATGGCCTCTGCTCTGGGTTTGTCACAATCCTTTCAGATAAGGTTAGATGTGTTTTGTCTCTGAACTGTGGCAAACAAAATTATTTCGATTTTTATTTGCGTTCTGCACGCTTCCCGAGCCTGACGGAGTGCTCCAGTGTGGCATTTTGATCCCCATCCTCCCCCTTAATTTCCTGATCCAGCTGGTTGTAGTTGTTTTGTTCCTGGTAGCTGGGCTCCCAGATGTGCTCACTGGTGTGGGAGCAGCTGGGTCCAGGACCACTTGGTGCTTGTCTGGAGCGCTGCAAGGAGAGGTCCCTGGTGGCAAATGCTCGAGTGGTCTCTTTCTCCTGGGCACAGGTGTCCCCAGAAATGAACACGGTGTAAATGTCACGTCTGCTAAAACACCTACCGTTCTCTCGGGTGGTCTTGCAGCTGGTAAGATCCCTCATCACAGCAGCCAAAAATGGCTAAGGAGGGATGCCAGTGTTGGTGGCCCTTTGCTGGGATGGGCATCTGCCAAACACACTGCCTGAAGGCTCTCCAGCTCGTTTCTCGGAACCCCTCAAAACGTCGCCTCTTTAGGCTGTATTGATGTGGGTTGGGTTTGAACAGGCTATTAGCTCCCTATACCATTACCAGTTCCCAGAGCCTGGAAAAACACCAAATTCTTTCTATGGTGAGTCACCTTGCAAAGGGGTGCTACCGCGAGCCTAGGGCTTGCCCTGCATTGATGCAGGCCAAGTCGTTGTAATACTCCTGTACTTGTTTTCCCAAACTAATTTGAGGATGCTTCTGATAGAGGCACAGTACAGGCTCCAGGAAGTTAAACACTAGCAATAAATGCTGCACGGTAGATGTCTTCAAAGACTTCTTCAACGTCCTATTCCAGCCTCTTGAACTGTCCAGACCAACTGTAATCAGAAAAAGGTGGAGGGAAGGAAGAAACACTCTTCCTTCAGGAAGCGAACTATCAGATCCAGAGCATATTTGAGCATGGATCCAGCTCTAGAAGAATACATTCTGTGGGATGGGCCGTCGGGAAGTCTTGAAGAATAATTTAGATTTTGACTTTGGATTTGAGCTCTTCTTTGGCTTAGGTTCCTTGCCTGGAAAATATTGACTTGATTCATCACCACTTCATGAGGGTTCTGAGGACTAACAAAATAGTACCTGAATGCAAAAAGATCATCATAATGCTTTGCATTGGAAAAGGAAATTAGCTTATTTCCTTTCTTTAAGCTATCTGTGATACATGGCTACTCTGGGTTTTCCCCTGTAACTGGTGATACACATTCAATGTGTCTAATTGATGGAAAGCAGGAGGTGGAATGACATCATCCCGCCCTGTCTTCCCACTGCGGAAATTTAATCTGACTTTACAGAAGTAAACCTTTCCTTTTCTTCTTTCTTTTTTCATTTCTCTGTTTGCACAGAATCTTTGCCCTTTTTCAGAATGGGCTAAGTGTGAAAACGGATTGGAAAGTGATAAAAGTAGGTCACTGTCACTTGCTCTTCAGCTTTTTTTCTTCCCAGTTCAGCTGCATCCTTTCCAAATTGCATCCTTTTTCCTCTCTATCTTTGATTAGAAACAGGACCTTTTCCAAATCATATTTATCATTTTTAATAAAGCTGAATGCATCCTCCGATCATAAAAAAAAAAAAAAAAAAATCCTTCTAAAGAATATCCTAGGTGAGGCCTTGGCTCTTGTGAGCCAGATACTCTGCGATGTTGGCTCATAATTGGATGATTACTGTAAATAGCTGAAAACCAACATTCTTGTTCTTGGAAAGTTCCTGTATCTTATAGGATGAACCACAGTGCACTTGAGGAAACTTACGTGGAGTGGTGTCCATCAAGAATATTCTAGAAAAAGGGGCGATTTTTAATTTTGATAATGTCAAAACTTAAATACCAAATTTTGACTCTATAGTTCTAAGTTAATGATTATGCAAAGGAAGGATGCAACAAAACACTTACAGTTGCTGTGAAATTTCTGCAGTTAACTTTTTATTAATCTCAACATGTTTCCACAAGGAAAAGAAAAAAAAACCCACAGCTTTTCAACGGAGATCTTCTCTGCTTAAAAGCTTTCAGTGTGCTTGTAGTAAGGGTGTCCATAAAACCTTCCAGTAAAATGTTATCAAGTCTGATACGTGGTCTAGGACAACTTCTCCTTCCTGTTCTTGGTCCTTCATGTTTTCAGTCTCCTTTTCATCTGCTCTGTGACCTGGATGCTGTCACCCATGTGCGTTGGTGGTTGTTGTTTTTAATACTTTATCTTCTATTGCCAATGAGCTAATAATTCAAGTTTCAGGTTGAGCTGAGTAAATTTGGAAGCAGGCTCGTGTCTTGTCTTATTTAGCAAGTTCCCCACCAAGAGTGGATTCAATCACGGATAGCGGATCCGGTTTCTTTATATAGCGTCTTGAAAATTTGCCAGCATAAGCACCTCACAGTTTGGGTCAATGGTATTTATAGGCTACATAAGAATATCTTTTTTTCTCGCAGGCTTTCCTGAGATCTCTTTTCTACTCTGAAGTCAACTGCTCGAACAACAGCAAGGCTATAAAATGTCTGCTACTATAAACCCTGTGATAGACCTCCATGGCTTGTAATAGGACCTTTTCATACAATAATTCAAATTTAGAAGACTTGTGGTCACAGTGGTTTTTGCCCATAGGACACATGAACCGTTATTTGAAGGTAAAAAGGGTACTCATGGTAAATTGTGCTATACTTTCCTATGCCTTCGCTTAATGCTTTGCACAGGCAGGGCTCTGTCTTTCCTCAAGACTTCTTGTAAAGCTTTATGCCACTGAACCTTCTGTGGTTGCAACCATGTGTGTAAGTACTAACAGCTCCAAGGCGAACTCAAAGGGAGCGCTAGACCAGTCCTTCAGAGAACATAAAGCTATTGAGCAGATCCTCCAAACCTCTCAGACGCCCGCCGGGTAGGAGCTGGTGCTCTCGCTGCAGACCTCCAGTGCAGTGCTGGTGTTTACTTCCACGGCCTTGTAAAGCTTAAATCAAAAACTTTACGTGCGTCCTGCTTTATGCTGACACTTACATCGTGCCGCACATGTGGACACCCTGTCTACGAAGTGCTTTCAGATGGCAGCTCTTGCTTTTTGTGATGGGACCCTGTTGGGGTGTTGCGTGTGTGTGTGTGTGCGCGCACGCAAAAATAGACCTGGAGCAGAGTCCCGAGGGCTGGGGTTTTTCAAACCCTCCAGCCTGGCAGGGAGCAAGCGGCTGGGGATGGCTCGGGCCGGAGTCGGTGTCAACGTTAGGAATGTCCCAAGCCCAGGGAACACTTGCGTCCCAAATCTGTACAGTGCGGGGAGCCTCTTCGTGTTTCCAGACTGGATAACGCTCCCCAGAAAACCTCTTTCTTGGAGTATTTTCTAATTTCCTGGATTCCCAGAGAGGGGTAGAAGTTTACAAGCTCAAAAGTAAAATGGGTTTTCTAACCTCAAAAAAATGTCTGTCTTCAGTTGAAATGCTGGCGATAAAAGATTTTCAGGGCGTGGGCCACTTCTTATTTTTCTGAACTGTCTGCTCATCCTAACAAGATGTGTCCAAATAAAAATGTGTAGTTTTGAGCAATATAAAAAAAAAAATTCATCTTGTGAAGAACCAAGCAGGGAGATGCATTGCTACTCTCTTCTTTCAGCTCATGTGTTTGTGCCGAGTTCCCAAGTATTTCTAAAGAATAACAACCCAGCAGATGTGAACAGCTCAGCATGTGAACAAATGAATCTTTGATCTACGCATCTTTAATAAAAATGCTCCTGTTCCAGTGGCATCTCGGAAAGCCATTCATGGGCACAGAACGGCGATTTTTATTATTTTTTTTCCCAAGTTGCCCAAAATCACAGACAAAAATGCCATTGAGAAAAGCTGCAATAGTGCCCGGCTTGGTGGACAGCCCAGCTGCAGGACTGAGCGGGAGGGACCAAACCATGTGGCATTGTGCCTAAATATAGCTTGAAATCCCTCTGCTTCCTCCCGTAGTGGACAGACTCCCTACAAATAGATTTTGAGAGTAGGTTGTTCAGTGTAGAACAGGAAGAATTAGGAAGAAAAGAATTAATCTGTCCTTTGTATTCAAGTTTGGTTTAATCATATGGTAAATGAAGCCCGCTCCACAAATTGTTTCTCTTTATATCCGTAGCCAACCATTGCAAGCAAAATATGAACTTCTGATCTCAACTGTGTAAGCATTATTAGAAATCTTGCATAACGAAAATATACTGGGTACCAAATAATATGGTATTCCGTTATCAATCAATGTCTAACGTAAATCATTCTCATGTGTCACTCTCAGGGATCCTTTCAGATTTGCTTTGGATGAGGGTGGTGTTTTTTTTTTCCCACTGGAATTAGTTGGAAAATATGTTTTCACAGGTGCCAGTCATCTCCTTTGTGCATGAGTGTCCTTTTTTTTTTTTTTTGGTAAGGATAATTCAGTATTTTTTGAAAATGTTGTAGTACTTTGAGTGGAGAATGAATGGTATGTAAGTGGGAGAATAAGAAAGTGCCTAGGCTTTCGTCTGTCTTTATATTTGCTGGAAACCGAAAACAACGTGTAGGTGTGTAACTCTTCTGTAGTGGACCTCAGCTGTTGGTGTATATGCCAGTGGTCATGATAATATTGGGAGAGATAAAGAGATGACCCTGCCAGGACTAGGCTCTCATTCCCACATTAAATATTGCAGCAGAGGATCTTATGGTCTTCTGTCCCTTACCCGATGGACAGCTGTCTCCGATGCCTCTGGGAAGTTATGAAATAAGTCAGTCGTGGGACAACAGTGCTTGGACAAATGACTGTCTCAATCCGGATTTGAGGCGGTATCTGAAGCGAGAGCGCTCCTCTAACGCCTCTACTGCAAATCTCCTTTCGCACATCCTTATGGCCCTCCGCAAAACTCAGATGTTCCCCTTGTATTCTGCCAAATTTCCAGCTGGTGTAAATGAGCGTATACGTTCCTCTGAGCTCGTTGTCAGAGCAAACATCTGGCCCTATTATAATATAGATTTGGATTAAATTCATTGTAATGTTAATGTTTTTAATGCATTTATGCTGTGGTGGACGCATGTTAAATTGAACTAAATTTCTGCTGAATGCCTTGCAGGATTTCAGCTATCTTTGTTAAAGTGGAAAAGAAAAATCCCTTTAGTCAAGCTTTCAAACTTTAACTCGCACAAGGCGCAAGTAAGTTTTTCTGACCTGGGGATTCAGCATGTCTGAGAATCATACTGAAACTTCCAATTTCCTGCTCTTTATTGCTCGGAGAACATGAAGCCTAATTTGAATCGGTAGGGGAAAAGTTAGAGTTAAGATGATGGTGACGATGTAGCTAAGATCACAGCTTTTTGATGAGTCTTCTGCACGCTTGTGAAAATGAGGTATTTCCTGGTGTCTTCTGGACTGTCATCAGATTTTAACAGCTGAGCAACGCGGAATGAACTGCATAGTAATGAGTCGGGGTAAAACATGAGAGCCCTCCTCTTTGCTGTGCGGGCTTTCCTTACCGTTCTGCAGAGAGGATTGGGAAGGGAAATTGCATCAGGAGGAAAAATCCTCTTCTGATTCAGCCAGAAGCTGGAAACTCGACCTATGGACTCTATTTTTGGTCCCACTGTGTAGCCTTGGGCACATCGTTCACCCTCCCCATGCTGCTTTCTCTCCCACAAAGCGTGGGCGAGAACTCCTGGTTTTTGGGTGCTGAGTGCATCCCCGCCGGTACCCTCTAGCCAGTGGAGAAGGGGAGAGCCCATGGTGGGGACTTCTTGCTGGCAGGATGGGGTGTGGGATATGCAGGCAAGTAGGGACTGACCCTGGTAACAAATACTGGTGTGTGGAGTCCAAAAAAAAAAAAGGAGAGAGACGAAAAAAACCACCTGTCTTCTTTTAACCAGCCCTGATTTAATTCTCTTTCATCAGAACATCCTGCTCAGCAGCTGAGTCCTCTCCTGAGAGTGCTTTCCACACCCCCTCTCCTTCCTGCAAGGAGAACACAGTCTTTGCAGATGGCAATTGTTTGCTTTGTGTGGTTACTGATCTATGGAGCGATTTTAAAAAGAGAGGGGGGAGAAAAAAAATCCCATCCTTTCCTCTTTTAGGTGTAGCGTGAGCAATCATTCTGTCTATTCATCTTGTGTGTTCACCAAAGGCGTCGCAATCTGTGCAGGGCTGCAGTGAGACGTGAGCTCCCGTCGCGCAGGATCAGATATTTGGGTGGAGGTCGGAGGCTGGCACGGAGGCCAGGCTCTCCCTGCCTCGACCAGGAGGCAGTTTGCGAGGCGCAAGGAGCGGAGCTGGGGCGGGGGAGCTGCCTGGGGTCCCTGTGCTGGGGTAGGAGCCCCAGGCAGGAGAGGCAGACAGCCGGAGCTGCTGGGAGGGTAGGATGCACCTCTGGGCATCAAGGTGTGGGGAAAGGATCTGGGCACGCAGGGAGGAATTTGGAAATAATGCCAGGTTACGGAGATGAGGCTGGGGCTGATCTCAAAGGGACACTGACACTTGCCTTCTCACCGTCTCTGTGACCCTCCCTGGGGTTAGAAGGGTCCCCTCTTCTCCTGGTGGTATTTGGCCTGCTGCCTTCAAGGATAATGTATTTCATTAGGTTTTTTAAGATGAGAAAGGGGAGGGTAACTCAGGTGGTGATGTGTAGGCTTCTAAACTCTAACCAGAGTATTTGTTTCATGACAAATGACCGGTATAAAGCGTTGTATCACAGCTCCTATTGGTGTCTGTTTATTGACTCATCTTTTGATTTGGCATTAAGGTACTGCAGCCCCGCAGCTGGCCTGGTGGTGCTGCCAGAACAGCATCGAGCATCCCGGAGGCTCAGTGCTAGAAGAGCTCGGAGCCGCAAGCTGTGTTAGCCTGGGTTGCCTTTCCTTCTCATATCTCCTGGACATAACCTTCCAGGAGTGGAAGGGGACTTGGACTGCATCTCTCCATGCTGTGGCCTTTCTCTGCAGACTTTGGGAATGTACTGAACAGGAAAGTGCTTAACTGCTAGGGAGCGTTTGCCCGATGACGCAGTTAATGACTGCACTACAAATTTTATAGATGCTAAAGTTCGAGATAATCTTCACTGTGCACTGGAGCAGGCTTGACTGGGGTGGGAAGTGGGGGAGTAGAGATGTTGTCAGCAATGTTGGGCTCCTTCTGAGGACCACCCAGGAATGATGGATCTTCCGGCAGATGTAGCTGGAGATCCCTGCTCTTGCCAGTGGCCATGGCCACTTCTCTGCAGCAAGGATGAGTGGGCAGGATGGAGCGATCCCAGGGGCTGGAGCTGGCTTCCGGATCACCCACCACTTGCGTCAACTGTCTGCGTAGACATTGTTTGGTGAATAAATGGGGAACCGGGAACAGGGATGCTGTAATAAATAGTGAATGTAGCCTAGACGCTGCCTTGGGATCTACGGCTGAAAGCAAAGGTGCGTCACTGCTGTGTTCCTGGAGAGCAATCTGGGAAAGATAACTGGGAGAATCCTATGGGATCCCACCGCCTGGAGGCAAACGCAAGGAAACGTGGAGGCACTGACCTCCATGACCTGAAGGTGAGGGTCTTCCACAGCTTTGCTGCAGACCACCAAGCCCTGCCACCCACACGGCAGCTGGAAGCCCCCACAGTCGGGACCACAGCCTGCCGAGGAAGGTCGGAGCGAGCCCCGTGCTCTCGGGATGGTGCACTGTGGGGTTTGCCTGGGGCTGCGTCTCTACCCTGTCCTGTGCTCTCCCCATCCCACCTACTCCTCCCAAGCGGACAGGAGGGAGAGCTTGCCAGGGCTTGGCCCTCTTCCTATCAGCCAGCAGGATCTGCGAGCTCCTTCCTGAAGGGAGCCGGCAGTGAGGGGGAGTTTGGATGGTTTTGGCAGTTTTCTGGCTGGGTTTTTGGTTTGAGTTCTTTTGTTTGTTTGTTTGTGTTTTTGTTTTGGGGGTTGGTTGGTTTGTTTGTTTGGTCGTGATGGTTTTTCTCAGTTTCCAGCTGGAGCCCTGCCTGGAGGTCCACGGGGGTGTTTGTGTTTTGGGGAAATTGTGGAATCAAAGGACCTTTGTGCTCCTCGCCCTTGCTGTGAAATGTAAACGTGTGCGTGCTTTGCAAGTCTAGCTGATGCTTTTTTCATTTAAAAAAAAAAGTGCCCCTGACTTGCTGTTTTATTTCTTAAGAAATATGGATCTATTTGCCGCTGTAACAAAGCATACTCTGATGAGATATATAGTTATTGTTCAATATGTGAAAAAAAAAAAAAAGGCAGACTTCTGGAAGTGCTTTAAAACAGATCAAGACACTAAATTATGTGCGTCTCTTCCTCTCAGAATTCATTACAGAACTTTCCTTTTTAGTTTCTTCCTGTGTCCCACGCTGTAAACTAAGTATCCTACCCAAGATTGCATCTCACAAACTGAGTGATAATCTCTGGGTCTTTGAAGACGAAATCTGTGGGATTCTGCGTGTGCTTTGCTACAGAATGCGTAACTTGCTAATAAGGTTTTCTGCACTAAACGAGTCTGTTGAAAATCCTTGGTTGTTTTTTTTTTGTTGTTGTTTTTACTAATCTTTACGGTTTTCATGTCCCTTATTTTGTCTGATATCGTGTGTCCGCATGCTTTGAAGGTGTCAGTAGCAGAGGTAAACACGTGTGTAGTATCAGTATTGCTGTAATGAGCTTTAAGCTTCGTTAAGGCTTAGGGAAAACAAGGGCTGGATTTTGTCCTCTGGTGTATTATTGCACCCATCTTGGCTTTAAAACATATTAGTATGGAAAACTTAATAAAACCTGTAAATCTGGTGAAATATTTTAGTCTAGTTTATTTTGTAGCCCAGTATGGATTATAAGACAGGGCAGGAACTGTAATTCATCAAGTGACCAGCCTGTAAGACTTTGCCACTGTCCAGGTCTCGTGGCCTCCTTGTGCTCTACCGTAGGCTGGAGGCAACTGTGATCTTTACTCGCAGGTACTGGCTGGAACTGGGAAACTGGGAGTTTCAGCCAAGCTTAAAAAGCAAAGCGAACTGGTGGGGAACAGGTTAACGCGGGCTGAGCGATGGAAGGCTCAGGTGCAGTTCAAGAGACACCAGCGTGTCCTGTTCCGAGCGGTACTCGTGGGATGCTGAGAAGCAGTCAGACGCAGCAAAGATGTGACTACGCTTAATCCCTTGGTGACACGTTCACGTTTCCCCCTTTTTCGCAAGCCATGTTTCCCTGCTACCCCTAAAACGAAGGGCCATTTGAAGTGATAAATGCCATATATCTTGCTAATGGATGTGGTGTCTGAAGACAGCGACTCCAAGCTGAGAGGTTTTGAAACAAGTTGTTGTTTCCCCACAGTGGGTTTTTTTTGTGTGTGTCTCCCTGTTACTAGTAGCTCAGAAGAAGTTAGCTGGATTAGCAGCAAGTAAGATAAAATCTGGATGGGTTGGAGTAAGTCTGAGGGATTCTCTCTCTTTGGGAACAGTTCTGGCTCAGATGAAGTTGCTATTTATAGTTCTAATGCAAAGGTACTTGCAGTCCAACTAAAACTGTGAAAACTTTTCACATTCTTTACATCCCAGTGAAAGTAATTTGTACAAAATAGGGATGCTTTTAATGGTGTTTTTTCTTAAATGGGAATTCTTCCACCATAAAATACGGCAAAAGCCTGTCGGTGCTTGCGTGAAACATCCTGTCCTGTTTGTAGTCACAGACTCCGGCTGGGAAGCAGTTCAGGGAGAGCTGCTGACCTTCTGATGGCAAGTGATTTACTGCCCACCTGGATGGAGAGGAAATGGGAAGGCTCTTTAGAGAGATGATCGTAGCACATGGGATGAGCAGTTTTGAGGGAGGATCCCTACAAGCACCTATGGCTGGAAGCGGGTTGGAGTTGAATCTTATCTGCTTTTTACTTTGCTTATTAATCAGAACACCCCACCCCTCTCCCCTAGGACACGTTGTTCTATGAAAAGATGAGAAAAGCGTCTACTTTTTGCTATGCCTAGTGCTTAAATGCCTGTTCTGCGAGTGGAGGAGCAGAGCGGAGAGACAGGTCTTCTCTGTGTTTGGAAGGAAACTTGGGAGACCCTTTGCTCGGGGAGATGCCGTGGTGCACTGTCCGCTCATGGAGTAATTAGTCACTGCATACCACGGAGCATCCCAAGGACTGCACGTGTTTGCTTTGAGATTCATGTTATATCTGAGTTATAGCTTATAAGTTGTAGCAGATGGTTTTCTCTTTGAATCATAGAGCACTATTGCAATAAACACAACAAATAATTTGTGCATGCGGAACACCCCAAGGGTCCCACTAAAGCCCTTAATCGTTGTCTGGGTCTTATTCTACCTCTATGCTAATGGGAGTTGCTGTTTTGAATAGTTTCTGTTTTCCCTGGATATGTCTCCTTTGAAAGTATGGAGACTGCGTGCTTTAACTCGAGCATTTCTGATTTAAAATGAGACAGAGTTGGGTTTTGGGGCTGTGGAGCAAGGCTTTCTTCTGTTCCAAAAAGTTTCTCAGGAATCTGAAAGGGATTTTTCTCAGCAAATGTTTATTTGTTCAGGGGTGAAATTAGGTGACCTATATTCCATCTGAGGGATGCATGATAGATAGGGCTTCTGCGGAGGAAGGAATTTCACTCCTGATGAATAATAATCAAATGAAAAAGAGGGAAACCACATATAACTCTTGATCCCTTTTGGACTTTGACCATTCCCAGAAGCGAGCGTGACTAATAGGTTTGCTCCAGGGCAAGCTGAATATTTTGCTGAAGTAAAAATAAAATCCAGAAGCCCAGACTGATGTGTGTGACATGAGTCATCCTCAGCCTTCTGTAACTCCGTCCCGCTCTGTGGGATCAGACAGCAGATCCCTGCTGAGCTTTGCCGCAAGGGGCACAGTAGGGCATGGAAAGCCCTGCTGCGAAATAACTGTGGGGTGACTCAGCCTTGCTCGAATATGCTTTGACTCACTGGTTGGAGCATCGGGGTGCGTTGTCAAGGTATTGTCACAGAGTACAGAGGACTGGCCTTACCTCTTTGGGATTTCACGTGTTGGTTCTTGCAGCTGGGAGTGCTGCCTTGCATAGCCATGGGTGACACATGTGGCCCTGTACCTTTTCAGGAGGTGCTGGTGGCCACTGGAATGGCCAAAGTGAACTGGGACAACAAAAGCATGATGGCTTTGCAGGGAATTGTGCAATGGGCCAGTGAGGCTTGAACTCCCCTGGACAATAACGGGAATGTTAAGCGATGGGACAGGGTGCACATCCTCTGTGACAGCAGTGGCTTTCATTGAGGCGCAGAGGCACCTCTGAGACCTTTGGTCATTTTTTCAGTGGTGCCCAGACTGTGTGCTGCTTTTAGCTTGAGAAAGGATTTCACCCTAACCGAACAAATCCGGGTCTAAATGGAGCGTGACCCAGCCTGAGTTGGTGTTTTGAAGGAGCTCAGGTCATTTCACACTTGCGGGTGGGAACCACGCGAAAGGCTGAAGAAAGGAAAATGTCATATGATTTCCACCAAAAACC
The DNA here is from genome assembly GCF_028500815.1 of Rissa tridactyla. Taxonomy (NCBI): domain Eukaryota; kingdom Metazoa; phylum Chordata; class Aves; order Charadriiformes; family Laridae; genus Rissa; species Rissa tridactyla. Next base: position 92,502,474 of record NC_071469.1, read on the forward strand.
AGGCAGAAGTTGATGCCTTGGACTGCGTTGTGTTTGAGTCATTGAGTTTGGTTCCAAGAGAAATTAGTTGGAACTGCGATCGATGCAAACCAAAACTGGACGAAGGTACTAGGCAAATGCCAAAGATTGGAGAACGAGCCAAGCTCTGCAGGGGGCTGCCTGAATTTCTGCTGCCTCCGTAAGGGACTTGGGACAGTGACCTTGAGGGGACTGATCTGTAGTGACACAATTAAAATGTACTTAGTGAATACGATTATCCATTTTATTCTTTTAAGCAAAACCAGAATAAGATCCTTCCAATAATTCTGCTTGTGAAATGTGTCTCAGGGTAGATAAAAATGAAGTAAAAAAAAAAAAAAAAATCCAGTAGTTTTTTGGTTGTATAACACTTGAACATATTGCTTATTTCTTGCCAAAAAGCCTGATAAGACCTCTATATGTTTTTTCCCTTTTAATTAAAAACTAAGATTTTTATGTACAAATAAAATATCTGTGCCATATTTTTCTTTTATGGAATATTATGTCATTTTAAAATTTGTGCCCGGTTCAGACACTGAATTCCCAGTGGGAGGGAAGTAAATCTTTTAAAGTGCATTCTCCAGTCCTTCCCTCCAATGCTCCTTTCAGATATTAAGAGGCTCGATGCCTGACCATAAATACTTCTGGGTTTCTAAAATGCTGTGAGGACCCTGGATTCCTCTGCTGGTTTAGTTGCTTGTATTAATAGTTGTAAGAGAAACATAAATTTCATCTCTTCTGTATGTACATGGATGAAAGGGCTCTATACCTTTAAAAATGTTTTTCTTCGCAATAAAAGTAGCGGGATTATTTACAGGTGGTTATTTGAGTTTCTTGTACTTTTAAAGCAGGGCTGTTCAATTTTTAATTTTTCTTTACGGATGCCTGCTGGGTTGTTTCACCCAGGTACCGACATGACCCTGGCCAGGGCTGCCTGCCGCTTTCTTGGCGGCGCACACAATTGTCTGGGAAATGAGAAGAACAGCAAGAAATGTGGGAATGTGTGGGCACTGCTTCGACGCAGGCTGGGTCTGGAGCAGAACCTGCCGCCGGAGCAGCTCCGCTCGGCAGCGCTGGGAGCGGGGCAGGACGAACACGGGGCTGTGTTGTGTGGGAAAGCCCGATGGCAGCTTCCGCGATGAACAGGCTCTTCTCCGTGTGCTTCCCCAGGGGAGGGAAAAGGGAGAAAACCATGGGATGCTGGTGACACATCAACGTTTCTTTGGAAATTATAGGGAGGAAAATGGAAGTAAACGAACAGGATGCTTCTGAAAGTTGAAAAGATGCTTGCTGGCTTGTTTATTGTGCCCGCTGCTGGAAAACCTTTGCGTACCTTTTTAAATGATCAGGAATGGCGGTTTTGGACAGTGATCCGTACCTAGCCTGGATGTTCATTCAGCTGGGGATCTGCTGGAGGCGAAGCAGTGAGGAAGGCGGGGGGATGTAAGTCGGGCTGCGGTGGCTGCTAGCCGTGCCAGGGTGCTATATGTCCTATATACCAGACCAGCTTTGCCTATAGGGTTTTGTTGTTTTGTTTTTTTTTTAACTTCTAGTTCTTACTGCATTTTCTTCATGCCCACTTCGGGACAGATGTTGGGAAATGCTTTTCTAGGGCATGGCAGCCACAAGCCGCTGCTGCTTTCTTAATACAGCTGAGCCCCGAGTTTGGAGAGGAGCACAATGGCACGGCTTTAATGTATCAGGGCCTCTGGCAACTTTCTCGGCTTTGCCTGTGGTTGAGCCGATCTCAAATGAAAGGGAGCTTCGTGACTTGGTCTTGGGGACTTTGAGGCAGTCATTGTCCCGTTAAAGATTGCTCACCCCTTGGGGTGAAATCCTCCACCTCGCTGGGGAGGGAGAGCAGAAAGCACTATCAGCTTACAAATGTGCATCTTGCAGATTTATAGAAAGAGCTCAGTATTGAAGAGGGGCTTGTGTGCTAGTTCTTGCTGAAGCTTGTACTTTTGAACCTTGCGGAGTTCCCCCTGAACCACGGATTTATTGCATTAATAGAACTTATTTTACACAGAGATCCTGCTGCAAGCTGCGCCTTGAAGCGTGGTCTTGTCTGTTGCTGGAAGCATCACATACATCTAAACTAGAACACACAGCAAAATGTTATAATGACTAAACCGGGCACTTCTGTGCATTAATTCCAGCCAATTTGCTGAGAAATGATGTAATTTGTAGTGCTGGCATGATGAGAAGTCTCCTGACTTGCAATCGTAAACCACTTTCCACCTGCCTTTCCATATTGGCTCCACATGGTAGGAAGGAAAAGCCATTGTTTAACATCTACCTCGATGCTTCAGGGCTGGAGCACGAAGGGTCTTGGTTTCCCTCCCAGGAAAGGTGACCTCGGAGGTGAGTGTGTTTCGCACGTTGTTTGCAGGGCGCTTCTGAGCGCGGCCTCCGCGATGCTGCTGGCAGGGGTCTCCAATCCTGCCGCAGATGAGCAGCTCTGGCTCCCCACGCTCTCCCTCTCCGGCCCCACTGCCCTTCCTGCATGAGCTTTTTTCCAAGGGAAAACTCATAAAAAGCTAACTCTTTCTTCCCTGTTACTTTAGTCTTCCCACTCTCCCCTGGCTCTCTCCCCAGAACGCACGTTATTCTGTTTCATTGTGAATGCTTTGTTCGCTGCCCTTAAGCCCCCCTTGAGTTTCCATGTGGTCTCTCTCACCCTTTCTGCACCTCCAAGCTCACTGAAGATGCCGTTCACCGCTGCCGCTTGGGTTTCCTCTCCGCTCATTCCTTTTCTGGACTCTGCCTTGCTCAGATACTCTTGGGGGCAGTCGCAAACTGTGCTTCATGGGGGCTCTGTCCCTGGCCGCCAGGACACTGTGCCTGTGCTCATGCTTTTCTTCTGGCAGCTTCGTCCTCCAGCAATATCGGTGTCGCCATCTTCTGCCTCTTGTTGTTCCTCCACCCTTTCTCAGGGCTTATTCCTTTTCAGGCGACTTTCTTTATTCCCTTGTGGCCTTTTTTTAGCCTGTCCTGTTGCTGCCTCTCAACCCTGGGGCAAAATTTCTGCAAATACATTTTGAAGCCATTTAATCGTCCTTGTTCTGATTTCCAGGCTGTGACTGGGTTTAGGGCAGTGCTGAGCGAACTGCCTGGTACTGTTTCGTAGCTTCCATTAGTCCTCAGAGTTCTGTATTTTCTCTTTAGTTAATTAGCAAACGTCCTGGGTCGGGGACCATCTCGCTGTGCCTGTGAAGCACCTTGCATGCACAACAGCTCCTGCTCCAGGAGCAGCTTCCCGGTTCCTTCAGTCCCCAGGGTTGCACAAGTCCCACGGGCACAAGTCCAGTGAAACCTTCCAAGGCATAGCTTGGGAAGTGCTTGGCTTGATCATTGTTCAAGGGGAAAGATGTCTTAGAAACATGAGACCGTGCCACTGTAAATGCACTTTGTTTTCCCTTTGTTTGCCCTTTCGGAACTGCTCTGCTGGGAGCAAACGAGGCGAAGCTTGGCTTCTGTCCTCTGCTGTGGCTGGCCCAAACCATAGAACAAATTGTATATATACATGTGTGTATATAGAATGATTAAACCAAAGAGCGTCCAGAACAGATGGTGGTTGATGAAACGTTGTCAGCACGGTGCCTTCGCAATAACCACCTTGTGCTCATCCAGCAGTCCTCAGGCAGACGTGTGTGCGCTGGTGGAAGAGAGCTAGAGCTCGCTATTCCGTTACACGTTTGCAGGTGTAACCTGCGGCCGCGTCACTTCAGCTCCTGTTCTGCGAACTGAAACACATTTGGCAGGGTCAATGGGAGAAATTCCTTCGTTGCAACCTAATGGCTTCAAAACCATGAAGCTTGCATGTTATGAAGCATTAAAAGGGATTGATGGGCAAGCCATCAGAGATTGCTTGCAGCAGAGATCGGATGAGAGTCTGCCACTTTGATTACGTAGAGCTAACACGAATGTCAGCCTCTCGTGCTTGGGAGTTTTGGGTGGGTTTTATGGATCAGCCAAAGTTGTTGAGTTCGGATCCAAACCTGAACATGCCCGCATGACAAAAAGCTGTCAGGTTTCCAAATCTTAGTTTTGGCTGTGGCCTGTCTCAGCTGTGTCTGAAGAATAGGTCTTTCTGTTTACCCACTCGACAATGGTTGGGAATGGACGGTTTGCTACGTATGAATGTCTCCGTTCCAAAGCTGGGCTTGATGTGGGCATATGCTGTTTACAAATCAAGAGGGATTAACCCTGGATAGCTGTATGGAATTGACTCCAGGCCTCCTGGGTCCTAGTCCAGATCCCTAGCAACGTGGTTGATTTTCTTCAGACATTAAATCTAACGTGTTGGCTTGGACGCCTGCAGCAGACAGATGTAGATGTTAAAGTACTTCCAGTTTTGGAGGTGTTGGAAGGTGGAGTTCCTTCTCTTCCTGTAAGAGGAAAGATTGACAAGACTGGAGCTTAAATTGCATTATTTGGTTTGGATTTCATATCCACTTTAAAGATATTTGGACTTGATCCTCAGGTTTAGCCCCATCTCCCTTGGAAATGTTAATGCAGTTTGGGGATAGCTTAGAGGCATGCGGTGTTTGGGAGAATGGCCAGGCAAATCTCTGGAGGACCACCGCGAAGCGAGCTTGGGGAATCTGTCTCTGCAAACCTCCTTAGAAAGACTCGAGCATCTCTAATTTCAACAACCCCCGTTGTCAGAATGTCAGGCGATGGGTTTCCAATGAGATTGGTAAATGTTTAAGTCAGAGGCGGAAATTGAGACAACTTGGCTGCTGTTTGGGGCTGTTTTATGTAAAGCAGACTAAAACAGGATTCCTTCAAGATAGTCTTTCTCCATCTCCCACTGCCTGAAAAGCCACATTAACACACTCAGAAGAAACAACTTCTGAAAAGCCTGATGTTCTGTGGCTGTATTTACACTGCGGAGAGCTGGGTCTGCGCCAGAAGCTTATGCAAACAACCAGTATCTCAATTCTAACAGACAGGAAGATGACAAAGCTCTAAAAGTGGTGGGGTTTGGCGTTGGGTTTTTTGTGTGTGTTTTGTTTTGTTTTTTTCCAATGGCAAAATTCCTGACAACAGCACTCCTCATGGTGTTTTGTTCTGACAACCAGAGCATTGCCAGACTTGCCAGTTCAGGTCACATCCACGGGCCTATGAGGCTTTTTAATTGGGTTTGAAAGGCTGTTGACTAGGGAAGAGAATTTATTTTTCTTTTTTTTGCTGCTTAGCACAACGGCTTGGGCTTGGTTCTGTTTGCTGGATGCATGTTTGTCTCTGGATAGAAGCAGTTCCCACGAGTATCGTTATGACATCTATGGAGCCAGTTTGCAAAGCCACCTATAGGATTTGGATTCTGGCTTTCACTGATTTTGTAATACTTGAGCGTCCAGATGCTCAAGGCATCCTTTGAAGGGAGAGCCATGCAACCTTAAAAATAGGGAGAAATCAGCTGTATGTGAAAATTAATTTGGCCGGCCAAAACCCACTTGGGTGGCAGGTTTCCTTCTCTCTTTAACTTTTCAGTTGGGTTTTCTATGGTGTTATCTAACACCAAAAAAAGTATGTGTAGGATTAAGAGATGTAGCTGGAAGGTGTCATGGGGCATGCCTGCTTCACGCGGGCATCAAGCTCAGGTTTCTGGGGCACTCGGAGCAGTATTTTGTTGCAGAGATGCTGGACTGGATATTAAAAGCCCGGTTAGATGTTTTGTTCTGTATTGCAGAAGTAGCTGAGATCTCTCCTCCCATCGGGGCACTGCAGGATATGAACATCCTCCACTTCTCCTTGCAGCCTGCTCTTGCTGGAAGCCAGAGTCATCGATAGACCTGAAAAGCATCATGAGAGCCAAGGTGCATGGTAGGGCTTTTCTCCAGGGAAGGAAGAGCAGGCACTTCATCCCCACGCAGGCAGAAAGCATCCCTTTTCAAGCAAAGCTTAGAGACTCCCCCTGAGCCCCGTGTTCATCAGAATATAATGTTCTGACCAACAGCTCGACGGATGCGTCAAGACTCTTGTGATGGCTTGTGGATTTCCAACTTATGAGTCAGTTAATGCAGAGCAAACATTTTTGCACTGACACAGCACTGCGGCAGATCGGCCGCTTGCGTGCGTGCCTGGCCGGGTGAGCTGCCGAGAGGGGAGGGTCTGGGTCAGCTGCAACTTCTGCTTGGTTTCTCATGATTTTTGACATTGTTTTTCATTTTTGTGGTGGTTTTGAGGCGTGGGTGGAGAGGTATTAAAGCATGAAGCATTGCAACTGGCTTGGGCAGTCCCTTTAGCATGTGCTGGACCACCCATGCCAAGACTGTTGAGACTCCAGGGATGGTGCTGTGACCGCTCGGCATTGCCCCGTGGACTGGAAGCATCTCGGGTCTATTCCTGGCTGTATCTGCCGAAGGTGGATGATGGGATAGGGAGAGGCTGGGAGCAGCCTGTGCAGAGCTCTCCCGCCTATGACCAGTAAAACTGAAAACAGCTCTGCTGCCTTGTGATTTTATTTTGTTGGTGGTGCTGCTGGTAGCTAAGATGAGGAAACTCTGAAAGTCCCTGTATATTTATCGTTTTAATACGGCTTCTGTTTGAGGAATTAATAATAAAAAAAAGGCAAGAACAAACAAACTTTTCTTAATGTAACTTAGTCTTCCAGTGGAATTTCATTATATAATTTACCTCAAAATGCCAAAACACCATTATTTTCTGACGGCCAGCTTGCAGATAAGTAAGATTCAGCAGGCTGGCAGGGTTCCTTTTGCCTTCTGATGTACCGGTGTCCAAAGGAGAGCTTGAAGGCCCAAGATCCCTCCTTTGTCTAGGCACTGTCTCTTGACTTGTCCACTTTTCTGTTGTGCTCGGGTCACTGTGGTTAGTTGCTTGAGTATTCCGATAGGACTTTGGTACTCCGCCTATATTTTTATTTTCAGGAGAGGTGGTTTAACGAGGGGTTAGTCTGCTCCACGTCTGGCTAGAGTTGCCTTCAGGATCAAGCCCCACTGCCCTCTGCAATCTGCTTTCCAGCTGAGCCTTGGTGCAGCAGTTAAAGCACCTCTTCCCTTCTCTCTCTCGCCAGGAGCTGTACCTAAGCATGTTTTTTTAATATGTTAAGCTCCCCAAGGCAGAGATTTTTGTGGTTCAGGTAGTATGTTTTACACGCTGTAAAACACTGTGTGCATTTATTTTATGATACGGAAATAGCAATGAACAGGCATGGCTTCACCTGTCTCTGCCCTGGGTGACTGCCCCTGGATGGAGAGTCTGGGTTGTGCAATAACATACACCAGCACCTTGGAAACGCTGATCGAACGGCAAATTTTGGTGTCATTTGCGTGAGCTTTTTCACCAGTATTGAAACGTGGAAGTGTTTGCGATGCCGCCTTATTAATGTGTGGGTGTGTTGTTCAGCTAGCAAATGCCTTTTTGTGTGCAGTTATTTTGCAGGATAAATGCCGGTATAAGTGAGAGAGTTCCATGAACTTCGGTGGGAATCCCTGTAAAACACTGTTAGGGCATAGTTCTTTGTGCTAATAACTTCATTATTTTTTTTGTGTTTGGGACTAGATTTCTGAAGTGTTATAGCTCAAAAAACCCACAGGTAGGCCCCTCAAAGGATGCCAAAAAGCACACGGATGCCTAGGAATAGGAATCTCCTAAGTATCTTTCCAGATCTACATGGGTGTCCAGCATAAAACCCAGTTGCATCAGTAGATACGTTCCCAGTAACTCATCCTGCTCTGGACCAGGTCTGCAGCACCAGTCCTGTTCTTGCAGAAATTTCACCACTTGCAGCGTTGGGTCCAAGTGTTGCATCCCCAAAAGTGCGGGTTGGCTTGGTGAGCCCCCCATAACTCGATTCCCCTGTCACACTGAAATATCCTAGATGGGAATGTACCTGGGGACTTTTGCTGCTAGGATCTTGTCCATAAACGTCCTTTGTATATGCAAGTTGCCTTTTTCCTTGGACTGCTTTGCACTGGCCAAGCACTGGCCTCCTGGAGCACTTCTGAAGCAATTTACATGATGTAAGGGACAGGCCAATTACTTTTATGGGCATTTTACACAGAAGTGGCACAATTTTAACAGTCTGTAACTTATTTTATGCATCTATAGTGCTGAAATAGGCTTTTTAGCCACACACATAAAGCATGTACGCTTTAAGGCAACATTTAGGAGTTGTCTTGGTGTTTCAGAGAAGACCTGCATCAAGCAGTTTCCTTCTCCATATAAAAGAAATTCACACTAATCATCAAAGCACTGATATGGGGGGCAAGGGAAAGCCTGCAGGTTTTGAGAATTAGCATCAAGCAATTAAAGGGGAAGGAGAAAGTAGGAGGGGAAAGAGAACAACTGCACAGTGAAACATGTGGTTGCTCTTTTGCCTCATTTGCATTGTCAGCCTAGTGATTTACACTGGGCGAAATTCATTCCAGATCATGAGAGCAGATTAATAAATGTTTTTTTGGACTGATTGAAAAGATATTAGTCTCCAATATGTTTCCCTAAAGGTGTGGCACGCCTATGTTTTGCTGATCAACCACTTCCCATGAGTAACGCGCTCTCACCCTGACACTGATTTGTGGCATCAGCAGTACATAAGGCAGGTTCAGAGGCAGACAAAACTTTGGGGTTTTTTTTTCCTTTCTTCATCCTGTTCAATTCAGAGTCTATTTTTTAACCTAAAGTACGTTCTTTGCCCAGCCAGGAAGGCCAACCAACTTTTCTTTTTATGATTCTTTAGTTGCCAAAGGTATTAAAATATATATATATATTCCTACAAGTAAGTTGCCAAACAAAACTGTCCTTACTGCGTGTCTGCTCCTGGGTAGCTCTGCCAAAGAGCAGTTCTGGAAGCTCCCCTCTGGTCTAGGTTTCCTCTTAACTTTAGCCTCAATCTGTGACAGAAGCATGGGAATGGGGGAAAAAGCGAAGTCTTCCCAGATTGCTGGTGAAGACACAACTCGTACCTTTACCTCTCGTCTTGAGGCGCGTTGGCAGAGAGCTGCCGGCATGGAGATTGGCGTTCACCTACGTATGCACTCGTGTTCATGTGCACCACGATCGTGGTCTTGCAACACTGCTTAATTCTCCAGCATGCCCGCTGTATCTGTGCTAAACTCTCTCCAAAACATTTTTTAGTGGCCGATGTCTTAAAACGGCCCTCCCGACCGGCTCGATCCAGGAGTGAGCGTATGGAGATCTGCGAGTTTGTCTCGGGCGGGTGAGTCACTGCCCCTCTGACTCAGTTCCCCCGATGGCTCCGCGAGCATGACTTCATTGCTGTAGGTTTAGGCTAACTGATGGCTGAAACTTTCCCAAGAAGAAAGATTAATGACAGTGGAAGTCAGAAGAGTGGGAGTTGCATGTTTATGGTGAGTCAAGTGAAACGGAGAGCTGGACAAGAGGTGCACGTATTGGGATGTATGCGCTAGCTTATGTCATTGTGTTGACAATGTGTGTTGGAAAGAAAAGCACCGGCACGCAGTCGAGATGCACTGGGTTCCTGGAAACTCCAAGAAAGATTTATTAGCCCATATTCAGTGATGCTGAATGGGACTTTGCATCTGCCTTTCTATCCGTTATCCTGAGTTTTAGATCTAAGGTTTAACTGCTGGCTGGTCTGAAGAGCGCGTGGCTTTTTCGTGCAGGCTTCAATATATGTAAGTGTCCCTGTGGAAGGAAGTCTAAGAACTCACAGTAACATAATCCGCTCATCAGCAGCCTGCTGAACTCCCTGAGCTTTTCCCTGATCCTTCCAACTTCCTTCGCCGGACGGCGTTTCCCTTTGCCTGCAGACAATTAGGGACGGCTGTGGAAGGTTGGTGCAATTGCATTGCAGGGCTGGCTTCGGCTGCTCGGCTGCTCCTTACCTTTTGCTTGGCCGTTTCTTCTGGAAACACCTTGAGGAAAGCGAAGCGGTGCGCTCCAGTCTGATGCATTTTGCAGCTAGGATTTCCAAAACCCAGACTGTAAAATCCCCGGACTCTGCACCTGCTATTCATCCTGGAAAAGTTCTGCATCAGCTCGAATATTCGAGGGGAAAGAGTAACCTAACAGTAAAAGCACAAGCGCTGGGAGAAAGAACAAAAGTTTCTGTGCAGTCACTGCACAGGATCTAAGCGTTTCTCCACATTGTGCATAAGTCTGAGCAGCCCAGTTTATCATCCAAGCTCGAGAGTCGGGGACTGAATGAGGTAGGAGATACCAGTGGTTTCTTAAGAGCATCTGCCCAAACAATCGGGCAGGAACCTGGTGTTGCCATTGTCCTCGCTTTGTGGGCAATTTCAAGACTGCAGCTTCAAGCTCTCTGTCCCGAGACCCTGTATTGGCCTCTAAAGCGGAAAAGCAATAACATAAAGAAAAGTAATTAAGGTTTGGGAAACTGTTCTATGGAGAGCTTTCTGTTTTGTGTCAGAAATTTAGATCTGGACTCAGGGATCTGGTTTAAATATGAGACAATCAGAAACATACCCAGGAAAACTGACTGTTTAATTAAAGAACGCTTTTTAGGGCAAACCAAATAAAACACGCCAGCAGAAAGTGGGGGGCGGCAGTGAGGATCCCGAGAGGAGATGAACGCAGAGGAAGATGCGGGTGCTCCGTATTCTCATGCGTAGCATCAGCTGAAAATAGAAAGTAAAGCCAGCTGTCGGCTGGGCTGGCTCGGCTCCGGGTGTGTGCTCTTAACTTTCTGCCTACCTGGGACTGTGCTGGAGCTGCCGCTGCGTCGTAGCTGGCTCCGTTTCTCGCTCCAGTTCTCAAAGCTGGCATGACACCCCCAGGCTGGAAATCAAGGTTTGTGGCAGGAGAGAGGGAGATTGCCACCGTCGTCGGGGGTGGAAGTGGGCAGCTCTGGGCCAGCCAGGCTTGCCAGCTGCCGTTCCTTAAAGACGAACGAGAGGAAGGAATTCCTGTTTTGGTTCTGCTCTTTCCATTTGGGCAACTTTTCTCTTTTTGCGTCATTTATTTCTCCTTCAGGACCCGGTGGGTTGTACAGACCTGCAGCGGGCTGGTGGAGCTGAGGCTTTCCGCCTTTAGAGCCCCAATCCTGCTCTCTGCCATCAGCCCGCCCGACCAGCGCGGTCTCTGGGACTACCTGCTCCAAGGGAACGGGTGGTGGGGTAACCTGCTGAAGGAGGGATTTGGGTTTGACTCTTGGTAGTTAAATTTTACCAAAAGCTCTGGAGCAAGAGCTTGTACAGCTCTTACAAACTCCAGGGGTTTTCTCTATATTTCATATTAGAACTTGCGATATTCTTGCTTTACATATAAATATAGAATCCTTTTGAACCCCACTACTTCATGGCCTCTATGAGATCCTGTGGCAGTGAGGTCTGTAGGTTGTTGTTTGCTTTTTTGTTGGTTAGATTTGTGGAGAAATCCTTTGAATTCTCCTATTCTTGGTCACTCTGGAGGTTTCTTTGCTTTGAAGTGTCCCATCCATCCTTGCTAGTAAGTGTCATCTAAAACAAATCTGACTTTAATGGAAATGTCATAGTAATGTAATCTATTGGGTGAATGTAATTTTTTGTCTTTTACGCTGTCAGGATAATTGATTAACAAAAATTTTCTGTACATCACTGTCTATTATCTGGTTCCCAAGTATTTGATTAGAATTCCCAGGGGCATTTTGTGGCATTAGACAAGGTGTATAATCTCATCTGGCATATATTCATATTTTTCTGATACGTGATTAAACCGTGGTAATCAGGCAGCAGAAGAAATGCTTGTAGCAACTGAGGTGCCACCAACATGCCAAGGAGAGGAAGAGCCGGTTCCAATCGCTGATGCTGCTTGGGCTGAGAGAGGAATTGGAGATGCCGGCAGGGATTTGTCTCTGGTCACCCGCTAGCTCGGGGCTGGGGGGGCAGCGACGTGACTGCTTCCCCGACTCCTGAACCTGGAGTTCAGGAATCTGGCAGTTTTTTTAAAAAAAAAAAAAAAAAAAAAAAAAAAGAAAAAGTAAAAAAAATAAAATCACTGTTTTCCCCTGCAGTAAAGAGGGGACGGACTGTCTTTCCATAAGATCTTTTGTGTGTATTAATTCCCACCAGCATCAGTTTTATGCAGCTGTAGAAGGCCCGCTGTTTGTGATTGAGACGGACTAAGTGGGAGCGAGTCTGTCTTTGCTCATGGCCAAAGGTGAAGACACTTGAGACTATAAGACTTTCCAAGAATCTCATACTAAGATGTATTTTAGCCATGCTTAATGGCTGCACTTACCTCTTATTTCCAGGCGTAAAGAGCGTGCAAGTGGTTCTCAACTTGACCTTTTAAACTGAATGTACTTAAGCTTACTGGGCCAAATTGCCCTCGCAGCCACGGTGCTGGAGCTCCCTGCCGGCCCCCGGGGGTGTCACCGAGCCTTCCCGAGCCGGAGAGCGCGGCTTGGGGTGCAACGAGAGCTGACGTGTGCTGAGACGGGGACGTTAGTGTTGCTAATCCCACCACGCGAGAAAGAGAACAGTTAACGGCGGCAATCGTCCTGTGCTTCTGCTGTGAGGCTGCTTTCAAAGATGACAGATGCTTCAATGCTAGATGTGAAATAAACGGCTTTGCGCAAGTAGTTGTTCATTTTAGACGTGTTTTTTAAGCCCTGGTGTGCTGGCTACATGGGGATGCTGGTGGCTCTGGTGCTTCTTAGTTCTCCGTCCTCAGGACGAGACGCAAACTGCCTGCACTGCTCAGGAGCATCTGCCTGCATCTGCAAGCCTCCGGATTTCCATAATATGAAGTTTTTTTGCGTCAGGAGCTTCCGTCTCCCCTGCATGGGGAGGGGTCTGCTTGTAGCATCCATCAGCCTCTACAGAGGTCTGGAAAAGCCAGGCAGGCGGAAACCCCCTGTGGTAAGCCCCGCTCCCAAAATCTTGTCTTGCTCACGAGAGAGGCTTCTGTGTGTTCTAGATATTCGCTGGTGTATCTGGAAGTGAAAATCCTGGTCTAATCGTACTCAAACAAAACTAGTCTTTGGAAATGACTGAATACGCTTATTCTGCTGCTAAATGAGAATCTGTACTTCAAAGCTGGTACACTTACAGGAACATAAGCTTTTATTTTGCTTATAAGTTCCTGAGATGAGACCAGTTTCGCTTAGCTGGGTGGAGATCTTGCAGCTGCTTTTCATAGCTCTGTCTCAAACATTGACCAACCGGCAGGTTTCTGATCTGAGATTTTTCTTTTAACTTTGGGCCTTTCAGAAACCAAAACCTGAATGCTCTTAGCTGTTGGGGTTTCAGGTTCTCAAAGGGTCTGAATCTGAAGCAGACAACTTTTTGAGATAATACCTTAAGAGGAGGAAGTGGTAGTTTTTCATTTAAAAATAAGCTTCTCAGTTAGCAAATGCTGAAGTTGCCCGAAGTAGCTCGGATCTGTGACTTGGGGAGTCCTTTCCCAAAAGAGCTGATGGCCCCAGCAGTGGCCAGGAGGGGAAGCAGGACGTGGCATTGCACCCGGTGCCTCAGGCTTGCAAAAGCTTTTGTGAATGGAGAGAATCAGGATAGCTTGATATGATTCTCTGATAGAGGTAGACTTAGAGGTTTAAATGTTGTCATATTGCTGATTTTCAAAAGTAGTCTTACTGTTTGAAGGTGCTGATGTGCACCTACCATGATTATTTTTTTTTTTTTAATAATTATTGGGGTAAACATCTAAGTCCCACAAAAATCCGCTGGGATGGCTGCCCTGCATCTTACTGTGCCTGAAGCCTTTGAAAGTCTGGTCTGGCAAGGTGACCAGTTACTATCCATCACTCGCTTGTTGGTGACTGTCCAGCTTTGCTCACGGCAAACACGAGAGGTCTGGAGCCGCTTAAACCTCTTTTAGTGCTCGTTCCGTTTATCTCCCTTTAGCAAAGGGCTGGCGGTGTGAGCACGGGCAGTTGGTGCAGAGCAGCCTTGGGCTTGTTCCTGCAGTATCGCCCTCTCCTTTCAGAGTACCGTGAGCTGGTGGAGTCAATCTCGGTCGCTTTGGAAGTTGGATTGAAGCTCCTGTGGTCCTTACAAGCTTTCCTGGGCTTTGCGTGCCCCTGTGGCCTCGCCATGGGGTGTCGCTGGAAAGCTATCCCCAGCTCGTACGCCCTTTAGCTTGGCCAAGAAATGCTGAGCGCTAAGTTGTATCTGAGCTCGGGGTTGCGTTTCCTCCCGTCCTTATTTTTGATTCCTGACTACGAAGCTTTTGTAAGAAGGCACGAACCTCCTCCGTGGAGCGCGAAATGGTTGGAGTCCTGCGAAGCTTTGGTTAAACCCGCCCAGAGCTGCAGCGCAGCAGCAGCCAGAGCACAGCAGGTACCAGGACACCGACTGCCAGTTCCCAGCTATAAAAACACACCGCTCGCACGGTTCACACAACCGGCACAGATGCAGCACGAGCAGCTGCCAGGGAGAAGGGGAGGAGGATGAAAAAGACCATTTGGATGTGAAAGCAGAGGAGTTGTGCATATCTTCCCAAAACAAAAATAGTAGCTCGAAACGCACTTAGAGTTCTTCTGGCAATAATAACCAATGGATGGGAAGCACATTAGGATATTTTCCTGGTTTGGAGCAAGCAGATGTTATTGTGTCCACTGAAATCATGGCAATGAACGTAAAGCACAACTTCCCTGCTGCCCTGGCATGAATTTTGATCTCTCTCTAGTGTAAATCAGGACAGACTCCGTGGAGGGCAATGCTGTTACACCATTGTACGCCAGAATTGGCCTTGCTTTTGCAAGTCCCAAGGGTGGTATTTTGATATCTAGAAAATTAATGCTTGAGATGGATCTGACCCAAAACGCTGGATTTGAACTCTTTGCAAGTTCAGATCCGGATGCAAACTTCACAGCTGCACCCTATTGTCTCTGAGCCCAATAAAACCCTCTCTCTGAACCACCCACAAGCTTAATGAAAATGTAGATTGAGATCAGATCGTTATGGCCCCGAGCCAGGGCTGTGAAGCACGCACAGTGAACGGCCTGACTCTTCTTGTGCTCATGGTGATGTAAACTGTGAGCAACTCCAAGGAAATCAGCTGGATTTCCCCAGTGTGGAGCCAGTTGTAAATGTGAACAGAATAAGACCCTAGGTATCTTATTTTTTTTATATATATCTGTTTTGAGGAGCAAGTGAACTCCCATCTCATGCTGACCTAGTCTGGGAGGTCGTCATCTTCCACGAGTAGCTTTGCCAGGAGCGGAGAGTGGATTTGTCCTGATTACCAAGACACATTGTTGGGGAATGTGATATCAAATGATGGCTATTTTTGTTCCAGCCTCAGCCCTCTTAGTTTGTTGGGAAAGTTGATGCTAGTGATGAAGAGTAGGAAAATCCTGGGGGAGGGAAAAGGGCGAGAAAAGAGGATAGAGAGGAGCTCTAAACAGCTTGGGCAGTAGTGCAGTGTGGGGATTTCTCCCTAGGGACAAGATATTTTTTGTAAAGCAAACAGCAGCGTTAAACACTTGAGAACTTCTCGCTGGAGGGCTGAAGCAGTCTTGTCTTCTGCCATCTCTCGGTGGTTCTGTTTACCGAGGAGTGCACAAATGGTTTAGCTCAGATGACTATAAACTTAAGTGGAAGAGTTGTATGCGTGTTTGAATAGAGTGGTTCTTGCTACCTTAGTCGTGATCTGACTGTGTATGTGACTTGAATTTCACTGTGCAGATTTTCCCATCTGAGACAGTATTATTTTTGTCAAGTTTCCTTGATAGACACAAGACCTAAGCCTCGGGTATAAACTTTTTCAGCTCCTGCTTAATCATTAGTTTTTCCAATCTTAGTTTTTTGGTGAGTACTTTGTGTTTTTTCTGGGCAGTATTTTCATTAAAAACTTGCTGGATCTCTGCAGGTCTAGTCCATCTTTTGGTTGCATGAACTTAGAGTTTTGCTACCTTTAATTTTTTGGATGTTGTTCCTCATGAAGGGTCAAGACTAGTTCCTGTTATTGCTGATGTCCACGTGTCATTTCTTGAGCTGCCTTCACGTAGAAGCAGGCCTTTGCCAGGTGTGGATGGGTGTGTTTATTTCCCACATAGTAAGTGAAGTTTGGGTGCTGGTTCCTCTCTTCTTGGACTCTGCTGGAGCAGAAGCGGTGCTGGGAACAGAGGAAAAGTCTCAACTTCCAGGGAGCTGAGATGCCTGGTTTAGAGGACTTTAATTGGCAGGGTCGTGGGTTTGCTCTTTTATTAGAGGCCATTTGCTGTTTTCCCAGAAGATGAAAGGATTTTGCTGTCAACACTATTTTAAAAAAACATAACAAACCAAACCCAAGTGGGACTACGGTTCTGCCATTAGCATCTACTGGGGCTTGTTTCTGGGGAGCCACTACTATAAAATCCCTCAATTCTTTCCACTACGAAAGCCCGCAAAAGGGGCTGGCAAAGCGGAGGACAACATAGAAATATTAACAGCCAGGTAATGGGGCCGTGCATTTTCAGAACCGGTATCTCTGCTTACATGGATCATTTAACCCGTTTAAGTGCCTGGTACGGGTGCCTGGCAAAATTCCCATCTCCCACCCCACCTTTTTTCCTGAATTAAGGGAGCAAAATATCATTACTTCTCTTGTTTCCTCCTAAGAACAAAACTTAGCACCAACAAATCGCTTTTATCAAAATTCCTCTTAAAAATGTTTCCACATAATGGCTGGGGAACGTACGGAGCGGATCCAAGTTATGAGTATGGTTGCGGTGCTGGAGACTTGCTCTGAGCTCAAACAGTGGAACGCTTTGTTTTTGGAGTTTGCAAAGATCTGGGCAACCTTTTTCCAGGATGAATAGTTTATTTGCCGAGAAATGCAATTTTGGGGTTGACTGAAACTATTTACTGAATTGGCACTAGTAGTTAATCTTTTTGTAAAGGGCAGCTGTGTTTTGTTTCAACATTTTCAGAACTAAATATTCATGTTCTTCCATTTTGAAGTACCATTTCATTTCATAACTTGCCTGCGTTGTAATCCTTCTTGCAAAATGGAAAAGTTATCCAGACTACCAAACCAAAACAAAGGGATTGGTCATGCATTTTGATTGACCTGAACTTAAAGGATTATTTTTGGTTTTCTCTTGCTGAGGAGGGAAAACAAACCCAAAGCTTTTTACTCCTAATGAAAACATGACCTTCTTTCACTGCTTGAATAAGCCAGTGAATGTCATTTATTCTTTGCCTGATTGTGAGCCACAAGTGCCAATCTCCACATCATGGCTGGAGATTGAGTTCATCATGAGAATGAACTAGTATTTAATTAATGCTTTGATCTTGGGAAGTGGCACTTCCCAGATGCTTGTTTCTCTAGTGCCTGTTCCCAAGAGCGGTTGTCCCTGGACAAGACCCCGTCCTTTGCTAAGTGAAGATGCTCTTTGCTCTTGACTTGAGTGCACAGAGGTTAGATGCTCTTAAAGTGCAAGAAGGGCAGATTCAGATCTCAATAAACCATGATGCAAGCCAGCCGCGAGCGTATTAAGGTCAGGATGTGCTTTTGTGAACCATACAACTTATTGTACTTCAGGGCAACAGTTTAAGCTGTTCGAATGTGTCCCCAAGATCTCCTTATTTTCCAAGATAAAGTATTTCTGGTGGTTGAAGAGGATCCCTGCTGTGGTTTGGGCAGCGTGGTTAGGATGCGAGGGCTCTTGCTCCATGGCACTGATCCTGACTGTATTGGCTGGTCTGGAACTGAAAGCGTAAGGCTCAGCTGTGGTCTCACCGGTGCTAGGCAAAACTGTTCAGTGAAGCTTTCACAATTGTGGTGGGTTGCTGCTATCCATTGTTGGTTAATGTTACTACCCAATACTTGAGAAAATCTGTGGAAAACGAGTACAGCCGAGTCAATGGCCCCGTAACCAACTCGTGTCTGAGTTGCGCTGCAGTTCACAGCATCCCTTGTGGAAGCCTGCCTCCATGCATCCGCTACGCGTGGTGTCCCACAGCCTGGGCAGCTCCAGGCGCCGCGTGTTATTCCATCTGCCTACGGTAAACAGAATGGCACGTTGGGTTTGGCTTTTAAATACAGCTTCTCTTGAAATGGAGCAAATACCAGTGACGCTGCTCTGTGTGATACCGCGCTTGTTTTTCCCATGTCTTGAGCAGTGGGGCAGAAAAATCAGAGCCAGGCACTGGTGTGTTTAGGGGGTGATGTTAAAGCATAGAACCAACTATAAAAGAGGTTAAATAGAAATCTCTGTTAAAGAAGTAGACAGCACAACTGAGTAAAAAGAGGATGACAAGAAAACTAATGTTCAGCTCTGTGGAGGGTACCTTGCTAATTACTCCTGAGGTGCACCTACCCCTTGCAA
This sequence comes from Rissa tridactyla, assembly GCF_028500815.1. Lineage (NCBI taxonomy): Eukaryota > Metazoa > Chordata > Aves > Charadriiformes > Laridae > Rissa > Rissa tridactyla. The sequence goes on from NC_071469.1 coordinate 92,520,718, forward strand.
TATCACATCCCAGGACCTCGGAGCGTAAGCAGGATTATTCTTGCAACCTCAAATTTATTCTATCAACTCCGCCACCATCCCACTGCGGGGGAAACTGCGGAACAGGGAAGGATGGGGTTACCCCCTGTGTTGACTTACAAGCAGGGGTTGGCAGCTCTGGAGTAACAGCAAGAGTAACAGCAAAGCTTTGCAGTTGGCCTCGTGCCTTGGTTCTGTCAACTTGCTCCTGTTGCTTGAAAAAGTTTCTGCAGGGAGGAGGCAATGACGTAGCCCAAGTGGGTGCCAGTAACGGACTGAACTTCGCTGCTGGCTTCCCCCGATGCAGAGAGAAGACGGACAAACCCATCCTCCCCGGAACGTGCAGGTGGAAGGTGCAGCGAGACACGCAAAGCTCTGTCACTTCCGCTTGTCTGCGAGCGCTCGCACAGCTGATGTCACTTGACAAGCTACTAAAGGTCCTTCCAGTGCCTGTCACCTAAGGACTTGGTGTTCTTGGGTGGAACAGTGCTCTGACAATGAAGAATAATGAGTGATTGCTTAATTTCTGTCAGCGCCTCCCAACCCAGCCAGTGCGCTGCCTTCTGGCACGCAGCGTGCAGGAATGCACATCCTTGGCCACGGTCGGGGATGAGCTGGGATCTGAGCCGCAGAGCCGTGTTGTTTGTGTTACAGCTTGGGATTTGCATCAGGGCTGTGCTGTGAAGTGATGACTGGGTTGAAGGTGCTGACAGACTCCAGGGGAGCTCCTGGTGCCGGGTTCTGTCCCTGGATGTATGGAAAGCCAGAATAGTCGTATCTCCTCCATCTTCCAGCTCTTTCCCTGCCTCCATTCATTTTATTCCTTGTTGCTCTTCATTTAGAAACTCCCTCTGGGGGTTGTATCTGCCTGTGCTTCCTTCTGCTCTTCCTCATGCATGCTCTTGACTCCTCCTTGCTTCTCCAGCCCTTGCTATCTGGAGCAATTTGCCCATGATTTTCCATCTGTTGTCCCGTTCCGCTGTCTCTTGCTTGCCGTGTACCTTCAATACTCTTGCTGCAGTTCTGTCTCCTAGCTTCGCACATCATTTTATGCAGATCAGGAGCAGAGGGAAGCTGGGGCGCTGTGTCACAGCGATGTTTCTGCATAGGAGTAATGCCACCAGCCTGTGTGGTGAAGTCGGAGCCACCCGGCATTCTGCCTCTTGCCAAGTCCAGGCAAAGCAAGGTAAACGTGCCCTGTCCTGCCATAAATATGACGACTGGATACGTGCAAACCTCACTTAAACAAAAAGGACCTTCCCTGTGTATGCATGTGCAGACCCCAGTCTTGCCCACATGTAGAAACCAAACGTTAAAAATGTGCCCGAGCGCAACTTCCTCATTCAATGCCACCAAAGACTTTAAGGCAACTCATTTGTTTCTTCTTATGCAGTTGCGTTTATTTCTATGTTTTTGCAAAAATAGTCCTAAAAAAGCCTGCCGGGTAATCTCCTCGCTCCTAGTGACTGCAGAGATTGATAGCTGTCTCTGAACCGTGGCCGTGTGCGCTGTAGGTCTGCAGTCATGAATTTGCCTTTGTGGATGCCCTTTTTTTTTTTTTTTCTTTTTACTCAAAGGCCCCAACATCCGGATACGTCTGAGGAGAGGAGGCTGCGCGAACATTAAACGCGCTTTCATATTCCCCTTTCAGGCCAGCTTTGACTTTCCTTGAACGTAGTGAAAACAAACAGATGTTCTCAGAAAGCCAGAGTGACCTGGAAACTATTAATTAGGTAGTGAGTGAAAGAGGAGATTGCAGTGTTTGGATTTCCTTTAAGGATAATTATTTTTAGCCTCTGCTGACGTAGCCCAGGACAAGTTAACAGCAACCTGCTGCTGGGCCAGTGGAGGAAATCTAGAAAGAAAGATCGCTGCCCTTTCAGAGAGAGATGGTAGCTGAAACGCTGCCATTACCTGGGATTAGTGTGATCAAAGTCTAGATATCATAACTTGTAAAAAACGCGTATGTGTGTCCCTACTCTTGTTTCTGGAAGAGAACCCAGAAAAACCTGTGTTTCTGGGTCATTTCATTTCTCCATCTACACTTTCTGTTCTTTCACACTCCTGCTACGCTGGAGATGTTCAGATCTTCCACAAAAGTCTGTGTGGTTCTCACGGTGCCTTTGACCCTGGTATATTTGGCTATGATGACAAACGTGCCACAGCCTAGGAGACCTCAGGGGAGTTTGTCTCTTGATTGTCTTCCCCCAATCCATTTTCTGGTGCTGTTACAAGAATAAGAATAGCTGATTTGTGTTTGGGGAAGCTTCTGCAAAGGGCGCTTGGAGGAGCTTATCCCGCTGGACCAAGGGAAAAACAACTCCAAAGGTCCAGGTGATGGATCCTGCCGGGGATGTACAGCAGCAGGGGCTGTTTGCGTGCAGTTTTAAGAGCTGTTTTAGTTCCAACGATATCTTGTGCTTTTCTCATCCAATGTACGGGAATGGGTTTATTCACATAGGCAAAGGTACTGCCGATTAATGTGGGCATTTTCTGTGTTTGCGAGTGGACCCCGCACCCCAAAATGGTGCAACGTGTCGCCCGGCTTGGAGGCAGGAGCATGGAATCATAGAATCTTTCAGGTTGGAAAATACCTCTGCGATCATCAAGTCCAACCATAGTGGCACGATACCTGTGTTTGATCAGTCATAGTTCAGGGAGAGCAGAAATGTAACTACGGTGATGCCTGCTGCGCGCTCTGCTTGGCACCTGATGCTTAAAACTGATGTAAAGGCAGATCACAAGTGTGTGGTTTGCACCTCACCCCACCTGGCTCTGGTGTAACGTGCTCTTGCTTGACTCAACACTCCATCCTTTCTCCTTTTCTTTGCAAACATCTCTCCAGAAGCCTTTCTAGCAGCCTCCAGTTAGCGGCCCACCAACCAAACCTGCAAACAGGACTACGTTTTTAGTTTGCAATTTGATACCAGATGAATCTCTTTCCCCAGAGAACAACGGGCTGGCAGGACAGGCAGCTCTGTTTGCTGAGCCATCGAGAACAGCGGGGAAAGCCTCGCGTACACACCAAGGAGGCCGTGGCTGGGCTCCAAACATCAGGAAAGCCTCAGATCGGATGTACGTATTAATGACAGCAGAGTAGGATTACAGACCAAAAAAATATACACAGAGCAGGCTATACATGCCCTACCCAGGGTAGGACCTGCATTTCTCCCTGCTAGCCTGTGAGCAGGGCTAATAATGAGTTGTTTGCATGCACGCAGTGCCTTTCATCTCTTATCTCTGTTCCTCAGATGAGACAGAGCACTTTGGCCGAGGATCTGCTGCGCATCCTTGGCCAAGTAGAAAACAGGACCTTAGTTAGCAACTTTGTCCCTGGCTCTAACCTCTGGCGGCAGGAGCTGGCTTTCGAAGCCCACACCACCAGGCTTTCCACCTTTGTATCTCCCTTCCCAGAGCTTCGCTGCAGAGCAGGGAAAGGGCGTTAACCCCCATGTTGCCTCCCTGCAGCTGTGTTCCCCAAGCTCGGCTGAAGTGGGAAGCTCGTGGGCTTGACGTTAAATGACCCCAGCTTGGTTTCTCCTGTCCTTCTCAGCCCTTCCAGGCTAAAGGCCACACGAGCTGTTTTAGCTGCATCCTGAGCTTCCCAGCATCTGGGGCCGGTTCTTAGAAACCTTAGACTCGTGGAAGCGGCGCATGGAAGTGGCCGGGCTGGAAGGGCTGGGCTCGACTGGCCTCCGGGGAGCGCGTGGGAGTCCTGGTGTCATGTTCAGTTATGGAACTTCACCAGCTTCATCCTCTGAGAGGGATTTGTGCTTTCAGCATTGCTGTTGGGAAGAACCAGCCAAGAAGGAGCAAGATAAGAACAGCACGCAGCAGAGGACGCAGAGCAACATGTGCCGCGGCACGGGGAACGGCAGGGATCGCAGTGCCCCAGCACCCTCGTCTTAGGCATAACTTGGCACTTGACTCTTGACGTTAACTTTGTCTGTGGAGCTTTTCCAGCAATGTCTGCCTGAGGATCCAGGCAATGGTGTGAAAGCGCTAAAGGCTATCCAAGCAGGTATTAAAACCTGCCTCTGTGCCAGCACGCGCAGGTGTTTTTCAGCGCAGCCAAACACAGGAGTGATGCAAAGCAAGGTCCTCTGGCACGTTAGCATCATTACGCATGGGGTATTTTCTGTGTGTATTTTTTTTTTTTCTGCGTCACTTTTTGGAGATGTACAATGGCCAGGGCTCGTCTGTCATGTTGCGGTGATGCGTATTTAGCTGTGACCTACTTATTGCCTTACCTCCGCGGAGTCCTCGTTCAGTAGCTCATTGTCACTGCAGTTATCGCATCGAGACAGAGCCGTAAGTGTTGTAGTTTCCTGGTGCGGAGGAAGACTTAAATATATGTATTTTACTTCTATTAAGCAAGTATCGCATTCCTAACTCTGCTGGAAATCAATCATCTCTATGTCAGAAATTACCCCCTCCCCCAGACAGGGCTTTCAAGTTTGTAGTGTCTAATGGAATTTAATAATATTTATTATGTTTCCAGCACATTTATGGGGAGCAAGACTTGACTTGCTGCGTTGGGCTTTCTCTGGAAGGAGGTGATGGACGGAGCTTGCTTTTACGCTGTTGTGGGACCGCTGTAGATTCACACAGATTTAAACCTTGCAGGGACAAAGAATTTCCTTCTGTAGCTTAATCCATGATTAGTCTTAAATTCCAGCCTTGGCGGGAGGAGAGGGACTCTCCCCTCCTTCGTAGGTAAGAAGCTGGAATTAACGCTTTCCCTTGGAGAGGCTCCTGATTGTATGTTTGTGTTGCACTTAAAAGGTGTTTAATCTTATAAACTTCCTACTGCCCTTTGCGTGTAGCGCTGCCATAATCCTGTCCCCGGATCACCGTCACTAATGTGTTGGTTGTTTCAGGACAGAGAAGCAGCTGAGTCCAAATTACACAGGTGAGTGCCTGTGGCGGTGTGGCAAGGTGCCGTCGTGGGCCTCTTCTTCTTAATAACCTCGTGCAGCCAACAAAAACATCAGGGACGATCAGTTTGCATAGCTGAGGGGAAGAGGTGAACTGTATCTCCTAGCACATCCTTCAGCTGCTTCAGACCATGATCTAGTTCTGTGGTTGTTTTGTAGGATTGTACCTTCTGAGCAGCTGGGACAAACTTAGTTTTGGCTTCTGGGTTGCTGATATTTCTTGGCAACAAACTGGCAGATGCCCAGAACCAAGACGCCCCTCTCCAGGTGAAAGACCTGCTGCAACAGGTTAGATGTTGTGTCCAAGATGCTTATAATTCTGTGGCATGATTTGTTGGGATAGGCATGCAATTTTCTGTGTCAGCCCTTGTGAGAGAGGAAGGCTCATGGCCTAGTCGCAAATTCTGAGCATGAATTGTGTGTGTTCTGCTATAGGTTCTCTTTTTTTTTAATAAAAAGTGGGTTGGCTGAATAATGTGAACAATTTGAGCATTCACTATAGGGCTAACGGCAAATTGAAGTGATGTTTACTTAACCTACAGTGACAGACACAAACTTTATGGGTTTTAATTTTAATACATATTTTACATAGGTGAGATGACAATGTTATTAAAAATGAAGAGATTTGTTGATGTAAAGTATAAATAGATGTCAGCAGTAAAAGCTCTGAAGTGGCTTTTCCTTCTCCTGGTCTAACGCACCCGCTGGGGTGAGCCTAAGTGGAACCCACCACCTCCTGCACCGTGCGCGGGAGCCGAAAGCCCATGTGGGAAATTATCCTTGGTGGGGGGTGAATAATAAATAATGACTGAGTGTATTGGTTACTGTTTTCCTTGATGTTTGCAATTGCTGTGGGGGATGAGTCAGACGGGGTTTCATACATCGCATCGTGTGAACGTGGGCGTGTGCAAGTGCTGCGGGAGGTGGAGTCCAGCGGTGTGTGGGGCTGGATGTGTGGGGCTGAGCCCCAGCAGCAGCTCCTCAAGGCAGGAGCAGTTTGCAAAATGGAACGACTGGAGCCCTTGATGAGTTTGGGGCAAAAGCAAAGGTAACAAGTGGAGATGGCGTGCAGTAAGAGCTTGCATGGATCTTGTGTTTTCCGCCGTGCTTTTTGATTTATGTTTGTCTTTAAACAGGCTCTGCAGAACTCTGGGTTCAGTGCCATATTTCTGAATTGCGTACATCATCCAATAAATAAATCAAGTCCCCATCAACTTTGCCTCTGAGCAACATCCAGCTGCAGTCAAGCAGAAACACAAACAAGCCGTTGCTGCATTCTTCAGATCTCCTTCCTTTGCAGGCACGCTTTCTTGTTCGCTGGCAAAGAGCACAAGGAGTCACCCAGCAAAGGGACACGGGGAGGTAATTCCCGAGTCCGTTAGTGACAGTGACTCCATGGTGTGAGCCTGTTTACTCCAAATCATATTACGTTTTGTCTGTGCCCTGTTTTTCTCAACACCTCCCCGCCTTATCGGTTCTGTCTGAGGATAATCCGTGCTCATGCTGGAGGAATGCTTTAGGAGCAAGTCTGGTTTGGGTTTTTAAGGTATGACCCGTTTGTGGTTCTTTCTGACTTGGTGGTGATGGAGATTCCCAGCATCTCAGAAAACTGGCTCAGTAGTCAAGACCTTTAAAGGAATTTGAAATACGTGGGATGAGGCAGTAAGGCCTGGGAATGGGAGATGCTGGCTAGACAGCCGCAGCCAGCAGCAGCCAGGACATACTTGTTCTCCCGGCAAAGTCATCACCTCTTCCATAGCTGCTTGCAACATTTTAGACTGCTTATGCCAAATGCTTACCGAGTCCCCATGGGATGGATCTGGCACAGGTTGGGAATTGCAAGCCCTGGTGTTCCCACTTCTGTGAGTTCGTTATGATGGCCAGAAGAAGCTAAATTTTGGGATCTGATGAGGTGGTCTGCATCTGAATGGGTTCCTAGTGCAGTCTGGCGTATCTTGGCCTATCTGCTTTCTCCAGTCCTCTTGTACGAGCTGACCCAGGTGCCATGTTGTCCATGATGGCAGGGTGTGACAGAACACACAGCCCTTTAAACACCTTGAAAAGCAACTGGCCCCACCACAAAGTTATGCACAAATGCTGAGAATCGGCCTGGAGGTTTCTACCTGGCAGATTCAAAACACTTTGCCACCATGGAGGGAGGAGGAGGAGGAGTGTCTGGTGAGGATGCTTTGAAAGGAACGGGCTTATGGGGCAGGTGCTGAGCAGAGGCTGTTTGCCCAACAGGAGCAGGGGCACCATCAGCTCCTGTCCAGGAGAGGACTGGAGTATTTTGTGCTGCTGGTAATTGAGTTGGGTTGTAAATAAAAGTTTAAGAAACTGGGCTCACAAACTCCTGTCCTGTCTGCTAGGAGGCTCAGCCACCCCACACAGGACACTAGTGCTCATCTGTTAGCGCAGCTCAAGGTGAGCCCTATGTCACCTCTGCCGAGCATCTGTTGCAGAGAGTAGAGATGCAGCGATGCCATTGGCTTTGGAAGGGCAACCTGGGGTAGGGATGAGAGTATGAGTGTTCACTGTGGGGTTGGCCTTAGCCTCACCCTATGGCAGGCGAGGGTTGGGTTAGGATTGCAACCCTGAGCACGGAGAGCAGGGATCGGAGGCTGGTTGCAGGCAGCAGAGCCCTGGTAGAAAGGAATCGTGTGTCCCAGGAGCGTCTGCTCAGCTCTGCACTGCTCTGTGTCCCCATTAGATGGAGAGATTTCTTGTGAGATGTCCCACGGAACGATGCAAAGTGAAGTTTTACCAGCTGGTGTTAACGCAGAGCATCAGAGCAGATGTGACTGAAGAGTCAGTTATTCCTCACCTTGAGCTTTGGGAGTGTTTGGAGGCTGTAGTGCACATGTAGCCGTGTGTTATTTATGCTTCCAAAGAAAAAAGGAAAAATTAAGTAAATCGGTTGCCTAGATTTCACTTTTACTGGAATAAAAACAACCTCTACCTAGAATTAATATTCTTCTTTCTACCTTCTTTGGATAACCACACAAAGAATGTTTTGTTTTAAGCACCTCAGTTGCGTTGTAGGCATGCAATAACTCTTAGGAGCCCTATGAGCATTTTTGCAAGTCTCTGGGGGATTTCTGATTGCGCGTCCCATCCAAATGGCAAAACCACTTGGAGAGGTGCCTTGTGGACCTCTGCCCTGCCCTTATTAAAAGTCTGAGTGATTACACAGTTATAAGCATCTGTAGGGCATGTGATAGATGCCCAGCTGAATGCCAAGGGTCCTCCCGTATTGCAAACGCTCTGGTACCTGATGCTGTTGTGGTCCTGTGCTGAGAGTTCCTGGCTCACAATTTGGCTATTCATGGGCTCTGACCACAGGATTGCTCTTGTCCACTTTGTACGTGTCAGTGGCGCCTCTGCACGAAGGACGAGGGCAATCGCAGTCAAAACAGGAAGGCAGACGCCATGGAGGGGAGCAGCTTCTCTCAGATAGGAGCAGAGCCAGGGAGAGGCGACAGTGCTCTCGCCAGCCATCAGTAATGGAAGTGGCTCTGTTTTGGCAGTATCTGAGCATCGTCAGATGTTTTAGAGTCATTTCCAGTGGTGTATCCTTCCTTCACCGGGGCACACGTTTCCCCTGTTCCCGGGGGGTGAAGCGCAGGGGAGCTGGTGCACCAGTTTCAAAAGGCACTTGGAAGTGCAGCCAGACAACTAATGGATTTTCAAAAACACCTTGCCGCCTCAAAATGCGTTGATCATCTGACTTCACCTGGTGTGTAGAAAGCATGTGATAGAGCTGAGACACCAAGCTGGGTTTCTGGGGTGCTCCTGTCCTGGCTGACAGCATGTGGCAGGTTTAAATGCACCCTGAGGTCTGCACCCGCGCATAGAGCAGGTGTATCTTCAAGTGGTGGTGGTTCAGTGGTCACAGACGATCATCCAGGTATCGTGGAAGAAAGGCAGGAGTAATTTGAATGTTGCAGGAGGATCTTCCACGTGCTGGTCCTTCCAGGGATGCTGCCTTTGAAATGGATCCCATGCTAAATGTTTGATGGCTCCCGTGGTCTTTTTAGTAGAGAAATCTTTTCAGGCTGTAACAGCGCTGGCAAAAAATACTGTAGAACTGCAGTCATTTTCTATATGCCAGCAGTTAAGTAGGGTTATCTGTTTTCCAGTACTCTAAATAGTAGTAAAGGAAAAGGAAGGAAAATTATCTTTCTGTAGGTTCCTTTGATTCCTCTTTAGATGAGTCCCTGCCTATAAAAATATGGTGCCGACGAGCGCATTCCTCCCCTATCAGCAGGGCTTAGGTTTATCCTGTAAATACATTTGGTCTCTGGGTCTTCTAGATTCATTTTTCCAACCTTCATTTCTGGTGTCAGTATGTATGACTCTGCCCAGGCAGGCGTATGGCTGATCAGAAGACTTTTTTTGTGTGTGTTTTGTTGTTTGTTGTTTTGTTGTTTGTTTTTTTTTTTTTTTTCTTTTAAGTTGACTAAACTATTTCTGTCACCTGGCCTGGTAATACTTAGCCAACTTGTTAATTTTTTTTTATTGAGTGTTGAGTCATTAGGATGTCAGTTGTGACTAGACTTGCATGTCTCAGCTGTTTCTGGATTGCAGCGATAACTGATTTAAGGGGGGAACTGCCCAGCTTTCCTAAAGACTCAATTCCTCTGGTATTCTCAAAAAAGCAATGTTGGCCAGATCCTGAAGCTCCCCATTCAGGCGAAAACTTGTATCTTTTCACAGGCATCCGGATTTGTTCAATGATAGATAAGCGTGTTTGATACATAGACCTGTCTTGCTCTTCTGTTTTTTCACTGCTGTCCCTCTGGCTCTGAAGACTCCGTGAGATGGATTGGTAGAGGATGTGAACCTTGGGGAGAAGGGAAGTTACCATTCGTTGGTATTTCTGAAGTAGCCCCATTAGTTTTTAGATTCAAGGAATGTACTGTCCAGTTTCCCTTTGGTGGTTCCTGAATAAAGTGGAAAGGGAAATTGAGGTCCAAGGTGTTGGGCAGTGAGCAGAAGAGTGTAGCACAGCTTGCTGCTTGACAGATCAGGTGACGTAAAATCATCAATTTAAGAGATTTTTTTGGTTTTTTTAGTGACGTCTTTAAGCAGAGAAAAGAAAATATCTTGGGTAAAACAACTATTTGCTTGGATTATGCGGTAGAAGACGCAGGCCTAGCATTTTACACACAATCCAAAAGCTATGTCTTGGAGGGTTGCCCCTTCCAAATATTTTTGAAGTCCTGGAGGGGTTTCCATAGCTGGGAGATGAAGGCCGTCAAGCTGTGGGATCAAGGAGTCATTTTTGAGCTGCTTGTTTTGGCAACAAGGCAACTTTTGCATCACATGAATCCAAACGTGGTCATCCCCCCCCCCCGCTACGTTCTGAAAAAACCCGTGGACAAATTAAGGCATCTCCTGCCAGAATTGCCACTGAACCTGTGAGTCTGTGTCTCCGACCCGGGACTGCATCGGCGGTAATGAGCTGTAGCTGATGGTGACAGCTAGAAACCAGGAGCTCTGCCCGAGGGCTCTTCAGCTGCTCAGGCAGGTTCGCAGCCTGCTTGGCGCTTACATGAAAGCATCGCTTCTAGAGCAGGAGGACGAGAGGATCCTCCTTCTAGGCACGGTATCTGGCTCCCGTTTCATGCTGCCGATGGCCTTGGGAGGAGGGACCCAGGAGATGGGAAACAGCAGGACTTGGCTCTACCTCACCCCCTGCTCTCCCAAACTCCCTGGTTGTCTCTTCTGGGTTTTTTTTTCTGTCCGTAGTTTAGCAACTGTTTTGTAGTGCCCGAGTATGTGACTGCTTGCATAGCCCCCGTGTACTTGGGTGTTCACAAGTTGGCCAGTGGCTGGAGAGTTATGATGGGGTTTTTATTGTAGGAAGGCGGGCTGTAGCCTCCCTCAGCACCCGCCTGCCTTAAATTATGGGGAGGGAAATCCTGCTGACAAACGCCCTCGGCTGTCCCAGCAGCTTTGCGTGCGGAGAAGCTTGTCCGAAGGACTTGGCTGCTGATAGGAAATCCAAAGGTTCCCCTGGGGCTGTGGGCTTTACACAACACCCTCCTCCCCCGCCACAGAAAACTGTGCTTAGCTGGGTTGTACGGAGGAGAAAATAGCAAAGTCGGTGAGGAGAAGTTTGTGCAGGTGTTCTGGCGTGTCCCTAACCCTGTGTGTGGGTCTGGTGGACGTGGATGGTTTGGACAGATGTTACCGCCACATGGCATGTCCAAACATCCACACCTGGTGTAGACTTGATGCCGTAGCTTGTACCAGGGGTGCTGCTGGGAGGGAAACTCGGAGCCCGATATCCTCATGGATGCATGAGCATGACCAGGCAGAGCGATGCTGCCCCGTGCTGGCTCGGGGAGCGGAGGCAGCGGAGCAGCACGGGGAGCTCCGTGCAGCTGATCTCATAAATCAGGCCGTGGTGGGCTCTGCTGCCGTGGCCAGCAGCGGGGACACGCATCTAGACAGCTGGTCCGGACCTGTCCTCCTCGCCCCATCCATCAGGCTGCAGCTGGGGTTGCCGCCACAGGGCCAGCGCTTGGTGGGAGAAGGTGGAAAGTTCTCACGGGGTACCTGGCAGTGGCTGAAATAACACATTATATCGCACACAAGCTTTGCTCTTAAGGTGGATGTGGTGTCATGAGGTTAATAGAGAATGTTTGTGGGAGTGCTCAGGGAAAAGAGGTGATTTTTTTAAAAAAAATATATTCAGCTTTATGCTGCTGATTCTGTTAGATTTGTTATGATCCTTCAAACTTCATAGAGCACGGTTTGGTGATGGCATATGCAGATGGCGCTGTGCTGGAGCTAAAAGAAAAAGGGTTTTGCCCAAGGGAAAACTCGGATTTTTCTTCTGGAGAGAACAAAATGCGATGGAGCAAAACGTAGTCAAATTTGTTCCCAATTTTTTGATGAATGGTTGATATCTTCTGGGGAAATGGATCACTTAAAAGAATTAATCAAAACTTAATTTGTCATCAAAATGCAGTCCCGACATTTTTTAGGGGATGTTTGATCAGCTCTCACACCTGACTTGCGTGCATGAGTTAGATTTGCAAATGTACACATCTGTTTGCTTTAACTTGCAAACCGGTGCCAAGAGATTAGAAGGTACTGCCAGGAAAAACTCAAGTTGACGAATGGGAATTACCCTTCCTAGGATGGCTGTGAATGTTTTTAGGAAATAAAATCTCTTGCTGGTCTCTAGCAAGTCATTTGTATTATAGGCAGGATCCAGTCAGTCATCTACCATTTTATTTTATTTTGTACAGCAGCCTCAGATCCGTGTTCCCCTTGAGCAGGGGAGTGCGGAGTGTGTCCTGTAGGCAGGAGCTCGACTCAGAGCTGATGCTGAGGAGGTGGTGGGCAAGGAGGGAATTGCTGCTCTCCATCACATGTCTCAGAGCATGCATGCTGTGCATGGCAATGTTTAATTGCTGTTTCTTAATTTGCTCTGCCCTCCCCACCTGTAAATCCTCCCCCATCCATCTCTGCACAAGCATGGAAGTGCCTGGAAGTGCTCTCTGGTTTTGTTTGGAATGTCACCTTTCAGTGTCACCTTCGGGTGACCAAATTTGACAAAACAGCTATGTTTCATCACATCCGTTCTCTGGAGAGGTGGTAGGGACAAAGGTGCTAAGGGTGATGTCTCCACGCAGAGCTACATGGAAAGGACAAGCAAAGACCCTCATGGTCTGCAGTGAAGTTGTGGAGGGTTGTGCTTGGCCCGGGGGGTGTGGCAGAGGTGAGGATACAGGGTCCCCACCCATCCCTGTCCTCAAATAAGTCACTGATGCTGTTGACTTCCAAGGGTCTGCTTCTCCCTTCTTTTACCTTGCTCCCCGTTCCTTTCGCAGCAGGTGAGTTGCCCGTCTGCTCATCAGAGGCAAATGTGGCTTCCCACATCTGCTGCTGTCAAGAGGAAGTAATAGAAGTTATTTTCCTTTAAGGATGTTCTGGGAACCAACCATCCATAGGAGTAAAGCGTGCATAAATTGTGCCTCTTCCTTTTCTTTCTCTGTTGACATCGTGCAGTTTCCCCGTGTGTGTTCATGGGTGCAAATTTGCTCGAGGAGCCTTTGCAAAGGCTCTCCATTGGGTGCCCTGCAAAGCGATGTTATCGGTTGTGTTGCAGTGCTTGTGGAAAACAAAAACCCCAAAACACTGAGAAAGGCCAAAGATGAAATTGGGCTTGGGAGGAATGACTGTTGGCAGGGTCAGGGCCCTGGTGACCACTGGTGGGCGTGTGGAGAGCCCTACCCCAGCTGCATACCGTGGGCTACAGAGCTCCTATCACCACCGCGCAGCACTTTCTGTGGCTTGCTCTGTGCCAGAGCCTTGCAAACAACAAACTCGAGATGTTTAGTTGCTGCTAATGGTAGCTGCCCTTCACGAGGGAGATTATCCCTTGTTTTAGCAGAGTGGCTTTTTAGATTTAGGGGGATCCAAGTCCATTTTCTGTTTTGGCCTGTGCTTCCCCAGCGACTTTCCTCCTTTTCCTCTGCCCCAGCTGTGAAATGGAGACGCCAGCTCTGCCCTCCCTCCCACAGCTGAATACATTCAAGGTTGTGAAGCTGTCAAATGCTTTGCCAGTGGGGCTATAAAAAACATATGAGGAGGAGGGAAATAAAATGACCTGCCAGAGGTGCACTCGCAGTTCTAATTACGTGCAGGCGGTCAGCAGAGGTGGTCAGCCTCCTACCAAATCCTGCTGATGCGTTAAGGATGTGTAAACCCTTTGGGGGAGCTCTTGCCCCATATACCACCTTTGAGTGCAGCCCCCAACCCACTGTTATTCACCCAAAACCCACTCTCAGGAGAGACCAAAAGGTGCTGAGTGCTGCTATCAGGATGGTCCAGTTGTGCCCCTCACAGGGAGGGATGCAGCGGTGGGACGTGGCGGGAAAGGTGGAAGAGGTTGTCTGCAAAGCTCAACCTCTGGCTGATGGTTAACAGAGAGCAGGAAACATATTGGATGTTGCCCAAGGCAGAACGGGTGGCAACGCTGGTCCCTTATGTCCTTGCAGAAATCCAGGCTTTACTGTAAGTTCTACTTCTTGGTTTTCTCAAACCAAGCTAAAAGAAAGCAGGTCCGATTCAGTAGTCTCCTTCACTCTGCTCATCTCAGGTTGTGGTGGGGTTTTCTGAGCACTTTGTAGTGCTAAATATCACTAATCTGTCACTTATACTGTGGGTAGGTGAGGTGTACCTTCCTCAGCAATACCTGAAACATGATGTTTCTTGGATGCTTGCCGCCACCTCGGAGCAGATGCACAAAGTATCATGCAAATACCTTACCCCGCGATGATGATGTTCGGCTCGCAGAGGTGCTGCAGCTCCTCCCCAGCAGGGGACCTGCTCGCTGGCTCTCCTGGGTGGCAATTCCTGTGCCCTGGAATAGCTGCAGGGTATGTGATGGGGTGGGTCACTGGAGACACCAGGCTAGCGTCCACCTCCAAAAGTGCTTAATATTTCCTTCTGTTCTGAGCGATTGATCCAACTGCGTGAGCTTGTGTGTGTGTTTGTGTGGGCTGGCGAGGGAGCTTCCTCTCCATATCCCCAGCTAAAGACCTCCAGTGTGTTCCCAGTAGTGGCATGTTTGTTTTCTCCTCTCCTCAAGTTTGAAATGGAGCATGTGCTCGCCAGCATCCAAATAGCATTTGGAAGTTACTGTCTTTAAAGCTCAGTTCTATTGAGTTTTTTTTTTTTTTCTTTTCTTTGGCCTTGTCATTAGCCTCCTAGCCCAACAGCAATAAGGCATGTTTTGGATGGAAGCTTACCATGGCCAAGTTCTCAATATAGCTTCTCCAGAAACGTATTTGTCCTACCACCTACGTTTTGGAGGACTCTGTTCCCAAAGGAAACTGTTACCTGGATGCTTTTCTGCTTTTCTCTCTTCCCTGCCCTGCACCTTTGTTTCTTTTCTTTCTTTTTTTTTAAAGAGGAAAAAAGCTTCTTTCATCCTTTGGAGGCACTTGAATTATAGGCACCCTCTAAACACCCGTCCGTCCCACAGAAGGTGCCAGAGGCAATTACATCTTGGAAACAGCTTTTCACTCAAAGGCTTGCAGCCGGCACCCTCCCCTCAGCCAGGAAGACGCATTGCCGATGGGTTTGACACCATCTCCTGCTATGTGCCTTGGTTGCTTCACCCGACACGCACCTCCCAGGCACAAGACGCTGGGTACAGCCACCGCGTCTCCACCAACACAGCTGTTTCTTTCCTCTCCTTCCTTCCTTCCTTTTCTTCTTTTCTTTTGTTTTTGCCAGACCTATAAGCCAATCCTGTTCCTTGGTGGGATAAGAAGTGTTGGTTTCACTCCAAGGGTGCCATTGTGGTCCTTGCCTTGAGATGTCAGTGTGCTTCTGTAGCTCTTCGTCCATAGGGAGAACCGGGTACAAGAGGAACTGAGTATTCCTCTAATCCTATACATCTGTTTCTGGCAGTGTGGAAAACCTCCACAGGTAATAAAGCAGTTCCCCAAAAGCCTTCAGTCTGAAGAGCCTAAGGAAGATGGTGCATAAAACCTGCAGAGGGCTGTACAACGGGCACTTGATTTCCTCGCTTTGCCTTCTTTGCATCTATCTCTCTAGTACTTATAATGAAGGCAGTGGGGTTTGTTTTGAACATATTAAGCCTGTTGGATTTTTTTTCTTTTTTGCTGTGAGCTAACTCTGGGATCTTAACTGACCCAGTGTCCCTGGGATCTTAACTGACCCAGTATCCCATGAAATACCATCGTGGAGCACCAATGTGTTCCTGGTCGAACGCAAATCTGACAGGTCCCTGCTGCTGGATCCTGCTGCCTACAGGGTGACATTTGTGGACATGGCAAACTAGAGCGTGACAACGCAGTTGCATCTTAATTGTATCTTCATGTAAATCTCTTCTTCCAATGCACCCACGTAGAGCCGTGCATCTTGGGCAGTCGGTGGCTGTAAGTGGATTTTTGCTGTGCCGTTTATCAAATCTGTGATTAAACCAGGAAATGTCTTTATTATTGCTCATAGCTGCAGGCCGTGCTTCTGTGAACTTCAGCAGCGCGTGGTGGAGTTGAATGAGAAAGGCTTGTTGCGGGCACCAAGCGAAAAAAATGGAACAAGGAGTGGAAGAAAATGGGAAGCTTTTTGGAGGACCATTGCTACCTGTTTTCAGCCAGGCTAAAGGAGTTTATGCTTTGAAAGACTCCTCTCAAGACTTGTATCTCTGTGGGAAGGATGGAGTGAAGCTGTGCGCAAGAAGGAAGGTGGGAAGGAAAAGCAGGAGCAGGCAGGGAGAGCTGGAGTCCTGCGGGCAGCGCCGGGTGTGCAAAGGCAGCGTCCCGCTCCATGGGGACGCCAGGATGGGGAGGGCTGGGAAGGGAGGTGTCCCCTCCAGCTGGTCTTCTGGAAGTGTCACTGTGTTTACAAAGCTTTTGAGAACATGCATGCGCCCGTGGCTTTGTAAAAAGCTGGATCTGAGTGCATCATTGAAAGATAAATGACAGGGGACACGCAATGTCAATAGAGTAATTCAGAGTTTTGCAATGTTTAGGAAATTTATCAGGATCTCTTTCCTTGGGCCAGTAATCCAAAATGTCCTCAGTGCTGGTCCTGCTCCTCTCGGCTGTCTGCCTGCTTCCATGAAAAGAAATAAGTCATGGCCCTTGCAAGCAGCTGCACTCTTCCTTGCTATTTTTACTTTGGATCAGGATTGTTTGCTTCAGAGGAAGGAGGTTTTGCATAAGTCAGTTGAGATGTTCCCAGTCTTCTTGTTGCTTTGGAGCTCTTCTCTTACTCCATAGCCACAAGGAGAGCGGTACCGTGAGGACAGGACAGAAAAGGACCAAGCACCTTCTCTGATTTGCAGTGTGGTGAGTGGTGGGGTTGTATTTAGGTACTTCAGAATTCAAAACCTCTGGTAGGAGGTTTGATACCATGTTTTATTACAGGGAGGTTTTTCTTAAGGTCTAACATAGCTTCCCCAACAGAGCAGCAGGCGTTTTTCTCCTCCAGCCATTGAAAACGGTATTTGATACTTGACCGTGAACGTACTACACTTGCAACAGTTAAAAATAAGGCAGTCTTTTCTGTCCCAAAGTCCTTTGTTGCTTTTATCCTCCTCTTCAATGTCATTTAATCCAGCGATGAGCGACTGCGGGAAGTTGGAGGTAGGTGCGTGTGGCACCTAAGCGTAACCCTGTGATTCTGCTCCAAACCCTGATGCTCCGGGCTGCGGGTGGAGGGGCAGCCGAAGCCAACAGCCTATTTCAGCTGTAACATTCATCTCCATGTCCCGTGTTTCTTGCTGAATAGGGAGGAAAATGAGCATTTGACTCTACCCCAGGCTTTTGGTGTGGTCCTCTTTCTGGAGCGAAAATGCCGCAGAGAATAGGGGCAGCGTGTCATTCTGTTATCAGTGCTCGGGGAGGGCCTCTCCAGCATGCGTGACCAGTGGGGTCTGGAATGCTGGCGCGCTCACCCTGCTAGCGTAAGATCCTGCTTTTACACATATATGAGATACGTAAATTAAAAAAAAAAAAAAAAAAGTCTGTCTCTTTTTACTACATCTAGCACAACAGCCAAAGAAAGGAAAACTGAAAAGAAAGCAGCACTCAGCAGCGTGGGCTGGAGCCCAGTCAGTTGTCAGACATTCTCCCTGCCAGAAAGATTTGGAGATCTCTGTACAAGAAAACAGCCTTTTAATTTTACACCGATATCTGCAGAGTACAGGATATGGAATTACGATTTCTGGTTTGGGTGGTGTTACTAAAATAACAACAATGTGGAAAGTGGACTAATAAACTTCAAAAAGAGCATGAATGAATGCTGGTATTTGCATATCAGCGGAGGAGCAGTAGCCATAAGGACGGATGAAATTTGTCTCTATGGCATACTTTGCTCCTAGAGCCGGGAAATAAATAGGCACGAATAGCCAAAGAAATGCGTGCTTTTCTCTCTTTTGATTTTTAAAGCATATGCTACTGGAAGATGTGTAAAAAGGCTTACTCTAGCTGGAACTTCTCACGTGGCTGTTTAGGGCCCTAAAATACTCCTGTCTGGAAATGGAAAAGTTTGGGGCTTGGGGTTTTTTTTCATTTTGTTGAAGATTTAATTAAAAGTCGAAGGGTTTTTCCCCCCCTCCTTCTCAAACAGCTTAGTCTTATTGCAGCTGGCTTCTCTGACGCTTTGCCTTATGATAGCCCCCTCTGACTTCTCCTGACTTACTCCTGGTACTCCAGGTCTCCGACTCTGCCTACGTTTTCTGCATGTTTCAGAACCATAAACATGATTGATTGCTTTTTTTAGCAAGCTGTTGAATTATTTATGGATCTGCTGGGATGCTTGAACTGCCAGCTACAGGCACACAGCCAGCAGGGAAAGGGGCCAAATTGTGAAAGGGAAAGCCTTCGCGCACACTGAAATGAACTCTGAGAACGTAGGATGTGTGGTACTTGGGTTAATGTCCTGCAAAAGGCCTCGAGCATCCCTCAAGAGTGTTGTCGCGCATCGAGAAGTGTTCCTGTAACACTGTGGAAACACCAGCGGTGGAAGGGTCTGGCCTGGGATTGTGGGGAAAGGCCGTGCACCGTGCAATAAGATGGATTTAGTTCCTGACATTTTAAATTCTAGAAAATGGTCTGTTGTCTGGGCTGAAGTGTTTTGCAGCTGTTCTTCGTCTGGTGGGTGCCACAGGCCAAGGCTGAGATGTCTGCTTAGGAGCTGAAACGTCCAATGTCAGGGTGACACGCAGAAGAGCACGCGTTGGGCCGGAGGACGGCTGGGTCAGGGCTTGTGTGCATGGGGAAACACGGGGCTGGAAGAGGAGAGCGCGCGGTGGGTGAGGCTGGAGGAAACCACACGTGGCCGGGTGGCTGGATGTGGGAGGTCTGGGCTTTGCCGAGAATCAGGCAGCGTGGATGCGAGCCTCTGGGCTGGAGGAGCCACGAGGATGATGACGGATGTGGACCGTGTTGCTCTGGCAGGGTGGTGTGGGACACCCGGCAGAGCAGCTGGTCCTCCTCAGCCCGCCTCTGCCTTGCACGGTCAGCTCTTTGCTTCAAGTACACCAACTTCACGTGCAGCGAAATGAAAGGAGGGGAATAGTAATGAAAGCTGTTAGCGATTAGCATAGTCGGTGGCCTGGCTTTCCGGAGCTGTTAAAAAGCCTTTAATTGTCCCTTTTCTACTTCTGTTCCTCTTAGGACTCTCTGGCCTGGGGAGAAATGGCATTAAAATATAAAAGCCATTCATAAAATGAGAGGGAAGTGGCTGTGTAATCTCAGCCTTGTATATGCAAGAGGAAGGCTATGGGGAAATGGTGGTGTGCTTTAGGAGGAGCAGACCATTTGATTGCTGGTGAGACTTTTTTTTTTTTATTATTTTGGATTACCTTCCTCTGAATAAAAGATGCTCAGTTGGGTTTGAAGCTTCTGGATCATGTACACTAATTAAGATTTATTAAAAGCAATTGCAAAGGAGATTAGGGCTGCCATTGGCCAGGATGTTTGAATAAAACTGAAAATGTTTGTTTTACTTGAAAATTGTTTCTTGCCTTCAAAAAAAAAAAAAAAAATCACTTCTGAAGCACTTAAAAAATTTCTTGTTACTGGAGCGGAGTGTAGAGGGTTGGGGTTTTTTTGTTTGTTTTTCTTTTTTTTTTTTTTTTTTTTTTTTTTTTTTTTTTGCTTTTTTCCTGGACTGAAGCACTATTCCCACGGGTAGGCACCTTAACAAAAAGGAATAAACTTCCCAGTCGTGATCTCTGCCTCCATGGGCGGGAGCCCTGGGTAACTGCTGGTGCTTACTTGGCTTTTGCGTCATTGCTGTAAGGGACCCTGAATCAAGGCGTAGTGTCTGTGTTCTCCTTTAGTTCCACCTGCTGTCTTAGATTTCCCGGACTTAACCTTTCAGCTAGGACTGTACGTGTCTCTAGTTTATGGGGAGAGTTATTAGGAACATGTGTCTGTGTTTTCATCATGACAGTGTGACAAATTGGCCAGCGTGAATCGACCACTGCCCTCTGCTGCCGCCAGCCAGCTCTGCTCCCGCCTGCTCCAAAGGCTCGGGGCTGCAGCAGCTCAAAAGGGCTTCTGGAGCGGAACAGTATTGCCTCCTAATTTCATAGTACAGCAGATCTGAAGCATCCTTTGCGTGCAGCAAAATGACAGCCAGGGCGAGGTGAGGTGTTCACAAATCAGAGCGGCTCTGCCCATGCGTTCCAAATGGGTGATGCGTTTAACAGTGACAGTAGCCATCGCCCCTGAGCAAGGATGGGCAGATTCCCAGCACGGTGGAGTTTGAAAACGTGTGGCACCGTCGGCAGGTTGCCAACGTGGCAGCTGCTGCGGTTCTTGCAACAAAGTCCTCTTTAATGTGGCAACCAGCGGGAGAGCACAGGTACCTACTGTTCTGGCATAGAATCATTTAGGTTGGAAAAGACCCTCGGGATCATCGAGTCCAACCATCAACTCCACTCTACAAAGTTCTCCTTTACACTGTATCCCTTAACACCACATCTAAACGAGTCTTAAACACATTCAGGGATGGTGACTCCACCACCTCCCTGGGCAGCCTATTCCAGTGTCTGACCACTCTTTCCATGAAGAATTTTTTCCTAATGTCCAGCCTAAACCTACCCTGCTGCAGCTTGAACCCATTCCCTTTTGTTCTATCGCTAATTACCTGTGAGAAGAGACCAGCACCAACCTCTCTGCAATGGCCTTTCAAGTAGTTGTAGAGAGCGATGAGGTCTCCCCTCGGCCTCCTCTTCCTCAAACTAAACAGTCCCAGCTCCTTCAATCGCTCCTCATAAGATTTATTCTCCAGGCCCTTCCCCAGCTTCGTTGCCCTCCTCTGCCCTCGCTCCCCCACCTCGAGATCTCTCTCGTATTGAGGTGCCCAGAACTGGATACAATCTCAAGGTGTGGCCTCACTAGTGCTGAGTACAGGGGGACAATCACCTCCCTGCTTCTGCTGGTCACACTATTTCTAATACAAGCCAGGATGCCATTGGCTTTCTTGGCCACCTGGGCACACTGCTGGCTCATGTTCAGCTGCTTGTCAATTAGAACCCCCAGGTCCTTTTCTGCCGGGCAGTTCTCCAGCCACACTGCCCCAAGCCTGTAGCGATGAATGGGGTTGTTGTGGCCCAAGTGCAGGACCCGGCACTTGGCCTTGTTGAAGCACATTCCATTAGCACTGGCCCATCGGTCCAATCTATCCAAGTCTCTCTGTAGAGCCTCCCTATCCTCATGCAGATCAACACTCCTGCTTAGCTTCATGTCATCTGCAAACTTGCTGATGATACACTCTATGTCCTTATCAAGGTCATCAATAAAGATGTTAAACAGAAATGGTCCCAACACTGAGCCCTGAGGGACACCACTTGTGACTGGCCGCCAGCTGGATTTAACTCCATTGACCACCACTCTTTGGGACCGCCCAGCCAGCCAGCGCTTGATCCAGCAGATCGTGTGCTCATCCAGGCCATGAGCCGCCAGTTTTTCCATGAGAATTCTATGGGGGACAGCATCAAATGCTTTTCGAAAGTCTGGGTAGACAATGTCCACAGCCTTTCCCTCATCCAATAATCGGGTCATCTTGTCATAGAAGGAGATCAGGTTCATCAGGCAGGATCTGCCTTTCCTAAACCCATGCTGTCTAGGCCTGATCCCCTGCTTGTCCATTATATGACTTGTAATGGCACTCAAGGTGATCTGCTCCATGACCTTCCCTGCTACCGAGGTCAGACTGACAGGTCTGTAGTTTCCTGGATCCTCTTTTCTGCCTTTTTTGTAGATGGGTGCTACATTTGCTCCCCTCCAGCCCATTGGGACCTCCCCAGTTAGCCATGACTTCAGGTAGATAATGGAAAGTGGCTTGGCGAGCACGTCTGCCAAGCCTTTCAGCACTCTTGGGTGTAACCCATCTGGTCCCATAGACTCCCATAGACTGGTCCCAAGACTCCCACTTTGGAGCAGCTGCGTAGTTGTTACTGCTTGATTTTATTGCAGATAGACCCAAGAGTTCTGGTTGAGCACTAGTGTTTTAGATATTGACCCAGAGAAAAACAGGAGGGGAGATGATCCAGCCCCAACAATGGAACGTATTTAGGTGTACGTTGACCATTTGGGAGTAAGTGGTGTGCTGCCATAGCCACAGCCTTTCCTGCTGTGGTTTGGCGGCCACCTTTGCCTCCTTGGCACCATCTCCTACGTGTGGGCTTTTGCCATCCTTTAGGAGGGGGCCCAGCTATGCTGGTGGCACCTTCCAGGCTTCTGCTTTTGCTACGTGGTGTGGAGAGAGACCACCATCTCCCTGCAAGGGAAAGCACAAAGTAGGGCTAAGTGGACATGCAATGATGTTCCTTCTCAAACCATGGCCCATTGGAGAGGCGATAATTCCAGACTCTTTGCAACATCTTTCTCCATTTTCTGTTATAATTACTTTACTCTGGAAAGTGAATTGAGCTTTCTCTGCAGTGGATGTTTCCTGTGGGGGGAAGGAGTTTGCAACAGGGTCCTCAGGCAGCCATGGGTGGTTGGAGAACTTGTTTTATGGAGGTTCAGTAGAATAGGTGTAGGTACAGGAAAAGAAGATAAAAGCTTATGGCACATGAATAAACGTCACTGTGTGACAAGTTTGGGAATACGATGTGGTCTGTTCCTCAAGACAAGCAAAGATGGAAAGCAGAGATAACTTATTGGGTTTATTTACATTTTGTAACTTCTATGTACCTAAGTAAATGGAGGCCAGTTTTTCAAAAGCCTTTCAGCAGATGTGTGTTCTAATCCTGGATCTCTGGGACTTGTCTGTTCTGTTTATAGGTGTGTAAGTTTGGTATTGTAGGACTGATTAAAATATTACGCACATTTCTGAAAGAGTTGCAGCAGCAGGTTTGCATTTTGAGAGCTTTGCCCATGGTTAGAATGATGTATTGTGCTGTCGCTAGGAATCTGACGGAAAAAGGATCATTATCTTTGGAAAAAAACAACCCTAAGCATTGAGGCATGGTCCTACAAACACTAAGCAGATGTTTAACGAGGCCTAACCTGACTAATACTAAACTCATCAGGCTGCTTTTGTAAGCGTGGTTACGCTGTGCCTCGAAGCTACACGCGGTTATGGGATTTGGAAGCCCAGCAGAGAACTTGCCCCCATATGGACCTTGGCAGGAGCTTGAGCCAAGGGCTAATAATTACAAAGATAGAGTACCTGGCATGGTACATCTCGGTGATGCAAAAAAGCTGGAGGCTGATAGAGTATAATGGGGGAATATCACTTTATGCTTCTGGTTTTTATATTCTTCCCATGGCTCTTAGCCACTGTTGGAAACAAATCCTGCGTTGAATGGGTCTTGGGTCCTGGTACAGCCACTCTGGTGCTCAGTCCATAGAGCTTGCGTCACCCTTCTGCTTGCCTGCGGTGCTGCGGGAGAACATTTCAGAGTCCCCAGCGTTCCGACTAAGAAGGGAGGAGAGGCTTTTGATGCTGAAAAATAGATTTTTCCCATTCTCTTCTCTTGTCTAAAGGCAGCCTTGACCGTCTTTGAGGGGGCTGAGTTTCCAGCTCTCTGCGTGTCCCTGGCTAGTGGAGCCCTGCTTTGGTAGAACTGGAGGAAGCTTTTTAAGACTTGGCCCGCGGTTTTTCCTGGGAATTCTGCCTGAGCAGTTTGTGAGTAAGGATGTAGGCATTTGTCCACAGGATGGCTGTAACCAACCAAGCAAACATCTTTCAAAAGAAAGGAAAAGTCAGAGGTGACGTGCAAGGAGAGAATATTCTTGCTTTCCCCCCCCACCCCTTCATTTTATGATGTAGGAAGGGTGGAAGTAGTTATTTTAGCCCATTTCTTTTTTTTTTTTTCTTCATAGCAGAAATACCGCTATTGGTTGTTGTTTTTGTTGGAGGTCATCTGGAAAAACTAGTCAACTTTAGGGAGAGCTGCTTTTTTCAGCTCTCAGGTGGAGGTCAGTAGACATCTTGGAATTTGCTCCCAGATACGTTCTAAGGGATGGTGCCGAACGGGTGTTGAGAGAGTTATAAAACTCCTGCCTGCGCTGAACTCCTGCAGTGAGCTGACCGAGTCCATAGTCAGCTGCAAAGTTTCAGGTTAGACCAAACCTGGGTAAAATGAGAACACGCAGAGGTGCGACGGGGCTCTGATACACTACACGAAGGGTGGGCACAAGGATGGTTTGCAAGGGTAATTTTCAAGCAAAGCTCAGAGCCAGGAGCAAATGGACTCTGACAATAGCCTTAAAAAATGAGTCTGAGAATGAAATCTTTAGGTATGGCTGCATTCCGGATATATTACAGCGATAAAAGTGCATTTTTTTTAGCTGAGCTCGGAAGCTGCCAACTGACACGATGCCAGTTCTAGATGCCTGCCATTAACCTTAAAACAGTCTCACATTGTTGGATTAATGAGTCACCCTTGTATCAACAGAGAGACAAGCCAAGCATATTATTTCTTCTGAGGGAAATTACTGGAAAAGACAATTCCTTCTTTTTTAAATTCCCACTTTACCTCCAGGTTTGGCATCCAGTAGCCAGCTTTGACTTTGCAGCAAGCTGCGGGGTTGGGCTGGGGTTGTGCGAGGGAAAGGGAACGAGACTAAACCTGGGTTGGGGACAAATTTGCCTTCCTAAAATATCCTCTGATGTCACGGCTCCTGGGTGTGGAGCGCGATCAGGGTTTTGGAAGAGGAAGAGGACAGACTGGGACTTCTGCTGGGAAGAAAATAAACAGAGAGGAGAAGTCTTCCATTGACTGGGTCTCCCGAGGAATTAGACAGGAATTTGCTTCATGTCCCTGCATATTTTTCTCCTTACCTCTAATAAGGTTGAGTTAGGAATTTTAAGCCTCTGGTTGCTTACCAAAAATCGGCCCTTTTTTTGAGAAGCACAGGGACTAACCAGACGGAGGGCGGGAGTCCTAACAGACAGTTGCCTATTGGAAACTCCGGGCAGCTTTACAATCTGAGGACAGGTTTGAAAAAACCAAAACAAGACCTAAAAACGGTGCTCGTCGGGGGCTGGCGGTGGTTACAGGGTAGGAAAACTTTGCACATGGCCTGATTCACCTCTGTCACTGGACTGACTGCTGGTCCCGAGAGCAATATCGCCTTCCTCTTGCCCAAGGAAGCGTCTACAGGACGTCTTTCTGCTGGGAGAGGGATGTCAGCCCTGTAGGAAGGACTGTGGTGTGAAGGGAGGGTTGCAGGATATTTGGACGAAGCTCCTCTTTCTCCTTTCTTTCCACCACGTTAAGTTTGTTTGCGTTCAACCCGGTCCGTGCAACTCCTGGCATCTCGTTCCTAGAGGGTGTAATTGCCTCCGTGCAATTCCAGGCGTCCCACTGGTGCCTCCGGGTCTGCCTGCTCCCGGATGCTTTGGGGGAACTCGGAAACCCTCCACAGCACACCTACGTGTAGAGCTGTGTATCCTACGGGACACATTTCTTCCTGCCCACAGCTGGTCCATCTGTACGCTGCGCACAAACGTCATCTTGATCTAATATGTATTTGGAAAAAGTGTGTGTTTCTCTGTACTTCCAATAATGAACTCAGAGTGACTTCCCTCATGCATTCACCTTCGAAATATGCTCTCATCTTGAGCGCACACTTCCCACCCATGTCTCTGCTGCGAAGCACACGCAGTGCTTTGCCCATGAAACAAATGCAAATGGAAACCGCTTCCCATGTGTCTGGAGCTCCCTGTGAAGACCCCAGCATTAAGGCGTGTGTTGCGTGTGGCTTCCTCTCATTTTTGGAAGTGAAGATCACGATGTATTCCAAAGGAGAGCTGCGGTGGTTTCTGCGATGAGTTGCGCACAGCCGGCGTGCGAGTTATGCCCCGCTGGGGTTTAGGGAGCAGATTTAGAGGCTGTCAGTGCTAGGTGACACCTCCACCATTCAAAAACACATCACTGCTCCAGGCCGAGAAACCCTGGCCAAGCACGCCTGCCCTGCAGGTCTCCTTGGGGCCCTGGCTGTGCTCTGGAGCGTGGGGGCATCCACGTAGCAAAAACCACCAGTCCTGCTGGGAAGCATCATCAGATGGTGCCAAAAGGGCTGACGACTCAGCCAAAGGTGGCCCCGCACCCCGCAAGACCAGGGTGAGTATGTGCTGGCAGGGTGCCGTCTCCTTTGGCAGCATCCCTACCCAAGGAGCGTCTGTCCTGCGGATTAGGAGAATGTCCTCTTCGGGGACGTGAGCTGAGGGCTCGAACACAGGTCTCCTGTCCAGGAAAGAAAACAGGGGAGGATGTTTCAGGGAAGTTGCCTCCTTGCTGGAACCGAGCTGGTTTGCCTGGTGTTCAGGCTGGTGGGTGTCGGAGCTTAGGAGGGAGGCCGGGCTCAGCTGCTCGTCCGTGTGCCAAGGGAGGGCGGGGAGCTGTGCTGTATGTTAAAGCTGTCTTAGTATTAGGAAGTTCCATAACAAATCATATTTTTCTCTTGACCTTTCAGTTTCTGGAAATGTAGACACAATAAACAAATGTGGAAGGGATGAGCTTATGCTGAAATGTGAGGATATAGCAGAGCGGAAAGTATAAAGCAAACAAGGAAGCAATTAAGTGCACAATGAAGGGAATTAACCAATATGCAATCCTTTACATATTTATTTATACTCAGAGGCATAACTAATAATAAACATAGGATTTCCACAAAGAAAACAGTCTCTGTTCCCTATTTTAAACAACCTTATGGAGTTGTGATGGTTATAGATGGAGAAATTCCTTCTATTGCATTCTCCGTTTCCCGGTTCTTCCCAGCAGCACGTTTTTTATAGCTTTTGTCTGGGTTTACAGAGGGCCTGGGAAGCCTCCCATGCAGCTCCTGCAGCATCTCAGAGCAGAGGCAGTTCCTGCCTTCAAAGAGTTTTGTTTGCACAGAGCGTGGTGGGATGGAGTCTTGCTCCGTGCTGGAGCTTCTGGGTACTGCCATACTATAAACGTTAAACAATCATCCTTGTGATGTGATCATTGGCTTCGAGACAGGCAGACGGGGGGGGGATTGACCTGGCTTTTGCCAAACCTCCCGGATGAGGTTTCGGTTTAGCAAGGAGCAGCTCCCAGCGTGTTTTGGATCCCGTGGGCCTGACTCGGTGGAGGGAGTCTGGGGAGAAGAGAGAGTTTTTCTCTGGGCTGTCTGCAAGTGGCTGATTTGAAATACAGCGTAGGAGTCCAAGCCACCTCAATGGATCTACTCAAGTGCTTTAATGCTTTCATACACTTACTGAATTGGGCCTTTAGATAGGTAAGTGATTTTTGGAGGTGGTGAGTGCCCGCAATGACTTTTACCAAATATTTTGGCTGTTCAGCAACTCTGAAAATAAAGGCGCTTTTGAAGTGCTTGAAAATGTGCATGGAGATCCAGGTGGACTTACCTACTTCTAGAAACTATCATAGATAAGATAACGTAGACCCTTGCAGCACGTGAACCCCTCACATGAGCGCTCCTGACATGAGCTGGAGTTCCTCTATGGAAGCTCTGAAAGGCGAATGTGCATGCAGGAAGGGCATCCATCCCACCGTACAGGTTGGTGCGCGTGCGCTTCTGCTTGGAAACTTTTCCAAGTCCTTATTTGACTACCTCTGGGGTCACATAAAGTTGGTTCGAAGCGCTTTTCCCGTTTATTGCTGCCATTTTGGCTGGCGTAGGGCTGTTTGTAGGCACAGCCTGTATCCCTGCTGTGGTGGTGAGCGCCAACCGGCAGGATGCTCCCTGGCAGAGTGCTGGCACCAGCGTGGCACAGCAGCGGGCAGCAGGCTGGTGTTCCCGCAAGGAGCACAGCATCTGCGCATCCTCGCGCTGCAGCCAGAGCCGAGCGCTGCCGGCCCCGCGCAGGATGCTAATGCGGTGCAGAATTTCCCTCTTACGGTTGGGTCTGGATATTATTATACAAAGCAAAATAAATTGTGATCCCTAATCTTGGTTTATTTATGGATCTGGCTTTAGCTGTTAAAACCCCTATTTCAGATGCGATTAGAGTTCCCTTTTGTCATGAAGGGGCGTTGGCACCGGTCTGTCTCTTTGGATGATTCTCTTGTGGCCCTGGTGCTCCTGGCTGCTTTGATATACAGGGACGTGCAGAGCTTTGAGTCTCCTCCCTGATGGGCTGCCATCTTCGCCAGGGGAAAGCGGACAGACTGGGGTGACAGATGATTTGCAAAGTTATTCCTTATGCTTCAGGCTGGCCCGCGATCCTTTTGGAATTGTGCATCGTGTGACTTTTATGTTGCTTATGGGAATAATTAATTTACATAAAACTTGGGAGATGTAAAACGTTACGGAAGGGCTCATTAGTGCTGTTATTAATTCCTTATTATTTAAATTGTCCTTGTTTTGTCATCTTTCTCAGTTTCAGGACAGGGTCGTGATTTCCAGCTATGCACAGCGATCTTGTGAGGAACGCAGTTAATGCAGCGTTGTGGTTGGTATCATAAACACTCAATAGACTCATGAACATATGGGGAAAGTATGGTGGAGTTTTCTTCACCTCATTTGCCAATTAGTGGGATGGCTTGTAGATGTCGCTGGGATGTTTATATTTTTTCTTCTCTGAGTTTAGACAAAGTATGGGAAACATCGTGGTTGAGTTGCCTTTGAGCCATTATAAGGAAATGGAAATGAGAGGGCATAAAAAGATCAAGTATGTAGAGTGCTACTTGTTCTAGCATCTTCAGCCCTTCGTGTGATGAGCTGTGGCTGCTGCAACACACAAGTATCCAGGCCCTTCAGTCTCTTTTATTCACCTTCATCACGCTCTTCTCAGGCTGGGAGATGCTGCCGTTTTACAGACAGAGAGTGGAGACGTGGCAAAGAAAAAAAAAAAAAAGAAGGTTGCTTAGCAAGTTGGAATGGTGGAGGGATTCCAAGTCCCAGGTCAACGTTGTACCTCTCTGGACCTCTTCAACCCCCGGCGAGCTCCGCCTGGGGTTCCCCTTGGCTATGGGGGTACCCGGCATGTGTGTCATGACTCTCTCCTACATGAAGATTTTGGTGCATGGCTCTTCATGTCAGGTTCCCTGCTTGCTCCAGGCAGGTATGATTCTTCCTAGAGATGGACCAGAAACCATACTTTGATCCACACATCCCTGAACTTGAGAGAAATTGAAGGCCAGACTTCACTGCTGAACCAAAACCTTCGATCCTCATACCCCTGAACTTTGGGGAAAATTCAAATTTGGAGCTGAATGTTGTGGTTTGGACCCATCTTGAATATTTACCTTCTGAATCCCTGAAAACAAAAACATCATTTGACCCTCAAAGCAGTGGAGAACTCGAATTAATTTCCTAGTTCTCTTTCCTCTCTATAATGCCACACAGCTTTCCCTGTGGTCAGTGGAAGTTGTGTCTGTAGCAAAGAGCAGAGATTCCTACCTCTAAATTATGCATTGCCAGCAGGATGTTAGGATGCTTTGATTGCAAATTTTGAATTGATAGTGAGAATACGTAGCCAAGGGTTTGGTCCATAAAGGCACGTAACTTACCCTGGGTGCACTTTGCCCCCTGCTGAAGAGCAGAGAGCATTAATGAAGATTGCTGTGACTGAACGCGCACTATATTCTGCACCCAGATCATGTCTACTCTGCATTTTTATTTACTAACTTTAAATCACAGTGTATAATTTATCTGAGCATGAGTACAGTGGTGTGCAATAGAAATATCTGTGCCTCAGGAAGCCTCCAGCAAGAAGTGACTGCGTGGTAACGAAGAGGCAACGAGGTAAGGGCTCGGAGGGAGATGTTGTTCCCTGTGTCCGTCTGTGCTCTCTGGAACTGCCTCCAAAAAGTCATATCTTTATCTGCTCCCTCCTTGTTTGCTTACACATGAGGCTGTTACGGCTCAGCTGGGCTCCTCTGAGAGCACCACAAACCACAAAATGATGTAGAGGAGAGAAGTTAATACCCAGGTTTGGGGGACATGGAGCAGCTCAGGAGGTTGGTAATGTGCTGTATGGAGTCTTTCATGGTTAGCATCCAGCCCATGACCGAAGAGCCCTGATGGCTGATGAGGGTTTGGTAACTTATGGAAACCGAGGTGGTGGATCTCAGTTGCCGACACGGCAGAAAAGATGTCCGTGCAGCAAACCCTGCTATCACCAGTGGCGTAACTGGTGAATGTGCTGGTAACCTCAACAGAAAGGCTGGAACCCAGCCTGCATTTCTGAAGGGGTTTCTCCAGGAAGAAGGGTTGGAGAGGAAGCATGTAATGCCAGTGTGAATCTTGAGCTTAGTTCAGATTTGCTTCAGTTACTTAATGACTTAACTGCTGGATTTTTAATGTGCTTTGTTTCAAAACTTTAAAAAGAAAGCTGTCATCTCCACCCATTCCCATTCAACCAGATGACAAGAAGCATGCTTCAGCGAGAAGCTGTTGCTTGCATTCCTCAATGCGTTGGCATTGAAGATCTCCCTTGGGAAGCTGCAGCAAGCTCTTACCTGGCAAGAGAAAATTTGGAGAACGTGTGATATAAACATAGCAGAACTCTGAGCAATTGTTTAGCAGCTGGAAATGAAGAGGGGCTAATAGCAGGTGTTCTGTGCAGACAACTACAGACTTTCGGGGGAAAGTGCTCCCCTCCTGCACGTGCTGATGTTGCATGTTCGAGGCGCTTCCCCTCGGTGCTTTAACAAGGGGTAGGCGTCATTTGGAAGAGATTTTTCTGGAGCCCCAGTGGAAGATGCTGAGATGTCCCAGCAGTGAAGTGTTGTCCCCGGAGGGTGGGTAACAGCACTGCAAAGATGCACCTTTTGTAAGTGTGCGAGGGCCGCCAGTGTGGCTGTGGCAATGGTCTGTATCTTTCCCAGTGGCAGCGGTAAAGCATGTGTCGAATTCGCACCTTTTGGCCTCCCCTGTCAGCAGCTGCTCTGCGCTGCTTTCCCCTGCGATCCAGTGTTGTCTTCCTGATTTAAAGCAGACCGTATTAAACATCCAGCTTTTCCTCTGTGGGCAGATGAGGTAAATGTATCGCCCGTTTGTTTTGGTGGCAATTATACTTCTTCTTTTTTTTTTTTTTCTTTTTTTTTTAACATAATTATTTTTGATTGTCATTTTTTGACAGTTTCTTGGCTGGGGTGTGTTGCAGCTGCCCTCATTAGGGGCTGTGCCAAACACAATCTTTTTGATATTGAATATTACTCGGTGGCTGCAGCCCCAGATGGCATGTGTAGTAGCAATCGAATCCAATTACATCTGTGTAATGCTTTCTAAATTGAAAGCCCGGTAGGAGAGAGAGATGCTGAGCTCCCCGCCATTTAAGTGACTTGACTAGACTTTCTCCTAGGACTTGACATATCAGGAATCAGAAAAAAGGGGCTGTCCATGTGTGTTAAACTGCAAGCAGAGTAACACCACACGCTTTTTATGTCCTTTTTCTCCATGCGTAACGCCCATGTCCCTATACATTGAATAGCTGTGCAGGCGCGTTGCGCCCATTTTGCAGATGAGGTGAGCTGAGGCGGAATGCGGTGAACGAGCTTGACCGAGGTCATCACCTAATGAAACAGCAGCAGAGCTGATGGCTGAGTGTCCCTGCTGAGTGGCAGCTTGCTGGCACTAGACTGACTCCAGCCTATACCCCTCATGGGTCTCAATCAGTTCTCCCTCCTTGCCAACCCCTTCTAAATTTTCAGGGGAGCACAGCATTTTGGGTTTTTTCTCCTCTGCTACACTGTTGTATCATCTTCTTTGGGCTATTAAAAACACCAAAGGATCTCCAGCTAACAAATACAACAATTATAGCTAAAAAGCCCCTGTGGGTGCTGAGTAGATTTGGTGAGATGTGTTGGCCCTGGGTGATGGGAAAACCTGCATGCTCCGCTTGGTTTTAGTTTGGTGTTGTCCAAAATGTGCGTTTATTGAGATTTTTCAGGAATGTGACGTTGTCTGCAAAGTAAGATTCATTGTTTTAGGCTGTGGTGGCAAATATCCTCAAGCATGTCTTGTCTTATGCGCAGTGGATGTGGAGCATATTTTATTCCTTTCCTCTTTGCCGCAGATCTGAAGACTGCTATTGCATCCTTCTTCAGCTGTCGTCTTTTCCTTCTGGCAAAAGCAACCTCAGTCTTTCCAGTCTTCCTTCGTTGGCCACATCCTTGCCCTCTGCTCCACATATTTTAAGGCTAGGAAAGTCTAAGAGGTGATTTATTGTCCTGTACAGACAGAACTGCGTCTCGTTACCTCCCGCTTGGATGTGTAATTTTCCTGCTTGTTGTCCTCGAGCAATCGCGATGCCGGGGCAGGAGCAGGGAAGCACCGGGGCAGGAATGGGGGGTGCACTGGCAACCACTGCCCTGGGCAGCCTTTGGACGGCCCCCGTGGGCGCCTGCCAAGGACTAGGGAATGGGTATGGGGGAGGTGAAGGGGAAAAATGGGGCTGAAGGATTAGCATGGATTACTTCTGTGACGTGAGGATTTTGGAGAGGAGTTGGGGGTTTGCTGACACTGTATGCTACTGTAATGGCAAGTTGTCCTTTGGGAGCAGAAGAGGGGGAAACCAGGGAGGAGGCATCGGGCTGTTTGGGGATGCCCGTTATTATCCCAGTCAAGGTAAGTCTTCTCCTAGCAGCAGTGATGCTGGTTTCCACAGTCCCCTACATGGGCTGGCATCACAGTTACCAACTGGGACTGTCAGAATTGATTTATGAACTCAGCCCGAACACTCGCAGGAACAAAAAAAAAAAAAAAAAATGCAAAGGGAACCGGTACAGCCGCAGGCGAAAGGCAGGAAAGATGCTATGCGTCTGGCAAGCCCTGCTGCTTGTTTGCTCCTGCTTTGCATTAAGCTATTTGCTGTGACTTAAAAAAACCAAACAAACAACTCTTCCTGCTGAGGCAAATAGAAAAGAGGTTGTTGGAAGGGGGGGTTTGTGTCTCAGAGCCAGTACCTGCCCTGGGGGAGCCGAGCATCTCAGGGACCACAGTGCCGGGCACGGGAGCAGCTCACGGGCGCAGTCCCAGGGGTCGCCAGCTCGGCCGTGGCAAAGCTGAGCTGCTGCAACGTGTTTTGCGTTAAATGTTCTGTTCGTCCCGCGCAGAAAATATGGATGTGTATGAAGTTGATTGCGCGTGCATGCTGGGTTTGTTTCTTTTTTCATTTATGTCACATTTTTTAAATGTTAGGGCTTTTGGATTTTGTAAAGGAGGCATTCTTATGGTGGTTGAAACCGCTTCTTCATTGGAAATTCTCCTAAATGTTACTCAAAAATGTATATGAAAGAATCTAATAGTTGGAAGCAAAGCAAACCATTTTTAGCAATCCAAGATGCATTTATAACATTTTTTAATTAGCTGAAAATTTTGAGGGAAATTATTTCCAGTCACTGGACGTTTTTGAGTGTATGATTTCAAGAGGTTGTCAACAAATAGTAGCTCTTCTGTTGGTACTGCAGTTGCATCAGGGATTTCCAGTCCCAAAGGCTTCAGATGCAATTCAGTCAAAGCTCCGAATTTCTGATGCTTTTTCTGAAGTGTTTAATGTGAGGAGTTTCTGAAGCTCTGCCGCAATTGTTCTCTTATTAGCAATGAAACCCAACGTGCTCTCTGAAACAACCAAAATTGAGGATGCAGAATCATCCTTGCTGTACAGTGATGCTGGTTGTGGGCAATGAGGAGTGGTGCAGGCCCAGGTCACATGGACTTTGTTCCCACCTCAAGTGACGCCCTCCTGGCATTGCCAGGGACATCGGGCAGAGTTGTGACGCAGAATTGAAGGAAAGTCAGTTTGTAGATCACCCAGATGTGGCTTTGGGGAGGTGAATGAAGACCTGGGGGTGTTGTCTCCATTTCCATCCGCAGTGCTACGACTCCTGGTGTCGGCACCCCAACACCCATACCTAGCAGCAAGAACATGCTCCTCCAAACGCAGGGGCAGGATTTCATCCTTGCCTGCTGCTCAATACCATCAATACCAGCGATAGCCAGAGGTTCTTGCCCACAGAGCAGTGGTTTGGTAGGGCAGGCCATGGCTGCCGAGGGGTCTGCGAGCCAGGGGCTGAGTTGGAAGAGGTTTTGCGTTAGCAGTTGTCCCTGTTTTGCTGTGTGCTGGGATGTGTCATGGGGAAAAATACCTCACCTGAGGCTCTTTGGGGTGGTTGAACTCAGGCACTGGCAAGGCAGACCTTCGTCCCTGCTGCTGTCCTCAGAGATGCACCGGGGAAGACCCATGTGGGCGAGTTGTGGGGGCAGCAAGCTGTGCCCTGTGGGGTGGTGCTGCTCCCCAGAAGCTCCCTGGTTGGTTTTTTGATGTCTCACCAGTGGGTAGGTGGGAGCTGCGCTTTGAGAAACCAGGAATGTTTGCAGCCATCAGCTCCCTTCACAGTACTGCTCCCCGGGACAAACTCAAGCTCATAAATCTCCTACTCAGCAGGGAGCATTTGTGCTATAAACTAATTAGGCAAGTGGTCAAATACCACAAACACCTTTGCCCTCATTAGAGGCCAATAACGATCCTGGGTAGGTGCTGAAATGCCTCATTAACAATGAGCAGGGCCTCCTCTCTGGGATACGGGCTACAAAAACAAGCCAGCAGCCCAAGGATGCAGGAGGCCCTGACGCTAATTTGGTGTGCAGCTAATGATTTAAATGTCAGTTAGCTAGTCTGGTGCTATGTGGAAGTCCTGGGCTTATGGGCCACAAAGCCAAGGCACTGCGATCATGGGATGTATTTGTATTTGCCACGGAAATGAGGAATTTGGCAGTCTGTGGGATGAAGAACTTCCTTCCCTCGTCTTCTCTTCGCTGGCCCTGCTGCTGTGTTGGCTTGGTGCCTCTCGTCTTTTTCCAGAATGTTCTTCCCCTCAGTCTTTTTGGTTATACGCTCTTCCACATACACCACGATGTCCTCAAAGGCCCCGGCGCTGCAGCCCTGTGTTGTTTTAAAGGATTTGGGTGGAAACCAGAGTCAGGGCGGACACTCTCCTCCAGTGTCATTTCTGTTCTTTCTGCTATTTTCCAGGAAAAAAAGTTTTTTCATGCCCAGTGGTATCATTGCAGTGTCTGGAGATGCCTCATCAATGTGGGTCTGCATAGAAATGAACTGGGAAACGTCTCCCAGACAAATTACCCTTTTCCATATTGCTAAAGCAGAGCTGAAACTGGTCGGTTTTTCTGCCCCTGTGGAGTTACACGTGACGTCAGGCTTGCTCAGGTAATACTGGCTGGGAGATCAGAAACACCAGTTCTGGACCCAGTTGCTTCACCCGCATTGCCTGGCTTCAGGAATAATTCAGACAGACATCCCTCAGGTACGCCGTGGCAGATAGTTCACCCTGCCTTGAGGCGGGGAACCAGGGCTGTCTTTCTCAAATTTTTAGTTGAAGGACTGCTACATCATTTCAAAAAAACCCCAAGATTTGCAGATTCATCTAGTAGCAATTGCCAGAAGGCAGTGCCCATGCAATTGGTTGCCTTTTAGCAACTAGATTTTGTGTGTTCATTTATTATCTGATTTTTTTTCCCCCCTATGCTATGTTTGCTCTGTTTGCAGGAGCAGGACTGCATCTGTATGTGTATTTCTTTCAGTTGTTTTCCATGATATTGGTGGTACGTGAACCATGACAAGGCTAGGCTGTATGATTTTTTTTTTTCTCGATCGTTTCATGCCCAATTTTGATAAGATCTGAAAATAAAACACATCAGTGGGTACCAAAATGCGGTGGAGGTGCATCCCGTGACAGTGTCCATTTCCCACCACAGATTAGTCTTTTATTTGTGACACGCAATCAAGATGTTGCAGCTCGTCTGGAGTTTAGGTTTCTGGCATGTGTATGATGGCCAAGACGTGCAAGAAAGATAACGCAAAGCAGTGTCAAGCCAGTGAAAGGGAGACACAGTAGGAAAAAAAAAATAATCTGAGTGATGAATTTTCTATAATGATTACCAAGAGTGGAAAAGAAAATTAACTTTGCTTAAGCTAGGTAAAAATTCTTGGTTTCTTCTGCCCAGACATGTCCTGCTGAACACACTCACCGATTTCTCCAGCGGAGCAGAAAGCTCCAGCAGCATTCTTTGGATGCCATCCAGGGAGGGATGTGCGAAAGGGTCATTACTTTGTGCGTGAGATGCTGTGCTTGCCCGGGTTGCGTGTCACTGGGAGCGACGCAGTGCAAATAGCAAATTCCTTATAAAAGTGGTTTTGTGGAGGGGTAGAATGTACAGCTGCAGCCCCTTCCAGATGTGTGATGAGGAAGGACTTATCTCCCCCGCCGGCCCTCCTAGCCTTTAAATACCGTTCTCCAGCTCTAAGGTTCACCCCACAAGGCCCATTAACACTTCCACACAGATGTGTTTGGGTGCTGATGGGTCCCTGATTCATTTGGTTTAAAAGCAAAAACTTGCCTGCAGCTGGTTGAAAAATCAAGGGAGACATTTTGCAGAAGTAATAATAATGTTCAATGAAGAAATCCCTTGTGGATTTTCTCAACCTTTGCTGCTTAATGAACCAACTGATTCAGCCCGTAGTGTTGAAATAATCCTTCCCAAGGACGTTAGAGCACGGTCCTCATTAAGTCAGGGGGAGGATTTTACTGCAGAACTTTTGTTAATGAACCAAGATTTTGTTGTCAGAGGAAGAAACGGGGCTTTCTCTGACTTGGCTTTTAGGTGCAGGTGAATTCATTTAGATTTCTTTCCCTGCATTTTAGGCTGACACCTAATCATCAATATACTTTGCAAGGTTTCTTTCTCTTCTTTTGTTATTAAATGAGGGACAATGGAGAGGTTTGTAGAAAGGGAATCCCCTGAGTCCTGTTTAATACAAAGACAACACCTCCTTCAGCTCAGGAAATCCCTGAGCTGCGTTTTTTTTTGAGGCTGGGAGAATGTTCTTGGGGAGGGGGAGAAATCACAGCATGTTTATTGTATTCTTAAACCCTTCCCTAAGTGTCTGCTTTTGGCCACTTCTAGTGACAAAATGCTGAGCTAGATGGACCTTGGAAAAGCCGTTATTACACTCGGTGTCATCAGGTTGTTCCTATGTCTTTTAATTAGAGTTATAGAGGGACAATTGCACAGAGGGGTTTTTTGTCATCTTCGTCCTCCTGCTTTTCTTCTCACCGTTCTTCTGGCAACCTCTTAGCTTTTAACTGGCTTTTCCTCTGGCTGTGGTACCACTAGCCTTTCTGAAGAGGTCAGTCTTGGATGGGCTAAAGCTGTGCGCAGCTGCTTTCCTGGGGTTTTATCTCCCACCCTCCAGAGCCCCCCTGAGGATGCTCGAGGCTCCAGTGTTTGAGTGCTTTCCTCTGGGGTACCGCTGCTGCCAGGGCAGCATCAGCTCCACCGTGGAGCATCGCAAATCTTCTTCTCCGCATTTCCAGATGAAGGGTTTCCTATCTATGTGCCCTTTAATGTTGACACTCCTCTCCCAAATGCAAGAAAAGGGACTTCAGTGAATAACAGCCATGTGTGGAAGGATCAGACTCATATCGGGAACCCCGCTAATTTGAATGGCAAAGCTGAGATCTGCGTGGGGGTGACGCACTGGTGGTATTATGTGTTCAGGACCTTCACCACAAATTCAGAAGCTTTGGGTCCACGTAGGACCCTCAGAATACCTGCAGATTTAGTTCACTATTCACTAAAGAACACTTCTCAAAATAAAAACAGGGATCTTGGTTGAAAATCCTTCCCTTGTTGAATCTGAAGACAAAATTCCCCTTCCCTTAGGTAGAACCAGGATTTCCAACCCTGGAAAAGCCTATGTTTGGCCTCTGCCTACCTTAGAGCAGCCAGGAGGTGAAGAAAGGTGGTCCATAGTGAACCAGACAAGCTGTAGGTGAAGCCTGTTAGGAGAGAGGCACTCAGAAGGAGACAGTGTTTTCCTCTTTCCCATCAAAGCCATCTGGCTTTCAGTTGCCAAACCAGTGCCAAGCCCCAGTGACTTTTCAGACTCATCACTGTGCTTAGAAGATTTACAGTGGAAAAAAGCTACTTCTTGCGAGGAAACTCTTGCTCCTTCCTCCCAGGAGAGCATCTAGCCGCAATGACTCATACATTCATCATCCTGGCTTCCCGTAACTATCCAACAGTGGCTACAACGCAAAGGCTTGGGGAGAATCCGTGCTTGCTTGCCTCTGAGATAGGGTGATGTAAGCTCCTGCTCTGGCTTCTCGTGGCTTTCCAGACTGTTCAAAGTTCAAAGCTTTAGTCTCATCACTCCATCACCCAGCAGGCCAGCTCTGGCTCAAGCACCAACTTGCCTCTCCTGAAGTGATGACATTTTAAAAGGGCTTTGGAATGACGAAGGTCCCAGAGTCCTGGAGGAAATGGAGGTGAAGTTCACAGACAGTCAGGACCCAAGTTTCCAGAAGATCTGCCTAAGTCACTGTCTGCCTGTTTTCAGGCAGGGCTGCAAACCACATTCAGCAGTTGCGGTGGAGCTGCCGTGAAGATTTTCATTTCAAGTTGCCAAGATGTTCTCTACAAGATACCCTGTAGAGTAACCCTTGGAGAAGGAATTCTGTTATTCTGGATAAATGGAAAAATAAGTACACTGAAGTCAGGAGGGAGACTACTGCTTCTCAAGTGAAAGAGGAGCTGAAAAATGAACCAAAGAGGTGGGTCCAAGCCCTGAAGTGGCATTTGGTTCAGATTTCAAACACCTCAAAAATCCATAAGTGGATTTGTACGTGAGCCCCATTAAAAAGTTCAAGGTCTCTCGGAAGACTGGGGGGTTGGGTTTGGATTTTGAAGTCTTCTGCCTCCACCAGATTTAGACGTTCTCTGATCTGGGGCTTTGTTCAGGCCTGTCTCCGATTATAGAGCCGTGAACAAATAGGTCTGTTGAGGAAGCCGCGTTGGCTGGTCTGCGTGAGCCACTGCCTTCCTTCAAATAGATCAAGAGACTCAACAGAGTTTTGTGCTGGGGAACATGAGAGCAGCACCAAGGCATTTGACATGAGGTTGTTTGAATGTTAGTGGTTTTTGTCTGTGGAACTCTTTGTGTCCTCCGCTTTCAAAATTCTTGACTGTTCCTCTGAATTCAAACCACATGGATGTTTCCTGATGTCAGGTAGATGCAGTCAAATTACTCCAGCTGCCAAGTGCAAGGTGAGATCCCAATCAAGTATGTGGCAGGCTTTTTTGGAAAAGGGCTCCATCATCTCCAGAGCTCCCAAGGAAAAATTAGTTACCCATAAATTCCCACAGCAGGCAAAACAGACTCAAACCAAAAGCCTTGATGTAAATATAAACCATGATGTTCACTGGGGTAAAAACTGTCCTTTTATGTGAAGCAGCCTGGATCTGAGAAGTGCATGAAAGCCAAATCTGAAGTCAGTCTTAATGAAAACTTGCTGTGCTGTCGGATTGCTTCTTGGCCTTTCCCTCCATCCCTCTCCCTTGAACTTCTCCAGCCTGCAACCTCGGCTGGGATGCTCGCAAGCTATAATCCTCCCTGTGATATTTCCAGGAGACCAGCGACTACGAGAAGACAGTTCTCTGCCTTGGCTCAGTTCTTCACCTTTCAGCCCTCGGTGGATGCCAGCAGCATAAGGAGGCAGCGAGCATTTGTGGGATGAGGAAAGTTGTCCACAAGGTGCCTAAATTCATCTTCTCCTTCACAAGGCGAGCACACACACACACAGCACAGGCTACCTAGAGAAGGAGGAATGGAAAATAAACAGACATGGTGGAATACTTTTTTTTTTTTCCTTTTTTCCCCCCCTGTGGGATGGGCAGGTGCCAGGCAGAGCTCCGTTCTGCAGGACCGAGGACCGATCTATGCCCTTTTTGTTCCCACCCTTTTCAAAGGGTTTACATTTATAGGCTTTCAAGTGAATGGATGTGCTCCCGGGAGCGCGGCTCACACGCCAAGCCGGCTTCACAAGGAGCACTTCTCTGGGGCGAGGACACTGCGGTTTCAGGCTGGGTCGCGAGCGGTGCAGCCCTGTTTATTTGGCTGCCTCCTGCCAGGCAGGAGCTCTGATTAAGATCACAGGCAGGCAAAAGGAGTCCTAAGAAGGAGAAGAAAATGGGCCGAAAATTTCCCTTGCCCCCCATATGAGGTTTGAGTCTCCGAGCAGTGGAAAGGGAAAGCACTGCTTTCCAAAGCAGCCAACTGATACTGGGGGGTTTTCAGGGGCTGATTGTACTCGGGGAATTGATTGTAGCGTCTCTTCTGATGGCTGCCCCAGATTTCTGGCCGCCCGTTGCAGGGTCATGCTGCTGCCTTCACCGTTGGCGTGAGCCCGAGGCGTCTAGCTGAGGAGCGGTGCGTTGGGAGTCAGGGAGGTGTTTGCAGGAGGTGTTGATTATCTCCGGTTACTCCATGCCAGCAGAAGTTTTGGGGCCTTTGGGGTGGAAAGCTCTACCACCAGAGCACATGGGAACAGAGCAGGGCTTTTCTGTCCCACCAAATCTCTTCTTGATTTATTATGCGCCTGCTCAGCAAGGAGGAATGCCAGCGCTGCAAGGATTGCGTTATCTGGGTTGTGCTGTTAATGAGGCCATCATGTTGATTAAGCGTCAGCCTGGAACATTATCTCGGAGAGGTCCCTCTCTCTCTCTGCAGTGACTGACACTTCTCCCTGAACAGACAGACCAGGGAAAGTCCTCAAGACTTGTTGTTTGGGATTAAAATAAATAGCAGTTGAGGTGGAGCAGGGCTGGTGGCAGTTGAGTGAGCAAGATTGCACAACTTCTTGCAGCTGAGGACGGAGCTGCCCAATTAAAACCAGCTACAGATGAGGAAAGGGGTGGATGCATGAGAAAGTTCATTAGGGATAATAAATAATTAGGTGTGAAATGCCTAGGAATGGCTCAAGTCAAGGGATGCAGAGAGAGTGGGAGAATGGGTGGAGAAGGGATCCTGTTTAGCACAAGTTTAATCTGTGGGCTGTACTTTTCGGTATGAAGCTGGCAGCGCTGGCATAAAGAAAACAGGTGACCTGGGAAATTGTTTGATTTCCTTTCCTTCCCCTCCAGCTTTTTCCCCAGCGGCGATGATCTGCCAATTCAGCGCTGAGTAAAAGTGACACATCTGGCACTTTTACCCAGGAACTCCAGCCCAAATCTCTTTGCTTTGCTAACAGCTCAATATTTTGTCATATTCTGGGCCACCCGTGAACCTCAGAGAAGTTAGAAATGCCAGCAAATCTGCCTATCTCGCTGTGCCGGAGGGATCTGGCAGCAATTAAGGTGGTCACGAGCTGCAGCTTGTGATGGTCCCCACCGCTTCCAGCTGATGGGCACGTGCTAAGTTGGATCCTCGCTTGGCAGTCACAACCTCCATGATGTGTAAGGTCACGATGTTGAAGGTGGCTTCTGAGAAGAATAGAGGCAGGCTTGTCAGGGATGGAGTTGGTTTGCATGGCTTTTAGCTGCTCTTGGGAGTCCGTGGTGGGGCGGAGGAAGGGTGCGATCTGCTTTAGCATCTCCCCAGATGCCCGTCACGGCGGCTGCCTGGGAATTGTCCCTTCAGTTCTCTCTACTCCAAGAGTGATAAGAGCAACTAAGATTTCCTGGCGGGCCCTGCCACCTGTGCATCCTGACGGCGTGCCTCTCCCTGCAGGAAGCAATAAGAATGGTTTCATCTCTCAAGGGGACAGGGCAGGGCAGGCTTTCTTCCAACAGGGAGTTTTAGACCCAGCGTGTCAACCTCTGGATCCCACCTGTGACCGACTTTGGCTGCCCAAGAGAAGAATTTAATCTGACTCACTTGCGCTCCTAGTTTTGATGATAATTGTGGTATGCAAACTGTCCAGAAATGTATCTTCTATTCACATGTGTGCATGTGTTTAGAAGAGAAATCAGCATGTTGGTTCCATAATGGGGTTTGCAGAAATAAGTTTCCCAAGCTGTCCATGTTGCAACCAAAGTACCTCACTTGTTTGGCTGATGGTAGGGTGGGCTTCTCTGTGGGACCAGCTGCAGGGCATGGTGAAGTTGGGAAGGGGGCACGTTTGCTGCCCAGGTTTTGTGCTGGGTAGGGATGGGCATAAGGAAGCCAAGCTGAGGGTGCCTGTTTGGGGCTGAGTTGGGCCACCAACTCATGCTGGAGCCGTCACTGAGTCACTTGCTCTGCCTGAACCCAGCAGCTTGCAAACCCTCCCCAAACTTCATCTCCTTGAAAGTACCAGCTGTTGAACCCAGGCTGGGATTCCCAGAGCAAAAGAAACATGCTGTAAGCAAAGATTTGCTAAACACCGGCACCGTGAAATGTAGCGATGTCAGCAGGGAAAGCAAACCTGCACCTCGTGGAGCAGTAATACTCCTGAGGCACAGGATAGAGAGAGAGATGCGAACACCGCTCGGTTT
The DNA here is from genome assembly GCF_028500815.1 of Rissa tridactyla. Taxonomy (NCBI): domain Eukaryota; kingdom Metazoa; phylum Chordata; class Aves; order Charadriiformes; family Laridae; genus Rissa; species Rissa tridactyla. Next base: position 92,562,905 of record NC_071469.1, read on the forward strand.
TCAGACTGCTGCTTCTTAAATCAGCTGGAGCAGATGCCTTCAGCGTCCCGGAAGGGATGCTGCTGCTTCATGGGGCTTCTTCCATCCGAGCCTCTGTCAGCTGCAAGTTAAAGGGGAAAACCAAGTGGAAGAGGTTCGGGTGCTGGCAGCGTGGCCTCTGCTTGCAGACGTACAGCTGCCATCTGCAGCTAACTCTCCGATCCTCCTAAAAATCACCATCACCGCCCCACTAAAGAGAACCCTGAAACACCTCCACGTTTGAAATGTTCCCAACCCCTAAACTATTTTCCTTGCCTGCACTCACCAGCAGACAAGTAGAGGAATCAAAGAGGTTTTATGTTTTGTTGTTCTTTTTCAGTTTTGAGGTTTGGGCTTGTGTTTTTGTTCTAAAACACATAAAGTCCCAAGGCAGCTTGTGCGTTAGGAATTGCTGAAGGAGGTAATTGCTTAGTGCAGTCCCTTGGAGGGACTCCTTTTTTTAAGTGGAAAGAGAGGAGTGTGTTGATTTGGCCACGTGCCAACCAGGAAATACCAAAAAGCTGAAGATGGACCTGTTACAAACAGGCTAACCAGCCTCAGATGTCCCTTCAATATTGGAATATGGAAGGTAATCAAGAGCACATGGGTCCTGTAAATAATGAGATTATTGATAAATACACAGAAATAAAGCCATTTGGCTGCCTCAGTGAAACACTGAAGCCACTGGTTTCAGCTGAAATCTCTTAATTGCCCCGATTGCCCTGTCACGGGTGTTTTTCCTGCAGCCTGTCAAGATCTGAGTTTCTGTGCTGGGTTTTGCGTCTCACGTGTGCCACGATTTAATCCTACACTTTCCTTCTGCGGAAGGGCCGGAGGAGTCGCTGGGGCAGAACAAAGATGCTGATGCTCGGGGGATGTCAGCAGGAGAAAGGACGCTGCGGGGAAAAGCACAAGGTGGAAGAGGCGAGTGCCCTTCCGAAGCAGCAGGGCAGAGGTGTGAGCTGCGCTTGCGTCCTTTCTCCTCCTTGACCCCTGTTCCTGCTGCTGCCTTTTCGGTCAGTGCTAGAGCCTAAAAAGCCTGGGGAGGAAGGAAGTGAGTCGGAGTTGGAAGGAGCCTTGGGAAAGCTCACAGTCCTCAAAGCAGGGAGCCCAGAGTCGGGTTTTCAGTCCCTCCTTTGGCATCCCTGCAAGCGCCGACCCCCTTTAAAGAGGAGGCTGCCGGGAGCCACAGGTGCTCGTGCAGGTTGTAACGCAATCAGGTGGTTTGTGCCAAAAGACGGATCAAGGAGCCTCTTTCTAGGCATCCAGCCTTGAAAACACTGGCCCAGTTTTTAATTCCTGTGTTTTTCTGGGGCTGGGACAAGGGTGTAGGCAGACATCAACGCGGTAAATGTGTATGCATACATTTTTTCCTTTAGAGAAAGGAGAAGGGAGAACTGTGTCCAAAGCAAGATGCCTTTGTAGCAATGAGGATGGGGAGAGGTCTTCGATCACTTTGCGTGGGACACCAGCACTCTGAGCAGCGGCTCAGTGGCAGGGTGGGAAGGACATGGTGTTTTGGAGATGTCTGGGGGGATAGGAGGTTGGCTGGACTTCACGTTGCCCACCCCATGGCATGCTGCTGAGAGTGTAGGGTGGCGTTAACTGGGGGGTAGAGGGGAGCCCTACAGCCTCCTGCACCTTGAAGAGGTCCGTCCTCAAGCCGGAGTCGCAGGCAGTGCTCCCGGGCTTCGAGCATGGAGCAGGAGCACTGCATCCCCTGAGCCTGGATGGGAGCAACGGGCCGTGCAGTAGACGGTCTTCAAACCCTTCGTTCTGGTGCTTCAGCATCGCTGTTTGACCCCGAGCATTTGAGCTGGGAAATTTTGAGCCATTTTTAGCTGCCTGGCTGCAAAGGGGAAGGCAGGAAGGAGGGAGCGAGAAATACCACGCGGTTAGTATTACATCCCCGACACAATGGGAACTTTTATTAGCAATTTTCCATTGTGTTGCAAATGGCAAAGATCATGGTTATATTTGCATGTTTCAGACTGTCCTGGAGAATTAGCTTTCCTCTGCGATTGGGTAATAGTTTTCACATTGCATTAGGTTCCGCATTTGGAGTGAGGTACAAAAGCTGCAGCTGAAGAGCACCGGTTCTCCTGCCATCGGAGCCCTTCCTTCTGACCTCATAGTTCAACCTAGGAAAAAACAGGTTGTAAGAAGCTTGATCTCTTTGCAGGACAGAGAAAGAGGAGGTGGCAGGTGGGCAGTACTTTTGCTCCTGAGCGTATTGATTGCGCTTCTCAGGCCAATAAAAATGCATGCATTCCTGGCTGGAATAACAATAAGGATGTTTCTTTGCTCTAGGATAAGTCAGGATTTGACTAGATTTCTGCTTGGCTCTGCGGAGGACATGCAGCTATTGACAGCCTGAAAGAAATTAGGCCAAGAAAACAAAACAGAAACAACTGGGAATCGTTGCAGATTTCTGTCTGCAGTATTGCTTCCAGGACTGTAGGACCCAGGCGCTTTGACTCTGGGCCACAGCCCTGTTTTTTTTGGGTTGGGGTGTTTGTTTTTTTTTTTTTCCCCTTTGAGATTTTGCACAGTGCTTTCCGTGGGGGAGTTCTGCACTGCGCTGCGGTCTGGATGAAGCTGCGATGTGCGTCTTCCCTGTTGTGGGACCTGGAGCACAGTGACCAAACCGCTGGCTGATGGCAGGATGGAGGCTGAGAGAGCTCTGCCTCTCCTCGTCTTCCCCTGCACGGCCAGGTATGGCTCAGGCTCGACTCTAGTGCCAACGGTGAAAGTCACTGCAACACCGATCCCCAGGTCCCTGATCCTGCTCTTGCAACCCTTCACAAGCTCTCTAGTCTCTGTGCAACACCACTGTAGCAGAAATCCCTGGTGAAAGCATCTTGCTAAAGATGCTGAAGGCAACCTGCTCTATTGAGCCTTGGTGCTTCTTCCCAACAGAGGCAAATGGATGAGAATTTTTTGTGTGTGCTTTTTAGAAACCAGCAAGTTAACCTAGTTGACCTGAGAAATATTGTTAAACTGATGTTGATCCCAGCCTTGGGTCTATTTTCTTTTCTTCCCCTAGCAGACCTTCTCCTGTTTTTAGACACTACTCTTGAGTCGTTTTAGCGTTGTGCCAAACACTGGAAATGAAACCCCATGGGCTGCAGAGAGGGGTTTCATCCCAAGGTTGAACTTGGCACCAGGGCTTTATGAAGGTACGTGAGCTATAGGGGTCAGCTTCGTTGGGCTTGGTGCAATACGGGACCGGGTACCATATGAACAAGGGACCCCCCTGCACTCTGCTTTGCTAATCCCAAACTCCATCTCTGATGCATAAGCCCAAGGGAAAAAGCATATGTGTACTGTACGGAGTGAAGGTCAGAATGACGTTAGGGCTGCAGAGCGTCGATTTGTCCATTCTGCTCACAGAAACGGCCTTCATATTTTGTTACCATCTGGACAGCAAATGTGCCCTCCTACGGAAACTTAGTTTTGACCTTCACTCATTTTGTTTAAGAATGAATATAGGGCAAACGTGTAACGTTTGCACTAGGGATCTCCTGTCAGCACCACAGAGAGGTCAGGAGAGCTGACTTGGCTGCCTTGCTTGTGTCGTGTATTTATGACGCATGTATATAAATGCATATATGTGAGCTTATTCTTTGTATTTGGCTGAAGGTGGGGAAGACAGAAAGTCTATTTGAAGCAAGGATATCCCTAATGTTATCATTTTAGATCTGTGATTATTGGTTTTAATGTGAACAGCAAGTCCTACCATATGCCGAGAGCTGCACACAATGTGCTCCTTCACAGGGGTGGCACGGTCCTCATCGGGAGGCGAGCGTATCTCCTGCAGGTCCTCTGATTCATGGCGCCTATTGCACGGATCACAACCATCAGTTAACCCGATCTCCTGCAGACCATGAACGCGTTGTTTCTTGTTTCATTGGTCATTAGCGCAGATGAGTTGTGGTGTTTGGTGAGCTCTGATATTTGGGCTGTTCAGATGGTGGGCAGGTGACTGGCCGTCTTGCGCAGCTCAAGCTTGATGGAGCAAGCCAGGATGAGTCCCTCTCCATAGCCATTGACTGGATTTGGCTAATCCGGAGCTGGAACATAGCTGAGACCCCTGCCTGCAGGCCTTTCTTTTTCTTTCCCTTTAGAAAGTCAAACATCAGGCAAAAACCCAGCATAACCTGTAAGCAGAGACTTGGAGCTCTTTTTTGGAGGGGCAGGAAAGGTCAGCCTTCCAGCTGACTCTGGTAGCTTGCCACCAGAACAGATTGGGGAAGCAGAGTTGAGCGCGTTAACGCAAAGAGGTTTAGCTGGCTAAACATCTCTTGAAGATTGGAGCTGTTGCCGTCGGTGCTGGGGCAGGCACCACACACAGCCTGCGTTCGGCTGGCGTTGTACGAGCTCGCAGCAGCCCCAGCTCCATCCATCGCCCTTCAGCTCCCTGCAACATCCCCAGAAGGTGCTGCTACTCACTCTATAGTGTTTAAATGGGTCCTGCCAAGATTAAATTGGAAAATAAACCCCCATGGCTCAGGCTTGAGCTGTTGAGATTATGAAGATTGATCAAATAGCACAATTAAATGTATTTATTAAATAAATGGGTGATTTATCTTTTTGTTTTTCCTTGCGTTGCACCCCCAGGGATGATTCTGAGCTGCCTCTTGCTGGCTTTAGACGGGGTCCCGCTGCGCGGATGCTAGCACAGGCGAGGGCTGAATTGAGCCTTTGCTTTGGACTATTGAGCTAGACCAGCCGGTTTCGCTTTTTTGGGTTGGTACATGGTTTCGTTTGCCCGTTTTCTCCAGCTGAAAAGCTGCCCAGCGCGGGTTCTTCCAGACAGGCCTGGGGGTGTTTCCATTTGTGCCAAGAAAATCAGGCTTTGACAGTAAAAACAAAACAAACCAACTTCATCCTCCCATCCCATGTCTCCCCCAGTAAATTAAAAAGCACTTCTCTCTTCTTTTTTTGGTTTTTCTTGGGGTTTTTTGTAACACAGCTTTTGTTTTAAAATGCAAAGCCTGGTTTGCATCCCCCAGCTCTAGCGCTGTCCCTTTAAAATCTGATTTTGGCAGCCAGTGTGGTGGCTGTGGCTCCTGTCCTGAGCAGATGGCTTTAGTTAGGCCAGATTCGGTGGCAGGTCTCTGGGATGCCGAATCTCTGCCTCGCTCACTCCCTTCTTCTGTCATCAATAAAGCCATTGAGAGAATCTTTAATAAATAAACAAAAAAGCATTTTTCAGCAGACAGTGGGATGGAAAATGACTCATAGGAAAACAGGGTATAAAGTACACTCTAGCATTAGGTATTACATGTGTCGAGTTTCTGTTTGGGGTCCAAGAATGCTGTGGTTTTTCTCTAAGGATTATGCCATTGTGGAATAATGTCATTGTGGAGTATTTGGTCAAGATGAGCTGATTGAGTCTGGTGGTTACTTACAAATATATATCTCTGTATTTTTCAGCGTTCGGAAAATCTGTGACAAGCAGTTTTCGGGAGGCTACAGGCAATTATTGCCATCACTGTTTCCAGGCCTGCTGAATGCCATGAAAATTGCTGGAGTCATGCTTTCTCTCCTCCTTTCCTTTTCTTCATTCATGGAGGACCTACTTTTTTTCCCTCGGGGTGGGGTACAGACAAACTGGGCAGGATCCTTTGCGCGAGCTTAGACCTACCAACGGACCCATCAGTCCTAGACGGCGGCTGGGACGCCCACGTGTGTGATATCAGTGTGAACCAAGAGCAAAGTCCGCAAGGGACGGAGGAAAAGGGGCGAGAAACGTTCTGCCCAGAAACCACCCTGGCAAAGTTGGGGGTCCCCAGCAGTGCCAGTGGGGCTTGGGTGGTGGTCACCAAAAAGGCTTTTGGAGGATAAACGGTCATCCGCTAACCCTTGCTGCTCCTCTGTGGACGTTAAGGATGCACCGGGGAAAGAGGCGTTTCAGGTAGCACTCGTGTGTGTTGCAGCAAGTCGTCTGCAGAGTTAAGGAGATGCTGATGCCCAGTTTCTCTTTCCTTGTGTCCTGTGATCCTCATTTTCAACGCAGCAGTCCCTAGAAACGCTGCCGTATCCATTTTTAGGTAGGGGGTGGTAGGGATATCAAGCTTTTTTTCCCATTATTCAAGTGTGCCGATTATTAGAAAAGGGAAAAAAAAAAAAAATATTTTACAGTTTGGTTTCCAGCCTCTCGGCGGAAAAAAATGTGCGTCGTGATGATCCTAACGCTAGAAATTATAGCTCTGTGATCCCGTTAGCTGTTATCATCGTTTTTACCTGCTCAGTCTGTGCTGCACGGAGGTTTGAGAGCTCGGGGGGAGTCCCGGGCAGATCCCGCTTGAGCATCGTGGAAGAGCGAAAAGGAAGCGTCGGAGGATAAACGCGAAGGAAAGGGCTCGCGCTGCGGCCTCAATGAAATATTTATAGAGCACTATATACACAACTGCGGACAGGCTTTAAAAATGGGAAACACTCGAAGCAAACCGAGGCCATTTGGATACAGAAGGCCTCGTTTTCTAGTGTTTCCTAGCCAAACACAAAAAAAAAAAAAGCAGTACATGTACAAAGAGCCGTTTCTAGCTTTGCCCCATCTGTCATGATCCCTCTCGTTCGCACGCCCTGCTGCCTTTTTGGTTTGTTTTCTCCAGTTTTTGTCAATCGGGGATGGAGGGTTTCGAGGGAGGGCGTAAGTGCAGGTGTACCTCGGTGGAGAATACTGCCCGCTGGCCAAAAGAAAAGCAGAGATGCCCTGGCAGGCGATGGTCGTGTTCGGCAGCTTGTTTTTGGGAAGGGCTGGTGTATATTTGCCGAAAATTGCTCCTGAAGCATACACAAGCCTGCCTGGAGCAGGCATGCATGCTTGCCAGAGGAGCAGGTAATTAGCTTTATTTTTCATACCATTCCAATCTCTGTCTACCTCCTATATAGCTGAGACACCTGCATTAATATTAGCTTAATGCAAAACATAAATAAATATAAACGGAGTTAAATAACAGCATATTGGTGGGAAAAGGAGCGAAGGGTTGAGCACATCTCCAGCGGCTTCCAGTGCCTGGATGAGGTGCTGGCATTTCCAGGATGGGGCAGCATCCAGGCGGTTCAGGAGTAATGGTGGCCCAGGAGCCAGCATCGGCTGGGGAAAGCCCTTCTAGCCGCATCACATCACGGCGATGGCATGTGCCATTCCTTCGATGCAATTATTCTTCATAGGCTCGTTGACCTGAAACTAAACTCTTGGGAAAGCCGAGATTCGAGGCAGCCTTTGTCTGTCCGACTCCGAACAGGGGGAGCTGGGGCTCCGGGGGAAGGGGCAGACGTGTGGGGGAAGCCAGTTTGCCATTCCTGTGGATGTTTTTAGGGGATTAAGAGGGGAATGATCGCTCTCCAGGCCTGTCTCAAGGTTTAAGAATTACCTGGAGGGCCTGCTGGAATCCATTTTTGGATGACTGGAGATTTTTTCCTATCCGCAGTGACAGAAAGCGAGTCCAGCGGTCTGGAAACACCTCCCGAGCTGTCAGAAGAATGATGGTTGCTCTCTGCGGCTCAGTGGCAAGCTGACCCATGGCAGGCTGCAGCAAGAGCCGGGGGGCAGCTCGGCCCCTCTGCCCATCGTTGTGGCCAGGGCTGCCATGGGGGAGGCTGGGGACAAGGGACACCCTGCCACGGGAGGTGCATCAAGCTGGTGTCTGGTGGCTCCACCAGTTGACTTTGGAAAGGAACAGGGGACGAGGAGGAAGCAGGGAGAGTGTCCTGCCTTTCCCTGAGGTTCATTTGTGCCTCCTCTGATCTTCTGGAAATGCTCAAATTTATCACCAGGAAGATGGTGGTGGAGAGTAACAGTCCTTCCTGCTCCAGCAGTTACTGTGGTTTGGGTCCCCACCACTTCATCTCCCAAGGCCAAGGGGAGCCGCTTCTCCTGAGGGGCTGGCTTGTAACTAGAAAGACTGGAAGGTGTTTGGGGAAAGAACCGAAGTTTTGGGGGGCTGCCAGGGGCCCTAACTCTATCCACAGCACCACCCCAGCAGGAGCAAGGTGTGTGGCTTGATGGAAAGTCCTTCCCAGCCTCGTACCTGGAGGGCAAACGTTAACACCACTATCACAAGTGATGTTTGCTCTGCCTTTCAGCTTTTTTCTTCTAAAATTTCTTAGGTAGCTTTTCCGTAGTTGCTGTTTTTATGCCTAGTATCCCCAGATAAAGCGATTAGTGAGAAAACAGAGGTGAAGTAACACAGACCTTTCTGCTTGCTAACAAAATCTCTTAATGTTCTCTTTTTTTTTCTTTTTTTTGTATCCTGAAGGTGTCTGGCAGCAGATGAGGGGCTGGGACTGGAGTGGGAGAGGGAGCACGGCTTAACGCCGAGGCCGTCATAGACAGCGCTGCTGCCCGCTGGAGTCTGGAGCTGGTCAAGCGACGGTAAGGAAACAGCCTCTTATTTTTTCCCGAATTGATAAATCACCTAACGCAGTGCAGAGTAGTTTCTGTGCCGTGGTCTCGTGCGTGGACTTCGCTTGTGAGGTTTTGTTTGCTTGAAGGCACCCGGTTTGCTGCCCGGACACCTCTGGCAGCTCCCTGATTCCTGCAGCCATAAAGTTTGCGCTGTCCCTTCCCGATTTTATGAGTCTGCTGGGTCGTACGTTCTTATGATGTGATGCTGCTTACAGGGTGAGCCACAATTATACCGTGCCTTCCAAAATAATTCCTCTGTACAAACCCAAATGTTCAGCCTGTGAAAGCCAGCATTTGAACCGTGCACTTGGGAAGCGGGGAATACCGCGGGCAACGTGGAGTTCTCGGCCTTTGAGGTTGTGTGTGTGTTTGTGACGCTGTGCTTTGCTGCCGTGTTTTCCCGGATGCTTCCAGGAGAGCGCAGAGCTCAGGGTCCCACGTGCCTGGGACACGCTCTCTGCCCTCCCTTAGTCTTCAGCGGTGGTAAGATGCCGTTGCAGCCCAAAACCCGACCTAATTTTTTATTTATGCTGTATCGTTGCAAAATCAGCATCGCGGACTGTGATGGCCTGGCTTCCAAATTCAGGACTTTATGGCAGTTGTCTCCTGCAGGAAAAAAAACAAAAAAACAAGCTGGGGAGGAGGGGCAAGCACTCTAGAAGCTCAACAACACTGAGCAGCCTTCCAGTACGGGGTGCTCCTAAGCAGCCCTACGATAACAGGTGGGAGAGAGATGCCCGCAGCCCGTTAACAGAGCAGCAGCGTGTGCTGTGCGAGGGTTTGCACCGACCCTCTTGTATTTGAGCAGGTCTCGTGGGCAACGCTGAAAAACCACAAAACCAGTACGCAGATGGGAACAGGGCAAAAAGAATGTCGTAAAAGAGAAATATATTTCATTTTCTAGCTTCTAGGGAGTTGGAAATAATGTGGAAAAAGATGTTGTTAGTTAATACTGATGAATGATCTTCTGGCAGCGCCATTAATCAAAGCTAATCATCGAAATGTTTTTGGGAGCGGAAATTTGTATGCGCTGGTTTTGATTCCTGTATAGAATAAATGGCTTTATCGGTTTCTTCTATGGAGTTTGACAAGCATCCAGTGACCTGCTGTTTTCTTGACCGTCTAATGACTCGGGAAAATCCAGAGGGGCCAGCAGAGGTTTTGTTGGCATTAAGAGCTCAAGTTAGTACTTCAACAAGCAGCTACAGGCGATGCACATCCCCATTTGACTCTCGGGGTGATTTTACCTGTGATTTTTAGCTCTGATTTTTATTTATTTACTTTTGCTGAGCATTTGCAGTCCAGGTATCTCTTCGGTATAGACTTGTGATTCAGGGAGGGTGATTTATTCCCTTGCATTTCCAAGTGATTGCTCCACGAACAATCCTTCCTACAGGGGCCCCACAGCAACTCTGCCTCCGTCCCCCCTCCGAAACACTGTGTTGGGATGGGTAAAGGGCCCTGGCTTATTCATACCAGGAAAATTACTCTTCTCCTTCTCCACTTTGCAAAGATGTTTCTGTAGCACAGGGGTGACAGACAAGATCGGCTCAAGTGCTGTAGTCAGCACGTCTCTTACTAAAACCAGTTAAACTCCCCAGCCAGGAGACTGGTGAGCGATTGGAGGTCAAAAGCTCCAGACGACAAACCAGCCAATTCTGATTTTATGGGTCCCACAAGTTTCACGGCCACCTTTGCACGCAGAGGACTGCCAGGTGAGCGCTGCAAGCAACAGCCGCCGCCGTCAAGCCCTGCGTGTGAGGATCCCTCCGTGCAAAAGCTCGCGACTGGTTTCCAGGACGTCGGATTTACGTGAAGGCTGATGAGTTGTGTGCGCTTTTTGCACAGATCTTCTTGCAGCGGCAAAATGAACGTGAAATTCATTAGCGAGAATTGAACCCTGGATCATCTGTTTAAAAAATGCAAACTCTTGCCAAGCTGATAGAAAGGAAAACCGGAGGAGTATAAAAATTTATATCCCATTTTATGCCGCAGACTTGCAAATGGGTCACAAGGACACTCGTGCGCCCAAGCCACCGCGCTTTGCAATTAGGGAAACTAATTGCAATAATGGGAGATGAAACGCAAGGGTCAGCCAGCAGCCAAGGACCAGCCCCTGGCTGTCGATAGCTATACCAACCACAGTCAATGTTAAAAAACTTTATGGTGGCGTTGGGACTAGAAGAATAAGAAATCAGAGAAGGCAAATGCATATAAAGCGCCTTGGAAATCCCCCTGCCATTGCAGCGTTACCTTCCTAACCGGCTCCTAACCCCTGCCCACGGCCTTCTGAAAGAGCCATTATGTATGTTATGTGTCAGCAAAGACTCATATTTGTTTTTTTCTCTTTGTCTCAGTACTTCAGATAACTTTTTGCCGTGCAATTCCCAATGTTTATTTTTTTCTCCCTAAGAGCTGATAGCTAAATATATTCCCAATCTCAACACTTTGACTTTTGCTGTTTATTTAACGACTTTCGCCCACTTCAGTATGATTAAGTTCATCTGTGTCTGGGTGTTTTGGTTAGCATTAAATTCCCTTTATTTTGGGAAGTTCGTTTCCACACCGTGCTTTCTCCCAGTTGCCTTCCTGTAAGTGAAGGAGGGTGGTTTTTGATCCAGGTCTCCCCTCCTCCCCACTCCTGTTGTGCAATTTTTCCTTCCTGGCTCGCGACTGGCTTTCCAGTTCTGCCTCTCGGAGCGTGAAAATCCACCCTGGAACAAGACGCTTTCTCCAGCAAAACCGAAACTTTCTGCTGCCGGGGGAGCCGATGCTGCCACGGGGAAGGCGCTCAAGACCTGCGTCACCTGCTTGGGACATCCCCAAAATCCAGCCCGTTGCAGAACATCCTTGCTGCCACCATCAAGGGGTGGTGGTGGTGGGTCTCGTTGCACGTGCACCAAGGCAGGGGTGGTCCCTTGCACCAAGGCAAGGGGCCGCTTGGCTGCCGTCCGTCCGTCGTGGCGAAACGGTGACTCCAAGCGTGCGGTGACATTTGGGATTTGCGCGTAGATGGGTTGGGGTTTTTCCTCCTTTGCGGCGTAGTGTCCAGGGGAGCCTGCGCAGCGGGGAGGGAGAGCGGGGCTCAGCCCTGCAACAGCAACCGAAACGCTCCACCTGGAGGTGAAAGCAAATTATAATGGGGGCTCGGTGGCCAGCTGGGATTTGTAGATCAGCAGCTGAAGCGGAAAAGCAAAAGGGTAGATATTTGCCTTGTGTCGGCCTGAAACGGAGGTTGTGTTGAGGAAAAGAATCCATGATTTAAAAGAAAAGTGATGTGGAAACGTGCAAAGCCATCCTGAGTGATGGAAAGGCAGTGCACGGGAGGAGATGCTCCGACACCAGGCTGCACCTCTCCCAGCATCTGTCTCCAGCCCTGCTGTCTCTATCGTGGGGACACTGCTGACCTTCAGGGTGCCGCAAGCGAGGATTTGAATTAAGGGATCTCCCCTCCCAGGGCACAGGTATCTTTTGAGCTGGGTGGCTGAAGTTTTTTCGCTCCTGCCTCTGCATCCAGACAAGCCTCTTCCTTCCTGGGCACTGAGCGTCTGCCTCCTCATCAAATTTTACTCATTTCGAACTTACACCTTAAATATGCCACTGAAATCCTAACGTTCGCCATTCAACCTGCTCACCGACGGCTTGCAGTTTACAGAAACAGCATTTTTCAGTTATGAGCAATTTACTGAAATGAAGTCACCCAGGCTAATTAGAACTACAATTCCGAGAGCTCGGGACCTTGGGGAAAGCTGGGGCTGTGTTGGAGGCAGTATCTATGTGTTTTGGAATAACAGCCCTCTGCTAGCTTAGATGAGCGCTGAATTGACCGCCCCGGTGATCTGATCCACCGGGCATTTCCAGTGTTCCTGCAAACAAAAAACCCTCCATCGTCTCTGGGGATATTTTGCACGTAAATATTGCTCCGAGGGAAATTAGTGCTGAATATATGTGGAAAATAACCAAAAAATATAGTCATATATCTTGCAAGACTTACAGGAAATTAGCGCAAGTGAATTACCCTAAACAAAATTACCCGGCCACAGAGCACATGTGTTCCAAGGGAGAATTTGAAAATCATTTGAGAAGGCTTTTTTTCTTTGCAAAGCTAATGGATCTCATAATTTTGCACAGCCCTAGTGGAAATAGGAAAGAACCTGCCTCGTCCAATTAAGAATTAGAAGTAGAGCAGCAACAGGGAGAAAGATTTCTATTTAAAACAAAAAAAAAAAAAAAAAAAAGTGAGTTTTGTTCTTAAGCCCCATGAAATCCTGCTGAATTGGGAATTCTCTCCAACACAGCGATACTGGCTGGTACCAGAAAAATGCCGGTAGCTTGTTGCCGAGACTTCAGCGAACAATGCGCGGCGCCGGGGGGAGGGCCGCGGGCGCTGGGCTGGGAGGGGTGCCGCGGGCGATGGGCAGCGCGGGGCGGCTCGTGGAGAAACCAAGGACCCGTTCTCTAAAATATGAGCACAGTGGCTCGTTTAGCATATTTAAGTATTTACTGCCGTCTCAGGAAGCAGGAAATTCCTACCGCTATGGGGGAAGCACAAAGTTCAGTCGGACAAGCGGGGAGGATAAAAGACGCGAGGAAAACGCACTTGATCCTGATGGGATTCAGCGGCCTCTAGTTAGAGGATTATTTATTACGCAAGGGCACGGCGCAGTTTTGCAGCAGAGATATCTGATGGCTGGAAGCAAACTGGTCCAGCTGGTGGGTTTGGAGGTGTAAGTGGCACTTCTGCCCGGCGCTGTCGGAGGAAGATGCTTCTGCCCCGAGCCCCAGCCCCGGCTGCGGAGAGGCTGTGCTTTTCTCAAGCGACGCTTTGGGTTATTGTAAAAATCGAGAAACTGGCTTGAGATAGGCTCAGGCTTTCAAGTTTATTAGCTGTGTTTTCAAGCTGGGCTCGAATTCCTTCTGCTGGAGCGCACGCCGCCTTACTCTCCTTGCCATCTCCTGCTGTCCGTAATGAGCTGTCGGAGGGGAGGGAAGGAAAGGTCAAACCCCTTCAGCATCAGGTGCGAATGGGGGCGCATGGAAAACAGATCCCTGTTATCGTAGCAACTGAAGCACTGCCCTTGGCGGGCCGGAGAATGGCCCCGAAATAGCAGCGCAGGCGATGCAAACACAGGGGGTTGCTGTGGTAATGGCAGGGCTCCGGTGGCTGGGGCACACTGGAGCCACCTTGCCCCCTGCACAGGGGGTTAAGGTCTTCCAACAGCTCATGTCTTGTTCGCCGGTGCAGGGAGCATCAGGGGATGCTGAAAATCGGCACAGAAATAGTTTGCTTTGCGCTTTTTCACCATAGAAACTATGATGAACTATTTTTTTGGAGAGCGCTCAGAGGTGTCAGCAGGCTCGTGCTGCTTTGCTTTGGGATGGGTGAGTTGCGGTGAGTGGGGAGCTGGCACCGGGGAGGTTGAGATCAAACGTTTACGTTTGAGATCCAGGTCCATCCATGCAGGGAGGACAATAGGGCAGCTCTGACCGTGTGATTTTAGTCATCCTGGGGCTTGTTCTAGCAAGAGAAGATGCAAACGCAAAGAGCAAGTCAGTAGGGAACGCTGGATAATAATGGCCACAGGATTTATGGTCTGGAAGGGAAAAGATGCTCTTTCTTTTAAAGGCAGCTGACTCGCCCTGCGCAGAGCTCGGCCGCTGCTCCGAGGGGTAAAGGACCTGCACATCCCCTTCTGTGGCACTGGGCTTCCCAAAGGCTGGGGCAGCAGGATGCCTTGCAAAGCCCCTTTGCTTCCAATGGCTCCAAAACACACTGTTGACGCCCCCAACCGTTTCTGCTGGTGCGTTGACCCTTCTCCCGCTGCTGTTTCTCAGCGGGGCTTGCTGCGGGTACCTTGGGCCTTAACCGGGGGTCCCCGAGTCAGCAGAGGGAGGTGTTTCAAAAGGGCTGTTGCAAAAGCTGAAGCCCCCGTTCACATGCTGCGAATAAGCTCAAGCACTTTGCTTTACCTCTTTACCCCATGGTGTTTTCTCACCTAGAAACCGAGCCAGGGGAAACCGTGAGAGCGAGCTGGGGAATGTACTCAGGCTTTCTCAGAATCCGGACATCAAACTGCTGATAAGGGAGGGAGATTTTAAAAATTCAAATAACCATTAAGCGAGAGTCATCCCTGCTCCACACGGGCCTCATCCCTTCCCTGGGCCCAGTTCCCAGGACGCTCCGTGTTGTTCTCTGTTCCTGGATGGGAAACAGCCTAAAAAAAAAAAAAAAAAAAAAAAAAAAAGAAAGTAGATGTGATGTTTGTAATTTTCTGCCTGGGATTTGCCGTATGCTGCAGGACCTCTGTTCTCAAGACCTGCTGTTGCAAAGCCTCACGCCACAACGACGGGCGAGCATCAGCGGTCTCCGAGCTCCCCGCCCGAGCACGGGGGAGATGCGGGTCCTAGGAGGGTCCTCGCTGCGAGGCCGGGCGTTCGGCTGCAGGCTGAGATCTCCGGGAATGTGCTTTACTGAAGCGGCAGACAGCAATCAACAGTCCATCTAAATTAAGGGGTTTTTAAGCCTACAAGGTGCGTTGTCTGTGAATTCTGTGAGTCAGCGCAATGGCAGCAGCGGCCTTGGTGTTAAATACCAGCGTGTTGGAGACCGTCTTGGCTGTGGGCAAATTCTGGGGGGAAAAAAGGCTGGTCATGAACCGCGGTTATAACCACCTCAAATACCAGCAGTTGTGGTTGTTGCTTTGCAGAATCCCCGCTTCTTTTTGGGGGTCCCTGGTGTAGCTCTCCCCTCCCTGGGAGCCTCCCATCCTCCCGTCCCAGGGAACCCGGGTCCCGTGACGGTTGGTGACGATGCTGGTGGCTGCTCCCCCGAAACCCAGCCTGGCTGGGGATGGGACGGCGCTGTGCCCGCCGTCAGGTGAGATCTGTCAGCTCCACCATTGCAGGTAACAGCGATGATGGGTGAGATAGCAGCTACTCCGAACCGACGGGTTATTTTTCCTCCCCCTGCAGTTCATCGGGAGGTCAATGCACTCGAGGGGCTTTTTTTTTTCTCTTCTTTTCTTTTTTGCTGTCGTAGTGAGGAGTTTTCTGGCTCAGCCTGTCTTTGCTCCCAAACGGTAACTCCTTAGCAGATGAAGCGTGGATTCACCTGCCTTACCTTAGGCATGTAAAGCTCAGACACCTAAGCCTGTTCTAATCACCCCCTTAATATCCATAGAAAGGCAGCTGCAGGTCCTAAAACAGGTGTCAGTGGGGAGCTGCATCAGCAGCCTGCTAAGGATGAGGTTTTATGACTGCAAGTCCTCATCCTCTGCCTCACATTACCCCGGGGCACATCTTGAGCTTTGCTCTGCTGTGGCTACCAAGCTGATGCTCGGCAGAGGATGTGACACATCCTGAATCCCGCTCCGAGGGACGACGGGTGCTCGCCTGGGTGTCCCTGCGGCCGTTTTCTCTCCTCACTGGCCAAGGTGAAGGCGTTGCGGCTCGGTGGGGCTGGAGGGGAAGGTCGGAGCTTGCTGCAGACAGGCATGCTGGGCTGTTAGAGCGAGCCCAGGTGAGCCATGCATCTTGAGACCCCGGGCTGGGAGATCTGAAAGGTCACTACGGGAAAGCCGTGTACTTCAGTTTTCGTGTATTTGCCTTTATAGGTGTATCACCTCCTTTGGAAGCAGTGGCCAAAGGTTTGCATGCGCTCCGGCACCTTTTAAAAAGAGACCTTTGCGTAACCTGAATCCTTCTAAGCTGTAACGGGTGTTTTCTTGATGTCTCACAGCCATCCAGAAAGCACGCAGAGCTGCTTTAAAACGCCCAAATGCCTGTGTTGGTTTATGGAAGCCGTGCTGCAACACTGTCAGCCTCCCGGTTAAGCTCCCAGTCGCTCCAAATCAGCTGCCGAAAGCCAGCAGAGGCTTTCGTGTCGCCGCCGGTCGGGATCTCCGAGTAGCCGGGGCAGGATTAACTGTGCTGACGTCCCCGCAGCGACACCCACATGGTTTAGCTCTAATTTCTCAGATGTTAGATGAGATGACATCTCATCCCACTTTCCTGCTCCTCCCCAGGACGCATCGCCTTTTCCCTACAGTTGGTCCTCCTCTTGCAATGCAAATGCTCAGTCTCCAGCTGATCTTCTGTGCCCATCCCAGTCGCCATCAGACTCGAATGGGGTTATGAGCTGCATGTGCACGATGAACCCAGCACATCCCCGCGGCCAGCTCGGTGATACATCTGCTGAACGAAGGGTGGTGGGTTTTGCATAAAATAAGGAAAGCTGGCTAGACCAACCCAGGAGAAGTCTCTTCTCAGGGAGGTTATCTGGACGGGGAGTTCTCTGGCACCAAAATGTGATGGTTGGATATGAAAAACTTTTGGCTTCGATAGAATTTTTTAACTATTGGAGTGGGTGTGGGATGGACTACTATTCCCCTTGCTCCCTCGACAGTCTTCTCCCCTCTTCCCCAAAGAAAACCCTCTCCCAAACAGCGAGCTTTGTTATGTCTCATTGTCCTCTCTGGCACTTGGCAATGCAAGTTTTTCCCATCTATCTTTTTGGCATCTGTTCACGCTCTCCAGGACTTTGTTGGTTTTGCACTGATTCTTGCTCCAAGACTTGACTTCAGGACCATGGGAAAGACTTTATGGCTGCAATGGGGCAGCAATATGTCTGAGCAGAGACACTGCAGACCCTGGGCTGCGTGAGGACCACGTAGGCGGTGAAGCCCGTGTCGTCGCCTGTGGTGGGCTGCCCCATGTAAAGGTCTCATGCAGGCTGCCGAGAGCCTGGGGAGGAGTGGGGAGGGAAGCCAAGGCATTTTATTTCTTTTTTTATTCTTCAGACAGACTAAACCATATTTTGGCCTAGTACGTGGCCATGAGTGAGACCTCTCCTTCTAGTGGGAGAAGTGGGGGTAAAAGGCTGGCTGGTTCTGGGCTGGAGCTTGGTTGTATCTGTGAAGAGGACTATCTGACATAGGTTTTGGCATTAGCAGATGATGCAGGAGGCCCTGTCAATTGTACATGAAGCGTCTCCAAACTGCAGTGGGTAAAAAACATCCCAAAGCAGAGCTCCAGTCGCCAGGAGTTGTGTGGGTGATGCTTTATGTGGCTGCAAGGAGACAACACAGCATCTCCTTCAGGAGAGGCGAATTGGGCAAAATACCCCACTCTTTGCAACCTTTCTTTACAGCCGCTAATCCTTTCCTTAAGCTAAAGAGACAGTAAGAGTTCCCGTGGAGAGAGCAATAGCCATGCGCAGAGTGCGGAGTGATGCTTAACGTTCATCCTGCCATGCCCCACTCCTGGCCTATGGCATGTGTGGGGCTACAGAGCAGTGGTGTTCATCCCCACGCAAACCTTGACAAAACGTGTGTTTCTACTTGACTCTGCCAGTTCACTGTTGAGATTATTACCAATCCGGTACATTTTTTAAAGCAAATGAGGTTTCAAAATGCCTGTTGATAAGATCTTTCTTGCCCTCAGTGGAGTCATTAATTCAATATGCTGAAATACCATTTTAATTAGTTTGCACGACGGTCCCAAGAGCAATGAAATAATGCTCTTTATTGTGTGAGTATGTAGTGTGCTGTGCGTAATCCTGTTCTTTATCTCTTGTCTTCTGTTCTGTCTCACTGGCAAATATTAGTGCATCCTGTCTCCCAGTCATATCCTTGTGCGAGCATGCCAGCAATCTCAAGTTAAATACTCGACGTTACATTAAAACAACATTGTAGTTATTACTTGACTGCCAGAAAAATCAGAGTTAAAGGCTGCCTTTGATTGCTTGTGTTGTAGTTAGGTATGGCAATGACCCCCAGACTGTGCGCAGCATCACTTATCCTTAACCCTCATCTTCCCCCTCTCAGCTCTGCTGGACCGAGAGCTGCCCAAGGAGAGCAGAGCCATGGCTACGAGCATCTGGTCCATGACAGACTCAGCTCCAAGGACGGAAATGGATTAAGGGAATCACCCAAGGTCACTTGGGTGTTCTGCAGCGAGCGTAGAAAGTCTTTGCTCCATGCAGTGCGATCGGAGCATGTCCTGTCCCAGCAACAGCTTTGCCTTAGAGGAGACCAGTGACTGAGGGGGTGAGCCAGGAGATGTCTGTGGTCACAGAGAGGACCTGCCACTGCATTGCTGGAGCTTCTTCTGGGGATGGGTCTCTTTTTGCGTCCCCAGGTGCGTGCGGCATATTTCATGGGCGACGCCTCATTACCTTTCCTCCTCCTAATCTGATCCACGCTGGTGGATGCGATCCAGGTTCGTTGCTGGAATTAGAGCAGCACATTGTCCCACACTGATGCTACCGAAGGAATGCACTAAGCTGTAAGAGTAATGGCAGATGGACTTAAATCATCTTCACTGTGCATTTGCTGCTCTGCTCAAGCAGAGGGATTTTTGCTTGTAATGTCCTTGGTATGCATTTCTTTAAGGGTTATGTCATTTAATGGATGTCACAGGGCTGTGGTGAAACTCCTCCATCAGACCGAGTCCCACTACACTGAGTTTGGCATTTAAAGCTGCTTTTATTCTGATTTAGTCATAGCACCGTTCTTTCACCTCTTGGGCACAAACCAAAGGTCTTGTCACCATGGTGCCACCCATCTGCTGCAGACCCGCGTGTCCAGGGCTAACCCCCTCCGAGTCCTCAGCAGCTGAAGCACATCCATGGCAAATGGTGAAAATCGTGGTGATTTTGCAATTCACGTGATAGAGAGAGACGTGATAGATAAAGCAAACAGAGATCCAGACTTTGCAGAGATTCCAAAGAAACCCAGGCGTTTTATTCTAGCTAACCCAAGAAACACATAGATTTAGACAAAATAATAAATGCCCAAGTATGTTTTCCTGCCTCTTTTTGTTTAATGCCTCTTGAAAGGTCTTTGAACGTAAGTCCAAGCCCTCTAAATAATCCCAGATCCTCCCTCCCTCCTGCTTTGATGCACCTGAGCTCTCCTCCTGCACACACGGCCCTTCTCGTTTTCACGTCTGGGTTCCAAAAATGACCGCTGAGAGATCTTCTCTTTCATAATCTTCCCATCCTTTTCCAGATGATTCTTGCTCAGCCCAAACATACGATCCAGGCATCCTACCAGGTCTGTTGCTTCGTTATTTCAGCACTGGAATTCAGATTTAAAAAACGGTTTGCCTAAATGGTACCTGTGTTTCTGGCTGCTGAGCTTCCAGAGGCACATCAGTGGAAAAAAGGCAATGGGAAAAACAGGAAAACTCCACGTTCAAGAAGTTTTCAGTAATAAAACATAGACATAAAATGTCCTCAGCGACCAAACAGGCAGTAATGGGCTCCCAAAACCATCATAAGGTCATCCCATTTCTTGTAAGCTAATGACAGTTTTCATGGACTATTGTAATAAGCTTGACAATTTGTTGTACGAAAGCAAAGACAGAAGAAAATCTTTAGTCTCAAAAGTTGATTGAGGGTTGAAAAGCAATCTCATCTGTGCCCCGCTTATGGTTGTCTTCCATTTGTAGCCCAGAAACCTTTTCTACTATCCCACTGCTCGTGTGCGAAGACTTCCCGTTGCAGATGGAAAGATCCTGGCTGAGGTGGGAGACACCTTCAAATCTTGTAGGCTTGTGTACTCTTCTTACACAATGTAGAAAAGCCTTGAAATTTGTATTGCCTCTGAAATACCTCCAAATTGGGGAGGAGCTGCCAAAGCTGGTCCAGTTTTCTGTCTGTTGAAACAAGGAATTTCAAAAGAGAACAAACCCTTAACAGCTGGTCGAACACGCCATCTTCTTTCTCCTAGAGTGTAATTTTCAAACCGTAAGGAGGTTGGTTGTGACTAAAGAAACACAGTCCATCGGATAGCGTCCCGTAAGTTCAAAAAATGGAAACCTCGGAGCCCGTTGCAGGGAAGAAGAAGGGGAAGGCCCAGAGCACGCTGGTGTGAAGGATGTGTACTATAGCGTACAAGCGGATCCCCATGGGGACACAGCTCATAAGGAGCGGGGTACCTCAGCTGTAGAAGTAGCAAGCCCCGAGGTTTGCCTAGAGAGATCCTGTTGTTGCAGTGAGTCCCCGTGTGAGCTTGCACAACGTGCTGTGGATGCTGAACCAGCGAATGAGCTTTGCTGCTTCCGCGCATCAGATGGTGCGGGCTCGTCCCGGTCAGATGACAAGATTTATCTGCAGGCAAGCCCTCACCCTAGTACCAGCAATGTGCCTTACATTAAGGCTGAAATGTATATTAGTTGTTTTCATCCTCCCTCAAACCCATACAGATGGTTTTGCTTTCTGTTCCAATCGTCTGGAAAGGGCGTGCGTGCCCGTCGCCGGAGCACGTGGAGGACGCAGATGCCGAGCAGCCGGGCTCTGCGGGACAGGGGGACGTGAGGCGGCTCGGGAGAGAAACGTGCCCCAGCTCAGTTTGGAGTGACCTCAAGGGAGGGTCTCCTTCTGACCGCCATCTCCTCCCCAGGAGAATTTATCTGAGCAGGTTTTGTCTCAGCATCCCTACGGGTACCGCTGCTCACGCTCACCCCTTTGCAGATGACCCTACGGGTACCGCTGCTCACCCCTTTGCAGATGACCCTGCGATTTTTCCCTTCCCCCCCCCCCCCCCCCGGCCACACGGGTTGTTTGTGGCTTTAATTCCCAAGTTGTGTAGGAAGAGGTACAGACTCAGGGCATTGTTTTTTAATCATACCCAATATCTTTTAAGGCATTACCTGCGAGCTCGGGCAGACAGGCTTTTTATTATCTACTTGCAAAATGATTACGGTTATTAGCTTTACCATGTATTGTAAAAATGAATAGTGGAATTTAACCCAATTGTGATAATACGGAGCAGCGAAGAAATCCAGTTATGTAACGTGGCCTGTTCCTCACCAGGGAGAGGGAACCCTCTGAAACGTTATTTTTCCAGTAGGATGGCTGCTTTCTAATTGAGTTTATTAAGTAATATCAAAAGCATATGGAAGCGGAAATGCCATTGGTTCATCGTGAAGCGATTAAGTTTGTTAGAAAGTGAAGAGCCCAGACAGTCGTTTCTCATAGCTCGTGCTGAAAAGATAATATCTAGCCCAGCTTATCTGCACATCTATCTGGTGCGTGGCTTCGGCCAGCCCGTTTGCTTGGCTTATACCTTCAAAGCCATTCTGCCATTATCCTAGGGATTATTTTCCTGCCAAAACAAGAAGTAATCCCGATATTCCCTTGACTGAATCTGGGAAGCTATTAGGAATTTGCCTGCGCGCGTTACATTTTTACACTCTATTATCCTATGCGGATCTTTCCTTTAAGGATTTTGCTGCTTGAACTCTTTTGTTCATCTTGAACCTAATCCAGCTACGGTACCTGCTCTAATCTCAATAGCGCTTCTTATTTTAAACCTCTTCCTCCTTTCCGCTTAATCGGTCTTTGATACCGCTTCTCATCATGAGCTTTAACTCCGGTTTTCCATAACTGTGCTTATCATTAAGCAAGTGGCTGGTTCCAGCAGCATCAGCAGCTCCCGGATGTGGCAATTCCTTGTGCCAGAGCCGGGTCCTGGGGACGGATGCAGCCGAGGGCTTCCTCTAACCCCAGCTCCTCATCAACCCACAGAGGACCGGACGGGGGTTGCATTGAGTTTTTTGGCTTCTTGGCTGCCCGGAGCGCGATGTGAGCTCTCAGCAAAACATCTCGCCTTCCCGTCATACCGCAGCCTCCTGCTCTGCTAAAACAAATACCTTTTCCCTACTTTTTCCCAGCAAACTTCTCAGATCGGCGGCGAATTCCTGAGGCCGCTCAAAGGTTTCCTCCGTGCGTGGTGGTTGCAGAGGATTTCTGGAGTTCCCGGATATGTTCTGGGAGCTCAGGTCTGAGTCTTTGAGGTGGCCAAAGCCAGGGCAACACAAGCAAAACAGAGAGCGCCTAATTATTTCTGGCCTAAGCAAGCTTTGCTTATGTGTGCATTAATGAGCTGTTTCCACGCAGCTAATTTCAGAAAGAAAAAGCGTGTGCCAGAAGGGAAAGTGTAGGGAATTGCCTGCTGTGCTATGATTAAGGGTGTTGTACAATTAAACCAGCGCAGCTACTAATTGCAGCTGTGCTAACGAGATAGTCACACGGGCCGCAGCCCCTGTTTCCACGCCATCGGGTCGTTTGCTTTCATCATTGTTGCGGCTTCGTTTATTCGCTGTCTATCTGATGACACCCTTTTAATTAAAAGGGCGGCATCCCGGCGTCTCCCGGTGGCGGCTGCAGGGGGAAGGGGGTTTGCGAAGGGCTCCCGGCGCACGGAGTCACCGCCGGCTGCAGGCCTGGGCGCAGAAGCGGCTGCTGCGAATGTCTGTCTCTGCAATCAGGCTCTGGGTTTATTTATTTGTTGTAAGCAACGTCTCGCGGTCCAGAAGCCTCTTGTTTCACAGTTGCCATTTGTCTTAATTGCTTCGTATTTCCACACCTCTGCGTTACTGGCAACGAGCGCGTTTCCCCCAGAGCTTTTCCTGCCTCTCAACATCTTTTGAGGGAAGCTTCTGCCCTTCCTCTCGCACAGTCCCGGCTGCCGCTGTGCAAGCTTTCACGGGGATGGTTTCAAGCCTGTGAATCCTCCACCTTGTGCTCAAACGCTTGTTCCTGTCCCCTTGTTTTACATCCCCAGCTCCAGGGAGGAAAGCGGGCAGGGAAGTAAGACGCACATCTACTTGTGGTTATCTTTTTGATCATGGTTATCTAAGAGCATGCAAAAACCCTACTAATGCATTTATTTCTGGACAAGTTTTGTTCAAGGATCATTTACAGCTGGTTTGCGGCTGCTATCAAAGGGTAGTAGCTTATGGATTCGAGGAGCTGAGCTTTGGACCTGGGCCATGTGTGCCCAAAATCTGCTCGTGGCCGCTGCCTGCCTGAAGTGCCCGGCCAGGGACGTTTCTGCCCCATCCAGAAGCTGCCCCGCACCTTCCTCGGCCACGAGCCCCCTCTGCAACTCCCCCGTGTCTCTGTGAAGCCAGTGCGATGGCTCATGTGATGAGTTTACGTATTTAAGGAGAGGACTGAGCTTAAGCATCTGCTTAACTTCAGCGAAGCGCTCAAGTATTCTCCTGGGTGCGGGTTTAGGTTGTGAATCCTGAGGCTGCTGAAGCTGAAAGTCTCTTTTCTAACCTCTGATCTGGCATGCCTGCCTGCCTTTCCCATTTCTGGGTTGCTTTTGTTCCAGGAAAACTTTCTAACTGAAGTCTCAGCTGGTGCTGCAGCGCAATAGGCAGGGTCCTTGCCCTGAGGGTTTTTGTGCTTGCCTCTACTTAAAAGAAGAGGCGGCAGGGAGGGGGGAAAATGGGAATAAAATGCAAATCAGATGATGCAAGTCTATAACCTGACCTGGGACGTCACTGCACAGACTATTTACTTCAAAGATTTGCCCTTTACCATGGCAACTCGGGGCCGAAGGCACATGCTGTACGAAGGAAAGTGCCCTGCTAAAGCCATTCACGTCGCCGGCGCGGTCTGGTTACAGCCCCTCGCTGGGCTGCTGCCTGCGCCCGGGCAGCGGGAGCCTTTCCAGCCCCTCGGCACTATACATCTTTCCATAGGAAACTTTCCTCCAGGGCCCAGCCTGCGCTCCGAGTTTTATGTGATTGCATAATCCGGGGGCTGCTCCTCCAGTTATGAGAAGGGAGGATTTATTTATTTATTTATTTTTTCCCCCCCCCACGCTTTTAAACAAACTGCTCTAGTTCAGTGTCACGGTGGTCACCAGGCTGGCTTGCGCCATGGGCTGCCTCTCCATCCATGGCCCACCACGGTGGCTCTGGGGGGGGAGATGCTGCACGAGCGTCTTGCGGGGGGAGAAGGTGATGGAGAGTGGGGGGAGCATCGCTTTTGAAAGGGGGTGGCTCGTGCCCAGTGCTGCCACGCTGCAGGGAGCCAGCACCCGGAAAAGGAGCAAAAGCAGATGCAAGGGTGGGTGGGGAGAGCTGGAGGGTAAAATGGGGAGGACGTGGGCAATGCCCCCGGCTGACCCATGCTGCCAGGCTCATCCCCAGATTGCTCCCCTCGGCAGGGGGAAACCCCGCGGAGAGGGTGTGCGATGCACCCACAGACCCTTTCCAGGCAGCAAAGGGTTAATTTTGCCCTGGGAGAGGCAGGGCAATATCATTGCTCCGTTATATTGCTTGAAGCCCGGTTTGGATACCTGTTGACCTGCGAAAAATCAGCAATTTTTGCACCCTGTTCTCGGCTCCGGGGCTGAGCCCAGCGTGATCCCTGGCGTGCGGCGGAGGGTTGGTGTCGGAGACGCGTGCCGTGCGCGGGATGCGGATGTTTCGGCGCTGCCTGCGGCTGGAGAAGCAGGTAGCAAATCTCTCCGTCCTGGCGCTCGTCCAGCGGGACCACGCTGGTGATTAATGGGCTTGTAACGAGGAGCTCCCCCTTCCCTCCGCGCCCTCCTGGGAGAAGGGAGCTTTGGACGGCATCTCTCAGCATCCCATCCCGAATCCGCGCCGCCTCCTGCGTGCGGCCAAGGGCATGTCGGGCAACCTGTGCAGGCAGAGCAGGCAGCTGCCTGCTGCCAGGCACAGGAGCGGAATTAGCACCAAGCTCATCTATGCTCACGGGCACAAAACCCCCAAACCAAGTGGCAATAATTTATCCCATAAAGGCAAAACTTCTCAAGGTCAAGCCCATCAGGTACGATTCTTGCTTCTGACACTATGTTTTATTGAAAAGGGCTAATCTTTCTCAAATATCTTTTTTTTCTTTCGTTGGAAAAAAGACAGTTGGCGGCAGCCGCCGCGCTGTTACTCATTTAGCTAAACAAAGCATGTGGCTGTTTGTGTAGATATTATTCCTCTGGAAACACTGGTTTTAGTTAATCACCCTGTGACTTCTATTGGATTCTGTGTTTATATACTCGCCAAAGCCTCTTTCTGGGCCTTTATGACATAATTTTGAAGTGTTGAAAAATCAGCTTATTCTCTGCCTGCACGGGCTGATAGTTTGGAGCGGTTTTTTTTCCCCCCTGTGAAGAAAATCCTCATAAACCACCTCATTCTTCAAGCGAAAGAACAGCTGGGGGAAAAAAAAAAGAGAGAAAGAAAGGGAGCTTGGCTTGGCTGGGGAGCAAAGTGGCAACATCCACCTCATTTGATAAGCCAGAGGGAGAAGTGAATAAACCGATGCCTGGTTTCCATTAGAGCTGTTTAGGATTGATGTGCCCAAAAACGCCGGTGCAGGTCGCTCGGTGATGCAGGCTCCTCGTGACGGGCAGGGTCCATACCTCGGGTTCACGCTGGCGTTATTTTATTCTGCATAAATAAAATATTCCCTGAAATGACATTTCCTATACCCGAAGTGATTGCCTGCCCGCTGAGGCTTGCAGAACCCGGCGGTGACGGGCGGCTGGATTTTTCTGCAGCCCCAAAGCATCACGCTGAGGGCTCGGGTCAGGCCAGCCCTGCGAAGCAACAGCAAACGGAATTAGAGAGATGCATCTGACGGCACGGCTTAAGCCCAAAGTTTAGGTTTTTGTAGTAAAAGGGCTTTAGGAAAGCTAATAGGAAATCTGAATGTTTCCATTACTGCTTCATTTCCATTAAAATGGGTTTTGAAAGTCCATAGGCAGCTTTAGGGACATGCACACAGCAGCTTTGGGTTGGCGTGCCAGAAAAAGAGGGTGAAAATGATGATTAGAATAGGTCAGCTATGGGAAAAACGTTGAGAAAAGCTTTTTACCACTTTGGAGCATTTTCTGCTTTGCGGGATTTAAAATGCTTTTCCTTCTGTTTGGTGAAATTTGCTTTTAAGGGGGATTTTTGACATTTCCTCCCCCTCTTTTGCCCTTTTTTGCAGTAGCAGGGGGGCTGGCAGGAGCATTCGAGGAACCTCCTTGCTTCCACAAGGTTTTCATATTTTATTTTTCCACTATGTAACCTTTTAAAAATTCTTCTAACATTAGAAATATTACGATGTTTCATATTTCCTTGGCCAATCTGGGCCCTTTCTGGAGTTCAAGCTGTTTCTTTGAAGCCACAAAAGGCTAAAATGAAACATAAAGAATTTGCTACCAGAAAGGGTGGAAAACTCCCCCTCCTCTGGGATGTTATTCACTGTCGGATTCAGTGGCAAAAAAAGGGGAGGAAAATAAAAAGGGGAGGAAAATAAAGGGGAAGAATAACTCTACGTTCGGGTCCCAATAAAAGCAGAGAACGTTAAGGCGAAAGGAAAAATTAGAAAAGCTTTACGAGTGTTTCAAGAAAGGTCAGTCTTTACTGGGTTTCCTCCCAAGAAGGTCTGAATTTCAAAGGGTTGACCAAGAATAAGCAGGCGGAGAAAATGGTTTCTGTCTGGTTTTGCCGAGCAAAAAGCAAAAGGTGAGAGCTGTGGCTCAGAAGTGGTGACATTTTTAATTTCCTGCGATTTTAGTATATTTTCATCTGTTATTGTTTGGAGATGTGAGCTGAAGCAAACGCTTTGCTCAGATACATGGTGGAGATGTTGGGATGAAGAGGCTGAGTCTCTTTACACCATGATTAGGACCGTCTCCAGACACCAATAAATTATTGGAATTAGTAATAAAATACACAGCCAGGCAAAGTTCAGCCCAGTTGGGGTTTAATTTATTTATTGGAGAGAAGGAGCAGGACATTTCTGTTTCCTATCGCCCCACCGTGTATTTTGCCTATATTTTTATATCAAAGCTGAATATTTGTAGGTGCTTTGAAAATAGGAAGAGAGCACGAGCGACTCCAACTCCAAGAAATGCTTCTTATATGGGCCTGGGCAGTTTTGGGGTGTCAGACCGCCTCAGAAAGACGGGATGCCAAAATCTTAGAGGGTGAATAAAGGGGCCTTTTGGAAGTATCCTCTTTGCAATGCTTCGTTTTCCCTAGGAGAGGGGCATGCTGTGCCCCTGGGAATTAGTTATCCGCATTCGTGATTATCTGTCCGTGTGTCAATAATTACCTCCATATGCAGCCCTGCTCTTTCTGCCACCTCTTCTTCCTTTTCCGCTTCTCCTATTTACATATCCTGACTGAGAGCAGCACTTTTGCTCGTATTTCATAACTCCTCTTTGCAGCTTTGTGTTGCCCATCAGCCCAGCCGGGCTTTCGGGTTCCTGCTCTGTCCATCTCCACTGGGATGCTGCTGGGATGCAGTCGCTGGGATGCAGTCGCTGGGATGCAGTCGCTGGGATGCAGTCGCCAGCAGGACAAATTTGGTCCCATGTAGGGCCAGCATGACCTCCGCAGGGATTTGCTGTCTGAGCAGGCTGGCACATCCCATAGGTGGGCTGCCAAAGAGCTCAAAAGCTCCGACCAAGCCTTTGCACCCGAATGAAGGAGCTAAGAAGCCTTTTCCTCATCATAAATTGGGGGAAGTGAGCTGCTGGCTGACACAACGCGTTGCTGCAGGGGTGCAAATAAGACAAGGACGGTGGCTGGAGGCTGCTCCTCCTTTCTGGTTGTCTTCTACCAGTGCATTGGTGGGATGTTTGCCGTGCGTTGGACATGCATCATGGCGTAAAAAGATATCGACTTCCATCCAGATGTCTTGTTTTTTGCAAAAGCCCACGTGGGGAGCCCTCACAAAGCACCAGCGTGGGGCTGTACCTGCTCTCCCCATCCTGCTGGCTCAGCGGCTCCTCGTTTTCTGCCCCTCGATGGTGCTTTCCCCAACTCCCGTCTTGCAGATACAGTTTCTGCTGCCTCCCATTTGAGGGCAGCTTTGCTAGGCTTTTCAGGAAAGGAACATTTTTCCATTTCCACTGCTTAAATAAAAACACGAACAAATGTGAGGATCACCAAAAAGCCAGGAATGCCCCAGAGCAGTCCGCAGGTTTCTCCGGCTTGCAGCTCACCCCTGCAGAAGAGGTTTCTGGTGCCAGTCCCCCTTCTAATAAGTCAGAATATCCTGTAGTTTGAGAAGCTCTGGCATCTGTAAAAGGCATAAAATGATGGTCCGGCAGCTCTGTCCCGGAGCCTCACCACGGCGTTGCTTTCTCCCCTGTAGCAGCGTCCCGGTGTGACTTGTTCCTCCCAGCCCAGCCCAGGTCCCCGCCAGCAGAAAGCCAGGTTTCCCTTCAGCTCCAGCTCGGTTAAAAACACACGGCATGGTTCCTGGGGGAGAAACGGATGATCCTTTGCAAGTGACATCCCCTCCTCTCTCTGACACCTCGTAAATCGAGCGCCTGCTCAAAGGAAGGCTGGTCGCGAGATGTTGGGGATGTCAGATGTGGCGGCTCCATCACGCCTGGTTTGGGGTTATTGATGCTTTCCCCGTCCTCAGGCAGAGACGCTCGCCAGTACATTCGTGGCATTCTGGATGCATAACGGCATTGCCTTGGACAGTGGTTTAATTAGTTTCCAAAACGTTTTGTATACAAAAAGTGCTAAGGGCCAAATCTGCTCTTAATTACCTTGTTTTGATTTTCCTGGAGCTCGCTTAGGCGGTGACTTGCGGAGCTGAAGGAAGCTGGCGCTCTGCGTCACTGAGTTTATTGCATATATCTAAGGGCGTACGGATGTTTTGACGTGCACACGAAGACACACAACCTTCCTGGGGACATCAGGACCCAGGGCTGATGTGCCCAGGCCATGTCATGGTACGGGCAGGTTGCTTTTATTCTTCTCCAAGATCTTGAGTTGGGTCCTGAAAGCAATTTCTTTGCTTTTCTCTTTGGCTTCTCAAGTCTCTTCTAGTACCAGCTCCTCAGGTTCAATGGTGATGTGATGGATGGAGAAAAATGAGCGTAAGTTCAGGGAGAGGAGCTGCGACACTGCTTTGCCCAAAACAGTCCTGGTGGGGTTTTTTTCCTACTTTTGCCTGAATTCTCAGCCAGTCTCGTCCGTTCTGTTCCTCCCTCGCCTGGGTGTATCCCCACACACCGCCACCATGCAGATGCTTTCGGGAGATAAGCTGGCATTTTTGGCGCATTGTGGGTGGGGGTATTTGTGGAAAGCCTTTGCATTTCAGGGTGGAACTGATACTGCTTGAAAATAGCTCTGGAAAAATAGCTGCAATCTCAGCTCGGGACCCGACTTCAGTTCCACTGCTCCTCCAAACCACAGAAATCCACCCGGCATCTTCATTTTACATCAGCGGGGACTCCGCCGCTGCAGAGCGTGCACGCCTGTGCTCCTTCGTGGCTGTCGGCGTGCTGAGGGACGGCGAGGCTGGGAGGCAGCCGCCATGCTCCTGCGATCCCCTTCATCCTCCCACCTGGGGCTCCGGCATCCCCGGTGCTCCCTACCCCAAAGAACCCATCCGTCTGCGGTACCAGCTGCCTCCTGAACCGGCACGGGGGAGGCTGGGGGGAGCCCGTGGCCGGAACATGCATGGGCGAGAGCGGGCTTGCTGCAGGGGAGGGGGGGGGGGGGCGGCAGAAAGAGCAGGTATGGAAACGCAAAGACACAAAGAGGCTTTTTTTTTTTGTTGAGGTTGCCCAGGAAACGGCAATTCTGGAATTTCCTAACTCTGCTTTTGCAACTTTACTGTTCCTGTAATAACGTCGGCGGTGCGCTCGCGGGGGTCTGTGCAGTCAATGGTTTGTAAAGCAGCACCAGCCTCTGGAGCTTTGGGGTTGTCGGAGGGTAGGAAGCCCCGCGTGAATGCGAGTGGTGATGTAGCGTTTGCTGCTTTGAGATTTTTTTCATGCAGAAACCTAGAAGTCAGAGGCCTGAACCTATCAGCACTTTAAATGAACAGTTCATGGGTAGAAATCCTGCCTCCTGAGGCTACTGTTGCTTTTTTGAAGGGGATGAATTTGGAGATTATGTCTTTGAAAGGTAAAAAAAAATAAAATCTGATTCAACTTGTTCTTGATCCCCTCAAATCAAATCACATCAACCCGTCTCACATCTCCCTTCTGGCCCATGTCATTGGGGCAAAGCCCTGATGACCCCAACGCGCAGATGCCCGGCACGGTGCATCCCGTCGGGAGCTCAGGGAGGCCCTTGGGGTGAAGCACAGCACAGGGCAGCGGGGGAGAGGGACCTATGGGCTGCTAAAAATGTTTTCTGAGGGGCAAATCCCGTGCGGGGCTGAGCCGGGACCCTTTCGGTGACGCTGTCCCAGTTCATCTGCGCTTCGTCGTCGCATTGGGTCCTGCCAAAGGCTGAGCTGGAGCTCATGCGCTTTCTGCTTTGCTTCTCACTGGCGCGCGCGTTCTGTTCTTTTTATGTTTTTTATTGTGAGCAATCATGATTTGCACGTTAATATAATATCATGATGATAATCTGGCAGCGGGCAAAGCTGGATGCAGCGTAGGAAAGTTCCTTCGTCTCCTGTTTCCATTTTTCTTGGAAGGGAGGGCAGCGCGAGAGGCGGCGGCCGAGGCACGACGGGCTTGAACCCGATGGCCAGATTTCTGGCCGAAGCGCTGGATCCAGCAGCCGAAAGCAGGGAAAGGGATTTATTCCCGATTGTAGGCTTTGGCACGGAGGCCGCGGATGCGATAGGTGCTGGCTGGACCGCTCCGGAGGAGGATTCCCTTCCAGCCGCAGGTACAGCACCCGAGCGGCAGTGCCGGGTGCTGCAGCTCATCCCTACCAGTGACCGGATCCAGAGCTGGGATGGGGAGAGGGATAGAGCAGAGGAATGAGCACAGAAAGCAGCCCCCATGGCAGAAACGCAGCTCCCCCAGCCATGGCAGTGGTACCCCAAATCCGGCGATATTCGCTGGGTCCCTCAAAGCCTCGGGGGCAGGGGATTCACAGACGTTCGCGGGTTCATTTAGAATAAAATGATGTAACTGGAAACCTGGAAAAAAAATGCTGTAAGAGCAAGGATAGAGACTAGAATAGAAAATTAAGTATTTTTTTTTTTTTCAGTCTAATTATTTTTAAGTCGGTATTGCTTTGCCTTTCGAAATCTGACTCAGGACTTTTGCATACTTGAGGCTGGCAAGGCTGGCTGCGGTACAAAAATGTTTGCCTCCAAGAAAGCCTGGCAGAACACGTGATTTTCAAAAAAAAACCCAAACAAAAAATCAAGCTAATCCCTTTATATTTTCTGTAGCTTTTACCGATCTGCTCCCCCACGATCTGTCTTACTTCTTTGTATTGCCCGTCTAGGTATGTTACGGATCTGAATTGCCTCCTAGCAATTAAGCCGAGTTAAAATTCCTTCCTGACCTTGGGTTTATCAAGCTCCTTTCTCAGGTTTGGCATGTGTCAGGCTGCTAAAAAAAATAAAAATAAAAATCCCACATGCCGCGACTCGTTGCCAAAGCCTGCGGGGCAGGGGGGGAAGCTGGAGCAGGTGGGACTGGAAACAATGGTCGAGGCAGAAGATGCTCACGTGAAACCGCAGAGCCGCGGGCTGTTAGAAAATTCAGCGGTAGCAGACTGAAAAAAGGAGGGGTTTGGCAGCCAGCCCCCGCCGACAGACGCTCAAGAGCTCCGTAGAGGTACCTGCCCTTTCGGCTCAGCCTTTGCAGTTTTTTGGGTTTTTTCACCCACGTTGCCGATGAAGAGCCGACGTTGGCTTTTCCGCTCTGCCTCTCCGCTTCGCCCTCGGAAGCGCAGAAGCCCTCGCCTGCTCCACAGATGGGGCAGGCACGTGTCCTAGCAGACAAATATTTTTTTCCAAATATTTCCCAGGTGGTATTTCTGGTGGCGACTGGGACTGTTTTGCCCCTGAGGAAAAGGGGGCTGTGGGATTTTCCAGCTGCCTGCGGTCGATGCCCGTGCGGAGATGCCGCCGACAGCAGCAGCGCCCCAAACAAGATGACAATCCGGCAGCGGTCGGATGCTGGGGCGGGATGAACGTCTCGTCTTTGTATGGTTCGAATCATGTTTATATCTGGAAAAAATAAAGCAAATTGGGGCAGTGCTGTGGGATTTGGCTGCTGCCTTGTGAGGCTGAGGAGTCGCTTTAGGTCTGTGGGTCCCTGAGCCCAGCCAGGTCTTTATGGCTTCTTGCAAGGGAGGAGGGCTTGGGATGGGGGGAATATTTATTAGGAATAGAATAACCAGGCAGCAGAGGATGCAAAATTGGCCCCAGCTTCCAAGACGACATGCAGCCCATCTAAACCTGGCATTTTTCATAGGGTCTTTGCCCTGCGTGGCAGGAGGTGTCCTCTTTTCTACGCGATGGAATGGACCCCCATCTCCGACCCCACAAAACCCACGGGCACTTTCTCTTGAGGCCGTGCTAGGTGGGATTTGTAAGTGAAAACGCCTCATCTGACCAAACTTTAAATTTTCATTTCCTCTGTAAAATTGGAAAATAACTATGTTTTTATTAGAAATCAAATGTTCTGACCTAGCACTGTTCTTAAGCACCAAGTTTTCCCTCGGTGGTGTTGCTGTTGTGTGTGTCAAAAAGGAGCAAAAATTCCAAACCAAACCTTTAAAAAATATCCCAGAAATGGCTTTTTTTGGCTGGATTTCTCCTGCAAGCTCGGTCCAAGCTGGCAGGAAGGCGGGAAGGATCTGCTTGAGAAGTATGGATGTGGGCGAGTGCCGGAGCAAGGAGAAGACCTGGAAAGTTTGGGTATACTTGGAGGAGAGCAGCTTTTCGGGGTCATGTAGAGAGGGAAAAGCGACTTCTGCATGGGGTCCAAATGAATCCGAAGGCACCTAAACTCAATGGGCCAAGATGCCAGTTAAGAAATCATCAAATCCTTCTTGTCTTAGTGGTTAATAAACCCATAAATAAACCTTCTCCCTGCTACAGTCGGCAAGCAAAGACAAATGTCTTCGAAAGACGCATTTTCTCCACTTTGTGCTGGAAGATTTCTATTTTACAGCTTGGGCCAGCCACAAAAAAATGTTTGGGGTAGGTTTTTTTTTCCCTTCCCGCCTCCCCGCCCCCAACTTTAGTTTCTATTGCTTTGGAGGGCTACAATAGTTGAAGGCTTTTAAACGAAATTATACCACCAGTGGGAGAAGGTCCAAGCGGATTGTGCCAAGCTCTGTACAAACAGCCCAGCAGGCTTGAACTACTCCAGGCTGCATAATGGAAATCACCCATGTTGGCCGATAATCTGTGCATGATTCACGCTCTGGCAAAACACGTTGTAACTGTAGGTGTCAGTTAAAGTCGGGCCCTTAAAGCTATTTTAACATGCTCCTTTTTAATGTAATTTCCTTTGTTTTTGACGGGAGTATTCATTAAAAAGCTGCCAGAAAAAAGAGGAAGGGGAGGGCTAGCACAGCTCTCGGGTATGCAAGTGCTGGGAGGTGGCTTTTCTCCAAGGCCTGAGCCCATCCAGGGTCTATCAGACGGGGATGCGCTGAGATGCGGGAATGATGCCTTGGCCAGAGCTGGCTCCGCAGCACCTGCGTGGACGGTGGTATTTTCCACCTGGGGAGGACAACTCATTTCCCAGGGCGTCGCGGTTATAAAAAGTTGTAGTGGTTATTAACGCTTTGCAGGTCTTCGGTGGGAGGTAGGAGCCAAAAGAGGTGGCTTTTCCCAAAACACTGATGCTGGAGCCTTGCTCCGGCGCCTGCGGTGCTCTGAGAGCCAGCCATCGCTGGCTCCGGTGACTCCGGGAGGGAGTTTGCACCCGTTTAGTGTTATGGCTGGGCTTAAGTGCTTTGCAAAGCCGGGTCTGTGTGGCATCGGGCTCCCTTATGCTTCAAAGAAAATGGATCTTAGAGACCAGCGATGAAAATCGAGGTGCTCTCTATGTTGGTTTTTTTTTAAGATCGCGTCTCTCTGGCTGCCTGGAGGATATTATTGTGCCCGAACACCAGGAGCTAAGACAGGGGAGGTGGCCAATGGAGAAATCCCTGGGAAACAAAACAAAGGGAAAGATGAGAGTCCTGAGAAATCCAGCCTGTCCCTTAACGAAGCAGTGCAAATGGAAGGGAAATTTTGGCTGAAACAGCTTTTGTAAAAGGGAAAAGGAAGGACATAGCAGCGGGCTGCTGCACGGATCCTGCCCTGCTTCCCTGCGCCGCTTGCCTTGGGGGCTGAAGGAAAACGCATCCAAAAAAACCTGGAACATTTCAAAACTATTCAAATTCCCATTTGGGAATGGGAGCACCCTTGGATTCCTTTGATGATGCTAAAAAGCCAGAATAATTGAGATAGATTTGGTCTGGAGGAAGTATCGCACTCATCCTGAAACAGGTTTTTCCCACAGCTTTTCAGCTCATCACGCCTCAAATTTTTGCTCTGATTTAACCTCAGAGTGCTTCCCCCCTCCAGGTTCACTGGGATTCGGAATGAACCAAAAAAATCAGTTATTTTTCCAGCCCCCCACCTGAGACTGGGATGATTTACTGGGTTAACGAAGTGCCAAGCGGTGGTTCTTGTGCTGGAGAAGTCACCTTTCTCCATGGGAATGGGGCTTTTCAGCAGGTACCAGTATGAGCAGCAAATCTCCCTTGGTTAATTAGTCTGTGCCGGTTTTGCCTGGGGATCGGCACCTCCCCGGCTGCTCCCGGGATTTGTGCTGGGTCCCGGAGCTGCTCTTGCCATGCCAGTCTCCTGCGTCGCTCCTTAGAGTTGGTATTTCCTTGAATAAGACATTCATAAGCAGGATGCGGGTTCGAGTAAGCAGGACGGGAGAGGGGATCGTGTCCGCTTTGCTGGGTCGGAAATAATCAGGCTGCAGCTGTTTGCAAACTCTCTTCACTCCCGTCTGGGGCTGCGAGAAAAATAGTTGGCGTATTGGTCCTCACTCCCCCACTGTAAATCATCAAAAATATCACTCCAGCAAACAAAAAATATAAAAAAAAACCCAAACGCAAACCCCAAATATATAACTGTATTTTGCAAAACAAAATATACAGTTTTTCTAAGCGTTTCCACATCACAGACTGGTGACATTCCAGCCAACCTCCAGCAGCAGCCCTACGGCAACAGGCTGATGTCTTAGGTGTTGGGGGAAAACAAACCCTGGGATGGGAGAGGGGAAAAATAGGGTTTTCCAGCTTCCAAAAGGTGATGAATATCTGAAGAAAGTTGTTCTGTGACTGATGAAATACGTGCTTATCGCGAGGGCTGGGAAAGGTGATTTGATCTGGCTGCTTCTCAGTTAAATTTCTTTCCTTTCTCGGCCCCCACGGAGGCATTTGGAGATGCTCGGGGCAGCGGCAGTGTTATGAGAAGGGGCTGGATCTGTCCCTTCGTGGGGCTTGTTTACTTTTGTCTGGAGCGAAGCGCTGTCTCCTCGCTTCTGAAGCGGTTTGGAAGTGTTTCCCGTCGTGTTCTCTACTTGCACGGCTGCTGTTTATGCCATCTGCGTTTTTCCTGGTGACCCTCTGTGCTGTCTCGGTGGCCTCTGCTTGTTCACTCGTCCCCCTTCCCTTGGCAGAAATGCTATCAACAAAACTCTGCTCCCAGGAATGCAGCTTGACAGTTTTCTGCCCAATTTTTGGGGCTGTTTCTTCCCCCCTGCTGTCCCGAGTTACTGGATGTATGGATCTAGTCTTTGATGTTGACGGTTTTTCTGGCTCGTGCCTGCTTTATGGCTGGAGACACATGCTGGCTATCAAGCGTTTCACAGGGACGCTTGTTTTGGAAGCACAGTGGGGCTGCCTGGGAGACGCGCTGCTCGGTGAATCACGCTGATGTGAAGCTGGGGTCAGCAACGGGGGCTGCGCCCCCTTACCAGGGCTCTGTCACATATGGTGAGAAGGGAGTTGCTGCGAGAAATGTTCCTCAAGAAGGTCTCTCCAGAGACAGGGAGGAGGAGACTGGATGGGTGCATCTGAGGCCAGGTCTGGCCTCTGGAGCTCCGGTCTTTGGGGTGGACCTCCTGGGGTACGTGGGAGCGTGTGGTGTGACGCTCCAGCCCGCTCTTCTCCAACTGCACCACGTTGCTGGAGGAGCACGTCTCTGCTCAGATGAGCATTGATGCATTTCAGCAGGGGTTTTCTTGCAGAAGCAAAGCTCAACATCTCAGTGATGGGCTTCGTGTCCACGTTCAAGGCTCTGGCTTCATCTGCACAAATCACTGTGACCGCTGTAGCCACGCTGTTGAAGGCAGCTCTGTGTTGCAAGAGTTGGCCATAGCATTCCATAGGAGCATCTTGCCCTCACTCAAAGCGTGGGAAGAACAGACGAGGGGTGGAGGCAGCAGAGCCAGGCTCTTTCTGCTCTGGAATGACGGCATCGGTTGGTGGGGTTGAGAGGATGAGAACTGGGATGAACTTTCTACAGGAGGGTGGAGGAAAAGCTCTGGGGATGGTGGCAAGGATGGCTTTCTCCAAACAGCTGGGAGTCAGCGAGCTCTTACACATGCCGTATTATCCCTGCTGGGCGAGTTCCAACTTTTTGTTCAGATTTAATTTCTGGCCTCAAAACATTATTGTCGAAATGCTTTTGTCTGACTCAGGCCACTTCAATACCGTCCCAAAGCATCTCCCCACAACACAGAGGCCACTAAATGCCTCCTCCTCACTACAGAAGCCATGTGCACAGTGGCTGTCAGGTTTCTAGGAAGCCTGTTGCTTCCATGTCCCTTCCCCTTCAGCTTTTCGTCGTCGTTCCGCCTTTGGTGCAGGCTGGAGCTCATCTGTGGGATCCTGCTATTGTTCGGTAACTTCGTAAGCAGGTTTCAAAGGAGTCGCCTGTTGCTTTTTGGGCCGGTTCAGTGAGAGTTGTTCTCTTGGTAAGCACCAAAGAGGTATTTGGAGAATCCCAGCAAATCAGCAAACGTGGCTGTTGAAAGTGCTAGAGCCCATTAACAATGGCTCTGACGTCTAAACATGCCATTTCTGCTCCTCTTACTGCTGTGTACCTCTGCCTCCCTTGCCATTTCACTCGCTCGGGGTTTTTTTTTTCCACGAATGCTCAAGGCTTTAAATAGCAAAGCCTGAATCGATGCAGTGCCAGCCAGCAGCTGGCGAGGAGCTTACCACCGATAACTGAGCCCGTCCCGTGGCTGCGCGCTCCGTGGGTGTCCCTGGTGTATTGCCACCAGAAGCACTTCAGGAAGGGCAGAGCTGCTGGAGAGCCCACGAGGAGCCACACAAAGCCTATCAAGCCTTCACCGTCCCACCAAGTTTTAGAGCTATAAAACAGGGAGGTGGGCAAAGCTGCTTGTCACCCACCTCCCTGTTTTATAGCTGGTAAAGACTTGGTGGGGTGGGGAAGGCTTGACAGTCACCAAGCATCCACGCTTGACCTTTGCAGAGGCTGTAGAAGCAGCACATCAACTATTAGTGGGTTCTTCTGGAGGAGGAGGTAGGATATTTTGGTTATACGTGACACTAAGCAAGGCAAATGGGGAAGCCTGACACCAAAAATTTCCCCAGAAGCTTGCAGCAGCATGAGTAATGCCGCAGAAAGGAGAGCTGCAGGAATGACTAGACCATAAAGTCATTACACGTGGTGAGCGGCTGCAGAGGAATTTGTTTGCTTCTGCCCTCCTGTGCCTGCCCCTCGCCATCTGCGGGCTTCGGAGAAGGGGTGTTGGTCTTGCTGGGGCAGATGTTGTGTGTCCAGGAGGGACCCAGGATCCTTCGTTTCCCAGCAGAGATGGATAGAGGCAGCCTGGGCTCACAGCTCCTCCACAGCCAACTGTTTTGAACCTGTGGTCTCCAGGATCTGAATGGAGACATAAGGAAAACAAGCTGTGCAACCTCTCCTGCAGCTGGGCAGGATTTATTCCATACATTTTCATGTGGCATGAGCTCCTCCTTTAATTGCTGGTCCTGGCACTGTTAGCACAGAAGGCACTTTCCTGCAGAAGAAGGTGTCTTTCTTGATTTGCAGTGCGTGTATGGTGTGCGCCCTGTATCTCCCTTGGTCTTTGCATCACTTGGCTGCAAGGAGGCATAAAAAAAAGCAAGCTGTGTTGATTTTAGCATTGTGTGAAAGTATTTTCCCATCGTTCTCCATTGAAAAGCATGATTTAATTAACATTTTTATATGTTTATTATTTAAGAAAGCATGTGTTGCCGCTGCCTGCTTTTTTTTTGTTTTTCCCCCCTTGGTTTTACCCAATGTGTATTTGTTATGAAATAGTTGAGTCGTATTCCGTGCTATAACCGGGAGTGGGTGGGAGGGATGGACGGAGAGCATCTGCCCATCCACACCTGCCTGATGTGGGGACCTGGCGGGGCGTCAGCTTTGTGTGATTGGTGTCCCTGCATGGAACAAGTCGGGAATAGCTGCTGGGCTTTAAATCCCCTCTCTCTGCTAATCCGCGTTAGCTCTCGATCAAACGCCAGACCTGCAGGTATTTTTTGTGGTTATACTACAGGTGGGAGCTGGACGCGTGCATGGGCTTTCCCCCCCTGGTTGTGATCTGACACCACTGGGTAAAGCAGCGTTGCTTGGGGTTTATGGCTTTTAAATCACTGTTTCTCGGCTTTAGGAAAGGAATTGTTGGGAGCTGGGTGCTTTCGAAGGGAGACCGCCCAAACCCCTGAGAGAAATCAAGGTTATGGGGAAGATATATCCGACACGGTGATCTCCGCAGAGCCCTCGCTGTTGCAGGAGGGGGATATTTATGGGTTTGCAAGCTGTAAGGGAGACTGCCAGCATGGTCCATGATGGGATGTTCCCACCTGCAGCAAAAGCTGGTGAACTAACACCCTCCTGTCCACCCCAGCAGGATGAAATAAGGTGTCGCCAGTGGTCCGTTTGCTGCTTGGCAGTAGAAGAGGGTCTCAGGATGCTGGGGGGTCTGTCCTAGCTCCTTTAGTCTCTTCTGACCACAGCTTGATGTGATTTTGAGGGTCCAGCAAACCCTGATCAGGTTCCTGACTCGATTCTCCCGGAGACCACTTGGTCTGTGAGAGGGTCAGTGTATTTAGACGGGCAATTCGTGCCAGTGTCTGGCCAAAAAGGCACAAAGCTGGATACCGAATAACATCTTCAGGTGACAGGTTACGGGGCTATTTAAGGCCAGCTTTAAAGTCCGTTTCTCTCTGCCGAAGGAGGGTGGTGGCGATTGCAGGGAGCAACCCTCTGTTTATGTGCGTTGCTGTCATGTAACGGTGCCAGGGATGGTGGGTTTTTTTTGCTGTGCTGTGGCCTTACTTTAAAAAAAAAAAAAGAAAAGAAAAGAAAAGCCATATTTAGTCCAAGCCCTTTAAGCACATGCTTAACCTCACACCAGCGCTGGAGGCTCCCCCGCACCAGTGCTGGAGACTTTACTCATCACGAAAGTAAACATGTGCTTTAGGGCTCTGAAAACAGATAAAAAAAAATCCCGCCCTGAAGGAAAAGGATAAACATTGCTAAAATGTTATCGTTTGTGCAACTGCGCTCGGGGTGCTGGACACGGCCACGACCGCAAGAGTTTCTTCCACGGCACGGGAGAGTGCCTGGGAGTTTCGCTTGGCCCAGCTGGAGCAGGGAACAGATTTGTTTAGCATCCTCTGCCCTTATCAGCATAAACAAAGCCCCCGCCTTCTGCGGGGGTCAGGATGACCAGATAAGCACCAGCCCCCATCTCAGGGATGGTTGTAAGATGGGTGCTGGTGGCTCCTTGGTCCCGCCAACTCGTGTATCACCGCCATCAGCGAGATGGTTTTGGAAACCCTCCTCTCCCAATGTCCTGACTCGCCGCAGCTGGCCCCGTCTCCAGTGGGTCCCAACATGGGTTGCAATGGGCTCCGGCTGGGTGGGCACCCAGTGGGTGCATCCCAGGGAGACCCCCGTCCTCCTGGAGCCTTCTGGTTAGTGCCTCAAACCTGTGCTTGGAGCTTGTCCCGCTCTCCTCCAAGAGACGCCGTAGAAAACAGGGGAAGGTGTGTGTATATATATGATCACAAAAAATCATAGTCCTGTGAAGCCTGGACCTTACGGCTTTTGCCGAGGGGCCCTCGGCCTCTCTGCGTCTCTCTCTGGGGCTAAAGATAGCCGTGTCTGCAGCTGAGCTGTGAATCAGGAGTAAAAAATGTGGGTCACCTCCTGTGCGAAGAAATGAACGTTCGGAGACTCATCTGCTCCTGACCTCATTTTGCCGGGTATGAATCAGGCCTCCAGCCCGGCAGACCCCACAGCTGCTCCTGCTACGGCAGCTTCCGACGCCGTTCCCAAACCCCGCAGCCTTTAGGAAAGGCTTTTTGGGGGGCCAGTTTGCTCGGTTATAACCAACGGGTGTGAACTGGGTAGGAGTGCAGGCATGGCTTTTTTCCTGGGGAGGGTGGCGGTGCTCAGAGCGGGGATGGGGACGGTTAAGCCCTGTGTTCCCACCCCACGTGTGCGCACACGCTCCGCGCGACCACGCGCCAGTGCGGCCCGGCGTGCTTCGCTGCGGCATCCCTGTGTGCCGGGACAGAGCACCCGCCCGCACGGGCTGAACACGGGCACGTGTCTGTGCGCAGACGCTGATGGCGGGGGGGTGAGTGCCCGAAACACTGCTGCCCGCCATCCGGGGTACGATGCATGGTGCAAGCAGGTACCGACGCACACACCCAGGGAAAAGTGCACGCACGCTTAATGCAGTCTCTCTTTTTTTAATTTTTTTTTTTTTTTTCCTATCCCACTGTTGCAAAATCCACTCCTGTTTTTCCTTTGTTAAAGTAAAACCTGACACAGACTCCAAACCAGCTAGAAACCCTAAGGGGAGAGCATGAGGGAGCCCGGAGCAGAGTCCTTGTCCCTGCCACGCGCCCCAGGTGTGCTCTCAGCGGCGCCGCTATATTTCTCTGCGCTTTGCTTTCCCCTTTTCTAACCCAGGGGTTATGCAGCTTTTCTTCACCTCCGCGAGCCGGCTCTGCTCCCGAAGCCCAGAGCGAGAAGGTGAAGGCAGCGGTGGCACTTCTGGAGGGCGGCATCGCTCGAGACCCGGCTGGGTCGCACCACCCCAACTTGAAGGGACGTTTGCTGCGGCGTCACAGGTCAATAAGGGCACGAACCGCTTCACCCTCTGCCTTGAGCTGCCTTTGAATAACACGATTACGGGGGGAAATCTCATCCCCGAAGGTGGAAGGCTGCTTTCCTCTTTGCATCCGCCTGCGCTAAACGGTCCGGCACGGCAGAGGAGCGTTCTGCTCTCATTAAAAAAAAAACCAGAACGTGCTCGGAGCTGTGACCTGCAAACCCCAACAGCAGGAATTGCTCTTGGATGGAGGCTGGGGCCGGTGCATGCCGTGGCTCGCGCTCCTGCTCCCGGTCGGGTTTTGTTGCCCCGCGGAGCTTCGTCTTTCAAAACCCCGGAGTCAGGAAATAGTTAAACACTACAGTATTTTGATTAGCAGAGCCTTAAAGTCAGTAAAAAAGACAGTCAGAGAGAACTATCAGGAGCATGCTAATGAAGTGAAGTCATCAGCAGACACCAGAGAAGTATTCATGCCTGCTCCACGCCGGACGGGTATCTCCGGATCCCAGCGAGGCGCATGCAGGTGGAGCGGGGCTCACAGGGACCCGGGACTCGGCTATCCCGCTCCCTTCACTCCCCTCCCTCCCTTTGGATATTGCGACGCTTTCCCTGGGATTTTTTTTTTTTTTTTTCTTTTCGCTTCACTGGAGCTTAATGATATTTCCAGCTCCGAGGGAGCTGCGGGAAGACTGGAGATAGTGCAGTGAGAGACTAGAAAGACAGCAAAGGGCAGCTCCCGGCTCCGCGGGAAAGGTGAGGGCATTCTCTTGGAAAATCCCTTGGGTTTCTCTGTATCGCCGGTGGTTGGGGTTGTGGAAATGCTGGAGGGTGGGGAAAGGGGGATGTTTCTGGAAACACGGCGGTGTTCCGTGCTCGCTCTGCAGCTGGAGAGTTTGCTGAGTGGTGTCCGGGGATGGTGATGCCCCGGGGAGCCCTGCCCGGCCCCGTCGCCCAGGTACGGACCTCCCGGGAGAGCAGGGCAGGAAACGGCCTGTTTCGGGAACGGCCAGTAAAGCAGAACCCGGCTGCCTTTAGTCCCTACCCTCTAGTCCCCCTTCGAAAAATACGTGGGCAGTTCTAAGAGCATTAAAAAATATTATTCTCCTCTTCTGGGGCTCTGCAAAGAAACTGTGTCAAGCTTTTATCACCCTTGCTCTTGGAGCCTATGCGTGTCAGCATTGGCAGCTCGCAGGCTCGGGTCCTACCTTTTCGGTCAAAAATGGCTTTTATGGAATAATATAGAAACTTAGGACAGAGAAAAGTTTTAGTTAAGCAGCTGCCTTAAGGCTAAACCCAGTGACTCTTTTGTAGACAAATCCACGCTGGAGCTGATGACTCGGCAGTGCTGTTTAGTTTACAAAAAGTCACACCATGAGAACACGCATTTTTGTTTATCGTAAATGAAAGAAAAACAGGCAGAAGAGGGTTTGCTCCTAACCAGATGGGATTAACCCGTTCATGATGATGAGTTCCTGGGACTATTCCTGGGATAAGACGAGCGTATATTGCTTTACAGTGGTTAGAAGTGATCTGACGACTCCACTACTGCGTCGAGTTTAGCGCTCGTACAGACCCTCAGCCGGTCCTCAGGTCTGTCCCCAAATTACTTTTTTTTTTTTGCCTCATGACAGCTTTAATTTTCCTGTGACAGAGGCATCCAAGCTGGTGACAC
This sequence comes from Rissa tridactyla, assembly GCF_028500815.1. Classification (NCBI taxonomy): domain Eukaryota; kingdom Metazoa; phylum Chordata; class Aves; order Charadriiformes; family Laridae; genus Rissa; species Rissa tridactyla. Next base: position 92,605,656 of record NC_071469.1, read on the forward strand.
TGAGAGTGTGTTTCGAGGAAGATGGACACCCAGCTTCTGGGTTTATGCGAGCTCCCGCCATACCCTGCTCCTCATTGCAAATAATACGTCCTTAAAAAAAAAAAATCCCTTGATTTTATCCATATGGAGGTTAATGTGATATCAACATTAACTGAGGTTTTGGGGTCTAGGGACTCCCAGCGAGGTTGGCGACACGGTTACCTTTTTATGTCCTACACCAGAAGCGCCTTGTTTCCTCGTATCCCGTTATAGCTAGGAAACCTTAATGAGAGTTACCCTAAAAGCGACATCTCTCCATTCGGCTACATCCCGGCCCAAAGCAGACCCCTGCAACGCCCCGTCCCTGGGCGGTGGTGGGGCACAGGTAGGTGTCCCCTCACCGCGCCCCCAGGACCACCTTCCGGAGAAGTTTTTCCCTTCGCGGATGCTTTTTCCCCCGCAGCTGCCTGCGTGTGGGAAATGCACCTTCATCCACGTGCGTTGCACGCCAGGGCGGCATCTGGGCGAGCTCCTTATGATGGAACCACCTCTGCGTCCCTGCTGCACCTGGGGACACCGCACCGGCCTCTTTTTTTTTCTATTGCAAGTGCAGCTTTAGTTAAATAAAAGAAAATTCAGGGAGGATTGCCCCCTTTCTTAACTCCCTTGCCCAGCTCCCCGTCCCCAGCGCCTTGTGTCCTGCCTGTGTTGGGTGCAAGCAGAGGACCCATGGAAGGACCTTGGGCATGGGCAGAGGTGGACAAGCCCAGGTGACCCTTGGCGAGGTTTCCTGGGTGCTGTGACCCGCTGCTCTGCAGCCTCCCCAAGCCCGACTTGCCGCTCTGAGCTCTCAGGGCGACTTTTCCTTAATACACCCGAAATTGTTTAAAACAGCGACGCCGAGATTCACCTTGCGTGCCCTCCCAGTGAGCTGCCAGCAGGACTCACGGCTGTCCCAAGCCAATCAAGAAAAAGGCTAAAATCGCCAATTCCTCTATTTTTTTGTGGGTAGGGTTTGAGCTCCGCGCGCAGCAGCGGGTCCCGGCGCAGCCCTGCCAGCTGCGGGTGGCAAAGCCTGGCCCTTGGGCTGGCTCCCGCTGCCTTCAAAGGGAGACGGGAGCGTGCTTTCCGAAGCTGGAATGCACCTCGTCCCACCAAGGACGGGGATTTTGTCAGTCTCCCGAGCCCCGTCTCAGCTCAGGTTGCGCCGTAACCGGCCGGTTGTGCATCCCATGCAAATGAACTAGTTGCGTTGTTCTGATTTTTGCTGCAGAGTTTTTGGGGGATCGTGACACTCAGGGACCCGAAAGTCAGCTGGCAGGAGCTGCCCGCAGGTTCCCATGGGCGTTAAACAGCCCTGGATCCTCCGCCGTCCACTTTGGCTGGCTGTCCTTGGAGGAGAAAGGTGTTAAAGGGCCCGTGGCCCACTACTAAGCAACAGTTACCAACAACCTTAAGCAAATAAAATATGTGAGATTATGAAAACAGGGGAACTGCAGCTGATTCCCAGCATCTCTGCTGTGTGAGTCAGTAGTGCATGTCTGCTGCTCCCTGCTCGTTCCTAGATGACAGCATCCACACATCAAATCTGCCGGCCCCTTGGAGATTAGACGTCCCCGAATATTTATGACCATTTCAAATAACGTGTCTTTCTCTGGCTGCTAGATAGGCTGAGCAAGAAGCTGGGATTTACGAGTTTCTGTCCTTAAGGCTGGTTTTGTTGGTTTTTTTTTTTTTTTTTTTAATGCTTAGTTACGGGACGTTTCAGATGTTTTGTGCTATTTCTCTGTGCGTTTTGGGCTGCAGCTTTCACCCCAGTGCAGCTTGTTGCAGGTCAGGTCATCAAGTCCTGACTACGCGCCAGCCAAGAGAGAGGGAAATTCAGCTGATGAAGGGAGGGTCTTATCCCAGCGGTGTTTGATGCTGGGTTTTTATGCAGATCCTCAAGATCTGGATTGCTCAGGGAATATTTCATGGGATTCCCCCCTGCCGGGGCTGGCTGAGTGGTTCCAGGGAGATGCCAGGGCTCCATCCAAAGGTGGGAGACCAGGAATCGCTTTCGGAGGTGCCCGTGCCGCCACTGAGGTTCCAAGGGAACACTAAGCAAGCACAAAACTAACATTTACTCTGCAAACCTCTAAGAAAAAAAGTGGGTTTATCCAGCGCGTTGTTTCCAAGGCAGGTTTCCGCGATGGCGTGCTGCTGGTGGAAGGGCTGGAAGCCATTGCTCAAGCAAAGGCATTTTGGACGTGCAGGTAGATTTATTTCGGCCCTGAGCTGTCGCTCTCTGGCACTATATAAATAACTGTATAGGCAGCCTCTCTCCGTGGGCAGGCGTCTGTCTGTCCGAGCTCGTCCGCAGAGGCGTTCCCCGGCTCTCTTGGCAAGTTGTGCTCCCGTAATCTCTCAGGGTTTGGGGACGGTAAGTCACGCTGCGAGGGAAAGCGCGTGTGTTTGAGCCAGGCAGTCATTGCTAGGGCTGGTTCCCCGTCCCACGGGCCGCGTTGCAGACTCTGACTTTTCAGTGATGCTGGTCACCGTGGAAAGGTGAGGATGGGGTTTGGGGTTGGAAGAGGCGACCTGTCTCCTGAGCTGTGTGGCGGTTTGGTTGCGACCTTAGATGACTCCTGTCCCCTCTGTAAAATGGGTCTTTTGGGGTGTGTGTTGTGGGTTAGCCAGCAAAATACAGATGCTTGCAAGAGAGGAGCTGAAGACAGGCAGAAAGTCAGGGAAGGTTAATCCCTCTAAGAAGAGAAATGCATCTGCTTCCCAACCTGCTTTTAAACGGATGCTACAGCACAGAGTCCATCTCACCTCACCCTGGGAATTGCTTTCTTCACCTGCAAATTACCATCGTTTTTCATCTTGCTGCTCTTCACCGTGCCTGTGGATGCTCCCTCGCGTTTCCAGCCTCCACCACCCCAAGACCTGCTGAGGATCCCCTTGAATTTGTGGCTGCCACCTCCGTAGCACACTCACCCCCTTTTTGAACAGGCGACAGTTGTTAAGAGGATGGAGCCCTTCATCCTGGTACCATCTGGAGCCCTTGTCCCCTTGCTCGCCATCGTCTGCCATCGCCGGCGACCCACGAGCCCGGCTGGCTGCGGTGCCAAGAGCTGCGGGGGCTTTGCTAAGAAACGGCATCAATCTGCGGGAACATGGCACTGCTCTGCGACTTGCTCCACGCGTCCTAGAGTGTGGGCATCTCCTGCCCAGCGGCACAGCGAGGGCAAGGCTTGAAGGATCTTCTCCCTGCGCTTCCACCTTTCCTTTTGAAGGACGGGGAGTACGAGAGACAGGTTCCAGCGCAGGGACAGGGACTTGGTACGGAGAAGGACTCCAGTGACTTCAAATCTGCTCTGGAAAAGCGGGATGCAGCGATGCAAAGCCCTTGGCAGCTTCTGCTTTCGTGGAGGTGTTGGGTGCCATCCCTCCAGGTGCTCCGGAGGGCACACGGCCAGGGGCGTGGGGCAGGTGGTGGCCACCCGCTCCCACGCCAGCATCTGCCCCAGCAGTGCCACCTCCACTCCCGTGGCCCTGGTCCCCTCTGTGCCCCTGGTTCCCTCTGCTGCATCCCTTGGGGACATGCACAAAGCAATCCTTGTGTGCACAGCAACCAGCACACCGCAGGCGCTTGACTCCCTCCGAGATGAGGAATTGCTCACGTACGAGCAGGTACAAGCGAGATAATCCCACCACCCGGACATCTTCTCCACTGCTGCGGTGCCTTGGCTCCCTGCAGACCTCACGCTCCAGCCCGGGCAGTGCAGGTACCTGCTGCGGATGGAAGTCATTTTACAGGGCAGATCTCCGCTTTGCTGCAGGAATTTTTTCCTCCAATTGAGACATACCCTTGCGATGTCCCAGGTCCGTGCATCTTCGCTGCAACTCCTGCGACCACAACCACGGGATGATGCACCTTCCCCAAAGCATCCTCGTAACTCCCCTTGCAGGCCTAACTTTCTTCTTCACTTCAAAGCTCAAGGAAAAACTTTGCTTGCAAAGGACGGACTTTTTATCACTTGCTTCGATTAAAAAGGAAAGGAAAAAGAGGCTTTGGCTTGCGTTTGTTTTAATTAAAGAGAAGGAGAAAGCTTGGGTTCATCACGGCACCTCTCTCCTTTGTTCTCAAAGGCTTCCTTGGGGGGCACATGGGCCAGCGAGACTCCGAGCGTGGATTTCTGACAGCAGCCGGCTTTTTGGGGCTGGAAGCTGGAGTCCTGGAGTACAACATCGCCACCTGTTTGCCACAGGCGAACATACAGCAGGATAAATCCCGACAGGATAAATCCCACCAGGATGAACCTCCCAGCAGGATGCACTCCACCGGGATACATCCCATCGGGATGCAACCCATCAGGATGCGACCCATTGGGGTGCATCCCCATCGGGCAGCCCTCCATCGGGATGCACGCCACCGGGATACATCCCATCGGGATGCACCCCATCGGGCAGCCCTGCAGCGGTGCTCCCGGCTGCAGCGTGCACAGGCTGCACAGACGAAGCCAGGACAAGGAGGGGATGGAGAGAAAGGAGTAAGTGCTGGTTTTCTGCCGGAGCAGAGGAGCTCCCCAGCCCGTGGGGCAGTACAGAGTGCACTGCTGCGTTGGTACCACCTTTTCTGCTCCCAACTCTTGGACCTCCTGTTTTCACACGCACCCGTGCATGCTTCCCTGGAGCCCTTCACTGCCAGGCTCTTAACGTGTTTTTTCACCCCACTCACATCAAGAGGTTTAAATAGGTCTCTGGAGCCTGACGCGGGCAAGACTAAGTCAATGAGACCAGGACATCACAGAGCTGCGTGAGACTGGGATGGCCTACAAGCCGTCAGGAGCTGAGCAGGTATCTGTGCACCACCTTGCAGCTGGTGTAGCTGCCGCGTCCCCCTGGTAGGTTCTTGGAAGATCTGCTCTGCAATGGCGGCTAGAAAATGCAGAGAGCTGGAGCAAGCAGGGCTGAGCTGCTCTTGAGGGGTTCACCCTGCTTCTCGCTCTCCCTTGAGCAAAACGCCTTTAAGGGCTTCATCTTTCCAAAATAGTCACCGGGGCCTGGCTGGGCAGGCAGTTGAATTAAGCCAAGGCGCACGCTGCATCGCAGTGGAGTCAGTATGCTGTGAAATGCAGGGTCTGCTCCCCAAAACCAGTTGCCTCTGTTGGAAAAGTCTCTATTTGGGAAGATGCCTTGGAGAAGAGCAGGCTGAGGGTTTGGGCCAGCTGGAGGAAGAGCTAGGGCTGAGCATCAGGGCACTGGGCTCACACATCTCACTGCATTGGTTTTGGTGGATTTCATTGATTTTTGGTGGATATTTAGGATATCTGGCAATAGGACCCATGCATATGTTGGTTTTATCCTCCTTCGCCTCAGTGCTAAAAGCTGTTTCATACCTATACAATGCATCGGGGCTATTCAAATCCTTTTTGTGCCTATACGATGCATAAGAGGAATTCATACGCTTTGGACAAATGCTCCTGTGCTCCCGTCCCGTTTCCATGAATAGCGTGTGCATGGATTAAGTGTCAGGCTTTTGTTTCAAAGAAGCCTTCTAGGAAATGACTCAACAAGACATTTGTATGTTTCAATATGTCGGGATTTGAAATATTTGGATTCTGCTTATGAATATTAGCATTTAAGGGGAGGATCTTGCGTGGAAAGCCCTGGCTGCTGTTTGCAGGAGGGAGATGTATGCACACACTCACACGTATGTGCACACACACAAACTGCTTCTCCTTTGGAAAGTGCTAAGGGGAACAAGCCAATGTAGATTGTTCCATTAATGGGGATTTATAGCACAAATCTGCTACTGTTTTGTCAAGACAAACAGAACTAAGTGGGCTTTTAGTGCTGGGAAAGCTGGCCCTGAGGCTGTGGGCTGTTTACTAGCAAAGGGCAGCTGCTCAGAAAGGGCTGCAGGGGAGCAGAGGGAATAAATGGCAAAAGACGGAGACAAGAAGAACCAGGGTTTGGTGAAGGAAGAAATAAAATCAGGGGCACGGACTCCAGTCCCTTACCTACACTCCCTTGAGCGCGTTTTCTCCCTTAAAGTTTTGGTTGGTGAACTCGCGGATCATTTTCCCCTTTGCTGCGTATTTCAAAAGCTGCGTCCTGCTCCAAAAGATGTGTCAGTGTTTATCAAAATGTAAATAACACTCTGTGCCTTGGCTGCCCTCGGCGGAGAGCTAATGTTGCCGTGGGTCCAGCTGCTGAGTGATGGGGGTCCTTCTCCTCCAGGAGGTAGGGAGATGCTGGACTATCCTGCTCCTCTTCAGAAACACGTGTAAAAATGGTCTCAGGCTCTGGGGCTGGTCCAAAAATGGTCTCAGCCTCTGGGGCTGGTCCAGAATAACCCAGGCTGGATGCCACAATGGTGGAGGACGTGAGCAGGTTGGGCTCATGCAAGGGCATGGGCATGGTGAGACATGTTTGGGGAGAGATGCCCAAAAGTGGGGTCTGGTGCAATGTGGGGCTTCGGGGCTCTAGTCTCCACCTTCAGCTTCCCGAGTGGTTTTTGTGTCGCTCAAAGAATGTTGTTTTCATTCATTTGGCATGACTTAGATGTGTTCTCTGTGGTTTTGAAACTTCTCAGGAGCGTTGGCCAAAGTCATGCTCTGGATGGCTCTCCCTATGTTTCTGCTGGGCTTGGGTCTGTGTGCCAGCAGAAATTGGGCATTTCTGGGCAAAGCTGCCATACTTCTGCCATGCCCCTTCCTCTTCCCACCATGAAGGTGATACACCTTTCTCTTCTTCCCGGAGGATATCTTCTTTCTTTCTCCAACCTCCATGCTGCACTGAAATACAGACATATGTATTTCTGCATCCTGCGTCTCCCAGCCTTGTGAAGCGTCTCAGGGGGCATCTGTGACTGAAGGTCGACAAAACACAATGCTGTCACCCCTCTGCCCTCCACGGGAGACGGGTGGCCTTGGCAGCGTCTGCTGGCACCATGGCACCGTGGGTGACGGTTGGGGACAGGTCAGTGCCTGACCCGTGGCTGGGCTGGAGTCGGAGGTGTGAGGTTATTGGAAGGTGCTTGTTTGTGCTGAGTGTGAATGCTGAATTGTTCTCCCCACGCCTGTCGTTGTTATGCAAAGCCAAGTCCTAAAAAAATATTGAATTTCCTCTCCCATAATTTTGAGGAAAAACACTTATCCAGCATTAAGCAGCGATTGTGAGGTGTCCTTTCATCTGGACACGCAGGGGAGCTGCTGGCACATCTCAGGGTGGGATTGCAGCCCTCTGTGCTGAGCAAAGGGAGGACCCAGCACTGGGAGTGGTAGCTACAGATGGGGCAGCAACCTTGTCCCCCTCCTAATCTTTTTATTATCTTTTTTTATCCACATGCTGCCTGAAACTCTGTGAAAAGCTTCTTTTTATTCCATGCTCAAATAAAATTCAGCCTGAACTGCTGCGTCTACAATAAGACTTTAAAGAGAGTCTGTGCCGCTTGATGTGAAGGGGAGCCGGGATGGAGAGGGGTGCAGGGGGAAAGCCTGAATGGCATTAAGAGAAATCTGGGAAAGCTTACGGCTGTGGTGACATTGGAGGATGCAGCAGGATGAGACGTGGTGCCCTGATGCCAGGACTGGTCCCACATCTCCAGGTCACCAGCACATTGCCATTGCCAGCTCTGCACCGGCTGTGGCAGGGCTCGACCGGGCGTGTGTCCATCCAGACATAGCACGGTAATGCTGGGATGATGCCTGCAGGACTGGGGGACGTCGGGGCCAAAGATGGGTAGAAGAAGAAGGTGGTGTTCCCCGCTTTTATATTCTTTTTTGAATCAAAATGCAAAAAAGACAAGAAAAAGGATTAAACTCCAGCCGGGTTTGTGGCCAGCTGGGAGGCAAGAACAAGCCCAGGGGTTCTCCTACCTCTGCAGGTAACACCCAAAAGTTTCATTTCGAAACAATGAAACTGGAAAATCGAAGACTTACTCAGTGGATTGCAAATGGAAAATGAAAATTGCTCCGTTCTGTTTCAGTATGAGCACAGTCCATGAAAGAGCAAGAAGAACCAGGAGAAGCAGATGTGGTGACGCCCTCTGGGCAGGTGACTGCCCATGGTGGCAGGAGCTGGGTGCCAGGCTCCAGGACACCCCGCAGCTGTGCCCCGCAGAGGGTACTGCCTGACTCCTGGGTCATTCCAAGCTCCTCTTTTCCGAGTACACACTGAAATACAGAGCCACCTCAGGAATCCCATTGCACAGATGGAAATGCCGCAGTAGGGACACCTCTGCCATGGCCACCATCAATGAATCTGCAGGAAACGTGGATCTGATCCCAGCAGCCACCCCTGCAGCTATTGCCGCAGCCACCCAGGCTCTCTCACCCCCCTTCAGCCCTAGGGCATGGTTTACAGCTCTGCTTTCTGCCCGCTCACCTTGCCTGGAACCACAGCCCTTGGCTGCCTGCTCTTTGCCGGGGTCGCACCGGCAGCGGTGGTGATGCTCCTACCATGGTTCTGGAGGCAGATGGCCCAGGTCCTACCTCTGGCACGGGATCCCACATCCCAGCAGCCTTTCACGATGCGCACGAGGGCTGATGCTGGTGGGACGGGGAAGGGAGCAGCGAGTTGGGTCTGGCTGAGCTCCATCCCAGCTGGATGCTCTGCAGCATCTGTTCAACCCTAAAGGTACAGGAAAGGGTTTAGCAACGTGCAGCTGCCTCTAAGATGCCTATTTTGGCATAATCACAATCTTTCTGCATCTAAATAGCCAGAAAATTGAGCCCTTGAGTTTCACATCTGCAAGGTCAAAACAGTGCCGGAGCCCTGGATAAGCGGCGTGTTTATGCAGGGAAGGGGGAAGCAGCCCGGGAGCCGGGGACGCGGGGATGCGCTGGCTGCCTCGGCCGCTCCCCAGGCACCGAGCTGGCAGTTGCCTCCCGGATTGCACGGGAGAGGGAACATCGCGCTTCCAGCAGGCATCGCACGTCTTTCCAAATCAAATACGAGCCTGCCCGCGGCTCGGCGCTTTGGGGAGCGGGGGGCAGCCCTGGGGCAGAGCTGCAAAGCTGGCAGCGGGCAAGGCAGGGCTTGTGGGACCGGGGCCAGCCTGGTGCCACCCCGCAGCGGTCCCCTCCAGCTCAGCCAGTGCCACCAAGTCCTCAGGGCGACATTTCACTCCTGTCCATTGCCAGGTTTTTGCTCGGTTTCTTGCCCCTGGGCACAAGGTTGCAGTTTTTTGGCTCAGCAGGAGAAGAGGCAAGGCAAGCTTTGGTTGTTTTTATTAGAGTTAAAAAGGAAGCTTTAAAGCAGACGTTCCTACGCGTCCTGAGCCTACTCCGCACGTCGCAGCCTTGCCAGCACAGCCAAGCAGCAAAATCCTCACGTCGGCCGATCGGCTCCCAGCTGCAGAGAGCTGGTGTCGCCCAGCAGCCGAGTCCCGGCCCCGTGCCGAAGCCAGCGGAGCTTCGGCGGCATCGGGGCTTTGCTACTCTACGGGCATCTCCCCCCAGCCCAGCCAGAGGCGCCGGTGCAGCTCTGGGTGCAAGTACACTTTTGTTAGCAGAAATATAAGAAATAAAGGTCCAACTTTGTCCTCGTGCTGTTCCTTTAGGGTAAAGAGCCATGTGTTCTCTGAGCCGTGACCCCGCGTAATGTTTCTGGGTTGAGCCTGCGACACTCCAAGCTGATGTAACCTTGGGGTTCCCCCTTTGCTTTCACCAGCTCCTGGGGGGACATCACCCATCTGGGCTACAAAATGGTTATTCTGGTGCTGGGACTGCCCTGGGCTGGTGCCTTTAGTCCCCACGAGCTGCTCCAAATGTCTGGTGACTTGAAAGGAGAGCAGGAATACACTCCTATTTAATCTGGCTTTGGCTTTTGGAAGGGACACCCCCCCTATATCTTCCTTATCATGTGCTTCTGCGCGCTGGGCTGAGGTTACGCTTGCAGCTGTCGGAAACAGAGATGGTTCGTGTACCCCAACGCTGCACCCAGGCAGGGTGGTATCAGCCCTGTTACAGGTGTAAGGGAGGTTTTGACAGATGATGTTGGTCGATAAAGATATTCTGGATCTAGCTTTTGTCAATCCAGCACTTTTTTTCAGTGCAAATGTGCCTGTTTGCAGGGAAAGAAGAGGATGCGAAGCCCTGGCAGGGGAAGGCACATGCCTCCTGTCCGGATTTGGCCCCCTGGAAGCAATAGCGTGCCGCTGAGATGAGCATCTTGTATGCGGGAGCTGCAGATCTTTAGCAAGCAGCAATGTCTGAGCTGCTTTGAGATAAGGAGCCAGAAATGCATGTGGCGGTGTGACAGTGTGGAGAGGGTGCCAACAGGGCCGGGAGAGCTTCCATGGGGCAAAGCCCCATCCCTGCAGCCCTTCTCCTCCCTGGACTAGCCCCGTCGTGCTCCTCATGAGCCTCCTTTGCTGTTCAAAAGCTGCTGAAGCCCAAGGGATGGGCTTGCACAGAGCCTCCTGAAACCAGTACCAGTGAGGGGATGTAGCCTGATGGCCACGTCATGCAGGGAAGTACATGAGAGGCTCTTTGGTTTGCCACACAGTGTGGCAGGACACTGGCCACCAGCCCCAGCTCCTTGCCCGGCCATGGACCAGCTGCCCAGCACAGCAGGCAGCTCCCTTTCCTCTCCCTGCCTCAGTTTCCCTGCTCCTGCGCTGCGTTGCTGACACCTGATGAGCTGCCACAGCAATGCTGCAAAATAAAAAAAAAAAAAAAAAGAGTAAAGCAATAAAACTGGGGGGTTTCTGCGCATCTTGTGCAGCCTGGCAGTGGGCTGAGCGGGTGAAGGCGCTGCTCGCGGTGCGGGGTGAAGGCTCATTTTGGGATTCCTCACCCTGCTCCTGCAACAGCTCCATCACCAACCCCCTGCGGTTTCACTGACCTTCCCGGTGGCCTGTGGGGAGCATGTCGGTGGCAGGGGGACAGTCGGACAGAGCAAAGCTGCTCTGCAAACACAGGACCGTTAACCCAAATCCATTTATCTGGAGATGGCCTGTGGGTCCAGGACATCAGCGCTGGGCTAGGTGCTGGTGCAGCATCCCTTCTCCCTCTTGCAGCATCCCTTCTCCCTCCTGCAGCATCCCTTCTCCTTCCTGCAGCATCCCTTCTCCCTCCTGCAGCATCCCTTCTCCCTCTTGCAGCATCCCTTCTCCCTCCTGCAGCATCCCTTCTCCCTCCTGCAGCATCCCTTCTCCCTCCTGCAGCCAAACGCACGTGGCTCCTGGGAGACTCATGCCTCAGTTTCCCCATCTATAAAGCGGAGGTGGGAGCGCTGGGGTACGTATTGAGGATGGGTGTCACGTCCCCAGCCGTGCAGCTCAACCCAGGGCTGACAGTGACCTATTTACCTACGGCAGAACTTTCTGCTCCACTTATTTGACCCGGCACCTTTCTGTTTGCTTAAAGCCGGGAACGTTTCCTCTCGGCCAAGCCGGGCGCGCGCTCAGGTATGTTTGCTCGAGAGACAGACCGCTGCTCTGTGCATCCCCGGCTCTCCGCCTGGGAGGAATTCGGACCCTTTCGCTGCGATCCCATTGCAGAATTCACCCTGAAAAGCTTCCATGTTTTTCTTTGCCCTCTTCTCTCAAGCTGCACCGTCGTCATCTCGGGGACAGGCAGCGCCGGGGAGTAGAAAGGTGACATTGTTCTGCCCTGGAAGGCCGTCAGCATCCCAACTCCCCGGCTCTGTAGCTGCCTCAGTCATGCATGTTTGCATATGTTAAAAATATTTAGTCCACTGCTAAAAAAAATATTATGCCCGAGATCTGGGGCCAGCTAAATATAATGCCATCTATGTGTCCGTGGCGCTGCGTGCCGGAGGCACAGAGGGGTACTATTTGCCTTCGGAGCAGTCCTCGGCTGCGAGCAGGGATGCCAGGAGCGATCCCGATACTGATGTCTGCCAGAAATGCTTTTCTCCCTCTTGGAGAGGGATTTGGGGCAAGGAAAGCTCTTTGCCGGGGTGTGGGTTGTTGCGGTGCAGCGTGGTGCTCGTGCCGGGGTGCATCCCTGTGCCCAGGCAGCCTTGGCGGCTGCGGGCAGGAATGCACAGGGCGAGGAGGGAAAAAAGGTCAAAGAAAATGATGTTGGCTCTGAGAAAAAGTAATAAAAATGAAAGAGCGGACTGGGATAATTCCTGCATTCACGTAGTGGGACGAGCGCGGTGCAGGGGTGAGCCGGGGATGGCCCCGTTCCCCAAACCCTCCGGTGCACAGAGTGATTTCATGGCGTGGACACAGGCCATATAGGAGAGGACTGAGACCTCCCCAGCTCATTTCACGTATGAGAGCAGGTTACGGCTCTTACCAGCCTCGCCCAGGCTTTCGCCCATGGCCTGGAGGTACCCAGCACTGCTTGGGCTGGGGAGAAGCTTCCAGATACGTTTCATATAAATAATTCCAAGCCAGCTGAGAGTGTGGGAGGGAAAACATTTCCCCGTAGTAATCTCTCCCAATGAGGGGCAGGAGAAAAGAGTTTGTTCTGGCCGCAGGAGGAAGACAACGGGGCACGAGGCCACAGGATTTTTGTGCCGAAGCATTAAGGAATCATTTCCTCTGCTTTTTCCTTATATATTTATTTTTGGAGGGGGAAGAAGGGGCTGGGGGAGGAGGTGAAATAATCCCAGGCAGAGTGTGTGAAGGAATCTTTATACCCCGTCCTTTTTCTTTGGGGCTTTTTTTTTTTTTTTTTTTCCCCTTTTCCCCCCCTTCTGCGAGCGCTTTGAGAGGCGGGGGAGCAAGCGGCTCCGTACACTGCGGCCATTCATGGCTCAGCTGGGGGCGCGCGGGGCGCGTGGCTGGGTGGGAGTGCGCCACGCCGGAGAGGAGAATAATTTGTTCACAATATAGAGCAGGGTAAAATAGGCTGGTTGTCTGAGTGGGGATGTAGCATAATGTATAGAAGTGCGAGCCTCAATAAGTCTATTTATTAGCGGGGCCTTTTGCTGAGCGGGGCTGTGAATAAACTATACAGCTCGTACAAAAATGTAAATGTTAGTGATCCCTTAGAGACATAATTACAGGAAAAAATAAGGACAGCTTTTCAGCGTTTGGGAAGCCGGCCTCCTTCGTCCCCTTTCTAACTGCTGATACACATATTATGTTTCCCCCGTGGGGTGTCTGCATCCAGCACGGCGCGTCCCCCCTCTTGCAGCTCCTCCATCGTCCTCCCTGCCCGCTAATTAAAGGAAAGTTGTGTCTCCGCGTCCCACGGAACGTGTTCTCAGCCCGCTTTGGTGTGCAGAGCTCTCGAATTCCTCAAGCCTGTGTGCCACTGGCTCCTCTGGACCACAGTGAAAGGTTTCATTCATCCCTCCTCTGCTGCCTTCTAGAGTTACCACACCCTGGGCCTCTGCTCCGCAGCTCCTCTCTGTTTTCCTTTCATTAGCAGGATTCCCAGATTGAATGGCTGCGAAGGGCTGGGAAGAGATGCTACAACCCTATTAGCATAAGGGCTGTGCAAATACCTGCCCCGCGCGCGCTCCTGCTGTTTGCCGGGAGGTCTGCAGAGCAAGAGAACCAAAATCTTTGGGGTTTGGGCTTTTTTTTTTTTTTTTTTTCTGTAAAAACAATTCTAAGTGCTGCCCCGTGCCTCAGTTTCCCTGAGCACAGCTCGTTTCCACCCACCCCGGGGATGAGTTTGCAGCCTTTTCTGGAAGGTGGCAGGGGAGCTGCAGGCAGGACAGGCACTGCCCACCCTGGGGACCTCTCAGAAGATGCTTTGGGATCTGCCGGTGCCTATTTGGCTGCACCCAAGGCACGGCAGCGCTCCGGGGACGCCCATGAGGACTGCAGCGTAGTATGCACGAGCGTCTTAAGTACCGTGGCTGAAGCCACATGGCCGTCCTTGCACTAGCCTTTGCCCTCCGCACCCGTCTGAGCATTCGACGAGGAGGGGACGTTGACCCCAGTCTCAGCAGCCGGTCCATATCTTTTATTTGATTTAAGATGGACAGAAGAAACCCACGGCAGACGTGGGATGGACGGGAGCAGGTCTCCCTAGGCAGAAGGCGGTTTCGGTTGATGTCAGCTTTTCTTTTGGGAGTCGAGCTATTCAGCAAGCCTTTACCAGAGCAAGATTAGAGGAGGAGAGCGAGAAAATTAGTTTCTAGGAAATCCGTGCTGGGACACGAAGGGTCACAGAAGGGTTACGATGAGGGAATTTGCTTTGGGAAGGAAGAGCAAGGCACTTTGGAGCAGCCGTGGCTTTCGCAGCCCCCTCTGCCACCCTCGAGATGAGATCAGCCCGCGGCCCTGGCGCAGCTCTCTTACTGAGCTGCCGCTTTTATGGATGAGCTGGTGAAGCAAATTAACTTTCGATGAGTTTTTTCAATGGGAAAGGGACAGGCTTTTCAACAGAAATTTATAGCAAAATGTTAGCTCCACATCGACCATCTGTCGCCCACTGCGATGTGGAACCTTATTTGTTTTTTTGGCCCTTTGCAATTACTCTTGGTAGTGGGGACTCATCTAGGGTGAATTTAAGTTTCCTGATCACTGATTTATATCTTCAGTTGCCGTTCTTGGAGGCTTCACGAGTAGCTCAGAGTTCTGGGTGATTCATCACATTTGATGGAAGCCTTCTGAGGCCAGACAGGCTCTTTGGAGGTGCCGTCCCTGAGTCTCATGGTGCTGCTGCCTTTGGATCACCCCCTGCATCTGATGCTGGTGGTTGTCCTCTCTCCATGGAAGGACGTAAATGTAAGGGCTTGTGGTGGGGACCCCAGGTGATGAGCACCCAAGTACAAAAGGGAGTTGGAGAGGTGCCATCTCTTTGCTAGTGGTGGTGACCCTTTCTGGTGCCCAGGACACCGTAGATGTTCCCCATGGCTTGTCTTGTTTCCTGCAAACCCAGATGTGGTGGGAATGGTGTTGGCTTCTTCTGTCCCATAGGCAGCGTGACCCCACAAATACACTTTTAATGACAACAGTAACTGCTGTGGGCTGGGGGTTTGCAATCTGCCTTGCAAACCCCATTGAAATCAAAAGCGTTCATGGCTGCTCAACCTTCCCTTACCGTGAAGCAGACCACGTGCTTCACTGCTACCTGGCTGGATTGCCCAGTCTGGAGCCACCGTTCAAAAATGTCTCGTGAGTCCTTGCAGCCGGGTCTGCAGCGTGGTTTTGCATTGGCACTCCTGATGGGTTGGTGAAGGGACAATCTCCCATACCTGGTCTCTGATTTCTAGCCGGTAGTCGCTTGGATTGTGGTTTTGAGGAACCTGAAATAAAGAACAAGCAGATGGAAAGCTGAGCGATGCTGCCTGCAAAGTTCCTGGCCATGAATTAGCTTCTGGCTTGTCTCTGAGGTTGGGTCCTCAGCACCTTCCTTGGGACCATCTCATGCAAGTTCTTGGCCAGCCTGCGCACTCCAAAGCTGTGCAGGTCGGAGTTGTGGATTCAGATCAGGATCAGACATCCTTGATGCATCCTACGGTCAGACCAAAGTCTATTTTCACCCCGTCGCTCATGCAAACACAGGGTACACCCTGATGGAGCGGAGGAGCTTGACCCGGCTCATTGCGGCAGGTCACGGCAGTGGTCCTGCAAATTGCCTGGCCTGCAACAGCAAGACGCTGAGTGTCTTTGGCTAAAAGGGGGTAAAGCAGGGGAAAAATCTTCTGTATGAACTAACACTGCAGTATATTAATAATATATAATTAATGTATACTTACAATCTCATCCCATTAAAAATAAGCTTGCGGCCAGCTGTACTTGGTTGAAAACATCATTTTCTTGTGTATAAGATAAGAACAACTTTGAGCCCACCTGATTGCTAGGAAATTTGGACATGAGTCAGGTATCACAGAAGAAACCCAGTGTGAGGAGAAACGGGGCGCTTCGATCCTGATATCTGATGCCTCAAATGCCGATGGGGTCATCACCACCTGGGGGGAAAAAACACTATTCCTGGGTCAGAAAGGCAATGCTGAGTCCTCCAAATGATGGGCTGGGTTTTATTTTAATGCAGTCATATATGTATTTTAAGCAACGTTTATTAGCAAAGTGCTTCATGCAGAAAGATGCACCTGGGTTTGATTTATGTTACATGAGAAATGTCTTGGCCGAGGCAAAAAGCACAGAACTTGGGGGGGGGAGGGGGGACACAAAACGAAATTTTTCTTTTATTGTGCATAATGAGATGTTTGCTCTGTGGCAATTGTATAAGTGGTTTCGTCTTAGTGTGTTCAAAACAAATCTATGAATACAGCATGTATTTTAAAATTCATTGTTTTGCCCTGTAAATGAGTCTTCTAAAAAAATCCGTGACCGGGAGCCAGAGCCAGCTCGCTGGTAGACCGGGCTCAGCCCGTAGTAGCTCCCTTGGCTTTGGGGAAGTTCCTCTGGATTTACCTCATTAGCTAAAATGAGCCTTTTTCCTCCTTCATCCCTCCTCCTGGATGTGCGTGTAACGTTTCGCGGTGATGTTCGCCGAATGGGTGGCGAAGGGCGGCGCGCTGGTACCCTGCTTGCTGGAATACAGCACGCCGCGGCCGCAGGGGAGTGACCTGCTGTGCAGAGGATGGTTTGGGGTGTTTTCCCCCAAGGAAAGATCTGCAAAAAACAGAAGGCAAAAGTCGGGCCGGTGCGGAAGCCTTGGCAGCGCTGGGAGGGTGATGGGGGGAGCCGGGATGCTGGGAACAAACGGGCAGCACCGGGCAGCGCATTCCCATCAGCCTGGACCAATTCACCCGTGGGGAGCCGCGTTCAGGCTCAGTGGGGCAGGCTGGAGGCAAGCCGGGCAAAAGCAGCGGGTTTTAGCCCTTTAGCTCTGTTTTTCATCAAAATAGGCCTTTGCTGAAATTGCACAGGCCTTTGGAGAGCTTTCAATCCAAGCTGGTGTGTATTATTATATACCGTGTTTTCCATAGGGTAGTGGACGTCATGAGAGCAGAACCATGGATGGGAGGTTGTCCATGCCACGTGAAACAGCGGCGCAGGGCACAGCCGTAAGCCAGTGGTGCCAAGAAATGTTTGTTCACTTCTGGGGCTGAAAAATAGCAAAAGGAGGAGATGTTAAATACGGGTAATTCAAACCCGCGCAAGCTTTATTGCAAAAAACGTCAAAAGTTGGTGTAGCCCCGCCATTGCTGTCCGCAAAAGCCAAACTGACTTCTCAAAGGCAGTTTGCAGTCGTTGCTGTAAATAAGCATGTGCTCGTCCAGGGGCTGCTGCGTTCGGAGCTGCTTGGACGGCGTCCAGTCCAGGGGTTTTTATTGCAATTCCACTTGATTGCCGAGATTAGACGACGACTCGTTCTCTACGCTTTACGGAGCTCCAGGAATAATCGTCGCAACGTGAAAAATGTCAATGGGTCCCGGGCTATGGAAAGCCGTATTGACCTCAGAGCGGGGTTTCAAATATTACACCCACCGCTGTCAGAGGACAGCAAAGCAGATAATCCTCTTGGCCTTTTATCCTTGGGATAATGGGAAATTGGGAGAATGCTGCTTTTTTTTTTTTTTTTTTTTTTTTTTTTTTTTGACATGAGCAGACCTGGTCGCAGACTGGAGTGGGGGGGGGAAAGAGGACAAATTCTCCTTGCAGCGGCGGTGCTGCAGGCACCAGCACTTTGCCAGGGCAGGGCCTGATCCTGCCCCACTGCAAATCAGCCCCAGATGCCTCCAAGGCAGCGAGGTGGCTCTGGATTTACTCCGGTGTAACTGGGAGCGGGGCTGCTGGTGGAGAGGATGCGTGCCTTTGATATTGTAACCTAAAACTGGCAGCTTTCCCTGCTCTGGCAGGAGTTTAGAAACATTGCCATATGAGCTGGTTTTCCAGAGAGGCCTGAAAATGCAATCCATTATCTGATATTTTGTAGCAGCTTTTTTAATTAAGGCTTTGGCTAAAGGGCTGATTAAAGAGGTGTGTGGTTTTTTTGTCCTTAGGGACTTGGCACATCCCGGCGTCTGTCACCCTTCTGCAACTACAAGACTCGCTTTTCCTCCCGTGTTATATTCGGAGCGAAGCTTTTCCCCCCCCCTCCCCTTCTATCCCTTTCCCCCCCCCACCAGAGGTGCAGATAAATCATTATAGTCTCCGCTCAGCTTGTCTCCTTCTCCCGTAGCCCAACTTCTGTGTGCTACTGGCTGGTGCGGCGCGGAGGGGGCGTGAGCAGCGCAGCTCCGTGCCTGTGGTCAGTAATGAAGACTTCTCTTTTTATACACAGATTACGGAGGAACTGCACAGGGCCAGACGGCAGCTCTTAATTTCCCGACTTTTTAATTTTTCAGCCCTCGCCGAGGAGAATGCAGCCTTCCCCTCCGGCCGACTTATAATGAGGTGAGTAAACACCCTTTTGTCATTTAAGGCTTGCTCCCTGATGTCATGTAAATATTATTTTTGTTTGGTCGAAGGACGGGTCGGGGGGGGGGGGGAAGGAGAATGTGCTGTTTGCCACATGTCAGTGTTGGGGGTTTCATACCTCTGCTCCAGTGATTTCCTAGGGTTTGTTCCCCTCGGTAATCCGCCTTGCTGAAGGCTCCCGAGTTTTTGCTCTGCAAAGTTCCCTTTAACACAACTTTCCTCCCCCCCCCTTCCCCGTTCTTGCTCATTCAATGACTCAGTGAGGTTTGTCAGAGTTAAAAAATGATGCTCCTTTGCTGCAAAGTATTTGGGCTATTTGTGTCATCCCAGAACTTTAAAAGAAAAATCATTGCCATCCCCTTTCCCTCCCCCGAGGCTAAAGCTGTCCCCGGTTTGCAGCTGGCGATGCCAGGAGCCCCCCTCCTTGGGCTGGGGGCTGCTCCCGGTACCCCCTCCTGGAAACCCGGGCTCCGCTTTCCTCCTGTCATCGGCTGCAGTGATCCCACCTCTCCCGGGAAAGTGTCGCCTCTGCCCCGGCGGGGGGACCCCCCAGGAGATAAAGAGTTAATCCAGCTCCCCCCACCCCCCCACCCCACCCCGACTTCAGCTGCAAAAAATATGAAGTGAGGATAGATCTGCTCATCTGCTGAGCAGAGAAGTTGCCTTTGATGTCGGTCCTTCCTTTCCTCCTTCTCCTTTTTTTCTCTTCCCCCCCCCGCCTTTAACCCTTCTGCCGGTGCGCTGCCTCCCGGGTGGATTTACGGAGCGCCCCCCCCACCAACCTGGGAGCACCGTGTGCGTGGCAGAGGGCGGGGGACACGCAGGGACACCGTGGGGTGCTGGCATCTCCCCACCCGTTTGCTCCCCGCCACCCCGCTCCCGGGATGCGCATCCCCCCGGGAGCGCTCCCGCCGGCCCCGGGGAGGGGGGGACACGGACGACCTCGGCGGGGACCGGCGACCAAAGGAGCGGGGTCGCGAACGAGCTGTCACCTGGGGTGGCCCGAGCCCGCTGCACTGTCCCCGCCCGGCGGTGCGGAGGGCTCAGCCCCGTCGTGTTGCCTTTTTTTTTTTTTTGGAGGGGAGGGTCGGCGGGGGGGAATTAACCCCTTTTCGCCGCCGCCGCAGAAAAGCGCTGCTGCCGCTTTAAGGCAGAAGTCCCTTTAAGTGACTTTCCATTTGCTGCTTTGGAGAGCTGAGAATTCGGTTTCCCAGATTTCCTTTGAATTGTGTGCAGTAGTTAGAGGGAGTTTAAAAAAATAAAAAAAAAAAAAATAAAATGAAAAAAACTACAAAAAAACCTACCGTACATTCGGGAAACCTTCGGCAGCAACAAGACAAGGGAAAAGGGGAGGAAAACTGAGATTTAGGGATAAAAGTTAGATTTAAGGAAAAAACCTGAGATTTAGGGGGGGAAAGTCATCTGCTACCGTTTCCCTTTGCCTTCCTGCTGCCGTTTCAGTCTGCCTGCCTGGGGAGCGGAGGAACGGGGCAGTGGCGATGGGGAAAGCCTCCCCGTGTCGGGGGGGGCCCGGGAGGATGCTGTGCCCCCGGGGCAGCGGCGTGTCCGCACCCACCGGCGCCAGGGCACCGATGGGGTTAAAAACCCTCGCCAGCTGGGGAGCATCATAAATTGCAGCCGTGCCCCACCAAATTAATTTGCACTTTCTTTTCCTAATGTTTGCTCTGGGGAGAACCAAAAAAAAAAAAAAAAAAAAAAAAGAGGAAAAAGAGGGGGGGAAAAAGCCCCTAAATAAATAAGCAGCCTGGAAGGGGGCTGGGGGAAGGCTCTGTTTCCTCAATTAGCTGGGACTTGCCTTCTCTTGACGAACGAACGGAAGGCAGCGCGTTTTAGCCTCTGGATTTGTGGAGCTTTCTCAAAGTGCCAAGTCTGGTTATACGGGGACTTTGGAGGGTTAGGTGGAGGAATCTGAGTCGAGCTTTGCTCCGTTAACTCCTTCGGGGCTGAGTGGCTTTGGGAACCTGGGCCTGGCAGTGCAAAACGACCTGGCAACTCCATAAGGAGGGATGGTTTTGGCACCCGAGCGCTTGGGAGAGGTGGTTCCCCCAGCTGGGACCTTACCGGGCTGGGGTTTCGGCTGTGCAAGGTGCGCTGACAGAGAGGTGCCGTGGGGACAGACGGATCTTGGGATGAGTTGAATGTATTTGTCGTAGTTGTTTGTGGGCAACTTGCAGGACCGGGGTCAAAGAGTGGCTTGTGGGGTTGTGCAGAAGGCCGAGATGTATCGGCAGTCCTTGTGCCTGGAGGGAGAGGATGAGGATGCGGTTAACTTGCGTCAAGGTGCCGGCGTCACAGCGCATCACACCCACGCTCTACCATCCCGTACCCTTGCAGCGTCGCTCTCTCGGTCAGCAAACCTTGTATAAGCAGTAATGGCAGGAATTGCACCATACACATACGGTTATAGTTTGGGATAAAGACAAGAACTGGCTGCACACCAGCGCCAGCCAACAGCTTTGGAGGGAGACATCCTAACCAGGCTGGTGCAGGGAAAATGCTCTCCGGCAGAAGAGAGTCACCGGTGTTGTAAGTCCGCCAGGGTACGTGGGGAAATGGCTTCACCTGTGTGGGGAAAAATATCTCCTGGGCATTTAAAATTCACGTCCCAGTCCTTGGAAAGGAGGCCTTGGCCATGCATGGACGTGGGATGTCTTGATGTGGGTCGTCTTGATGTGTCCCCGATGTCCCCGGGACGTTGTCCCCCATCACACCCCATAAAGCCACTGAGCCTGCTTTATGGGCGACTGCAGGCAGCACAGGAGGGGCTCTCACCTGCCTGCGCCTGGCAGGGAAGCCCTCCCGCCTCACAGTCACACTAAGGCTCCTTTACCCCTCGCTGGAAGCATAAAGGGGCCTTAAAAAGGAAGCAAAAGGAACTTAAATTTAATTTACACTCACTTAGAGACCTCTTTACGTGGCCAGAGGAGCATAAAGGGGCCTTAATGTAGCTGGGAATCAACCCCTGAAGGTATCTGCGCCTGACTGCTGGGCATTCATTTTGCAGAAGCTCACCTCAGGCTGCAATCCAGCTTTTAATTCCTCAACCCAGATCCGCCGATGTATGGGGAGCAACAGCATCGGCCCTGGTGGGGTTAGGTCTCATTTACACCCGCGTAAGCGAAATTAAATTTGGGTTGCCAAGGAATAACTTGCAGGGAGCATGGCCTTGGCTCGCCAACACATTTGTGCCAGCCTCCGTCTCTCCATCGTCCGCTTGGATCAAGTGAAAGGATTTCCCAGTTTAAATTCCCGCTCCAGCATGGGAAGGGATGCTCCGCTCCCTTCTGCCGAAGGGCTGGGGAGAGGAGGCTGGATGACTCATGGAGGGGACGGCCGATGGTGTTCCTCATCGCTTAACACCCACTCGTGTGGATGTGGCTTCCCGGGAAGCCTGAGCCTGCCCTCGCCTTTCTGTTAGCATGAACAAAGCCAAGACTCTGTGCGCTGTACGGAGGAAACCGCATCGCAGCCGTGAGCCCCGGGAGACACCGCCAAGTTGTTTGGAGTTTGCCTGGTCCCCTACGAATCCCAGCTGCTGCCTGGCCGGAGCCCCTACGGCAATCATTGCTGAGGTGCTGCTTGTTTTAAAGCCACACCGCAGCCCAGCGAAGGGTAATGGTCCACAAGCCGTTTAGCAGCATCCCCCGTGACACCAGGAATCCCTGTGCCACCCCTGCCATGGTCTCTCCGCATCCCAGAGGAGCTGGAAGAAGCAGTGTCCAACCCCAGGTTTGGTGAACCTGGGCCAGGATTTGGGGAAAGCCGGCTCGTGTGGCGTGGCAGGATGGCTGGGAGGGAAGATCTGGGTCTCTTACACCCTGGGCAGCCGGGGCACCCCCACCTGCCTGCATGCGTGGCATAAGTTTTCCAGGGTAATACCCATCAGGCACGTGAAAGCCGGGATCTCCCTTTGGAGCATCGCCTGAGGGTACTGGGATCCAGTGTCTCTGCTTATTTATAGCCCTCAAAGACCTTGGAGCAAAGAGCCTGTGGATGAAGCCACTGGTGGAAGAGGCTGAAACCAAGAACTTGATGTATCTCAGGAAAGGACAGGGCGTTTACGTCTGAGAAAACCATCCAGATTTGTCACAACTCCAGTTCAGACGGGAATATTCAACCCGGAGCTTTAGGGCTGTAGTTAATGATGACCAGAGCCAGCATCCCTATGGGCAGGGTCCCTCTTGGGGCTGTTCCCCCATCCTTCACTATGGGATGCTCTCAGAGACACAGGGACAGACAAAATGGCCTGAGGTCTGACCTCTTCTCACTATTCCCATGCTCGCAAGGTCGCTGGCATCCCTCTCCACCAGGCAGCAGGATGCAGGAGTGTGCATTCTGCTCTACGACAACGCACATCCCTCTTTCCTCCGGGGTCCTGCAAACGTAGGAACGAAATCCAGCAGGGAAGGGCTAGTGATCATGCTGTCCCCTGTGTTTTCTTTTGGTTTTTAATCTGTTTTTTTAATCTTTGGGTTTAAACACATTTAATGGTCACCTGTTCCTGACTTGGCAGGGCCGGCTGGCAGGGAGCGGGGTCGGGAGCGCGGCACAGGAGTGCCGGGCGCTGGCAGGGCGGCAGCCAGGTATTTGCACTGCGTTTTGGCCTCCATGCAAGCCTGGCTTCCCCCGTGCCAACCCTTGTTGCCTGCCCACCTGCCTTCCAGGCAGCGCTCTGAAATCCACCTGGCACCCTCTCCTTCCCCTCTCGTGGCTTTGCGTGCCGGTGAGGTCTTTTCCATCCCTGCATTATCCACCAGCTCGGCCCCAGTGTTCCAGGCTGCTGGAGCCCATGGGAAGGAGCGTGTCCTTTGGTCGTGTCCCCGGGTGCAGCGCATGGCGAACTGCGGGACCCAAACCAGCTCATCCTCCGCATACATCGATAGAGATCTCCTCCAGAAGGCATGTGAAAAATGCAGCCGCAGGCGACCATCAGCATCCCCTTAAAAAAAAAAAAAAAAAAAGGAGCCTGATCTATTTTTGGTTTGGATCTGCTGCTTTTTAATTAAGGGAAACCGCCTGCCCCCTCCCCGTGGCCGCGCAGAGCTGCCCGGACAAACGGGGTGGCAGGAATTATTTAACGCCCCTTCCTGTCAAGCTGTCATGTTTAATTAGCACCTTCCTGCCCCAGCCCAGGTTAAAACCAGGCTGCAATAACACTGGGTGCTGGCCCGGGGCTTCCCGCTCGGCAACACCTCCAAAATACCTCGCTGGGAGGCAAGTGTAAAGGGACCCCTGTGTTTCCCCCTGCGTCGCACCGTGCGTTAGTGTTTCTTCTTAGCTGGACCGTGCCATGGCAGTCTGGACTCCCAGGAGGAAGGGCTGGCTGCAGACTCGGAGATGGAGACACTCGGTAGCCCTGCAAGGGGGAAAGGCCGCTCTCCGGTCCCATACAGCCGGGGTGGGATGATAAGCTAAAGCAGCTTCGTGGCTCTGCCTGCCACATCTGAAACCCTGCAGCCGAGAGAACTGCTCCTATCGACGTCTCCTGCCAGCCCGGAGGTGTTTGGGCAGTGCTGATGGGGTCGTTTGGCACCAGCTGGCTGGTATTGCCTCTCCTCGGCTCTCCCTGGATCAGGAATCACCTACCCCCAGCACACGCAGAAAGTTGGCCGAAAGCACGGACCCTGAAAAGCCTGGGCTCTTTGGAGGGAGAGGAGGAGGAGAAGGGATGCACATGGAGAGGATACAGAGGGGGTTCAGAGCATCCTCCCACCTGAGGCCCACTGCGACCGCTGCCGGGGGTCGCCACTGGCCCTGCCTTCAACCAAGTCCCCTGCTCGCCTCACCCAGCCCGGGGGAACGGCCTGCACACGCCAGCGCCGGGCTGCAGAGGATGGGAAGGAACTCTCTGCTCTCCTGGTACTTATCAGTGGCCAGGAAACAAATTTTTCTAATTGACAGCAAACCGCAGCATTTTACAGAGTGGAGAGAAGGCCAGCGGTCTATCAGGCGTTCTGTGAAACTGGAGCGGGACAAGATCCAGCCCCGATGGATAGAGCGGAGCTGACCTGCCTTGGCCGGCTCCGGTCCAATAACTCACTCCTGTTTGCATTTAATTACAAACGTTAAAAAGCCCTTTCTTTTCACAACAACAAAGCCTTGAACCACACTTCAAAGTTGGGTTTCTGGGACAGTTGCATACCTTTTAAAAATAGCCCTCTGAGCGGTGCCAAGTGCTAAATGGATTGCAGAGGGCAGGTCCCCCACGTGGGGCTTCAAACAGCCCAGCCAGCCCCGCTGCCTGCTCGCCTGCTCCCGCGCCTGCTGCCGCTCCCCCGGGACCCTCCCGAAGGGCGTCCGCGTGTGGCATGGATCTGCAGCTCTCTATTTCTTCTCTTGGGCTTTTTTTTCATTGGCATTGCAAACCGGGAGATGGCAAGGCTGCAGCTGCCAGGCAATGCCCCTGGAGGGTGTTTGGGAAACACGGTGGAAGTTCCCACCTGAGCTGACGCCCCCCCATGGCCTTACATGCCATTTGGGAGGCAGCGGTTTGTCATCTGGGAAGTCATAACTGGAATATCCATGGCAAGGAAAAGGCTGGAGGGGAAAGTGAAGCAGCACTGGTTCAGGTCTGTCCTCCCACTCTGTTCCAGTCTCCACTGGGACCCTTCTGGCTTCTCAGGAGTCTCCTGACCCTTCAGCCCAGCCTTGATCCTGCTTGTGGTCAAGTGTCCTCAGAGCTGGTGGCGGGGCCAGCTGTGCTTTAGAGTCTTTTTACTCTAAAACAAGGAATTCTGCTCCCCTGGACGTTTTTCTAAGCGTCGACTGAGTTTATTTTCTCCCATGCCCATTGGCGACACAGAAACCGTAATACAGAGTGGGCAAGAGGAGGTCTGGAGCTGAGGGCCCAGTTCTCATGGTCATTAACTGAGAGAAGCACAAATCCACCCAGCAGCATTGACGTGCCCTGGCTTGGAGCATCCTTATCCCTTCCTCGCCCTCCCTCGGCAGTGCCGCTGCCATGCTCGGTGTCATGGTTTCAGTTGGGATGGAGTTAACTTTCTTGCTAGCAGCTGCTGTAGTGCTACGTGTTGGATTTGGGATGGGAAATAGTGTTGATCGCACACCGGCAGTTGTTGCTAGGTAGTCAAGGCCTTTTCTGCTCCTCACACCACCCCACCAGCGAGCAGGCTGGGAGGGCGCAAGAAGCTGGGAGGGGACACGGCCGGGCCAGCTGACTCCAACTGGCCAAAGGGATGTTCCACACCATGTGACATCATGCTCAGTATATAAAGCTGGGGAAGAAGACGGAAGGGGAGGATGTTCAGAGTGATGGCGTTTGTCTTCCCAAGTAACTGTTGTGCGTGATGGAGCCCTGCTTTCCTGGGGATGGCTGAACCCCTGCCAGCCGACGGGGAGCAGGGAATGAATTCCTCGTTTTGCTTTGCTTGTGCATGCGTGGCTTTTGCTCTACCTATTAAACTGTCTTTATCTCAACCCACAAGTTTTTTCTCACTTTTTTTCTTCTGATTCTCTCCCCCATCCCACCAAGGAGGGAGGGAGTGAGCGGCTGCACAGTCCTACTTGCTGGCTGGGGTTAAACCATGACACTTGGGAAGGCAGGAGGCACTTATTTACCATGGGGTTTAGGCAACGGCTGTTTCCCTGGAGCCAGCCCAGAGAGGGCAGGTTGCCCAAAGTCAAGGTGGAAGTTTTAAAGAGGGGGTTTCTTAATGCGAGGAAGCAGAAACCGTGTCTCTGAGGAGCCAGGATGTGAGGCCAGGAGCTAAGGATTTGCTTCAGGTGAATTTGTTGCATTTTCCTGGGGTAGCATCTCTTTGCCCTGTGATGCCTGATGGGCGTGTGGGAACCTGGAAGCTGTTGATGAAGATGAGGGAGTTTGACTAGTGCCATGATATAAGTCATCAGATCTCTCCCCTCTTCGGCTTTCCCAGCAGCAAAGCCATGCCTGCAGCATCCGCCAGTACT
The DNA here is from genome assembly GCF_028500815.1 of Rissa tridactyla. NCBI lineage: Eukaryota > Metazoa > Chordata > Aves > Charadriiformes > Laridae > Rissa > Rissa tridactyla. The sequence continues at coordinate 92,631,847 of NC_071469.1, forward strand.
TCGGGATCAGTGTGACCAGTGTCCCCAAGACTCACAGGGCCACACCAGCACCATTCAGACGCTCCCATCCCAGGTTGTGTCCCGCAGCATCGCCGTTCCCATCACCGTAGAGGGTGCTGCTCCTTTCTTCCATGGAGAAATTCCTCATAAAGCCCTGCAAACCCAGCAGAAGCAAATTGCTACCTACTAGAGATGAAACCGGGCTCCCAGGGCAAAGGAGACTGCGTTTAACTCCGGGAAAAGCTCTTCATGTCGGAAGTGTGCTTTTCTTGGACTGCTCCGCTGTATTTATGCAGGCTGGTATGTGGGGAGTAATTAGAACCTCATCCTGAGTACTCGACAAGCGTGTTTTCCATTCTAGATGTTGACAGGTCAGGCTATCCGGCCGTCCCTCTCTGCCTAAAAATGTTGATGTTTTATCTTTGTTGAAACCAAAACAAGGGTCTGGGAAGTTCTGCTTTATTGACAGTCTGACGGTGGCACGCGTGGTGCTTCACACCTGTGGGCTCCCGGTGCCCGCACCCGACCCTGCCGAGGCAACGGGAATGGGAGAAGCCGGCGCAGGCGTCCATGTGGAGGGGCCGGGGCTGTCACAGCTGCCAGGGGGTGTGGAAAAAGGACATCGAATGGAGCGGAGCGAGCAGGGCTGGGAGATGTTTTCCTGGATGAGGCTGGCTGGGTCCAAGGACAAGCTGCTCCCAACCGGAGTGGGGATTCAGGCACCTCAGAGCAGCCATCGGAGAGTCCACGCTGCTGCGAGAATGGAAGCAGGGAGAGGTGGGTGCTTCAAACCTCCAGACCGTGGGTTTCACTAAAAACCTGGTGTCTAACCTGACAGGAGAGACGTGAGGATGCCGAGGATGCACTCGCTCTTATCTCTCTAAAAGAGCTTGTAGAATCTGCAGGGAATAGCCAGGAGGCAGCTTGGGCTGGCAAAGCTCGCGAAGCTGTTGGAAGAGGTCTCAGGGAGTTCACGCAGCCCCGAGCGGCTGGACTAAAATGACCTCATTTCAGGTGATTTGTGAGATGAAGCTGAAAGGGGAGCCCGTCAGGAGCCATCCCCTCTGCCGTGGCCTGCCACGGTCCCAGTGTCCCAGCCCATGCCTCGTGTGTCCCTTTCCACCCCTCTGAAGCAGGAAAAGGCCCCGGAGGACACACTAGAAGGGCTGGGTTAGTTGCCCAGTGTGGGATGCCTGTTTTTTAGCAAATGGATTAATAAAGGGGAGTCGAAGGAGCACACTAGGGTGGGAGCACCCCCAAACCCTGCCTGTGCATCTCGGCGACCTGGGGGACGGGATACTGGATGGAGGGAATGGACTGGAAGGATAGACTGGCCACAGGTGAGACCGGCAGCTGGAGCATCGCTCCCATCCCATGTTTCACAGCAGCCCTACGCCCGTTTTGGGCCATCGCTCACTGCTGGAGCATCGTGTTGGGGAAGGAGGATTATTTTCCTTCTCCACGTTTGCCTTCCATGCAAACCAGCCCTACCGTGTAATGTTTCTCATTTCCTTTATACATTAATGAAGGCTCGAAGTGAAAAGCTCCACACTTAGGCTGACTTAACCCCGAGCTAAGCCGGCAGCCGGAGGGACACAATGAGCCGGCTGTTTGGACCTCGCTGGCACCGACTCCTTGTCTGCTCCCAACACAATGGTGTTTTCCTTGGCCGGCGTTCAGAGGCACGGGAGGGAGATGGTGACAGGGAGGATTCCCACGTCTCCCCGGTGAAACTGCCCAACACCGTGGCGTTGTGCTGCCGGGACGTGCCGCGGAGCCCATCCTTGGTGGTGCAGCCCCGCGGTGCTGGCTCTCTCCGGAGGGTGCAGGGATTAGGGTGAGACGGGCAGCGCGGCCGAGTGCGGCACAAGGTGCTACCAGTGGAGGAACCAACACCAGTTCTGTGTGTGCGGGGTTTCATCCATCCCATTGGCATCCTCTCGGAAATTAGAAAAAAAAAAAAAAAGTTAAATTTAGTGGTGGAGCACCGCTCTTGAAATGGAAAATCAGGGGTTTTTTTGTCCGTCTTCTCAGCTAACACTAATCGCTGAATAGCTCTGGTGGCTCACACCTGCGTTTTGGGGTAATAAACCCTTTTTCCATAATATTCTCCTCCCAGCTCTAGCAGTGCAGCAAGTGGTGTGCTTCCCAATAGCACTTCCACGATGACCAGTGGTTTGTTTCAAATAAAGTCCTTCTGAACATGTTTCGGTGCCCGGGGAAGCATTTGATTGCTGTTTACTGTGCCACAGCAGAGGGGACCGGCTGCCCCGGCCAGCATCAGGGCAGCAAATTGGGTGCCCATACGATGCCTGGCAGATCTCGTACGGGTTGCTTTTCCATCAGCTTGATGGGGGCACAGGCATAAGGCCAGGCAGCCACCCAGCATGGCCTTGCAGAGCTCGTCACCGCGTTTTGCATCTGCCGTATTATTTATACTCGTTCAAGCCTGATTTCACCTGCGCACACCGCAGCTGGAGAACCTCCTCCCGAGGAGGTGAAGTTCTAGCTGTCAGTGCGAGGGTTGGGGTCAAGCACCGGCTTTTTGTTGCCTTGGAACCTGCTCAGGACGAGAGCAGGTCCCAACCTCGCGTTCCCCAGCTGCGCCGGCAGCAGTGCTGCACGCCGGGGAGCGATGCCGGGTCCCTGCCTGCCGCCGCGCAGGGGACACTGCTTCTCACCCCGGGGCTTCTTCACCCTCTGGATGGAAGTCCAAAGCCCCTCCGGCTGTCGGCTGCTCTGAATTTTGCAAGAAATCAGCAGGTTTTTCTGCCGAGTTGACTTTGATATCGTTTTTGAGGACTTTGCAGCTCTGGCTGGTGGGGAAGTGTTGAAGGTTTGGCTGAGCCTGGCACGCTGGTCTGATAAGGCTCTCGAGCACTTTATAAATGCAAGGGGTCCCGTGGCAGGTGGGGTCTGAGGAATCGCGAGGAAGGCAATTGCAAACAAGGAGTTGTGAGCAAGGCGTGTGTTTCCCGGAGCATCCTGGAGGGATCGCTTCCTTGGGTTCGCCGCTTTTCACTCTTGGGGATCGTTTTTTTTTGCTTTGGAAGCAGCGTAAAGCGGTGCTGCGGGTGCGTGTGGGTGCTCTGCAGGTTGGCACAGCAGTAACCCGCAGCAAATCTCCGACGGCAAAGTCCCCGGGTCACACATGAGCCAGGGCGATGAGCCCAGGGCCTGTCACGGTGCTCCCCTGGGAGCGATGATGCCGAGAGTTTAGGGACGAGCTTTAAGTCCAGTTTTGGTGCAAAAAATGTAAGAATCTAGTTCAATATACCTGCCCGGAGGGAAGGTACCTGGTGGCAGAGCTTCTCCCATCGCACACGCTGCGGCATCCCTGGCTCCGCCGCTGAAGCTGCGGGTTGAGCAAGTCAAGCGGGGAAGGTTTTGAGAAGCAGGGATAATTAATTTGGGAAGAGATTACGAAAGCTGTGGTGAATTCTCTGTCACTTCGAGAGCCTGAAGCGGACTCTGGATGCTGGTGTAAAATATGTGCTTTCATTCAACCGCAAGCTCTCGGGGTGAGGCCAGAATCCCTCGGTGAGGCTTTTCTGGCCAGCGCCGCGCTGGAAACCAGTGACTGGCTGATCAGAGGGAAGAGTAGTAATCTTAATTTATCACATACTTTTCATCCCAAAGCACTTCCACAGTCCGAGCGATCTTTGCTGCCAACTGTTTGCAGCAATCCTTTCAACTACCCGAGCTGAAATGTTTCCTGGGCTGGGACGGCAGCGAGGGCTGTCAGGAGGCAGGGGCAGGTTGCTCTGAAAAATCTCTTTTTCCAGTAGAGAGAAATCCTTCCTGGGAGATGCACAAGCCGGACAGACGGAGCTCCCCGGCCGACATTCCCATCCAGGGGGAGTTTCACAACCCCAAGTTCACAGCGAGGTCCTTGGGATGGTTACAGGGCTCACACAGCACGGATCCGGTCTGCATCCCAGCGGATTTTGCAATATAACATCCCTCCCATGGCTGTCAGGGTATCGCTGCCGGCAGCCCTGGCTCGCAGGAGGAGCGAGCCAGGAAATTTTGCGGCATCAAAAGCCACCAGGCTTTGCACGAGCAGCCCCGAGACGGTGGCATCAGCGACGGGAGCACTCAGCTTGCAGAGAATATTTCAATGCAGCCCTGCATCCCAGCCGGGATGGCTTCTTGGTCCGGCTGGATAAACCTTGGAGGCCAGGAACGGCACATCTGAGCATTACTCAGCATCGGAAATCGAGGTCATGGCTGTGTTCACCCATGACAGGTCTAAGCTGGGACTTTTTAGCTCTGGAATTAAAAGGGAGCTGCACGCCCCGATGCGTGCTGCAGATGGGGGAGATGCATGCCCTGATGCATGGTGCAGATGGAGGAGCTGCACCCCCTGATGCGTGCTGCAGATGGGGGAGATGCACCCTCTGATGCATGGTGCAGATGGAGGAGATGCACCCCCTGATGTGTGCTGCAGATGGGGGAGATGCACCCCCTGATGCGTGCCGCAGATGGGGGAGATGCATGCCCTGATGCATGGTGCAGATGGAGGAGATGCACCCCCTGATGCGTGCTGCAGATGGGGGAGATGCACCCTCCGATGCATGGTGCAGATGGAGGAGATGCACCCCCTGATGCGTGCTGCAGATGGGGGAGATGCACCCCCTGATGCGTGCCGCAGACGTGGGAGATGCACGGGACGGTACGGTCCTCTGGCCGGGCAGACCAGAGATCATCTCCCTGCCGCTCTTCCCAGCCCCGATCCCACCCCGCTGTGGCCTCGGCCACATGCAGCACCGGCCTCCTGACTTTGCAGCTCTCGAAGCAATTCCCCGGGCAGCCGCCCCCCGCTTCCTCCCAGGCCTCACCGGGGACTTACATGAAAAGGTCATTTATAAAACCTGACGTTTTGTTTCACGGCGAGTGCCCCGGCGAGGGCCGGGCTTGAACTCCGCTTTTATTCCACGCGGCTCCTATTTATTTCTCGGATGGATTAGAAAATCGCGGCTGTCGCTGGACATTAGCCCGGTCGTTTCATCAGCTCCCCCTCCGCAAGCTGACAGTTCATTAGAGCGCGGTACCCGTCGGGATGCTGCCACCGCCTCGCCCTCTGAGCATGGCTTTGCTTCCAGGCTCGGCCGTGCCCCGCGCCATCCCAACCAGCTGTATAAATGCAAGCAGCGATGAGTTAAAACTAACAAAAATAAAAGGCTCCCCAGGTAACAACTCCTTATCCAGTTATCATTTCTAGAAAAGCCAGTGGAAAGCAGGAATAACACGGAAGGGGATGATTACCGGTGTTTTTCGGGCTCCGTGGCACGGGGCGGAGGGAGGGTTGGTACAATTCGGGGTTTGTGTGCCGAGGGGCTGCACGGTAGCCCCCTTTGAAAGGTTTCGTGCCCTCTCTCAATTCCTAAGTAAACCTCTCGTCCCCCTGTCAGCTTTGATTTGTAACCGTACTCGTGGCATCTGGTTTTCATATGAGGGGTGGAATACAGGGGATGCTGTCTGCTCGCTTCTGCCCAGAGCTATTCGTCTGGGACCGGCTAGCCAAAAAAAAAAATAAAAAAAAAAAAATAAAAAAACACCGTTCCTGAAAGGCACTAATCATTGCGGAGGCGGAGGGCAGAGAAAGGATCCGCTGTCCCTCCCTGCTGCGGGATGTGAAATGAGGGGCAGGAGGGCGAGGAGGAGCCGTAGCCCACCCGGGTCCGGGCTCTGCTGCAGCTCCACTTGGGATGGGGATCTGGAAAATGCATCCCAGAGCGTTAGGGCAGAGGGAAGGATGGATTTGCAGATTTGCAGGAGGGTTCTCAGCAATGATCGGTGGTGTGTGCACATGGCGCATGCTGTTGCGGCACACCTGCCCCCCCGATTTGTCCCCAGCACCCTTTCTCCGTGCTGTTGGCAGCACTGGGTGGCACAGGGTGGCTCTGAGCATCCCATACACCTCCGGAGTCGCACGTGGTTGCTGGTGCCAGCGGGTCGGCTCCAACCAGCCGGTGCAAAGCCCACCCACGCGGCAAAGGGCTCCGGCAGCACCCGGCGTGGGGCGGTCGTGAGCTTCTGCAGGGTCCTTGGGGTTTCGCTGGTGGGTGAAACGGGGTTGTTTCAACGTGGGGCGGTCAGAGGCAGCTCTATGAAACGGGCGGTCTGTTTTCACCCTGACTCTCAGCGATGGCGTTTGCAAAGCCAGGAGGAAAACCTCTTCCCGCAGTCAGCTCAGGGCACCAGCGCTGCCCATGGCTGCTTCTTGTCTTAGTTGATTTTGACTTTTTATTGCACGGGGTCATTTTGCTGATGTTTCTTGGAACTTTGAGATTCCCAGCGGGCTGAGACGGTCACTGTCCTGCAAAACGCATTAGGAAATGCCAGTCTGGCCATGTGAGAGCCACAGAGGAGGTGGCACCCTGCCCCTTTCCCTGGGTAGCCACGCAGGACCAAGTGCTTTTGGAGGAGCCATGGGCAGAGTTCCCTGCATGCTGCGTTGTCCTGCAGGGCTAGCGCCGGGTGAGCAGGGACGAGGGCATCCCGGGGTGACACCTTGTTCTCCATCCACACGTGGTGGTGGCTTTCGGGCATCCCCCAGCTGGAGATCCCAGCCTCGCTCGGTGCCCCGGGCGAGGAACTCCCAGCCGCGTGAGGTTTGCTCACTCTCACCTTATTATCGGAGCTGGAGGATGAGATGAGGCTGTTCTCTGGGGTGGCTTCCAGCAAAGTCCAGATCCCGGCGCCGGCATACCAGAGTGCTGATATCAAACCCAGCAGGGACCAGCCAACTGGGAACACTTAAAAGCAGGGAGGATTGCAAAGACCACGGCCGTGCCTGTAGCTGGCATGGAAGCAGCCTGAAAAAGAGGAATATCTGCCTCCAGCTGCTGAGAGGCACTGGGGGCACGGGATGCTCCTGACCCTGGGAGCTGCCAGGGACATCCCGTGCTGGGTCATGGCTCCCCATGCGTGGCTCAGTGCCCCTCTGTCCCCAGCTGCCTGCTCCATCCCGGGCTGTGCTTGCAGCCTTCCCCTGCGCTCCTGTCCCCTTCGGGATGGGAGAAGCCGGGAGCCGCGTCCCCACACGGGGCAGAGCTGGAGGTACCCTGACGTGCAAGACCACATTCAAACAGCACCGGAGACCAGCTGCCACCCCTTCCCTCTGCTAGCAAAGCAGTTTCCAAAGCCATTAGAGAAGCACGCTTCAGCATCATCTATAATTTTAAAGCGACGGTCTAATTTTCCTAAACCAGCAGCTGATTTTCAGCAGCAAGGAATGCTCTAGAGGAAGTGATTTTATTTTCCCTTCCCTTGCTGGACTTCCTAGGATGCAGCCTTTGATCCAGACTCCTGATGTTATCAAGTAGGAAGCTGCAGCTCTTTGAAGTGGGTTTCACGTCGTGCTTTAAACTTCTGGGGGTTTTAAACCTTCAGCACCAGGCGCAGCTTTGGTACGGATCATCCCGATTTCAGATTTGGGGACTGTGGCCACCGAGGGATGTCCAAGGGCTCAGCCGGGACCGCTCGCACCCCGGGTTGGGAGCCCGCAGAAGAGACGAGATCATAGCTCCTAGCCTGCTTAGAGAGATTTAATGCTTCAGGGAGCCCAGGGCTGTGGCCTGGGTAAGATTTGGATGCTGCACTGCTATTTTGAACATCTGGCCTTGCCACTGTGACCTGGGGCAGTGGAAACGGGTCACGTCCTGATTCCGGAGAAACTGCATGGCCTGGATGTTGGGATGATGTTTTCAGGGTTGCACTCGTCTGGGTCATTGTGAAACTCCTTTCTGCTTTGCTCACATGGCTGCCTGCCCAAAAATTTCACCCCGAAAAGGCACCTTCACCTCTTGTCTTGGAGGTGCAATGGATGCAGCTGGAAGCAACAGCACGAAGCTCTCCCAAAGCAGCAGCAAAAGGCTCCGGGACAGGAGCAGCCTCGAGCTGCTGGTGCTGGGAGCTCTGCTCACCTGTAGCGGATTAACAGGGGTGGGCTCCCGTCAGTTTGCAAACGAGTCCCGTATCACTAACGAGCAGCACCCACAAGCCGTGGGTCACACAGCCACCTCCTGGGACATGGGGATGAATCGAGCTTGATTTGTGCAATGCCTTAAGCCAGGCTTAAAGTGTAACTGTTATTGCTTATTTATATCCTTATATTTTTTGGTGGTCCAGGGCATGTTGTGCTGAGGTGTGGCATAGAGCGGGGTGGGGTGTGTGTGTCTCTATCCCTCAAAACAACCTGAATATTATCTGAAATGTTGCAGGTTCGGAGAGCAGGGAGGAGGGATTTGAAGGTGTTTGCAAGCAGCTCTTCCCCCAGCATGGGGTGAGGAGGGCGCTGGGTGTTGGGCTGTGGGCAGGTACCCCGAAGCGTGGCCAGAGAACCTGTGCCAACCTGGTGAGCATCCCTGGGGGAGGTGATGAGCAGGAGAGGAGGACTTGGATGTGAACTCTGGTACAGGCAGCGGTAGAGTCACTGTGAGAGCCCCCAGGGATCTGTCTTGAGCCTTTTTGTCCTCGTTCCTCATCACTCAATTAAAAAAGCAGGATAAAAAGTCGAGCTCAGAGATCGATAGGCTGTAAGGCAGGGGAGAAGGTGGTCTGCGTCCCTTGGCACGTGGCACCTCTCGGGTTTTGGCAGCTGGGGCACGCAGCCCTCCCCGGCCTGGCAGCACCAGCAGCGAGAGGGCAGACTGCAGGCAGGAGGGAGAGCAGTACATGTGGGTGCTTGCTTTCCCCTTGCTGTCCCCTGGCAGGGCTGCAGGCTTTGGTGAGGGTCCCCTGTGAACCCCACCACAGCATCCTCCTCCCAGCCGGATGAGGGGGCTCTTTCTAAACCCCTGCCCTGGCTTTCTGGAACAGCTTCTCCCATCAGAGCTTCTCCCAGATAGGTCCGGTACTTTGGACTCGATACCCCAGGGTAGCAGGATGAAGTCCCTGCAGTGGTGGCTTGGAGACCGTCTCCAGCATCCCCGTGTAGTCGTTCCCCGCTGAGACGAGTTGCTCCCTTCTCCCGCAGATCCAGCACCTGGTAAGCAGCCTGCCACCTTCGAGTGGCACGGGATGAGCACGAGCGCAGGAGGATCTGCCCAGGACAATCGGGAATGGCCTCTCCAGCCTTTGGGATTTGCCACACTGGGCAGCTCCGCATGTCTGGAGCTCACGAGGAGCCCAACTAGGGCAGGGAAGTCCTCAGGTGCCAGGTAGGTGATGGGGACACGGCCGCCCTCTTTGGGCAGGAGACAAAAAGCAGATTCCAAGGCTTGGCGCCAGCTCTGGGCACTGGTGGAGGATGTGCGGAGCCTTGGGGTGAGGTGTGAGGGTCGGGCAGCAAGCACCATCCGTGGGTCCTGCTCCTTCCCAGCACGGCAGCTGCTGCGGGTGCAGACTGCAAACCCCTCCTGTGCAAAGGCTGGAGTGGGTTTGGAGGAGAGGAGTGGTCCAGATCCAGGTCCCTGGCATGGTAGACCCACAGCTGAGTGAGTGATGGGTGCCCCAGACTTCCAGGGCCACCGTGCATCCCTCACCAGGGACCATCATGCCATAGCAGCCCTTCGTTTGCTTCCCATCAGCCCCATCAGGGGACACACTAACGAGGAGCTCCCAGGAGGGGCGGCCGAGCAGTGGGCTCTGCCCTGATCGATGTCCTGCTGAAGGACGGGTCTTCTCCGGAGAATCAACCCAACACCCGCCACTTCGTGCCGGGGTTGATGTCCCACACTGAGGGTGGCTGATCCCGGTGCCATTGCCTCGCTCGCTGGGAAAATTCCCTCTGGTTTCCTGATGGTGTAAGGACGCCGGACACGTGCATGAGCCCACGCTGCTGCTTCTTGCTTCTTAGCGACAAATCTGAAGGCCCCTGTGGTTTTTCAGGCCAGAAAATCATGGTTTTTCTCCCGCTCCGAACCAGCGTCCTCAGCTTCACAGAGACGTCTGGGGCTGAACTTTTGTCCTGCAGACAGAGACAGCTTTAATTGTGCCCCCATTAAAGCAGCTCAAGCTCTTCCCTTGAGTAAGCTCCACAAGGAAGATGGAAAATAGACCCTTAATGCCCTAAGAATTTTCCTCTCTTCCCCATCTTCCCTTCCATCAACTTTTAAGCTCATCCAAAAACTGCAGCCCTCTGCTTCTATACATTGATGGCAGGACAGGGATGCTGCAGCTTTGCCAGCAGCGCAGGCTTTCCATTGAGTTATAAGTGGAAGCAAATGGTTTAAAAGGAAATTAAATTTACAGCTCTATAAAAAAACGCATTTTATTGCTTTGCCTGTCGTTCGGTAGAGGCAGGGAGATAAAGGAATGCTTTGCATTTGTCTCTTGCCTCGGAGCCCGGAGGCAAAAAAGAGGAAACCCACCGATCATGCGACGGCCAGGCGGCCGGATTCAGCCCCGGCTCCGTGCGAGTCACGGGCAAAATCCGGGGAGGGGGATCCTTGGAGGTGATGCTCGCCAGGCGCAGTGAAACAGGATGCTTCGTGCTCTCAAATGTTGGCTGGATGAGGCCCCGAGTTTGGCTTGGAGAGCACGTTCTGCCCAAAGAGATTGGAGCGGGTCCTTCCCCAGACCCCAGCTAATTGCAGATTTTGCAAGCGTGCATACAGCAACACCTGAGGGCTTATTTACAGGGAAACATATAGCTCCTCTCTATGGTTTATTAATTAATCCCTTCCACACGTCATTACAGTACTGACTGGGGAGCTTAGAGTAAATGGCAATAAAATCTCTGCGCTGGACATCTGCAAAAGCCAGCGCAGTAAGTTCTTCAACAGAAATGGGAGGGAGAGGAGGGGTTGGTGCCTTCATATTTGAAAGCAGAGTGGCACAGGGCTGGCCGAGGAGCCAGGCTCGCCCGCGGGCACATGCCGCCTCGGCCGCTGGGTCTGTCTGTGCCAGCGTTGCACCATGTCCAACCGAGACGGGAGGATTGGGGAAGGGGAAGGCAAAGGGGAAGATGAAGGCCAGCGGTTTGTGTGTGCAGGGAGCTCGGTACGGCACGGTCCCTGGTGCAGATCCCCTGGGATTATAGGAGCATCCCGGCTTGGATGCGGATGGGTGTGGGAAGAGTGATTGGCGGCTCGGGTGGACTCGGTTTGCACAGCTCGGTGCCGGCAGCTGCAGCTCCGGGGTTGAACATCACCTTCATCACAGGAACGATCCCTCCCGGAGATGCCAGCTCTGAGGGGACCCACCGGGAGCAGCTGGGGTGACGTCTTTCCCCATTGCCACCTTCCGCAGGGCCTCGGCGCGGGCCAAGGGATGCTCTGGCTGTGCCCACCAAGCCTGTGTGAGGTAGACGAAGGAGCTTTGCCTTTTCCAGCGGCGCCTGAGCTACAAAGCAAGTGTGCGGAGGCTCTTGGCCCTCCGGAGGAGGAACCTCCCCCGGCTCCAGCCCTCCCAGCTGTGTCAATAGAGGAGGAAGAAACAAAAGTGCTCTTTCTTCGCCTGTTGTTTTTGCAGAGGGGGACAAGCCGATGGCCGTTGCACTGTGACACTGGCTGCTGGGGACAGACGTGTGTTGGGTTCGGCCGAGCTCTCCGCAGACTTCTGGGAGGTGTTCGACGGCAGGGTGCAATGAAGGGACTCCCAGACAGTCTTCTTATAGAGAGAGATATATATTTCCTTTTGCTGGTTACTTTATTGAGAGCAGATCGTTGAAGGAAGGAAGGTAAGGGGCTCTCTGGCCTTTCTCTGGAGCCAGGTTTTTTCCGGGAGCAGTGTCCTTCCTGCTGCCGTGGCCTGGGGTGGTTGCACATCTCTGGGCTTTGCTGGGACATCTCGCCCTTCGTGGCTGTCCACGCAGCTCTCCCCGTGTCCCCGCTGCCGGCTGCACCCAGGCTCCCCACTGCACGTTCTCCATCCCCACCTCCGAGTACCCTCCCTCGCAGGCTCTGCGTGCCACACAGCCCAGGGAAACGCGGGCCGAGGACATCATGGGGACAAGACCAGGATCTCGCCGGTCCTCTACATTCCCCCAGCACCTTCCAGCGAGTGATCCTGCAGGCAGCTTCTGAAGTGCTTTGCAAGACGTCAATGGCTCATCTTGCTAGAGCATCCCCCAGCGATGCCGCTGTTCTTCCCGTGCTTCCAAGCACACAGAGCTCATCAGGGCTTCGGAGCAGCAGCTTGTTCCTGGAAAGCCTCCTCCGCACCCCCCTGGGCTGCAGATCCAGGAGCCTCCCCATCGGGGTGGGTCCGAGACAAGCCCAGGTGCAGGCAGCGGTGGCCACAGCTGCCGGCCGACCCTCTGCCACGTTTCCTCCCCGGCATAGCTCCGTGGCAGCCTCTCCAGACTTGACATCAGCTGTGAAAACAAGAGGAGCCGCCTTCCCGCATGGTGCAGGAGATGTGTCCGGCTGTTCCGGCAAAGCCCCTGCCACCGCTGCGGTGTGGGGAGCAGAGGACTCACAGCGTCGGGTGCATTGGGCATCTCAGCCTTTGCAACGGGAGGATACCCGGCCCCGTTTGCCCACTGCTAAACATTATATATACTTCTAGGATTGGAATGATGAAACGTGAGAGTTTAATCGCCATGCCTGTTCATTTTAAAGGGCCTTGCCCGAGAATGGCTGGGGAGAGGCTTGGAGGAGACCCCATGGGAACACAAAGCTCCCCTCGTTATTCTCCCCAGATCTGCTCCCACTTTCAGAATGCCTCAAAAGCTGCAACTTGAGTATTATCATCCCTCCTTCTGGCAGTGCCGTCAACCTAGAGCTTTCCTGCAGAAGATGCCAGGTCCCACTTGTGTTTTCCACCTCTGACGGGGTCAACGTAGCCCTGGCCGGGCTGCCAACACCAGAGATGTGCTCCAGGTCTCCCCACGCATCCCTCCTTCTGGTACCGGGGCTGGATAAATCCATGCAAGCATCTTGCAGCCTTAGGGCTGGTGAGCATCTCAGGAGCCTTTGCTCCAGCTTAAAACCCAGGGTTGTGGCAATGTCTGTGGGCGAGAGCAGGGGACCTGAGTTGGCTCTGCCCAAACCGGTGTGTGCCTGCCTGTATCAGGGTGGGAACAACTGGGTTTCTTCTCGTGGACCCTCATTTTCTTCATATACAATGATGGAGTTGGTGGTGGCAGCGTTCCTGCTGTGAAATCCCCAATGCAAAGCCAGTCTGCTGGCCGTGTACATCCATCACTTTTCCGTAGGAAGCCCAAGTCGACGCTCCGAGGATGAGTCACGCAACAAGGAGATAAAGCGAAGTCGAGCGGAGCTATTCTGATTCACGCTTTGCCTTGAAAAGCAGCAGATTTATGCGCGGCGTTTGCAGGGCCAACGTGATATAAATCAGCTGCTCTCCCGTGTCGTCTCCATTGCTGCTGCTGGTTCCCACGCATATATCCATTTTAATCTCTGGGCTGACAGGGAGAAATCATTCCTGGATGCTCCTGAGGCCAGCCAGCGTGCTTTGGGCAGGAGAAGGGGAGTCCCAGAGAGAGGAGAACGACGTCTGTTGCTCGAAGAAAGCATCTTTCATCAAGCAGACATATTTTGGTGGCTCCTTCCCACGTTGGATGCTCCGGCCAGGTCTGCCTTTTTCTCTTGACCCAACGGGGCTGTACATCGGTGATGGGTCACCTCTGGGGTGCCAAACCTGTTGTCCCCAGAGCTGTCTGGTCACGTGCATCACCGCGACAGGGATGCTCAGAGGATGCTGGAGCGGGGAGCGCCGGGGAGCTGGCGTGCCTGGGTTTGCAATTGTGGCTCCTGGTGCTCAGCTGGTTGCTGGCAACTGGAGTCAGGGAGAGGAAAACAATACGCAATTGCACTGCAATTAAACAGCCTCCTAATTGTAGCGCTACAATACGGCTCTTCCGCTGCTTTCTAAGTTTGGTGGCATAATTACAGCAGCAGGGTAAAGGCAGCATCTTTGTTCCCACCGTGCCAAGCCCTGCCTTCCAGGGATTTTGGATTTGACCGTATAAATCCTGGGCTGAAACCTGGCATCCGATGAAAGGGAAAAGTAACCCCCAAGCTCTGCCTGGGCTTGGCCCTGGTGAGGCACGATGGGCAGAGCCCTCGCACCCCCTGCAGCCCCCGCCGTGCTTGCCGGCCATGTCCCGGGGCAGAGGCAGGCAGCACATTTCCCTCTTCTAACGTGTTTTTGCAAAGCAGCTTTTAAAAAAAAACAAACCAAACCAACCAACCAACCAAAGTCTCGCCCTGGTCGATCATTGTAACTCTCAGTTTAGAAACACGCGGCGAGGAAGATTAAAGGGTGGCTCGGGGGAAGGCAGGCTGGGTGTCAGGATGCTGGGATGTACCAGGAGCGGACGCGGGCGCAAGGGAGTTGTCCTCTTGCCATGACTCCAGCTTCCCATCTCGGCTCTTTTTCGGGAGGACATGGGATGATGAATCTGTTTCCCTCTTGCAGATCCCGGTCCTGGCTTGTTATTGTAGGGTTGCTTGTGCGGGGTGGTTTGTTTCGGGAGCATCCCCCCAGCATCCCCGTGCACACGAGGGGCATCGACCGCCCTGGGGGGGCAGGTGCCTTGTAGGCAGCGCTGCCTGCCCCGAGGAGACGGGCAGCGTGGGCACGGCGATGGCCAGTGGGGCGCAGGCAGACTCCCAGACCTATATTTAATTTTTTTTTCATATATATATATATTTTTTTTTTTTTTATACTGTGGGTTTGAGGAATCCCGAGATAAATGCCACTTTCTGTGTTAAAAGGAGGACGCCTTGGAAGGCAGGGGAGGGAAGCTGAATCGCAGCCTGTGTTTTCGGTTGGAAACGTGTCTCGGGTCCCGAATGTTTTCCATCACACAGGCGGGTTTGTGTGGGTTCACCTGGGCAGGAAGCGGCGGGGTAAAGCGATACCCCACGGGGCGCGGGCGGCCCTTCTCCAACACCCCCTTTCCCTAAACCCGATAGCAGCCGGCGGCTGTTAATGAAATAAGCAGCCACTTTACGGCAGCTCTCGCGCCATGTGCGAAAATTATTAGTTGCAACGTTTTGCTGGAAAACGGAGGAAAAGGTGGGGGGCAGATGAGAGATGCATGAAGTTATTTGCTCCGCAGCCCCATCCCCGCACCGGCACGAATATCCCACCCTGCTTCCCCCTGGAAATATCTCCCACCCGCTCCCAGCAGCACTAAATCTCCAGGTGAAGGAAAAAAAACCTCTTGGTCTGTGAATTCACTGTAAAAGTATGTGGGATTTAGTAACATTGCGTTAGCACTGGTTCGGTCATTGCTAAATAACTGAGGGAGATAAATAGTTTCTGGTGTCCGTCGGATTAGGTATTGTCTGGGATGCTTTCTGCAGGGAGGAAAAATAATCCCGGGATGAGCATGGCCCATGGGATGGGGAATGATGTCCCAAACCCCTGCCCTCTCCTACCCGTGTCTGCCCGCCGCTGGGGTCTAGACAGAAACCACTAATGAGTGGGTTTCACCTGTTTTTCAGAAGCAAGATTTAAAAAGAAAAAAAAAAAAAAGTCACTGTTTGGAAGAATTTGGTTTTCCAGCCAGGATATAAAAATACACATTTTTTGTTCCAGACTCCCAGAGGGTCAGGGACGGGGGAGGTTGTTCTTTTTCATTCCTCCTTCAGTGGCCGCAGATGAGGAAAGGGATGATGCACATGGGAAAACATGGAGCCTGGTCCTCGGGGGCATTTCCACCCCGTTTCTGTGCTTTCCAGCCACTTTTTGCTTGCAACATCACTTCACCGGGGGGATTCAGTCCCAGGAGTGGCTGCATCTGTGTTTTCCCTGGGGGAAGGGCAGCAGCATCCCCTCCTCAGATCTGGTCCCCCTGAGCCAACATCTTAAAATCTCCCTGCCCTGCCTGAAAACCATACCCTGAAGCAGAAGGGAAGTTCCCAGTCCTCGCTTTGCATCTTGGAAGCACACACTAAGGAGGGATGTTATCCCGGACCGGTACCTGCACCAGTGCAGCAGGGATGGGCTTGGACCCCGAGTGTTTCTCCACCTCACGGAGCACCAGCAAAAGGCAAATATTTTCAGGATGGCATTCGTCAGCCCTCTGAAATATCCTCTGCTAATTTTTTTGACTGATGAAAGGAAAATACACTGGTGTGAGGCAGGAGATTTTGTCACTCGGCGTGTCTCTGGAGAAAACGTGCCTCCTGCGCAAACAGAGCCTGGGCTTGTCCGGATGATGAATATTGGCATTATTCGACCGCACTCGCTCACGGACGGTGCCTGGTGAAAAAGAAAAGAAGAAAAAAAAAAAGCAGAAGAAATAGCACGAAGCCTCTCAGTGGCTTTTCTTCACCTTGGTATCGCGTGGCTCGTGCCCTTCCTGCCGTGGCTGGGGCACAGGGATGTGTCCCCACATCTGCCACCCAGCAGCTGGACGGGCTGCGTGCGCCTGGAAACCCATCGGCAAAATGCTTTTCATTACTCGCCCTTTGAAGTTTCAGGCATGTGCCGGAGTCCTGTTCGGCACCTGCAAACAAACCTGACCCGAGCGGCCGCCCAGCTTTGATGTTTTGTGGCGCAGGAGGGTCTCCGTGGCCATGGGCTACCGTCACCCTCCTGGAGAGGGGGCGGAGGGGACCAGGCCCCCGGGAGGGATGACGGAAAGCAGGGCTGGATTTTGGTCCAGCTCATCCTCACTCCACAAACCAGGGGTGCACTGCCAGGGTGTGCAAAGCCACCCTGCCTTTATGTCACTGATGCTTTGACAGGTCCATATAGGCAGGCAGAGGAGGACCAAGCTGCGTGCCATCCTGGGCACTGCCCGCTGCTGGCAGCCGTCTGCTGCTCCCTGGCTGGGGCTGCCGGGGCCATGTAACCCGCCCGGCTGCCACCAGCATCTTTACGAAGCGGCCGATTGAAGTTCGCCATGAATGTCCCTCTGTTCGCCAGCCTTTTTATAGCTCCGTGCGTTTTTCTTGGCCCTGAGCGTTCCTGCTCCCGTTGAGAACAGAGAGCATCTCTCAGCGCCGGCGTCCGCAGCCAGCCGGGATGGGAGGGGGCTGCACAGGGGCAGCTCATTTTTCGGGGTCCCGCTGCCCGAAACACAATGTTCCCACCGTGCCTATTCCCTGGCACTGGGGCAGCCAGAGCGGTTTGTAGCTCAGACAGGACAGACCTCGAGGACCGTCCTGGCGAGGAGCTGCAGTGATGCTGGAGTCTGAGCATCGAGCCCTTTCGTAAAACCCCAACCCGGCACTGCGGTTTCCTGCGTGGCACATCCCTTCTGCCTCCCAGGGACATCACTTATGGAAAGGTGTACGTAGGCAGTAAATTAAGGGGATTCTATTGAAATCCTCTCTGCTGCGGGGGCCGGTGGGGTCCCTGTCTCCGGCAGCAATGGGGAGGGACGTGGCTGTGGGGGTTCTGATGCAGTGTCTGCGCCGTGGCTGCAGGTCACAGGCAGCTGAGGATGGCTTCAGGATGCCGGCTGCGAGCATCGGGGCTGAGATGATGACTCCGGAGCCGGCATCAGTCTGGAGAGTGGCAGGGATTTTGCAGGGACGTGTGTGAGCTCACGGAGGATGCAAAGCAGTGGTGCCAGCTCGTAGGGGCTGGATGAAGGGGGACACCCATGGCATTGCAGTGGGAGGTCCCGGCGCCCCGGGCTGGCATGTTTTGGTAGGCAGAGGGAAGGTGGGCTGGGAGGTGGGCAATGCATACCCCTGTGATCCCACTTGATCTGTGATGTGCCCCTCACCCAGGCTTCTGGGCATGGGTGGGTGATCCCAGCTAGCTGCTTGAAGTCCTTCAAGGCAGCTACGTAAGCCCCTTGGCTCCTCGGGGCAGGTGGCACCTGAAGCAGGTCCATGTAGCCCATGGCATCCCATCACCACCGGAGGTCTGTGTGCGGGGGGGACACGGATGGGACAGCACCCATGGGTCACCCCAGCCATGATTCCACCAGGGACCAGCCAAATCTGCCTGTCCTGGTGAGAGCTGTGCCGGTACGGCAAAGCCAGCCTTTGCATTTAGCTCAACAGCTTGTTTGCATTCTACTAGCCAAGGCAAGCAGCGGGGCTCGTGCGGGGACAGTCTGGGGTTAAAGCAAACCTTGCAGTGGACGTGGTCTCGGGTTCTTGTGCAGTCTGCAGGGTGTTTTCCAGCAAAGCCATGCGTGGGGCTTCTCCCCCCCTGTGCCCTGGGTGTAATCGGATCCGTCTCCCACCAAGCAAGCATTTGTATTCAGAGCATTTTCTGAATGTTTTGCATTTGGGAGACACACGAGGAATGTCTGCTGGGGAGGGCAAACAGCCTGTGAACCGGCGAGGCGCTGGTCCCTGGCCCGGGCTGCATTTCGGGGACCTGAGCCCCAAGGTTGTCCCTGCTCGGGTCCCACTTCAAACCCTGCAGCTTTCCTGGCGCAAAAAAAGAGGCGTTTTTTCAGTGAAGAGAAACCATGGTTTCTACCAACACCTTCCGGGACTGGTCTCCCACAGAGCATCTCCTGGCCTCCACCGCGAACCCTGAAATTGCAGCCAAACATTGTTTGGGAGAAGGTGGCTGCTGGAGCAGCGTCGTTGGGTCTCACTGTCCCCAGCCTTCTCCTTCCCGAACCCCCTGTCCAAAGTTGGCACCGCGCCGGGCGGCTGCTTGCAGACACCTTTGCTTCCCTCTGCAGGAAATCTCCATAAATTGCAAGTCTGCCTCCGTGCAGCGCGTTATCCCGAAAGCTGGACCCCACCAGGGATGGAGCTGCTGCAGGGGGGGGACACCAAGTTCGTGTCTGGATGGCGTGGCCCGCCAGAGCCACTGGCTACTTTTATCTCCATCACTTGACTATTATACTTAATCAGGAAGGGGGGAATATTATAATTTTTTTTTAAAAAAATCCACTTTTCTTTTATACAGAGCAAATTATAATCGCTTTTAATTGAAAAAAAAAAAAAAAAGCTGATAATATTCTGAACCAAATTTCTGGAAGAGAATAATTAACAGCGCAATAAATCCCCAAAGGAAATGCTCATTAATCTTGTCTTTCAGAAGCAAATTTCAGAGGAGAGCTTATTTAAAACATTGCTAATAATTATAGGAAAGTTGACAGCTTAAAAGCCCCCAAATCTAGCAGCAGTCTCCTCCTATCAGATTCTGCGGTAACTAGTTCAGGCTGGACGGGAGCGTCTCTGCTCTCCGGGCTGGGGTGGCCTCCACGGCTGTCAGGTACCACCAGGGATGGGAGAGACGCCCCAGGATGGTGCCAGATGGGTAACACGGGATGAGAGGTCTGTGTCACCAGGGACGGGCTGGGAGGGCTCCTGCCGGGGGTCGTCCCTCCTGCCTGAGCTTGGGGACAAGCCGAAGGAGGGTGACAAGATCATCTGAACCAGCCTGGTGGGTGCTCTCAGAGCATCCCTGCTGGGGCTGCTGGCCGGTGCCGCGACGCTCCTCGTGCCACCCGTGGTCCGTGAAATGCCGTTCGCTCTGTCTGCCAAACCCTGGCTGTGCGCGGGTCTCCGGGGCCGTTGCACCCTTTAAGCAAGAGCACTTTGGGGAGGAATAATGGGATTTCGCCACTCTCGCAGAGACCAGCCTCCACCAGGGAGGTGGCAGTCCGTCCGTCTGTCTGCTGGGGCTTGGCAAGGCCGGTGTCACCAGGCATCAGTGTAGATGTAGAAGGGATGAGACCTGCAGGAAAGTGGCCTTCCCCGGCTGCTTGCCCGCAGATGGGGGGCTCACGGGACCCCCATGGGTGAGGGCTGGACCCGTGCGCTCGCTGCCGTGCGTCCATTCGACGCAGGAGCAAAACCCCATTTGAAGTCTGTGACTGCGTTAATTGCAATGAGTCAATTAATTTCGCTCGGAGATACTTTGTGTGCGTGTGTGTGTGTGTCTGCCCAAAGGCAGAACTGGCCCAATGAACGTGGGGCAGATTCCGATCTGCTGTGGGCCCCCCCGATCCATCCCCGAGCAGCCGCTCCGGCAGCCGCGCTGCCGAGCGAAGGGGAGGAGAAGGATGCCAAAAGGACAACGAGCTAAATGAGGCTTGGGTGAAAATACCAGTGATGTGCTCATTGCTCTCGGGTTTCCTGTCCCCGTTTGACCAGGGCTGGGAGCGGGAGCGGAGGGAACGGCAGCTTGGAGCAGACCCAGGCTCCGCCAGGAGGAAGGAAACGTGATAGTGGCCTGGGAATGGTGTCATTGCCTTTGCTCTTTTGCTTTTTTCTCTTCTTTTTTTAGGGGGGTCACGGAAGGCTGGGAGGGAAATGCTGAGCAAGGCCCTGTCTCAGGGGAGTGGGGCGAGGGGGATACGGTGACGTGGGACACCGGTGTGCCGTGCCATGGCGATGCCCGAGGGGGTCAGCCGGGGCTGGGGGCAGTTGGATTGTTGTCGCTGGGCTCCTCTTCCCCAAAATCCATCCTTTATCTGCATCTCCGGCAGCGCTCATAATCATTTCTCCTCTTGTTCCACCGGCTCCCCTTCAGCACCCTGTGCACAGGGGTGTCGATGGACAGTTTTTTGTTCAATTTAAAAGGAGAGGAAAATCCTGCCTTTTGGCTTATGCAAATTCGCTCCGCTTCGATAACGGATCTGCCCAGGTCACGCAGACCTGGGGAGATGGGGAGATTTCGTCGCGGCAATATTTAATACCTCTCCAAGGCCCCAGTGAAAGAGAGCACTTAATCCCACGCTTAATTTCATTTCTGTGCCTTAAAATACCGAGCGAAGCGAGGGCCTGGGCCCACTCAGGCACGCCGCCGTTCTCCAGACAGGCAGGAGAGCAGCCAGATTTCAGCAAAAACTTGACCAGGGGCCGCGGTCCGTCCCGCTGCGTCCACTTGAGCGCCGTCAGGATGCAGGCCGGCTGTTGGGTCACCCGCAGGATGATGTGGGATGTGCCGGTACCCAGAGCCCTTCGCCTCCCCCAAGCACCCAGCAGGACACCAGCCTGCTTCTGGCCTTCCCATCTTCTGCTTTAATCACTCAAAATGATGTCTAAGGAGTTCATTTTGATTTTTTTTAATTTTTTTTTTTTTTTTTTTTGCCACGCTCCTCTGTCCAGGTACCACCCTGCCCCAGGCAGGTCCTGCCGTGTCGGGGACGCCAGGGGTTCCTGCGGTCCCCTCCCGCCTGCTCTTTGTCATCCGGAGCCATCATTTTCATTAGGCAGCTGCTCGGTACCTCGCTGCCCCGCGCGCCTTTTATCTGCGTTCTGTTAAATGATCTCAAATATGTGATATGATAAAGACAAACAAACACCCGTTCAATTTAGTTCACCCTAATGCCAGACTCTACTTTTACCGAAGTAATTAAGATTAATGCAGTTGATAATTTAGGAAGCATTCTTAAATGTACCCTTCTGGCAGCATCTAACATGTAATTTTACCTTAGAAGATTTATCGGAGCACTTAGGTAACAGATAGTTCCTTAGCAAACAGGAGCATTTAGAAGGAAAATGAAAGATTAATATTTCTTAAATAAATGTCAAAATAAGTCATTCTTTATTACAACCCTACAAAGATGTTGCTGTCAGGCCCGGCCCCTCTGCTGATTCCTGGGGGAGATTAAACCTGCCGCAGTCTCAGGGGCTCGGCGAGCAGGAAGGGAGGAGGTCTCAGATGTCCGATGCCTCTGTTTTTTTAGGGAAGCAGAGGCTTTGAAGGGCTCTACTCGCCCGTGCCAAAACACGCCAGAACCAGGGCAGATCCTTGCTTTGGCGGGGAGTTTGGGAGCTGACCCTGACCTTGCTCCAACCTGTCCCCATTCACCCCGGCAGCTCCCGGTCCGACTCGGCACATCCCAGCTGCCTTTCCCGCTCGGCGATGGGCGAGAAGCGGCTGAGCTAAACCTCGGGAGAACCTCGCCGCTCTCTATCGCCAGCCATCTTATTTCCTTTGGAAAAGACTCAGACACCGTTGGCCGTGGCTGGGGATGGGACCGGAGCGAGGGGCCGTAGCTGATTGACGCCCAGCTCCCGCAACCACCCAGCCAGGGAATTAAGGGATTTGCTTCACCAGGTCACCCTGATCCATCCATCTCTTTTCATGCAGATTGGGGTGACCTCCAGCCAGGGCTGAGCCGTATCCCGTGTCTTGTCCTCTCCCCTCACGCCAGCCACCTCCTCTCCGCCGTGTCCCGGGGCGCATCCCCTCTGCCAGACGTGCAGCCTCCTCTCGCAGCGCCTCGGGGTCTGGCGGCATGAAGATTCAGGAGGGACCCCGGGCAGGGCGCCGAGACGCCGCCTTGCAACACCCCCACATCTGACGGGGCGCCCAGGGAGCTGCCAGGCTCGGCGGTGCCCGCCCGGGGACCTGCCCTCCTCCACTATTTTGCATTATAAGCTGAGGAAGGATTAGGACTGTTTGCAAAATCTGGATCCCGAGCGAAAGTTGGATTCTCACCAGCTTGGAAATTCAAAGCTGTTCGGATCCAGAAAATCAATTTTGGATCATCGTTGAGCAAGAAGCAAACTTTCTGAATAACCTTCCAACTTCTCCTCGGGCCAGAAAAATCTGCTGGAAACAAACTTCTCGCAGTGCTCCTTGCCCCGCCACAGACAGACCAGACCATCCAGGAGCGCGCGTGTGTGTACACCCCCCCAGCATCTTCCCCAGCCCCTCTTACAAGGTCCTTTTCAAGCTGTCGGCACCAAGGCTCAGCTCCTTCCCGCTGCGGTTTCTGCCCAAGGGATGCTCCAACCTCCCCCCAGCCTTCCTCAGAAAGAGCCTCTGTCCATCCCCAAACCTGCCCCTTTCATACCGGGCAGTGCCTGGGCATGGGGCCAGCCCTGGTCCCCATCCCAGCCTGCCTCCTTGGGGGCGAGCAAGCCCCTGGGGCTCCCCAGGACCAGGGCTGGCACGGGAGATGTCACATCCCACCTGGTGAGATGCTCCCACCCGCTGCATCCTGCCGGGGCGGGAACCAGGCCCCTTATCCTGCTTTTCTCTTTATTTGACCAGAAAATGAGTCAACGTCAGAACAGGGTTTGACGTGTCTGGGTATGACCCATGCGCTCTTGGGGAGCAGTGGACATGGGTTAACTCCAGGATGGACCCAGGGCTGGTGGCGAGGTAGCAGCAATCCCTTAAAATCAGCTCCTTTTCCCAAACTTGGGAAAAAACGCCCTTTTGCCAACTCAGTCCCAAGGTATAACATAAATGAGCGCTGCTTTGGGAGTGTGGCCTGATCCAGCATGGTATGGGACGGCAATGGGCAGGAGGTGGGCTTCTCCTCCACCACCTGCCCTCCCGGGGCTGGGCATCGCGGGGACTGGCACGTCACCGCCCAGCTGGGGGGCACTGAGGGTCCGGGGCTGGTTTGGGGGGGACCTGGCCTGTCGCTGGGTGCAGGATCAGGCCTGGCTGGCAGCTGCCCTGCTGCTGCTCTCAGCACCTGCTGGAGGCTGGCCGGTGCCCTGAGCGCGCGCGGGGATGTGGTTTGGGCTTTGGCTATCCTCAGTCTCCCCTTCCTCCTCCTCCTCCTCCTCCTCACACCGGGGACGAAGTTTGCTGCTGCTCGGGGCCGTATCCTGACTGCGGTCACAATAAGTCCCTGCCAGGCGTCGGGTCTGCAGGACCCCAAACTGCAGAGGCGGTAGCTGGGATGCAGGGGATGGAGCTGGGATGCAGGAGAGGGGGAGGTGGGACCCTATCTCCACCCGTGCCTCAGTTTCCTCACTTCCACAGCACCCTATGACCACGCACCCTGCCAGAGCCACCCACCCGCGGGGACCCAGATGGGGGTGGCCATGATGGGACGTTTTTGGGGTGGAAACCCCTCCTTTTGGCAGCCGAGCGCTCCCCACGCAGTGCAGTGCCGGCAGCCAAGCCAGACACGGATTCCTGACATATTTTTCTCTTTCCTTTGCAGCCAAGAAATTCATATTTCATGGGAGGTGAAAGTGAGTCCCGGCAGTAGCTGAGCGGCGGAGGGTGCCAAGGTACGGGCCAGCTGACGGCGCAGGGTCGGATGCTATTTTTGGGAGCCAGACGCTCTCCTCCTCATCCCCGACGGGCTCAGGGGATGCCCCCGGCCCCGCCGAGCCCCGGCTGCAGGGATGCTTGGGGACCTCCCCGGCTGCTTCTCTGGCCCCGCAGCAACCCGACCGCGAGAGGCAGAAAGTTTAAAGCCTCTGCAGGCTTTGAGAGGGGGACAGCTGACAAGGGGAAGGGATTCTTCGCAGCCCCACCCAGCCAAAGCCCTGCCTGGATAGGATCGACCCGCCTGGGTAGGATTTAAATCCTTTAGGCAGCGGTTAAATGCCCCTTTTTGGGGACAAAAACCCAAAGTGTGTTCAGAGTCATCCCTGCATCTCACAGAGGCGGTGAAAGCCTGCAGAGCTGAGGGGGTTCATTTTGGGACCCCCGCATGCCCCCTGCCCATCTCCCTCCCGCCAGCCGCAGCCAAGGGCATTTGCCTGGGTGATGCCACCCAACTGGCATCTTGATTTTTTTTTTTTCCCTTCCACTCACTCCCACGCCCGTCCCTGAGCCGCCGTTGCCGAAACCGCAGTGCCTCCGGCTGCGATACCCACCCAGATAACAGCAGCCCCATCCCGGGGTGGTTGTTTATTCACCTCGCAGGACCAGCCTGTGAGCTCGCCCCGGCCAAACCCCGACCCGAGCCGCAGTCCTGGGACCCCCCACCCCGACCGGAGCCCCTTACACCCGGCCCTGCGCGTCTCCCAGCCCCATCAGGGCTTCGCTGGACCGGGCGCTGTACATACAAATAGCAAGAACAGTCCCTGCCTTGCTAATCTCGATAGACGATACAAAGAGCAGATAGGCGAGGGGAAGCGTTATCGGGCCTGATTTACAGATGGAGGGCTGAGTCACCGTGATTAACTGACTTACCCAAGGTCATGCAAGGGAGAGGCCGAGCCGAGCGCTGAACCCGGCTCTCCTGAGTCCCCCAACGAGGCCATCCCTCCGCTCCCTGCCATGGGGAAGGAGTTTTTCCTTCCGCCTGGAGCGATGCTCGGCTGAGCCCGGGGAGGGGCTGGGCAGCGGGGCTGGACCTGCCTCTCTGCAGGCAGCGCCGCCGGTTCAGCCCTTTCTTCATGCTTCACTTCGGCAGCTGGTGGGGTTTTCTTGTTGGCTGTTGGGCTTTTTTTGCTGTTCACACAACCGTTTTGTTACCCCGCCGCTGTTTTCCTCCAGAGTGGGCTTGAACCCCAGGGAGATGCCTCACCTGCTGCTGCATTGCCCACGGTGGGGACGCGGTGGTCCCCTTGCTTTTTGTGGTGTGCTCCCCACATGGTGTCCTAGTCGAGGTGCAAAGCTTCAGCATCCTGCTGGTGGGATTCACAGCTTTTCTCTCCTGGGAAGCAGACACTATCAGGGTGACAGAGTCCCGCCGGGACATGCGTGCCGGGACAGCCCTGCAGGAATAAGTGCTGAAGGAACGGGGAAGCGCTAAGGTTCTCGGGGAGCACAGGCAGCCCCAGGGGACCCTCGGCTCTGCCCCTCGAGCACAACGGGCTCTCGGGGTGCGAGGAACTGAGCTGCTTGGCTCCGGGTGCCAGAGAGCCAGGGCGGTGAATCACAACCTGTCTGGCACGTCAGGGCTCCCAGCAGGATGGGACCTGCCCCGTGGAGTGGCATGCCAGGCTCTGCCTTGCCAGCCAGGCTCCTGCCATTGCTGCTTGGCTTGTCCCTGTGTCCCCAAGCCGCAGCCGGGCTGCAGAAGGCTGTGGGTGGCCCCATGTTGGCCCCAGCATGGGAGGATGCTCCAGGGACAGGCGAAAGGGCCGAGCACCCAGCAGGGCACACAATTGCAGGTGAGGATCGCTCTCCCTGCAGCCAGGCAGCCTGGTAACAAATATCACGTGCTTTTTTTAAAGCACAACCTTCCTTTGCCCCCGTCCCATCCCTTTCCAGCTCCTCTTCCAGGAGCTGAAACATAAAAACCCAAGAAGTGATGCCACCCAAAGAGAAGCCTGGTCCCAGGGGCAGGCTGAGGAGCGGGCTGAGAGCTGAAATGGTCCCTATTTTCATTTTATTCTGGGTTTCCCATCCCGCAAGGGGCGAACTAAGTTTGGGCTGGATCCGTAAACCCTCTGGTGATGGATGCAGGCAGCTGCCTGGGGAATATCACTTTAAATCAACACGCCCAGCCCTCCTTATCGAATGCCCCATCGGGAGAAGCACTGGCTGAGCCCCACCGAGAGGCCCCACACTTGTGCGCCGTGCGGCTCCCAGGGCTGCCGTGCCATCCAGACGGTGATGTGCCGTGGCCGCAGCCAGCAGGAGGGACCCCCACGCAGGGACGGGGGACCCCCAAGCCCTGGCAAGGGGACAAGCATCAGGGTTTTGGGGAACGAAGCCCTAATTTACACCTTGCCCTTATCTCCCGCTATCATTTGCATGGGGTAAATTTGAGCCCATCCCCTTCCCAGACTCTGCCACCACCGCCGGGCACCCCAGCGCATGGATCCCCTTCATCGGCGGGACAGTCCCGTGTGCCACCGGCTCTGTTTTCCCCATCTCCATCCCTGTGCCAGCGCAAGGAGCGCGGTGTTTGTTTCTCCTGGCGCTCAGCACTAATGCAGCAGCAAACCCCAGCCCTTGCCATGCAAATCCTGCAGCTTTACCGAGACACAAACGAGCCTTTCCTTCAAAAAAAAAAAAATATTAAAAAAAAAAAAAAGGGCTCCTTTATGTGGCTGAAAGAGCACGGCTGTGATAATGTAGCGAGCGCTGGCCTTGGGTATTTTATCTTGGCAAGGAGCCTTTGCAAATTTAAACAGCAGCAAACAGGCTCTTTGCAGTTGTGGCTGGAAGCGGCATAAGTGGCGCATTGTTTTGCAAGCAAAACCCCGGCGTGCCAAAGGGCCGCGTGTGAGCTTTGGCCGGCGCGTGCGGGGGGCGAGCGCGATAGGGTCCGGCCCTATCAGCCCGGCATCCATTTCACTTAGCGGGGTGTGAAATTGTGGAGGAATCCGAGCCTGGCAGCTCAAAGCAGAGAGGGGACCCCGGGGAGCCCCCCCGCCTTGCTCTTCCCCTCGCCGATCTTTGCAGAAGGAGTGGCGGGGATGCAGCCCTGCGATCGCTATATATATATATATAATAATATTCTTAACGCCTATGTGCTGTAGCGGCACTGTGGAGCGCTGGGTGCTCACCCCGGGGGCATGCAAAGCGTCAAATGTGAACCGAGAGCCGAGCCATACGTGCCGCGGAGACCCCGAGTAGGTGCAGGTCGCTCCCCTTTTCTTGCAGAAATTCTCACTTTCTGCTCAGCTCGCTGCTGGGCGGGCACGGCGAGGCCGTGCAGCGCGGGGTGGACCCCGAATGGGGCTGGGGGGGCTGTAACAATTCCACCCAGGAGAAGACTAATAAGCCGAATTTCACGCCTCTTTGCAGGCAGGTTGCCCCCTCCCCGGTTCCCAGCAGTATCGTGCCTTTGCCCCCTGCGGCAGACAGTAAAGAAGCCTTTCTGGTGAGGGAGGAGAAAGAAACCCTTTCTGTTTCCAATAGGCTTTTAAAAAGAGACTTTTAAAAACAGGGGTTTACTCTCCTTTTTAATATAACCTGTGTCTGGGGCTAAAATCCTGGTGGTACCTTTTAAAAGGCTGCGCTTGACTTGTGCTTCACGTCCAAGGCCCTGAGGTCCCGTATCACAAAATCAGCTGGGAAATTCAGGACTCGATTTTTACGCTTTCACCTACTTAACAGCGTCTAAAATTGTGAGGGGACGATTTTTGGGTGATGTTGGAAGTTAAGGCAGAGGCAGCAGCAGAAGCTCAAATCCTTTCTCGGGGCGGGGTTGGTGGAGGGGCAGCATGGCCGAGAGGATGCAGTGGGGGAAAATGATGGAGGAGCAAAAAAGCCTTTTGCCGCGCAGCCCGACCTCATCGTCCCTGCGGCTGCAGGAGCAGGGACACGGGCAGACGGGGACACAGGGACACGGGGACAGAGAGCCCTTCCCAGGACGCCTCTCCCACCCCGGCCCGACAGCCCTTCCCGCTAATCCGTAGGTGGAGCTCTTCTGTCATCTTTTTCTGCTTATGTTGCTAAGTAGTACCCAGAAATAGCTTCTCTGGGAGGAAAAATTGCCTCCCTCAGCAGCTTTTGCCAAAGGTGAAATGCTCCGAGCATCCTTTGAAGAGCCAAAAGCTGAAGGGCTTCGCCCTGGGGCTGCTCGGGGCGGGGGTTTCGCTGCCACTTCCTCCGTCCCTCTCCCCGCCTCAGCACCAAGAAAAGAGGCCAAAATATCTCCCCTCCCTCTGCTGGCCCTCTCCCCGGCTGACGGCCGCCCTTTTTCTTCGTTTCTCCTCTCCAGGTCTGAAACGATGCGGCAGAGCCCCGCCGGCGCTCGGGACCCCGCGCCGCCCCGGCCCCGGGGAGCCGCTGCCCCTCTCACCGCCCCGGTGCCCATCAGCGGAGGACCATGCCCGTGACGGAGGGACGGCAGCTCGCAGCGGGACGGGAAAACGGGGTTTTCTAGCCTTTCCCCCCACCTCGGTATCATGACTGGAGAGACCCAGCATGTTTACACCATCGGCGATACTGAGGCCGGCCCCAAAGACCCCGACAAGGACTTTGGCTTTGAAGGCTGCGGGGAGAAGGATGGGAGGGCGCTCGGGGGGGAGGGCACGTCCCCCTTCCCCGGCCCCAAGGACAAGGAGCCCCACAGCCAGCGGGAAGCCGTGATCCGGCCGCAGCAAGCGGGAAAGATCGACTTCAAATCCCTCCACCGCAAACCCAAGTTTGGCAACGAAGGCGCCTGGGGAGAGGTCAAGGGCAGCCCCCAGTCCCCCCCGGGGAAGGGTCGAAGCCGTGAGCGCAGCCGGCGCTCAGGGAAGGGCGAGCGGGGCCACCATCAGCTTTACCGGCTCAGCATTGCCGGCACCCGGCCGAACCCCACCATCGGCATCGCTTACCCCCAGCAGAAGGTGACCCCCCCGAAGAAGCCAGAGGCGAACCATGGCCCCGTGGCCGGCAGCTACCGCTTCCATGTGCCCAGCATCCCCCAGCGCGAGGCCGAGCTCCGGCAAGAAGACCTCGGCTTCGGCCGCTGCTTCCCTGACGCCGCCACCGGCCGTACCTCTGCCAACTATACCTCACAGCCCGCTCCCCCCCACGGCCCCAAAGGGCAGCCCCCCACCACCGGCATCCCCCTCAAGAGCCCCGGCACCAATGGGCAGCTACCTTATTTAGAGTTTCAGGCAAACGGGGCCGACTCCTGGGCTTCCCCGGAGAAGAGCTTTGCCGGTGCTAGCTATGGGATCTCGGTGCAGAAGCCCAGCTCTTTCCCCGAGGGTGGCAAAGCCGGTACCCACGGTCTGGGGGCTTTGCCATGCCAGTACCCCTTCCAGCTGCTGCACGACTCGGGGAAGGAGCCGTACCGCAGCGATGCGGGGAGCCAGGAGTACCTGGACGTGGGGCTCGCCGCCGGCCAGCTGGCTCATGGCACCTTCGCCTTCCACTCATCCTCCAGAGAGTGGCAAGAGGAGGCGCTGAGCGGCGGCTCCTACGAGAGCGTGTCCCCCGAGGGCAGGCTGTATGGTTTGCCCGCGCCGCCGCCGCCGCCGTTCCTACACCCGCCACCGCCGCCGGCCCCGCACCACAGCCCGCTGCCGTGCTGCAAGGGCAGGAGCGAGCATCCCGCCGACCCCAATGGTGCTCTCTCGTCGTCTGGTGCTATCGACCAAAACCCAAGCACTTTCCAAGAAAACCAAGCTGTTTTTCCGTCTAGTTTACACTCGCCTAGTATGCCAAAGCCAGTCGGTAAGAGGCAAGCCTCAGCGAAAGACAGTGTCCCCAGCCCGCGGCTGCTGGTCCAGAGCAGCCCTCTGAGAAGGAACATGCCACCAAACTCTCTCTCCCAAGTGCACTTTCAGAGCAAAGCCTATTGCAGTTCACCCGCGGGCAGCGCCAGCGCAGGATCCGTGCCTTTCGAGACAAGCATTCCCACTACGGCACCCACCCACCCCAGGCTTGTGCAAGCTTGGGAAGGTGCCACTAAGGCGTTTTCTCCCATGGACCAGAACTCAGCACCTTATTCAAACCCTGTTGGAAACCAGTTCTCATTCGAGTGCCAGTCTGGCCCCGAGCAGAGGCAGCACAGGCAGAAAAGTGCCAGGATGCCTTGGCAGCAAATACACCTCACTTCTGCAATGCCCGGTCAAAACAGGCTAGAGCTGTCGAGACAGATCACCAGCCAGAAGCTCCCCTTCCCCCTGGTCACGTCGGAATGGCAGGGGAGCGGGAAAGCTCAAAAAGGGCCCCCTGTAAGTAACTCTCCAGCATATCACGGCAAAAAGCTCTTGTCAGGAGAGAGCCTCGGGGTCCAGAGGGGAGACCCCAACTCGACAGGCGCTTTCTCTTTCGAGAGTGGGAAGGAGCCAGGGTCTCCTGCCTGCGATTCCAGAAGCAAAGCCCTCTTCTACAGCATGGGTCAAGCAGGTCCTCCTCCCTCCAGGAGCTCCTCAGGCTCAGCACTGGTCCTGCCACCATCAGCCTTGGTGGCTGCCTCCCCTTGCGAGTCCCCGCTGCCGTCCCCTGTCCCCAACCCCACCTGCAGCAGCACCTGCTCGTCTCTCTCGCCCATGTCCAGCAGCCCGCTCAATGCCGGCTTTGAAGACAGCCAGATGTCCGTAGCGCTGACGCCCTCTCCTTTCTTCCAGCACCCCTGCCATCCCAAAGACGGCAACAAAACCTTCCACCCCTCCGATGTCCTGAGCTCCAGCTCCCTTCATTACCACGCCCTGGACTCCATCAAGTCCTTTCACTTCCCTCCTGATGCCCTGAAAGATGACAACCTCCTGAAATGCGCCCCGGCAAGCCCGTTCCACAAACCCGGCATGGAGGTGGCCAAAGGATGCTCGGATGGGCTGGATGGGGAGCAGCCTCCGCCGCCATACTCCTCCCATCACTTGCTGGCCAGTTCGCTCAGCAGCGCCAGCCTGGACCAGCTGGACGTGCTCCTGACCTGCAAGCAGTGCGACCAGAACTACAGCAACCTCTCCTCCTTCCTGCAGCACCGCCAGTTCTGCACCTCCCATCCCGCTCCCCAGGGAGAGGGCAAGGATGCTCCCCGGGCAGCCGAGGGGCGGAAAGCGCTCCCCCCAGAGCCCCCCAAGCCCCCCAGCCTGGGGCTCTCTCCAGACCCCCAGGCGCATTTGTTGGCGTTAAACAAGAGCGATGACTTCTTGCTGGATGGGGAAAGCAAAAGCGAGGGCAAGGAAGATGCTCTGAAGGGCAGCCTCTTCAACGGACTCGCTGCCAGCTCCCTGCCGCTCACCGCCTCAGACCTGGACATCGACGACGCCAAGCTGGACAGCCTCATCACCGAAGCCCTCAACGGCCTGGGGTACCAGTCAGATAATCCGGAGATCGACAGCAGCTTCATAGATGTGTTTGCTGACGAGGAGCTGACGGGCATGAAGGCAGCTGGTGGTGGGATGTCCCACAAGACAAAGGAAGCCCAGGTCTCGGAGACCAAATCAAAGCAGGCGGCGGCCAAGGAGAAGGCAGCGGGTCAGCCCAAGGCTGGCTTTTTTTATGAGGACAGCCATCGAGGTGGGGAGCAGGTGAAGAGAGGGGCAGGAAAGCAGCACCTTCACAAGGGGAGGCCGGCACAGAGGTTGGCAGCCCAGGAGCCAGATCCTGGGGCAGCAGGAGCGGAGAGGACAGCCAGGCTGCGGGCAGGCAGGAAGAACAGCATCCCACTGGTCACCACACCCTCCAAGTCCACGTCCAGCCAAAAGCATCCCAGGAAGCTCAGCCAGGAGCCTCCGACAAAGAGTGAGGTGGGGCCAGGTGTTGCCACCAAGAGCTCCAAGCCACCCCGGTTCTCCATGAAGGACATGAAAAAGCGTAAGCCCCGAAGCGGGACATGGAGCAAGGAGCTCATTCACAAGATTGTGCAGCAGAAGAACAAGCTTCACAAACTACAGGTGAAGAGCAGCAAGGAGGCACAGTTCCCCCAGGTCGCCGAGAGGCTGACGCCAGCTGCCAAGGAGGGCAGGTTTCAGGAGTATGACTATGTCTCTGACTCGGATGATGATGGGGCAGAGTGTAGCAAGCTCCGGGGTCGGAAGAAGCAAGGCACGGGATTCATCAGAAGGGCCAAGTACAGCTTTAGCAAGAAACGCCCAGGAAGAAGTGAGAGAGCCAAAGAGAAAGATCCAGCCTGGAGCTATAGCCGGAAAAGGGACAGTCAGAAAAGGGAGGCACAGGAGCACGGGGGGGTCCCAAGCCAGGAGGATGGCGAGAAAGAGGATTGTGTGGCCAGAGTCCGAAGACGGAGCAGTCAGTCATCCACTGGCAGCAACCACAGTGATAGCGTGCCCAGCAAGATGGGGACCAGCCCACCCCACGCTGATGGGGCCAGCTCGGGCGGCGAGAAGGGAGGCACACAGAGGAGGAGGCATTCGGGCAGCCCAGCACGTGTGCCAAGGACTCCACTCAGCCTTCCCGAGGAGAGAAGCCCAAAGAAGAGCCAGAAGAGCAAAGAGGACTTTCCCAGGGGGAGCAGGCCGTTTGGCTCAGCCAAACCTTTGGTAGCAGGCTCCAGGACACGTCCGAATACTGAACCAGGTGTTCCTGTGACGGACTGTGCAAAGGAGGAGCCATTACCACAGCCCCAGGAAAGGCAGCTGCCCAGCACAGCCACCTCGGGCAGGAGCCCCGTCAGCCTCTCCTGTAAAGAGGGGGCAGAAGAGCCCAAAGTAACAGCAAAGCACATGGGTGAGGTAGGAGAACCCACTCCAGATGCTCAGGACTCACCTGAGCTGACCATGGTCAACCAGCGGCATCAGTTTGCCCCTTTCATGAGTGATGGGCTGAAGTACCATGCAGAAGAGCTAATTGCTACATCCCACAGTGGTCACGAAGCTAGTCCTGGCAACGTGAGTGCTGCCTACTCGGAAGTGGGCATCAAATATTTGAAGGCACACGGGCTCTGTGACAGTCGGAAGGACTATCCCACGCCAGTTGCCCCATACGGGGGGGATGCAGTGGGGATGATGCTCACTGCCAAGGCGCCCGATCCATACGTCAGCAGTGACAATGCATTTTTCAGTCCCAAAGGCCTTCCTGGTCACTACGATGACAACCTCTTCTCAAAGCCCCCAGCCTTGGGCTCCTCACACATGGATGACATGTACTTATGCCGGGATGACATCAATACCAGCTCCTTTGAGCAGAAGCACGCCAGCATCTCCCCTTACACTGCAGAAACACCGCAGGGCAAGGTCTCGTCCCCTCTCAGCTTCGATTCCTCTTCAATATTTGGAGAGCTTCCCGTCACCGAGTTTGATCCACCACTGTACGAGAGTGTTTCTGCAAGCAAGGATGGTTATGTGACAACATTCACCTGCCCTGGCAATCCCCCCAACAAGCCACTGCCATTCGAGCAATCGTATCCACCGTTCATGCCAGAGAAAGACTGGTCCCTCATGGAGGAGGTGGCCCCAATGCTGCCAGAAGACATGACTCAGTTCCACAGCCTTTCAGTGGAGAAGCCACTAGCCAAGAAATTCCCAGAGGAAGGACCTGTCCCCACCAACCAACTCTCCCTGCCGCTGACGGACAGGATAACGGATTATAACGTGACTTTTATGAACAACATATCAGACGACGACCTGGAGATCAAGCGATTAGTCACAGAGCTGGAAAGTCAACTGCAAACCAGCAAGCTGGATAACGAGGCATCCATCGCCCTTCAGAAACCTGAGCAACACGTTGCTGCCCATCTGCGAGGAGGGGCGTCCAAGCAGTTCCCACCACTGCCGGTTGAGCAAGAGACGGGCCAGGAGAAAGGACTGTTTTTGGCAGACGAGCTGGACAATTCAAGCCTCTGCATCAGGGAGAGGCTGGGAGGCGAGAAGCCGGCCATCGCGAGTGCCCATGGGGACTACGAGAGACCCAGGGAGCCCTGGCCCTGCCCAGTGGAGCTGGGCTCACTGGAGGCAGGGATGTGCACACCAGCCCCGCTCACCACAGACCATTTCTGCTCCAAAGACAGCGGCGAGCAGCTCCGGGGAACTGTGACTGCCAAGGAAAGTGACTCTGGAATGATGGAAAATGAGTCTTCCTCCAAAAGCCTACCTGGCTCACGTACACCAGACCAAACAGAGGCTCCCGTCTACACAGACCCTGTGACAAAAAGCCCTCCTGTTGTCACCAACTCCATGTTCCCCAAGACCGTTGAGGCAGCAGAAGCAACCAAAGATCCCCTGCCATCCCTGCCATGCCAGCACACTGCCGAGAGCTTCCCTGTGCCGGAGAAAGCAGATGAAAGCCTTGCTGATGCTGCAGAGCTGGAGAAGTTTGATGCCCATCTTCCAAACCGTAAACCTGAATTTGGCTTTCAGCAAGGTTCTACCCCAGCTTTGGATCTTGCCTTTTCGCCTCACATCAAAGAGGTCCCAGATACAGAAGAAAGACCCTTAAGCAGACCCGAGTCACCCAAAATGGCGAAAAGCGCCATGGACTTTGAAGGGGATAGTGGTGGGTCTGTGTTGATGGAAGAAACGGAGGAGAGGAAGAGCCCCGCCACCTATCCAGCCCCCGGACTCGGCGACAAAGCCAGCAAGCAAAAAGTGCTACTGTTTGATATGCTGAGTCTGCCCAAGGAGAGCGACTGTGGCTCCCAGAAGATGCTGGCATCCCAGGAGACGGCTGCCAACCCTCTGCAGCAGCTCCAGCTTTTTGTTGCCCGAACAGTGAAGAGCAACGAAGAGGAGTTGCTGATGCCGTGCTTCCCCATGCTGCTTGCTCCCAGCCACCCCTCTGCCACCGCCCGTGTCCAGCCAGAGCAGAAAGAGGAGAGTGGTGGTGCCTTGGAAGGGGAAAATCAGACATACTGCCCTGCCCAAGGGGAGGGGAACGTCCCCATTGGAGGCAACGTGGAAAATATTGCTGCCCCAGCGAAACAGGCTGGGCTTTTGTCCGGTGGATGCGAGCAGCTGGAGTCGTTCAGTGCAATGGGCTCCTACCATGCAAAACAATCCGCGTTTGCGAAGCCGGAGCTGCAAAATAATGTAACGGAGCTGCAGCACTTAGCAAATGAACGTGTGGAGCCGAGTGATATTAATATCCGTGCAGATGGTGTTTCCCAAGAGCGTAATGACCTCTCGCCGCTCAAAAACACAGTGGTGACCCCACCACCGGGGCAAGGAAAGAAAGCTGAACAGCTCATGGAAGAGCAGGAGCAAGATAAAAACAAAGCGACCTCGGCATTTCAAAAACATGAGCAATCCCATTTAAGCCGTAGTTTGCTTGCGACAGAAACGGTGGGCAGTGCAGCAGCAGAGAGGCTGGAAAGGAATCAGGTGGGGCAGGGGGCACAGCCCCTGCCCGTTGCTCCCACAGGTCCCACCAGCCCCCCCGGTCCCTCTGAGGAAGAGTTCCACCAGGATCACCACTTGGTGCCGGAGACGAAAGCCAGTGCAGTCAGTGCAAAGACTCCCAGAGAAGAAAATGGCAAGAAGTCCCTCAATGGCTGTAATTACACAGGTGAATCTCCAGCTAGCTTGCCCTTGCTGACCAATTTTTCCAACCCCAAATGTTTGCAAAGCGGTGAGGCCAAGGGAGAAGAGGTCCTCGGCTTCGGCACTCAGCTTTCAGATGAGAAGAAATACAGCGCATCCCTGCTTAACGCATCAAATTCATACATCACGAAGAGATGTCCTCCTGAGGCCAACAGCCACCGTGCCCATCACCCCGCCATGACCGCCACAGAGCAAGGGACGTGGAAGAGGGCACCCACCTTTCCTCCCTCGCTGCATCACCGTGGGGCTGTGCTGACAGAGGCGGTTGGGGATGGTCACTGTCACCTCCCTGACAGTGTTTTGGGTAACTACAGACCACCCGAAAGAGAAGGGACAGCAAGACTCTGCACTCTGCTGCACGCTGATGGTCTGTTAGGCTCTGCCTTGGAGACAGATGGTCCCCAGAAACAGCCCAGGAAGGACTGCTCTCTTTCCTGCTCGCCACCTTTCAACCAAAAGAGTGTTGGGACAGAGGTACCCAAAAGCACCAGTGCTGTGCTGTCAAGTTCTCATTTTAAAGAAAACCAAGTGCGCACCATCACAGATCTGGTCATTAACTCCATTCCTCCAGAAACGCAAGATTACCCAACCCAGCCCACGAGAGATCCTCTACCGATCATCGGAGAAAGAGAGGTAAACCTGAATCAAGAGAACAAGCTTGAAAGCTGCTCTGATGATGGAAATAAGCACCAAAGTGAACTAGAGTCTTTGTCCAACGGTTTTGTTTCTCAGCAGGTGCCAGCAGATGCCAGAAGTCTTACAAGGACTGAAGATCTTGGTGCTGCTGAATTAAACGGCGATGAGTTTTCAGAGGCAGCAGAGGTGAGACTTGGTGGTCTTCCCAAAACCACAGAGAGTGGAGCAAAGAGCTTAGAAGGGGAGAAACCCAAAACCCATGGGACTGGAGAAGCTGGGAGTTGTGTGTTAAACAATATGGGCCAAGGAGAGGGCAATATGCATAACAGTACTCCAAACCCTTCCCAAAATGAACTTCACAAAGAAAAGAAGCCAAATGGGCTCCCAGTGACCTGCGACATTTGTTCAGCCACTTTCCGATCCAAGCCTGGCCTGACCAGGCACAAAGCTGTCAAGCACCAGGTGAAGAATGGTGGTGTACCGCAGCCCAGCAAGACTCCCAGGTCCACTTTGATTCCTGCAGACAAGATATCGAAAGCAGCCCAAAAGGTGCCCAGGCGGAGCCTGAAGACTTCGTTCAAAGATAAAACCCGCAGCTCACAGATGCCAACCACCAACGTTGACCACATCCCCAGGAAAATATGCCCAGACCTGGAGAAGGAGCCCAGCACCCAGATGCAAGAAGTGGTCAGCAGAGTGCTCAGTGACCTCAGCGTGATCTCCTTCGAGATGTCCCAGGAGCTGCACCGCACACATGTTCTGCAGAGGGAGATGAAGGCAAAGGAACCACGCTTAGAGACGAGGGGAGCAGGCGAGGCAACGGCTGGGAAGCTGGACCCAGGACAGCAAGCCAGGAAGGGAGAAAAGGGCAGAAGGAGCCAAAGCAAAGATCCTGGAGATGCGAACAGCAGTTCTGAAAAGAAGCTAAATAGGAAAGTGCGACGAAGGAAAGCAAAGGTATTTCCCAGCAGAAATGATCCCAATGGTTCATGTGAACTGGAGAAGGCGGCAGGTCCTCCCCCTGCTGCCCTGAGCTCCAGCCTGCCGAGGATCATGGAGGGCTTGCATGAGCCAGGCAGTTGCATCTCCGCAGAGGAACAAAATAGGTACAACTCAACACAGCACTCTCAAAAAGCTAAGCAGTCCCCTTGTGCAGCTGAGCTCCCAGAGGACCCGGGTGACAGAATGATGTCTTCGAAGGAAACGGTCAGCGAGGAGTCAGTGACAGGCACAGCTGCCTGTCCCGGGGAGGTGGAAGATCCAAATGGAGCGGAAAACACACAGGCTTGCAAAAAATGGGTTAGTGGGTTTGTGAAGCAAGTGGAGAAGGGATTGGGCAAGGTAGGCAAAGAGCAGCATCATGGTGCTAATGGCATGGAGGAGACAGATGCTGAGACAGGAGACAGTCCTGCAGCAGGCAGCAGTGCTGGGAACCAGGGTGGTGTCCCACAGAGTCCCACAGCTCCTGCTGAAGAGGGTCTGCCACTGGAGACGCATAATTCAGAAAAGACACAAAATGTTCCTGGGCAAAGCACTCTGCAGACCACACCGGGGACCAGCCCTCCTCCGGCCGAGCCAAAACACTGGGCGAAGGCAGACGTGCCACCGGGCAGAGAGCACTGTGTGGAGAGTGCGGCCGTCTCAGACCTCCAGAGCTTATTTGACGATGACTCCACATTCTCACAGCTGTTCCCCCGGGATGACCAGTTTGTCCGGAGAAAGTGCACACGGGTGTATGGGAAGCGCAGCAAGAAACCCAAGGCCATCACCGAGGTAAACCTCCAGCCAGCAGGTGCCATCGACCTCTTCACGATCCAATTAGCTTCTGACCTCAGCGATACCAGCTCTTTCTGTGTCACCAGGGAAGACCCTTGTGAATACGAAACCATCTCTGTTGACGATGCCTTAATGCTAAACATGTGTCACAGCAGCAAGGCAAAGAGCGGAGATGCTGCTCCCAGTGGATCTAAAAGCATTGCGCCAAGGTCAACCTGCGAGAAGACCGACCAAGGGAAGGAGGACATTGACCTGGAAGACAACATGATAACCTTCTTGTGCCAAAACAGCCAAGTGGACAACGTCCCCAGCTTGAACATCTGGGGGAGCCTGGAGAAAGAGGGAGAAAGCCTCTCCGCCGAGGACATGTTTGAGCCTCTGATGGACCTCGAGGATGAGCAGTCGATCAGAGAAGTGAGCTCTGAGCCCCCTGACCTGGCGGAGGAGCCCTACAATGGTAAGGCTAACGAAGTTTCAGACTCTCCCGAATTTCATACCATCGACATCGAGATGCTGAACGCAAAGCTGAAAATGAGAGACATGTGCTTCTTCGGCCCTTGCGAAGATCTTCCTGGCCATGGGGAGGACAGTGCTGGCACTTTCAAGCCAAAGTTGGGCCAGCACAGCAAGCACAGAAGTAAGCTAGAAGATGGGAAGCTGGGGAAAAACCGCAGTGAGATAACCATCAAGGCCAAAGACAAGCAGTACAAATGCAAAGTCTGCTTCCAGTGGTTCCTGACATTAGGAGAGCTGGACTTCCACAAGCTCTCCCATAACCCTTCCCCTCCACCTACCTGCTACATGTGTGTCCAGCGCAAATTCAGCTCCCGGGAGCAGCTGAGGGACCATCTGAAGGAGAAGCACGCCAAAAACAAAGCCGGTCTGTGGGCTTGTGGGATGTGCCTGAAGGAGATCTCTGATGTCTGGATGTACAACGAGCATCTCCGGGAGCATGCCACCCAGTTTGCTCGCAAAGGGCAAGCACAGAAGTCCGTGATGGGCCTGCCAGCCTGCTTCGGTGAGGACAATGCCGCTGTCACCCACTTCCTCAACACCATCATGTATCGGAAGCCCAGCAGGTCCTCCCGGCACGCCGACCCCAGCAGCAAGCATGCCGTTAGCAGAGAGAGCAAGAGCCCCAAGGAGCTGCCCCTCGAGCCGGAGGCCAAGGTGTTGAAAGACCCCTCAGAAAGCAATATAAAGGTGAAGCCACCTGCACCCAGCTCCTCTAAAGCGTCCGCCAGTCCATCTCCAGAGCACGTGGCAAAAAGCGAAGGCACACCAAAATCTGTCCCCATGCACCCAGACTGCAAGGATCCTTCCAGGGACTGTCATCACTGTGGCAAACAGTTTCCCAAACCCTTCAAGCTCCAACGGCACTTAGTCGTGCACAGTTTACAGAAGATTTACTTGTGCCACAAGTGTCCGATGTTCTACCAGGAGACCAAAGAGCTTCGAAACCACCTCAGCCAGGAGCACGGGATAGTGGAGGAGCAGGAGATCAAGCACACCACCCTGTACGCCTGCGAGCTCTGCGCAGACGTCATGCACGTTATCAAGAAGTCCTTCATCTGCAGCATGTGCAACTACACCTTCTCCAAGAAAGAGCAGTACGACCGGCACATGGAGAAGCACCTGGCAGGAAGCAGCAAGACTTTCAAATTCAGAGGGGTCATGAGGCCTGGCGTTGCCTCCAGAGAGGGCAGGGAGAAGATGAAAGAGGACAGCTCTCTCCGGGAGGGCATGCCACCGAGCAAGAAGAGGAAGATTGCTCACCATGGCAGCTCACTCCTGCGTGTCTCACCGGTCCATCTGGACCACACTAGTGACCTTCAGTTGGTAGAGGCTGCAAGCCCCAGCCTGCAGGCTCCCACTGACTCCCTGCCTACAGCACCCGGTGACCCAGGAGCACCCCAACCCTCTGTGAAAACAGAAGACCTGGTGGGTGACTTCTCTGACCTCCTGGCGGAGATGGAAAAATCCCAGTTTGACACCCTGCCTCCACCACCCTGCCTCTCCCCATCTTTGCCACAGGCTGTGGCGAGCAGTCCGGAGCTCGGCCATATCGCTGCCCTGTCTATCGAGGAGCTGGAGAAAGGAGCGTTTGATGGGAAACCACTTCCTTTCTTGGACTCGCCTGAGTTTACCATTGACCTTGCTGGCTTGGCTTGTAACCACGCCACAGATCAAAAGCTCTCTCCTCTGCACCTGACCGAGAAACGTGGCTACACCGATGCCCATAAAAGAACAAGCGTAGGCAACAAAGATGAAAACATAGCGGGTGCCCTGGAAAATCTTGATGCAGCCACGGATGCCATGGATGGTATCCCATTTCTCCAGCTTGCTAAGAAGGTCTCAGAGCTTCCTGCCCCACAGGCAGAGACTCCGTTGGCCAAGGAGACTCACAGGTGGTGCAACCCCAGTGCCAGTGATGCCTCGTCTTGGGAAGATGCATCTAAGGCCACGTCTCCAGAAGCTGCCCACCACCCCGTGGCCCTGAAGGACAAGACAGCACCACCCACGCTGAACAGGACTGCCAAAGATTCAACCCTGCCGAAGAAGAGCACGGGTAGCCAGCCCAGCAGTGAGGCAGCTCCTCATGTGGGCAGCCCCAGCAGCAGCACCGAGGAGGGTCAGCAACCCATCTCGGGGAAGGAGAAACCCATGCCCGAGGCTAAGGACAGCAGCACTAACGCCAAGGATCAAGGTGGCAACCCAAGCAAATCCACTGGCCACCAGCCCAGAGGTGAGGCAGCTAGCAACGCTGTGAGGCACAGCCACGTGGAGCCGAGCAAAGCCACCAGCAAGCTTCACCCCAAAAGGCGGAAAGAGCACAAGTCCTTGAGCCACCGGAGCAGCTCTGGCTCCCGGGAGAACATGGAGGGAGACGGGAAAAAGAAAAAAGCCCGGACCCCATGCCCAGGAAGGAGCGAGAGTGCTGGTGAGCTTAAACGTGCCGGCTGGAGCAACACCGAAGCTTCTGCCCTCTCCCCCGGGAGGAGGGAGACACACTGCAACAAACTGGTACCCAAACCCAAAACGGGCACCCAACTGAAGAAGATGGTCCTGGACACTTACAACCAGAAGAAGGGGGAGCTCCGTCACGCCAACGGGGACACGAAGCGCAGGAAGGCTATTCTGGGGAAGAGCCTCCACCAAGTGTTGGCCAAGGGGCCGGCACCGTCCCCGCGTGGCTCCTTGCACAGCCCGCGAGCCGCTCGGGGTGCCAAGCCGGCCGGCTCGGCCAGCTACCGCACCGCCGAGTCCCAGAACAACCTGCTAAGCCAACTCTTTGGGCAAAAATTAACTAGCTTTAAAATTCCTTTAAGAAGAGATACTTCAGAGTAATTTATGGAAGTGACTTATGGTGATCCTCAGCTGCTTTCATGGGGTTTGCAAGGGAAAAATTATCAAAGCATTAAATTCGTTTGCGTAGCATGATTTCTCTGTCTAGCTTAAATGAACTTGCACTGCAGCCTCTGTGAAATAGTTTGCTTTGTGTCTACTAATCTACTTTAATTCACCTGATTTATCATGCAAATGCTAGAACTTTGATGTTGCTGATGATTTTCATGAACTGAAATTGTAATCGCTTTGGGCAGACTGAATCGTCGAGAGCAATTGCTTTATTGCAGAAGTGCTGAGGTTATAAGGATACTTGCAAATCTCAGACCCTTTTGAGACTGTGTCTGTGTTATCTTTGTACAAAGTACTTGAAGAGATGAACTTCATTCCGTAGACGTCTTATTCATAAGGTGCAGTACACTGTAGAAAGCAAATTTTTTTTTTTGAAGATTTTGCACAAATAATCCCGTACGATTCATTTAATTGGGAGCTGGCCTAAGAGATGATACAATTAAAAAAAAAAAAAAAATTAAATTAAGAATCCAGTGTCCTATATTTTGACAGCCATCCCTATGAATTTGTTTCTACATCGTCAAGAGAATAACGAACTGGCTCTGGGGCTGCCGGGGCTGTCGGAGCCCTTCAGAGGATGCTGCCGCTCTTTGACCACTGTAGACGATGTAACCGGAGGAGAGCCGCCACCGCGAGCAAACTGCACCTTGACACTTGTGACAAACTCTGATTTTTTAGGGTTGTTTGGGTTTTTTTGGGGTTTTTTTGGTTTGTTTTTTTTTTTTTGTGCGTGCGTGTGTGTGTGTTTTCTTTTTGTTTCGTTCTGTTTGGGTTTTTTTGGTTGGGGGGGAGGGAGGGGGTTGCGCAACAACAAAACTGTGCCAATTTACCGCACCAAAACGGTACTGTCCGAGTGCCCTCAACGGTATCGCTTCTAAACTATCTTACTGTATTGAGTTAGTGGCTATATAGGTATCCGCTTTTTACTATGCAGTTACTGGTGCTATTCTTCTTTTGTAATGTGAATACAGACTTCCTTGATTGAAAAATAAAAGGGAACCATTAGGAAGTAGCCGTTGCCTGTAAAATAAAACGAAGCAGGAAAAAAAAAATAAATAAAATTTTAAAAATCCAATTTTAGGGGGTAAAAAAAAAAAAAAATCCTGTATGCTGGTACTCCATAGTGTCAAAAAGGTTATCTCATGTTAAACGAGCGCGTTGTACAACCGAACTTTTGAATCTGGAAAGAAATCTCAGGTGCAAACGAGGACATGGAAGATAATGAAATACTATTGAAATACTCCCAAGTCAAGGAGGTGAAGTAATGCACTGATGTGATATGAACAGTCAGAGTACTTTGCGTCTGTCCTGCAATTATTATTTTTGTTTTGTTTTAGATTTAAAAGGAAAAAAAAGAGGCTTTATTCTGTTAATATGTATCTTTACAATTCTTTGTATTGTATAAAAATATTGTAGGTAAATTACCTTGGGTGCAATGTGTTCTGTCAAAAGTTTTTATTTTGATATTTTGTCAGAGAAGCAGAGAGAGAGCAGGAAACGCCGTTTTATGATGTTGTATGTGTGCTTTTAAAGTGCCTCTTTAATATTGTTAAATAAAGTATGAGATGAAAATATGGGGTGGTACTGTAAAATCATACATGATTAATCTTTTCAAATATATTCCAATATTTTCACAGAAATTTCCTGTCTGCGTGATGTCTGTGGGGTGTTCCTCCCTGGTTGCGTCCCGTACCCCACGATCCCCGTGCTTCCCTCCTCCCACGCGCATCTCTAACCAAACGATGATATTTCTAATTGACAGTGGGATGCTCTGTATGTCTTCATGGTGTCCTCTGTAAAGTGGCCGCAGGAGGACGTTGGTGCAGCTGCCGTCACCTTCCAGTCATTTGCAAAGCAGTGGAGCTTCTCAATGGTGAAGATGCTCGTGCGTCTCCTCTTCCCCACTGCATCTTGCCCGACTCCTACTCATGGAACATCTGTCTTGCCCCCACGGTGGGGAAAAAAAGCCCAACTTGACGGTGATGGCCTAGTTTAGTCATCACCAAATAGTGATGGTGATGGCCCAGTTTGGGCATCATTAATTGGTGATGGTGATGACCCAGTTTGGTCATCATCAGTTGGTGATAGTGATGGCCCAGTTTGGGCATCATCAGTTGGTGGTGGTGATGGTGACGGTGATGGCCCAGTTTGGGCATCATCAGTGGTGATGGTGATGGCCCAGATAGGGCATCATCAGTTGTTGGTGGTGATGGTGATGTTGATGGCCCAGTTTGGGCATCATCAGTGGTGATGGTGATGGTGATGGCCCAGTTTGGGCATCATCAGTTGGTGGTGGTGATGGTGATGGTGATGGCTCAGTTTGGGCATCGTCAGTGGTGATGGTGATGGTAATGGTGATGGCCCAGTTTGGGCATCATCAGTTGGTGGTGGTGATGTTGATGGCCCAGATAGGGCATCATCAGTTGTTGGTGGTGATGGTGATGTTGATGGCCCAGTTTGGGCATCATCAGTGGTGATGGTGATGGCCCAGTTTGGGCATCATCAGTTGTTGGTGGTGATGGTGACGGTGATGGCTCAGTTTGGGCATCGTCAGTGGTGGTGGTGATGGTGATGGCCCAGTTTGGGCATCATCAGTTGGTGATGGTGATGGCCCAATTTGGTCATCACCAGTTTGTCCTCAAGCTGACCTTTGCTGGCACAGCACTGAGGTCTGAAGGTAGGAGGCTGACACAAAGCCGGGCATATTATATTCTTTAATTACTGTTGCAATCATAACATTTAAACGCTGTCAATGAGAGATAGCTCCTAACCGCAGGCTAGAATCCTTGCCACTTGGGGCTTGTAACTAAAACTGCAGGATTAATTTGATTAATTGATAGAATTATTTTCCAAACTACTCTTTTGTTTATGGAGGCTTAAAATGCTTGCCGCCTGCACCCTCCTGGTGTGTTGCAGAGTGAAGATAAAGTGGCTGAAAATAATTAGTATGGCTTAATTTAGGGAAAAAAATAACCTCAAAAGAATTTTGCAGAAAATTTAAGGCAGCACATTTTACTTTGTTTTGGCAGGAAATATTATGGAGCTGGAAATGGGACTTTTATGTTTTTCCCTCTCCTATATTTCACCAGGGCTGCAAACCTACGGGGCGGAGGAGTATTTCACGCCTGGTTGTTACTGTAGCTCTCCCCCACCTTCAGATTCCTAACCTGGGCACCTGGAAATGAAGTCCCCTGGGAGCCACAGGGTTGCTGCAGGGGATGGGACTTGT
Organism: Rissa tridactyla; assembly: GCF_028500815.1. Lineage (NCBI taxonomy): Eukaryota > Metazoa > Chordata > Aves > Charadriiformes > Laridae > Rissa > Rissa tridactyla. The sequence goes on from NC_071469.1 coordinate 92,676,250, forward strand.
CCTGGTCCCTGGGCAGGGTGCGGAGACACCGTCCTAAAGCAGCACCCACCTTATTGCAGCACAGGCCACAGGCGATGCTCGCCTCGGGTACTGCTCCCTCCCGAACGCTGGTCCCCAGGGCGATGCTAGCATCATCATCCCTGCAGCTCTGAAGGATGAAACGTTTAATTCTTCCCTTTCCCCTCTAAGTGAGAGCGGGTTTCTTTTTCCCCCATCCTCTCCCACCTGCTCTCACCCGCATCCCCCTCCCGCGATCTCAGCACCTGCCAAGTGAGTGATCCCCCCCGCTCCCCCCCCCTCCACGTCCATCAGCTCCCCTCGGCTCCCGAAAGCCCCCAGTTTTGCTGAGTCCCGCGTTATCCAGCAGCACTTGACACTTGGAAGATTGCAGGCCCCCATCAACGTAATTCCAGCAAGGAAGGCAAAGCCGGGCGTCTTCTCCCGGCTGCAGATTAACTCGCTGCTCAGCGGGTGTCAGCGGCATGGGGGGGCATGCGCACGTCCCAGGGTGCCAGGGCTGCACCCCACCGGGATGCGCGGCTGGTCTGCACCATCCTCATCCCAACCCACAGCCTGCACGGCTGGGGACAGCCCTGCAGCCAGCCCCAGGGGGGCTGCAGGGTGGCAGGGTCTGAACCAAGGGTGCCTGGTGTCCCACGGAGCCCCTGGGGGGGTTGCTTGGCTTCTTGCCACCACCCTAAATTTTCCTCAAGCTGCTGTTCGCTCTTCAACCCCGCCCCAAATCCAGCTGGCCTTTCTTGTCAGCCACACACCCAAGTTTCTATGCTTTAAGCCCCTCTGTAAAGCCCGAAGGATAACGGGATCCACCATGGTTGTCACGCAGCTAGCAGGGGCTAAAGATTTATATTATTTTTTTCTTGCTCTTGAGTCAAATCTGGCCGTTCCTTGCACAGCGGGAATTTAAACCCCAGCTCCCACATCCCCCCGGCTGTACGTGAGCGATGGGAGCCACACACGCCCACGGGCTCCTGCATCCCTGATGCTGAATTGCATTCAGGCGGGGAAACCCCAAGCCCGGGCGGCTGCGGGGTGCAGGGACGGCAGCTTCGGGGGAGCCGGGGACATAAGGCAGGAGCCATGCACCCACCCGGGGGCTGCAGTCCTGCCAGCAGCGATGCCCCTTAAGCTGCAGCCCCGTTTCACTGCCTGACCCCCAGGGATGAGGGGATCAGTCCTTTTGTGAGTTAGAGCATCATCCCTATAGCAGGGATCAATAGGGGAGGCAGGGAAATAAGCACTGAGAAACCCCAGCCTTGACTTTGGGGCATGGGGATGGCTCGTCCGCACATTCCCACCGGGCTTCAGTAGCATCCGGCATCGTTTTGCGTCCTTTGTTTTAACCCAAAAACCTTTGTGCTGCCACCGCGGCTCCCGGGAGCCCTGAATCCCGCAGCAGCATCTCTGTGCGGGACGTGCCCAAGCTGTGCCCAAGCAGCAGAGGGACGTGCCCAAACAGGAGAGGGACGTGCCCAAGCCGTGCCCAAGCCATGCCCAAGCCGCCGAGGGCCGTGGGCTGCCGGCAGCTGCCTGGGGCTGAGCCGCAGGCAGGTGACAAGTGGCACCCGGGGCCAGGTTCTCTTGCCGGTAGGTGGCAGGGCCCCTCCGCAGCGCACCCAGCCCCGCAGGCGGGGGCACTGAGATGCCATTCCTCCCTTTTGGGACAAAAGAAGAAAAAAACCAAAACCCTAAAACGTGACTTTTTGCGGCTGGAAATAGCTGTTTCTGCAGCCTTGGCGGAGCCCTGGTCCCACGGACACCCAGACCCCCTCGGGGTGCCCAGCGCAGCACCCAGGATCCCCACCACCCGCCCCTCACCCGTGAAATATGGCCGAGGCAGCGCCTTAGCTTTCCCCATTTACATTCCTCTGCCGACACCTCCTCTCCCCGCGTCTCTAATAATATCACCCCAGATTAATTGGCACTAATACAAATGTACACAGCTCCATAAAAAGATGTCACCTCGCTCACAATGGGGGAAACGGCTGCTCGCGCATTATCTCTGCTCTGCAGGCGTGTAATTCACTCCTCGGGAAAACACGCTATTTATTCTGTTACCCTATAACAATCTCTCCGCAAACACAACGGGATCGGGGGGAGCGGGGGGGAACACCCGGCCATGCCGCTGTCACCAGCACCCTGGCGGTTGTCCCCACGCAAGGAGCACCCATGGGTCCCCTGCCTGGTGGGGTGGGATGCGCAGGGTGATGGGGCAGGGAGATGTGGGGCTCGGGGACATCCCCGCACCGGGGATCCAGCCCTTGGCCCGGCGTTGGTTGACGCAATTGCAAATTCTCAGGCCTGGGGGGATCTAAGAGGCTTTGGGACAGTGCCAAAAACCTAATTGAAAGGACACTGGCAAGGAATGTGCAAGGGGAAGGACTGCAACCTGTTTCCTCCCCGTAGCTGGGCTCCCCTCCCCGGGCAGGGCTGCGCACCGGTGTTCAGCCCCCAACGGCTCGAGCGCAGCTGTTTTGGCTTCTTACTGCATGGGTGAGATGCAGCCCCCCGAAAAAAAAATGTGTGACAGCGACCGGGGTCTGTCCCTTCAGGCCCTGGAAGGACGCTGCCGCTGCTTCCCCTAGCACAAAGAGTCGGGAGTAGCCAACATCCCCCTGCTCCGCTCTGGGGAGAGGAAATTTGGGCGCCCTATTTGTGTCTGCTCCCCAGCCCCCCCAGGTCCATGCAATTAATGGTGTTGCATTTAATTAAACGATTTGTCTAATTGTCGCGAAGTAAGCAAACGTGCCAGGTAAATAACACTGGTGCTGTGGCTGGTGTCAGTGGGCGATGCCACGGATGCGCCCGGAGGAACCAGCTGAATCTGCAGCGCTGCAGCAGCCCCCAGCCCCAAAACACCCACAGCCGTGCTGGGGTGGGGGGGATGGAGACACACACCCCCCCCCGAAAGCAGCAGAACGGAGCCTCAGCTCCCCATCGCCCGGGCCCTGATGGAGCCAGCGCCCATCACGGCTGACACAAAGCAGAGGCCGCTCAAGTCTCCTTGGGCCGGACCCTGCGAAGCCGTCGCTCGGTTTCATCACACGGTGGGCAAGGGAAAGGCTCTGGAAGTGGAGCTGCCCGTCCTGGGGTGGGACTGTCTCCAGGAAGGCTGCGAGTCGGGGCCAAACGAGGTGAAAAACGCCGTCGGGATCGTTTTGGGGGGCAGCTGGCCAAGCGGGGGGAGAGCAAAGCCTTGTCCTCGGCAGCGTCTCCCTTCCTCGATATTTTTTTTTTTTTCTCCCCTGGAACTCTTCTTAATTCCTAACTTAATTTCTTTTGACATCCTCATTGCCGGCTTGACCTCTTTACTGGAATCATGTGCTGCTTAAAACTCATTATCCCACCATTGAAACAGGAAGTTAATTAAAAACCCTTTAAAAAAAGAAAAAGAGAGAGGGGGGGAAAAAGAAAAAGCACACCCCATGTCCAGGGATAGATGGGGAGGGGACACGGCCAAGCCACCGTGCTGTGCCAGGCCGTGCCATGCTGTGCTGTGCCACGTCCCTGCAGCGCACCAGCCCCCTGTTCCCCCACTGATCCAAAAATCGCATCACTAATTGGGGAGCACCGGCCATCACTGCCGGCAAACCCTCCCGAGACAAGACTGGCCGCAGCCGAGGGCCAGGTTTGGCAGAAATGGTTATTTTTCACAGCAGGAATACTCCCGTCATGGAGCCAAAATATACATGACTCCCCTTTACCCCACAATTAGCCTCAAAATCACCACCTGGATGCATCCTCATGGCGAGGATGGGCTTGTGTGGCTGGGACGATGCTGAGAGAGACTCAGCATCCCTACACCGTCCCCTGTGTGCCTTGGGGTGTCCCCCCCACCCTGAGACAGGGGGCACGGGGACCCTGGAAGTCACAAATGGCACTTTTGGGAATGTCCATCAACAAAAAAAGCTGGATTTTAAGAGGGGTTTGGGATGCCAAAGAGAAGCCCTGGGGACCCCATGGAAGGGTTTGGGGGCCCACGGGAGGGTTTGATGATCTCCAAAGGGTGGTTTGGGACCCCAAAAAGGGGGAGGGGGACGGGACGACAACAAATGTCCCAGAAGGGGGAATTGGTGGCCCTCTGGGAATTTAGGACCTTACAGAGGGAGCGTGAGGGTGCAAAAGGCAATTGAGACCCCAAAGGTGGGGTTAGGGACACCAAAGAAGGGGCTGGGGTCCCAAAAGAGGGGCTTAGGGACCCTAAAGGGGGGTTGGGGTCCCAAGGGAGGGGCTTGGGGACCCCACGGGGAACTGGAGTCCCAAAGGAGTGGGTTAGGGACACCAAAGTGGGAGCTGGATCCCAAAGGAGGGGCTTAGAGACCCCGAGGGGCCGTTGGGGACCCCAAAGTGTGGGGGGGATAAAACCCCAAAGGGGTGGGGGTCAGAGTCCCAAGGCAGGGTGCTGGGGGGCTCGGGGGGGGCGTGGGAGACGCCAAAGTAGGGCTGGGGACACGCGGGATATTTTGGGGGACGCGGCGGGGGGGGGGGGGGGGCACACGCTCCACCGAGCCCCGCACGGATCGGGCCCCCGGGGGGGAGGTACCGCCCCCTTCCCCGCCGCCCCCCCTCCCTCCCGCGGCCGCCCCGCCCCGCCCCGCCCCGCCGCGGCGGCGGCAGCCGGCTACGCCATCCGGTGGGCGGGGCCTGCGGGGGGGGGCGGCGGCCTATGGGCGGCCGCGGCGGTGCGCGGCGGGGGCTGGCCCCGCCCCCGTGGAACGTTCCGCGGGTTTGATCGGCCGCGGCGCCCCATTGAGAAAAACCCGCGGCGGCGGCGGCGGCGGCTCCGCTCCGCCGCGTACGGCCCGGCCCGCCCCGGCCCCGGCCCCGGCCCGGCAGCGCGGGCGGGCGGGCGGGCATGCGAGCAGCCGGGGGCCCGCCCGCCGCCACCCACCTGCCGCCCGCCCAGCCGCCAGCCGGGGCGCCGGGCTCGCCCCCCGCCGAGCGATGTCCAGGAGGAAACAGAGCAACCCCCGGCAGATCAAACGTGAGTTCCCGCTACCGGCACCTCCCCCTCCCCCGCTCCTCCGCCGCGCTACCGCCAGCTCCCCCATTCTGTATTTACCCACACACACACCCCCCCCCCAGCTTATTTTTTTTGCACCACCCCCTCGGCGGCAGCACTCCCGCCCCCGGTGGAGCGCGGCCACCCCGCGCTCCCCGGTACTTCCCCCCCCCTCCCGGTACCCACCGGGGACGGCCGCAGTGGGTGCCCGTTCCCGCTACCGGCCGCCCGCTTTGGTCTCCGTCCCCGCCGCCTCCCCCTCCCCGCCGCCTCCCCCCCCCCCCACCCCCGGCCAGCGCGGTGGCTCCGGTACCGGCTCCCGATGGGGGCCCCGATAAGGCTTTAAAATATTCCGTTCTGCAAGTCCCGTCCTGATAACATCGCTCTGTCGGGACGGCCTGAAATTGTGATCTTATCTCCCCCGCCTGCCTCCCATCCAGCGCCGCGAGCCGGGGCGAGGGGCTCCCTGACACCACCCCCCCGGGGCTCCCCAAACCCACCCCCCGCCCCGGGGCTCCCCAGCCCTGCCAGCAGCTCCTCACCCCGGGTACGGCACCCTCACCCTGCCAGGGGCTCCCCCTTCCACACAGGGACCCCCTACTCGCCATGGGTGCTGCTGGATGTGGCGTGCCATCGTCCCCGCTGGCCGCCATCGTCCCCACTGACCACCCTGGCCTAAACCTGTCGCCCCGTCTGTTGTGTCCCCCCTCCCGCTCCTGCTTTGCACCCTATCCCGGGTAGGGACGGGGTGATAACACCCCTGGCTGACAGCGGGAGGGACCACCGTGGGGTCCCACGGGACTTTGCCTGCCATCTGTGCCTCCCCCCACCGACACACCGTCTCCCGAGGGTCACACTCCCCACAATCCAACCCGTCGGCCGGGATCTGGTTTCGGTCTGGTGGGGATGTGTCGGTTGCACTGAGAAATTCTGCGAAGTGCTGGAAGTTTTTCGGTGACAGGCTTAGCTTGGCTTTTCTCCTTTCCTTTCTGGTGTGGAGGTGTGTGTGTGGGTTTTTTCTTTTCTTTCCCCCTCGAGTCGATGGAAGCTGGCGATAAGAGGGAGATGGGAGGATAGGGAAGGCTGGCCACCATGTGATAATCTAGCTTTATCTTTCTCTTGAAATAATTGCAAGGCTGAGTTGCACCTACCTGTTTCCCTGCCTGGGGTGATTGCTCTGGTGATAAAGCTCAGCTAGACTTTTACCCGGGTAGAGTTAAAAATAGTCCCAGCTGCCTCCTTTTTTTTTTTTTTTTTGGTGATCATTTTCTCCTTTAGCTTTATCCAACTTCCGCAGCTTTATTTCGGCAAAAAGCCCGGCTGCCCGGTGATCCCTCCCTGGGTAACTCCAGCTCATTAAACCAGGAGCGTGCGTTAAGACCGAAGCGAGCGGTAGTGTCGCGGACGCCAAAATAACGATGGTGATGTGGGCGATAGCTGCGTGCGTGGGGGACACGCCGATGGCAGGACGCCCATCCGGTCGCGGTACCCACCGGCGTGGACCTTGGGAGGGGGGAAAAATGGGGCTGGATGAGGCCGTGGCAAGCTTGGCCGGGCGAAGGCAGCTTGTATCTCCTTCCTCTGCTGCTTTTCTGCAGAGATGTGAAGAAATGATAAAGTGGGAGGCTGATCTCAGGCCGCCGGCGATGGCCAAAACTGATTAAAAGCTGAAAGCTTGGAACCCTTCCTGTATGTGTCAACATGAAAACAGTCATTAGAGGCGGCGAGCGCGGCGAGAGCGCTTTGCCGCTGCCTCCGACAGCTCTCCCCGCCGAGGGAAGGTATGCATGAATCAGGGCTCCGGTAACCAGACTCCTCTCATGTACAGACCGGACCTGTTTCCACAAAGTCTATCCTTTTTATCATCTCGGCTGGAGCATTAAAAACCTCCTCCAGATTGGTATCTGCTGATTTTATTTTCCTGGGTGACGCTATGTTCTCGCTCTGGCTTCATCTCTGCTGGGTTTTGGGTGTTGTTTTTTTTTGTTTTGTTTTGTGCCTTTTTTTTTTTCTTTTTTTAAAGCTCGATGCGATGCGCAGATAGGCTCGCAGGGGAGATCGCCGGGAGAGCGGGTGATCGCCAAGAGCGATAAGACAAAGATCAGACACCGGACTATATTTAACCCGCTGCTTTAACCTTCTTCTTTTTCTTCTTTGCTTTTTGGTCTGGAGCGATGCAGCGATGGAGGGGGTCGAGGGCACCAGCAATGCGGGGGTCCCTCCAAGCACACCCACCCCGGGAGCACCCGCTCTGCCCGGTGGCACGCGGTGGTGAGGCTTTGAGAGCCGATTGCATCTCGACGGTGGCTTCTGATAGCGGAGAAAGCACCCGGAGCATTTCTTTATTTATTTAATTTTGCCGGGTACCTGCCTGGGGTGGGAGGGGGCAGTTGCATTTCACCCTCCCCCCCGCCTTGCTCCATCTGTGGCTATAAACCCAGCAACCTCCCTGCAGCTGCTGCTGCTTTATAGGGGTTGGGTTTTTTTTTCCTCTTTTTTTTTTTTTTTTCTGTCTTTTGTTCTGCTGGTAGATAGATGTGAGGGGCTGATAGAGAGCAGGAGCTGATCTCCAACCCAGATAGCCTGTTATATTTATTAACTTCAAACATGGGAGTGCGGGCAGACAGCTGATGAGCGAGGCTGCTGGCAGCTGCCTGTGCGTGCACTCGCAGCGCCGGGTCTTCCGATGGGGGAAACTGATAAGCGGGAGATTGATCTCGTCTAGCTGATGTGCGTCTCCCTCCCTGTTGTTGCTCTAATACATGTATTATTTTTTTTTCCTTTCTGAAATTAACTGGAAACAAACATTTTTTTTTGTAGTAGTAGTTGCAGGGGCCTGCTTGTGGTTTTCTTTCTTTTCTTTTCTTTTTTTTTTTTTATTTTCCTTTTCCCTTTCTATTCTGCTTTCAGCTACAGTAGATCTGAGCTGCCGATAAGCGCCGAGGCCCGATCTCCATCCTGATAGAGATCGCCAGGGCAGATAAGAACCACTTATCTCTCCCCACCAGACCGGAGCAGGATTCGCTACAACAACAAACACAGCAAAGAGGGGCAAAAGGGCTCCAACAATTTGTTCCATTGCAAATGTGATTAAGGCAGATGCTTTAATTATCTGATTGGGGGGGGGGGGAGGGGCAGCTGCATATATTTTTGGGGTTTTTTTCTCAAGGTGTTTCCCCCCCCCCCCCCGCCCCTCCGTGTGCTCTGCGAAACAAGCTGGGCTGAGAAGCCGAGCTCTCCCCAGCGCCTGTTATCAGCTGCAGATGTTGCATTAGTTTGATGAGAGCTTTGACTTTCTTTTTTGATCGTTATCTCCCATTCTGCTCCGCGCAGCATGGGCTGTGGCAGTGGGGGGGGGGGGGGGGGCGGGGTGTGGAGGCGAAAGCACCGTCATATTTTTGCGCGTGGATTTTCTTTAATTGCTATTAGATGGTGTTAGATAGTGAGTGCGATCTGTGCTGTTAAGCCCCGCCACCTCTTGATGGGGTGGTTTGGGTTGGGTGTTTTCTTTTTTTGTTGTTTTGGGGTTTGTTTTTTTTTTTTTGGTTTTTTCCTCCTCTCTTCTTTTGCAAGCCCTACTGCTTCCCAGTCCTGCAGGGGGGTCGTGGTGCCCGGGCCAGGGGGTCGTGGTGCCAGCCGGACCGTGGGAGCCATCCTTCCCGGGAGCTTGGAAAATTGCATTTCTTGTAAAGATGACAGTGGCCAACCCGGCGTCTATTTTTAGCGGCGGTGGCATGGTGAGCCGGTGGCGTGGGATGCTCCCGGCACGCCTCCTACCCGCTCCTCTCCCGCTCCCTTTGCTCGTTGAGTCTCTCCTTTCCTTTCGGTCCGAGCAGGTGACTAACTGCCTCCGCTCGCGTTTTGGTTTCTCCCCCCCCCACACCTCATGCCACTCTGATGCTGCTGCACTTTTCCATCACTGCTGGCTGCTGTGCCTCAGTTTCCCCGTCCGCACCTGCTGGGGAAGGGATGCTCCGGGCTGGGGTGGGCGGTGGGCTGTCTGGGGAAGTGCGTCACCCCGGGCTGCTCTGCTGGGTGGGGAGGGTTGGCTGCCTGCTCCCCGGGGATGAGCTGGGTGCAGGCAGGACCTCCCGGCTCTCCTCCCAAAACCGGTATTTTCTGTGCCTGCCATGGGGCTGCTTCAGCGTTGCAGCCCCCCTGTGCCTGGCCCTGCTCCTGGCATCCCGGGGGTGGCATCCCTGTGTCCCGCATCTGCTACTCCCACTGGCGCTGCCTGCCAACCCCTCCCCTCTTGAGCAACCCCCCCGCCCCGAGGCATTTGCCAGCCCTGACTCAGTGGCATCCCGAAGTGGCGGCTCCTTGGTGCTGGCAAAGGGTGCAGGAAGCAAAGCCCCATGGCACATCTGCCTCCGCAGCGGCTCTGCCCTTCCCAGAAGCTGCCGGCATCTTGGGATGCGCCGTGGGCGGCATCCGGGGCTCCTGGAGGCGAGGACCCATCGTGGTCCCCTCAGGGTGGGACGGTGCGATGCTGGTGGGACGCAGCCCACCACAGTGAACTCTCCGAGCTGTCGCCAGCCGTTTCTCACTGGTAACGTGGCAGCGCTGCGGGAAAGCCGCTCTCCTGCTCGATGCGGGATTTGGACCAGCCACAGTGATGCTGGAAAAAGTTTCTCTTCTCTTCCACGGCCCAGCGGTCCAGGCGTGAGAATCCCTGTGGGCCCTGCATCTGGGAGAGGGGTTGGCACTGTACTTGATGGCTGGTGGCCAAGGGGACAGCTTGCCTCAGCCTCTCCAGAGCAATATATCCATTTACAGGCCTCTGGGCTGCCCGTGCTCCGCTGGCCACGGGATGCGCTGTGGCTGTCCCACCCTACGAGCCCGTTTCGTGACCTCGCTCAGGGTTTATCCCCAGGATGGCTATTTCTGGCCATCCCCATCTCCACATCAGGCAGGGAGGATGCGTGCGGGATGCTCGGAGGGCAAGTGCCAGATCCAGGCTGGCCACAGCCATGCGTGGGGCACCCGGCGGCGTGGCAAAACCTGTTCTGCCGAGAGCCCCGGCGCACGTCGCTGCCGTGGGGCGGGAAGGCGGTGCTGGCAGCCGTGCCGGCGAGGGAGGCTGCGGCGGCTTTGGCAGGTGGCCGCTTCCAGGGCCCGTGGGCGCTGGGGTTGGGTTGGTTTGTGTCTGCTGCTGCTCTTCCACCTCCCACACCCCCACAGGACACCCCCATGGCACCCCTTCCCAGGGCACCCTGAGCAGGCACGGAGCTGTGGTGATGCCCGCGCCGCGGGGACCGTCCCTGACATCCCACGCCACATCGGGAAAGACACCTCCAGCTGGGATTTGTGGCTCTGGCTCCGAACTTGCGCTGTTGGGCAAGGTCTTATTTTTCCGTCGTGAATCACGAGGCCACCTAGCAAGCTGCAGGTTCCCCTTTCGCCAAGTTGTGAGCCGGCCAGTTCGGCAATCAGGGCTTGGGAAGAAAGCAATCCTTTCCCCACGGAGTGTTGCGGCAGATTGTGCAAGGAGATAGCGCCACGGCGCAGGTGATCTGCGGTTCCTGGAGAGGGGCAGCCCCATCCCCTCCCTGGCGACCCATCGGAGCCACCCAGCGATGGTGGCATCCCAAAGATAACATGGCGTCAAGTCACTGGGGAGCCAAGTCCTCCAGCGTCACCGCATCCACCATCCACAGCATCCTTGGGGCACCCCTCGCTGTGCAGCGCTCCCAGCCCCGTGCCGGCTGTGTGGGGTCGATGCCACCCACATCCCTGGGGAAGGAAGGGACAACGCTGCCCGAACTGGGACCAGCAGGGCTGGCACAGCCTGGGGACGGAGCCGCTGTGCCCTGCCTGGTGTTGGTGGATTTGGGGTCAAATACACCCATTCCGGGGAAGGGAAGAGGATGCTTTCCATCCATGCTGTCCGTGCCACTGCAAAAAAAAAAAACCCATGATTTGCCTTGGAAAATGCTGACTGAGGCAAAGTTGTGGAGAGAAAACCAGCCCAGACCTTCCATGGCGGCACAGCCGGGTGCTGGGACCTGAGGCTGCCCGGCAAGAGGGACGAGAGCGGCCCCGAGCACCGGTCGGAGCAGCTGGAGGGACGGCCGGGGCAGAGAAACCTTGTGCTTTTAAGGTTTCTTTATCTAAGAGGAAAAAGTGGAAGACACCTCTCTGCCAGCCCCGCATCGCGCTCTGGCTCCGCGAGTCCTATGGCTGCGCCGAGGACATGGATTTTTCTTGCTGGGGGAAGAAGAAATCGACTCCCCGCTGTTGGAGAGGAGCAGGAGTGGGAGCAGGAGGCCAATCTCTTTTTTTTTTTTTTTTTCTTTTTTTTTCTGCAACGCGTCCCATGACTGTTTTGGTTGCCTGACTCAGGGCTTTTGGACGCTCCGGCTTGGCCAGGCTACTGTCCCGCTGCTTATTTTATCAGGAAAGTTCAAGTGTTTCGGGGGTAATACAGTTCCCTCTTCCGATGGCTGCCCGGCAAAGGCTCCGCATTGTTCCTGCAGCAACATGTTTTTTTGGAAGGGATGAAATGCCGAAAGGAATGTAACTGCTGACCTTGGGCTGCAGTGGGGTTAAGGAGTGTGTGCCTATGAGTCATTCCAGATAAGAGCCTTCCACGGCTTTTTTCCTCCAAAATAATTCTTTATCTCCTCTTTCTCACATCAACATATTTTCTTGACATCTCCTGTCCGATAGCGCGTGGAGGAAATGTGCTCCTCTAATTTGTTCATCTGATGAAATATAGGTGCATTGTTTTGTCTTGTCCTTGGGAAGCCGGGGGTCACGGCCCCGTGATTTGGGGATGCGTGGCGGGATCGGTGCCCGGGGCTTTGGGGATGGGCTTAGGGGCTGGTACCCAGGGCTTTGGGGATGCTCGTGGGGGTCGGTACCTGGGATGCACGGGAGGATGCCCGAGCGGGAGAGCATCACCCCGCGCATCGCCAGCTCAGGGGACCGCGGGGAGGAAAAGCTGCTTTTTAGCTTCCCCCCCCGCCTCCCTCCCTGCTCCGCCGGGAAGTTCAGCCGCTCGCTCGCTTCTCCGTCTCCCAGCCGAGGCCTCTCATGCTACTTCCAGCTCCTATGATAATGCGGAAAGTTGAACTGGCCCCATTACTGCGCTGCGATGGTTGCCTTGATAACGCCCCGATAATGGCAGCGATAGTGGCAGCTCGGTAGCCAATGGCTCTGCCGCTCCTCCCATTAACATTCCCCACCACGGACCGGCTCGGAGCTGCCTATCTGCTCTCCATTTCCACTCCTCCGCTAGATAAGAATGGAAATACTGACTTCATAGCTCACTGATTAAAGTGTCTGGATTTCTTGATAATACACAGATAAATTATGTTTTTCAAAAAGAAGGTAGGGAAGGGAGTACGAGGGGAGGGAAAAACCTCCAGTCCATTTTTATTTTTATTTTTTTTTTTTCCCTCTTTTTCTGGCCGTGCCCTGTGGGTTGGGGCTTTTCGGCTCCAAAGTGCCAGCCTGTGCCCGGGGTTGGCAGCAGGAGGGGAGACTCCTGGGCGGTGGCCTTGGGGACAAGGGATTGCGGCGGGCAAAGAATTTTTGGGAGCCGTGTGGACGTGGGCGTACAGCGCGCACAGTCACGTCCCCGCGCTGGGATGGAGATGCTGTCCTCGGATGCCAGGGACCCGTTTGCATCATGGGGATGTTTGGTTTCGGCGGCTGCAGCGATGCCACATGGCTGTGGCGCATGGTCAGGATCCCGGTGCCAGCTGTGGCATCTCCCAAGGAGCAGCGGGCGGCTGGTGGGGCGCAGGGATGCTCGGGAGGCATCTGCATTTCTACACCCACCTCCTACCTGAGCCTCACTGGTTCTGCGGCAGGATGCTGCCCGGTCCAGTGGGATGCATTGAGTCCGGCTTCATCCCACTGGCCCATCTGGGCTTAAAGATGCCTGAACCCTCGTGCCCGGTGGCCTCAAACAAGGCCAGGTGATGGGAGCGGGCACCGCTCCCTTACCATCTGCTTTTCGAAATTTTACTTGAGTTTCCTCGCTCGTCCCTACTGGAGCAAATGGGGCTTCCAGACTTTTTGGTTCCTCGCACTGGAAAAGGTATCGACCTCAAGAATCTAAGTTTGTTTCATCTAAATATAAAACTAAAGAGCAAACGGTATAAAGTTCATTTTTTAATGTGCTGCCCCATTCCAGTTGGGCTGCTCTCTTTATTTTTTTTAGAGGAACTGTGATAAAAAGCAGTGATAAAGCCAGGACTGTTTTGTGTAGGAGTCAGTATCTGCGTTATCTATCTCCCTTTTTCACTCTCCGAGCAGCTCTGTTGTTTTTTACTCTTATCTCGCTCCACCAAAATGCCAAGAACAGGAAAAAAAAAAATTTTGAAAAAAAAAAAAAAAAAAAAGAAAGAGGCAGCGCAGGCACGCGTGTTTGTACGGAGGCAAACTCTGCGTCCGCGGAGCCAGGCATGAACTGCCGTGCTGCTTGGAGTTGGAGGAAGAGGAGGGTTGGGGGTGCCAGGTGAAGGTGCTGGCGATGGAGGGGCTGCGTCGCAGCGGGCGCTTGTGCTGGTCCAGCGAAGGCTCGGGGTGGGGGGGGGCTGTGGCAGCAGGGGTTTTGGGGACAGCACTGTCCCAGTGGCTCCTGGTGACCTCCCTCTGCCCAGTGCCAGCCGCCCACCCTGCTTCTTGCAGGTGGGACACCCAAAGGACCCCTCTTAGGGTCCTTTTCTGCTCCTTCAGCCCCACCAGTCCCTGCTCGTTGCTGCAGCGTTGGCTGGAGACCTCAAAATGGTCCAGAATGGCACTGGGAGCTGGCACTGGACACACTGGGGGGCTGTGAGCAGCAGGGACACCCCAGCCAGAGCACCTTCAGTGATGGGTCTGGTGGCCTTCTGGGCTACATCCATCATCATCCTTGTCCCTGTCCCTCCATCCTTGTTCTCGCCTGGTGCCATCATGGACTGAAAGTCTTGGGATGGAGGTTGAAATCTCACCCCATACCCTTCGTGGCAGCTTTTGGCAGCGGGATGGGCCTGGCGGGACCCAAAACCTCTTCCCACGGGGAGGGGGACGGATCCGTTGCGGCATCTCCGGGGTAATTTGTCGCTAGATTAGCAAAGAGCTTGACCTCTGGCCTCGCCGTCACTTGGTATTGATGGGCTCCATGGGGCCGTGCTGCCGGGGGAGCATCCCCCCGGCCTCCAGCTGTTCCCGACTGGAACGGCTTTATTCCAGGTGGGAGAAAAAGTACCGGAATTGAGGGGTTTTTCACCTGGAAAACACTCCCTTTGGCCAGCAGCAGTGAGGGCACGTGGTGCAGGAGCAGCAGTGGCAATGAGCCTCGCAGGTTGGTGCCACCTCGCACACCCGTGCGCATTTGGAGCCTGATCTTCATGGATGGATCTTCCTTCCGTGGATATCGGGGTATCCAGCCACTCCCCAGCCACGGGCTCACACCCGACTGCCCAAATCCTGCCTGGATTGGCATGGGATTGAACATCTCTAACTGCTCTTAGATGGGGATTGGGATGCAGGACACTCCCAGGTCCCCCCAGTAAGGACCGGTCCCTCTCCGCTGGCTGCAGAGGGGCTCCACCGGCTGCCTCAGTTTCCCTCCTGTCCTTTGAACATCTCCTGGCCCCGGCCCCACCACCAGCCGGGAAGGCAGGACCGCGTTAAGCATCTCATCCCCTTCTCACGGAGCAATCTGCTCCCATCCATCTGATGTGCCGGGGACGGGGACGGCTCTATTAGACTCTCTCCTCTCTCAAAATCTATCAGGGTGTTATCGACCCCATCTGAAACGTAAAGTCACTTCATTGTCATTGTCCCTGTATTTTCTTTCTCATTATTTTCCCGTGCCCCCCACGGCCCGTTCCTCCCCTCCCTCCCGTCCCCCCCCCCCAGCCGCTGTTTGATATGATGCGGGCTCTCTCGCTATTAGTATTAGTAATCGCGGCCCCTGAAGTGAAACAATCTCCTGTAATCTATCAGCGGTTTATCGGCCCTATCTGAGCGCCGGGAATGGCTGGGCTCGGCGATGGCGCCATGCTCGGCCGCTGATAAAGTTACAGAGTTCAGGCGGTGATGAATGTTAAGTAACTGCACCCCACGCCGATAGGATATGGACTTGGCAGGGGGAGCAGCTCCGGCTGAAACCAATCTCTCCCCTATCAGCAGGGCTGCTTTTTCTCAGGCTCTGCTTCTCCCCGGCTCTTTTCTTCCCCGACGGTTGCGGCCGGGGGCTCCCCTGGGGCAGCGTTGCCCCGGATCGGGCAGGGATGCTCGGGGGTGGTGGTGGGGGGGGGGGGGGGGCGTGTCCCGATGGGGCGTTTTGCGTCCCCGGGATGGGGATTTGCAGTGGCCGGGATGTTCCCGGGTGCGGACATGAGCATCCCCCGCATCGGTAATCGCAGCATCCCCCCGCTATCCTTCGTTCTCCCACTGTACTCCATTCCCCTCCTGGATAAATTAGGCCTAAATAAATCATAACTTTAATTAGAAATTTCCCCCCTCAACATGAGCAATTGCAGCATCGCCCCCATCAGCAATCGCAGCGTCCCCTGCCATCTTCGTTCCCCTCCTGGCTAAATTAGGCCTGAATACTTTATAAATTTAATAATAAATTATTCTAAATCCCACCGCCCCCCCCGCCACGAGCATTCGCAGCACCCACACCCTCCGCATGAGCAATTGCAGCATCCCCTCTCCCACAGGCGACCGCAGCATCCCCCACCACCTCCATTCCCCCACTGTCCTTCCTTCCCCTCCTGGACAAGTTAGGCCTAAATACTTTATAAATCTAATTGTAAATTATTATAAATCCCTCACCCCCCCCATGAGCAATCTTAGCATCTCCTTCTGCAAGCAATTGCAGCATCCCCCACCCCCTTCGTTCCCCCAATATCCTTCGTTCCCCTCCTGGATAAATCAGGCATAATGTAATAATAAATTATTATAAATACGTTATAAATTCCCCCCTCTACCTACCGGCTTCCCAAACATTTAATTTTTATTTTTTTTTCTTGCCTTTTTAACTAAGACAGGGCACCGCGGGAAGGGTCGGGATGAGTTTTATCTGGGGGTGATGGAGAAGGGCTCTTAATTAGAGATAGGTACTGCTGGGGCTGGCCCCAACCGCTATCGGCTCCGTGCATGGGGCTGATATTTAATGTCCTGATATCTGCGGGGGGAGCCTGGCCCTGGGATGCTGCCGCCAGGCTGATAGGGGAGAGGGTTGATTTGTGTTCAAAAAAAAAAAAAAAAAGTCCGTTTTCCTCCAAAACGGGGGTCCCGGGGGAAGGTGTGTCTCGCGGGACCCTCGTTTTTGGAGGGCATTGCTGTTTAATGCTGGATCCCAGCAGCATCAAGCAAGAGGAGGGAAAAAATAACCCGCTGGATAACGTGACCTTTGAGGACCGGCATCATTTCCCGGCCACCGAAACCTCGTTTGCCCTCGACTGTGGTGCTTGGCATCCCCCATCCCTGGGGAACGGGCTCGGGGGCACTCGAGGTCGTTGGTAAAGGCAAACATTAATGCGTACCAGGGAAAAATTGGGTGAGAAGAGGCGGGCTGGTGTCCCATCAGATACCGGTGGTTTTTGGATTTGCAGCCCAGGTTGTTCTCTGGGCGTTGCTTGCTGCGGGGCTGACACGGCACAACCCTGCTACGAGACCCTGGGGAATCCCCGGGCTGTGCCCGACCCCACCGAATCACCAGAGCTGGCTTTGCACCAGGAGCTCCTGTGTCCCTCTCCGACAGCGGTTTTCCCCAGGGAACGCCAGCCCCCCCTGCCCGCGCCTGCAACCCTTTGCTCACGGTGGCAAAATTTGGTGGGGAAAAAAAAGGAGGTTTAGGGGCAGCGGCGCCGCCTCGAGGAGGTGATGCCTGAGCTGGATTCCCCACATCTCGATCGCGATGGATGAGCATCGTGGCGGTGCTGGTGGGGAGCCTCAGCCAGCTGTTTATTGGTTTATTATTATTATTATTATTTTGGTTTATTTTTAATTGGAAGATGGATTCAGGGCCAGGGTGAGGGTAAGGAGGAGATGGAAGGATGATGAAGGCGGTGGCCTCCATTGTGCTGCCTGCATGGTCCCGTGGAGCCTGGTGGAGGTGGGGACGTCCCCCTGGTCCCGCGGGCGCTGGAGGGGGTGACACCCGGAGCCGAGCGCCCTGGGGACGGGCTGCACCACAAGCTTTGAGGTGCCTGTCGGTGAGGTTCAGGGCGTTGAGTCTACCCGGATCCGGGCTCTCGCCCTCGCTCCCCGGCTCCCGGAGCCCTCCCTTGGGCTCACCGCCTGCCCAGCCTTTTTATTTTTAAAAATAGTAAGTTTTTGGAGTTGGATGCGTGCCGATGAATGCCAGACGGCGAAGGCAGGTTGCCCCCAGCCTGCATGTGGTTTTGGTCTGGGACCTGCTTTCCGCCATGGGGATGACTCCTCCTCCTCCTCCTCTTCCTCCTCCTCCTCCTCCTCGCTCCAGGGCCGGTGGGAAAGTCTGGGGCTGTTGCTATTTTCTATCTGTTATCAAGGCCTCTTATCGCTTTGCTCTTGTCTGCGTGCCGGCTTTCGGAGCGTCCAGGGTCTCACTCTTGGCAGCCTGGAGAAGTCCCCCCTCCTTTTTTTATTTGCTATATTATTTTTCCTTTTATTAAATTTACCGGCTAAGCGCAAAGAATCAAGAAAAGGTTTATTGTTCCTGCGCCGGGAGAACCTTAATTTGAGTGAAATGATTAAATCATCACCTGGGTAACGATGGGTTTTCCTACCGCTGGAAAAGCCCTGGGAATGCCGACCCTCGCACCCACCCGGACCCGCATCCCCAGCCTCCGCGCGGGTGACATGGGCACACCGCCTCCGCTTCCTGCAAGTTTTTACAACCGTAATTTAAAAAAAAAAAAAAAAAAAAAAAAAAAAGGAAAAAAGAAATTCTCCCTTGTTATCAAAAAAAAAAAAAAGGAGGGAGAAGGAGGGAGGGAGAAGAGTTAATCGTCGAAGCGGAGTATCTTGGAAGGGAGCATTTTTTGGCTCTTCCCCTCTCTGTAAAGCCAGCCTCAGTAATTCAGTTTTAAAGCATGAAAAAAGGGAGTTGATGAAATTCCACTATCAGCACTGAACCAATATGCAAAATATCTCGCCGAAAATCAAATAGCTATTATGTTTTCATTTCCATTTCAGCGTATTTGCTTAATGAAGAATAGACAGATCAGGCAAGCCGAGGGAGGCTGTGTGCGGTGATAACTGTGCAGGGCTTCCAGCAATCCCGGAGAAGTGACGCTCCGCTCCCTGCTCCGCGCTCCCTCTCCCTCGCCTGCTTTTTTTTCTTTTTTTTTCCCCACCTTTTTTTTTTTATTTTTTTTTTTTTTTTTTAAAAGCTATCCAGTAGTTCATTTAACCCACACAGCCGGCAGCGCCGGGAGCACCACTGGCAGAGCATCCCCTGGGGATGGATGTGCGCGCTGGGAGCGGGATGCCGCAGTGGGGCAGGCTGGGTGCTGGGATGCATCCAGGGACTGCGGTGACGTGGGACCAGGATGCTGCCGGCCATCCGTCATCCCTCTAGGCGCTCAGCGGCACCCAAACCCCAGGTTTTCCACAATCGCATTTATGTGGGGCATCCCCATCTCCCTCCCAGCCAGGGCTCCGTGTGTTGGGGCAGGATGCGGGTAGTCTGGGCACCCCCGGGTGGGTGCCACGTGTGGTCCTGGCTCCGTCCATCCCTCCCCGGCTCCATCCATCCGTCCCCAGCTCCGTCCATCCCTCCCCGGCCAGGCTGGAGGTGCCAAGCCATGGAACAGGCGAGAGTCGGGTTAACTTTATCAGACGCCCAAGAGCCGTGAAGGCGTGAAAGAAGAAATTAGCCTAACAATGTTTCATTTACAGCGAGAGAAACGATTTGTTAGCTGGCGATTGTTTCTGAATATTATCAGGGCCTTTTTAATTGTGCTGGAACTGAAATTAGCAGAATTAGAATAAATTGCCTTCCCTTCTCCGGCAGCCTCTTTATTCACGCTCATTGTTGTCTGCTTTGTATAGATTATGGGCTCTTTGTTCTCCCGCTGTAAATATACATGCCTGGAGTCACAGAGAGCAGCTGAGGTCTGCAGAGGGTTTGTCACCACACCGTTCGTTCCCCCTGCCCGCTTGCCGGGCTCGGCGGGCGGTGACAGATGGGACACCGGGCACCCCCCGGCGTGGCTTCGTGCGGCGCGAGCCGCGTGTTCCGCTCTTCCTTTCTTCCTTGGTTTCGGCGGGGATGGGGGATGCTGCGTTGCCATGGAAACGGCAGGGTGGGCTGGCAGGGCTGTTGGGGGCGGGGGAGGGACTGCTGGGGTGTCCCCCGCACGCACCCCCTTTGCACCCTCCGTGCACCCTGTATCCCTGCCGTAGCATCCCCCTTTGTCCGGGGCTGTGGGCATGGCGGGGGGGCTGTGTCATGAGTCCCCCGTCAGACAAGGGGTGCTGGGGACCCTGGGGGACGGCCTCTGGGGTCCCTCGCCCTCTCCAGGGCAGGCGTCGGGGCCAGGGAGAGGGTTGAGGTGGGAAGTGCAGGTGAGGGCTGCAGCGGCGTGGGCACCTCGCCGTGCCACAGCCATGTGCCTGCGGCACGTGGGGACCCCTCTCGTGTCCCAGGGGGATGCGGGGCTCATTCCCCACAGTGTCCGCAGGGGAACTGGGCATCCCTTGGGGACGCCCCGGAGCAAGGCGGTGACTCTATAAACCCCCTCTCCAAGGGGACAAGGGAGATGTTGGACCACAGGGCTGGTCGGGGATGGCGTTTTCCTTCCATGGCATGCAGAGCTGCAGGACATCTCCTCCAGGCCCCCGTGGCCAGAGAAAAGGCCCTCTGCTAGCCCCCAGAGCACTGGCTTCCTATATTTCCCAACTGGGAGAACTCACTGGGGTGTTTTCCCTCTGTTTTTTCCCCCCTAACCGCCCCCTCTGTGTTTCGGCAGGTTCCCTGGCAGCGATGGAGGAAGGCGAGGACGGCCCGGTGGGGGAGAAGAGCCCCTCAGAGAGGGAGGGGGCCGCCTCGGACCACGAGGGCTCTGCCGAGCACGATGCCTCCAGCCCCCCCGGCAGTGAAGGTGAGTCTCACCGTGATGGCGGGGTCTGACCATGGTGTCCCCCCACCATGGGGATGGGCTCTGCCAATGGAGCAACCTGCCGGGCACGCCAGCATCCTGGGCATCATCTCTGCTGTTGGTTCATGGTGTTAATTAGCAAATGAAGCATCCCACCCACCCACCGAGGGGTGGGCTGTTGATTAAGTGAGACACCACCCCCCCCCAGTCTCCCTGGGGTGCTCCATCCCTCTGGGCACCCTCTGGCTGGTGGCGGGACCCGCTGGGGACAGCCTGGCCCCGGGATGATGGCGAGCAATCAGCCGGGAGCAAGGATGCTCCCTGGCACAGGCAGGAGCAATCTCGGCTCATCCCGGGGCAGCGGCGTGCTGGGGGGAGGTGGGGGCAACAAGTCAGGCGGCTGGAAACCGGAGGCGGGTTGCTCACCCCGATGGCTGCTAATGAGCACCGTCGCCCTGTATCCGTTTCGGTGCCTTTCACCCCCACCCCCAGCCCCGGCACTGAGTGGAGCGATGTGGGGGCTCACAGTGACACCCCCACCGGGGTGCAAAGTGACCCCCCGGGGTGCAAAGCAGCCACCGAGGCGGTAAGTGCTGGCAGCGGCGGGGATGGGGATGGGGGGCCGGGGCCGTTGCTGCCTGCTTCCTGCCCACGCTGCCGCCGCCTGCCTGCCGCCACGCCGTGCCGTGCCGTGCCGTGCCCCACCCCAGAGGTGGCTGCGTTTCAGGGCCGGGCCGAAACAGTCCCCAGATATCCTTTAAGTTCCTTCCTGTGGAGGTGGGGGCAAACCCTAATCAGTTAATGTTTGCAGTGCCCTTCGAGATAACCGCGGCAGGGCAAGGCTGTGCCGGCTAATGGAGCCGGCCGGTCCCCGGCGAGCGCCCGCTGCCTTCATCCACCGGCAACCCGGGGAGCAAAGCGTCCCCCAAAACCACGGGAGCCAACCCGTGGTGCGCCAGGAAAGAGGAGGGAGCCACGCCGGCACCCCGATAGCCGGGGGAAAGGAGGGCTCGCCGGCAAACTTTGCTCGGCAGCAGGGAGAAGCGAGCGGCTCTTATCTGATGGGGGAGCCGGGCTGGGGGCGAGGGAGCTGGGAGCCCGGGCGCGGAGCTGCACCTGGCACTAGCCTGCCTCGATAAAAAGGTGATAGCAGAGATAACGCCGAGCAGCAATAACGGCCACTAAAGCTTTCAGCGCGATGGATAAAAATCGATATGCCAGGCACTTTGATTTATAGCCAAAAATAATAGGACTTTTATACCCGGTGATTGATTTATTTGATGTTAATCATTCCGCTTATCACCTGTATTAATAATCTCCAATGCCGGTGACGTCACCCCTGGGTGTTCGCTCTGGCGCCGATCGATTGGGCTCCGTGCTGGTTATCCGCCCGGGACGCCAAGGCAAACATGTACTTTGGGCGCTAATCTTCCACACTGTCATATGCAGATAGGCTTTATCAGCTGCATCTCCAGCAGCAGTTAATGGAGAAAATAATTGTTATCAAGTTGCTATGAATACGCCACAAATAGAGCCGTGACGGGAGTGGGGCTGAACCGGGTGACGTGGGGCCCACGGTGGGATGGGAGAGATGTGGAGGTTTTTCAGGGGATGGGGGGGGGGTGGGGGGAAGTGGGTGCCCACCCAAGGGAGTTTCGGGAAATCCCTGGGGAGGACGCGTGGGTGGGCTTGGCTGTCCCTATGGGTCATCCCATGGGGCGCAGGGGACCGCCTGGGTGGGCAATGGGGAGGGTTGGACACAGGGAACCCCCCCAATGCACACGTGCATCCTCGAGGCTGAACCCCCACACACATCCTGGCCCCAGGGTGTTGCCGGTCCAGTGGTCCTGACCCCCACGGGATGCTGCCTCTGAAATTCCCCGCGCGTGACCTCGTGCCTTCCCTCTCCTGCTGCAGAGTCCAGAGACACCCCGGAGAGCCCAAAGGAGCCGGAGAAGCCAGATCCTGGAGAAAACCTGCAGGAGCCGGACACCTGGAATGGGCCAGGTGAGTCCCCAGTGTGCGACCGGTCATCCCGCTCCATCCTGGCTTCCTGGCTGGACCGCAGGCTGCGGCAGCCTCCGGGCATTAGCCATCTCTTGCAAAAACCAGTATGAGGAGGACTGGGAGCACGGGGACCTGGGCAGGCTTCAAATACCAGCACTTCTGCTGGGAGAGGAGGTACGAGATGGTGGTTGTGGTCCCTCACGTCCCCAAGCTGCTGTTGGGACGGTAAAAACTGAGCGAGGAGATGTGGGGATGCCAGCATCATGGCCGGCATCACGCTCCCCGGCGCAGGGAGTGTTTCGACCCTGTCCTGCTTTGCCCCACGCTCGCGAGGGCATTTTGCAAACATCCTGGCAACCACAAGAGCGACGCTCGAGCGGTTTGGCGATGGTTATCAAAACCCCAAGGAGCGAATACAGCCGTCTATCTCCCTCTCCGCATCTCCGCGCCAGGGCCGCTGGTGCCCTGGGAGCCCGGCGAGGCCAGGCGTGCCCTGTGGGTACCCCGCGCCCTATCGCCCCGCTATCTCCAAACCAACCCGCCGATGGGGTTACTGTCGGGGCTCCGCCGCGTAGATTGGGTTTGTGGGTGCCTGTCCGCTGGGGATGGCACCGGCGGGTGGATGGGGACGTGACCTGGGGGGAGCTGAGACCCCCGAAGCATGGGTGTGCCATGTTTCGGGCTCTGTTTGTGCGGCCAGCCCCTGCCCGCGTCCTGCCCTTCCCGAGGGCCGGTGGATCTGGTTTTGGAGTAGCCCCACAGAGCAGCGTGTGATGGGAAGGGGTGACCCTAATGCAGGACAGCGATCGCCCTTCAGGAACGGATGCGATTTTGAGGGGGGGTGTCCCCTGGTGTGTCCCCAAGGCCACCAGCCTCTCGCCTGGTCTGGGCGATGGAGAAGCCCTGGGAAACGCCGACTGCCAGCGCACGTGCTCCTGCAGCTGCCGAAATCCCCACGGCCCGGCAGTGGGGAGCCATGGCCCCGCTCCCCCTTCCCGTCCCATCCGAGGGGAAGCGCTTGCCGGCCCCGCTGATATCCCAGCCCTTCCTGCGTGCCGGGCAGGAAGGAGCTGCGTGGCCGCCCCCGGCTCCTCCTTATCTGCTCCCCGGCCCTTTGCCCCCAGCGCCGCCACGCTCCCCGCTCCTGCGCTGGCATCCCAGTACGGGGCGGGAGGGGGCTGCAGTGCCAAACCCACGGGTGTCCCCATACCCCGGGGGTCACGTCACCGCGCAGCCCCATATCCTGGCAGCACTGTCAACCACCGGCTCCCCAAAAAGGGACCACGAAGCCTCGGCTCTGGCCATGCCTCCCCTTCCCCCCCTTCCCTTGCCGGAGCGGGTTATTTGCATTCTTTATGTAAAAGAGATTTTATTATCGCCTTCTCCCAGCCCATCTCTATTCTGGTAATTGGAGTGGTATTAATTTCTGTGTGGCTGGGAGTTGATGGCGGTCCGGCGATGCTGCAGCGATAGGGTGTTCCTTTCGCACCAACCGCCGCGATAGCCCGTCTATCAGGCGCTCTGCAGGCTCTGCACTTATCAGGGATGGAGCTGGCGAAAAGGGAAACTCTGAGCAGCCTGAATTTTCTTTTTTATCTGGCAGGATCCGCCGTATGTCAGCAATGGCAGCCGCAAAGATGCAGTGTGGCGGGGGGGGCGGGGGGCACACGGGCTGTTCTGGGCGCCTTTGTTCATACATGTGGGGTCTCGCCTTCCCCTGGCCCTTTTCGGGGGGCTACTGGGTCACATCCCCTATGGCTTTGCCCTCTGGGTCTCCAAAACTGCTGCCCGCTGGGTGCACGGCTGTGCCGGAGGCTCGGCAGCACGGGGACACGGCGTGCCGGGACCTCGCCGTGGGGCTCCTTGGCCCTGTGTGCCGGCGAGGAAGGAGGAGGATTTTGGTTTATCTTTGAAATGACCTTGTTCGCTGGAGGGGGGCTGCCGCTCGCCTGGCTGATATGCAAATCCCCGGGAGCTGGAGGCTGTAATCCTCGATTTGGGAGCCTTTACAGATGTGCCGCCCTTTTGGCCAGGCCAGCCGGTCACCCTGACTCGGTTCTGCTTCCCGATGGGATCCTGGGATGGAGCATAGCCATGCTTCATGCCAACCACTTCATCCTTTGGCGGGACTCGAGAGGGGATGTCCATCCTCCCCAGATTCCCCCAAACCCTTCCCGACAACCTCTCCAGGAGCCCTCTGCCATGCCCCAGGTTTCCATCTTTCCCACTTGTTTTTATTCGCTGTGGAGCGGGACTGGTAGCGGAAACTTTCGGGAGCCCCCGCAGCCTCCAGCTCCCCTCCCGGGGCCGTTCCCTCCCTCCCCATTGCTGCCCAGCCAACCTCACCGTGTCGGACCAGTTTTCCTAGAGGGATAAGGTGAAAAGCTCTGACAAATTTCGCGAATGCGGTGTTGGGAAAGGGGAATGGAGGAGAGCAGAGCCCCGCTAAGGGACTGGCTGCTCAACCACATTACAGGACACTGGAGAATCCCCATCAGGACCTGCCAGGAGGCTGCAGCCCCCGGGAAGTCCAGCCAGCGCTTGTCTTTCTGCCAGGTGGGGTGAAGCTTTTTGCATTTGTCCCTGTGGGGACACCGATGGGCCACTGTTTGGGAAGGGATGGAACAGATGGGGCCAAACCCAGGGTGGCTTTTGCCTTGTCACCCCGGACGTGTCCCACCACCCTCCCTGAAAGAGCGGCAGTCGTTCCCAGGGGGTTCCTCACCCCCTTTCCTATATCGGCTTTGCTATTTGGGTCCCCACCAAGATTCCCACCTCGATGAGCCCCCACCCCCAGCTGCTGCCTCATCTGTTCGGGATTTGTTTAATTGCTCCCGGGTGGTAACGATGGCTCTGGGTTAATTACAGAGCATGGCACAGGTCCAGCTCTCCTGGGACCAGCCGTGAACCCCAAACCCATCCTCACCACCAGTTCTGCGTGTGGGGTATCAGGATGGGGCAGAGCAGCTTCTTAATTTTTTGATGCATCTAATTAAAACTGCAGACTTTTTTTTTTTTTTTTTTTCCCCTTCCCCGCCCCCGCCACCCGCCTTCCCCTTCCCCTTCGCCTCCCGCTCGCCTTCGGTTGTGTTTATCTGCGCCGCGACTCCTGCCTGAATAATCTCCAGCTGCCCGGAGTTTGTCTGCAAACCTCAAGGTTTATTATCGGGGCGAGCAGGGCACGGCGAGGGGGGGGATGGCTCGTCCGGATGGCCGGCACCGCGCCGCATCTGCCCCATCGCTCTCCCTTCCCCTCCGCCCTGGTATGTGTGGGTGGGAAAAATTATTCCAGCTATTTCTCTTTATCGCTGGGAGCCGGGCTGAGCAGCAGATAGTTGTGTTTGTGATAGATTGCTAGGGGAGGGGGAGAAGCTGGGGTTCGGGGCAGCAGCCCCCCCAATTCAGGGCGTCCCCCAGGGCCCTGAACCCCCCCACCCCCCGCTTGCCTTGTGTCTGGCAAAGGCACACGCGGGCACCAAAGGCAACGGGATGTTTGACATCAGGCTGAGGAAGGTCCCAGCAGGGGCGGTGGCACCTGTCCTGGATTCGGGACATCAAAGGGGACCCTGTCCCTGCCGGGTGTTGCCCATGTGCCCACAGGTCCCTGCCCTCAGTTTGGCCTCTGTCTGGGGACACTGCAGCGTGCAGGGATGCTCAGGACAGTTTGGGGACGCCGATGGGGTGAAGGGATGCTCAGGACAGTCTGGGGACGCCGATGGGGTGAAGGGATGCTCGGACTGGTTTGGGGACATTGCTAGGTGGAAGGATGCTCAGGCCAGTTTGAGGACACTGCTGGGGTGGGGGGATGCACGGACCAGTTTGGGGACACTGGCAGCGTGGAAGGGAGGCTCGGGCCGGTTTGGGGACATTGCTGGAGTGGAGGGACACCCCTGAGTCAGGCAGTGCTGGGGGCTCTTGAGATGTGCAGGTAGCGTTCCCCTGTCTGTCCCCATCCTCCCCGCCATTTTCCCTTGGGAAGAAGAAAAAAGTCTTGCATGGGGTGAGAGCCCTGAGGACCAGTGGGTTTGGGGCTCGGTGCGAAGCCGAGCTCCCACTGCCCTCCTCCGTCTGGGTGCTGTCCTCCCTCGCCCCCACAGGCAGGTCCTGCTGGCGGGGTGGCAGTGACCCCCCCGTGCGGTCCCCTCCCCTTTCCGGAGGGGTTATCTGCCCTCTGCATCGGCTCCGGGGGCCCCTTCCTCCCCCCCTCCGGCTTCCTGCCCCCACCCAGCGCACCCCTACCCGCTGCCTGGCACCAGCATGGGCAGAGCTGGGGGGTCCCAGCAGCCCCAAGAACAGGGACAGGGGTCCGTGGCACAGGGGACCGGGCACCCCTGGCAGCCCTAGGGGAGCCGGAAAGTTTTCCTCCTTCTCATCCTCCCTGAGCTATTTCTGATGTTATTCCCAGTGTTTATTGCTGTCCCCGTGGGCACAGCTCCCATTTATTTCCTGGGACAGGGACCCCACACACACACCCCGGGGACGGGGACCCTGTCAGGGCCACATCCCGGCAGGACACAGCAACACCCCAAACACAAACGTCCCGGGGAGGCTTATCGGGATGCATCCTGCTGGGGCAGGGCACCCCGGCTTACATGGGGCATACGGGAAGGGCGATCCCTGGGCAATACGTGGCACAGACGGTGCCCGCCCCGCTGCCAGCGCCTGCCAGCTGTGCCCCACAGCTGGTGAGCAGGGTGCCTGGCCCTTTTGGGGTGCAGCACCTCCTGGGTGCCGATACCCCCCCCACCCCTTTCCCAGCCCCCCTCCCCAGGCACACAGGTGCCTGCTCTGCTCTCCAGGGTAGGTCACAGCTCCTCCATTAACCGGGGGCAGGGTTCAGCCTGATAAAGATTTGCTTTTGTACTCTGTCAAAAAAAAAAAAAAAAATAAAAAAAAAAAATCAATAAATTGCCAGCGATGGGCAGGAGCGATAAAAGCAGAAATCTCCCCTCAGCTCCCTCCCCCCCTGCACCCCAAAGCTGGGGGGCAGAGCCAGCGGCAGCCCAGCTCTCCCACGACCGGTCCCCCTTGGTCCACGGCAGCTCAGCCAGAGCAACCCCAGGCTGAGCCCAAGCAGGCGCAGCCCAGCAAGGCTCGAGTTTAAACCCTCCTCACTCCTTTGTCATCCCCAAGACTGCCCTGATTACTCGAGCACCCGGGACGGCAAAGCCGGGATAATCTCCTTAGCCCCTTTGGAGAGATTTCCCTTTGTGAGCGGAGGTGAAGAGTGGAGATGCTGCGTGTTCGCAGCTTAAGACTCTTCCCAATCGCCTCCCTCCATCTTATCGGAGTGGTGCCATCACATCATTTCGCTAGTTGAGTTGTCAGGATTTATTCCTTCCGCCGCGCGTTCGCCGCTTCTAAAAACAGCAGCTGGGGCACGCGGCGGGGCCGGGCCGGGGCTGACGGGGGAGTTGGGGCTTCTCCTGCTCGGCTTTCCCCAGGCGGGAGCAGGAAAGCCACAGGAGGTTGGGTACCGATGGATGGATGCATCCATCCATCCATCCATCCATCCATCCATCCATCCATCCATCCTCCCTCCCCTTTGAGGAGTTCCCGTGCCATGAGGACATCCTGCATGCGCTGGGGATGGGAGAAGAGACCGCCAGTTTGTCTCCATTCCCCCAGGCTCTGCATCACCCGGGGCTCATTCGGGGACTGTACCCAGCGTTGTGGCCCCCCCAGGGCTGGCAGCCCCCGGAATTGGGTGCAAAGTGCTGTATTAATAGGAGCGGCGCAGTGTGGCCGATGGTGGGACGCAGTCCCGTGACACCCCGATAGCATTATTTATCCAGATAGTATCCAGGCAGCTGCAAACACTCCGGGGACCTCCGAGGCCGGATCCCCGCCGAGGGGCAGAGCCGCTTCATTGGGATTTGATTAAAGTCGCGCGGATGCAGTTGGGGCGAGGGGATGCGGGAGCTGCTTGGGATGGGACCAATGGGTTTTCCCAGGGCCGGGCGGGCACCCTCTGCCCTTCCCTTCTGCTCACTCACAGAGGGAAAACAAATGCGGATGCATGGATGCAACTGCACCTCCAGAGCAGCCAGGAGCAATCCTGGGTGGCCACGGGAGCTGGCCCGGCTCAGCCGGTGCATCCTTGCCTGGCCACACTGTTTCCCCGGCCATAAGGATGCTGTGGGTCACCTTGCAGATGGGCTCTTGCAGAAGTTCATCTCCGTCCCACCTCGGTCCTGCGGTCACCCCATGCTGGAGGAAGATGCAGCCGTGTTGCGTGGTGATGCCTCGCCGGCACTGTGTCCCTCCCAGGGACAAAGCTTTGTGCCTCCCTGTGTGCCCTCCCGGGACCTCCGGGTCCCTGGGGACTCGGGTGCCAGCCGTGCCTTCTGAGCCGTTGATTGCCCGATGCGCGGCTGCGGTGTGATGACAGGATTAATCTTTGCTCTCCGGCACAGCTCAGCCTATTTCTTTGAAATCTCTCGATGGGAAGATAAGCCGAGGCGCGGGGCCGGGCGAGCAGGCGCTGTGGGTCCCGGGGGGCAGGGAGCAGTCCCGGCACCCCGTGTTTCAGCAGCAGGCAGAGCACCGGGGTCCGTGCTTTGCCGAGCAGGTGCACCCAGCTCACCAGGGGGGTTTTTCCCCCCTCCTTCCTTCCTTTCTGCCGCTTTTCTTTGCAACCCAAAGCAAACAGCCGGGTCCCTGCCCAATTTGGTTAAGGATCGGGGAGATAAACCCTCCTGCGATAACGGCGGGGCGCCGCCTGGCCAGGGACCGATGGCCAAATGAGATACCCGGGGTGGTGTTCACCTGCCGGGGGGGATCCCGGGGGGAGGGGACTTGCACCCGTGGACTTTGCTCCTCACCGCTCGCCGGGGGGTCACCCAGGGCACCCCACGGGCCGGCACTGGCTCTTCCCAACCTCCCCAGGTTGCAGGCAGGGCAAAGTGGCTGAATTTGGCACCATCGGTGCGCGGCGATGGGGATTGCTCCCTGCTGCCGTGGTTGTCCTAATGTGGGGACACGGCTCGCTTGCTTTCGGCTTTGTTCCCAAAGTGCAGACAATGTGAACACACAGCATCCCCCAGGCTGCCTCGTCCCAGCTCAGCATCGTTTTCCCCGTGCCAAGGGAGAAGCGCAGCGATGCCCTGTGGTTAGTTTGAAAAATCACCTTTTTCCTTCTCTTTTTTTTCTGACTGTGTCAATGTGGGCGCAGCCGGGTACCGCGGGGGCTCCGGCAGCATCCCTGGCCGGGCACAGGGACGCCCATCCGAACGGAGAACCGCTCGGCATCACTGGCTGGGGTTCACCGCCGCCCCGTTTTCAGGGTGACACTGGCAGATTGGGCCACCGGACGGTGCCGTG
Organism: Rissa tridactyla; assembly: GCF_028500815.1. Taxonomy (NCBI): domain Eukaryota; kingdom Metazoa; phylum Chordata; class Aves; order Charadriiformes; family Laridae; genus Rissa; species Rissa tridactyla. The sequence goes on from NC_071469.1 coordinate 92,705,635, forward strand.
GCCATCGGGCGCTGGCGGGGAGCGGGGCCGGCTCCGGCAACACTATTTTTGTCCCCCTGTCTGGAACGGTTTTCTCTTTATCAGCGCCTGCGTGTTTTCTCTGCTGGGGATTGATACACAGAAGATGAAGTGCTCTGACATGGGAAGTGTCAGGCGAACGCTCTTATCTCGGAGACATGGTCTCCTGACCCAAACGCCGCTGATTACCAGTGAGACAGGGGGAAGGGGGGGCAAAAAGGGGGGGGCACGGGGGGGAGGAGGTGGCAGTTGGACTCGGTTCCCCAAAAGCAGCCAGGCTATATGGGGTGGCAAAGCCAGGGGGAAGCCGCCACTGTTGGGGCCGTCCTGGGGATTTGGGGGGTTGCTGAACCCCCCCTGGAGCCTGGGGGGGTGAGGACCAGTGGCCTGGGGATGCTGGGACTGCAATGGTCCTTCGTAGGAGGGACCAGCCGGGCGAGGGGCTGCTGCTGCCCATCCTTGGCGCCGGTTCATGCCAGGAAATAAATCCCATCGGCTCCTCAAAGACCCGAACCCTCCTCCTTCTCCCTATCCTGAGATGGAGCCAGTGGGTGCATGGGCAGGGGGGTGCCAGGGATGCGGGATGGGCAGACCCAGCGCCACGCTCACTCCCAAAACCACTTTGTTGGGGATGAAATCCCAGCTAGAAACGGAGCCGGGATCCCCGCGGCCGCGGTGGCTTTCTGAGCGTGCCGGCTCCAAGCCAGCGCCGAGGGCTCCCGGGTCGAAGGCACGGAGGGGTTGCGGGCAGGAGGTGCCACAGGAAGGGGAAGGCAGCCCTGCCTGCACCCCGGCAGGGCGCAGGAGCTGCGGGCAGAGCGCATCTCTCCGCTCGCCGGCATAGGCTGGAGGCTGCGGCACGAGGAGGGAGGCTGGCACGTGCCTAAGCGTGGGGACCAGCTTGGTGACCCCAAAGACTTCAGGGACCTTCCAACACTTTTTCTCCAGCCCACGTCCCGGCTGGCAGCAGGTTTTGCCGAGGGGCACTGGCTGCTCCCTTGGGATGCGCTCGGAGCCGCAACCTCGGCAACATAGAGCTTCCTGGTCAGGCAGAGGGGACCCGCAGGTGACACTGGGACCCGGGCGATCGCGGGCGCCACCAACCCGCGCTCACTAGCCAGCGCTTCCCGTCTCTCACCTTAACTCACCCCAGCGCCGAGAGGATCCAGATGTCAGCCCGGCTAATAAACACATCAGATTTCAATCTCCGCAGCCATGGGATCGCTTTATCCTCCCTGCGCTCCCAGCTCGGAAAGCAATTTTGCCTTCAAACGAGCGCAGCCTCCTCCCCGCCCACGGGACCCGGGCACCGGCTGCGGCTGCCACGCTGCCCTCGAAGGACGGGGTTCTGCGCAGGTGGCTTTCGGCAGGGATCCCCACCACTGACCCGAAGCACCCTGGGGTGCCGTGAGCCTTCCCAGACACAGCTGGGTGCCCTGGGCACCCTGCCCTGCTGGTCGCCTGGTGGGTTGCTTGCCATCTTCGAGGAGCATCTTATTTTATGGGGTGCAGCATCCGGCCCCTTCCCGCTGCGCAGCGAGGGGCAGCCAGCACACATCCATCTGTGTATTGGTTACCTGCCATCTTATCTGCGCTCCGAAAGACAAAGGCACAGTTAAAACATTTTAGAGCAGCCTTCATAGCGTATTAACATGTTATCTAACCCATTAAACCAGAGGCTTATCAGATAATCAAAGCCATTAAGCCCTGAAGCTGCTGCGACTTTGGGTGCGGGGATGGGAAATGCTCTTTCCGCTCCGCCGCCGTGCTCGGACCCCCCGTGCCGTGCCCGGATCCCTCGGTGAGCAGCCGGATCCCACCCACCCACCGTGAATGCACAGCCCCGGGGCACCCGCCAGCAGCTCTCGGCTCCAAGTGGGTGCCCATGTCCCTGGGGACCTGGGGCTGCCGGGGGTCCGGCTGGGTGGCATCGCGCTGATGCTGTGCCTGTCTCCCCACAGATGAGCTGGATCTGGCCGTGCAGGAGGGGGAGAGGCGGGTGCGAACCCGCAGGAGCCTCCCCGAGGGTTTCTCCTGGGGACCCTTCCAGGGCAGCATCCACAGCGAGCCGGCATCGCCGGGACGCAGCGAGACGGTAAGGAGCACTGCCACAGGCTGCTGGGGACAGTGGTGGGGAAAGTCCCAAGGAAACGAGTTGTTTGGGAAGAGGATTCGGTTTGGGAGGGATTTTCCCTGCCTGAGCTCCTGACCCCCTGGGAATCACCTGGTTCGGGTGCCCAGGAGGTTTCCTTCCCCACCGCTCCGAGATCAGAGCATCACAGGGGGCCAGGATGCCGGCTGTCCCCTCCTGCCCATGGCTGCAGGCAAGCAGGCTGCTCGGTGGCACGTGTGTCCTCGCAGAAGAGATGGGGTCTGGGTTTCCCACCCCAAATTTGCTCCCAGGATGTGCCCGGAAAGCGCCAGAGCTCTGCAGCCGGCGGTGAAGGGGCAGGAGGGGAGGCAGCGGCGGGGCTGGTGGCTGTCGGTGGCGGGAGCACACCATCGGCCACACGCTGCGCCAGGGCGAGCATCGGGGGTGTGAGCGTGCATGGGCGTACACGGGTGCGCACGTGGCGGGTTCCTGTGTGTGTACGTAGAGGCGTTGTAGGTGCTGGATCCTTGCATCCCAGCCACATCCTTCCCCCCACACATCCCCCCCGAGCCACACGTGCACAGCTCCGGCCCAGGATCTTCGAGGCCGGAGGATCTCGCCCAGGCTCCGTCCCCACCTCCTTCTCCTCCTCCTCTCTCCTTTGCTCTTTTTCTTTTTCTTTTTTTTTTTTTTTTTTAGCTCAGGCCCGTTTATCTTTGCCGAATTAAATCCTTGATTAACCCTTATCTGCCCAGTTTGGCTCCCTATCTCCCGGTTGGCGCCGTGTGTCCAGACACCCGGTACAGGATGATTGATTTCTTAAAGATATGCGCGGCTTTTTTCTGATACTTCATTTATTGTCTAAATATTTTTGCTCCCATTTCAGCAGCTCTCTTATCGAGCCCGGCTGATGATTCCCAGCCCTGCTCTCCTCTGCCGCTCGCCTCCCTCCCTATCTCTGCTCGGGGAAGCGAGGAAGGAATCGCAGCCCCATCCCTGATACGGGCTGTCGCCCTCGGGTCCCTTCGTCTTTGTTGCTGGCGGCGGCGGGCGGGGGGGGGGGGGGGGGGGTGCAGGGGGTCTCCCCCAAATCCTGCCTGGCTCTGCTTTCTGTCTCCATGTGGGAGATTATCCCGTCCTGGGGTTTTAGTGAGAACTGGGAACACTGGGTGGCTTTAACGCCTCTGTGGCATGGAGCATCGTGTGTGCCCATTGCTGCACTGATGGAGGAGGAGGAGGAGGAGGAAGATGCCTGTCTGCCCCCCCCCGCTGGTCCCATGGGGCTCCTGCAAAACGAGCCTTGCTCTGGAGGGTGTGTAGACCTGCTGGCGGCACCAGCCTAGGGGTCCCAAGTGACAGAGCCCCACGTGCTGGCTCGCCCCAGCTGTCCCCCCCATTCTGTCCCTGCCCTGTATCCCCCCCAGCCCCAGGGTGATGCCCACGGGGGGGACAGCAAGGGCGCAGGGCCATCCCCGATAACGCCGTCCCAGCGGATGCGGAGCAGATAGGGTTTCCGATGGTTATCGGCCGGTGCAGAGCGGAGACACTGACCTCTTTGTTCCAGGGAGAACAAGGAAGGGCTCGCCACGGGGGCTGGGGCCGCTGAGGGGAGCCGGGGCGGACGCCCTGGGGTGCTGGGAGCACCCTGGGGTGCTGCGGGGTGCCCAGACCGTGGGGGGGGACCCACAGTACCCCCCCCATGCACAGAGTAAATCTGCAAAAGCTCTGCAGAGACCGTCCTCTCCCTCTTGGTCCCGGCAATGGGACGCGGAGGGGCCACCGCAGTCCCCGAGGGAGCCGAGCCTGTGTGCCACCAGCAGCACCCATCCCCGTGTCCCATGCAAAGGGGTCCCTAAGCCCCCAGCCCCGTTTCGCACCCGCTCTCCGCAGAGGCAGGCGGGTTCCCGCAGCAGCGGCGGCAGTGGCAGCAGTGGCAGGAGCGTGCAGGCACTGCGTGTGCACCCGCGGGGCGCGCACACGCGTGTGCGAGCGCCTGCGCGCGGGGGTTTATCACGCTGCCGGCACTCGGCTCCTGGCGGTGATAAGGCCCCAACCGGCTGCGACTGTCAGGCTGAGTTGGAGGGTTTAGAAATATTGGGACGAATAATTAGATTTCATATCGTTACCGCGGCAGCCATCGGAGGATCAGGCAGATTAATTTTCCCCACACACACACTCCCTTTTTGCTCATTAATATTCATTAGAGATGAGGGAAGGCAGAGCTGGGCACGGGCTGAGCAGGGAGCACCGTGACCCCCCCCCCCCCACTGCCACCCCCCACCCTGACCCCAGGTGTTTGGGGGAGCGATGCTTACCTCCCCCGCCCCCGTCTCCTTGTCCTCAGAGCCCGCCCGTGACGCTGGTGCTGGGGGACGAGAGCTGCTGGCTGTCCCGGCTGCCCCTCGTGCCTGGAGAGCCTGATGCCAACGCCGTGATCTACAGGAAGGGTTGGTACCAGTCCTACACGTCCCCACACCTCGGGGAGGGGGGGGTGGTCCGGGGGCAGCCAGGCATGGCCACCTTGGTGCTTGGGTGAGGGAAGGGGTGGTGGCGTGGAGGGATGGGTCCCTGTCCCCCATCCATCCCAGCACCGGCCATGCCCCCAGCTCGCCGCCGGTGCCTGCCCACCCTAGCCAGCGCCTGTGTCCCCCCCCAGCGTCTGCTTCTCCACCACCTCCATGACCCCGCCGCTGGCAATCCCTGGGGCTTGTCCCCCTGTCCCAGCCCTCCCCGGCTGTGGTGGCTGCCTGGGGAGGTGAGGGAGGGTCCCAGCACGCAGTGGCTGGTGCAAATACTGGGGCCAGCGATGGTGCAAACGTGCAGCTGGGGCAAGACCGGGCGCAAGCGTTGCTGCGCGCCTGGGCGCAGGACGGAGCGGGAGCCTCCTGGCAGGCAGGGCCGTGCCAGGCAGCGCTCAGGCGCGGGCAGACACCGCCATCTCCAGGCAGACGGTGGGGTTTGAATATTACAAATTCATATTCAAAAAAAAAAAAAAAACAACCAACCAAACCATCTCCAGCGCTCAGCCATGGCCGGCAGGAAGCGCCGGGCGCTGCTGGGGGAGCAGGGACAAGGGCAGAAGGGGGTGGGGGGGCCTAGAGCTGAGCTGGCAGCAGGATGGGGGCTCAGGGGGGATGTCCATGCTGACCACTGCCCCCCCTCTTCCCCCAGATGAAGCCCTGTGGTGCAGGACGACGCGCGCCCTGCGGGAGGATGAGTCCGTGTGTGCCTTCGTGGTGGCAGAGCCGCCGGCCGTCGCCAACCACCACGCGGTGAAAGCGGAGCCCGGCGACTCGCCGTACCCGGCCGCGCTGCACTCCGACATCCAGCTGCTGCCGCAGCAAGCCGGCATGGCCGCCATCCTGGCCACCGCCGTGGTTAACAGTGAGTCCCCGGGGATGGAGGGCACGGGGCTGGGGGGGGGGAACGTGGTGCAGCCCGTTGGGACCGTGCCAGGGTCCCCAGCCCATCATGCAAGTGATGGATGTGCCTTCCTTGTCCCTCCCCCTCCGCCAGAAGACGTCTTCCCGTGCAAGGACTGCGGGATCTGGTACCGGAGCGAGCGCAACCTGCAAGCCCACCTGATGTACTACTGTGCCAGCCGGCAGAGCGCCGGCTCGCCCGCCCTGGAGGAGAAGCCCAAGGAGACCTACCCCAACGAGCGCGTCTGCCCCTTCCCCCAGTGCAAGAAGAGCTGCCCCAGCGCCAGCTCCCTGGAGATCCACATGCGGAGCCACAGCGGTACGGCACGGGAGGGCAAGGCACGGCACGGCACGGCATGCTGCCACAGCCTGGGGACGCTGAGCCACAGAGTCATAGAGTAGTTGGGGTTGGAAGGGACCTTTAAAGGTCACCTAGTCCAACCCCTCTGCAATGAGCAGGGACATCTTCAACTAGATCAGGTTGCTCAGAGCCCCGTCCAACCTGGCCTTGAATGTTGCCAGGGACAGGGCAGCCTGTCCGTGTTTCATCACCCTCACTGTAAAAGATGGCTTCCTTCTATCTAGTCTAAATCTACCTTCTCTTAGTTTAAAGCCATTACCTCATGAGGTTCACACAGGCCCACTTCTCGAGCTTGTCCAGGTCCCTCTGGATGGAATCCTGTCATTCAGGTGCGTCTGCTGCACCGCTTGGTGTCGTCCGCAAACTTCTGAGGGTGCGCTCGATCCCACTGTCTATGTCATTGGTGCAGACATTAAACAGTACTGGTCCCAATACTGACCCCTGGGGGACACCATTTGTCACCACTCTCCACCTGGACATTGACCACTACCTTCTGGATGCAACCATCCAACCAAGCCCTCATCCACCAAAGAATCCACCCATCAAACCCATATCTCACCAGTTTAGAGAGAAGGATGTTGTGGGGGACTGTGTCAAAAGCCTTACAGAAGCCCAGATAGACCATATCTATAGCTCTTCCCTTGTCCACTGATGTAATCGCTTCATCACAGAAGGCCACTAGGTTGGTCAGGCAGGACTTGCCCTTGGTGAAGCCACGCTGGCTGTCTCAAATCACATCCCTGTCCTCCATGAGTCACATGCAAGGACCGCAGGAGCCAGCCAAGTGGAGGGTCACAGAGGCTGCGGGGCAGCAGCACAGTGACCAGTTAGATGAGGTTCTCCCGCAGTTGGGTTACTGGTTTGGGGCAGCTCGCATGTAGGTGTTCCCCCATCTGAGCCCTGGAAAGGCGGAGGGGGCATCCTGCTTCCCACAGCTGGTGTCCCCGCGGTCCCTGTCCCCCTCCCCTCGTCACCGAGGCATCTGCCTGTCCGTCCATCCTGCAGGAGAGCGGCCATTCGTCTGCCTCATCTGCCTGTCTGCCTTCACCACGAAAGCCAACTGCGAGCGTCACCTGAAGGTGCACACGGACACCCTGAATGGTGAGTGAGTGCTGCCCAGCGTCCCCGTGGGGACAGCCCTGTCCCCTCCCGCACAGCCTGGGAACAAGGACCCGCTTCCCGTGGGTCTCTCCCTGCCTTGCTGGGTGCCCTCCTGCCCGCTCAGCCCCATGCCACGTTCCCTGCAGGCATGTGCCACAGCTGCGGCTTCATCTCCACCACGAGGGACATCCTCTACAGCCACCTGGTCACCAACCACATGATCTGCCAGCCGGGCTCCAAGGGAGAGGTCTACTCACCGGGGCCAGCCCTGCCCGCCGCCAAACCCCTCACTCCTGGTGGGTACCGCGGGCCGCAGCTCTGGGGGGCACGTGTGCCAGCACCCTGCGCAGAGCCTGGCATTGCCACCGAGGGCTGCGGCCCCAGACAACTCCGGCTGCGAGGAGGGAGGTGGGGGACAGGGCAAGCATCCCTGTGCCGGGGATGTCGGGTAACGCCGGTGCCTCTCTCCCCTCGGCAGGGCTGAGCCAGACGAACAACGCGTCCCTGCGGAAGTGCAGCCTGCCGGCCTTCCTGCCCGAGGGGCTGCCGGCACTGCCGCAGCAGCACGTGGTGCTGCACGGCCCCCTGCCCGCCCCGCCGCCCGGCCCCGATGGCGGGCCCCCCCCGGCACAGCCCGCCTCGCCCCCTGATGCCAGAGCCGGCAAGCTCTCGCCACCAGCCCAGCCGCAGAACGGAGAAGGTCCTTCATCATCATCCCCCTCCTCCTCCGGCGAGGCCGTCCACATCAAGGAGGAGCCCGTCGGCAGCCCAGCGAGCGAGGCAGAGGTGCCAAAAAGTGGTGGCCCCGGGGAGGGGGGTGGCAGCCCCGACCCCTGCTCCCGGACCTCGTCCCCCCGCAGCCTGCCCTCGGCCAAGGTCAAGTCAGAGCTCGCCAGCCCCACGCCGGGCTCCAGCCCAGTGCCCAGCGAACCGGGGACGGGCACGGCCGGCGGCACCGTCTTCCTACCCCAGTACGTGTTCAGCCATGAAGCCGCGGTGGTGCCGCAGGCGTCGGAGATCCTGGCGAAGATGTCGGAGCTGGTGCATAGCCGGCTGAAGCAGGGCCACGGCGGCACGGTGCCGCCTGCCATCTACTCCGGCACGCCGGTGCCCAAGGGTGCCACGTGCTTCGAGTGCGAGATCACTTTCAACAACATCAACAACTACTACGTGCACAAGCGCCTCTACTGCTCCAGCCGGCACCTCGCCGAGGACAGCCCCCCCGGGGCGCGCAAGCTTAAAGCCCTTCCTGGGGCACCCAAGTGTCCCCCCACCCCGGGGACATTGCTGTCACCCCCAGCGGGTGACAGGCAGGGGACGCCAGCAGGGGACGGGGACGCCAGCCGGGATGCCACGCCACCGGCTGCCCCACCGGAGGTGAAGGCGGAGGACGGGGGCGGCAAAGCGGGGTCCCCCGAGGTGGAGGGGGGGTCGGGGAGGTGCAGCGAGGACAGCCAGAGCCCCGGCAGCTCGGTGGGGGACGAGGGGGACGAGGACCCCAGCAAGACGCTGTGCGAGGCGTGCAACATCCGCTTCAGCCGCCACGAGACCTATGTGGTGCACAAGCGTTTCTACTGCGCCTCCCGCCACGACCCCCCCCTCCGCCGCCCCAGCGCCCCCAAAGTCCCCTTCCTGCCCCAGCCCCTCCGCACCCGCAAACGCCGCAAGCTCTACGAGATCCACGGGGCCGCTCATCGGCCCGCCGAACCCCCGCCGGCCCCCGACCCGCTGCCGGTCCCCGACCCTCCGGGGGCTGTCCTGTCACCCCGCTCCAGCCCGGATGCCGACGGTCCCATCGATCTGAGCAAGAAGCCGCGGCGGCAGGGTGAACCGGCACCGGCACCGCTGCTCCCCTTGGCCGACTACCACGAATGCACCGCCTGCCGCATCAGCTTCAACAGCCTCGACAGCTACCTGTCCCACAAGAAGTACCAGTGCCCGGCCACCCCGCTGCAGCCCCGCACCCTCGAGCACCTCCAGAAGATGAAGGGGGCCATGGCCGCCCCCCTCAAGGGCCGGCGCAGCCCCGGCAGCCCGGGCGAGGGGGACCCCGAAGGCGTGCGGTTGAGGGCAGCTCCGGCAGGGAGTCCCGGCATCCCCTACCCTGGTGCATCCGGGACAGACTCGCTGCAGCGTCACCCCAAGGGTCCCCTGCCACCCCCAGGGGCGAAGGGACCCCTCTCTGCCTGTCCCTACTGTCCCCTCAACGGGGCCGTCAAGGGCGACCTCCTCGAGCACTTCCGTAATGCCCACGGGCTCTTCGTGGCCAAGCCGGCGGCGGCCGGGCAGGGGCTCCCCGATGCCCCGGTGCCTGGTACCGGCAGGACACCCGAACCCCCACTGCCCGCACCGTCACCCCCCCGGCCGCCCGCCCCCCGCCTCCGCCGGGACAGCTTCAACGGCAAGGAGGGTCGGGATGGCAGCGGCAGCCCCCGGCCCCCTGCCTCACCCCGGCCCCCTGCTTCGCCCGGAGCCCCCGAGGGACTGCGGGAAGCCGCCCGCAAGCCCCCCACGCCCCCCGCCTACACGGACAGGGGGGTGCAGACCCCCCCGGCCAAGGCTGTGCCCGGCCCCGTGCCCAATGGCAACCACAGGTACTGTCGCCTCTGCAACATCAAGTTCAGCAGCCTCTCCACCTTCATCGCCCACAAGAAGTATTACTGCTCCTCCCACGCCGCCGAGCACGTCAAGTAAAGCCCCCACACACTGCCCCCCCGCCACCGTTCATGGGGGGGCTGCAGCAGGTGGGGAACCAAGAAACGATCGCTGGCAATCCCCCCCTTGCGGGGGTCGGGGTGATGGAGGACCCTCCCCCCCCCCAGGAGGCTCTGCCAGGGTGGCTTCAGCATCCAGAGGTCCCTCCGGTGTCCCCAAACCTCTCCCCAGGCATCCTGGGCTGAGGACCCTGTGGGGGGAGTGTGGTGCTGGTGGGGGGGCCGGCTCCCCCAGGCTCCCGGTGCATGCAGCACCCCTACCTCTGCCCCTGCTGCAGCCGGGGCCGGTGCTGCAGGGAAACTGAGGCAGGGGGCAGGCACATAGTCCTGCCCTGGCCGGGGGGCTGCGGGGGGGCTCTGCCCCCAGGTAGACACTACAGGGATGGGGAGGGGGCATGGCATGGCTGGGCTTGGCCCTGGGCACCCCAGGAAGCGTGTGGGTGCCCCCCCAACACAGACCGGACCCTGCAGGGAGACAGCACTGAAGCCGAGGATGAAGCAACCCTGGAAACCGTGTGTATAAGTGTGTACAGAAATAAATATGTCTAATAAAGCCGGGCTGCCGCCTGCCTGCGGGTGGGGGACACTGCAGGGGCCACCATCGCCCTGTGGGGGCATCGGTCTGGGGATGCGGACGTTGGGCATGTATAGCCACGGGGTGTCAGGGACAGCCTGCCATAGCGGGGCAGAGCATGGCATCCCCGCGCTGTCCCCGGCACCCACCTCGGCCTGGGTGTCGCATGTCTGTGTCATGGGGGATGCAGCCTACCAGCCCCCAGGCCGGGCTCCAGGTAGTGCTGGGTAGCAGGCTGATAGCTCGTTAATTATTTGGCTAATGAAGCCCCCACAGCCCCCGGGTGGGCTCTGCTGGCCCAAACCTGGTTCTGGTTTCTGCCACGTTGGCTGTTCCCATGCTGGAGCCTCAGACCCTGCAGTGGGGTCCCCAGGTGAGTGTGGCTCAGGTCCCATGTCCCCTGCAGTACCTCACGGGAGGCGGGGGGGGGGGGGGGGTGTCACCTAAGCACCCCCAGAGCAAGGCTTCTCTCACCTCCCCACAGCTACCCCTAGTGCTTCCCAGTACAGAGCAAGGGGGGAGTGGGTTGTTCCCCTCTGTCCCAGCTTGCCCACCCCGGCTGGCAGGGCTTGCACTTCAGGGAGCCAGTCTGGGCTCCCCACCTCCCACTCAGGGACAGCCGCCCCCCCCATCCCCTCCGCTGCCCCGTCTGTGTTTTGTTTCCCAGTCTGGCATCCCTGGAGCTGCAGTTGCGGTCCTCAAGGGGCATGGCCAGGGCAGCACCAGCCCATGGGGTTGTGCAAGGCTGGGGTTGCAGCAGCTCCCCTTGCACAGGGCTGCCAAGGGGGCCGGGGACGAAAACACCCACCCCAGGGCAAGAGGGGTGCATCCCTCTGTGACAGTCCTGCTTTATGTGCCAATGGCACAGTCAGGCTCCTGAGCAGCAGGGCCACGGGGCAGCACAGGGCAGGGACACCTTTCATCCCTTGAAGCGGAGCAAGAACAGGCTTTGTGCCAACTGCCGTGGGCAAATGGGTTTGGGATGAAGGAGCCCCTCTACACTAACCCCTCCTCATGGCTTGCCTGCAAGGCCAGAAGCTGGGGGGGGCTCAGCTCCATGCCAGGGGGTGGAGGCCAGGCCCTGCATGCCAGCCGGGATGCTGGAGTGATAGGAAAGAGGACAAAGGCAGCAGCTCCCTTGAGGAGCGCTTGCGACAGGTCCCCTCCTTGCATACTCTTGCACCACCACCCAACACAGCCCCAGCGTGCCAAGTGGGGTAAGTGGCTGAGTTCCCCCCTAGCCCCCCCATCCAGCAAGTGACACCTTTCATCCCTTGAAGCGGAGCAAGAACAGGCTTTGTGCCAACTGCCATGGGCAAATGGGTTTGGGATGAAGGAGCCCCTCTACACTAACCCCTCCTCATGGCTTGCCTGCAAGGCCAGAAGCTGGGGGGGGCTCAGCTCCATGCCAGGGGGTGGAGGCCAGGCCCTGCATGCCAGCCAGGATGCTGGAGTGATAGGAAAGAGGACAAAGGCAGCAGCTCCCTTGAGGAGCGCTTGCGACAGGTCCCCTCCTTGCATACTCTTGCACCACCACCCAACACAGCCCCAGCGTGCCAAGTGGGGTAAGTGGCTGAGTTCCCCCCCAGCCCCCCCATCCAGCAAGTGATATGAGATGCAGCTGAAGTCAGTAGAGCTTTACTTAAATAAATATATTTACAGAGTAGTAGATATTACAGAGAAGAGCTGGCTGTGCTCAGCCAGCGGGGTGCAAGGAGAGGTTGTGCCGGGCACCATGGCAGCCTCCCCCCAGGCATTGACCTAGCAGGGTGCTCGGAGCCCCAGAGACTGGGGGGTTGACAGAGGAGGGGGAACAGGGCACTCGACCCTCACTGCAGTGTCTTCCTGCGGGGCAAGGGTGGGAGGCTGCAGGGCAGGAGGCTCTGAAGTGCTGGGCTGGTCTCCGCCTCCTTCGGCTCCTCCGTGGCATCCAGAAGCTGCTGCATGTAGCAGGAGGTGCCGAGCAGGACGTGGCCAGTGGCCTGCATGGTGAAGAGCGTCCAGCGCAGGGCTTCCCTGGGTAGAGAGGAAGGGAGTGAGCATCTCTCCTTGCACCTCCACTGCAGCATCCCCATTCCCAGAGCTATCTCCAGCCCGCCCCCCCCCCCAGCACTCACTTCATCAGCCGCTTGGCCCCATAGCAGCGCAGGTCATAGGACATGCTGTAGGTGCCGTAGAGCGTGGCTTTGACATTGAGGCAGCCCAGGTCCCGCGGATTGGTCTTGTAGAGGTCAAATGTGACACACGCAACATCGATCCTCCGAGGGGGCTTGCGGGACAGGCTCAGCTGGTAACCAGGGGTCTAGGGGAAACAGGACTGGGGTTACCCACCCTCCTGGTCCCACCTCACCCAGCATGCCAGGTACCTCCCAGCCCAGCATCATCTCCCCACTGATGCCAGCGAGGGATACAGATGGGACAAAGCAGGCTCCTGCCACCCAGGGGTGCACTCACCTTAGAGGGAGACCAGGTCTGCCCCTTGCTCAGAGCCATCAGCACTGTGCCCTCCTCCAGCGTCCGGAAGAAAGCCTCTGTCTCCACCACTGTTCCATCCTCATCCAGCACCAGCGAGACAGGACCCGGGGTGAGCAGGGCACTCTGAGCCTGTAAGGGTGCTGGGAGTGAGCGGAGGAGGCCAGCCCACCACCCACCTGGGAGGATGGACAGTCCACCAGCAAACAGACAGACAGCCCGCCCGCCCCCCAGCTCACCTGGCGCAGCAGCTCAGCGAGGCTGTGTGCCATGATGCCCTTCCGCAGACTGCGGTCCCAGTTGCAGACACGGAAGGGTCGGGGTCGTGGGGCTGGGCTTGACAGCAGCTGCTGGGTCATGGAGGCACTTGCTGAGACACATCTGGGGAGGGAGAGAGGGATCGGGGTGTCCTGAGACCCACCACCAGTCCCGGCCTGTGCCGGCCTCCCCCAGTCTCAGTGGGGAGCCGCACATCCACCCAGGAGGGCTGAGACACGCTAAAGCAGGGAGGGCTCTGGTGTCCCCCACCCCAGGGACAGTGGCTCCCAGCACTTACTTAGAGACAGGGGCAGCCAGGCGCAGGCTCAGGGACTTGGCATAATCCATCTTTGCAAGGAGCACAGTACAACCTGCCAAGGAGAAAGGATTCAGCCCTGGGCAGGGGTGGTCTCCAGCTCCTCTCCACTCCAGGACACCCCTTCCCACCAGCACCTCCTCTGCTTAGCTCCAGCACAGCAATGAGCCAGTGCCCCGGCACAACTGTCTTTTCACAGGGGCTGTGCCTGCCCTTTGGCCAGGGCCAGGCTGGCGGCAGCCACCCAGGCAGAGTCCGCTGCCAGCATGGCTCTTGCGCAAAGCGGCACGTGGGACCTGAGTCAGTGCTGGAGCAAAGGTGAGACACAGGGCTGTACCCTTGCCCCAGCTCCTCAGGAGGCAACACGGGGTTTGGGAGTCAGGAACACCCATGGTGGCACCCCCCCCAACCCTATTGCTCCAGGGAGATGTCCAACCAGGAACCTAGCGGGATGGTCCTGTGGAGCATCCCCATCCCCATCCCCATCCCCATCCCCATCCCCATCCCCATCCCCATCCCCATCCCCATCCCCATCCCCATCCCCATCCCCATCCCCATCCCCATCCCCATCCCCATCCCCACTCACCTCCAGCAGGCACCAACACCCTCTCCACTGGATCGTTCCTACCCACCCCACCTCACGTTATATAGCTGTCACCCAGAGACCCCGCCCACCCAGCCCCACCCCTCTTGCCTCAGCCAATCCCCTCCCGTCCTGCTGCCACAAGGGGTGTGGCCAATCCCGGGGGGCGGGGTCAGCCCGGCAGCGCTTTCCGGGCTGCTGGTGGGGTGATGGAGCATCCTCCAGCCCAGACCCACCAGCATCCCACGGGCTGCCCGGGCACTGCTCCTCCTGGCTGGTCCCAGCGAGCCCCCTCCCAGTGCCCCCGGTAAACAGCCTCCTGGGCATTTTACATCCCTGGAAGATCTCCCCTGCGCCTCCCGGGGCTGAATTTGGCCTCAGGTCGGAGAGCTGAGAAGGGCGAGGGGCCCACGGGGCTGTTGCAACAGTTGGGGCAAGGGGCACGGCGTTTGGTGCCCTGGGGCCAAAGTGTGGTTGGAGCCCAACCAGCTGGAGGGGAAAGAGCCGCTGTGGTTCCCAGGAGATCTGCAGCAGAGCACGATGCAGTGGTGTGCCCGGGGGGGCTGGTGGCCCAGGAATTTGGGGCTTGGGGCTGCTGCAAAGGGTGCTGAGCCAGGGCACAGGGCCACAACGGTGCTGAGCTCCCCCAGGGTGTGGGGCTACATCCTGGCTTGGGCAAGGAGCGGTGGGCATCGGGATCCTGCAAAAGCAGCGGCCCCGGGGCAGATGGGGTGGAGGACCAGGAGATCAGGCATGGCTAAAACCCTGCGGGCATGCACTCAGTGTGGGCAGCAAGCCCTGGGGAGGGAGAAGCCCAGGCAGCCTGGAAGCTGGGAGCACTAATGAGGGGAACTCATCAACACTTGGGTTAATGAGGAGGGACAGGGTGCTGAGCAGGCTGGCAGGGACCCGCCATGATGCTCCGGCTGCTGGCGCTTGCTCCCATTGGCATCGGTGAAAGCCAGAGCAGCGCCCACAGTGACGTCCAGGCCGGAGAGGGGGTGTGAAAGCACGGAATGAGGCCATGAGCCATCGCCTCCAGCATGTCTGTGAGCGTGTGGATGCGTGTGGCATGCTTCTGTGCGCACATATGTGTTCCTCCATCTGTGCCAGCGTTATGTCCACGTGTGTGTGTCTGTCTGTCTGTCTCCGTGCATGTCCATATCCAGATGTGCATTTGCATGTCTCTGTACCTCTGTGTGTCTACGTACATACATTTATGTGTACATCACTGTGCGTGCCTGTTCATCTATGTCAGCACGTGCACACACATGGAGGTACGTGCTACAGAGTGTGCGCAGACATGCACACCTCTACAGGCCTGCATGCAGGCACGGCTACCTGCGTGTTCATACGTGCAGCTCCGTGAGCATGCCTGCACACAGGTGTAGCTCCATGTGTGGCTGTACCCACAGTCACACATACACGGGTGACCCTCTGCGTGCACACACAGTATCATAGAATTGCCCAGGTTGGAAGGGACCTTTCACTGAGTCCAACCATCAACCGAACTCTGACAAAACCACCACTAAACCATGTCCCTCAGCACCACGTCTACCCGTCTTTTAAATGCCTCCAGGGATGGTGATTCCACCACTTCCCTGGGCAGCCTGGTCCAGTCTTTGGTAACTCTTTTTGTCTAAACGTCCCCTGGAGTAACTTGAGGGGCGTTTCGTCTTGCCCTGTTGCTTGTTACTTGGGAGAAGACACTGACACACACACACCCCTCGCTACCCCCTCCTTTCAGGGAGCCGTAGAGAGCGATAGGGTCTCCCTTCAGCGTCCCTTTCTCCAGGCCGAACACCCCCAGCTCCCTCAGCCGCTCCTCCTCAGACTCGTTCTCCAGACCCCTCACCAGCTCCGTTGCCTGGACTGCCAGACTGCCTCCGTTCTCTGGACTGGCTCCAGCATCTCAATGTCTTTCCTGTAGTGAGGGGCCCAAAACTGGACACAGTATTTGAGGGGGGGCCTCGCACAGGGGGGACGGTCACTGCCCCAGTCCTGCTGGCCACACTATTCCTGACGCAAGCCAGGATGCCGTTGGCCTCCTCGGCCACCTGGGCACGCTGCGGCTCATATTCGGCCGATCCTTTTCGGCCGGGCAGCTCTCCAGCCGCTCTTCCCCAGGCCTGTAGCGCTGCGTGGGGTTGTTGTGACTCGGGTGCGGGCCCCGGCGCTCGGCCCTGCTGAACCCCGCACCGCCGGCCTGGGCCCACGCACCGGGCCCTGCCCGCTCCCAGGCGGGGAGTTGAGTAAACGGCGCCCGCCCCCCCCCGCCAGGGGCCGTCGCGCTCGGATGACGTCACGCCATGGCCGCCCTGCGCCGCCGCGAGTAGAGGCCCGGTCCCGTCCCGCGCCGCCGCTTCGCCGCCCGCCCCCCCCCTCCCCGCCCCCGCGCTTCACCCCGGCCCGGCCTCCCCCCTCTTCCTTCCACGCCGCCCCGGCCCGGCCCGGC
This sequence comes from Rissa tridactyla, assembly GCF_028500815.1. Classification (NCBI taxonomy): domain Eukaryota; kingdom Metazoa; phylum Chordata; class Aves; order Charadriiformes; family Laridae; genus Rissa; species Rissa tridactyla. The sequence continues at coordinate 92,722,001 of NC_071469.1, forward strand.
CCGCCGCGCCCGCCCTCTCAGGTGAGCCGCTGCCCGGCACGGCCGCGCTCGGCGGGCGCCGGCTGCGGCCTAGCGCCGGGGAGGGGGGGCGGGCCCGGGCGCCGGTGGAACTGGGGAGGGGGGGCGGCGGCGGCCTCAGGTGGGGGGAGCTCCGGTGGGGGATGCTGGGGAGCGAGGGCATCCCCCGGGGAAGTGGGGGAGCATCCCTCGGTGGGGGTGCTGGGAAGGGAGGGGCGGCTCTCGCTGGGAATGGTCCGCGCGGGGGTGCGGTGCGGTTTGGGAAGGGGGGTGTGGGGAGGGAAGCGGCAGTTGAAGGCGATGAAAGGGCCCCGGTTTGCGGGGGGGGGGCGGGGCTTGGGGAGGGTAGCCCCGGGGGGAAGGAGGACTTTCGGGTGTGGATGAGGGGTACGTGGGGTGGGGGGGGTCCTTAGTTTGCGGGGGCATGTGGGGAGGGCCGCCCTGTTTGGCGGGGGTGCAGTCTTATTTGGGGGGGGGGGATGCTGAGGAGGGGCAGCCCTAGCTAAATGGGGGGATGCTGGGGATGGGAAGGGGGCAGCACCTGCTTGGGAGGTGGGGGGAGGCATAGTTTTGGATGGGTGTTATGGAAGGGGGTAGTCTCAACTAGGGGTGTCTTGGAGCGGGGGGGGCACCTCGTCTTCTGGAGGGCAGTGCGAGGGGTGGTTGGACCCCAGGGGTGCAGGCAGCTCTGACTTTCCTCTGTCCCCAGGCAGGTGGGAACAGGGAGAGCTCCAGCAGCCTTGGCCCCGGGGGGCACAGCGGAAGGACCTCAGCCTGGCAGGAGGCCCCGTGAGGTAAGGGAGGGGCAGAGGGAGCTGGGGGCCAGGGCGAGGAGAAGGGCCAGGAACCCACAGCGACACCAGCTGCACATGGGGTCCATCCATCCTGTGTTGGGCGGATGGGTACATCTCGCATGGGGGGGGGGGGGGGTCTCTTCTTGCCACGGGTGGGTGCATCACCCATGTAGGACTGCTTTGTGTTGTCCGCCCAGCGCAGCAGGAGCTGTGAGGTGCTCCTCTCTACTCAGAGCTGCCGTTGTCTTTGCAAGTGCTCCAACACGTAGCTGCTGCAGGTGGTTTAAATTCCCTCCATGGGTCGCCTCAGCAGAGCTGTCTCTTCTCAGAGCTGTCCTTTCGGCATCCACACTAACAATATTTTATTTTTACTGCCATCGGTAGCTCAGCTCGCTCTTCTGAAACAACTGTTAACAGTTGCTTTGGCTTTAGCAAGAGCAGCACCTCCAAGGTGTGAATTCTTTCTCCTGATCTTCCTAAGGTTTGTCTAGATTAAAGAAAAGGGTCAGAGCCTAATCAAGACAACTCTTTGCAGTGCTGCTGATCCAATGTTCAGAGTAGAGTTAGCCTTTTGAGTCTGATTATCCACAAATCCTACAGAACGCCAGTATAGTTGCACTTTTTTTCTGTCATGGGACCAAGGCACTGATAATTCAAAATTAGCATTTGCCAGCGGAGAGCTGCAGGAAGAGCTCTGTGTGCTCCAGCAATAGGAAAATCAGTTACACTATGAAAACAAACTCCAGCTGCTTACAGTGCCATTTCGCTTCCAGTTTCGGTCCCAAAGTCTGCCTAACAGAAAGCAGTGGTTAACATTCTGAATCAGGGCTCTCTGAGCTCTTCTTTAAAAATCGGCTGGCTGAAGATGGCTGTCACCAAGCAGTTCTGTTAAATTAAGGCCAAAAGGCGTCTCACTTTTCTGTGTTAAAAGCTTCCCTGATGGCTGCTATGTAATTGAAGTTTGCTGTGTATCTTCAAAGTCAGTGCTTCTCTGAGGATGGCAGATAACCATGTATTTAGTTAGTTAACACTGTTAAAGACCATAGTTTCATTCAAAGGAAAGGACTGGGGGCTTTGCTTTTTCAGTTTTACATGAAGTTCCTTTCCTGGATCATGAGGCATTGTATTTCCTTCTGCTGTTGTTGCTACTCTTCCTATTTTTTCCCCATTGTTATTCCTACCCATTGCTTTCATTTTACTTCTGTTTTCCAGTTCTTTGTTCCAAAAATCTTTTTGCAGTTTGTTTCTCTTCTCACCTGTCCTATCAGCACTATTTCCCATTCATTCTCCTCGACTCCCTCATCGTACTTCACCCGTCCTCATGGCTTGACTTAGACCGTGTTCCAGAACTTTTCTGTTCTGCATTAAGCCCTGGTCTTCATGTATCCGATTAATGGAAAAGCTTTGATTTTGCATCAAGTTGTTTGGCTATTAGAAAGCAGAAAAACTACTTTCTGCTATCACAATGGTTTCTGCCTGAAAAAAAGAGGTTCTTTGGCCTCTGCCCTGCAGTGTTTGTCAGAACACGCCAGGAGCTGTGAGGTCTCTGCTGGGCATACAGAAGTTGGGTATGAGCTGGTTCTTGCTATGTGACTGACAATTTATAGGATTTCGAGATTGAAGCTCCTGTTTTCTGTAGGGTACTCGGTGCCTTCCTGCTACTGGAGGTGCTGGAATTGTCCGAGTTGTTGGTTCCCATACTATATCCAAAGTGTTTTCCTTGTTCACTTGGAAAAAGCTTATTGTGGCATCGTATAAAGGCTCATCCTTGGAGGGAAGAATTGAATGAATGGAAATAATGCTTGCTGGGAATATTTTTGACTTAGTGGCTGTTTCAAATCCTGTCTTAACTCACTGCTTTATCCTATAGGTGCTGCTGTGGGTTAGAGTAAGCTGCCATCCTGTCCATACTAGTTCCTGTTCATCTGCTCCCAAGACACTACCTACAGCAGCAAGTCAGTTAGTTGTACACAAAGCTTAACTTTGGATTAGCTGAAGATGCTGCTCAAACTTTTCATGAGTTCTAATTGAAAACAGCACAGCATAGAGTAATAAGAAACAGAGTTTGAGCCTCCTGCCAGCAATAGGCACTGTCGAGAGCCACAAATCCAGAATCCGCATCAGTAAAATGCTGCACTCCCTTAGAGCAGTGTCCGAGGTACACGTGTGACCACAGACTAAAACCTGGTTGGCATTTCAGCCGTCTAATTTTGTACCTTTTGATGCTGTTCATTTAACAAAGAGTAGAAGTTTGTCTTGATCTTGGAAACAGACGTGCTGCTAAGCGTTCCAGTGCTCTGACTTGTCTACTTCTTGCCTTGGGCAAATCGCTTAACAAAAGCGTAAGGTTAAAAATAATTATTTAAAATGTATCCTGGTAAACATAACCCACGAATATTGAAGTTAAATTTTAAAAACAACTTAAGCAGCAAAGGGCTTTCCTCTTACTGCTTTTAGTGCTGTGTCAAGACTTCTTAATCTCAGTGCTGTATTTTAAGTTTAAAAAAAAGTCTTAGATATTGTTAAGCTTTGGAAAAAAATATTATAACGTGGCTGAAGCAGATGAATGTAAATTTCCCTAACACCACCTCAATGTACAGTGCCTTTTTATCTGGGGTGTGAGGGGGAAATCTGTGTAATTTTAAATATTTTCCAGTAAGGCTATGAGACTTAAATGGGAACACAGAACAAGGTGGGCCCCTTCATTATTGCATCCAAGTCCTTGCAGGTGAGGACAGCCACACGAATGCCTAGCTTAGAAGAAGCATCTCTGTTCCATGCAAGCCATGAAACACTGACAAAGCTAAGGATTAGTTAATGCTTCATTCCCCTAATTCGAAAAATTCCAGAGCTCAGTCTGTGAAACTTCAGCACTACCTCTTGTTGCATATGTATTGTGTAACTAGAAGCTTCTCTTTTCCACCAGACCTGATTCTGTTTGTAAATGGGCCGTCTTGAAGGCAAGTCAGGGCTGTGTGCTGAACGAGCCTTCTGTCTGTGCCTCTTCCAGCAGCCTGCACGCATACAGGGAGCGAGGGGCTGCAGGGAAAGAAGGCAGGCTTGTGCCAACGAAAGCCGCAGATTGTTGCACCCAAACGTCCCCTAGGACACCAGGCTGTTCTAGCCTTTCTCATCCTGCACCTAGATGGTGCTAGGCACCTCTCTTCAGAGTACTTTCCATCATTTCTAGATAGGTGTTGACCAAAGGGCCCAATTTAGGTTTGGAAAAACTGCCAGGTGTTCTCAGCTGTCGCTGAGCGCAGTGGGGTTCTGCTTGGGCTGCTGAGTATGATGCAAAGGTACTGCTACTGAAAACAGCATGATAAAGCCCCAGGCTTCTTATTTAGGAGATTTCTTTACTTCGCGTTTTTGGTAGGCTGTCTTTAATATTGCTGCCTCACAGCACTGGCAGGGACACTGCAAGCCAACAGGGACTGCCTGGGGGCACGAGGACCCAAAGGGAGCAGCTGGAGGGAAAGTCTTGCCAGAGCTGAGTGTTACCTGTGGGTACAGCAAGTGCCATCTGGCTCACACCTGGGAGGATGGCACGTGCTTACTGCAGGTGGGACGGCTGGAAAGTTTAGCTGCCAAATCCTCGATTTCTTTACCGAGAATGTGAGAGCTGCTTTTAAGGGGCTTTCAACTCAATGAGGCACGCGTAAGTGGTTCTAGAGGCAGTGAAGACACGCTTTCGGCTGCCAGTGCACCCTACTATTGCATTTGCTCCAAAGCCTCTCAATGGCAAGGCTGTACCAACTTGTTTAGCCTGTCAAAGTGAGGGTTTTGTAAGCCTCATCTGAAACACTTAGTGACCTGTTCTGAACTAGTCTGCTTCAGACCTGCAGAAAATTAAAATTTGACACACGCTGAGCAAATGAAGTCAGTTTTGTGATAGAAGGTGTTGTGCAGCTTTGACCAAGTAGGCTTTGCCTAAACTGCTTGCAATTTTAAAGATATCTCTGAAGATAAAACACTGCTAAATGAGAAGTAGCATTATATATCTGGTTCTTGCCCCGTCATCCTGAGCTACAAGTCAAACAATCTTATCTGTAGGTTAGAAGTTAATTTTTTGCTTTTATAACTGGTTTTAAAGACAGTAAGAAACTGGCTTGGTTTTAAGGCATAAAAATTCCAAGCTTATGATGAAGGGTGAAACCTGTGGATTTCTGCTCTGCCGCTTATGTCAGTGTTGCTCAATTTGAAATATTTCCGTGTAGTCATTTTTCTTAGGTTTTTGCGTTTGGGACATGCTCTTTAAACTGGAGTTAAACTTCCTACATGGAAAGAATAAATCCGTTAGAGCTTGAAAGGAAGCTTGAGTGGCTAGAGCAAGGACTCTAGCACTTCACAAAATTCTTAGTATAGTGTTCTTGCCTTTCATAACATTCAGTTGTGGGGTTTTTTTCTACAAACAAGAGACTACAAGTAATACCGACTAGCTCACCCATCTGGAGTTGTGCGTCTGTGACATTGCTGTTGCCCAAAAGCTTGTTACTGGGATGCTACGCCCTCATCCCTCGCTCTCCTCCTGGGCTCAGAGCCTTGGGGCTGCACCGGACTAAGGAATGGCCGGAGGGTACATTATCATCTTGATGTCCTCTCTTGCCAGAGGAGTTGCTGTGGCGGTGAGTTCGTGAGAGGCTAACCTGACTTTTGGATGGCTGCGAGAGCAGTAACTTGCCATTGTGCAGCAGAAATGCTATCTAGTCCTAACATCAGCCTGACAGTTTTCTTTTAATTTCCATCTCTCTATTTTTATTTTTTTTTTGCTTCCCATTTTACCTTTGCATATCATGGGTTTGCTTTAGGGCGTTCCCATGCAATTGCACATAAGATTGGAGCAAAAACTCTTGACTGCTTGGCCCTGGAGTATCTTTTCTTGCCTACTGGTGAACTTGGAGCAAACAGCCCTTGGAGGCTGGCTGAACTGTGGCTCTCACCAAAATCATCTGGTGTAAAAGGTGGCGTAGAAGTGCTTCGGTGCGTTGTTGTTTCACTGCCTGTGCAGATAGAGGCACTGGCGAGGACATAAAGCCTGTTGCCAAAGGGAAACTTGCAGGGAAAATACCCACCAAAAGCAGACTGCCTGGATTTTGTGAACTGTTTTCAACTGGGCTGTCCTTTATTGTGTTTCTTATCATTTCTGCCAATGGAAATTAATAGGAAATTATTGTAACTGACAGATGCACTAGATTTTTATAATAGCTTTAATAGCTGCCAGTGGAGGTGAATGTTTTATACATATCACCTTAGCTGGTGGTGGGAACGTGTTCGTATCTGTTTTCCCCTGTCCCTCTGAAGGTCTCGATTTCAAATGCAGGAAGGCATGTAGTTCACTTAAGCAGCACTAAAGAAAAAGCATGTATTTGCAAGAAATCAGAAAACAAATTTCCTGAACACATTTGCACTTGACAGCTTTTATATTTCTCCTGGCCTCTTAAGGCTGACCTTTCAGATGTAATACGCTAAGTTGTTCTACATGCACGCAAAGTGTAACTTCTCAGGCACTTAGGCAATTAAAATTGCTGCCATAAACTTGCTCTTAAAGCCAGTAACAATTTGTGCAAGCATTTATGAACTCAGCATCCACCTTTATAGACTCGGTAAGAATATAATTTGTTTCAGATTACATCCTATTTAACTGCCCAGAGCTGCTATCACTGGGAGGCAATCGCTCTTTTAATTTGGCTTTTAATTTTTCAGTAACATCACAACTTTTGGTTGTGAGCAAGAGCAAACTTCTTCGAATGAGCAAAGAAAAGAGTAGCTGGTAGGAAGCTCAAAATGTGACTTTTCTGCTGCTCGGGGCCCCACTGAATGTTTAGATCATCTTTGCATTCATCCATTGGCTGATACTTGTGTAGGGTTTTGAAGACTTGGAGGTAAAGCAAAGTTGTTGGGTACGAACACACAGACTTGTGCTGCTTCTGGGAGTGCTTTTTCTTTTTGCTTTTTGAGAAATGTTCTTAGCTCCTTCTCTGCAGACTTCCCATAGTATAACGAGCAGCGTTTTCTCGAGTGTGACTTTCATCTTGAGAGTTTGCTGCAAATACCAGCTAATAACGTCTTCACTTCGCAGCGAAGGCAAGAGATGTTATCTCAGTGATGACAGTGCATCTGGCAGTGCGCAAGACACAAATACAACAGCCCTGGTCCTGGCACGTTTGTAAAGAAGCAGATGAGTAGCCCGGGTGACAAAGTTGTAATGCCTTCCTGATTTCCAGGCGTGGGCTCTTAACACGTGGAAGAGATGCCACATGTTCCCTGCGCTTGCCCTCCTGGCGTGTTTCATCACTGAGATCCCCAATTCTCTCATTACCAAAATGTTTGGGGTTTCAGATGCTGGGAAGGCTTGGATTTGGTTTGGTCGTGTTTACAGTGCGTGGCGGTCTGTTTGGATGCTGTGGCTTGCTGTGCCTTCTGCCTGTCTGCTCTTGCTCTTTGATGGTAAATAACAACCTTTACTATGCAGAACCAGTCAGAGGGGCGTAGCAGAGAAAAGTGACGGGGTGGGTCACAAAAAGGTTAGGTAGCGCAGAGCTTCAGACTTTTATTTCTTGAAGGATTGCTGGATGTATTTAAAGGACCTACCAGAGTCTTGTATTTGGAGCATTTCTGCTCCAAGGGTCTTAAAAATAGTGGGTAAAAATCTGGTCATTTATGCCATGTTTTCGTTGCACCAGCAGTAAATGTACTTGCAGGGAGGTTGTAGCTGGGAGCAGCTGAAGTAAAACATGGTACATATTACAGTGAAGAAAACATGTTGATTTGCAACCCTGTGGCTTTTCTTTAGACCTAAATATACTTCTGTAAACCTTCGGTTTGTCTTTGGCTTTTCATTTCTGTCTGATGGCTGCCCAAGCTTGTTCCTGTAGAGACCTTTGGGTTTGGAGGAGGAGGTGGCATATACTGAAACGGTGAATTTAGTCCCTTGGAAAGGGGCCACCTTGAGAGGAGCCAGTGCCTCTGTTGAACTGTTCCTCTGGTACAACCAGAGACCTGTGGTGGGTGCTTTTATCTCTCTTCACTGTTGTCTGCCTTGGTGCTCAAAAACCTTATCTGAGATACCTTTCTCAGCTTGGGCTCTTCTGAGGTTGGTTATTGCTGAGGGGAGCGAGGAAGGAGTTGCCATCATTGTTTATAGGGCTAAGGACGTGCTACAGCAAGAGACCACAGCCAAAGGGTAAGAGTTTTTAATCACCAAGAGCTTTTGTCTAGATGTGAACCAGTAATCTTCCCAATAAGAGACGGCTCAACCAGTTCCTTGGGTTAGACAGTTCTGCTGTGATTCAGGGGGTGTTTGTTTTCTTGAGGAAAATAAATAGATGTATGGGTTGGTTTTTTTCCTGCTTTACAGCTTGTCCCTTTCTGTCGCTTTTATTATGCTTATTATAAGCAGACATCTAATTTTTAACTTGTTCATACCAAGCACATGTTCTTACTGAGCTTCTAGCAAAAGTGCATGATGCAGATAGTTATGGAGTTAATCTGCTGCTTTGAAGGAATTTTGAATCTTTACTGTATAAAGCTCGTGGAGATTAGATGGCAATACATGCACAGTCTAAATAAAACCTGATTAAAAATCCAAGAGTTTTCATGAATGTGTACTGTCCTTGCTTTCGTATCTGTTCTGGATGCAGTATAACAAGCACTGTAAATACATAGGCTGTTTTTCTAGTGTCACTGTAAGTTGTGCTCCTGTGCCTCTTCAAGAGCCCGCGCAATCTGCAGTAACATGTGCTTATAGTTACAAAATACACCTGAAAACCTGGCCTTATCTTCTGAAGCTCACTCACTTGTTCACAGAAGAAATGCCACTACTGATTGCGCCCGAAATGAGGAGGCTTCCTCGGGATTTCTAATGGCGATTTGGTGGGAGTACTTGTGTGGCCTTACCTATTAGAGCTTATAGGTGAAACTCCAGCCTTGAGCTCCACTGTTGTATGTGAGGGTAGCACACTTATCTAGTCTGGGACAATACTGGAATCAGTTCTTTATCCACTTTAAACTCCTTATTTCCTTCTTGAAGGTACTATGATAAACTATGTTGATGAATTCAAGCAACCTTTTCTTCTTTCGGAGGTAAAATACAAGAGTACAAATCCTGCAAGGTGACCCCTTCTTGACTTCCCAGCTTGTTTCCCCGTAACAAGTGTTGTTTTCTACCCTCTGCAGACTATTGGGTACTGATGGACGTTTCCGACAGCCCTGAGCGAAACCCCTGCTCTCCTGATGAAGAGGACCAGCAACTTTCCGATGATGAAGTCCTGAAGGAGAGTGGTTCAGACCGGGAACTCGATGGAGAGGGCGGGCAAGGCAGTGTCCTGGGAGAAGAGGAGGAGGATGCAGCCAGGGGACTGAGCCATGGTGAAGAGGAGAATCACTCAGATGAAGAGGATCGCTTAAGTGAAACCAAGTCTCAGGAGTCTGACAACAATGAGCAGAGTGGGGAGCTGAAGAGCCCTCCGCCTCGCAAAGGAGAGGAAGAAGACCGGACAAATGACCTTGGTGATGAAGCATCCTCTGTCACCCGCGAACTAGATGAGCATGAGTTGGACTATGATGAGGAAGTTCCTGAGGAACCAAGTGCTGCTGCTGCAGAGGAGGATGGTGAGAAAGCTGCTGGTGAGGATGATGAGGAAGAGGAGAAAGGAGATGATGCCCATGATGATGAGAAAAAATCCAGCAGTAAAAGTGATGATGAAAAGGATGGCCAGGATCCCCTCAAGGAGAAGAAGAAAGAAGAAGATGATGGAGAAATTGACGATGGGGAAATTGATGTAAGTAGGAGCCGGTCTGCGGTGGGTAGAGTCCTGCAGGGAGAGACCTGTCCTTCTGTTTCAGAACTGTTTGGCTCTTAGACTGCCATGCCTTCTTTCATCTTTGACGTGAATATCTGTGTTAGCTGCATCCCTAGTGTGCAAGTAACACACTTTTTCTGTGGAGGTAAGACCATGCTATGTACCAAGTCCTAAACTTAGTGGCTAGGATGTCTAGTGCCATGTACTATGGAAGAGCTTTGTGCCGAATATTGTTAGAGCCGTCAGAAATAAGCTTTGTTCCCTTTGAATATGGAAGGGCTCCAGTGCTTTAAGAAACTGTTCTGCCTCAGCTCTCAGAGGACTTTTGAATGATGCTGACAGCAAATTACTTAGCTATGGATTAGGCGCTCGTAAGCTGTCTCATCAGTTTAGGTTGAGAGGCTGGTGCTGGAGAGTGGCTGCCGTGTGCTGGAGGCCTCAGGTGTGTGCGGGAAGCCCGTGGCCCTGAGCTGTTTGTTGGGCTCTAGCAGCATCTGGGTGTGTGGAAGAGGAACGGAGGGTGCTGAGCTTTCTGGAAAGTGCCTGACCAGCGCGTTGTTTGGGTGATGTATGTGTTCAGGGCTGTGCAGCCCCAGTAGCTACTGTTTCACAGCTGAGAACAAACGCAGCTATTTAGAAAAATCAAAAACTGGGTTTAATTGCATTAGTGCTTAGGACACGTAGCACTACTTATCCATGCTTGTCTTTGGGTAGGAAGCGCTGCAATACCGCAGTTGTATTTAATACAGCTTAATACAGTTTCCTTCTTGCAGGCAGAAGAAAACAGGACAAGGTGGTTCTAGCAGTAGAATAGAAACCCTTCTGTGAGTTCCTGGTCTGGTGGACACCTTACTTGAATCTGAATAGCGTTAGTGAAAAGTACCACGTAGAGAAATGGCCGTTCCAGAGCACCTGACTGGCTCTGCTCTTTGCTGTCCGTGCCAAAAGTGCTCCTGCAGCGGCAGACCAGGCTGGGGCAGTGCTGTGAGAACATCCTGGTGACCAGGCGAGGAAGCAGTGGGCTGTGGATGGGGTCACTGGTGGGGCTTCTCATTCAGGGTGGGGAGGGTTCAGACTTGCCTTCCAGTCCCCACTGCTGCGTAGCTGACCCAGGCACGTGCTCGGGAAGCTCGCGGGGCCTCGCTGTGGAGAGACCCTGTTCCCTTTTTATTGAAGAGTCGTATATTGTTTATTTTTTTATTGTAATGGTGCTTTGGCAAGTTCTGTTGCTTAAAAAGGTGATGTAATTTTTCTTCATTGTGCCCATTCTCGCAGGTGATTTTGTTAAACGCTTAGTATTTCCCAAAACTTTTGTGTATTTCTGATTCAGTTAGAAGGAATTTCAGCGTGTTGTGGGAGAGTCCAGGCAGGGGGAAAAAAAAAATTCCTGGAGTCCTGACTCCATGCCTGCTTCTTGATTAAAATATGAATGCTTCCCTTTAGAGTCTAAGGCATTCTTGGGAGCGCTCTCCTTACAAAGCACAAGATGAATCTGTACTCTGGTTTTCATACATTAACTCATAACAGGGTTCGCAGCTGCCTGATTCCAAGGAGACCTCACAGAAATAAATACTTTCCCTTTTGTTCAAGTACAGCATTTGCAAAGACTTCACACGGTTCTTTTGAAAGAAGCAGAGTTGAGCTGGTTATACCATTCATGCGTTGCTGAATGCCATCCCCAGCTTCGGGGGGAACTGTTAAATCCCTGTATTTTATTCTGCTTTCAGAGTTCTGTCTTGGAGAGGGGGGAATATTAATGCAAATTTTGATTTGAATATATGTGTAGTCTTTAAAATCTGCTCTTGTTCAGGAGAGATCTCCTTGTATTGCCCTCAGAGGAACGCAGCAGAAGAGGCTGTTAACCCATCTCTCTGTACATCCTTTGTTTATCTACAGCCGAGTGATGGTTTTTCCTCCTTTCCAGCTGCTAAATTGATCAAAGTACATAACTTTCTTAATCTTTTCCATGTAGACAACTGCTGTCGCTGCCACAGGGTTGCTGCGATTGCCACGCAAAGGGAAGGCCTCCACCAGATGCTCCCTCTTCAGCTGTGTTTCATATGCTGAAAACGTCTGTGGTGGTGAAATGGAGGGAGACCGAGGGAAAGCCAGGGTGCCTTTTAGGATAAATAACTGATTTCCTTGCCAGATACCTCTGAAAACTCTCTGGTCGTGTATGCCTTTGCCTTCTGCATAGCCACCTCTTTTAACTCCTTTTGACTTTTCAGATGCAGCCTAATGAAGCCAGGAAAGGGTTTTTTCCCCCTGGAGAACAAAGGCAAAGGCTGGTACTTCAAAGTTTCAACAACTTTCTTCTGGAAGTGTTTCATGACTGTTATTTCATGCTTATCATTGGTGGTTCTTAATCTTTGAAGCAACCTCCATCTCCCAGAGTTTCTTCCTGGGGCTGCTGTGCCTGGGGATAATGTAGTTTCGTTAGAGCTGATTCACAAATCCTGTGTGGAGCTGAGGAGTGGAAGGGAAGGTTGTCCGGTTGTTTCCAGAGAGGACTGGAAGAAACACGTGTGACTTCTTTTCCTGAAAAGCTCGTGTGCGAGATTGTCGCTCAGCGTTGTGGGGAAGCGTTTTATAATTACTTATTTTAGCAGCAGTCATCCTTCAGAACCTGACGTATAGGTGTGTGCTGTCTGTATTGCGTTATTGCATTAATGCAGGAACACCACTGTGTATTTTAAATCAACGCACAGAAGGTTTAGCTTGAGCTAAATAGTGGTGACGTGAGTGCTGAGTGGAGGACAGCCAGTTTAAAGGCTCTGAAGGGTAGAGGTGTTACCCACGCCAGCGGAGCCGCGGTAGCTGTCGGGGTGTGTGTGTGCCGTTAGCCCGTGGGAAGGAAGGGCAATGCCATTTAGCTCATTTATCTCGAAAGACTGTGAAGCTGCCTCCAACTGCCTTGCACGTCAACTAAAAGTGCGCGGCCAGCCTCGTTCAGCTGAGGTATGAGAGCTTAATCCACTGTTCTGTTGATTTGGAGCCTTTAAGCGTCTATCGGCTAAAATGATGCAGCTTGAAACCTTGGTCTGTGGTATGGCACCAAGACGTCCATAATGTCTGAAGGGTTTTGCAGTCACCTTTGAAACACTGAAGTTGATGCATCTTCCTGTTCGTAGCAGTACATTGCGAAGATGCTCAGGGGTATTTATTGTAACTTTATATTGCTTTTCCCTTGTGTTTTGCTCCAGGGTGTGTTTTCAGTGACTGATATTTGACCATATTGTGAAATGTCAAGTCACTGCAGAAAACGCACCACGTGAAATGTCAGCTTGTCTGTCTCTTCCAGGATGATGACTTGGAAGAAGGAGAAGTTAAAGACCCCAGCGACAGAAAAGTGAGGCCACGTCCCACCTGCCGATTCTTCATGAAAGGTAATGACATGCTGTAATGGCGGAAGAAAACCAAAGATGCTGTCGTTTTTCTTGTTTGGTTTTGTACCCGTTAAGCTGCTGTCTGTGTGATGAATTCTGCCCCAGGTGTCCTCAGTGTCACCTTTCTGTTCCTTGGTAGCCAGATGCTGAATTTACATAGACCCATTATGCAAAAATTGCTTTGCCCTAAGTATGGTGAGCTCAGTAGAAGCAAATAAAGGAAAAACTCGCTAATGTTTTTAAAACAGCGTGGAGTAAAACTGCTTGGGCTGATTTAACTGTCAACTATTGCTTAGAGGTTATTCTGTGGAAAACAAAGATTCGTTATTTCTTATCAAGCTCGTGCCTTGCCAAAACGTAATTGTTTCTTGCAATCCCTTATCCATCTCACTTCCCCAGTTACTAAAAGACATTTTCATGAAATTTAAAAATTGAAAATAGGGCTAGAAATACTGCTTCCTGGTAAGAAATATGACGCATCATGGTCATAGCTGCCGAGCTGCTGCAGCCCTTGTGTCTGGTGACGAGGTTCCTGTGTTGCCTATGTAGCGGTGTCAGGTTTTGGCAACTCGCATCGAGCTGTTTTCAGAAGCAACCCAGAAGCCCCAGTGAGACGGCATGCTTGAGGGGTGATGTTGGACCTGACACGGTGAGGCGTGCTGGTGGCCAGTACTTCCACTGGGCTGAGGAAACGGTCAGCTGGGAAAAAGTAATCCTCATGTAAACAGAAGCTTTTCCTCAAGCCGGAAGATTGCTCCATGCTGTACCAGATACCACGTGTCTGAAATATGGTTGGGATTGTCAGCCTCAGTTGGAAGGAATTGGGGTGGGAAATCATAAAAAAGTATTTCTTACTGCGCGTGAGACCTGAGACTTGAAACTTTTAAATTTAACCAGTTGGGTTTTTTAATTCTTAATAGGATATTCCCCAAAGCTTGTGCAACTGCACAACAGCTATCTTAGACTGTCCTGCTTTTCTTTAGTGTAGAGAGTAGGTCTTATAAATATTTTCTTACTTTAACTGATTATAGCTCTCTTCCTCTTCCTTCAGCTTCATCTCACTTAATGTTTGCTCGTTTACTTGGGTTTATTTACAATTGCCCGTGAAACAATTTATGAAAATCTGAAATTAAAAGAAGGGTGGAGAACAGGGTGGAGTCTCTCACTCCTTGCGTCAGTGGCATATGCAACGTAAGGAACTGCTTAGGGGGTTTCCAGAGACGTGACCATCAGATATCATGTACTTGGCTTCCTGAATGTCTTCCGGTATCAAATTTTCTGCCTGTGCTGAGACACGAACGTGTTGGTGATGATGGTGGAACAGGGAAGTCCCTCGGCAAGGAGAGGTGTTTGTTCCTGAATCCTTAGCGTGACGTACGCCTCCATGCAGCATGGAAATATTTGACTGAGTCAAAGTTCAGACTGCAGTTGTTTTTTCTTTAATTTGGCGTTGGTTCAGATAACGTTGACACTCGCTCACCCCATAAAGGCTTTATTGCCACCAGGGAGGTCAGGCACGGCTCACCTGGGACCTTGAAGACATCCAGATTTTTGTCCTTGCTGTGTCTGAGCACTCCTGTTGCGGTGTCTGTCCAGTGGCAGGAGTGACTAGCTTATAAAGCCTTCCAGTGAAGTGGTTTGATGTGTAGCCACCTTGACATACGTAGCAGGGCCCCTTGACCCTTCAGTAGGAATAGCAAGTGTTTGTGTCGGTGTCCGGCAGCCCCTACACCCGCTGCTCAGGCATTGAGAAAAGAAGCGTTGCTCCGTGAGCTGCTGTGCAAAGGGTTTTGTGCTGTCCTGATGTTTGACAGTATCAAAAAAAGATTAAAAAAAAAAAAAGCATCCAGTGTTAGCTCTGACCAAGAATACCAGTTTGTGGTTAATCTGGGATGGATGAGGAGCATCTCCAGGGACCCAGGTGCAGTGTGAATTTCTGACGTGTTGCCCAGCTAGCCAAAATCAGGGTTTCCTCCTTGGGCCCCGGCAGTGTTAACTGCTCCATTGCCTCTAAAGTCAATGTGCTGATGCGCGAGCTAGCACGGAGTTAGTGATGACTTTGTGATGCAGTCGTCCACAGGGAAATCTGCAAAATGTCTGTTGCCTGATGTTGAGTGGATCAACACCCAGAAGGAAAAAAAGGTGGGTTGCCTTAGAAAAGGCAAGTTAAAGTTGGGAACTAGCTTTGTATTCTGTTAGAGACTCCTGAGTGTTAGCATCTCTTTGGGGGTGGTACGTGAAGCTAATGAGCAGCTTCAGATTTGTCTGCTGCCCTCCATAGCGATGTCTCCTTTCCTGCTTTGTGCTGGCATGCCTGCGGAGTGGGTTGGAGAGAAGGCTTTGAGGTACTTCATGCCTCGCCAGAGAGCTGTTTATTTTGAATGCTCTGTGATGCTTTCTTTGCTGTCAGATTATATCCACTGGTTTCTGTAAAAGGTGAAGCTCCTAACTTGAAGTGTTTGTTGTTAGTAAGACTTGAAGAGCTCACAGGCTTATTACTGCATTTGCTTAATGGTGTGTGTGCAGCCATCCCTCCCTTCTCCCCACCACAATAAGGTTCTTGTACGTTCGTCCATCTGCGACTGGATCTGTTTGTCCTCCCTGGGAAGGTGGGGGGTGGCGAGTGTCTTTCCACGTGTGTGAAAATAGGTAAATCCTCAACAAAGCTGGAGAGAAGAAAAGTCTCATGCCTGAAACAGCATTATTCCTTGGCGGGTTTCAAATGCTTGTGGGGCTGAACAACCACTTGCTGTAGGCACACAGGAGTCTAACAGAACTGTATTTCCGCAGGTCACTGTACTTGGGGCATGAACTGTCGATTTATTCACCCTGGCGTGAATGACAAAGGAAACTACTCCTTGATCTCCAAGCCTGAGCCCTTCTCCCCAAACGGTGCTCCTCCTATTGGCCCTCACCCGCTGATGCCAGCCAACCCTTGGGTATGGACATCTTTTGTGTGAATTTATGGCTTCTGCACATAGCTTTTGTCTCCTGCTCTAGGCGAAGGGAAGATTTTGTTTGAGCTAGTACTTCAGCAAAATTCAATACATCTGTTGGATATGTGATTTTTAAAAGGTGGTTTTGAAGTTGCTAGTAGAGGGGAATAATTTTCCATGTCCTGCTGATAAATCTCCAGCCTATCTGAAGGTACTCCAGGGTAATTGTTTACAAAGTGAGTATTTGCTACTTAAAACTAACGTCAAGTGTCTGTGTCCTTCCTCTTCTCGCCTTTATAACAGGGAGGGCCAGTCGTTGATGAAATCTTACCTCCACCCCCTCCAGACCCTCCAACAGAAAGTGCCTGGGAGAGAGGACTCCGGCATGCTAAAGAGGTAAATGGCATCCTCAGGAAGTAAACTGACTGTCTCCAAACTCCACTGGCCTGTTTCATTGAGAGCAGGGAACTAGAAAAGCTCTTTTTGGAGCATGTAGTGTCTTGGTCTCTTTAAGAAGCCTTCCTTTGGCCTTTCAGCCTATTAACTGCATCTTGTTATATATGCCAGTCAAGAGGAGCTGGCATCCAGGTTTGGGTTTTTTGTGTTAACATGAGCTAGGGAATGTTTGTCCCTGAAGTCAAGCCTTCCACAAAGCAAAACTTTTTAAGCTGATCCAATTTCCCGTACTTCAGTACCTGTTTCTCCAGCACCTATAGCATCCATGTGCCTGATCATTGCAGAAAATGGGGTCAGCACGTGTGAAAGGTTTATTGCCTGTCCGCTGCTCTTCTGAGCTGATGGAACACTGAATTACGCTTTCTATGTCAAGAAAACTCCAGTGTCCTGCACGATCATGAGACTTGGGCAGAAGAATGATTCTGTAGTTGAACAGCAGGTTTCTCCCAAGTGAAGGATTTCTAATATTGCAGTTTCTCTGTGCCTCAGAAATGTTCTCTCTTTACAAAGTTTATATTTTTACGTTATGGCAGGTATTAAAAAAGGCAACTATGAGAAAAGAACAGGAGCCTGACTTTGAGGAGAAGAGGTTCACTGTGACTATTGGAGAAGACGAGCGTGAATTTGACAAAGAAAACGAGTTTTTCCGTGACTGGAATTACCGCATCACCAGAGACGTCAGAGATCCAGCGTAAGATGCAGTCTTGTTTTTGCCACGTGGAATGGATGGGTGGGAAATGTAGTGCAGTATGGCAGTCTTCAGTTAACTTGTTACTCCAAATCGGAGGAATGCTCACCTCAGAAAATGGAAACAGCTTCCATTAAGCACTACGTACACTAGGTAAAAATTTGAGCTGCCTCCACTCACTTCAGTTTGACACCACCTTCTTTTACCGTCGTCTTTAAGCCTTTCTGCCTTCAATGTCATTGTCACTCTTGTCCCTCAAGGGCACTATCTAGTTGTGCATTACCTACCTCATGCCAGTTCATTCTCCTGACTTTTTTCCTCCTATATTTTTTTATTCCAACCCATGAAAGTTTTAAAATGCTAAAGCCAGGGTTGCAAAGTGAGAGTATGCTCAATGTCCAGGAGCTTCAGGGCAGCAGTTGTACTGTCTCGACCAGCTGGATTTTTTATTTGCAAGGGCATTGGCACAGTAGCTGATCTTAACAAACGTCTTGTCCAGTCCCAGATAAACTACTTAGTAAGACGCTGGTCAGAAAGCAAACCTGTTAGCTGCCAGGGCATGGCCTGGGCCAAAACAAACACCCTAAACTTAAGTGCTTAGGTGATTGGCTTTTGAAGGATGTAAAACGTTGGAGACCTCAGACACGCTCCTGTCACGACTGAGAGCAGGCAGAAGAAGGTGCGATGACAAATGTCAGCTCTGAGAGACTTGCTTAGTAGCTCTTGACCCAAGAAACGGAATGGAAAAACAATTTTTGTGAGGCTTGTATTCTGCAGGAATACAGGCGAATCTCTGTTTCTCTCTTGCTTACGCATCCTCTGTTCTTCCTACATGTACAGATTATGGATTATTTCTACTCGCTCACAGAGAAAGTGTTTGCAAGGCTTGGTTCTGTTTATTTTAGCGTGAGTGAAATGCAAAAATAAAAGTCTGAAAAGCAGCAGGTTAAGCTTTTGGTCAATAGTCTTTGATTTGTTCTGGAGTGCAGTTCCTTTCCTCACCTTAAAAAGAAGCTATCTACGCAGTTCTGCGGACTGTAACAAAACAGTTGCCCCATAGTAATTTTTTCCTGTGTAGAAATTGGTCTGTATCTCAGTCTTCGCTGCTTCTGCGAAGGCTTTCAGTTGCACCTGGGACATATTATCACCACTGCTCTGTGGGTTGACCATACAGTGTCTTTATTTCATGTTTGTATATGAAAACTAGCATCAGCGTTCTAGTTGTTTTATGCCACTGCCTCGTTGATGCAAGAATTGTTGTGTTAGGTACAGAACTTCTGGGGCTTTTTTTTTTTTTTCATATAGTCAAGAAAAAAGTGTATTGCATGTAGCCAGTGTTAAACAGAAGTAATCAAACAAATGGGATACCTGAAAATTCAAGCACCTTTGTGAATAACCAGACTGTGACATTAAAATGTCTTCACTGTGTGTAAAGGCGAAAGTTATGAAGTTGCTGCTGCTGTAAACTCTAAAAAATAGTTATTTTTCTCACACACACACGCACCTTATTGCACAGATTGACACCTTGCAGCAAACTAACCGCTGGTGGTGCAGCTGGGATGTTAATAAATGCTTTCAGGACTGTCTTGTGACATATGAAGATGTCTAAATAGTTCATGAATCCCTTTTTCTTTTTTGAAAAACTATAGGGAGGTGGACATCAAAGAAAACATTAACTATGGGTAAGCAGGTCTTTGATTCCAGTACTGTTGCAACTGTAAGAAAATACTCTTTTTCCTTTCTCCATTGCACTTCTGAAAACTTCCTAGGCCACAGACCGCTGTCCTACCAGGTGTGGTGGGTGGTTTATTCACTGTATGGATGTAGGTGATATGAATTATTTGCCTAAGGATTTAAGCACTGAATTATTTAAATGCACGGCAGTGATGCTTGTTTAAATGAACAAAAAGTCCACAAATGCTATAGGAAGGGACTGAGGAGATTTGGATTTGAGGCTGGGTTAAAAAGTAATGACTTTCCTCTTTTTGGTGTAGCTGGAGATTTTTTGTGTCTCTTTGAACACCTGATGTCACTGAATCCAGACAGTGGTCTGGTTGGCATCAGGAGTTTGTTGTTGAATCAAGCATCAGTATTCAAGGTTCCCTGGTGCTCTTGCCCTTGGCTTATCATCTTGGACAAAAGTAGAAATCTTAAACCATTTTAAAGCACTGAGAGAAATATAGGTAGCCACTTGATTTGCAGGGCAGCACTTCCATCTCAGCCTGGTTTAGATTATTTGGCACTTTATTTAAAATGCAAAAGTGGGCCCTTTATTCCTCTTACTTACAAGTCAGAGTCTCATTATGGATAATTTGGAATTTGGGAGCACTTGCTTTATGACCTTAGTTCTGCCACTGGCTCCTCTGTGGCCCTGGAAGTTTCTTGTTCCCTGTACCCACCTCCCCGTCTTTACAGTGGATCTGGTATTTTCACTGCAGGTGGCTGGCAGGGCTTGGATAGTGTTGCGTACGTGAATTAAAAGCATCGAATAATGTTAATAGAAATCATCAAATGGAGGAAACGTTACAGACTTAAAGGAGGGTGGGCTTTAGATCCTTTTCCTCCCCCAAAGTAATTACAGTTCTGCAATTGAGCAGGGTGTGCTTGCCAGTTCGTTTGTGTGCTGGAGGGCCAGCACCTGTTTTCCACTGGAGAATTGCAGCTGCAGATGTGGTTACCTTCATTGCATGGAGGGACAGCACATTGCTGGCCTGCCCCCGAAGCTTAGCTTCTCCCGGTGGAAAGCTCAGCAAAAGCTCGTGTCCTGTGCTGGTGGCCCTGGGATGCACCCATGGCCTCCGGTGGCTGGGCAGTAGGAGATCACCATCCGTTCCCCTTCTGATGTGAGGGCGCTTGAGATTAGCTGTGTGTGCATGGACAGAAAACGCGGCTCTAAATCAATGAGGCAAAACATGCTGTGTTACATTTGCATACATTTGAAGCGGCTATAAAAAGCAGTTGGTGTTTCTGCATTTTTACCACATTGATTTGAAGGCTGAATTTGGTTCACAGTGTTTCTCTTTTTGTGTTTATCAAGAAAGGTTTGTGCTTTTCTCTGATAAGCTTCTACTTAAAAAAGACTGTTTCTGTCTGTCTGGGATATGTAGAAAATAAACCACTTTGTACGGTCACACTCCATTGAACGTGTTTTTTCTTGTCAGTGCACGGTGACTAAGACCTTACCTAGAACACGTAGTGTTTCTGTATGGCGACAAGGTGATATTTCCTTTTCTAACTTTCCCTGTTTTTCATTGTAGGCTTGATCCCTATACAGATCCCTATTATGACTATGAAATAGAACGGTTCTGGCGTGGTGGGCAGTATGAGAATTTCAGGGTTCAGTATACAGACCCAGATCCCTACCGTAACTACAGAGTAAGTAAGGTAATACTCCTTTCCGCGCTCTTCCTTTCAACTTTCTTCTTGGTACTTTTGGTGCTTGGCGTGTTTCCAGTGCAGTGGTTGAAACGGGACTTTTCATGCATGTTCAAGATGCTTTATCTTACAAATAGTTAATTCTTGACTTAATTCCTGCACAGAACACGCTCTAGGTGCAGGGATGGGAGGACGTTCTGGTTTAGTGTGATGAAGGCGAAAGCACGTCTGAGATGGGAAGATGGTTCCTCTCCATGTGCGCTGGCGGCTCCTCTGCGTACCAGGCAGCTGTGCAGTGCTTACTGCTGCATCTGCAGCCATTCTTGGAAATTTTGGAGAGGGAGGGAGTTTCCAGGAAACAATCTGAATGAGGAACGGTTTGCTTGTTAGTTATTGGGACAGATGGAAAGGATTAGATTTGGACAGGCGTGCTTTGTGTACAGACGGAGGCTCTGGCATGACTGTCTGCCACTGGTGGCATTGCACGTTAGTTGCTTTGAGTCAGAGGAGGAAAGCACCCAGCCAGCCGCTAAAATCCCAGATGCAGTCGGCTGGGGTTGCACTGCCGTAAGGTGTAGAGGTCAACGAAAATAAGACTGTGAACCCTTTCCTTCCCCTTCCCTTTCCCCTCATGCAAACTGGTGTGCCTCGAGAACAGTGTCAAAAATAATAAATCCTGCTCAGTGAGGTCCTTTTCACTGGTATTCATTTCATCCTTTAAAAAGTGGCTGTCCTTGTGCTGTAAGACCTTGCTGTTCTACAGAAGCAGTGCATAAACGGCAGCCTGTCCTCACTGTTGTTGCACTTGGTGCACCATCAATTATTTTCTGGTGCTTGCTTGTAAGTTACTTAGCTTGTTACAAACATGGTTAGCAATGAGAGTAAATACTTGTAAACAGTACATTTATTTAGTAAGCATAATAAGCCAAATTAATCTTTGACTGTTGCCTTTGGAAATTACAACTGTGATGAATACGATGCGATGGTTTGTTCCTCTCCACTTTCTGTCTGCTCAGCAAACAGCGATGGCCAGCAAGCTCCAGATTATTTATCTCAATACTTTGCCCTAACATAGGAGGGCGCGTGTAATTGCTTGCGGTCCCAGACTTTGGAATCTGTCTGCCCACTCTGTTAGATGTTACCACAGCATCATGATGATTTCTCTTCTCTTTTTAAAGGAAAGAGAGCGAGAACGGGAAAGGGAAAGAGAGAACAGACAACGAGAAAGGGAACGCGAGAGGGAGCGAGAACGGGAGCGAGAGCGGCGCCAGCGGGAGCGAGAACGAGAAAGGGAACGGGAGCGTGACAAGGAACGCCAGCGGCGGAAAGAAGAGTGGGAACGCGAGAGAGAACGAGTGAAGAGAGATGAAAAAGACAGGCAGCACAGGGACCGGGACAGGGACCGAGACCGGGACCGGGACAGGGAACGTGAAAAGGAGAAAGAAAAACCAAAGCCCCGGTCCCCGCTGCTACCAAGGTAAGTGTTTGCTGGAATTCAGACTTGACATTTTAGTTGACATTGTTTTATCTGTGGATCACGAACCAGGCTCGTGCTGATCACAGTGGAGGAGATCCCTGTTGTCTGCAACTCTTGAGGAAAGCGGTAGTTTCAAGAGAAAGGCAATGCTTCAAATGAGCCTTGCTGGCCACTAAGTGGAGCTAAAACATCAGTAAGAACCAAGCGTGCATAACCTGACTCTGAAAGGAGAGCATCTGTCCTGTGGGTATGGAGATGTTCAGCTTGTCCCCGTTCCCTTGAGGCTAGAGTACGTCTTGGGAGGTTGACTGAGTCCCCAGTGCTGAGAGAGTCCTGCAGGTGGTGGTGGCTCCCTTTGAGGCCTCGACAAATGTCCTTTGACAAGAAGCAGGCTGCTTTCGGAGTTTGTGGATAGCAAAAGCATCTGGAGAATTAAATAAAACTCCAAAAAGAAGCTAGAAAAACCAAAGGGATTGCGAGCTTTGAAATAATTCTCTGCGAGATGTTACGGTGGAATTGCAGCGTGGAGTCAGGTTTTTTGCCTCCTCCAGTTGTTCTGAAAGTCCTAGTTCTGACCTGTGTGAAAGGGAAAATTGAACCAGACAGACTAGAAGTCTAGGAATTTCAAAAGTGAATCCTATTTTGTTTCTCTGTCAATTATTTAAGTACCGTGGCTTACTGATGCACTGTGGATTAAGCATATTTGTAAAGCATTGTATAAATATCACAGCTGAATATAGAACTTGTCGTATGGGAAGTTCTAATGTCACAACATCTTTCCGCTCGGAATCGGGGAGAGGTATCAAATTTCCTGCTGAAGGACATCTCCAGGAAAGCGGATTAGCAGTGTCAGTGTCTGGAGTCTTCTGACAGCGCGTCAAGGAACATGTGGACACACAAGTGTGTGTATGTGCCTCTTGGGGTGAAGAGGGGCGCAGGGAAGCTGTTTCCCAAGATGTATTGGAGCTTCTCCTTCTGCCTGATGTCTGTGTTGTTTCTCGAGCACCAGAGGAAGGTGTGAAACGTGGTGAGCATGGAGAGGAGTGTGCTTTAGCAAAGAACAGGGCTAAGAAGGCTGGGAAGGAGGTGCCACGTGGAATCGCGTGGTTCCAGGTGAGAACAGGGTTTAGTCTTGAATCTCACCCAGAATTTTTATTTGCGTTACTAGAGGAAAAGATGGGGTTTGATGATGACCCTTTTTTCCAAGAGGTAGTCACAGTTTCAGAACAGTTTGAAGGTGTCATGTGAGTGCTTTGGTGCAGTAGCAGTGTCAGAGTGGTTATAGGAATACTTCTAATTATACGCAACATTTAATTCTAATCTTTACTTACCATAATTTGTGCACCTTAATTAGCACATTTGCTGTTGGTTCGTGCTCTCCTTGGGTTGGTGATGGAAGAGATCGTGCTGTCCAGAACCATGTGATGATGATGCCAATGATGAAAGTGACATCAGCTGATTGGCAGCTCAGGTTGTTAGTCACTAACCGTCACCGTGACCGGGGTCGCTGTGCGCAAGGCTGGGGCTGCTGGTTGCTCCTTCCCTTGGCACTCGCGCTGGGTCCCGGGGCAGGGCTCTGTGGGAGAGCTTTCGCTGTTTGTGCTGCCCAAGGTTTGCTGGGCAGGAGCGGTGGCCCCATGTTCGGCAGTCTTAGATCCATCTTGCCCTGTGTAACCATCTGCGTGAGCCAAGAGATGGGATTTAGAGTGTTTGGGATGTTATATACTTTGTGGATACGGGTTCCCCGCTTCCCTCCTGTGCCCCCCCTCTGCGTTAAGCACCGCTTAAGGGAGCTGTGGATGCCTCTTGGATCTCCAAAACAGGCTTCTTAAGAGGAGTCTTGGTAAATTAAAAGTAGTCCTTGATACACCTCTTTGCTTTTCTGTTTTTTAAGTCTACTATTCTTTCTAGAAGCGGATCACAGAGAATCTACCGTTGAAAGCGTCCTCAGCTTTGTCCTGTAACGCAAGGGCTGGTGACTGTAGGGGTGGGCAGAGCCAGAGGGAGGGACAGCAAGCAGGGCCTGCTCTTGGCTTCATTTGTGCAGGACTTTAAAAGCTAGTGGCAAGAAGCATTTGTAACTTTTGTGTTGAATAGGGAGCTAGTTCTGAGCTGTCAAAAAATAAAATACCTTAGGTCAGCACCTACACGCAGTATCTCGTCTTAGAGGAGAGTGGAATTAATGGGAGTACTTACCAGCAAACCCTATGTTGTTGAGGGCAGCTCTCCAAGTATTCTTAATGGGAATTCAGTTCCCACGGTCCATGTCAACATGAACACACTTACTACAGCATTTATAGGTGTATGGATGTTGGCAGAGAAAATAAAACTGCAGAAAAAGCTTCTCAAAAAAAAAAAAGTGAAAGCATAATTCAACTTCTTTTCCCTTGGAGAAGACGTCCCTCATCCAGCAGTTTGTGTTTCCCTGCACTGCATTCCCTGGAGGCCTCCGTCATGCTTACGGTGTGACTTGGCTCCGGGCAGCGCCGTTTTGTCCCACATAACCTTTTTGACAGGCTCCAAACTTCCTCGTGGCAGCGCGGCGGTTCGAGCCATCTCACCTTTTCTCCAGATACCTCCGTGCCGAGCTGCAGAGGGTCAGGGTTGGCACCTTGGGATTAAACAGCTCCCGAGTTTGTTTAATGTGTAAAACGCTTGTGATTGCTTCGCGCTTCCTGGGCGGCAGGATGCACGTTAGTGGCGTAGCCGCTCACCTGCGGGTCTATTTATAGATTCCGGGCTTTCCCTAATCACTAGGTCCCAGCTTTTGGCAAGTCCGGCCTTTCCAGGCGTCATGCGGCGATGGGGGCTGGCTCGCGCCGGGCTGCAGGCGGCTGCCTGTTAACATTCCTGCACCAAAGGCAGTGCCGCTTCCAGCAGGAGCCCACGCGGCCCTACTCTTCCCTTACTAATGAGCTGGAGAGATTGGAAAACTACTCCACAGGGGTTGTGTAACCTGCGAGGAGCTCTGCCAAAGGCAGAGCTGAGGATGTCTGTAATTACAGGTAGATGCCGGTCTGTCCATCAGCATACAAGCTCCCTCAAGTAGAGGCTGGAGGAAGGAACGAACTGGCATAGAATTGAAGGAAAATTCGAAAAGCAAATAGCCGGGAACATGAAAACAAATTCTCTTTCCATCACTTTGAAAGCAGGAAGGTTTAATCTGATCTCTGAGCAGCAGCAGAGTAGTTAAGGCTAATAACGCAGAGAAGCCAGACGACTTCCTGGCATCACTGCTTGCTACAGATGAGCAGGATTAGAATTTAACAACAAATAAAGATTGTAAACCCTAATGGACTCAGTGGTAAATGTTTCTCCTTGAACCTTTTAAAAGAAGAGGCTGCAGTGTTGATGCTTCAAGTAGGCTAGTCACCTGCAGATTGGACTTGTTCGGGAGGAGCGTACAATTGCTGCTTTATGCTTTGGGGTGTTTGTTCCCCAAGCTTAAGATGAGCACTCCAAGAAGTTTATAATCTGAGATTGCAATGCTTGTAAATTTGTTCTTCCCCCTCCTCCTCCTCCCTCCTGAGGCATCGAACCCTTAAACAAGCCGGGACACTTTATGATCAATTAGAGGGATAACTTGGCTGGCTGTCCTCGTGCTCCCCATCTCCAGAACGAGTTCTGGTGCCCCAGGCTGTGACTGATTCTGCTGAGTGCAAAATTTCTGCTTTATATCTCTATCTTGCCTGAGTAGCTCGCTGTTGTGCAAAGCATTTCAGGGATAAAGAAAGTGGTATGAAATATGTTATTTGAAGAAACTTAGAGCAGTACAAGATGTTCTTGCCCGGACACTGGATGCAGGCGCAGCGCTGCTGGCCTTTAGCTATGAGCAAAGGCCCTACACGCAGAAATAGTAATTTGCTTTAATCCTCCTATTGTTGCATAGGTCTTTATCCCGCCATCATCCGAGCGAATCTGATTGTTTCAGGAGCGCATTAAGCAATGCAGTTAGTGTCGTGTAACCTGTTAGCGGTTGTATTTCCAAAGCACTGAAGGACGTTGAGGAACTGGACCCACTGGCAAGAGCAGCGGCCTCAGTGTGGCTGCCCTGCCGGCTGGGGTGGCACCAGGGGGTTGTCCACCAGGCAGGGAGGAATAAGAGGAGGCAATCCCATGCTGCAGGTCTGCCAGGTGGGCGTTGGTTTCTTTCCCACCTCTGAGAGGTGCTGGGTTTCCTCTGCGAGGGATGCCGTGCAGCACGGCAAAATGAACCTTCGGGTGAGTAACTCCTCGTCTCCAGCTCTCGAGGAAGTTTGTCCTGAAGTTTGGCCTTAAAGCTATTTCCATGGAGACAAGTTTGGTCTCAGCCCACGATACGGACCCTAAAAAGCTGCAGGACGCTGGTCCCAAGTGGAGTGAGGAGGAGGCTGTTGTCCTCAGAGATGTCCCAGAGTCTGGACAGGAGGTGACAGCAGCTCCAAAGGTGCCAAGGAGCAGTGTCCCGGTGAACCGTCCTGTGATTATCGCGCACACAACAGTTTTTGGTTTTTTTTTTTTTTTGGAAGGAAGTTTTCTTCAGCTGCGCTAGAGATTATTGATGGAGTGCACTTACGCAGCCATTAAAAAATAAAAATAACACCTGCAAGTAGGGACACTGTAAAATTTAAAGCAATGTCAGAAAGGGCAGCTATTCTGTAGCAAATGATAAATCCTTCGTAAAAACAGCAAGGAGCGTTGTGCTTCTTTCCAGCTTCTGTTGAGGCGGCAGTAGCCCTCCATTATGAGATACTCTATAATGCTGCAGACCCTGGGACAAAAGGTTACGTGTTCTCTTGGCAGAGCTCACCCTTGCGTTATTTTTCCGAGCTAGTTCAAGTTGTCTTTGTAATAGGTCGTTGTTAATCTCTGG
This sequence comes from Rissa tridactyla, assembly GCF_028500815.1. Lineage (NCBI taxonomy): Eukaryota > Metazoa > Chordata > Aves > Charadriiformes > Laridae > Rissa > Rissa tridactyla. The sequence goes on from NC_071469.1 coordinate 92,748,784, forward strand.
GTTGAGCTCATTATGAAGGGGATAACCTGAAGTCTAAAAATCAATGAATGCAGGTTACCCAGGGCTTGCAAGTTAGAAAGTGTCGGAATGAGGTTGATTAGATAAAGGAGTGGCAAAAGTAAGGGAATGCAAATGGAGTGATTCATGATTCTGTGTGTGTATGTGTGTGATCACAAACCGACTGAACTTGTTTTTCGGAAGAATCTGTAATTCTGAGTGTTCCTGGGTCATTGTCATCTTTCCCATCAGCTTCTGGTAGTCTCCCCATGCCACTGGCTGGATCTGCTCCCTATTTTTTGAGTGTAGGGGCTCTGCATGAAAGTAGCTGTTGCTCAAATACAGCTAGGTGTTTTGGTGGGCTTAGTAATAGCATCTCATCCTGTTGTATAAAGATGGTGCAGTAGGTTGGTGGATTTTGTCTTCTCTTAGTTTTCCTCATGGAAATGTCATCTGTTTATTATAAGAAATCCTTTATTTGTTCCTGTTCGTCCTGCCACAGGAGGACAGACAATGGCGTGCACTTCCTTGTTTCAAGTCAGGCACCGGTGAGACCCTGAAGCGTTCTGAATTAGTCTTCACATCCATGAAAAGTTACTGAGGGGGAAAAGCAGCCTCTGTCAGCAGGCGTAGATCTGCGCTCCAGGTGTCTGCACCTTCCCTGGGCGGCTTCTTGGAGTGCAGTGTGTTAAGAGAAGCAAATGGCCCCAGGCTGTTGGGTTTCCCTGGCTGAAGCCTGGCTTGAGCCAGACTCTGTTCCTCCCGCACACCGCGGGTCCACCACGCTGTATTCGGTGCTACACAGCGCAGAGGATTTCCCTTCTCCCCACGTACGGAACGTGCCTGGTGCTGCTACGCAGTTCTTCAGACTCATAGTCGAGTGCCCTGTACGGTAACACTGCGGTGATAAACATTAGAGTAACTTGTTTACATCCCCATTTTTTGTGGTGCAGCTTCCAGCTGGAGCAATGCAACCCGGTTAGGCGACTTCGCTTTCCTTTTTATACCCAGTTCATTTGGGAAGTTAGCAATAATAAAATCTCTCCGCGAACCAAATCAGCAAAACTTCTCGAAGTTCTCCACAAAGCATTTCTGTTGACTGGAGTTTTCGTTAGTCTTCATGGTGCTTGAGGTTCTGCCTCTGCTTCCACAGTAAAAGGAGAAGGGTTTCGTAACCGTAGATCAAGATGAAGACGGGCATCGAGTGGCTCAGATGTGGATCTCAAGGAATGTGTTTTTCTTTGGCATTTCAGGGGTGGAATTACTGGAGAGATCTCCCACACTGGATTTTATTAAAACATTGCAAAGACTGGGGCAGAATCGCTGCGCGCGCGGGTACCTCTCATTTAGAGGAGGCTCTCAAGGCGTCAAATGCTCAGCCCTCAGGGTAGATCACATCTCAGATATGTTTATCTACCTGCTGTGATGATTTCATACTGTAGGTTCAGATTGTATCTCCACTACTTAATTTCAAAGCCTCTCCCCATCAGGCTTTGAAGAATACTTTTTTTATTTTTTTTTTATTTTTTCTTAAGCGACTGATAACTCTGCTTTAGATCAAAACTTCTCGAGGAAAGCATATCCTTTGCTAATATTTCACCAAGATCAATTAACACACCGGCTCCAAGGTGCAGCATTTCCCGTCGTAGCTGCACGTGGCTTTCGGGAGCTGGTGTCCCTCTACAGCCACATGGGTGACTTTATTGTGCCGAGACGGGGAAAAAAATCTTCCGGTGCGCATGCACCCTGCTGGAGTTTATTTTGCAGCAATTGCAGGTCCCTTCACAAGTGCCTCGGCACATGGCTCCGATCATTCCTCGAATCCGCTTCCTCTGGAAAATTCCACTGAGACACCGAAGGAAAACTCGCGCCGGTGCTGCTGACGCAACGCTTGCTTTCCTGCAAGAAACGAAAAAGCTTTTAAATCATCGGTGGACTTTCCTCTTTCAGAAAACTGAGCTGTTACTGCCGGCCAAAACAGTAGCCCTGGAGCCAGGCTGACGTCACCGGTGACCGTGGGTGATAAGGTTTGCGTTACCTGTGGGGAGCCATGTCCCACAGGGAGGGGGAAGGAAGGAAGCACTTTCCCCAACAAGCTTATTTTCCCCTCTAAGATTAGAAATGCTTTGGCGTCATTTGCATAATACATGAGGAGGAAAACTTGAGCCGTGCGGCTCCGCTTTTCCCCCTCTGAATTCTTGTTGAATTCAGTGACGTGCTTCAAACGGGGTTTATTTGGGAGCCGGAGCGCGTGCGGTTGGGAGCTGGCTGACCTACGCTGTGGTTTGCCTTGCCAGCTGGATCTGCCTTTGTTCCTCGTCTCGTTGCCAAAGCCACGTTCAGCTTCAGTTCTCCGCTTGATTGCTGTAATTAAATTCCAGCCAAATATGCATTAACGTGTTCGTTCTGGAAAATAAAGCCTTTAGTTATTTTAAGGTTAAAATGGGCTTCGGAAATAGCTAAGGTCTGCAGACCTTGCTCGTGCCCTGGTGATGCAGGATGCTGCTCCTCGGGGCTCTGGAAGGAAATTGAGCTGCTTTTGATCAGTCTATGTTGTCAGTCCCTTTTACTCCTTATGAAATTTATTTTTCTAAACCTCGTGGTGTAGGCTTACCTAATTAGGGAGGTCATTCTCAAATATTTGAAATATTTCCTAAAAATTGGAATTTGGTGAAAAAGGAGACTGGGATTCACACGTGTGCTTTGGTAGCGTATGACTTTTCTGCCAGCCGCTCTGTGTGCCGAAGTACGTCAGGTTTGCCGGCAGCGTGGACCCCAGCAGCCTGGGTAACTGCTGGCCTGAGGATGAACTTGGGTAACGTGTCGTGAGCTGATCTCGTGGCTCAACCACCCCAAAGCGGCCCAGGCTTCTTCTCTCCTTCCCTCCTCTGTTTGCCGTGGGTCAGCTCCCGCAGTTGTTCAAACCCTGCCCATGGGCTGGTTGGACTCGCTCACCCAGCAGAAAACTTTTTTTTTTTCTTTTTTTTCCTCCCCTCTCCCTATTGAATTAAGGAGTCGAGTTGGCACATGGAGAGCTCCAACAAGTGCCACATTCAGCAGAAGACAGGAAGGGAAAAATTACCCAGTTGCAAAAGCGAAAGTGAGGAGAAATCCTCCCCCTTCTCAGCATCAAATACATCGCTCATCCCACCCAGCGCTGCACCAGGAGCAGCTATTGTATTCGGCGGAGCTCTGGGCAGCCCACCTGCCTCATCTGGGCTGGGAACCACAGGCCGGCTGCCTTTTCTCCGTGGGTTTTCCTCTGCGAGCCTTACGGCTTCCTCTGCTTTCATCCCAGCAGCTGCACGGTATCAGTAGGCAGGATTTGATTTGAAAAATTTGATTGAAACACCGACTGTTCCATGGGCTGTTAGCCTCTAATAGTCTCTTTGGTGAAACTCATACAGGCTGTAATTGAGATGTTGGTCTAAGGCAGATGGTGAGGATCTTGGCAGTTGCTCCGGCTTACTTTCAGTTCTGACTCCTGAATTCCACTGGAGGAGACAAGCCAAGTGGCATCAGATACCAATCCCTCGTATTAAGTTAAACAAGTTTATTTGGTGACGCTACACGTTGGGCACGCAGGTAACTCTTGAGGAAAGACTTTGAAAATGTCCTGACACGAGCATCATCTTTCTTTCTTGGCTACGGTATGGTAACACATTTACTGCTGAGTCAAAAAGCCAAAGCATATCCAGAAATGAGGCTTTCTGTTGTGGTTTTCCTGGGGAAAAAACCTTTCCTCCAGAAAGTGACTTCATCAAGAGAGAATTGCATCAAACCAGGTAATAGGTGCAAGTAATGAGATTTGCTTTCATAGTCATCTTTGCTCCAAGCTCGCACCCAAGTTGTGGAGTTCAGCGTAAGTTGTTCCCACGTGGGGTCGGAGCTGAGGTCCAGCTCCCAGGCTGTGCTGCTGTTGGATGTGAATGTGAGCAAGTTGTGTTCTTGAGAGGGAGACCAAGAATAAATTCTGTAGGAGACTTTTCTTTCTGAAAAATATTGCAGGAGAGAGTTGAACCTGGAGAGAGGGGCAAGGTCATTCATTAGCTTTCACGTTTGTCACCTTGGAGTGAAAAACTCAGCAGGGTTTATCCAGGTCTTGAGATGGGTACTGCCTCTCTGCCCACCTGTGCCAGCAGAATATTCCCCCTGAATTTCCCAAAGCATGCAGACTGTGATCCCTCGGGAAGGGACATCAGAGCGGGACATAGTGTTATCCATGAGCATCCTCGCACAGTGTTCTCCTCCTTTCTGCTTCATAGAATCATAGGGTTGGAAGGGACCTCTGGAGATCATCTAGTCCAACCCCCTGCCAGAGCAGGGTCACCTGCTTGATGTAAGGTGTGTAGGCTTTTCCCCACCTTCCTGCTTTGCACTTAAGTGTCTTTGCAAATACTCCAGAGGTCAAGATGGCCTCAAAATGAGTTTGTACTGCATATGCTGGAACGAGAGCCTGACCCCTGCTATGACTATTTAGTGTTATCAGAGTATAAATAATAGGTCCTGTTTATCTCAGCCCCATACTCAGATGCATGGTCTTCCTCAGATACAGATACAGTTGTGGCTCTAATATGGAAAATTAGACCAACCCACTGCAAATAACATCTGCCGTGTTAAATAGCGTACGTTAGAGCAGCACTGGGAAGGGTGATGATGCTAAATGAAGATGCTGGTGAATAATGCTGAGCCATAACTCTGTTTGGGACTCTGTTACTAGGCAGTCAGCAATTTTGTGTGCTAATACGCAAGTGTCCTCTTCTGAAGCTGAAGTGGGATTTGTGGGAGAGGTGAGTGTAAAAGAGTTTCTCCTCCCATAAAATTCTCTGTATACCAGTGTCCTGGTTTGAGATAGAACAAAACCAGTTTCAGTAATTTTACTTTTCGCTGAAGTCTCTCCTAACCGACTGTACTCTCTGAAATTAAAGGAATGTTTTGCAGACAGTGTTTTGCTTCTAGCAGTGATAAGGTCTGATGCTTATAGTTAAAACCAAGGAATGGTATGCGGAGAGGCTCTTGCTTATACTTATTCCTATAACAACCAAGGTCAAGTAACTTTCTTATTTACCAAGTTGGAGGGTCGGAAGCGGAAAAGCGTAGAGGGGTCGCACCTGCATGGAGGAGTGGACAGGATGGGTGACCCCAGACTGACCAACGGGGTGTCCCATCCCATCTGCGTCACGCTCAGGATAAAAGCTGAGGGATCCAAGGGCTCAGCCTCTTCTTTAATGGCTGGCATCCGAGGAGGACTCTGTTCTTCTGCCTTTGATCCTGATCCATGCATTCCTGAATGCAGTTCCCGTCTGCTGCTGAGTCCAGTCCCGGTGCTGGCAGGTGACGTGATCATCATCCTGGGAGCTTGATACTGGTTTTGTATATACTTCATTATTTTCTTATTAATATAATTATATTTTCTTTTTATTGTTACTATTTCATTAATCACAAAATCACAGAAACTTCAGAGTTGTAAGGGACCTCTAGAGATCATCTAGTCCCACTCCCCTGCTAAAGCAGGATTGCCCAGAGCACATTACTCAGGGCTGCATCCAGGCGGGTCTTGAAAGTCTCCAGAGAAGGGGACTCCACACCCTCCCTGGGCAGCCTGTTCCAGGGCTCTGTCACCCTCACTGTAAAGAAGTTTTTCCGTGTATTTGAACGGAACTTCCTATGTTCTAACTTGTGCCCGTTGCCCCTCGTCCTGTCACTGGGAAAGCTGTTTTTAAGGGTTTTTTTCAACCCATAAGTCTCTCTCCCTTATTCTCTCGAGGGGTTAATAGAAAACATCTGTCGTTCTTTTATTGGCCAGCCCAGCCTAAACCTTGACAACTGAGATAGATGTGGGACAAACTGTAAAACTGCTGTAGTTATATCAGCAAAGATAGAGAAAAAGTAGAATACTGCACTGGACTTTAAAGTCGGCGTATACAAGTTCGGGAGTTGGGGAAGATGTGAAAGGCCATAGGGGTATTAACTGTGTTGAGATTGTTCTAATACTGCCAAGCAAGGAGGAGATGGGACTTCTTAGTGACTGGTGAAGCCTTCAAAGGGCAGAACGGGCTGCGAATTAAGAGTTTTAATTACCCTGTTGTCTGTTGAAAAAGTGTTGTGGCAAGAAACGCAGTCCATAGGATTATTAGAAAACTTGGAGGTTGCTTTTTTTATCTCAAAAGGTAGAGGAAGTTGTGCGGGGAGTGGTTGCTTCAGTCGTGTGACTAATGGGGTGGTACTGGCGGAACCCAGCAATGGAAGGTGCCTTTCCTCCCCCAAATCCTCAGAGCAAGAGCGTTCATTATTTTCGGAAAAGGAGTAAGCACGTCATTGTACTGGTAATTTGATGAGTGCAACAGACCTCATAAACCTTTAAGCAAGCACCAACTTTTTCTAAAACCCGAGGGACAAGGGTATAAACAGGTAATTGAACAGTCATGTGCAGGTTAGAGTAAGGGTGAGGAAAAATCCCAGGATAAATCACCCATAGATAAGAGAGGTAATAAAGTCTAGGCCTGAAGAAACTCAGCCTGGAGTACTTAAAGAACTATCGGGTGCAGATGCTGAAAAGTTAGTACTGAATTATTTTCAGAGGGTTTTGGAGGAGAAGGGAAGCCTGAAGAACCAAAGAAAAAAGGGGAAACGCAGTTAGAGCCCTTGAAAGGGAAGGGAGGAGATGAAGGGTATCCAGCCTGACTCTCGCATCTTCATGGTTGTCAACAATAGGAGAGCATGTGTTTGATGGTGTTTATGAGCACCTAGAGAATAATATGGTGATAAAACAGCCACTATGAACTGCTTTATGCTCAGCTGATGAGGTAACCGTCCCTTTTGTAAGGGTAAAAACAGATCGATGCGTCTTGACTGTGATAAAGCTTGTGACACAGTCCCACGCGATGTTGTGATAAGGGAACTGTAGGAGAGTAATTCAGGCTGAATCTCTCCTCTTGGTGCCTACTGGTTGTTTCCGGCGGTTTGCTGCGTCAAGAAGGTGTTTCAGATGCACGCTGAAAGTCTGTCCTTAGTCTAGCTCTGTTCGGTATTCTCATTGCACCGGGGTCCCTGCCTACCAGGCTTGGGTTGCTCCAGCCCTAGCTACTTGGCGTAAGCATAGGAAGAACCTGGTTTCCCCCTCCCTTCCCTCTTGCGTGTGCTTATTTCTGATCCTTGGAGGCCAAAAGCTGAAGCTGAAATCAGCTAGCAGGTCACCGCTTGGTCAGTGCGACAAAGCAGCTCACAAAACTTGCAGCTACTGCTGCTTTGAAGGGCTTACAGTCAGTGATGTACAAAATGATCGCTCTTCTAACCCTTCATCACCCCAAAATGATGCTCAATATCCTGCAGTGGAGGCTAAGAGCTAGTACTGGCATGAAGGATGAGTTCCTGAGATCTTTTGCTGGCCACGTGCTTCTATTAGCCTTACTATATAAAAAAAGTCCCAGCTCCTTAACTCCTCTTTGTTTTCCAGCCGTCAGCCTGAGCCACCAAAGAAGGAGAAGGAGGCAACCACAATTACCACCACTCAGTCAAAGAGAGCAGATGAATGGAAGGACCCCTGGCGCCGATCCAAGTCCCCCAAAAAGAAACTTGGTGTCTCTGTCTCTCCCAGCCGTGCGCGTAGGCGCCGAAAAACCTCTGCTTCTTCAGCATCTGCTTCTGGCTCGTCAAGGTGAGTGAAGGCAAAGAGCGTGTCACATCCGACCTTTGTTAGTGTGTCAGGGAGCGTGACGTGACTCTTTCTTGTCAGTGGAAGATGTTGAGATGTTTGGGAAAGCAGTTCAAGGCTTGCTGCTCAGTAACAGCTATGGACACTGGCATATAGGTAGTGAGATGGGAACTAAGGGGGGCACGTAACTGTGGGTGCTGTGATGTGATCTGTTGAAAACTACAAAAAGACAGGTCCTTGGAAAAGTCCATTCTTCAGGGAAATTGGCTCGGAAGCAGTCCAGATAATTATTAGCTCACCTGAATGAAAACTGACCATAGTAGGAGCAGAAGGAGATGGAAGCTGTAAGAATTGGAGCCTCTTTGCTCCAGGAGCGCTGGAGGGATGAGGTGAGCCCACGTCAGGAAGAGTGTGCTGATGCTACTGGGGAAAAACTAGGGTTATGGAGGCTTGACAGAGCCTTAGAGGTCTGCAGTGGAGCTGGGAAACCAACGCTTGAACTTTTGAAGCTCCTTAAAAAAGGGGGAAGAATTATCAGGGAGGAATGAGGAACACTCTGAATTGAAGATATGGATCTACAAACCAAAGCCCTCCTGAAGCAGATAGCTTTTCTTGCTGGGATCATTGCACCTGAGATTTTTCTGTTTTCTCATACCTGCGTGACTCAACACATCAAGGGATTGTCTAGTGAAAAGGCATAAAATTGTGTGGAAGGAATTCTCAGAAAGGGATGGAAGGTCATTAGCTAAAGGAGAGGAGGCCCATTCAAGGGCACAAAGGGAGTAGCAACAACGGGATCCTCCCTAAAAGAAAAAGGGGGACTGAGGAGAGGCTGTAGTCCTGGCAGACCACCAAGAAGGAGGCAAGTAATTTTTGGAGCAGTGTTTGAGAACTTGGGAAGAGTGTGCTGGAAACAAGAACTTGGTCTCAGAGGACTTCTCGAGAGGCACTGAATTTTAATGTTTCTCTTTCAGGTCCTCTTCTCGTTCATCCACCTATTCTGGTTCAGGTTCCTCGCGATCTCGTTCCAGATCATCTTCTTACAGCTCTTACTCTAGTCGCTCTTCAAGACACAGCTCTTTCTCAGGCAGCAGGTCCAGGTAATGGTTCCTTGGATTTGATGGATGGTTTACTGTTTTCCAAACACTTTGTTAACAGCTGCTTTTGCTGCTACTTAAAAGCAAATAGCCAACTCTTGAAATAAAACATTCAAACCACTTTCCTGAGTGAGGGAAATGCGATAGACTGCAAGGCAGCCTGCTGGTTTGGTTGTTGAATGAAGCAGATATGTCAGCCACCCCCTCCTCTCCCCAGTACCCCCCCACCCACTGTGCTGTTGTGGCTGGGCTGTTTCCCATGCCTGTGGTAGCTGCGCGGTTGTAGGAGCCTGGCTGAGATTAATGCTGCCGTCATTTGCATTTTCTGATTGGAAGACGTTACTGGCATCTATTTTCTGTTGCACTGGAATTTCTATTTAAAGAGGCAAATCACATTTCTTTATTAAAGCAGTCCATGCAGTTGTGTCTTGGGATAGTCCTGACACTTCAAAGTAGCAATTCAGTGTCCCATGCTGATTAAACAGAGGCATGTTTATTACTCTGCCACTTCCTTGCCCCTGCAGACAGTTTCCCAAGTCTGGAATATGCATAGTAGGAGAACTGGCTCCTTAGATAGGCACGTCTTCAGAGCTGAAATCGCACAGATACCCAGAGCGGATCACGCAGTTGATGGGAGCGCACAGTGTCTGTAGAGGTGGCTTCTCCTAGGAAAGGCTCAGGTGGAAGCTGATCTCAATGCACGCGCCTACGTGTTTCTGGGGAGCAGGCTGACCTTCCCCCATCCACCCCATTTCAGGCTCTGTTCCTTGCAGGACGATGTCAAGCACAGGTAACGCGCTTTGATTAGCATGCCTCTCCCTGAAGGCAGGAGGGTGAGGAACACCCGAGTGCCTAACTGTTCTTCAGAAAGCCGGTCACCGAGGCGTCTGGCTCACTGAAGTACAAGGCGGCAAGAAGGGTACTTCCAGTCTTGGCAGTGGGGTGAATCACTTGAACGCCAGCATCTGGCGTGCTGTGTAAGTGGCTCGCCTCTTTGGTCAGTCCTGATCTTAGGAAACAGCTCTTGCCCTTTGATACACTCTACTTGATTTTCCTCCTTGTGTTCCTGAAATTACAGATATGGAGTTAGATGTATTTTTTTTGTGTCTTTCTCCCAGGATTTTTTTTTTTTTTGCTGCAGTTTAAAGGATTGCGGACTGCACTAGGAGTTACATAGAGCAGGTTGAAACAAATCAGGCTGAACTTGCAAGTCAAAATCCCTACTTGCTTCCCTGTAGACATATTCTCCCTAAGGAGAGAATACAGAGAATATGGAGAAAGCCTCAGGTGTCGGTGTGGAATACCTGAGAGAGTCTCTCTCTTGCACCAACCCTACTTTTTCCTTTTGTTTTCTATGTCTACCACTGCTCTGGTCACAGAAGTTGGCTTTGTTGAGCAGAGTCCAAATATAAAACTAGGATAAGCTCAGACCCATGGGGGCTAGTTCCTGGGATGCAGTCACTAGCCAAAGGAGGGAGTGGTGGCTAAATGCACTGAAAGCCAGGAAAGCCTTCTGCAGTCCCAGAGACTGAGATGAGTGATGTGTCCTTCCTTTCTAGATCACGGTCTTTCTCATCTTCACCCTCTCCTTCTCCAACACCGTCTCCACACAAGCCGCTTGCGAAGGCTAAAGGGGAGTTATTACCACCTGCTGGTAAAGGGTAAGGCTTCATCTCCTTATTGATAACACAGTGCGGCAGAGGCTCCAAACAGCAGCCTAATTCCTGAGTCAGACCCTTCTGACCCGGTTGACATTTTAAGGAGGAAATGGAAGATGCAAAATATGACCTGCATAGATGAGTGCTTAGCTTTGCATATTTAATTAAGTGACGACAGTCTCACTTGTTAAATCCAAGTTAAACTGTACAGGTATCCTTAAGTATTATATAGAATCGTTTAGGTTGCAAAAGGCCGTTAAGGTCACCAAGTCCAACTGTTAACCTAACACTACCAAGTCCACCACTAAACTGTGTCCCTAAGTGCCACGTTGAGGCCCCCATCCATGGATACGTGGGTGTCTCAAACACATGCGTGATTTACTATTTAAACAGTTTGTGTTTGCAGATATATTTATACAGGAGCTATAAGAAAGTTTAATTCATTCCTCTGCTGTAGCTTTTGTTAAGGCATAGCCTTAGAATAAAGAAACGGTTTGGGCTCATCTACTTCTATTATTGGAGACAAAACAGTACCGTAGCTATGAAACTGTTGGTTTGGCAGATTATGCCAGCGCTTCTGCTCTTTTAAATGCTTGAAGTCGCTATTGCACAAACTCCTGTAATACATCATAAATTATGGATATGTTAGAGGGTGACACAACACCGTAGTGATGTCACCTCTTTTAAGGTGACCCACAAATAAATTACACCGTGGGAATCCCCCTGAACTCTCCAGAATATGGGACAGTCTCCTTTGCCTCACTTCTTGTACCTTATTGACCTGCCTTTTTTTTTTTCTTTTTTCCCCGTCTTCTCAACTCAGGGGGTTCAGCCCTTTAAGGACACGCTCTGTGCCTGCAGCGATGTCTTTACACCCTTCTGGTGCACATTGCAGTGCTGGTTTGGTAACGCACGACACCAGCCAGCGGCCTGCGCTAGCATGGGGATTGTTTTCGCTGCGTAACATTGCATGCACTTAATCCTGTGTTCTGCAGGGGATGAATACAGATATTCTTAAGCACAAGAGGAGGAATTAACAGTCTCTCTTTTTGCATGCAGACAGCCGCCTCCTCCCCAGTTAATAGTAGGCGTGACATCAGTGCTGGGAATGTTGAGCATTAGCCAACTATTAGAGCCGAGGTTGGAGCACTCCGAGCCCAGAAATGAGCAGCGCTGAAAAGCCAAAGTGATTCCCGGTCTCGCGTAGCGGGTGCTAGCTAAAGTCACCGAAACGCTGGGTAGCGGTCCTCTGCGATGGCCTCCCCCATCACGTGTTCCGCAGGGTAACGCGAGCCAAGGGACGGGTCCGCGGGACGTTTGCACCCACGGGCTCTTTTGCACCCTGCTAATCCGTGTGAGGGAAAAGAGCATTTTTGCGTCAACTGTGCACATTTGATTCTGAAGCCTGACTGGCAGATTTTAAGTAGGCGTACACACTTTGGATAAAAATTCACAGAACCAAAGGGGTAAGAAGCAGCGATTCCACACAGTCTACTTTGTTCTCCAAAACTGGCTGTTGTATAGTAACTTGTCTCTGAAAAGGTGCCTTGATTTAGGACATGGCAAACAGACCCCTTTAGGGCAGCCCGTGTTGTTTGAGAGTGTTTTGGTGAACTAGCGCATGTGTCTCTAGCTACAGTAATCGTATCTATATAATATTTAGTCAACAACAAACGTGAATGCATTTCACTGCTTTTGGGAAGGTCTGTGTTGTTCTGTATCTACCAAGTTTGATCAAGCACGTGAAACTTTTAATTTTTGTAGCGAAAAATCTGTGAAGAAACTAGCTGCCCTTCCAGTCCCTCAGCCGCTCACTAAAATTACAACAGCTGCACCGGAGCCAGCCAAACCAGGCGATAATCGAGAGGCAAGAAGGAAGGAACGTCAGACGAGGACTCCACCCAGGAGGTAAGAAAGCTGTGGGGTGGAGTGTGGCTTGATCTCCTGGAAGATAGAGCAAATCCTGGGTTTGTCTTGGGAGTACCAACTACAAGGACTCTCTAGTATTAAAGGCGAAATCTGTTTCCTGGCACAGGAGGGGCACAAGAAGAGAGGGAAGGAGTTGTGGGTGAATGCTAGTGACTTGCCACAGCAAGTGGCTCCAGCCTCTGAAGGTTGGCTGGGGGGATAAAGTAGGTGGAATATATGAAATGTGTCAAAAAGCAGGGTCTGCAGCGCAAAAAAAAGTCATGTTTGAGAGCTGCTGGTTGAGGAGGCTGCGCAGCAAGGAAGCAGAGGTGTGTTTGGTCCAGGGAGCAGACCTGATGTGTTGGAGGGTCAAGGTTTATGGTGATGGGTTTGGGCCCTCTTTACTCTAAACATGTGCCAGTATGGAGGGAGTACGTCTGTGTGGTCCCAGGGGCCGGTTAGTCAGCATCCAGCAGTACCGCTGGAGGGGAGGAAGAACTCTCCCAGTACACAGCTTGCTGGCTCCCCTGCTCTGCTTTCTCTTCCTGGCTTCATCCTGTGTGACTAGTTTGAATGTTTCGAGTGACTCCTTCTGTCTGTCCTCCTAACTGGTTTTGTTGCCTTTTTCTCCTCCTTTTGCATTTGAAATGAGAGGAGCTTCTGACGGTTTTCAAGAACGGAGCACTTTTCTGCATTTAAATGTTTATTAGGCTTAATCCGTGGTGCTGTATTTAAAAATGTTACAGGATAAATGCAGGTCACGTTGCCCGTTCTTGGAGGGACACGGCGTCAGCTAAGCAGAGCTGAAACTCATCATGCATCTGTCTTATGTTAGAAGTTTTGAAATAGCAGTACGGTACCTACGAGTCTAGTCTATGGAAGCAGTAGTTTGGTGTGTAAGAAATGTATTTACTAGAAATGTTTGTTTTATAAGCACACAGGGAGACTGAGAAAGTTTTATGCCTGCAGTGAGGCACATACAGTTTTCTTGGATCACAGAATGATGTTTTTTCCCCATTGTGTTTTGAAGATAGCTTTAAGTCTGCTCTCCGTTCAGGTTTTCAGAAGCATCCCAGGTCAGTTCTTAATTTTGCTTGGGATTGCATCTCCTGTTTCTTCCCAGTACCTAAAGAAAAGGCCTGGGCTGAGCAGTTACGTCTCCCTAGGTGGAAACTGGTCACAACAGTTTCTTTTGCCTAGAAACTCCATCAGTTCTGGCTTCCATTTCACTTTAACTAATGAATAGTAATCTTGGATGTCTTTAGCCACCTTCCCTTATTCTTTATTCCAATCTTGAGGTTTGTTGGGGTTTTTTTCATGCTTATACCCACACAAACCCCACTGCCCTCCGCTCTCCCTGCGGTGCAAGTGACAAACCAGCTCTATCTTAGCACTGGTGTGTTAGTCACAAAAAATGCCTATCATTATTTGTATAGCCTGAGATAAAAGGTAGTCCCACTGTGTTACGCAGTTAGCAATTTTTCTTTGTAGGAAGCATTTGCTCCTGGTATCAGTACAGGATTAAGGTGCTTTAGCTCATTCTTTGCCTGGCTTTCATTAGCATTGCTCAGTCTTGCATAAACCGTCTGCTGTTCAGAACAGATGCTTCCTCAGGACTGGGAACGCAAGGTTGAGAAGAACATCTGAAACAATTACATTTGCAAAGCATCAGTCTTGTATACAATACAGGAGAACAGCATCATGCTCAAACTGTCCCTAAGCAGTTTCTTCTAAGCCCGTTTCACGGCAGAGCGCAGCGAGGTGAGGATGTCGTTTGCTGTCTTGCAGGCGGACTATCAGCGGCAGCATCAGTGGCAGTGCCAGCAGCTACAGTGGTTCCAGTTCCCGATCTAGGTCCTTGTCTCGGTCTCTCTCCAGATCTCATTCCAGATCATCGTCTGCCTCAGTCTCCCACTCCCCGTCTGGGTCCAGGAAATCCAGGTACAGCCTCAACCCTTCATAATCTTGGTTGAAGTAGGAGATTATAACTATTCTTAACTGTTGTGGTTTCTTGCAGTGAAAGCTCTCTCTAGCTTCAAGTATCAGAAGCTATAGGTAACTGAGACACAAAACAAGATTATTTCTTTGTGTGCTGTTGCGAATCCCGAGTCATGAATCGTGACAGTGGTACAGCGTCAATAGCGTCCTTGTGGCTCATTCATGGAAATAATCTGTCATGTGTGCCAAATTGCCCATTTTAACCTAAATTATGACCAAAACATCTCCGTATGGCCAGGGTGATCCCACATCCTAATTTATTTACAAGTTAACAGTTTCGGGCTACAGAGCTTTGCTCTTCTAAACCTTTATTACCTCTGGCTTCTGAACGTCCTTAGGGAAGATGCTTGTCTGTCAGGAGAGGTAGGTCAGAAAATACCTAAAAGGCCCAGCTAATGATATTTTTACTTTGCTGGTAAAGTTGCGTGGCCAGTTCTCTTTGTGTTTAGCCCCAAGTGAAGAGTTACATGTCTGTGGGTTTTATAAACAGCTAACTCCCTCCAGTAAAGAGCCACGAAATAAACCTCTTTCATGTCCTTCACTCGGGTTTTTTTGCGTCTGTCTGCTCTCAGGAATCCCTGGAACCTCACAGGCAGCCTTGAAACGCGACGCTTCCCTGTGATACAGATTTAAAGTAGACTGATAGTGTAAAACTAGTGGATTAAGTAGGACTTTGGCTCTGACCAGCGGTAATTCACATATCTGAACTCTGTGAAACTCCAAGGTTCAACATCCGCATTATTTTACGGAAATACAAACTTGTTTACTACATGCTTGTCGCATTCATCAGATCAGGCAGGGGTGATGCAAGAGGTTCAGAGAGCGCTCGGGCGCGCTGGCTCTTCGCTGCCCTGCTGTATGGGGCTTGAGAGGAAAAGATGGGAAAAACTTAACGTGGGTGTTGCTTGTGTGGCACTGGGGCCGTGCTTGCTGCTTTTACAGCTGTGTGGGAAAGGGGAGAACATAGGAAATATAGGATGCGCCCAAACCAGACCTGCTGTCACAACCTTGTAGGCAGGAACTTTCCTGGAGAAGGGGTTCCTGGCTCATCGGGTCACCGTTGCAACAATCCACGCGACTTCTTAAAACTCATCTCTGTCGGGATGCCAGCGGGTAGAGACTTAGCAGCCTGTTCCAGGGCTGGTCTGTGCTGACGCTGCCGCAGCCCATTGAGTCGTACGCAAGGCAGCTTCCAGCGAGTGAGCTTGGACTGTGCTGGCAGGGCATTTGCTGGAGACGTCGGTGTGGCCTGCAGAACCTGCTGGAGAGGCTGCCTGAACATTCAATGGAGTTAGCGTACGCCTGGTCCCGCGTGGCGGTGGCTGTGCTGCCAGCTGGCTCCCAGCTAGCTGGGATTTTTGGAGCCGCTTCAGTATAGCGAAGCTGCGGTGCTGGCGTGCCCCTGAAGGGAAGTCTGGTACATAGCCCTGTATTTTTGTCTGATACACATTTCTAAGTAGAAAGTCTGCCTTAAGTTAATATAATGATTGCCTGACATTTTTAATGTTGAGAATCCATTAGGAGATAGCCATCTTATAAGCACTATTAGAAGATAGCCATCTTATAGCCGTCTTCCCTGTCATTATCAGTCGTGACAGTACGTGCATCCTCAAAACAGGCAGCTGGGCTCTCCTGTACCCTGGGGAGCTGGGCAGGAGCTGTGGGCTGTAGGACTCCAGGGATTTTAAAGCCTCCATGAATAAAAGCGTGCCAAACAACAAAAACATTGCCAGGGAACCCTTGACCTGAGCCATAACACTGACCTGTATGTGATAGCGGACACCCTGCTTTCACTTTTTGTTTACCTGGGGAAACAGTGACCTGTTTACATGTTGTCTTAATCCTGTTTGTAGATAAACAGTACTTTCTAGACTTGCATCTAACATGTTTGGGATTTTTTTGTATCATCCGCACCCGAGGAGACACAGCCTTTATCTCTTCCTGGTTATTACCAGCCTTAGCAGCTTTCTGACATCCAGCCGCTCGGGGGAATCAAAACAAAGCTGTTTGTCTCATCACTGCCTGGTTCTTGTTGCATTCGTGACTGTAACGGGCTGTTGGCTCTTTCCAGGTCCCTGAGCGTGAGCAGCGTTTCTTCTGTCTCTAGTGCCTCCTCTAGCAGCAGCTCTGTACGCAGCGCCGACTCCGAAGACATGTACGCAGACTTGGCCAGTCCTGTTTCCTCAGCCAGCTCCCGATCCCCGACCCCAGCGCAGCAGAAGAAAGGTAGAGGTACTTGGTTTGATATTTTCTTCTTCAAAGGGTCCTGGAAAAAGAAGGGGGGAGCAGAGATCCGAATACAGCTTGCTTGGTGATACTGTGGGCTCCAGGAAAATTGTTGAGCCAGAGGCAGACACTTGTGGCTGGTGTAGACCGGGGGAGTGCAGAGGGTGAGTGGGTGAGACCGTGGAGAAGGAAGGCAGCGGAGGAAACATATTCACTCCTTCCATCCATGTGTCTTTGGCTGTAAAGATGCCTTTTCCTGCATGGGAGTTCTGCCTGATATTCCCTCTCTTGCCTTGTTCTCTTTCACCCTTGTAAGGTGATGCTGAATCTTCTGGACGACTCCAGTATCATGTTGCTCTTCCTCTGTTCTTTTTAGATGGTAGCAGAGTTGGTGGCAAGAGCTTTTTGTTCATGTTAAGCGTTCTCTCTGCAGAAATTCTGGTTTCCTGAATCTTTTAACCTTGGGGACACATGCTGTGCGAACTGATGTGGGCTTTTTCGGTCCCTGGAGCAGCATCCTCTTGCCCTGCCTTCCAAAGGCCAGACAGGCAAAAGGAATCGATCGCAAGTCACTGCATCTGCTCTCTGGTTTCAACAGGAAAGTCAAAAAAAGAAGATAGCACTAAAGAGGAGAAGCGGAAACGGGATGTCCCCACTCAGCTCCTGAAATCTGCCAAGCCCACCCAGGGGAGCAAATCGCAGCAGGTCCTCCAGACCCAGCAGCCGTCAGCCCCCCAGTCCCAGCAAGGGGGCTTCAGCGCTCACAAAGAGATCAAACTGACGCTCTTGAACAAGGTGAGAGGTGGAGTGGGTGCTATTCCCTCTGTAGGGGGGTCCGTAGAAGCGGATGGGATGGATACTGGGGCTCCAGGCTGGCGGAAGGGGAGCTCCAGGCTCCGGGCTGGCGGGATGAGCTCAGCCAGGTAGGTCTGCCGCTGGGATTGAAGGGCGGCAGACAGAACCAGTCTGGCAGCACACACCCTGTGGTGGCTCGAGTTTGGGACTGTGTTGGCGGCTCCCCTGGGGCACATTCCTGCTGCAGCTTCAAGGGCTCTTCCCAGCTTTCTCGAAGGCTGCAGCCGGAGCACCGAGGCGAAGGCGTGTGCGACGCAGTCCCACATGCGCTGGGGCCTTGCCCACTGAAAGCATGCTCCCCGCACGCTTCCGAGCAAGCTCTCCTCCCACTGCCCGCTCCGGAGCGAACTGCTGACGAGTCATTCACTGAGTCAGGAGGTAAAAGTGGCGATTGCCTCGCCTCTCCAGGGTGCCTGCCACCAGCCGTGGGGAGCCTGGCTCTTTCCACTTGACGGCTGAGCCTGATGCCCCAGTTCGGTGCCTTCGGCTGAGATTGCAATCCAGATCATGTGGGAGAGTTCAGCCACATGGGCTTTTGTGCCAGAGCAGGGTGTTGGCCCCAGTCACGTGTGTAGGTTCCTGTTTTTGAAGCGTTAATGGTTTTTTTTTTTTTCTGACAGTCCGAATTCCCCATTGCAGTCTGAGGCCACAGTTTTCTCTACTTCCCTGTGCTATGACGTGAAGCGCCTTTATCGAGTCTGTGAAGCATGCTCTGTGGGGAGCGTGCAATTACACATAACTACCGGCTGGCACGGTCGGACCCTGGAAGAAGGCACGGCTCCACATTCCTCCTTGACGTTTGCTATCCTTGGTGCTGCTGGAAAAAAAAACTCCTACAAAATGCTGCTGTTTTCCTGTCCTTAGCAATTATGAAAACAAGCCGTGAAACACGGTTGCAGCGTTAGCCCCGGTGGCAGAGGATGTTGCTGTTTGCGTGTGGTGGTAGGGGAATTACATGGTGCCGGTGATGGTTGGGACTGGTATGCACAAAGAGTTTAATAGGAGTTGCATTTGTATAAGTGAGCCAGCGCATCACGGGCACCCGTCACAGGAAATATCTCTGCCTCCTTCCCTCCCCAGAGGGGAAATGGCTGCTCAGCTCCGTTGTCTGTTTTAATTCCATTTTAGGCAGCTGACAAAGGAAGTAGGAAGAGATACGAGCCAGCAGACAAAGACAGGCCGACCTCTCCTCCAGCCAAACGGGCGAACCTGTCACCTGACAGAGGTGAGACATCAGCCATCCTGGGGACTCCTGGCCTGGCTGGGTTCCTGGTCTGCCGCTTGAGGCAGTGCTCCAGCGAAAAACGTCCCGCGAAAGTCTCAGCTGCAAGAGTCCACTCGCTGGATAGGTTAATTGCAGGCATGTGTCCTTCCAAAACCTCAGCATGCGCGATTGCCACCAGATAACGCGGGCGTATTAGCCGTCCTGCTGCAAAAACACGGCGGAGGTGAGACGCTCCGGTTTGTGAAGTAAGCGAGGTGAGATCAGCCCTGGGCAGGCCAAACCTGGCCTTGCCTTGCTGTCTTGTGGTGCATGTTGCGAGTACTTTGGCTCCACTATGTCTAAGTCCACTGCAAAAAAAAAAAAAAAGCCCTCGCTTTGAAGACACAGCGTGCTCATCTCCGCTCTAGGTACACATCCATCCCGTAGCAGCCTCCTGTACTCCAGTAATGTCACTGGATGTGGCTGTGGAAGTCATAGGGTTTTCCTTTACTGTATCCCAGGGTCTTCTCTGCCTTATATTTCTGTGCATCGCAATGGATCTCAGTCCTCCTGATAGAAAGGCTTGTGGCAGTGCTTAGAAAGGGAGCAGGGGCTGCCAAGACTCCAGGATGGATGCAATAGTTGGCTACATCACCTGTCCTATGAATGAGACGATTTCCCCACTTGCATGTGACACAATCTGATCTGCCCCGTATGTTTAGAAAGACACAGGCTTTCCAAGTGTTCTCCTGTCTGAATCCTCAGCCAGCGGTATGAGCTCCTCAGAAAACCCAGCTAGCACGCTGCATTGAGAGGGACCTAAATGCCACGCTCCGGCCCTTGCTGCCGCTGCTGAAAAAACAAAGTAGGGGGGAGTCGTCGGCCAGGGGTGCCTGGTTTTGACGTACAAGCCAGCATTGACACGTGATGTTGTTTTCCCTGTTGTCTCGGCTGTAGGTGTATCTTGTTGACTCTGGGTGCCAGCCAGAAAAAATTTCTGTGCTAATAGCCTGGTTGCATTCGACTCCTGCAAAGGCAGCATGGAAGGGACTGGGTGAGGTTGAAGTTCACTAGGATCTAGTTCACAGCTACTGCTGAGCTGCAGATAAATGAATGGGCCGACCTAGCAAACCGTGCTGGTTTGATACCTGCGTAGATGTAGATGTAATTATATACTTTATTTGTTGTCTGTACATCATAAAGCATTTTTAAGCAGTAGCGAATGGGACACAAGCCCTTAAGGCAACTCAGCCTCACCTCCCAGTGGCAAGTGTACCCTTGATGAATTGGGACTGAGCAAGAAGCACCCCCCAGCGTACGGCCTGCGTTGTAGTGTCGCAGTGCAAAGCTGGTCAGTGTTTGCGCCCCGAGTCTTGCTTCCCTGTTCTGTAACTTGCTGTGATCAGATCCGCAGCTATAATCGCTTCTCTGCACACTGGGATAGCAGTGGTTGGGAAACCCACTGCAGCAAAGCCGGATAACGCAGCTGCAGGACCCCGGCGGGCTTCCCACCACCAGCAAGTCCCCACGGCAGCTCTGTTTGGGCGGGGCATGACGGTTCAGTTCGTGCTGAACAAACACGGAGGTGATGCTGCCCGTGGATTGGCCCCAGCTGGCTCCGAAAGCGGCAGAGCTGCACTCGCCCAGCACTCTTTAAGCCAGTACACCCTGTTACCTGGCCAGCATGGAGCCAGCTCTGGTGCCGCTGTGCCTGTTGCGCACAAACCGGGTGAACTGCCAGGGGATAATGGAGCACTGACTCGGTCTGCGAGGGCTGGCCCTACCCCTCAGGTTTGCAAGCAAAGCATGGCCTAAAAGTGCGGTGGAGGAGCCTTGTTCCAGCAGCTGGAGGGACACCGGTGCAGCTCCCCGCAGGTGATGTTCTGTACAGCTGACCATGGGGCACAGTCTTGACTAGCTTTTCTGCTCCCCCTGAAGACGGGGGGTGCACAACAGTAGGTTCCTTTTATGGCTGCTGTTGGACTTGGCTTTTTGCTGGCAAGATGTGGTCGGTCTGAAGGTAGCATCCTTACACTGCTGAGATGGTGCAGTAGGCAGGGTTGCAACCCCTGCCGTGGCGATGAGTGAGAACATCTCACCTTTTATTCTCCCGATAGGCTCTCGTGACAGGAAGGCAACTGGGAGACTCTCTTCACCCAAGCAAGAGCGACAGAGGGGCCAGAACCCGAAACCTTCTCCTGCGCAGACGGACAGGTCAGTACCCACTTGTTCTCCTGGGTCTCTTGTGGGCCAGGCTGGAGCTCACACTTTTCTGCTTCTCCAGTGGTTCAGACCCTCCTCTCGGGACAGCCCTGAGGCTCTCTGGCCCTAGTTTCCAGTTGTCATGGAGGCACAGCGAGAGGAAGGATGCGGAGCTCCCTGGGCAGGAGCCAGAGGCGCTCGGGGGTTCACGTGGAAGCCACCGGCTAAGCTGTTCCAGCTCAGAAACGAGCAGGAGCCTGGGGGTTTTCTTGAGGTCAGTCCCAGCAAGAGGAGCCAAGTGGGTTAGGTGCAAGCTCAGTCGTGCCAATGCCTCTGCCTCTCGCTGGTGCTGCGTAGTGCTAATGAGAAAGGAAGTACAACCCCTTCACCCCGCTGCCGAGCTCCTTGTGGCACCTGGCTCGAGTGCCCGATTCCCTTTCTCTCTTAGCCTGGCATACTCTCAACTGCTCACTTTGCTGCTGTGAGTTGTTAAAATGTGGCCCCTGCGTGACGCTGAATGATGACCCGCCCTGGCTTTATGCCTTTCCATCCCCTCTGGTGACAGGTGACCAGCTCACGTCCGATTTCTTGGCAGCCTGCACCCGCTTCTGCACTGGGAATACCCCTTTGCAGAACTGGATGTGTGGCTCCAGGGGCCTTGGGCTGTGCTCCACTCAAAGCCCTTTGGCTAAAGGGTTGCGGAGCACCTCCTGTGGCACACCTAAAGCTTCCTTGGTCCTCCTTGCCCCTAGCCAGCCGGCGCTGCTTTGCATTTCTCTGGTATCATCTCTCCGAGGATCTCTGTGAGCAAACAGACGCAGCCCTGTCCCGCACCCCTGTGTTCCTTGGCCAGCAGGACTCGTGTCATCCCTTCTCCCCAGCCTGGGGCACGAGCGAGCCTCAATTTCTGTGCGTCAGAGCCTTCCCAAACCAAAACCTAGCCTTGGCTGCCACAGCCCTGTCCTCCTTCAGGCCCTGAGGTCCTGTTTTCTGGCAGCGAAGAGGAACCTCAGCCTTTCCAGGCAGGTGGTGTTGGCCGTGTGCTGGGTTCTTGACCCTCTTCTGCCTGCTACGTTTGGTTTGGCAGTGTCGCCTGGTGGGTTCGGTGTGCCCGGTGCCCGGGCACGGGGGTGGTTAAGGACACGTTGGGTTTCTCTGGGGCAGTCGAACGGTAGGTCTGTTCCTGTTTTGAACTTCTTGAGGCTGGTTGGGTCATGCTTGAAGAGCCCCACCGAGGGTGCAGGTGGCATTAGCAGAGGAGACAGTGACTCCCACTGCTGACATCTGCCAGCAGCAGTGGCACAGGCCTTCCTGAGTGGAGCCAGTCATTAGCCCGGCTGTGGCTCGGACTGTGCCTTTGGTGTGTTACCGAGCCAGCAGCACTGCAAAACCCCAGCAGGCTCGTGATGCCGTTCTGCTTCCCGGCCCTCTCATCCTTGTCCCACCGTAAAGGGAAGTGGTGGCCTGTGGTGGGAAGAGCCACAGGCTGCTTGCCCCCAGCCCCGCTCACAGCCTGATCCAGGAAAAGCCACCGCTGCCAGCAACAGCGACCAATGGCTCCTGTCCTCTCCGTGCGGGGCCGGCCAGGGAGGGAATGTTCCCCCAGCTTTGCTTTGCTCGTGCAGCAATGGCTTCGGACTGCAGCAGAGCATGGGAGCAGAACTGGAGTGCCGCGCTGGGGTTTGTGAGCTCCCCACAACAGCCGGTTCCGCACCACAAGAGCCAGCAGCATCGCGGGGCAGGGGCTGTCAGGATTTTTGAGACCATGGAGGTTCTCCAGGGCTGCTGCGCTCTTACCTGTGATGGTCTCCCCTCTTTGCTTCTGTGACGGTGAGCTCCCTTGCACACGTGCATCCCCCAGCAAACTGCTGACAACAGCCGACGCGGCCCTTGGGGGTTACTGTCGTGGTGGCCGTGGGGCCAAGTTTACATTTTGGGATCCCCCCCAGAGCAGCTGATCTTTTACTGTTTCAGCCAGTTTACCGACCCCAGGCCTCGCATCTTGAACCTGTTTTCTTCCACCAGCACTTAGAGCGATGCTTTCTGCCGGAGCAGATGCCGAAGGGTTTTGTTTCCAGCGCGGCGTGCTGCCGGCGAGCGCCCTCTCACCACCCCCTCCTCACCCTCTCCTCTCTCCCCCTTCCAGGAAACGCCAGCTCTCGCCTCAGTCCAAGAGCTCCAGCAAAGTCACGAGCGTACCGGGCAAAGCATCCGAGCCAGGCCCCACGGGCGCCAAAGCGGGCAAGTCCAGCACCCTGTCGCGACGGGAGGAGCTCCTGAAGCAGCTCAAGGCGGTGGAAGATGCCATCGCTCGCAAGCGGGCCAAAATCCCGGGCAAAGTATAGTGGGTCGTGTGCGGAGCGACGCTCTGCCCTCCCCCTTAGTGACTGTTCATGTTTTTATAAATAGTGTAAAAGCGGCCACTTTGGGATTTTGCAGTTCTGTCTTATTTTGGCTGCGATTCTTTTTAAAAAAAAAAACCACACAAAAAAAAAAAAATTAACTGAAGTTTTGTCAGCTGAGACGCCCGCCATGACTCGCTCCGGCTCCCGAAGGGCGAGCGGGGCCAACTCCCCCCTGGCTCTGCCGGCGCCGGTTCCATGTAAATTATGCACAGAGGACTCCAGCCCCGTCGGATGCTCTCACTGTTCCTCTCTTTCTCTCTGCCCTCTCCTCTTTGCTAGCCTTGAGTTGTATTCTCCTAGTTAGCCCTGCTGTGTGTCGAGTGTCTTCAGCAATGCAGTTCTATATACTGTGTAACGAGAGAGCCGAAAACTGCTGTGAACTACTGGCAACATCACCTTCTCCCCCCCGCCCTCCCACCCCAGGAACAAAAATATATATATATTCTTGACTCGAGTCTGATTGGGAAAATGACCTGTCTTTTATTTTAAGCAGCGGATTGTTTTGGTTGATTTAAAAGGAGCCCTGAAGGTGTCGTGGGGACGTCTGTCTAACAAGGAGGGTCCTTTTTCCTTTTTTTTTTTTTTTCTCCTTTTTTTTTTTTTTTGAGGGAACTCCCTGAAATAAAGTATTTTGATAACCACTTCTTCCTTTCTCAGCTCTTCTCTGCATCCCCTCTCCTCCCTCTCCCTTGCCTTGGGGGGGGGGGGGGTGGGGGGGGCCTGTCCCCCCCCCCATCTCCGGGGTGTGTAGTTTATTTTGCCTGCGCTACGGCTGCCCCCGTGCCCACGTGGACTCTGCTCCGGCCCCTGGGAGCTGGAGGAGCTGCTCTGTCTCTTGGGGGGGAGCACCGCATCCCCTCACCGGAGCTGCCCCTGAGCCCCCCCCCCGCCCCCCTGCTGTGGGCCCCCACTGCTGTGAGCCTGCAGCCCTGCCCTGCTCCTTCCACCCAGTATGAAACCAGTGTCCCACTGGTGTTAAATGTTAGCGGGGGTCCTGCCGTAGCTGGCTCCACCTGGTGTGATCTGGGGGTGCCTTTGCTCATCCAGACCTTCAGGGGAGGACGTTTGGGGTCCCTGCTCCTGTCTCCAGCGGGAGGCTCTGCCTTGTCCCTGCCTCCCTGGGCTGTGTGGCACCCTGTGAAGTCACCGCCAAAACGGGTACAAACCCCGTCTCTCCGGTAAAAGATGAAAACGTGGTCCTGCGGCTGTGCAAAACTCTTTTCCCACATGTGTGTCGTCCCCCCCGCAACCAGTACTGTATTTCCTGCTATACTGGGGCCACTGGGCTGCTATGGGGACAGAGCCCGAGCCCAAATCCTTCCCCTTCTCTGCACATCAAAGGTGCTGAGCCCGTGGTGCAGCGCGACGAGGTGCTGTGGTCCAGGGGAGCCCAAGCCTGGCTCTGTAGCGGGGTGGGGTGGAAGGGGGGGTGGGTGGGATGCGAGGGCCCTGTATCCGCATGTGGAATGTGAAATAAAGAAGAGGGGGAAAAAAAACCCCCAAACATCTACTCATCCCTGAACCAGCTCCTCTGGTCCCGCCGCATCCTCCCCTCTCTGCTCAGCGCCATCATCCTGGCTTCGAGCATCCCACGCCGCCAGGACATCCCTTGGTGATGGACCATGAGAGTAAGGGAGAGGTGGGGGGCGGGGTGGGGGGGGGAATGGACACAGCCCTCTGGCCCTTTCCAAGGTTGCCCAATTTGGGATTTCTGCTCCGGCAGCCCCAGGAACGTGACGGTGATATCACCGTGGGGCTTGCGCAACGGGGCCA
Organism: Rissa tridactyla; assembly: GCF_028500815.1. Taxonomy (NCBI): domain Eukaryota; kingdom Metazoa; phylum Chordata; class Aves; order Charadriiformes; family Laridae; genus Rissa; species Rissa tridactyla. The sequence continues at coordinate 92,773,761 of NC_071469.1, forward strand.
GGGCCTGGGGCATGGAGATCCCGTCCCCATGGATCGCCGGAGGGCTGGGGGACGGGTATCCAGGGCATCCCGTGCCCGCCCGATGGCGGGCACGGGATGCCCTGGATACCCGTCCCCCAGCCCTCCGGCGACCTGGACCACGTAGCCCCACGATGCTCTGTGCCCATCACCACGGCGTCAGGGCAACCAAACTGGAGCGGGAGGGGGACGCCCACCTTCCCTACAAGTCTGTGCGTATCCGTCCTCATCAGCTCCCCCACCCCACACACACCCCCCCAACCTCGACCTCCGCAAATACAATTTTGGAGGTGTCGGGGAACCGATTTCCGGGCTGGAAGAGGTTGGGTTGAGAAGGAAGTACGACGGGCCCCGCGGGGAGGAGGAAGGCAGCCGGAGCTGGAGTTTCCAGGTGTGTGTACATCACCTGCCCGAGCCCTATATAAAGGCGGCGGCGGCGGCGGCGTTGCCACTCGGCCGCCCGCATCCCCGGGGCAGCAGTTCCTAAGGGTGTTTCTCCCTCCCCCCCCCCCCCTCCCCAAAACACCCCCTCCCCCCCAAAATTTTGGCCGTGCTCCCCGCACCTTCGACCTGATGGTAAATGGGGAATGGGAAGGGGTGGAATTGCGGGGTGGGAGCTGGGATGGGGCGAGAGCTGGGGTGGGGGTGTTTGTGTGCACGTATGTACATAGGGGTTGCATGCGATGTGCGTGGCGGAGGGTTTGTGTGTGTGGGTGTGTGTGTGTGGGTGTGTGTGTGTAGCAGCACGGGTGCGGGTGATGTGGGTGCCTGTACAGCCTGCGGGTAGGGGCTTGCTGCTGGTTTTCCACCCGTGTGCCGGTTGGGAGGGCGCCGGGGGGGGGTGGGGAACGACGCAGGGAACGGGACCGTAGTGCTCTACGCGTGTAAGGGCTGGCCGGTGTCGTGTGTGCACACGTGCACGGCTGTACACACACACACGCACGCGCCGGTGATGTGTGTGTGGGTGTTTCTGGCTGGGGTGTGCGTCCGTGGGCGCGTGGAAGGGCAGTCCAGGCGCAGACGTGTGTGCTGGTAATGTGTGTGTGTGTGTGTGTGTGTACACACACGCATACATCCGTGTGCGTGGATGTGCTGGTACCGCTGTGTGGGTGCGTAGGTGCACACAGGCGGGTCCTGTGTCTCTGTCTCTGTGTGTGTGTACACACAGACGTGTGTGTGTGCATGGAAGGGCAGTGTGTGGCGCGTGTGTGTGTGTGTATGTGCTTGTACATCTGCGTACCTGCACGCTGGCACTAACGTGCGTGTTAACACACATGTGCTGGTATTTTTACGTGTGTGTGCACCGTGCTGGTGCTCAGGGGGTGCCTGTGCTGATACTGGGGGGGGGTGTGCGTGCGTTTGTGCATAGCTACACGTGTGCTGGCACTCTGTGTGTGTGTGTGTGTACACACAGGTGTGCTCTGTGTGTGTATGTACCGGTGCGCTCTGCAGCTGTATAGCTGTGTGTGTGTCTATGTCTGTGTGTGTGTGTGTGTGTCTATGTCTGTGTGTGTGTGTGTGTGTGTCTATGTCTCTGTGTGTGTGTGTGTGTGTGTGTGTGCGTGCTGGCGCTGCGCACGCACACGTGTACATACACACGCTGCGTCTTGAGGGGGTGGGTGTGTGGACACGGGCGTGCTGGTACCCTGTGCGTGTGTGCACACACGTGTGCGAGTGCTCCGGGTGCCGGCGCCTGCGTGAGCACCCTGCACATGGCTGCACGCTCCTGGGGGTTTTTTGGGTGAGGGTGCGGGCACACACGTGCTGGTGCATGTCAAAGCCCCCCCGGGGTTGGCGGGGCGGGGGGGGGGGGGACGGCTGCGAGCTCACCCCTACGTGAACCTTGGTGGGGGGGGGGGCGGTGGGTCCCTGCTGGGCTGTGTCCCCCAGGAGGGCGCTGGGTGGGTGTCTCCCCCCCCCTCCACCTCTGACCCGGGCTCTCCCGCAGGGCTGGCTCGGTGCCCTGGCGCTGCTGGGCACCCTGGCGCTGTGCCGCAGCCTGCGCCGCCCCGGCAGCCCCCCGCACCATCCCCACGTCCACTGCTACAGCGCGGGCGAGCTGCGGGACGGCGAGGCCCCCGTGCACCTCCTGGGCCGCAGCCTGCGCTGGGACCACTACGTGCCGGTGCAGCTGGTGCCGCCGTTGGAGCGTTTGCAGGAGGCCAACGCCGGCCATCGCCGAAGCCGACGCCACCGCGAGCGTGCCTGCCCCGCGCTGCAGCTCCGCGCCGGCCTCCACAGCGAACCCAACGAGCGCTCCATCTCCCCATGGCGCTACCGGTGAGTGTCCGTCCTCCCCCCAACCCGGGACCGCCCCACCCCACGCTGTGCCTCAGTTTCCCCCAGCATCCCTCACCTGCCTCTTCTTGCGGGGGCATCCCCGTTGCCTGCCCAGAGGGGTTGATATCAGCACGGGGCGACTTGGGGGGCACAGGGGAAGGGGCTCGCTGACGGTGTGTCCCCCCCACCACCACCATCCACAGCATCGATGAGGATGAGAACCGCTACCCGCGCAAGCTGGCCTTCGCCGAGTGCCTGTGCAGCGGCTGCGTGGATGTCAAGACCGGGCGGGAGACGACATCGCTCAACTCGGTGGCCATCCACCAGACCATGATGGTCCTGCGGCGCAAGCCCTGCCCACGTCCCGCCAGCCCTGGCCTCGTCACCTTCGAGGTGGACTACATCAGGGTGCCGGTGGGCTGCACCTGCGTCCTGCCCCGCACCGGGCGCTGAGCCCCCCCCCGAAGCTCCTGTGGAGCCCCGTAGCGTGACCATGTCACTGCATCCACCTCCCCCCACCCCGTGCTTGTTTTAGAGCACCCACCTGGCTCCCCCCTTCCTTCCCCGCAGCCGGGTGTCTCCCTCCAGCCCCCAAAACCTTCACCTTGTTATTTATGATTTATTTATGAGCCTTGCTGCAGGGGGACTTTTTTTAACCCTTATTTATTGCTGACCCTCCCTGCGAAGGCTGTGACTCCACGTCCAGCATCACCCCCATGGTGCCCAAGGCCCTGCGAGCGCTACCCGGGGGCTCGCTGGTTATTTATTCCCCACCCCGCCCCCCGCAGAGCTATTTATTGTCTCCTCTATATGTGCTATTTAATGCTGGCAACGTGCAGCCTGCAAATAAAGTCCGACACCCCCCACCCACCCACCCACCCCCAGACATGGTCCTTGCTCTGTTCCCAGCCGGGGCGTTGGGGATGCTGGCACAGGGGGCGATGCCGTGGGGGGTGGAGGCACCATGGGGTGATGCTCAGCCGTGGGGCATCTCTCAGCCCCGGCGCGGTGGGCAAAGCACCAGTACACCCAGTGCTGCAGGGCAGGACGAACTGGGAGGCAATGCGGAGGGTGGCAGGGCAAGGGTGGGGGTGGGGGGGGAGGGATGTGCCCCACACCCCCAGCCCTAGGGGGGGAACCAGCCCCAGCACCCACAGCACCCCTCCACCCACACCTTTCCCACGGCTCTGCCCCCCCCCAACCCCGGCACCCACGTCCCATGGGCCCAGCGCCACCTGCTGGGGCCACCCCATGTGCCCTGGCGGCACCCATGGGTGCCCTGGGACGGCTGCACCCCTCCACAGATCAGGGTTCATGCCGGGGGGGCAGAGCTGAGGGGCCAGGGCAGCTGCTGATGCCCAAGGGGGACAAGGATTTGTCCCCACTGCACAAGCGCATGGTGTTGTCCCTTGTCCCCATATGTCACACCCAGGCATCCAGATACTCTCCCGCACCCACGAATGGGAAGGGAAATGCGTCATTGGGGTCCCCACCCCACCCTGCCAGGGGTGACACCACCTTTGGGGGGGGTTCACCTGGGACACATGGGGCAGCTGCGGTGCAGGTCCACCCTGGGGACCACATGCCACCCCCCCCACCCCCCCCCAGCTTCACTCCACCATTGGGTCCACAGAGGATTTCGGGAGGGGACAACAGCGTGGGCCTGCCCCCTGCACCGCCACATGTCCCCTGAGGACATCTCCTGGTCCCCTCCGCCACACTCCGCCTGCCCCCACACCAGCTTCAGCTGCTCCACGGCGTTTGCCCATCATCGGGTTGTTTGTCCTTAAAATCCCACCCAACCCAGCCCCAGCAGCCCCGCCAGGGGAACAGGAGCCAGGGGGAGCCGGCACTTTTCCCACTTTTTATTGCAACAGCAACCGCAGAAGAGACAAAAAACAGCGAGCGCCGGTGCAGGGAGCACAGCTGCCTGACACCCCCCCCCCCCAACTCCGTGGTGATGTGGGGCCCAGGAACTCCTCAGGGAGCTGGGGATTCCCTGGAAAGCTGGGGGGTCCCCAGGGACCGGGGGATCCCCTAAGGAATTAGGGACTGCTTGGAGGGCTGGGGACCTCCCCAGGCAGCTGAGCGCCCCCAGAAATTTAGGGATCCCCAGGAGTTGTGATCCCTCAGGGAGCTGGGAGTCTTCAGGGATTTGGGGATCTCCAGGAGCTGGGGACACCCCCCCCGGGGAGCTGAGCATCCTTGGGAATCCAAGAGGAGCTATAGAGCCTCTGGGAGCTGATGACCCCTCAAGGAGCTGAGCATCCCCGGAGATATGGGGATCCCCAGGAGCTGGGGGACACCCCTGAGGAGCTGAGCATCCTTGGGGATTTGGGGAGCCCCTGGAGCCAGGCACCCCGCTTTCCCCCTGAGGAGCTGGGGTGCAGCTGGGAAGCAGGAGCACAAGCGGTGCGGCAGCGGCAGGAGGGCTCCCCCCCCGCCGTCACTCAGCCTCGACGGGGATGGGGTTCACCTGGCCCCCCACCTCCACCGGCTGCTTCTTGCGGGCATCGGCGGGGGGCCCGGGGGGGGAGGGTTGCTGGGCGGCTGCTTGATGGTGTCCCCCATGTGCGGCCGCTCCCGGGGCTTCTGCTCGATGGGTCTCCACTCCTCCCCACGCACCGCCGCCTGCAAAGACACGGGGGCCGTCAGTGTTTGGGGGGGGTTGCTCCTCCAGCAGGGCCCCCAGCCCCCCCAGAAACCCTCCCAAAGCCACCCTGCACTCACCAGCAGGTAGATGCCACTCGCGATGCCCAGGCAGACGGTGCCCAGGATGGTGGAGAGGAGGAAACCGGCGGGGACAGCCAGGCTGTGCAAGAGATTGGGGGTTCGGCAGGGGCTGGGGGCGGGGGGGTGGGGGCTGCACCCCTGCCCCGACCCCGTACCCCACTTACGCGGCGTGCAGGATGGCTCGGATGTAATAATTCCTTGTGAGGGGCCCGAACACCTTCACCACCGCCGTCAGGTACTTCTGGCCGCTGCAGAGCAACACCAGGGGGAGGTCAGAGGGGTTGCATCCCCCAAAGGGGGGGCACCCAGCCCTGAGGACCCCCATCCCCATGCTCTCCCGGCATGGGGAACCCACACATGGGATCCAGCCCCGCTTCCACCCCACGGCTCCAGACTCCAGTGCCGTGTCCTTGTGTGTCTGTGAGGGGGGGCTGGGTACCAGGACCCCCAGTGCCAGGGCTGAGGGGACACACACACACGGACACACATATCACTTACCACCTCTCCATGGTGGAGCCCTTTTGTCGCTTGCTCCTGGGGTACTCGAGCAGGCAGACCAAGACGCCTGCCACGCTGCGGGGGGGGGGGGGCAGTCAAGGAAAGGGATGCTCGGGGCCAAGATTAGTCCATAGGCACGACCCTCACCCGAAAAACAAAGGCTGTTTGGGGCAGGGAAGGAGAGCTTTGGGCCCAGAGTGGGGAGGAGGATGATGTCTCCCCCCCCAGTCCATGCCTCCCACCCGAATGGAGGGTTTTCCCCGCAGACCAGACCCGGGCGTCCTCTCCGCAAGGATACATGGCGTACGCCGCGAAGTACCAGCCCTTGAACTGCCCCGCCACGGCCACGATCCCGCCCGTCAGCATGACTGCGGGGACAGAGCGGGGCTGGTGGGGTCCCTGCCTGGGGACATGGCCCCCCCCCGAGCCAGGACACAGCCCCCCAAACCCGGGCTACAAACGCCAAACCTGGGATACCACCACCACACCCCCCCCAGACCCGGATTACGACCCCGACATGGGGGATGCCGAGGAGATGCTGTGTGTGGGACCCTCTGGATTCAGGGAAGGGAACTGGGGGGCTCCAGGATGGGGGGCTCGGGGCGGGGGGAGGTTTTTTGGCCCCGTGGCCACATGCCACCTCCACCCACGAACTTTGCTCCCCGCTGGCTGCCCTGCGCGGGCAGAAAACTTGAGGAGAGGAGGAAGAGAAGAGGAGGAAGAGGAGGCTCTAACCCTGCGCATCCCCAGCGGGGACGGGACTTCCCGGTCGTCCCCGGCGCCTCCCGTTTGCACCATCCCGGAAGCCCCCAGCGCCCCCGGGACGGCGCGGTCTGGCCCCCCCCCCCCCACCCCGGGGCTGTCACCCGCATTGAGCGGGACCGTGCCTCTATGGCCCCCCCGGGGCTCACCGCCCCCCTCCATCCCCCCGAATCCCCCCCCCGGAGCCGGCCCAGCGGGGCTCACTTCCTCCAGCCGCCAGCTGCACCGGGCCGGTGCGGGGACACCCACGTCCCCAGGGGGACACTGGGGGGGGGGGGGCTGTCCCTGAGCAGGGCTGGGGCGCCCGGGACCCTCTGCAGCACCCAGGTCCCCATCACCCCCCCCCAGCCCCTGCACCCCCCCAGCCCTCTGCACCCCCCCGGGCCCCTGCAACCCCCTCCTTCCCCCCCCGGCCCGGACCCTGTGTCCCCGCACTCACTGAGCCCGGCGGCCAGCGCCTGCTCGTTAGCCCACATGGCCCACTCGATCTGCCCCATGGCTCGTCCCGGCCCGGTTCGGCTCGTCCCGACCCGGAAAGCGGACGCGGCGCGACGATGTAACGGGGGCCTGGCCACGCCCTCTTCGTCATAGGCACCGCCCCCTCTGTGTAGACCACGCCCCCTTCCCTGTAGGCCACGCCCCCACCCCACAGGCCACGCCCCCCATGGGGACCCGCTTCAGCCCCCCCCAAGGGGACACAGCGCCGGTGCGGGACACAGGGGCCGTGCGGGGACAGGACCAGCCCCGCAAGGGACACGAGGGGACAGGGGACATGGTGGGGTGACGAGGATGGTGTGGGGGGAACAGGATCAGTCCGGCGCAGGGGGGCTGGATCAGCCCCGCAAGGGACACGGGGCCACATGGGGTGACAAGGGTGTTGCAGGGGGACAGGATCAGCCCCAGCCGGAGCATTTAAGGGACAGGGGACGGGATCAGTCCTGCAAGTGACATGGTGGGGACAAGGGATGTGCAAGGGATAGGGGCCACATGGGGTGACGGGGGCTGTGCAAGCAGAAAGGATCAGCCCCAGGGGACACAGGAAGACAGGGGACATTTGGGGGGGACAGGATCCGTCGCAGCAGGCCCAGGCACAGCCGTTAGGAGAAACCATCCCCGTCTCCTGCCCCACACCTTTGTCCGGCGATGCCAAGCCCCCCCCCCAACACGTCCCATGGAGTCTATACACCCCAAACCAGCGCTGCAGCTGGAAAACCTCTATTTCCTTACAAAACAGTAAAAACCAGCCCCAGGGGTCACATCCCACCCCGGGGCTGGGGACGGCTTCGCACCAGGCCACCCCCGGGTGGCACCAGCAGAGCCCCCCGCAACACGTTGTGGCTGTCCCCAGCGGTGTCACCGAGGCTCAGGTGCAGCGTCGGGGCAGCCCGTCTGCTCCCAGGAGATGCTGGCTGGGGTCATCCAGGAGCTGGGGACCAGGGCCGGGCTGCGGGGCAGGAGATGGGTTACGGGAGGCCAGATCCTTTGCACCAGGGAGCCCCACTGCCTGCAGGGAACCCCTCCTGGGAGGCTGTGGGGCAGCTCCTGGGCTCCACAGAGCCCAAAAGCCCACCCCCATGGATCACACCAGCAAGAACATGCCTAGGGATGGGGTTCTGCACAGCCCCGGGGATGGGGCATGGGATGGGGGTCCACACACCACCCTGGGGATGGGGTCCCGCACAGGTCCTTTGGGGATGGGGCCCCACACACCCTCCTGGGGATGGGGGCCTGCACAGGTCCCTGGGGATGGAGACAGGGATGGGGTCTCACACACCTCCCTGGGGATGGGGTCCCACGGAGGTCCCTGGGGATGGGGACAGAGCCTCACCGCAGAGACCAGGCAGATGGGTCCCCCTGCCCCACACCCACCCCCAAAGCCCCCCCCCAGCCCCCTACCTTGGTGTGCAGGATGTACCGGACAGCCCCCGGCACTGGCTCCGTCACCACGGCTGTGAGCAGCTCCTCCGGCAGCGAGGCCGAGTCGACGGGCAACCCCCTCACGAACCTGCGGCACAGCCGAGCACTCAGTCCCAAGCCCCCCTGCCATCCCTCTCCCCCCGACCCAAGTAAGAGACGAGATAGCCCTTACTGGTCCCCGTTGGTGGCGGGGGGGAAGCTGCGTCTCACCACCTCCACAAACTCGGCCACGGTGTCGGCCAGCGTGAAGATGACGGCGTTGGGGCCGGCGTCGAAGGTGTAGGCTACCTGCGGCGGGATTGCGGGGGGGACACGGGGACCTGGTGAGGGACCACGGCACCGCAGCCCAAGAGCCCCGCGGGGCCGGTATGGCCAGCTGGTACCTTGGTGCGTCCATGGTGGGCATTGAAGCGGTGTGCCAGGGCGATGATTTGCCGCGAAAGGTCATTGAGGTAGAAGATGGGGGGGAAGGTGTCGAGGCAGGTGGCGTGGAACTGGTTGCTGTCCTTCATGGTGAGCTGCCCGAAGCCCTCGAAGTCCCGCTCATGGATGTGCCGCATCATCAGGGCCAGGCGTTCCGGCACCACCGCCTCCGCCCGGTGCTGCCGCGACAGGAGGGTCACGGTCACTCCGGTTTGGGGACACCCACGGCACCGCGACCCTTTGGGCTTCGCTTGGGTGGCATCGCGGGTGCAGGCCCCCTGCCTGCCCTCCCTCCGTGCCCCCCAGCATGGAGAAATGTCCCCCCTCAAGGGAAACGGGACCCCACACCCTGCCTGCAGGCAGGGGGCAGGCAGCTGCCTGGGGCAGGATGTGGCCCATCGCCCCGTACCTTCAGCAAGGGGCTGGTGTCCACACTCGTCTGCATCCCCGCCGTGCTGCCCACCTGCTTCTTCTCCCCGCTGACCTGGGTGGGGGGGGCACAGGTGGTGGGACATGACCCCCCCCCGAACACCCAGCCCCAGCGAGGGGCACCCCCCGAGCCACGGGGTCTGCACCCACACGGGGCTGGGGTGACCCCAAATCCCACCCAGCTGGGGGGTGGTGGGTACAACCATAACCCCCCCTCTGCCCCGGTCCCTCACCACCAGGACGAGGACCCTGAGCTCCGGCCAGTGTGTCTCGGGGGCCACTTGTTGGGCGAGGCTGTCCCTGCCGTCCGGCCGCTCGCCCCGCTGCCACTGCACGAAGCCCCCCAACATGCTGCGGCAGGCGCTGCCCGAGCCGCGCCGGGCCACCTCCGACAGCTCGCCCTCCACGCCGTACAGCCGCGCCAGCGCCGACACTGCGGGGACGGGACGGGGTCAGGGGAGGACACCACCCCCCCCCACCACCACCCCCCGCCTCTGCCACCCGCCCTGTCCCCGCTCACCCACCCAGGCAGGCGTAGCCGGCAGCGGAGGACGCCAAGCCGGCGGCGGTGGGGAAGTTGTTCTCGGTGGCGATGTGGATTTTGTAGGAGAGGTTGAGCGGGGCCACGTCCTCAGCGCTGCCACCCCGGCGCTTGCGGGCCAGGCGCCTCACTGCGAGGGGACGGGAGCCATGCAGGGGGGGTCGGTACGGGGAACACCCCGCCCGGCCCCAGAGCGTGGGGGACACTCACCCTCCCGCAGGCAGGCCTGCAGCCGGGGGTGCCCCACGTCGGCCTCCTCCCCATTCAGCCACAGACAGTCCTCTGCGAAGTCCCGGCTGGCGGCGGCCGTGGTGGTGGTCTTCAGCTGCAGGGAAGAGAGGGGGAGGAATGCGGGGAGTGGGGGGGCTCAGCATCCCCCTGTGCACAGGTCGGGGGCAGAGGGGCCCGATCCTGACCCCGACCCCACACCAACCTGGTCCTGGTGCAGCGTCACGCTCAGGGAGGAGTTGATGGGCAGGATCAGGTCATTGTCCCGCTTGCCCCCTGCAAGAGATGGCACGGCATGGCACGGCACGGCACGGCACCCCTTGGCATGGCATGGCTCAGCACAGCTTGTCATAGGTTGGCTTGGCACAGCACGGCATGGCACGGCACTGCTTGGCATGGCACAATATCACTTGGCATAGCACAATATCACTTGGCATGGCATGGCACAGCTCGGCATGGCACAGTATCACCTGAGATGCCATGGCATGGCATGTCACAGCTTGTCATAGGCTGGCTTGGCACGGCACAGCATGGCATGGCACAGGACGGCACGGAATGGCACAACACGGCACGGCACGGCCTGTCACAGCTTCTCTGCCCACTTTCCCCCCCCCCAGCAGGTGCCAAACCCGTCCCCGCACCGGCCCGCCCTCCTCCCGGGGCTCTCCGCCCCGCCTGCCCCGCCGCTGCGCCGGGGGGTCGCGTCCCGGGGGCTGCCCAGCCCCGAGAGGGGGTCCCGGCCGCAGGGGCAGCCGCCGCCGGCCGGCGTGGCGCCGGTACTCACAGTACTTGATGACGGCGATGTTGACGGGGGCCGTGCAGGTGACCATGGCGAGCGCCCGCTCCTCCGCCATCGCGCCGCCGCCGCCGCCGCCGCCGCTCCCGAGGCGCTCCCGGCTCCGTGCGGGCGGCCTCAAGCCCCGCCCCCGCGCCACCCACGTGTCCGTGGTCCGTGGCGGGACGCCGCCTCACCATTGGCCGGCGCCGCAGCGCCCGGCTCCCGGCGTCCAATGGCAGCGATCGGACCACGGAGCGGCCCCGCCTCGCCCCGCCCCCTGCCGGCGCTGGCAGGGGCAGGCGGCGGCGCCATCTTCGAGTCGGGAAGGAGCCGCGCATGCGCCCTTACGGACCGGCGGCGGCGGGGCAGGGCCGGGGGTCCCGGTGTCCCCAGTACCCCTCCAGTGCTCCCGAACACCCCCCCCAACCCCAACGTCCCAGTGCTCCAGCGTTACCCCAGTGCCCTCAGTACCCCCAATGCACCAGTGCTCCCAGTTACCCCAGCACTGCCCCGGTGTCCCCAGTATCCCTCCAGTGCTCCCAGTGTCCCAAAACCCCTGTACCCCCCAGTACCCAGTACTCCCAGTACCCCCCCAGTGCTCCCATTGCCTTCAGGGCCCCTTCTGCTCCCAGTATGCCAGTGCCTCCAGCGCTCCCAGTGCCTTCGCAACCCCCAATGCTCCCAGTATGCCCAGCACCCCACTATCCCAGTGCCCCTCCAGGGCTCCCAGCGCCCTCGGCATCCCCCCAGTGCTCCCCGTCCCCCTACAGTGCTTGCAGTGACCCCATTAGTCCCGGAGTCCCCCGTGCTTCCAGTATACCAGGGGCTGGGAGCCACCAGCACCCCCTGGGTGTCCCCATCCCGCCCCCACGGGCACCCCCAGCCAGGCCCCGCCGCACGCGTGTCCCCCCCCGGGGGTATTTTTGACCTCTGGTCGCTCACTTGCAGTGGAAAATATCCCACAAATCCGGGTGCCTGGGGGTGGCGGGGGGCACACGCCGGGCACGTGGGTGACAACGTGGTGCTGGTGAGCACAGTCCCACTCCCACGGGGTCACCGATGGCGGGGGGCGGGAGGGGGGGGGTGCAGGTCCCATCCCACCCCGAATAAACACCCAGGGCGATAAGAGGAGCAGCATCCTCCTCATCCCACCTCTCTCCATAGCAGGGAGCTCTGGGGACCTCCTTGGTGGCGGGGCAGGGGCTCCCTGGACGTGCACCCCCCCCCCCCTCCGGTATTTATAAGCATTTTCCATGGGAGGGGACAGCCTGCGGATATTTTGGGCCATGGAATTCTTCCCCCCCCGGCCCCGCCACCGGCACAGGTGCAGGGTCTGATTTAGCTGGGCAGAGCTGCAAATAGCACGGGGGGCACACGGCGGCTTCCTCCGGCACCCACCCAAACCGTCCCCCCCCGGCCCCTGCCCCAGCGCCTGGGGTGACACCAGTGGGCACAGGGCTGTCCCCACCACTGCGGGGCTGTGGGGAGGGCGCCGGGACCCGAGGGCTGGCCTTCGCCACCAGCACGCCCCGCTGCTGGTGCCAGGGACGGCGTTGGGGACAGCCCTGTCCCCCGGCACTGCCACCCCACATGGGGTCCCACTGGCCGCAGCATCCCCCCGCCCAGCCAGGCTGGCTTGCACCCAGCATGACCCCCCCCAACACTCCCCTGGGGTAGGACGGAGCAGGCACCTCGGCTCACGGGAACCCCTGACACCCCTTCTCCCTTCAGGGACAGGCAGCCACGGTTGGGGCTGCATGGCCACATGCCTGTCCCCTCCCCTGTGGTGCCCTCCCTGCCCCAAAAAGCCCCGTGGGCGCTGTTTGGGGAGCAGATAAGGTGGTTCCTCAATGCGATCAGCCCTGGCCGTTGTCCCCCCAAGACTTTTACTGCCCCCAGGGACAGGAGCCACGCTCTGGCCAGTGCTGGGACAAGGGTGGAATCCCCTAAATTCTCTGAGAGGACACACCAGTGGCTGCCCCCGGGGAGGGAGATGCCCGGGATGGAGGGAATCGGCTGCACAGAGACAGCCCATGTCCCTGGGGAACCCCAGGGCCAGGACATCTCCCAGGGACACCCGCAGGAGAAACACCCACCGCGCTCCCCTGGCCAGCGCCCAGCAGGGCTTTGGGGACGGCCCACGGTGCCAAGTGTCCTCCCTCTGAGAACCAGGACGCAGCTGCCAGGGAGGGGGCATGGCCACCAGCACACACAGCTGGGGGGATGCCAGGAGAGGTGTGGGGAAATCCCCCCAACAGCCCCCAGGCAGGTTTAGCAACACCGGGCACTGGGACAGCAGGTCACGACGTGCTCGGGTGGGGGGAGATAAGGGCTGGGGGAGCCTAGGGCAGGGAGGAGGGCTGGGGTGACAAAATGGCATTGCCAAACCGCTGCCGTTAACGGGAGGAGTTGACAAGTCAGGGATGAAGCTGTAAAGAGAAGCCCCACGTTTGGGGAAGGAGCAGCCCCGACAAGCCGGAGTGGGGGGTACCCAGCCCCAGCCATGTCCGACACGCCAGAGCCACGGCACAGACCACGCAGAGAGGCCGCCCGTGGATGAAACTGCCTTTATTGAGAAAAATGGTTTGCTACAAATACGTCATTGATTTTATTCTTCTTCAAAAAACAGTACGTCTCGTTAAAAGGTCTAGTTATGCAAAAAGTCATGGGTAACACACTGACGAGCACGGCTCGGGGCGCAGCCGGAGCCCCGGCACAGCCCGGCTGGCAGCGGGCAGAGCCGGATCCGACCCCATGCCAAGCGGGGAGAGGCAGGAGCTGCCTGTGCAGCGCAGCGCCCGCCTGCGCCCTCGCAGCCTGGGCCCTAAAGTGCTTTACAAACGCAGCTGTTGCTGCCCCCCTGCTCTGGCGTCGCAGGGCAAAAAGGAGGAAGAGAAGGAGGAAGGAGACAGAGAGATTAGTAGCACTGTAGCAGAGGCAGGGAGCTCCCTGCAAGAGCTCCCATGGAGGCTGCTCCAGGACCTGAGGGTCCCAGCTGAGGACGGACAGGGGAATCCTCCCGGGTCCCTTTTGGGAGATGCCAGTGCTCTCCATCCCACCAGCGACATCCCCCGGGGCCAGGCAGGTGGCAGGGATGCCGTGCTGGTAAGAGAAGACCCCGTCCCTCCTCGCTAGCCTTGCTCGAGGGAGGGGAGGGTCTCTGCACGCTCCTCGTATACAGCTGCCGGTGGCACAGGGGAGCTCACAGCCCCAAAAAACACCCAGTACTATTTAGATCAAAGTAAAAAACAAGACCGTATTGCTGGGGCAGAGCTGGAGCTGGAGCCAGGTCTCGGATAAACCACAAAAGGGCACTACTCCGAGCAGGGACATGCAGAGGGATTGCTCTCCCACACCTCTTCTCCGCAAACCCTTGCTGGAAAGCGGCGTGGCAGGTCTGCGGGTATCGTGCACCACCACCTCCCCGCAGTTCCTTCACCGAGAGCCTTGGGCTGATCCTGTCGCTGGGGTGACACCAAAGGGTGGCAGGGTCCCAGCGCAAAGCACCTCTCCCCCAGCCCTTCAGACGGGACACAGCTTCTGCTGCACACGGGGGCCACGCTCAGGCTGGCAGCAGCCCACTCAAGGCCTGGCAGAGAAGATCTCCCTCCCACCCTCTCCCAGCCGCCAGGAGGAAACTCCAGCAACAGCAGGAAGAGCAGAGAGGAAGGGGGGCAGGGGGGACAGGTCACCAGGACGCTGTGGAGCATCTCTCAGATCAACATCTGCCCAGGTGTGCCCCATTCCCAGGCAGAGACCTGGGAAAGGGAGACGCAACCCCCTATTTCAGGGGGACAAGATGCTCAGCGTTGGGGACGGGCTCTTGCACGGGCAGAGGTCCCTCCTGCGCACCCATCGCCCGGATACGAGGCAGCCGCTCTACACCGAGCGCCAGCACATCACAACTAACCCGCCTGCTCCCTCGCAGGCAGAAAGCACCGCTCCAGATTACACTCTGCCCACGGCCACCTCCAGCACCGTCACGGAGCTCTGCCTGCCCGAGTTAAGCCATCGTAAGCCCAACCACGCGCCCTGGAGAGGGTGAGCAGCTCAGAGAGCACAGCCGGACAAGCGGCTGAGAACACAAGTGGTGCTGCTGCTCCTCAAAAAGGCAGCCCCGCGAGCCGCTCGGCAGCCAACGAGGTGCTGCTTTGACTCGGTCTCTCCTGCAGCACCACCTACCTGAGGAGAAACATGTTGACAAGGGAAGGGAACGGTCCAGAAGTAACCGAAGATGACACCCGCGTGCTTCCCACAGCCCCCACAGAGTCCCACACACTGGCCTGGGGTCCAGCTCCTGCCTCCCACCTGATTTCACATCCACAGCATGTTTGTTTGTTTGGGTTTTTGTTTTTTTTTTTTGTAAAAAATATACTTTCTTAATAATGTTCCATAAAAATACTCTTGTCCCCAGTGACAGATATTGCAGTGTGAAGAGTAACAGCTTCTGTTCCCGCTCTATAAAACGTGGAAAAGGCATCATGCCAATTAATGTAGAAAAATGCAAGAACTCAGTATCACAAGAGCCGGTACAAAACGAGGGAGGTGAGAGTTTCACTGGACGCCAGATGCCATCCCTGCAGACTCCTCCGAACCCACTGCCATCACAGGGCACACGAGGGCAACCGTCTCGCCCTGGGATTCAGCCCGGCCTGCTTTGGGCCTGGCCTGTGCAGTAGCAGGCAAAGGAGGCAGCTCCTGCCGCAGCACGGGGGACGGGACAGACCGACGTCTCCAGAAATAGCCTCGTGGAGTTTAAAAAAAAAAGATATGCTCCGTGCCGTTTTCTTCCTTTTCAAAAAGGACGTGGACGATTGCAGTTTCAAACTAGGGCATTTCTGCATAAAATGCATCATAGTTTTACGTACCTATTCAATTGCAACAGAGAGCATGAAGACAAATGGTGCCAAAAAGCATCTAATAATAAATAAATCTGGATACACGTATATACTCCGTATACGGATATGAAATGCCTAACCAAGGAACGATCCCAGCCCTTCGGTGCTGACTCCTCTCTCCCCCCAGCAGCGGATGTCTCTGCTCACTCACCAGTCCAGCGCGATGCTAAAGAGACTCCACCTTCTTAAACAAGGTGGGATTTGCCCAGAGAGGAGAGGGAAGAGAGGCAGCAGCGGGTCGCCGGGGGGCTGACGAGCTCCGTGCCTCCCCAGCAGAAAGGCCGAGTGTGCAAAAGGAGACGGGGTGTGAGAGAGGGGGGTCCGAACCGACGCTCTGCAGTCACCCTCAGTTCTCAGAGAGCGACAGTGCCAGGGCAGCCTGCAACGCTGCCTCCTCATCGATGTTATAGTCCTAAAAAACAGAGAGGGGTGGTCAGCAGAGCTGGCATGGCCAGGCCACACAGCCTCCATCAAGCAGGAGGGGTGGTCATGGCAAGGAGCCCTTCCTGCTCCTTACTGGCCCGCCCAAGGCTGTGAGCCTCCACCTCCTCTGGCAAACAGGTCCCCAGGAATGCCGTGCTCTTTGGGGAAACCTTCGTGCCCATGGTCCCTCTCCTGCCTGGAACCTGCCAACGTCAACCCCGCTCTTTGATCTGGCAGCGGCTAGCCCACATGGGAAGCTGTGGCCAAAGGCTAAAGCTTTCTATCAAGGCCACGGGCTTCTCCAGCACTCCAGTTTGGATTTATGCAACACAGTAATCGCTCCCGAAGGTGGGGATATTTCTCTGTAAATAGCTGTGGGTCCCTTTCCCTGAAATCTAGTCTCCCTGCAATAAAAGCAGGATGCTAACAAAATTTCCCCTCGGTCACTGCAGCCAAGGCTGAGCGATCACACCCTTACCCCCACACGAGGGGTCAGCAGCTCCCCGAGAGAGGGGCCATGGATACCTCCCACGTGCAACAGCCAGAACCCCCAAGGCTGAGCTGCTCCCCTCCCACTACTTGTGAAGCCTCAAAGAAAAGGGCTTTTGTGTTACAATTCCTCAGGGGAAGAGTTTTAATGGAGCACACGGAGGAAACAACCCATCTTCACAGAGAGCAGTAACCTTTCCCTCCCCTCCTTCAGAGACATTTTCCTGGTGTCTGACAATGACCAGTTTGAGCACCTCCCAGAGCAGGCGGGGAGCCCAGCCCCACACCCATGGGGGTCTCCCGAGTGGGGCTACGCATGCGCCATGTGCCTCCCGCAAAGCCCAAAGAAGGATCCATCCCCTTCCCCTCCTGAGGGGCTGCACAGCAGGACAGGCTGGTCCTGGCACAGGAAGGGAAGGGCTGGTTTCATCTCCCAGCCACTCAGCTTAGGACTCAGGGAAGATAACCCTGTTTCGGCTCAGACCCATACTCACCACGAAGGTGTCGTAGGAGAACTTGTGCCGGTGGAGGAGGTGCTGGAGGAAGTTGGCGCTCTTGTAGCTGGGGTCCCCCCAGGGCATGGCTGAGCAGACCGGGCACACCTGCAGTGGGCAGGGACAAAGGGGAACCCTGACTCACGAGCGTAGATCTCCTCCACCTCTATCTCCCCCGAGGAGGGGACACGAGGGAGAGATGAGTAGTGGTCCCCTCTCTCTCTCACAGAGCGTGTCCTGCAGATATTGTGCTAAATAAGGGGGTCTCCCACCCCACCAAGCAGATCCCTCAGTGCACAGAGCCTCTGGCACACGGCCCAAGCTGCTTTTAGCCCACTGATAAGTTACACGCCTGTGCACAAGCACCTCTGAGATGGTGCCAGAGCTGTAAATTCCCTGCCTCAGTCAACCCAGCGGGGATGGGGAAAGGAAATCCAGCACCACCCAGGTTGCAGGCACAGGGGGACAGAGGCAGCTCATTCCAGAAAGCCTCTAACAAAGCAAACAGAGGCAGGTCCCCACCTCCCATCAAAGGGATTTAAAACAAACTAAACCATCTGGAAACACAGCTGTAGTTTATGCGCAGCAGCAACAGCTCTGCATGCTGGTGGCCTCAGACACAGCATCAGCTATGGTGTATTTGGATTTCCAGGAGTTACCCTGCACAGAACCAGCCCATCCCAGCGCCCCGGCGTCACTCACCACTTTGTTCGGGTCATTGCGGTGGTTCTCCATGCAGTGCTTCACCAGCTCCTGCTGGTCCAGGTTCCGGGCCCCACAGTACGGGCACACAAACGTCGAGCGATTGGGAATATTGCTAAAGAGAGCAAGGACAAGCTCAGATATCCCAGAAAGTGACTGGATCGACTCCTTCCAAACTAACCCAGCCACCCCTGTTTGGCTTTGTGCCACCCACTCACGGTGGAAACCAGCCCAGCTCATTCCCACTCCAGGCTGAACCACCCTGGTCTGGTTGGTCCTTCCTCCCATGCCATACTCTGGAACACAGGACAGTACAGAGGCTGCAGATGCCAGAAGGAAAAAGGTGCTGCTGTTTCTCCCTGCGATTGCCCAGGGGAAAGTAAAACACACGCTCGGATTTTAGGGCTTGTAAAGGAAGGGAGTGCCAGTGCAGTCTGCAAGGAGGGACACATATCCCCACTCAATGCATGGTGGTACCTGGGGATAGGCTGCGACGTGGGGACAACCGGAACGAACTTGGGGCAGTTGGCCATCTGCTCCTGCACCTTCGCGCAGGACGAGACGTGAGAGCGCATTTTTGCAAGGGTCACCTGGAGAGTAAGGAGAGAAGAAACATTCCCGGAGGCTGCAGGAACACCTAGACACAATGCTGGAGCCTCCACTACAGCTCAGGAGAAGAGTTTTGGCAAGTCAACATCAGAGTGAACACTGGTCTGCAAGATGATCCACACCAGCCTGGCAACGCTGTACCAGACTGCCCTTCCTCACAGGAGAGATATGGGGTTGCACGCTCGCTGCACATGTCCCCGGAGGTCACACACGAGACCTAGGCTGCGTTATCATAGCACTATCTCTATTTTCCTTTGCGAAGGAGGAACTGCTGACAGCCGGAAACCCCAAACTGCTCTGACACCACACGAGATTAGTCCTGGACCGCAGCCTGGGCGTTACAAGATCCCCAAATCTAACAGAAGCCAGAAAGTGCATCAGCGGAGATGCACACCATGAATCACGGCTTTACAGCCGGTCCCTGAAGTGTCCCAGCCCAGGCTGCCCCAGGGCAGGCCAGGCTATGCTGGCAGTTCGGCTCCCCCACGGCCATCAGGATTACAGCACCTCAAACAAGACCTAAATCCTTACCCTCGTTAGGAACAGCAGCAGAGCTGGTTTGTCTCAGCCTCTCCCATGTTGCAGGAAAACCTCAACCTGCTTTTGAAGGTCCCCACTGTCTAATAATAGCTCCAGTCTGCTGACAAAGGCAGCTAGGAGAGAGCGCCTTCATCTCCGCACAGCTCCGCTTGCCTGGCTCATAGCAGTACCTGTGACACGCAGAGGGGACACCACACCTCGCAGGTGCAGTTTGGGGACCTGCCGAACAGCGGACTCTGCAAATCCAACTGTGGAAAGCAAGCAACCTCCCTCCCCCAGCACCTTGGCTGCGGGATCGGCAGCAGGACAGGGACAGACAGCCTTCTCCCACGAGCTTTACCTTCTTGCTGCAGCCTCTGCAGGGAGCCTTGTAGGATGAAAGCTGTTTCTCTACACTGGAAGCCTTCTCCACCTTCTTGGGGTCGAAGGGCATGCGGCAGAGTGGACACAGCGGGGACGGCACTTGGAGGCAGGGCTGCAGGCACTCCCCGCAAAACCTGGGGGCACAAAGAGCAGCACTGAACAGCCCAGCCCAGAAGGAAGAGGGTTAGCAGGACCCCAGCCCCAGGGACTCTGTGCGCCCCAGACTGCAGGGCAGCCCCAAAACCCAGGGATCGGCATCCTCACTGTGAGGAACTGGATAGAACGGGGAGCTTGGGAGAGGATGTGGGGAGACCAGGCACAGCCCAAGCTTGGAAGGAGCTCTCTGAACGCGCAGCCGGAGCTCAGACAATGCCACTGCTCCAAGACCCATGGACGGGAACGGATTTGAATGCAGCCAAACAAAGACCGATGCCGAGCATCCAGGCCACGCAGAGATAAAGCGAGTGAGCACGTTAAAGCTCGGCTCACCTCCTTTCAAGGTCCTCATGCCTGCAGGAGCACGGATGAGAAATCAAAGCAGCGGAGAGAAAGCGCAGCAAGGCACCCCCGGGCTCGAGGCAAAGCAGCTCGGTGCCCACAAAGTCAGCTGTCACAGCATCCCCGTCCCCTCTGCCTGCCCACCCATGTCACCCAGAACAGGGGAATGACGTGCTGCTAAGCCTCTGCCGCCGCACGGGGAGGGACAGTCATGGCGCCTCTTGCCCCAGCATCTCCCCCATGAAGCGCCCACAGCCCCAAACAAGCAGGACGGGGGGAAGAGCGAGACCATGCTTGGGCACCAAGCAAAGCCGTGGCCTCAAGGGGAGGCCAAGGTGTCCCAAAAACAGGCTGTGAAAGGGGGACAAGGAGGTGTCACCAAAACGCTGGGGTGACAAGCAGACCCCAGCTCCTCATGGCTGTGCCCTGGGTGGCCTCTCTGCGGGGGCCAGGACACAGCACCCACGGGTGGCCTAGATGGGGGGGTCAGGGCAGGACTCCCACAGCCGGCACTGCCAGGGTGCTGGGAGCAGAGTTTGGGGGGGGTTCCGGGGGCAGGAACCAGGTCTGGGCGCAGAGGGAGAAAGGGGCTGGGGTCAGTGGGTGGGCAGCATAGGAAGGACCCTTGGGTGCCCTCCACACCGGGTCCGGGGAGTGGGGGGGGGATACAGGGCAGCACCCAGCTCCCCGGGAGCGGAAAGGGTTCCGGGTGGGGGCATGGCACCCGGTGCTGGCGGAGCAGCTGGGGGTGGGAAGGGGGTCCCGGGGCCGAGCACCACCCGGGGGGTGGGACAGGGATCCCGGAGCTCTCTGGGGTCACAGGGCAGAGGGCCCAGAAGGATCCCAGTGTACGGGGAAGGGCGCCCAGAGAGCGCGGCGGGGCGGGCCCGGCCCCGAGGTTGGGGCAGGCCCCAGTGGTCGGCGCAGGCGCCGGTGGTCGGGGTAGGCCTCGGGGGGTCCCCGCCGCCCCCGCCCCGGAGCCGGTCTCACGTGTGTCCGCAGCCCGCGATGCCGACGGCGCGGTGGAAGACCTCCAGGCAGATGGGGCAGCTGAACTGCGCCTCCAACGCCTCGGCGGCGGGGGGCGGCGCCCGGGGGGGCCCGCCCGGGGCCTGCGGCCGCTGCGCCGCCGCCACCAGCAGGCTCCGGAACATGGCGGCGGCGGCGGCGGCGGGGGGGGGCGGTGCCTTGACGTCACCCTGCGCCGCCGCGTCATCGCCGTGCGCCGGGAGCGGAGCCGAACGGGACGGGGCCGAACGGGGCCGCCATGTGCGACGCGACGGGAGACGATGGAGGGTGCGGGGCAGACGCGGCACCGGCACGGCGCCGCCGCCTCCCGGCAGACAGGTGGGAGCCCGACCCGGGACACGGGCTGGCCCCCCAGGGGCCGCTGCCGGTACCGTCCCCGGCACTGTCCCCGGTACCCCGCCGCTACCCACCTGGTACCCTCACGGTACTGTCCCCGGTATCCCCCCGGTACCCTCTCCGGTGCTGGCCCCCGGTACCTGTCGGTGCTGTCTCTGGTGCTGCCCCCGGTACTGCCCTCCATTGCAGCCCCCCGGTATCCCCCCGTGCTGTCGCCGGTACCCCCCAGTACTGTCACCGATATCCCCCAGTACTCTCCCCGGTATCCCTGCGGTACCCCCCCGGTGCTGCCTCTGGTGTCGTCCCCGGTACTGCCCCCCGTTGCCACCTCCGATCCCCCTCCGGTGCTACCCCCGGTGCTCCTCTGGCACCTCCCCGGTATCTCCCGGTGCTGCCCGCGGTATCTCCTGGGGTGGATAAGGGACCGGGACCGCCGCGCACCCCCCCGCCCGGGACCGCCCCTGGGGAGGGTCGAGGTCCGGTCCCCTCCGGTGACCGCCCGTGTCCCCGCAGCCACCCGCGGCCCTGCATGAAGTGTGGGCAGGGCACGGCCGCCCTCGTCATCCGCCTCGGGGACGCCTTCTGCCGGTGAGGGACCCGGACGGGATGGGGCTGTGGGGCTGCGGTGTGTGGGAACACGGGGCTCGGACATGTGGGGCTTGGGGACATCAGGGCTTGGGGATATTGGGTCACTGGGACATCGAGGCTTGGGGACAGCAGGGCTTGGGGACATCCAAGCTTGGGGATGCAGGTCTTGGGGACATTGGGGCTTGGGGACATCAGGGCTTGGGGATATTGGGTCACTGGGACATCAAGGCTTGGGGACATCAGAGGTTGGGATCATTGGATCTCAGGGATATCAAGGCTTGGGAAGAGCAGAGCTCAGAGACAGAGGGCTCGGGGACATGGAGTGTGTGGGGCATGGGACATTGCATGGCTCAGGGCCCTGTCCCCGCAGCGACTGCTTCCGCGAGTACTTTGTGCACAAATTCCGCGCGATGCTGGGCAAGAACCGCGTCATCTTCCCAGGAGAGAAGGTACTCGGGGGGGACAGGGATGCTGGGAGGACCCGTGTGGTGGCAGTGGAGCTGATGACTGTCCCTCCCGTCCCCGCAGGTGCTGCTGGCGCTGTCGGGGGGACCGGCCTCCAGCGCCATGCTCCGGCAGGTCCAGGAGGTGAGAGTGGGGACAATGGGGGGGGACGGGGAGGGGCACGGCTCACCCACCTCCCTCACCCTGCGCCTCTGCCAGGGGCTCAGCCGGGAGACGGCCAAGAAGCTCCGCTTCATCCCCAGCCTCATCTACGTTGATGGTAAGGGTTAGCCCCGCTGCCCGTTTGCTGCCTGTTCCCTGCCCCACTGCCCGCTCCCGGCGTAGTGTCCATCTGTGCCGTGTCAGGGCTGGGGGCTGCCACCTGGGGTGTCCCCCTCACCCTGGGGGATGGGGTGGGTGCCCCCTCTTCACCGTGACGGTGGCCCCGGCGCTGCCCCCCTGCCTTGCAGAGGGAGCGGTGCGCGGGCTTAGCGCGGCACAGCGGGAGCAGAGCCTGGCCCGCATGGAGACCCTGCTGCAGGCGACCGGCTTCCCCTATCACCTGGCCCACCTGGAGCAGGTATGGAGGTGGCAGGGGTAGGGGGGACACGCCTGGCCACCCCCAACCTCCCCCTGGTACTTATCTCTGCCCCGCAGGCGCTGGAGCTGCCCGCATCCATATTGCAGCCAGGGCCGGAGAAGTCCGGCAAGCCCAGTCCCTCCTACAAGGAGGCCGTGGAGGGCTTCATCCAGCAGCAGCGGCAGGAGGGGGACGGGGATGGTGGCACCTCATTGCCTGACCTCGGCACCCAGGACGCGGTGGGTTCCCCGCCCACCCCCCGCCTGCCCATCGCTGCCCGCACCCAGGAGCTGCTGCGGCTCTTTGAGGCCGTGGAGACGTCGACAGCAAGAGAGGAGCTGCTGCAGATGCTGCGGTGAGGGTCCGATCCTGCCCGGCATCGGCACCGGGCATGGCATAGTGGCTCTGAGCCAGCGTCATCTTGTCCCCCAGGACCCACCTCATCCTGCAGACAGCCCGGACCAGGGGCTACACCAAGGTGATGACGGGCGAGAGCTGCACCCGTGTGGCCATCAAGCTTCTCACCAACCTAGCGCTGGGTCGTGGTGCCTTCCTCGCCGTCGATACGGTGAGCAGCCCGCCGGTACCCTGTCCCTGAGCTGGGGATGGCTGTCCTCGCCTGGAGGGGTGACACAATGCCGCGGGAGGGGTCTGTGGCTTGGTGGTAGTGCAGTCCCTTGGTAGCCATGCACCTGCAGGGCTTTGTGGACAACCGCCACGGTGACGTGATGGTGGTGCGTCCCATGCGGGAGTACATGGCCAAGGAGATCGCCTTCTACAACCACTTCTTCGACGTCCCCACCGTCATCGCGCCACCCCTCCCCACCAAGGTAGCGATGTCCCCCGCCCCCCGTAGTGGGGAGCCCAAGTTCTGTGTCCCCACGATGGGGATGGGACCCCCCCCGCCGCCATCCCACCCCTGTCCTCTCTGCTCGCTCCCCCAGCGCCAGGAGAAGCCCAGCATCCATCGCCTGATAGAGCGCTTCCTCCTGGGACTGCAGGAGGATTTCCCCTCCACCATCAGCACTGTCTACAGGTACGGCGTCCCCTGCGCGAGGGCACTCCGGGGTGAGGGGGGCAGTTTGGGTGTGAGCAGGGTGAACCCCTCACCCCCCCCCCACATTGGCTGCAGGACGGGCGAGAAGCTGAGCCCGGCTCCGGCCAAGGCGAGCAGCGAGTCCCAGCGCTGCCTGCTCTGCCTGTGCGCCCTGGACATCGCCGGGGGTGAGTGAGGGGGGCGGTGGCGGGCACAGGGGATTAAGAGGGGGCGGCCATGCACCCCCAGCCGCACCCCTGCTCTGCGGCTCTTGCAGAGGAGGAGCTGGCCCTGGAGCCCACGCTGATCACGGAGGAGACAGAGCCGGCGGGGGACGGGTGCTGCCAGGGTGCCACGGCAGCAGGGTGAGCATGCGGGAAGGGGGGATGCCGTGCCGGCACCGGGGCCGTTGTGCCAGCACCTCTGATGGTCCCTGTCCCCCCAGGGCTGAGAGCAGAGCTGCCTTCATCCCGCTGCTGTGCTACGGCTGCCGCCTCACCTTTAAGGAACTGGTAAGGCTTTCGGGGCACAGCAGGGCGGCTCTCCGTGGGGTCGGGTGTCCCCATCCCCATGGCTCCTCTCTTGCAGGGCCCCCTCGCCACGCTGCCACCCTACGTGCGTGCCGAGGCCCAGCGCAGGATCCGCAGGTAGGAGGGAGCGGGGTCCCCTCCCATCCCCCCTGTCTCGGCCCTTGATGCCACATCCATCCATGCCATGTCCATCCCTCGCAGGGCACAGATGGAGCAGCAGAGCCAGGAGGTCCCGCTGGAGGATGAGGAGCCCGGCAAGAGCTGAAGGGGCTGGGGACAGTAGGGGACACAGACCCCCATCCCTCTGGGGCACCGCTGGGGCAGGGTGGCCCCCCCCTCCCTGGATGGTGGGGGACCAGAGCCTCTGAGGACCCCTGTCACCCAGGCAGCTGCTTTTGCACCCTGTTTTGGTTACAGCCAGGGGGCAGGGACAGCCCCCAGACCCCATTCGGTGGGTGCCAGGGGTGCTGGTGCCCCCCTGGGGGCAGCAGGGCCCTGGTACCACCCTGTGCCTCCCTCTCCCCAGCCCAGCCCAGCAGCCGGGGAGGTCTCAGCTTTGTTTTTATTAGATATCTGTATAAATAAACCATTTGAATTAATAAAAAAAAAACCAAAACAACCAAAAACAAAGTCACAACGAGTGTCTAGAGTCCAGCTGGGGCGTCCAGCCTCACCCCGCGGCTGGGGGGGGCCGTGACCCAGGGCCCCCCATCCTGGGGGGCTATTGCTTTTGAGTTCAACCTGGTTCTGGAGCAGGGCTGGGGAGAGCGAGGAGGGGGCACAGGCCAGCTCCTGCCGCCCCCATGCCACCCCTTCCCCAACAGCCAGGGGTGCCCAGCAGGTGTGTGGGGGGGGCAAGGGCGGGCAGCTCCTGTCCCCCTGCCCTGGGAAGGCACGACGTGGTCTCCGCAGGTCGGACGGCTTCAAAGCAACGTAAGAAAAACATCCTCCCTAAAAGCGAGTGCTGAGTACCCTGCGTCCCACTGCCTCCCCCAGCAGGATGCGGCCCCAGCTTTGGGAGGGGCTGGTTAAGGCATTGGCGGTGATGTCCCCAGGAAGGGGGAGGGGGCCCAGAGCCCCCTCCCCTTACTCCTTCTCCCGTGTCCACTTGATCATAGTCTCAGGGGAGCGGTAGAGGAAGATGAGCTTGGCGTAGAGCTCCTCTTCCAGCTCCAGCTCGCCCGTCTCCCGCACCAGGAAGATGTCCTGGCACAGCTTCAGGATGCGATCCACGCAGGGCAGCTCCTCGAACATGATGGAGTGCGAGATCTCGCTGAAGAAGCCCCGCACGAACTTCCCGATTACCAGCACGATGGAGACGTACAGCCCCATGATCCTGCAAGGGCAGGGGGAGAGCATCCTGTATCCCACCCCCAGCTTCGCACCCCTTTTGGGGTGCAGCCAGGTGGTCCACCACCACCACCCCCCCCCTCACCTCGTGCACCCCCTCCACGTACCCGTAGCCAGCCAAGAAGCCCAGGCTGGGGGGGCTGACTTTATCGTTGAAGATGACCATGGGGAGGATGTTGCCGTCGTGTGGGGGGGCCTCTTTCAGCCGCACCACCCACCACTCCAAGAAGCTGTCACCTCCTCGGCCGGCACGTGCACGCTCCCGTTTCAGTTGCACCTCCACATCCAAGTAGCTGTCCTCCCCATCTGCCGGGGGCGGGGGGGTGGCATCGTCAGGGCACAGCATGGCCACCGATGTGCCCCCAACACTGATTTTTTTTTTTTTTTTTGGTGGGGGAGGCAGAGGGGGGCGACACGATAGGACCCACCTGGCAGCAGCTGCTTCACTGGGTTGGCTTCAGGGCCGTTGGGTGCCCGGATGTATTTGGGGAAGAGTTTGGGCACTTGCCTGCAAGAGAGTGGGGTGAGCCGGGGGAGGGAGGGGGACACAAGAAAACCGTCCCACTGAGGACGACGGGGGGGGGGGTGTCCCCTCCCCAGGGACACTCACACGGGGGAGTCGCGGGTGCCCTGCAGCAGCTGGGCCAGCTCCATGCGCTGGGGCGCGCCGGGCTGCAGGTCAGTGGTGTGCTTGTCGAAGGTGTGCTCCACCGTCCCCCCCTTGCCCAGGTCCCTGCGGGCAGAGCGGGCAGCAGAGGCTGAGTGAGTGTGCGTGGGGGGGGGGGTGCAGGCAGGGCTGCCCCGTCCCCACCGTGCCAGCGGTACCTCTGGAAGGTCCAGGTGAGGCGGAGGGTGATGTCGGAGGAGCCGTTCTGCAGCTCCCGTCGCATCTGCTCCCGGCTGGGGGGGCTGATGCTCCAGAGCGATCCCGAGCTGCCCTCGATGCGGGCCGTCACGATGTCCTCGTAGCCGTAGAGCGTGATGAACTGCATGGCCACCTGGTGCCGGGGGACGACGACACACACACACAGCTCAGCCCCCCACCCAAGGACACCCCCAGCCCGGGGCGCCCCTCCCCGGCTCTGCCAGCCCCATGGAGCAGGATGGGGGTTTGGGGGGGATTTACCGGCTGCCTCTCAAACTCGTTGGTGAGAGCTTCGTAGTCCTGGGGGGTGAAGGGCTGGATGGATTGCTGCTGGGCGCTCATGGTGAACAGCGGCTGTGGGGGGACAAGGTGCTGTCAGTGGGGCAAGGGACCCCGGAGTCCGAGATGGGCACCCCGGCACCCCCTCCCCGTATCCTCACCTCGTACCCCCCCAGTTTGAGGGTGACAGTGACATCGATGGGGTGGTTCACAACGCCCACCACGGAGCGCACCAGCGACATGAAGAGCAGCGGGAACCAGATGATGGCCACGAGGAAGAGGATGATGAGGCCCCCCATGCCATACTTCACGATCTTCTTCTTCTTCTGCCCCTTGGGCTGGGGGTATTTCTGGGGGAGGGGAGACAGCACATGGCGCCAGGTAGGCTTGGGGGGATCCCAAGCAATGAGGGGCTTATTGGAGGTCCCTTCCCAGCCCAATGGGGCCGTACCTTCTCTGTCTCGCGGCTGCACTTGATGATGAAGATGTTGGCATAGATGTCCTCCACGCACATCCAGTTGGAGAGGGACAGCGTGGTGTCCGTCCAGACCCAGTCCATGACAGCCCGCAGCTCCACCAGGAAGGGCACGAGGCGAAACCTGGGGGGTACACAGGGAGAGGGGGCTGGTACATCACCCTCTGGGCACCCAGGTGTCCGCGTGGCTCCGTGCCGTACCCTTGGAAGAGGAAGAGGTTGAGGTGGTTGTATTTCTTGGTGAGGAAGTTGCCCAGGATGCGGGTGGGGTAGCCGCAGCGGATCTGGTAGGCTGACAGCGAGAAGTAGATACACTTCACGAAGTACCACAGCTGGGCCACCGTGTTGAGGCTGAACAACCTGCAGGAAGGAGGTGTCACTCCTCTGGCCACCTCTCTGGCCAGGCTGGGCCACCACGTGGGCTTGGGGATACAAAGGTGCCACATTAGGACCACGCCGTGCCCTTGAGGACGTCCTTGGCGGATGCTCGGTACCTTTCCGTGACTGCTGGCAGGATGAAGAACATCCAGAGGTGGATGCTGAAGACCAGGATGACCTGGAAGATGAGCTTGCCCAGCACGGTCTTGCGGAGGTAGAGCGCACGGTCGATGACCATGGTGGTGAACTGGATGAGCAGCATGACCAGGAAGGCCTCTGGCACTTGGTCATCCGACAGCGAGGAGGTGATGTCGGCGGCCGCTGAGTGTTTCTGGGGATGCAGGAGAGGTCAGGATATGGCCCAGCCTGACCCCGTGGTGGGAGCCGGACAGTCTGTGCCCTGCAGGAACCCCCTGCTCACCCCAAACGCCCAGAAGCCGAAGATGATGATGATGAAGTCGACCACGTCAGCCAGGAACATGAAGGCGTAGACATCAGTGGCTGCCCGGTGCTGGGTGTGCAGGATGTCCCAGAAGAATCCACGCACCGGCTGGTACATGTTCTGCGCCCTGGAGGGGACAGAGGGGACAGATGACCGGGGGGGGCTGCACTCCACATCCCTCACCCCAACCAGCACCACGGGGCACTCACATGGTGAGGAAGAAGAGCTTGACCCGCAGCCCAAACGCCTTCAGCTTCTTCTGAGCATGGCTCTGTTTTGCCTCTTCTTCCTCCTCCTCCTCCTCCTTCTCCTCCTCCTTCTCCTCCTCCTCCTTCTCCTCCTCCTCCCCATGCTCTGTGGGTGAGGCACAGCATGGGTGACAGCCCAGGGTCCTGCGGGGCCGCATCCCGCCCATCCCCAGCACCCCTCTGCCCTGGGGGACGCCTGCATTACCCCTTGCTGGGGCGTGAGGGCTGGGAATCAGCACTCACCTTCCTCCGGAGCCGTTTCCAGCTTCTTCCCCCGCCACCTCTTCCTCCTGAAGCGGAGCTGTGTGGCCTTGGTCCCCTCTTCCTGCCCCACGGCATCGCCCTCTGGCTCCAGCCCCACGGCTGCGCCCGGTGGCTCCGGCTCTGCCAGCGCCTCTGTCCCTTCCTCACCCACCGGCAGTGGTGGGGACACTGCTTCTGCCCGCCTCTCCTCTTCTTCCTCATCCTCCACCCGCTCCACCTCTGCCTTCTTCTTGGGGAAGGGGTCCTCCTCATGGTCCCACAGCCCATAGGCCTGGGGAGGAGGGCGGTCAGGGGGATGGAGTTCCTGATGCCCCCCACCCCATGCACCTCACCCCCCAGCCTGCAGCATTGGCTCCCGTTGCACCCCAAGGACCCAACCAGCAATGGGTGCCTTGGGTGGGAAGCAAGGCAGAGCCACCAAGTGCCCACCGGGTGCTCTCCAGAGCCCCCATCACCCCCAGGAGCATCTCCAGCTCCTGGGGATGCCCACCCAGGCAATGCCCATGGTGGTGACCATGCTCCAGGACTCACCAGCAGCAGGGAGCGATGGAAGAAGAGCGCCAGGAGCTGGATGAGGTCGTACTTGATGTAGCGGTCGGTCTTCTCCAAACCCAGGATGCGGGGTGGGAAGAAGGGCTTGCCCTCATTGCGCACCAGCATGGCATAGCCGTTCCAGGGGAAGAACCCAAACTGGAAGAGGTATTTCACCACCACCATGACCTGTGGGGACACTGGGGTCAGCAGGTGGCAGCCGGGGGCCGGGTGGCATTGTCCCCTCCCCAGCCATCCCCTGCCCACCTCAGTGAAGATGATGGCCGTCATCCAGAACCGCTTGCTGGGCCTGGGGATGGAGAGCATGGCCCAGAGGAAGACGAGGATGGGAAGGAAGAGGGAGATGACGGAGGCGGTCACCATGTTGTTGAGGATGATGATGAAGTAGCAGAGCAGCTCGGAGTGGGCAGCCACGCAGCGGTACCCAGCCAGCAGCAGCTTCAGGAACCGGTTGTGGGACTGATAAAACTTCTCGGACTCTTCCAGCTCAGGGAAGTACAGCCGCCTGCAGGGCACAGGGGGGTGAGCCAGACCTGCCACCCCCCGGCCCCGGCCCCACGGTCCCCACGTCCCCATACCTGCTCAGGAGGAGCTCGCTGGCCGTCCGGCTCCGGTTCTGGGGCAGGGCCAGGAGCTCCTGAGACCCAGCCACCTCCTCCCGAGACCCCGAGATCACCGGCTCCTGGCTGCCCCTGGGCAGCGGGTATCCTTCCGGGGCAGGGGTGTCTCCTTGGTGCCCGCTGGGGACAGCACGGGGACAGGGGTGAGCCCCCTGCCTGCCGACCCCTGCCTGCGGCGCTGCCGGCTGCCCCCTCGGGGGGTATCTATGCACCTGCCTGGAAGCGACGCCGTTTTGGGGGTCCGCACCCCCTGACCCCTGCGGGCTCGACTCCTCGGGGGGTTCCTCCGGTGGCAGCAGGTAGAGCTCGTCCAGGACCCCACGGTGCACATCCTCTCCCTGCAGCGGGCAGGGGGTCAGCGCCACCACGGGGCTGCCACCACCCTCCCCGTACCCCGGCGTGTCCCCTGGGCTCACCGTGGCCAGGCGGCGCGTGAGGACGTATCTCTCGAGGCGCAGGACGTTGGACATGTCGGCGTGCTCCCGGGTGCAGGCGTCCAGCCACTGGGTCAGCCCGTCCACCATGGCCCGGCACAGCACCCACAGGAACCGCAGGGTGTTCAGCGCCCGCTGCACCACGTTGCTCCGCTCTGCCAGGGCGAGGAGAGGGACGGGGCGGGGGGTCACTTCGTGCCTGTTTGCACCCCCCCCCAGCACTCCCTTATGCTGTGGTCCTGCTGCCCACCTACCAGAGCCTTCCTCCTCCTCTTCCTCCTGGCCTTCAGCCTCTTCGGGTGCCTCCAACTCCTCTCTCCTTCCGCTGTCCCCTGCAATGGTCAGACCCCCCCGCCCCGGGAAGGGGTAGTACCACCTCAGCAGAGGGTGGACGTTGTTTCTGGTCCCCAGTGGGGCTCTCCCGCTCATCACCCCACAGCCCTTCCCCCAATCCAGCTTAAAAACCAGCGTGGGCACCAAAGGAGAGCTGCACGGCTCGTGCCCAACCCCATTGCAGCCATCAGAGAGTCCACGCACACTGAGGCGATGCCCCATTACGGGACGCCAACAGCAGCCAGGGCAAACAGCAGGCACAGGGCATGGCCCAAACAGGAGGGGGAGGGCACCCCCTCCTACCCCCCTTTCAGCCCCGTTTTGGGGTGAGCCAGACCCACCTGCAGCGACCTCGGCACCGGGTGCCTCCGGCTGCTCCTGCTGCTGCAGTGCCGTCCTGGTGTTGGTCACCCAGGCCTGGTAGGCGAGCTGTTGGCGGGGGGAAAGAGGGGCTGTCAGTGCCCCACGGACACCACGACACTGCCCCCAGCACCCCGGCCATGCTCACCTGGAAGGCGCTCTGCCTGCCCGGCCGCGGCTCCTCCAGCATCGCCTCCTCCTCCTCCTCGCTGTCCGACTCGAAGAGGAAGTATTCCCCCGAATGCAGCACTGCCGGGGCAGCACAGGGTGTCACGGCACGGCCGGTGCCATGGCATGGGGTGTCATGGCACGGCCGGTGACCGGTGGCACGGCACAGGGTGGCACGGCACGGCTGCTGACTCCCCAAGGCTCTCTGCCTGACACGGCGCTGCCAGCACGGTGCCGAGGACACCCGTGGGGATCTCCGTTAGAGACAAACCCTCCGGCACTGGCGTTCGGAGGCAACCAATGCCGGTAATCCCAAACCCAGCCCGGCACCCCCAGTCCAACACCCCGTTAGCGTTGGGAAGCAGAGAAGCCCTGGTTAGTGCCCCGCAGCCCAGCACGGGGTCGGGGGACATGCAGAGTGTCACCTTGCCGAAAGCACCGTCACCACCGCTCCCCGCAGGTGTTAGTGGTCCCCGGCGGAGGGACCTTGCCGAGGGGCTGTGCCCCGTTATGGCCCCCGTGCCGAGGCAGTACCTGCGGCGTGGTCTAACCATGGCCGCCACCACCGCTCCCTCTGCCGGGAAGGGTCCACCGGGCTGCCGGGTGCTGTGGAACAGCAGACAGGAGGGGACGCTGAGCACGGTCACATTCGGTGCACCCACCCCCTGGCACGGGGGTGAGCCAGGGGAGCAGGGAGGGGGGTTCACCGCAATGCTCCGAGAGGCTCCACTGGGACGGGTGTTGGCGATGGGTCACGGTCACCCTACTGTGCCCAGAGGGGTGGAGGGGACAAGGCGGGGAGCCCCTGGCTCTCACCTGGGCTGGCCTCATCCTCCCCCTCGGCAGTGCTTCTGGGCAGCCGCTCCTGGTGGTACTTCTCCTGCTTGGCTCGGATCCGCTCCATCCTGCCAGGCAGAGGCTGCTGCGGAGCCCGCTCCCCCCCAGACCACCCCCCCCCAGGGGCACCCCCATCCAACACAGGGGTGCCGCAAGGTGGTGGCAGCTGCAGGGCTGCCCTGTGCCCCCCAAAACCCACTCACTGCCGCTTCAGCTGGGCCAGCGACTTCTTCTCGGCTAGCCGGTGGGAGCGCATGCTCTTCAGGGTGCTGGCCTTGAACAGCGCGACACCCCTGTGGGGACGGCAGGAGGGTGAGGCGGGGGGGACACTGTCACCCCAGCACCCACGGGGACCCTCCAGGAACCCAGCCCCACCTGGAAGCCTGCAGGGCAGAGGCCTGGAGGTCCAGCATGACGTGCAAGTAGTAGTAGCTGAGGAAGACGCGGCGCTGGAGCAGGAGGAAGAAGAAGCAGATGCTGTCCCAGATGATGCCCGCCTCCTCCACGGGCAGTGAGCAGTCCTGGTCCTTGCCCATCTCCTTGGCTGGCAGGCAGAGATGTGGGCAGGTCAGGCAGCAGCCCAAACCGGCACCCCCAACCCCACCAGCGCAGGCAGGGCAGCACCCAGACCCCCCCCGGCCCCAGGCTGGCACTCACGGTCGTAGTAGCCCTTGACGGTGCAGACCAGGCTGAAGAGCTGGATCACCCAGCAGAAGTTGCTCTGCATCTGCTGCACGAAGACGCAGGAGAGGAGCTGCGGGGAGAGAGGGCAGAACGTGGGGTTAGCCCGGCCACAGCGAGAGGGGGACAGTGCTGCCACCCGTACCCCTCCCCAGGGGATGCCCAGGGGGTGGGTGGCCCTGAGGAGCAGCTCGGGGGACGCTGCATGGCCAGGGCACGTCAGCCCTCACCGACAGCATGTTTTTGGAGATGATGACGGTGATGTTGTAGAGGATGAGGCAGTCCCAGAGCACGAGGCGAGCCCGCGCCGGCTTGCGCAGCATGGCAGTGCCGAAGAGGAGGAGGTAGAAGCAGGCCAGCAGGTAGCCGAGGCCAAAGAGGCTGATGCGGGTGGCACCGGTGATGAAGACCACCACCAGGACGAACCAGAAGAGGTAGCGGAAAACCACCACCTTTGCCATGTCCAGGTATGACCTGTGGGATGGGGCACTCAGAGAAGGACCCTTGTTCCCTCCCAGCACTCACGCTCGGCACCACTTAGTTTTGGGGTGCAGCAAGGTGCTTCCCCACACCCCAGCCAAATCAGTATGGTCCCAGTCCCCGCACCAGCCCTATCTTGGGGGACAAAGTGCCTTGTCCCAGTCTATGGGGTCCCAGTGCCCATGGGGGTCCTGCACCATCACCAGGGGTGTCCCGGACCAACGCATCTCCTTCCAGCACAGCCTCAGGGTGCTCCTGTCCCAGACCTGGGGGTACCATCCTAGTGGCTCCTGTTCCAGCCATGTGGGCGGCGGATCCTGTCCCAGCCCAGCGTAGGGGGGAGGACTTCCCTGGCCCAAAGGGGTCCCAGCGCTGGTGGGGTCCCATCCCCATGCTAGGGGATCCCAGCCCAGCAGGTTCCACTGCCTGCGGATCCCATCCTGTCCATACCCCAGGGGGTGCCATCCCAGGGGAGGGTCCCATCCCCATGGTCCCAGGTGCCCCAGCCCGTCCCATCCCTGGCTCGCAGGTGCCCACCGGCAGTGGATGAAGTTGGGCGTGGGGTTGTGGGGGTCCCGCGCCAGGTCGAGCCGGTCGGCGTTCTCGCCAGCTGCCCGCAGCCACTCCTCGGTGCGCTCGGCCTCGAACACCCGCCATTGCTGGGCCACGCACAGCAGCAGCACGAAGTCATCTGCGGGGACATGGCTCAGACCAGGGGAGAAGCCCGGGGGAGCTCCTCCAACCCCCCCGGCTGCCCTCCCACCTCCCCTCTGCTCACCCTCCTTGGGGCAGGATGGGACCCCCACGGCTTGGGCTGCCCCATGGGTGCCAGGGGCTGAAGTGGGGGGGATACGGCACCCCACAGGGAGGGGGATACCAGGGCCTGGGGTGCCCCATGGGCAAGAGGCTGCCAGGGCTTGGGGTGGGGGCCAGGGCACCCCCATGGGCAGGGGGATGCTGGGGAATGCAGTACCCCATGGGCAGGGAGCTGCTGAGGTTGGAGGGGGAGGACAGGGCACCCCCATGGGCAGGGGGATACCAGGGACCGGGGTGCCTCGTGGGCAGGGGGGCTACTTACTGATGAGGTTGGTGGACTTAGGGGGCACGAAGAAGTCGGGCAGGTAGAGCCACTTGATGAGCGCCGAGTTGAAGGGGATGTCCCGGCTCCAGCGCCACGGATAGTCTGGGGGGCGGTGGGCACGCTCGATGCCGGCCCCCCGACACCTTACCCAGGGCGGGCAGCCTGCCCACGCACGGACCTCCGCCTCCCTGACCCCTGCAAAGGTGCCCCCCGTGCCCCCTGCCCCTTACCCACGCAGAGGGCGGGCGGCATGCCCACGCACAGCAGGTACTGGCAGAGGAAGAAGATGACGAGGAAGAGGCAGTATTTGGGCCAGAGGCGGGCGATGGCCGCCCGCCGACGCCGCGTCAGGATGACAACCAGCCAGCAGCCGTGCAGGATCACCATCAGGTTCATCCGCTGCCCGATCACATTCACCGTCATCAGGAAGCAGATCTGGGGAGGGGGGGGGGGGCGGGCGGGGAATGCAGATGCTCAGCCCTGGGGTGCTGTGAGCGGTGGGACCCCCCCCGCAGCACTCGCTCCCCACCTCCAAGCCAAACTTGTAGTAGAAGTAATTGAGGAAGTATTTGGCACAGCTGCCAAGGCCGTGGTCGAGGTGCTCGCGGGAGATGTCCTCAAAGATGGTCTCGGTGACGGGGGCCACCAGCTGGTGCTGCTTGCGGTAGTACTCCTGGCGCCGGTACACCACCGCCTCGAACACCAGCAGCAGCAGCACCAGGAGGTGGTTCTGGGGGAACAAGGGGGTGCTCAGGACCATGGCACGCCACTGAGCATCCCCCAACGTGGTCCCCGCAGATGGGGTGTCCCCATGCCCACCTGGATGTAGCCCAGGTTGGGGTAGCCCTTGCGGATGCCGAACCAGTTGGCAGGGTCCACGGGACCACAGTACAGCGTGGAGTTGCCCATCTCCTCCGGGCTCAGGTTGGTGCCATTGAGCTGGGGCTGCAAAGGGAAGCACCACCGGGTATCAGCGCCCCTCGCCCCTACCGCCAGACCCCACCTCCAGCCAGGGAACCCCCGCTGCACGGCCACAAGCACCCCAAGGACCGGGCAACCCCCCCAGCATGGTTGCCCAGGCACCTGAGTGCAGTTGCTGGAGTACTCGCTGGGGTCAACAATCTTGAGCTGGTAGAGCATCTTGCAGACAATGATGATGCAGGTCCAGATGGTGGAGAGGCAGGAGGCCATGTGGCGGAAGCGGCAGTAGGGCATGGCGAAGGTCCACAGCAGCACCAGCAAGAAGTTCATCAGCGATACCTGGGGCAGTGGCCACATCAGCACCCCGAGGTGCTTGGCCAAGCCCCCCCACCCCGGGGTCCTGAGGCTGGTACCTCCTGCAGGGCCACCCAGACGGTGTAGAGGGCCACCAGCTTGAGGATGTGGAGCTCCAGCAGGCGCCTCACGAAGACCTGCCCACGGGTGAGCGTGTCCGAGAAGGTCCAGCCCAGCACGATCAGGCGCTCCAGCACCAGCCCCCATTTGGTGGGCACTGTGGGGACACAGACTGTCACGGACACCTCCGCAGCCACCCTGGCTTGGAGGACACACCAACCCATACCCGTATCATCCCACACTTGGAGGACGTCCCAATCCATTCCCACAACCTCCCACGCTTGGAGGTCACCCCAAATCTATATCCCTACCCTCATAGCTCCTTCTTGGCTTGGAGGATACCCTGATGCATCCCCATACCTTCCCCATTCTTGGAGGACGCTCCAATTATTCCCATGCCCTCTGAGCCCCTTCCTGGCTTGGATGATGCCCCAAGCTATCCCTGCACCCTCCCTGCCCCTCCCAGACTTGGAGGACACCCCAATCCATCCCTGCACCCCCCCAGCCTATTCTTGGCTTGGAAGATGCCCCAACCCATCCCTGTAACCTCCCCCATTTGGAGGACGCCCAAATCCCATCTCCCTACTCTCCCAGATCCTTCCCGGCTTGGAGGATGCTCCAATCCATCCCTGCACCCCCCAGCCCCTTCCTGCCTCGGAGGACACCTCATCCCACCCCATCCCTGCCCAGTACCCTGCGACGCGGTATCAGAGTCGCCCGTCTCGGCGCTGTCGGCAGCAGCCACATCCCGCAGGAGCCGGCTCCCGTGCAGCTCCTCAGGCCTGCGGGGTGGAGGGGTCAGGGCAGGGATGGGGTCTTGGGGTGCAGGGGAGGAGCCACCCCAGCATGGGGCCCTACCTGGGGATGTGGCAGGGTGACGGGGTGGCAGTGGGGATGTGGTCCAGGTCAGTGATGTGCATGAACGGCCGGTGGAAGTAATGGAGCTGGAGGATGCAGGCCAGGAGGAAGAAGCCTGGGATGAGGGTGCTGGAGAAGAGCTCGGAGACGCTGAACTGCTCCAGGCCCAGGTCGCCCAGCCTGGGCAGGGAGGGGAGGGTCAGCGCGGGGCCGCATCCATCCCACCCTGCACGGGCATCGAGCCGGCACGCCGGGGTTCAACCCCAACTTCCCTCGTGCCTCAGTTTCCCCTTGTGCAATGCATCCCTGGGCCATGCCCTGGTGCCACCACAGGGCTGGCAGCGGCAGGGACTCCACGGTGGGTCATGGACACTCACTGCTCATAGGTGAGGCCCGTCAGGTTCCTCCAGTACATGGGGAAGTCTTCAAACTGGAAGGTGTAGACGGCGATGAGCACCAGCATGGTGTACGCCACCACCAGCCACCAGAAGCCCTTCAGAACCTTGCGCCACAGGCTGTAGTACACCTGCGGGGACAGGGACATCAGCGGGGCCACGACAGGGACAGAGATGGGGACGGGGAGGGGGTCCCTGGCACCCCCTACCTGGAAGAGGGTGAGGCAGAGGAGAAAGAGGAGCATGTAGACGATCTTGTAGACGACGAGGCGCCCGGCGAAGCTCACCACGATGAACATGCCGGCGCAGACGCAGATCCAGTATTTGGCGTAGAAATCCCGCACCAGGACCCCCAGGGCCTTCAGAATGTCCCGCTGCCGGCTGGGCTCTGCAAGGCAGGGAGGGGGCTGCAGGCAGCCGGGCGGGGGGACACACGCGTGTCCCCGGTCCCCGGCAGCTGCCTGCATCCGGGCACTCGCACCCCAGGGACGCTCAGCCCGGCGCAGAGTCCCTCTTGGCTGGGGGACACCAGGAGCCCTCACCCGCATCTGAGACGGTCACCTCCAGGAGCGGGGTGGCTGGGGACCTCCTCGTTAGCAGCTTCTCCTTAACGAACTCCCGCAGCAGCAGCCAGAAGGTGAGGGTGAACAGGAGCTGCGGGGACAGGCAGTGAGCGAGGACAGCCGGGTGCCAGCGGGGACAGGGACGAGGACACCGAGCTTACCTTGGCCCCCAGGTCCAAGCAGGGATATGTGGGGTGCTCCAGCCCCAGCTGCTTGAGGCTCATGAAGCCGACGCGGGTGGGCAGCTCGGGGGCCAGATCCATGCCCCAGACGTACTGCAGGCTGCAGAGGGCGATGCCGTAGAGGAGGAGGAAGGGTGAGCAGAGCATGGCGAAGTGATGCCGGCTCCGCACCGTCCAGATGAGGCATGCCCAGAGCAGCAGCACGAAGGTCAGCCAGCTCTGGTAGGTGATGCTCCACACCTGCGGGCAAGCAGGATGCGGCCACTTGCCCGGGCTGGGTGCAGGAGGTGCCCACCATGTTCATCCCCCCCGGCCCCTGTCCCTTACCATCATGGCGATGAGGGCGCAGACGTAGCTCTGCTTCATGATGACATGGCCCAAGGCGTGCAGGGGCAGCCGCTCCGCCGGACGCCTCCTGCCTGGCCACGGGGAGGGGGACCGTGAGCCACCCCCTGGGCCACGGGCTGGCCACAGGAAGGGGGAGGCGGTGGTGGGTATGGACTTACCCGGCTGCGGCGAGTTGCCCATAACGTGGATGGTGCAGTTCTCAGCCCCGGCGCCTGGCTTCCCGGTGCTGGGGGACAGCATGGGCTGGGGGGGCAGAGAGGGCTCAGAGCCCACCCCGGCACCCCCAGAGCATCCCGCACCTGCTCCCCACAGCTCAGGCATTGCTGCAGGGGGGGGCACACCCCCCTAAACCCACCTTGGTGTCCTCAGCCACGCCATCGGTGTCCTTGGGCCAGCTCTCCAGCTCCACCAGTTCCCTCTCCGGGGACCTTGCCGGTGGCTGTGCCGGTGCCGCAGTTCTCTGTGAGGGGCAGGAGCCAGCTCAGGGCACCCCGCTGCAGCCGCTGGGGGAGCAGGATCATGTCCTGTCCCCCTGCCGAGGCACCCCCCCCAACCACGGGCACCCCACTGCCTCCCAGCCCCCCTCCACCGGGCAACCCCCCATGCCAGTGCTGGGGCAGTGAGAGCAGCAGGGCACGCCGGGCATCAGCATGGGGTCTGGCTCAGCCCCGCAGCCCCTCACCCTGGCATCCAGCCGGCGCAGCTTCACCAGGGTGGCCACGGTGTAGTAGAGCAGGAGCAGGATGCCGGGGTTGGTGTAGACAGGCCAGGGGTGGTCGGTGTTGAGCACCAGGGCGTTGGGCCAGGAGCAGTTGCGGTAGAGGATGATGTCCTTGAAGCCAAACACCCTGCGAGGACAAAGCGGGTGGCGTTATCACCCCCCCGCTGAGCCAGGACCCCCACTGCCAGCCACGGTACCATCCCAGCACTGGCACAGCACACGCCTTCACTGGGCAGCCTCTGGCCACCCTCCCCGGGGACCCACCGCAGCTGGCAGCAGGACGGGGGCCGAGCGGGGCGACGGGCTGGCCACTCAACCGGGGCGTCACGGAGACCCACGGCACGGCTCCTTCCCCCGGGACTCACCGTGCCCAGATGGTGGGGGGCGGGAAGACCCCCTGGACGAAGGGTGTCTGGTAGGCATAGAGGCAGAGGAGGTGGCCGCCCGCGTAGACGCCGATGAGGACGCAGAGGGTGTCGAAGGCCAGGCGGCTGGCGGGGAGGTGGCAGGCCCACCAGGTGCACAACCCCACGAAGAGCAGGTAGTAGACGCTGGAGGAGGCGGAGGGCAGGGTGATCCCTGGGGAGCAGTGCCCCGCGGGCGGTCAGTGCGCGGCCGAGCATCCTCCAGCCATGCAGCCCCTGGCCGAGCATCATCTGGACCGAGCATCCTCCCCAGACCAAGCATCCCCCACGGCAGCGTGGCCACTGACCCTCCCTGGCTCACCGCATGTCACCCCCTGTCCCATACCCACCGGCCAAGGCCAGCAGCAGGATGGCCAGGCCCTTCCCGGCCAGCCAGAGCAGCCAGTGAGCCGTCACCCGCAGCCTGGTGCTGAGCGGCGTGTCCCCGTCGGCCGTGTCACCGTGACGCTCCACGTCCTGCTCTTCCCCCTGCCAGGCGAGGAGCACGGTGTGAGCGCCGCGGCCTCAGACTGCTGCTCACCGTGCCTCAGTTTCCCCACTTGAGGGAGAGCACGGATGGACGGCCGGGGCGCCCTGCCCGGCGCTGTGCGGGCGCGCAGCCCGGCACCTGGCTGTGTTTATCTCATTAGCCGCTTGGAAAGCGCCTCCGAAAGGCGGCTGTTTTTCTTGGCGCCGGCACCCGGGTTCCCAGCACTGAGCTTTTTTCCAGGCTGCCTCCCGCGCTGGCCCCGCTCTCACAGCAAAGGCATCCGCATGGTCCAGCGCTCCGGTTACAGCCCGGCCAC
The DNA here is from genome assembly GCF_028500815.1 of Rissa tridactyla. Taxonomy (NCBI): domain Eukaryota; kingdom Metazoa; phylum Chordata; class Aves; order Charadriiformes; family Laridae; genus Rissa; species Rissa tridactyla. The sequence goes on from NC_071469.1 coordinate 92,813,386, forward strand.
GGCCGGAGCCGGGCAGGCGAGCACCCACCACGACAGCCCGGACCAGAGGCGAGCACCCCAAGACAGGGCTGAGCCCCGAGGGGTGTTTGCTGAGCTGGGGGGTGCCATCGACTCGGGGTTGTGTCTGCCTGGGTGACACCGGTGCCACACAAGCACAGTGTCCTGGTGCCCTGCCGCTGGCACGGCACGGCACCCAGCCCTACGCCCTGCCGGCGAGCTCAAGCTGGGCGCCAGCATCCCATGACTGCCCACCCCACTGCCCTTCCTCAGCCCAGGGGCTTCGGTGCGGCGGTGCCAGCTGGAGCCTGGGGGTCCGGGCACCGCGCTCCCCCCACCGTCGGGCAGCCCCGCATCAAGCGGTGCCGTAGGGCCGGGCTGTTTGCCGGGATCCCTATAGCAACGCGGGAGCAAACACGGGCGCTCCTCCGCGGCTGAGTCACCCCAGCCCCGTATGAGGTGCCGTGCCGATGACCCAGCCCTCCGCCGCTGCCCGCTCGGCCAAAACTGCCCCAACCTGGGTCCCTGGCCACCAGGGATGTCCCCATGCCAAGCTTCTGCGTGCCGGGCTGCCCTCCCTGGGGAGGGGACAGGGACCGGTCGCCATGCCGCGGGGAGGCTGGACGTGGCGGGTGGGATGCTGCCGACGGCGGCAGGGTCGGCTCTCACCCGCTCAGGGGGCTCCAGGGACTCCGGCCTCCGGCTGCGGGCGACAGCACCGGCCTTGGGGACGAGGTGGCGGCACAGGCAGAGGCAGAGGGACGAGACCAGCAGGATGCCAACGTCGGGCGCCACCAGACGCACCGAGTTGGGGATGTCGCTCAAGTCCAGCCTGGGGGGGTGGGAGGAGGAGAGTGGGGCAGGGGAGGGCTCAGGGGTGTCCCCCCGCCGCCGCTGCCATCCCCCCAGCCCCACACCGCCAGGGTACCCTTACCTGGTGACCCCGATGTGCCGGGCAAGGACCTCCCAGGTGCTGCCTGCGGGGAAGCAGGGAGGCGCTGAGTTTGGCAGACCCCGTGCGGGCAGGCTCCCAGCCCACCCAGAGCAGGGGCTTCCCCACGGGAAGAACACCCCACACCCATGGGGGCCCGGGACGGGGTCTGTGCCCAGCGCAGCGGCCACCGAGCGGGCACCCTGGCATGGCACAGCATGCCCTGGTGCTGGGCACGTGGCTGGGACCCCGCAGAGCCTCAGCAGCCCCCCAGCACGCAGCAGGATGGGATCCCCGCACCCGCATGTCACCACCTTGGGCGTCCAGCCCCGGGGCACTGCGGGGAGAGGGTGACGCCTGGGAGAGCAGAGGCGCAGGAGGGGGAGGGCAGGCGTGGGCACCCCCATGGCAGGCGGCCCTGGCACCCTGTACTCACAGCTGGGCCCCAGCAGCTGGTCCAGGATGGGCAGCGTGTACAGGCATATTTGGAAAACGAAGTGGGCGAGGAGGAAGAGGATGCTGGTCCCCAGCAGAGCTTTGAGGAGGCGGACAGTGTGACCTGCGAGACACGGGCACCCCATTACCCATCACCCGGGGTGACACCAAGGAGCACCAGCATCCCCAGCAACCCCGGGAAGAGCTGGGAAGGGGTGCACCGTGGCCATGCCAAGAGACGGCAGGGGTCTGCCCCAGAGACAGGGTCCCACCAGGACCTTGCATGTCTCACCGTGCGCCCAGCACAGCCTAAGAACACTCTTTCTACTGCATTCCTGGGGAAACTGAGGCACGGGGCAATGCAGGGAGCCAGGGCCCCAGAACCACACTCCCTCCCACCCTCCCTTGCCCCTGCAGCACCCTCCGACCCAGCTGGCACTGCGCGCTTCCCAGCCCCACTGTAGCGGGACCAGCATCGGGATGCAGCTCACCATTCCCATCCCAATCCCTGGTGGAATGCCTTGCGGGGGCGGCTGTGGGTGGGTGCCAGGGGGTCCCCCGCACCGCGAGCCCCGTCAAACCTTCCACCAGCTGCAGCCGTGCCCCCATCCCACCCGGCTCCCCGGGCCGCACGCCCGTTTTCCTGGCCACGGCGCAGGCAGTGAGCCTACCGCAGCTGCGCACCGGCCGGTGGGCGGCCCCGGGCCAAAAACTCTCCCTCCACTTGTTTTTTTCCTGTAAATCCGCGTGAAAGCTCTCGGCAGCGTCCGGCCTCCGGGGCCGTGCGAGCCCATGAAATATTCAGAGGGCAGAGCTTTTAGCCACGGCCGTGCCAAGCGCTGCCAGCTTGCGTTACAGCATGGCTCAGCCTGGCACGGAGGGCGGGGAGACAGCAGGGCTACGGGCACCCTGTGCCCACCATGGGGGGACACGTCCCGTGCACCCGCCGGAGGGGATGCTCCCATGCAGCCGCCGTGGGGGATGCACCCCCTGCGCCCCCCCAAAGCATGCCCACCGCGGGGGGACGTGCCCCACGTGCCCGGGCAGGGCGGAGGGGCTGCTGGTGGTACATCCCTGCCCACCCTGGGAGGGCACAGCCCAGCCCTGAGGTTTCTGGTTAATAAGGCTGGGGCTCAAAACTGACCGTTTTGGAGCGGGAGGCCTATTAATAGCCGCGCTGGGCTATAATTAACAGAGGGAGGCTGCCACGCGGAGCCACGCTGCCCAGCTGGGGGGAAACCGCAGGAGAAGGAGGGCAGGTACCTGCCGCAGAGCGGCTGACAGCCCCCGCGCTGCCCGGCTTCCCCCCCCCTCCCCGGGACGGAGCTGCCCGCACGATGCCCACCCTTCTGCCCGGTCCCCGTGCCCCAGGCTGAGCCCCTTACCTCCGGCCGAGCGCGGGGTGGGCCCCGGGAACCATGGCAGGAGCAGCAGGAAGAGCAGGTACACCAGGGAGAGGACGTTGAAGCGGAAGAGGCAGGCTGGGGGCAGAGGTAGGGGCAGGGTTAGTGCCGGGGATGTGGCACTGGGTGGGGGGTGCCGCACCCCCCCAGGCTCCTCGGCTGTATCCCCCCGCCCCGGGGATCCCCCAGGACGGCACCCCGAACTGCACAGCGAGGGACGCCCGAGCGGGAGGGGAGGGACACCCCAAAACGATGGGTAGTCCCAGGCAGGGACTCGAGTCCCCCAGAAATGCCAGTGGGAAGAGAGGGACATGGGCAGGAGCCCGGGCTGGGTCAGTCCTGGTGACCCGCATGGGTGGCATGGGGAGGGGGACACACACACACACCAGTGGTCCCAGATACGTGGGGTGACAGGGAGACAAGAGCCATGAGCAAAATCTGCTGCATTTCCACGTTTTTCCTGCAAGGTTTGCAGGGCCCCCCCACGACTGAGCCAGGACACCCATGACCGGGCTGGGACCCCCACCCACAGCCACCCCGGGGGTGGCACAGCCCCTCACCTGCACCCAGCCCCGCTCTGGGCACGCCACCAGCTCACCACCTTCCTCCTCGCATATTTTTAGGCCTAAATTACAGCTTGTTTGCAGGCGTGAAACCGTCGGAGGAGCTGGGCAGGGAGCGGGGCTGAGCCAGCACCCCGCGGAGCTGCCGCCGGCGAGGACAGGGACCGCACGGCGGGGACATCCCGGGGCAGCTGCCACCACGGCTGGGGACGCAGCGTTCCCATCGGCTGCGTGTACACACCAGGCGAGCGGTGACAGACACGGGCACATGCACCGGCGCGACCTGGGACCAGACACGGGGCAGCCCTGCGGCCACCAGGCCACGGTGACGGGCACAGCCGCTGCGGGACACCCACCAAATCAGTGCCTGGCCAGAGACGAAGGGAGTCGGGGCGGGGGGGTTGGGCTGCGCAGCAGCGGCAGCTTCGCTTTTTAACTGTGCCCCTGGCAGTCCCAGAGCATCCCTCCGTCCCCCCCAGCAAGCTGGGGGGACCCCACTCTGGGTCGGGGGGATCCCCCTGGGGCAGCCCAGGGAGGGGACAGCCACAGGGAACGGGCGCTGGGGACCCCAGCTCTGCGTGGCCAGGGACCTGCTCCCCCCGGCACCCCACTTGGGTGAGGCAGTGGGGGCTGACAGGGCAGCCCACGGCCCCGTGGGGCTGGGGGCAGGCTGGGCGCCAGGGGACGTGCTCAGCATCACCAGCCCGGCACGGCCCTTCCTGTGTTTACGAGGCTTCAATGGGACAGCACATCCTGGGGCAAAGGACGGCGCGGCCTGGGGGGACACGGTGCAGCCCCCCCAGGAACGGCAGGGGATCCTTGGAGGGCGCAGGGGCGGTGGGAGAGGAGGCACCCAGGAACGCACCCGGCAGCCCGGGGCACATTCCACGCAGCACCCATCAGGGCTAATGCCGGTCCCCGACCCCACAGCAGGGTCCCCAGCTGCCTCCCTCCCCCGGGGAGTGCAGACAGCCCCCAACCACGGGTTGGGGCGGGGGGGGGACACCGACACCACCATCGCGCCAGCCACCTCTCCACGGTGACCCCAGGACGCGTCACCTCCCCGCACGCTGCCGAGGGTTGCTGGCTACGTTTCGGCAAACCATGATCTCATGGAGCAAATATTCCCCTTCCCGCGCCAGCGGCGACAGGGCTGAGAGGAGCCTTCCCGGCGCGTGGGCGAGCCGCGCTCCGGCTTACGTGGGAGCCAGCCAGCCTCCCCTCACCCCCAGCCTCGAGGGCCACCGGCACCCCCCATCCTGGCACTGACCCCATGGTCCAGGGCAGGGTCCTTCGGGTGTCTGGGGTGAACCAGCCCCAGCGTGAGCCCCCGTCCCAGCTGCGGTCACCCTGTGGGTGCTGGTAGCACGGGAAGGCTGTGATGGAGCCCCGCTGGCATCGCCTGGGCTGGGGTCTGCCCGAGAGCTGTGGGGAGGACGGGGATTATGGGCACCGTGGGGAGACCCAAGGGCATCGCTGGGCACACATATGCTGCGGGGACCACCCATGCCCAGAGGAACAGCATGACCCACGTATTTTACACCACCAGCCCCCCAGGACTGCGGGCATTACTCCCAGACAAGGGCCAGGACAGAGCAGGCATCCCGGTGGCAGCGGCTCAAGGTTGCCCGTGGCACCACGAAGGGCTAGCAGCAGCTGACAGCAAACGCAGAGCACCCCTCTGCACCCTGGGGCTGAACAACCAGCACCCACGGGACCCTCCGGCTGGCGGCTCCCCCCTGCCCTGGCTGGCGGCATCCCCGGGAAGGCAGGATGGTCAGCGCTTGCTGTCTTCAACCAGCTTTTAAAGGGCTCGAGGATGAAAAATGGAGGGGAAAAACGATGCTGATGGTGTGGCCGGGCACGGCACAGCCCAGTTTGGGAGCACCCGCGGTACCCGGCTTTGCACCCACACCTCCTCGGCAGGGCCAGCTTCAGCGGGGCGTGCCGTGCCGGTGGTGCGTGGGTGCTCCGTGTCCTGCACAGTCGGAGGAAACCAGTTCCCCGCAGTGCTGACAGCGGGGAAAGCGCCAGAGCGGGGAGAAAAACCAGTTTGGCCTGTGGGGAGAGCGGTGGCGGCGGGGGAGAGCAGCCCCGCGGCGAAACCCGCCCTCCCGCACCCCATCCATCCTCCCCGCGAGGAGCCAGGCGGGTGGGTGGGTGGCACCCACCACGGTGACACCAAACGTCCCCCTCCCCGTGCGAGCAACACCCATCGCCCACCGTGCCCCGCGGTCTCGCCTCTGCGGCACGCACAGGGCAGGATCCGACCCGCACTGAGCATCTCCCTTGTACCCCCAGCAAGGTGATCCCGGATCCGCACCCCAGACCCCCCCCCGCCTTCCCCAGCTCCGTGACCGTGGGGATTTGGGAGCAGCCGGCCCAGCTCCCACGCTGCCGGGGAGTTCACCGCCGTGGCGGCCGGCGCTGGCCGCCAGCAGCACTTGAAATATTAACGATGTTAATGTGCCGGGAGGAGGATAAATCGCAGCACAGGGGAGCTGGGTGAGATGTGCCGGGTTTCCATCACGCTGGCCTTGAGATCCCCCTGTGGGAGGGGAAGGGGGGTCAGCAGGGACCCCCGGGGAGGGCAGGGACCCGGCGGCAAGGGTGGGAAGAGCCGGCGCCAGGGTCTCTCCCATTGCAACTGGGCTGGGGAAGCATGGGAAGGGCAGCTGCAGGAGAGGGTCGGCGTCTGGCGCAGCCCATTCCCCTGCAAACCAGGCACCGTCCCGCGCCCAGCTGGCCCCCAGGGACGGATCCGTATCCAACTGCATGGGGAAAGGGGGCTCCCCGGCCCCCAGCAGCGATGGGGGAGCCCCACACACCGGCACCATAGCACCATCCACCCTGTGCCCACACACAGCCCATACGCCGATTGGCACCGGCACAGCTGCTGGCCCTGCAGGGACCTGCGGCCGCTCAGGATTAATTAACAGAGCTCTTTAATTCCCTGCTATTTTCACACGGGCCCGTTACCTGCTGCCGGAGCCAGGCAGCTCTGCCAAGCCACCTCCCCACAGCCGGGTCCTGCCTCCCGGCTAACAGCCCCCAGCTGGGGTCCCCAGGGCTGGGGGGGGACACAACGACACCCAGACAGTGTCCCCAGGGTGTCACTTTGCCCCCAGGACCCTGCGCTCTGCACCCGCTGACCACAAACCAGAGACAGGCTAACGAGTGCCGATCACAGAGGCTCGCCCCGTCCCAAAATCCGGTCAGCCCCAAAGCAGCGAGCCCCTGGGCTGGCAGAGCCAGCCGCCGGCACGTTCCCAGCCCCAGCCCCGACTCCTCTTTCCGGGAAGAGGGAGCAGCCCCGCCGGTTCACCCGCCGCATCCTGTTTTTGTGGAAAGTTAATCCCGCTCCTGCCAGCGCCGAGGCAGAGGCCGGCCCCGCTCCCCGGGGATGCTGCGGGAGCTGCCCCGGGAGGGCACCGGGCCGGGTGCCAGCGGGTGCCACGGCTGCCAGCCTGGGAAAGCCCAGCAGCCGGCCAGTGCCTCCCGCAACGGGACAGGGAATTCAACGGCTCCGGGGGCGGATGCTCGCTGCCACCCTAGAGCCGGGGGACACCCCTTTCCCCGGCACCCACCGGCCCCGGGTCTGCAGTCCCTACACCGGGCACACACCAGGATGGGGGCAGCCCATGCCAAGGGGACGGAGTAGCCCTTGGAGTCCCCGGAGCCACAGGATCAGCACCGGGATGCCCGTACACATCTCTTGCTTTCACACCCACCTGCACCCAAGGACCCCCCACTCTCATCACACGGGGACATTCCCACATCCACCATAACATTTCCCACGTGCAGCTCGGGGCCGTGACAGTGTCTGCCATATGGCAGTGCCAAGCTGTGTCCAAACACCCCCCTTTCCTCGCCCAGTCCCCACGGGCACCCCGGGACTCTGCTGCGATGGGGCGCAGAGGCAGCAAAGGGTTAAACCTGGCCTTGCCCGGAGCGATAAAGCCCCTGCAGGACGAGCCCCAGGGGCAGCGTGGGGACACCCGCGGAGCCCCCACAGCATCGCCCACCTCAAGGGGCTTTGCAAAAGGCTCCGACCTGGAGAGACGGGCACCCCGGCACGGGCAGAGCCCAGGCAGGCTGCAGGCGGCCGGCCCTGCAACCTCCCATCCCCCTGTGCGCCTGGGGAGGAAACGGGAGTTATTGCTCTTGGAGACAGCAGTGGCTATTTTTTTTTTTTTTTTTTTTTTTTAATTTTTCTTCTTTTTTTTTTTTCCCCTCCTCTTTTTTTTATTTCCCCCTTCATTTTATATAAAGCACCTGACCGCAGGAGGTGGCTGGCTGCAGCCCACGCGCCCACCAGCACCCAGCTGGGCACCGGCCCCCTGCAGCACCCAGGGTTGGCCAAGACCCCCCCCCCAGGGACCCCCGGCACCCCACCGCCTCTTGGCCGGGCAAGGGGGGCTCGGCCAGGAGGGGGCATGTCCTCGCCTCACCCTGCGTCAGGCCCCCCGGTTTTGGGGGCACGGCAGCCCCAGGGAGGGGGGGGCTGCTGCCCTCATCCATTGCTCCTGCCCGAGCACCGTGGAGCCGGCACGGCCAGGAGCATCACCCAGCATGGGGGTCCCAGTGCAGCGCTGCCCGGTCCCCACCTCGGTCACCCCTCGGGTGGGATGTGCACCGCAGGCTGAGCCCCCCCACCAGCTCCATGCACCGCAGCATCCCCGCCAGGCAGGACAGAGCCGAGGCATCTCCCTGCGCCGGGGGGGGGGGATACGGCCCGTGGCATGGCTGGGAGGTGCACCCTGGGGGTCCGTGCCTGTGCCAGCCTGTGGAAGCGGGGGGCTGCCCCGAGCCCTGCCGTGGGGGCCAGCTCCCGTACCTCCACCCACCCCGAGCTGGCCAGGAGCCGCAAGCAAACATCCTCCGGACGTTTGGGAAGAGCCTAATTGCCAGGGAAAGGAAGGGCCACAGGCGGGTCATGCGCCCGGGCTCTTCCTCCCCTCCCCAGGTGCAGAGGGACAAGCCACATCCCCCTGTGCCTCAGTTTCCCCTTCGGTGCAGGTGTGAGGCCCCAGGCCCCCCCAGACCCAGCTGAGTCACCCACACGGTTATTTTGACAAGCGGCTGGAGCAGGAGGGAGCTGCTCTCCCAGGACAGCCCCCGCCCAAGCGGGGCCCCCAAATTTAAACAAGCCACCTGCGAGCTCACCGGGAGGGAAAATGCCAAAGCCACCAGCACCACCAGCCATGGCAGGCTGCGGTTCCCCGGCACAACGTCCCATGCCGGAGTGGGGCAAGTGGGCAAGCAAGCCTGGCACAATTTGGGGCCAAATTGTCACAATTGTGGCAGGAGGGCCCCATGCGTGAGGCCGCGCCCAGAGGCCACGTGTCACCCCGTGCGCCCATGGGATGTGCCCGGCAGCTCCCGTGCCCCGCAGCAGCGGCTGCCACCCCTCCAGCCGGGGAGCCCTTGTGCAAGCAGTGCCCGGCCACCTTCCCTTCCCAGCCCCGTCCGTAGGCAGGGTTATAATTAACCTCCTCACATCCTGCACGATGCACTGAGTCACTCCTCGAGCAAACCAGAGCAAATAAAGAAGAGCTTTTTCAACAGACACCGACTTCCTCTGCCAGCGGAGCTCGCCCCACGCCGGCGGCACGGCCAGCACCACGTACCCCCAGCCCGGCTCCCCAAAACGCAGCTGGGACAAAGGCTGCTTGGCTGGATGTCACCTCTCTGGGTGACACTACCCCAAAAGTCATGCCACCGCTTCCCCAGGCTGCGGGTCTCCCGGAACGGGCGGCGTGAGCCCGGCAGCGGTGGCCGGACCCTGCCCGTGCCCGGGCACAAGGAACCCGTTGAACAATCCTGTTTACGGAGAGGTTTTTCCTTTGCGTCTATGTAAAGGTAAACGGAGAATCCCCGAACGGGCTCCCCCCAAACAGCCGGGGTTCAAAGAGCCGATTCTTGTTCCGCGCGTCCCAGGACACGGGTATTTTCCAGGCTGGTAGCCAGACGGTTGCCTCGGTGGGTGGTGCATCTGCCTTCAAAAGGCCAGCGTTGCTTAAAACGGGCTGGGAGCAGCTCGGGAGCCACGGCCTTGCAGAGGCTGCTGCCGCCGAGGTGGGTGCCCCGCTCCCCGCCGGGAGGGTGCCCGGGCACGGAGCCGGGATGGGTGCCAGCCACCCCCCGAGCATCGCCGGGATCGGGGCTGTCCCGGCGCCCTCTTTGCCCCCTACCCCCCTTTGCAAAGAGGGACGAGTGGGGTGACACGGCGGTGTCCAAATCGGGACGGTTTCAGCCCCAACCGGTCCCCGGGGACGTGGGGACACACACACACACACACACACAACCAAGGCGCTGCCCCCGCACCCGGTCCGGAGAAGTTGCAGCGTTTCCCGAGAGCGAGCTCGGTCTCGCGTGGGACTTGGGGGGCGGGGGGGGAGAAAGCCGTGCAGGGTAGTCCCCCGTGGGGCTAAGGGGTGTCCCTATACCCCCAGCGCCCCCCACCCCCCCCCCCACCTCCCCCGCCGCGTGTCCCGCCACCGACTCCCCCCCCCCAACCCCCGCCGCCTCCCCGGGGTCCGGCGGCGGCTCCTCCCCGGTGGGGAGCACCGCGACCCGGCTCACGCGTGGGAGGGTGACACAACACACCCCAACACCCCCCCAAAAAAAAAAAAAAAAGACACCAATTCACACACACACCCCCCCGCCCCAGGTGCGGCCGCACTCACCGGCGAGCAGGGCGAGCGGCAGCAGTAGCCAGTACAGCCCGGCGCACAGCGCCCGCCGCTCCATCCCTTCAGGGCCGGCCCATGCCCCGCCGAGCCGAGCCGTTCCGCCCCGCCGGGGCTGGGCTGGGCAAGGCCCCGCTGGCCGGTCCCGGAGCTCCGCGAAGGGACGCGCTTTCCCCCGCCCCGCTCCCGCCGCCTTTATAAAGCGGCGCCGCCCGCCCCCCCCCCGCCCTCCCTCGGCGGGCTGGCCCGGCACGGCTCGGCCCGGCCCGGCTCCGCTCTGCCCCGGTACGGCCCGGCCCCGCCTAGCGCCGCCCGCCGGCACTGCAGCCCCCGCCACCGCCGACACGAGTTGGGCCGGTCTCAGCCCCGACGGGCAGCGGGATTTCCGCCCCCCCACCGGAGCGGAACGGGGAAGGGGGTGAGCGCTGGCCAAGCAGCCCACCGGTTCCCGCCGCCGGCAGCAAGGAAAAACCAAAATATATAAAAAAATAGTTAAAAAAAAAAAAAGAAAAGATGATGTATTTCCTGTTTTCTTCACCCAAAAAGAAAAATAAGAGGTCGGAGCTAATTGAGGCTGAGTGCTCCGCTCGGGGCCCCGGCGCTCGGTAATGCCAGCGCGGAGCCCTGCAGCCCGGGCAGCAACACGGCACGGGGCACTGCAGACACCCGCCGCGCTGCACGGGAGCGGGGGGTTCATGCGTGCTCCCCTGGGAGCAGCCGTGCACCCCTGGGAGCTGGGTGCACGGTCCCATGTCCCTGGAGCTGGGTACACGGTGCCGTATCCCCAGAGCTGGGTGGCCACCGCATACCTTGGGGAGCCAGACACACAGCCACGCGCCCGCGGAGCTGGGTGCCCAGGTGAGGGGAGCTGGGTGCCTCGATGGTGGGGCCGGGGGCACGGTCATGCACCCCGGGGGCTGGGTGAGCTGAGCCCTGGCTGGGAGGACGCTGGGCACTGGGGACAGCTGGTGGCGAGGGCAGCATCACCGGCGGCTGTGGGGCAGCGGGCAGCACCCCGGCAGCGCTGGTAACTGCCATTCCCTAACAGGAAGCATTGGCCCATGAAATTCTCCGCATTCTTTAGCTTCCCCGCATTTGTTTTCCAAGCACACTTAATAAATTGGCATCCAGATGGCACTCTGCCGACCTGCTCCCCACCTCAGCGGCTCTGCTCCCTTCCCTGGGCTCCCTCCATCGCTCTCGGGGCTCTTTCCCCCCACCCAGGCCCAAGCCCCAGACGTGCCATAGAAACTGCAGCCATCCGGACATCACTGCCCACACCGTAGCTGCCGAACCACAGGCAGGACAAGCCTGAGGGCCCCCTCGGCACGTGTGTCCAGAGTTTTGCCAGGCATAGCCCCTCGAGGGAGCTGGGGTGGGCTTTGGGCACCCAAACAGCTTCTGAGCATCCTCAGAGCAGGGTCTCGGTCCTTCTGCCCGGCCACATCGATCCCCACCGCTGTGACCCAGACAGATTCACTCGCATAAATAAAACACTCGTCAACGCTGAGCTGCGAAGCTCTGCATTAACACCACGCCTGTGAAACCCAGACATGGAAATCGCCGCTGCAAAAGCCCCAGGCTGCATCCCCCCTACCCAGAACGGATCCAGGAAAAGGTGGCGCATGGCGCCCATGCTGGCGTCTCGCTCCCAGCCTGGCCCTGAGCACCCGCCACACCACAGCCGGCAGCTGGGCTGGGAATGGAGGCTGTGGAAGTAAATGGGCACGGGGAATGGCACCCCAGAGCCCTGCCTCGCGTAGCCGAATCCGGCCCTGAGTGGCCCTGCTTCACTTTGCCGGCCTCGCTCAGGCTTTAAGAGAGATGCTGGAGAATGGTGCAGCCCCCTAATGTGCTGCGGGCACAGCCTGAGTGCCCGGCAAGGCATTTTATGGGCAAGCAAGCTTCTCCCACGTCCGGGCAGTGCCATTAGCGCACGGCCACGCCGTGGGGCAGGGGGATGCCGGGGGCAAGGGGTGCTCTGGGTGCCTCTGGAACCCCTTGTTCCCATGGCTGTCCCGAGCTGGAGCACCAGGCACTTCCCAGAAACAGAGATGCGGGGGAAGGCAGCAATGGCAGCGTCCCTGGAGGGACCCCACGGCCACCGCAGAGCTCTCGCTGGGAGCTGGGCAGGGCTCGGCCCCACGCGAGCTGGAAACAAGCAGCTCCCTGGCCCCAAGCGTGCTGGGGCGAGCAGGTGAGAGGGGTGACCACCAGCCCAGGGGGCGGGGTTAGCGCCATGTCAGGTGCTGTTTGCCCCGCTCAGGGTCTCCCACCTTGCAGCCCCCCGCACCAGCCGAGGGCCGGGCAGCCTCCCTCCCTGCAACGGGCAGGGGCACACGGTGCACCAGCCGGTCCCCCGAACCGGGCGCTGCGGCACCGGGCAAAGTCGGAGGGGGCTTCCCCGGAACGGGTCTGGTCCCCCCCCGCCGCCGAACGGCCCCCTCTCATCCCCCACGTGGATGCACCCCTACAGGGAGGCACGGCCCCTTTAAGAGCCCCGTGGCGCCAATTCCGCCCCACGTGACCCATCCCGCCCCGCCGGTGGGCGGTGCTACCGCCGCGCGGGTTCCCGCCGAGAGCGGAGCCTTTGGCGCGCGCGGGAGTGGACGCACGTGTCGGCGCGCCGGGACCACCGCCACCGGGACCACCGCCACCGCCGCTATGGCCCAGCTCCGCCTCACCGATTTCTTCGGTCGCACGAAAGCGGCTACCGGAGCCCCGGCCAAGCGCGGCGGCGGTCGCCGGCTTAAGGCCGCCCTTGCCGGGCCCCCGGTGCACCGGGAGGCGGAGGAGGACGGTGCCCCGGAGGGGCTCAGCGCCCACCCGCCGCCGCTGCCCGGCTCGCCGCGCACCCCGTCCCGCGGCGGCTCCCCGGCGGTGCGGGGGCTGGCGGGCAGGAAGCGGAGCCGCCGGGAGATGGAAGGGGAGTCGCCGGTCGGGGCCCGGCCCGGGGAGCCGAGCGGGAAGTCGGCGCGGAAGAGGCTGGAGATGCACCGGGACGCGGAACCGGGGCTGCCGGCCGCGGTAGGGAGATGCTGGTGTCGGGGTTGCGGCCCTAAAATGAGGATGGGGGGAGTGACTGGGGGGGGACGGAGCGTAAAACCAGGACACCGTCTCCGGAGCAGTCCCCCGCAAGGGCTTGACCCCCCCTCCCCTAGTGCAGACCCCCCCCGGGCTTGTCCCCCTTCTCCTGATGCAGACACCACCACCCCCCTACGCCAGGGCTTGCTTCCTGCCCCTACTGCAGACCCCCCGATGGCTTCCCCCCTTCAGTGCAAGGTCATGGGTGGGGGGGACACCGGGGAGGGGGGGTGCGTTCCCTGCACGTCCCGGGGCAGCTTCTAATGCTCCTCCACTCTTTTGCAGGCCGCCAGCCCCTCGCCTCCAGCCACTGCTTGCCCCCCGACGCCACCCTCGCTGGACCCGGCAGCAGACCCCCCGGCCAGCACCACCCGCTCCCCTGGCGAGGGACAGGATGGGGGGACACAGCCCAGCACAGGTGACAACCCGGGGACAACCAGACGTTTGCAGCGGGTACGTGACAAGCCTGGCTTTCTGCTCCATTTTTTTGCGTTTCTTGCCGGTGTGTGAGCCCTGCTCTGACCCTGTGCCCCCTCCCCACCCAGGAGGACCTGGCCGGGCTACGGTGCCGCCTGCAGAGGGTGAAGGCGCTGGCCCAGTTGGCCCAGCTGCCACCTGTCCCCGCCGCGGCCACCGCCGACCTGCGGAGCTGTCTGGAGCAAGTGCGGCAACTGGAGCTGCGGATCCGTGAGAAGAAAGCGGGAAGCAGAGCCATGCCGGGAGCGCAGCCATCTGGGGACACCGAGTCGACAGCTCCAGCGGCAGAGGCTGGGTGAGGAGCAGCTTTGAGGGCTAATCGGGGTGTCCCGCTGGCTGCCACAGCCCTGTTCTGCTGCTCGGCCCCACAGTGGCTTTGCAGGGGTCTTGCCACCCCTGTGTGGGGGTGTGGGGGCTCTGTGGGAGCGCTGGCTGGCCCCGCTGCATGCACAGGGCTTCTCTGGAGCAAAACTCGAGTGTGGTCCAAGCCCCCCTGACTCCGCTATGAGCGCTGGGGCATCCATGTCCCTGCCTGGGACATGAAGGGTGGGTGATGTGACCCAGATGGCACTGGTTTCTCAGAGAAGAGATTTGGGATGAGGGGAGGAGAGGGATCTCCCCTAAACCGGTGAGCATGCAGCTTCTAGGCTCTGAGGTCAGCCCTGTCAGCAGTGGGACCACCGTCCTGGCCGGTCTCGGTCCCCGGCTGCACCCTCGGGGCTGTCCCAGCACTGTGTTCACCCTCACAGCCCGTGGCTGTTGTGTGCGGGGGACCCTGACCCCTCTCCTTTCCTGGCAGTGAGAAGCCCCCCGCGTACCAGCGGTTCCACACCCTCGCGCAGGACCTGCCCCCGGGGCTCACGCTGCCCTACAAATTCAAGGTGCTGGCGGAGATGTTCCGCAGTGTGGACACCATCGCCGGGATGCTCTTCAACCGTGCTGAGACCATCACTTTCGCGAAGGTCAAGCAGGGGGTGCAGGACATGATGCGCAAGTAAGTGGGCAGCAGTGGGCAGCCCGTTTTGGGGTCCCAGCTGAAGCTGTCGGGGCTGATGCCCTGGTGTCAGCCCTTGGGGTTCCTGATCTCTCTGGGTGTTGTGGTAGGCAGTTTGAGGAGCGGCACATGGGGCAGATCAAGGCGGTGTACCCCACCTCCTACAGGCTGCGCCAAGAGAAGAACATCCCCACCTTTGGCAATGGCGTGAAGAAGTCCGACTATCAGCTCACGCTGGAGCCGGTGCTGGGGGAAGGTATGTACGGCTTTGCGGGGGGAGGCCTGAGAGCTGTGGCACACTGGATCCTGGCTGGGATCCCTGAATCCCCACGGATGCCCTCTGCTTGGTCAGACAATCACTTGGCACATAAGGGTCTGAGCGTGTTGGAAGTGGAAAACACTTTTGGGACAAGCAGGAGGATGATAGGGTAGCGCTTCTGGCAGCGACTCAGCCCCACGGCAGGGCTCTGATCCCATCCTTCCCAAGGCTTGGGCCCGGTCGCGGTGTTGCCGTGCTTGGCCGAGGTGCTGTGGGTGATGCTTATGTGTCTCTCCTTGCAGAGGAGAAAGTGGACGGCCGCCCGCACTTGTCAGCGTCGCGCTTGCTGGAGCGCAGGAAGGAGTTCAACCGCAACCTGGTGAACATCGTCAAGCAGCACCACAAGGTGAGGCTCCCCCAGCGCCCTCCGCTTTTGGGGTTTGGGGTTGCTCTGGTCACTATTTAGAGAAGCAGGTGGAAGGAGCGGGCTGGCATCCAGGCTAAAGGACATTGCTGGTTCCTGTGGGATGCTCTTGAGTGGAGAAGATGGCAGCTGGAATCTTTCCTGGCTCTGAATTTCCCCCAAGCCAGCTGCTATGTGTTGCCAAACTGTGCTGGGAGCGCAGAGCAATGTCCGGCTCCCCCGTACCTGGCCCGCAGGTGCCGTGACACAGCTCTCTCCCCTCTTCAGGCATTCCTGGCCGCCCTCAGCCCTCCCATGGTGGTGCCGGAGGAGAAGCTGACCCGCTGGCATCCCCGCTTCAACGTGGACGAGGTGCCGGACGTCAGCCCGGCAGAGCTGCCGCAGCCGCCCCAGGAGGGCAGGCTCACCACGGCCCAGGAGGTGCTGAGCACGGCTCGGGGGATGCTGACCCCCAAGGTGAGTCAGGACCAGGGTCTGGCTCCGTCTGTGGCGGGCAGACCTCAAACCACGTGTCTCTCCGGGAAGATGTTACCGGATAGGGGTTGGGAAGGATCATTCCAGAGCCACAGGACTCGGAGTGCTGTAAGATGTAGGCAGGTGGGAACGCAAGCCTGGCTGTTACCACTGCAGGTTGTGGTGTAAGGTGTGGTGTGAGGCTGGTTTCAGGCTAGAGGAGCCGTCAGTGCTGACTTTGGGGCTGGGAGCGGAGATGAAGCACCCCAAAGCGTCCTCTGTGCAGGCAGGACGGGTCGGACATGCTGGGGTGGGAGCGCTGGGCTGCAGGGTGGCGGCGGGGGCGGTGGAGGGGAAATTTCTCCTTCCTCCAGCGCGAGCGGCTCTCAGCTGTAACCCAACTCCTCCTCCCTCTTCCACATGAGCAGATGGAAAAAGCTCTTGCCAACCTGGCCTTAAGAACCGCTGAAGCCAGTGTGGGGGAACCGGTGGTTTCCAAAGCACCGTCCCCTGCCAGCACCTCCAGTGCTCTGAAAGGGGTGTCCCAGGCCCTGCTCGAGAGGGTGAGTAATTCAGTCCTGGCCGTAACACCGGTGCCGGGGTGGGGAGGGGGACAACACGACCTGCCTGTGTCTCACCCCGTCTTCTCTGCTCCCCAAGATCCGGGCGAAGGAGGCGCAGAAGCTGCAGGCGCTGATGACGCGGGACCCGCGGCAGGAGGAGCGGCTCGCCATGCTGGGGCGGCTGCCAGCCATGGCCCGCATCCTGCGCAATGTCTTCGTGGCCGAGAAGAAGCAGGCGCTGGCCATGGAGGTGGCTTGTGCCCGCATGGCCGAGAGCTACAACGCGCAGATGCCTCCTGGTAGGAAAGCCGGGGGGGGGGGGGTGTCTCCTTGCTGGCGCGGGAGGGTCTTTGCGGGAGGAAAGGGCTGGGGAGTTTGACCCGACTTTGACCCGGCGGCTGCCGCTTCTTTTCGCAGGCGAGATGGAGAAACACTTGCGCCTCTTCGCAGAGCTGCTGCCCGACTGGGTGGGGATCCACGCCATCAGGATGGACACCTACATCAAACTGGACAAAGGGAAGGACCTCGGCCTCATCACGGAGAGGCTCACCAAGGCGGCAAAGGAGGCAGAAGCCCCCTAAGCCCCCCAAGGGTCGAGGCTTCCCTTGTGCAATCTCCTCTAAATGTAGCAAATCCTGACTGCACACTGGGATCCGATGTGGGCTTACGGGAGGCTCATCCTCAGGGATGTCTGAGGAAGAGCAAAATGCCTTAATTTATCTAATTCCTCTGCCAGGGTCCCTGAGGTCTGCCAGGGTCCCTAACCCTTGAGCTCAAGGCAGGCAGTCCTGCGTCCTGGAGTGACAACGCAAGCTGTGAGGAGGAACTAACAACCTCTGCTTGGCTTGCTGCGTTCTCCTGAAGGTTTGATGCAGAAGGTTTCTCACGAAGGTTTGATAAAGGAGGCTTCTTCCATCAACGGCCCTGCTGGGGCGGAGGCAGGACTGGGCAGGGTAACAGGCAGGAAGGACTGAGAGAAGTCGTCACAAATTGATGTTTTTGGGAGTTCTGGGCCTTGTTCTGTTTTTAAGAGAGGGGAAAACGCATCTCCAGCACTCGCTGGAAACAACTACGGGACTTGTCAAAACATATTTGTATTAAATGTTTTAAATATAGCTGACTTGTGTTAACCCAGCACTCTTCCTCCGTGAGCTGCCTGTCTACGCCGTGTTAGCACCGTGGCTCTCCATGGCAATTGGCGCCGGCCGGCACACGCAGGGAAGGGCTGGATCGTCATCCAGCTCCTGGAGAAAGCCTTACTGGAAAAAGTGAGCGTGGGTTTGCAGGGAACTGAATGCAGCTTTTGTAAATCGGGACTGCGGAGCAGCTCCCGTGGGGACAGGAGCAGCCAGGGCTGAGGGTGGGCGCAGGGGGACTTCTTCCCCAGGGGAAAGCCTGGGTCACTTGGCTGAAGTGGTTTGGGAAGAGGGACAAAGAGGATTCTGATGGCTGCGGAGGTGCTGGCCTGGCCCAGCGTCCAGGTCAGGTCAGCGCTTGCCGCAGGACGGGCAGCGTGGGGTACGAGGGAGGAGGTGGGGGCTGCCCCTGCCCAGCGCCGTGTCGGGCGCACCTCGCACCGCTTTCTGAGCCAAACTCTGCTGGTTTTAGCATGGGACATCGAGGACTCGCACGGAACAGGGACTGTCCTTCATCCCTCTGGGTGGCGGACCGCGCTGGTCCAGGGAAGCTTCCCCACCTGAAGCGCTGGTTTCGGAGGCTGGCAGCATCCCCGTAGCACTGCCCCAGGGAGCAGGCAGGCCCTCCTCCTCCTCCTCTTCCTCCTCCAGGACCCTGCTCGCCATCGTGCAGGCCAATTGGCTAGCACTGCTGGCAAGAGGTAGCCCTGTTTCCAGGGAGGAGCGTTTAAACCCAGCCTGGAGGCTGGAGGGATACACGGGGCTGGGGTGCGAGGCCGGGCTATCGGCTGTGCTGAACGGACCTCGCTGCGGTGGAGAGGAGCTGGTTTCGGCAGCCTGGCAGCCACACACGCGCCCCAGGGGAGCTCGCGGCAAGCTCCCGTTCTGCTTGGGACAAAAAAACCTTCCTCCCGCCTGGAAGCCACCCCTGCACAGCCCCGTCTCTACAAGCAATTACATCAACAGTCGCTCACAGCCCGGCCAACGTGAAGGTACCGTCCCTGGGTTCCCTGATGTCACCCCTTGGCCCTGCACGCAGCCAGCTCTGGCACTGGCGGGGCTTACGCTCGCTTCCACAGCACGCAGCTGCTTTCCACGGCTCTTTGGGGTGGAACTAATTTTTCCCTTCTCTACCTCGCAGCAGGGACCCTCTCCTTGTGCCAAGAATGCGCGCGAGGCGCTGCCTCCCTTGGCTCCGCGCAGGGGCTGGCTGCGAAAACAAGTGCCCTGGGGGAGGTTTCTCCCCGGGGAATGGTGTTTCTCGGCGCAAACTGAGCAGCCACTGAAGTGGCTTTTCAGGAAACAGTGATAAAAATAGCCCTAATAGCCCTTACAAGTGTAAGGGCAGGGAGTGCGGCATCCCTGCGCGCTGGATGGGGAAGGCGAGCTGAGCTGTGGGGAGCTTGTCTATGATCCCACTGGTACTGGGCGCTTCCACTACAACCAGCAGGACCAGCCTGGGTACACCCGCCTCTGGCCAGAGAGGGGTGCCAGGCACAGAGAAAAGATACCTGAACTGCTCAGTCCCAGCCAACTTTCCTTCCACGCATGTGGGGTGGCAAGGGGGAGCTCATGCCACCGCCTCGCTCTCCACTGACTGCTTGGTTTTGGAGGAGGACGCTCACGTGGGTAATAAACGGCTTCAGCTACTGCAAGCACAGGTCTCGGACAGTTTAGAAAAAATAAGTTGACATTTATTTTACCAGTGAGTTCAGCCCCTGCAAAGACAGGGACACAGTCCCTTATGTTTTCAGGCATGTGGAAGTTTTGGCACGCTGGGTCTTAGCTAGTCCTGTGACCAAAGTGAACCATGCTATAGGGAGCATCTCCAAACCCCGCTTCGTCCATCACACAACCCGAGTGAGACCGCTGGAGCTTGGCTGCAAGCGTAACACCTCTTCTGTCTTTCCCGTGCCTTTATCTGACACCAAACATACCAACATGAATGGGCTCCAAACCAGCATCATCCTTTCAGTGCCCCGGTAAGACAGCACAGGGAAGGCAGCCGCACAGGGAGTCAGCTATCTTGCAGCAGATGGGGATTTTGTGCTAAATAAAAGCTGCTCCTGGCTGCAGCGGCAGGCTTTGGTAGGTGCCAGTGCTGCTGGACAGAAGGCGGGCAACCAGCCCCGAGCATATGCATGGCCCCCTTCCTCACTGCTTGTCACCCCGCTGCGTGCTACTTCTCCTGATGTAGATGGCTCCTAGTTTTGCAAAACCCGCTGCTAAGAACTATCCCGGACCAAAGGAAGGCAGATGGTTTCCTACAGCAGAGACCTTCAGCTTCCTGCTGGGTGAAGGGAAGGAGAGCACAAGCCAAGCTGCAAGCTGACTTGGTGTTTGAGCTCGTCTACACCAGCAACCTCCACCGCGTTGGCAGCAGCTGCCTCCCGCTCTCAGGACACAGGGCTCGGCAGGCACTTAATTCTCTTTAGGAAGCACTACCTTAATGTAAGAGCAGCCTATTCCGCCGTGAGCGACAGCGGAGAGCAACCGGACCATTCACTGCGGTCAAATACATAGGAGTTTATCCCTTAGACTAATCATCGCTTTGTGCCCATCATCTGTGTTTCTTTGGCAAACTCTTAAGGGGTTCCTCGGAGGCTGACCAGGCATGGCTCAAATGAAGGGGAATGCTGGGCCCCCAAAGCTATCAGAGCTCTCCTGCCTCAGCTGGAGTATTTTCACTTTGGTCTCCTAAAAAAAAAAATATTTGGTGAAGATGCATCTTGGTCTCCCTCCCCAAAAACAATCAGGCTGTTCCTTCTTCCCAAAAGGATGAACTCCAAAAAGGATCCCTACGCTCAACACAGCTTAATCTGCAGCTTGGAAAATAAATAGGACTTAGGATTGTATAGCATCTGGCCAGAATCAAAACTGTAGGTTCCCCCCCTACCCACCCTCTTGTGACATCAAGAAAGAGTCACCGAATAAAGCCCAAACTCGTGCACAGCTCATGACGTGCATTCCCTTCTCCCAGCTCCTCCTCAGTCATACTGCAGCAGAGAGTAGAAAGGGATGGACTCGAGTTTTTCCGACCCTTTCAGGAGTTTTAACTCTATGATCACCAGGCACTCCAGGACTTCAGCCTTCAGCCTCTTCATCAGCTCACAGGCTGCACACATGGTACCTGCACGACAGAGGTTGAGCAGAAACATCGTCACTCGAGGAGCAGTGCCGAGGTACGCTTCAAACCCCACAGCCGCTCCTGCTGTCACCAACGCACGCGTCCGTGGGTTACACATGCTCTAACACCGTCTGCTTCTCACCTCCAGTTGCAAGCAAGTCATCTACAATAACTACTTTTTGTCCCGGTTCCACGGCGTCGCTCTGGATTTCAAGCTCAGCCTGCAGGGTGGGAAGAGTAGCTTCATTTTAGTCTTGCCTTACAGAGAAACGCTTCACAAACTGCTAACACGCGGTGGAATGCAGACGAGTCTTCAGCGAGATCAACCTTAACACTCAGCACCTAAAACCCCAAAAAACACATATTCCAGCTACAGGGGAGTACCACGAAAATATATAGCGGGTTAGGTGACTGCTGGGCCAACCCTCTGGCATGTCAAAATCCTGAACGTTCATCAAGTGAGTTATGGTCCCCTCGTGAAACCTTATCCTGAAGCAGCTTTCCAGTGAGGAAAATCTCCTGTAATGCACTGGGCTGGAGCTCTCTGCTTGGACAGCACCACCAAGCCAGATCCAAACCGCCACAGGCACGTCCTGTGTCAGATGAACTTGTCCCACGCAAGGGTTGGCCCAAACAATCCTCATAAAGAATGCCTAGGTTCGGTGTTTCTGCTGCCGGTCCCTGGGTGCCGTTAGTTACCAGCGGTAGCGTGTTATTGGGCTCACACCTCTGCTCTTTAATCGGAGAGGCTGCGGTGTTACGAGGCGAGCGCTCTGTTTTGAAGCCATGCAATAAAGGCATTTACTTATAGCACTTACTGGAAGAGTGGGAAACACACTCCACATTCGTGCCCCTGAATTCAAGCCAAAGAAAGCAATTTAGCATCAAGTCGTTATCGTGCCCCCACCCCCCAAAAAAAAAAATTACAAAAAAATCACAGCGCGGCTCAGCGACACAAACCGCGTGTCCATGGCTCGGGGAAGGAGCCGCCATGCCAGGGCACAGTGAAGCTCAGCGCCGCTCCTGAAGCTTGTGCCATGCCAGGCTGCCCGTGGCATCAGCACTGGCTGTGAAACCCAGCTTGGGGACCACCCCGTTGGTTTTATCACCCCCTCCTCTCGCTGACACCCCCCAGCCCGGAAACCCTCTTCTCCCCGGGCATTACCTTGCCATACTCAAGCGTGTAGGAGACTGACTCAGTCGGACCGGGAAGCTTCCCCTTTTTCCGTATCGGCACGAAGCCGATGCCCAGTCTCTGAGCCAGGGGGGGGCCTATGAGGAAGCCACGGGAGTCCAGGCCTGGGGGGAGCAGAGCAGCACAGAAGAGTCATTCGACTGGGGGTGTCTTTGCACAATACCCCAGGTTTATCCTCCCGTATTCAGCAGAGTGTCTCTAGAAGCAATTTGCTCTTACAGCCATTTCTATGGGTTGAAAACACACACACCACACTCCTGCACTGCCTGTGCTCGCCAAGATGTGCTGCTGACGGGCTTCCGGGCCCCGCATCAGCCTATTTTGCCTCTCCTCTGGCTCTTCTTCTTAGAGATAAGCTCAGCTAAGCTCCAGTATCAGTTTGGCCACACAGCCAGGGAGTTTGCACCACCGGGGGACAGACTTCAGTTAACATGAGGCATTTGGACCACGTTTGGTCTAGACTCCTTGAACTTTGGGCTATCACCCAGCCCGAGCACTGCTTTTCTAAGCACCTCCATTCTCAGCCTCTTTCATAGGTGTGTTGCAACGTGTTACCACCACAAAGGCTGTTTCTGTTGGCTCGAAAAAGCCCCCTGAGAAGGAAAACGTGCTGGAACAGAGTGCCTGCCACGGGGACTGTGCGAGACCTTACAGGCATGCCTGTAGGACTTTACGTCAGACTTTCAGTCTGACTGTCTTTCAGTACTTTTCGGTACTTCCTGACTCTCTTTAATGATGAAAGCAATGAATTACGGAATTGGCACTGAAGTGTCAGATGGAGTCTGCCACATCCCAAACCAGTATTTTAGGTTTAATATTAACAGCAGTAAGTTAAGGGTATAACCTGTCCCGGCATTACCATATGATAGAGGCCAACGTTCGGGTGACTATAACGTCCAAAGGCTATAGTATTCCCTGCCCCATTAGCAGAGGAGCCTCCCCACGCTCCCCCCCCCGGGCAGCCCGAGGACAGGGCGCTCTGTCCTGGCCTCAGAGGTGTTGCAACCAACACTCACCTACAATAAAGTCGATTCGGGGGAAAGACGCCCTCAAGTGCTCTTCCAGAAGATCGATCAAAGTCCTGAAAGCTCCAGGATCCTTCAGCAAGGGGCTGATATCGCTGCAAAGAGAAGGAAAGGGGTTAGTCACCTCCGGGGGCTGGTCTGGCTCCCGACCGAGCTCCTAAGCCCAGGAAGTATGGATGGGCGGCGAGGAGAGGAGAGGAGCGGGCGGCGAGCCCGCGTCCCTTCTCCGTCCCCGGTCCCGGTCCCGGTCCCGTCCCCGTCCGCACCGGAAAAGCACACCGGGCACCGGGAAGTCGGGGAAGGGCCGCACCCGATCCCGCACCCGCCGCAGCCGCTCCTCGCTCATGGCGGCGGCCCCGCTCTGCGCAGCCGCCGCGCAGCGCCGGGCGGGCGGGCGGGGCGCTCGGCGGGGAACGGCCCCGCGCCGCCTCCGGGGCCGCCAGCATCGGGTACGGCGCCCCGATACCCTGGGACGTGGAGCTCTGCCCCCCCGGGACACGGAGCTCGGGAACCTCGGAGGCCCGACCCCTCGATGCATGGAGCTGTGGAACTCCAGAGCCCCGACCCCCGGTGCACGGAGATCTGGTACCTCAGGGCGCAGGGCATCGGTCTCCCCCTGTGCAGGGAGGTCTGGTATCCCAGAGCCCCAGCCCCCCCGGAGCATGGAGCTCTGCAACCCCAGAGCATGGAGATCTGGTACCTCAGGGCACAGAGCATTGGTCCCCCCTGGTGCGTGGAGCTCTGCAACTTTGGAACCCCGACGCCCTGGTGCATGGAGCTCTGAAACGTCACAGCCCTGACCCCCTGGTGCATGGAGCTCTGAAACGTCACAGCCCTGACCCCCAGTGCATGGAGCTCTGGAACTCCACAGCCCTGACCCCCTGGTGCATGGAGCTCTGGAACTTCACAGCCCCGATCCCCCGGTGCATGGATCTCTGGAACTCCACAGCCCTGACCCCCAGTGCATGGAGCTCTGGTACCCCCAAGCACAGAGCACCCGTCCCCCTGGTGCATGGAGCTCTGGAACCCCAGAGCCCCGATCCCCTAGTGCATGGAGCTCTGGTACTCCAAAGCCCAGACCCCCTGGTGCATGGAGGTCTGGTACCCCAGGGCACAGAGCACCAGTCCCCCCAGGGCACGGAGCCCTGACTGCCCGGTGCATGCACCCCCATGCACAGCACACCAACTCCCCTAGTGCATGGAGCCCCAGTCCCTGCATGCATGGAGCTCTGGCATCCCAGGTCACAGAGACCCGATGCCCTCGGTGCGTGGAGCTCAGCTACTCTGGTGCATGAAGCCCTGGTCACCAGGTGCACAGAGTTCTGGCACCTTGGGGCATGGAACCTCAACACCCCCTGGTGCATGGAGCTCTCGTCGGTACCCCAACCCACAGAGTCCCAATCTCCCCAGTGCATGGAGCTGTACCACCCTGCAGCATGGAGCCCCAGTCCTGCCTCTGAAGAGTGCTCTGGTACCTGCAGCACGTGTTTTTCCTCAGTGCATGGAGCCCTGGGACCTTGCCTTGCCCCAGCCAGCTTTGGAAAGGGGTCCTGTGTGCAGAGGTTACACTTCACTTCATCCCTGCCCTGCTATCACTAAACTCTTTCCTGCTTTTCTGTCCCTCATCACCTCTTGTGAACCCCTGGAATCGCATTTTGTGGTTGGTAGAACCGTTGGTTTGGATTACACTCGTGGGGGATGATAACACAGCCAGTCTGAGCGCCCTCGGTCCTGGGCTAACAGCTCGGCAGCTACTGGTGTCACTTACTGGCACGGCAGGTCAGGGCACTCTCACACAGCTCCTATCTCCCATCGCCTGATGGGTGAATAGCCGTTTGCCCACGCAAAACCCATCGTGGGCAGGACACATACTACTGAATGAGTACAGATCTCGTCTTACATTAGCAAATACGACTTGGGCCTGGTCCAAATGCATCTGGGCACAACCCGCTGCAGAAAGGAAAGGCGGTTCTAGCATGCAACACCCCTGGCTGAGCTCAGTGCTTGCTGCCGATAGCTGTGATGGGGACAGCTCGGCTCCACACCCTCCAGACAGCCGTTACGGTCTGTCTTTGAGGTGTGTGACAGCACGCCAGCAGCTATCCAGGTGTTTTGCAGTGATTTAATGTGGACCCCGTGGGACAGGTGCTCAGGGCTGCAGAAGCCTGGCTTTCTCCTAATCTTGCTGGACTAGTTGCTCCCAACAGCCCTGTGGGGTCCTTTCAGCTAGGAGAAGTGGCTCTCGCGCAGGAGGAGCAGCCGACAGGAGGAGAGGCTGGTCTCCTCTCCAACTCAGCTGTGACAGGCTCGTGTACACATCATGGCTCATGAGAAACCCAATTCTGCCTGCATCCCAGCATCTGACACGTCCTGTGTCATTGCACAGTTCCCAGTGCTTGGTGCAAACCCTCAGGAAGCATTTGCCACACACCGAGTCCTCCACTGCTCTATTTTCTTCCTAATTCATCTATAGATGGCAAAAGACACCTGTTTAACGGATGTCTGCCTGAGGTGCAAAGGGAGACAAGCTGAAGGCCAGTGCAAAGGTTGCTCCCTTTCTTGTTAAGCTCTCTATTGCCAGAGACAGCCCGCGCAGGAGGTCAGCGTGTCTCCTTTCACAACCGTTCCCTTAAAGACTAAGATTTTCCCTGAAGTCAGATTATCTCTTTGGCACCAGAAGAATCCTCTCTAGCAGCTGTTCCAGTGAAGCAAGCACAGATGAAGCACGTCGTCTTCCACTGGAACAGGGGCTTCGCAACACCCTCGCTCCCTCAGATGAGCTGGAAGGGTTTATCCTGTAACCTTACCAACCACGATACTGGACAATGAGCTATTCCAGCAACTCCTCTTCTTCCTGGCGGATGGAAGTCATGGAATTTATCTGCCTACCCATGGAAATAAGCAGGAGCTGGGAAAGGGCTTTTTTGCAGGCTGCCTGCAGTGCAAACACCAGGCACCCCCTGCCTTCTGCCTCTCACTAATGGAGAATCTGTGAGCTGGGGTCTTCATCACGCTTTTCTCGTTTGCGGCCCTCCTACGCAATCGCCACCGTTACTAGCAGAAGACACCACCACATTTTTCTTGAGGCTAAGCGAGGTTCCCAGGCCCCTCACGCCAACCAACCCCAGGCAAAGCAGCAGCTCTCACCAGGAGGAGCTGCCGAGGGCTCCCACCGGTCCCTTTGCATCCAGCAGCTGGGTGAAGAAACGGCTGGGGGGATCTCTCCTCCTCTGATGCGGGATGTCTCCTCCTCTGATGCAGGATCAGGCCTCAGACACCATCAGTTCTGCCAGGAAGAACACAAACGTTACACCAAATCGGACTTCCAATGATTCAGCTGCCAGAAATTATGCCAGCTCAGGTTTAAAAAACATTTCTCAGATCTCTGTCAGAACTTCACCTCATTAATCCTCCATTTCAAAGGTTATGAATTGCACCTACCAGTCCGGACTGGTTTTTAACATCCAAAATAAATTAGTTTCCCCGTCATTGTTCAACCTTTGAAACAACAGCGCTGACTCCTACTGCAATTTCCATCTGAAAAGAACTTTCCTAGGACCAATTTCCAAATGTGATGTCAAAGGACTTGGGCTCTGGAATATCATCGGGGAGGTGTCTCAACATCCGCTTGCGGCTTCCAGAGGTTTAGGGCTGTTCTGTGCCTGGGGGAGGAACCACCACCTCAGATCTGGACCCCCCAGAGGGTACCGTAACAGGGGGTCACTGGCTTTGCCTCTCTTTTGGACACAGAGCTAATGAGTAATTTAGAAGTGCTTTGAGATCCTGATACGAGAGATGTTATTAACCTGTCAACATAAAAACTGGGGATATAAAAGCTTGTGGGCTAACTCTAATCAGCTTAAACAGGCAATTAGAAGAGCTGTGCTGAGTATGGAAGTTTCTGTTCCGTTAAGGATTTTAAAACTTCAGTGTGAAGTGGAACAAAATGCTCAAAATTTCAACATACCCCACAAGGGGAAATGAGAACTAAAATTTCCTTTCAAATCCGCTGGAACGTTTCGTTTCAATTTCAGCTTTAGAAACGCATGCACTTTAAACCCATTTTTTTAAAATATCTTATTTCAACAGCAGAAAAATGCAGTTCCCCAGCCAGCTCCCTGGGCTTGGGACCGAAGCGTCCGTACTGAATAACGAGCTGGCTTTGTCCCCCCTAAAAGAGGCGAAGGCACCATGAACCAGCTCTGCCCTTCCACAGCATCCCTGTTTGCGCGGAGCCGAACCCGGCACCTCCTGCCCGCTGCGGCAGGTTGGATCAGGCCCTTGGAGAAGACACAGAACTCCTCTCTCTCCTCTGGCCAGCCTGGCCGAGCCGGGAGGGGATTTTGAGTCCGATCCAGAACTAATGGATTTGGCACGCATTCCTCGCTGCTGGCGAACGGGCCGACGGGCTTTTCAGCCCCTATCCCTTTCAGATGGGAATCGTGCTACCCACCTACATATCACCCAGAAGGGTATTAAGTGACTCCGGGAGGGACAAAGGCATAGAGAGCTGCCAGGCTGCCGCTCTCGAGAAGTTGTATGGCAGAGGTTTGTTTTTTTACACTCCTAAGAAACCACAGGCTTTTGGCTGGGGATCCACCTTTATTTAGGATTTATATAATCCGAACTAGACTTCGAGCAACAACAAAACTATAAACGGTGGAAGGGGATATAAAGAAAACAGGCAAATGGAATCTTTTCTCCAGTTAAACTGGCTTTAAAATAGCCAGTTTCCAAAGGAAAAAAGAACCAAAAATGAGATTTCAATTCTTCCCTTACAACTGTTCTTAAAAACTAACAGTTTAATTCAAGAGGCGCTGTCGTGTTGCTTTCTGATAACATATGAAAAACTCACATCAAATACTATCAGAAAACAAAAGCAAAAGTCTATTCCAAGTATTATAACTGTTAAGAGAAATGGAAAACAAGCCACACTAACTGCAAACCAGTTAATTGGATACCGAACAAGCACTCGAGAGTAACTCTTGGAGAGGAAAAGTGCATGTGGTTTATAAAGTTTCCCAGTGCTGAGGACAACAGCAAGATCCCTGGGGAGAGATTTCTCGTCTAGCTGGGCTGAAGAGCCTGCTGGCAACTCTGCAGACAATAAACTGCCTCCCAGCACTGCCTTCCCCTCCAAAGCCCCGATTCAAACCATTCTCACCTTCAAAAGGTCTTTCTTCAGCTGCTGAAATTATTTCACTTGATGACTGCAAAGATGTCCTCACTGGAAAAAAAAAACAGTGTTCTCCAGCCTTTGGGAGATCCTCATCTTGCCTGCTTCGCTTTAGGGGAAACCAGGAGGCTTTTGGAAGCTGTCCACCACGTTTGGGAAAGGCTCGATGCGGCAGGTACCGGCAACTGCCAGCTTCCACGCGGCAGCGAGCGTCCCAGGTTCAACAGCCTCCTCGGCGATATTAATTCCAGTTCCGTTAGTAAAAGCCCACTGTCATCCTCAGCACTTGCCCGAAAACTCAGTCCCCAGACACCGTGTAACGTTTTATTAGCAAATACGTGGGTATCACTCGCTCTTGCCCTGAACTTGCCCATTTTCACTTTTAATACTGTGTTTCTCGGCTTCCCATTTAAAATGCAGAGGCATGTTATCTTTCATCACCGCACTCAATACAGTTTGCAGGGCATTAACCTTGGCTCTTAAGTGTTCGGAATTGATCTTCTGCTTTCCAATTCCAGTGTTCAGATCCCCAAATTGTTGGTCCACAGAGACTAATTTGCCACCGAAATAATCCATTTGTCGCTGCAGGATTTTAAAGCAAGACTCCATTTTTGCAGCCATAGACTGTAAATGCAGTAGGACTTTCTCCACGATTATTAGTTACATCAATTTCAGAAGCTCCTCTGCATGGAGGGCTGGATGATAACGCAGCCTCAGGGGCAGAGCAGGGAGACTCAAGAGGCTCAGCTAATTGGAAATTAAAGGCAAGAAAGAAATTCCTTGGACTCTTAGCCCAAGCAGATATTAAGCTTTTAGCATTTAGCAGACATATTTAAATATAAAGGGAGGAATGCCACACAGAAGCAGTCTTAGACAGATATCATCTTTCCTTTAGCTCTTATGTCTTGCAGCTTGAGAAAGGAAGCCACCAACAAACCAGCTTCACCGCTGCAGTCCCCGACTGACCAGTAAACCCCACCGGACCCACTCCTCTGTCAACTCCTATTGCACACACAACCGCAGGCCGCTCCTGCAAAGCCAACTCCTGCCCCGGTACGGGCAGTTCACGAAACCGGGCAACTATCACCTGGACCAACTTCAGATGGGAGGCTTAGGATAATTATTAAGGGCAGACGTGGCAATACGTGCTGGCTGCTTTGTGATCCAAGGCGTGTATCGGTGTTTTTGAGCTGCGTCACACTAACGCTGCAGGCTGGCAGCGCTCGTCCCTGCGGCTGCGCTGGTGGACGCAGCCTCAGGCCACGTGTGCCCCTGGTCCCCACACCAGCCTCTGAATTGTACTCAGGCAGCTGTGTGGGCTGGGAAATTGATCCACGTTAAAAATAATACAGGGAAAACAAAACAAGCTATTTTTAACCCAAGTCAGTCCCGTGATCTGGAAGGCGTATTTGCGAGACTGTCCCCAAGCAAGGTGTTACTCAGTTGTTTTACAGGTGCGCACAGACAAATCATATAATGCACTTCTGATAAATTAGTTTATTTTTCTTCATTAGTTCTTCATCTCACAACTTTAAAATCTGTACATCTTTGGGAAAGGCTTGGATTTAAAATTCTTCCTAGCCAGCCAGCTGTAAAACTACTATTCTTATTTAAATTTAAAGCAGTAGCTTCTTCACATTAAGCTTTGCTCTTTTATAATAAATGGACACGAAGCAGATAATAAACAGACATCAAGTCAATTCACTTATAGCAGCCAGCTTTCCAGTGCAAAGTTTACATCCAGTATCTATGCACTGATAGATTATTTCAGCGAGGACTTTGTGTGCTGGGTAACCAGGCAAACACCGTGTGTGCTGAGAACAGCACGGCTCGTCCAAGCAAGTCACACAGACAGGGGAAAAGCAGCATCTTCAAAACTGCAAGCGGTGAAAGAGTAAAGAAAGACGTGGCAGCCAGGCAGGCGGGGGACACGGGGTAGCAGGCATCCAGCACGCTCACGATGTGCATACTGCAAATGCTAAGAACTGAGAAACGCGTCTGGGCTAGTGCTCAGACGATGAGCTGCAATCCTGCGATGCAATCTCTTAATAAACAGGACGTAGAAAGACAAAGCGCTGTCAAGAGTTTGCAGCAGACATGTTCATAATTATTCGAGGGCTGACAGCGATTTTCAGGGAGTTGCAGTGACAGACTCCCTCCTCTGGTGGTATCTTTATCTGGTGATAATCGCGGACTGTAGGACTCTGAACAGTTCTGGGTGACAGAAGCAGTAAAGCAGAGGTGGACCAGACCCAGAAAATAGGAAGTTACTGGTTTTGTGTGGTCTCCTGTGCTGACAGACACGCGTGACTGCTGCAAGTCCTCCTACCAGTCCTTCTCATATAGCATCACTGAAGAACAAGCTGATAAGAATCTCTCAAGACTTGAGCTATCCACACTTGTCAAAACAGAGGGAAATGTTATGGATGAACTGGAAGTGCCTCAATATACTGGAAGGACAATCAGCAACATCAAAAGGCATCTAAGACATTTGGACCATAAACAAACGCCATTTACAGATGAGCAAACAGTGAGTTTCAGAGGCTCTGCCAGACGACGAAATAAATGTTGGCTGTGATTTCTGATAGGTGGAATAGTAAGAGCTGACTCAAGTGCTGTTCTTATTACAATCTTATAGGATTATCCAGCTTCAGGAGATACGCAGTAGGAATTACTGTGGAGGGGATTACAGGTAGCATAAACCATGGGAACGGAGAGAATGAGAGCATTTGGGATTACTGGGAGGGTAAGAACAAGCAGCTGAGAAGCCCATTGCGGGCAACAGCACAGCAGTTACAACAGCAGCAGAGCTCTCGACTCATCTCAAGCCAGCCCCAAGCTTTCCTTGGGAAGGGAGCAGGGCTGTTTACAGGTACAGAGCACCTTGATTTTTCCCAAGACAGCACAATGCCATGCGGAGAGGGCACGCGCACTGTATAAAACACTGCAGGGGTGGAAGCAGAGCTGCCGGTGCAAACAGCATGGCTGGGGTTGCTTCTAGCCACTCCCTTGAAGCCCCAGAGTAACTTTGCTTGGTTTTGTTCAAGACACGCTTATTAGCAATAACGAAGGGTGCGAAACAGGCTCAAAAGCAGATGAGAAATTTGCAATGTGAAATTGTGCGAAGGATCGGCATTTACCGTGAACTCTGCTTGGAGAAGTGCTACACCCAGGCTGTGGAAAGTTTGCACAAGGAGAATTCCTCAGAGAGCATACACTGGAAACAGGGTCAAGAGTTAACATCTGATGTAAACGGGCATTTCTGAGCCTGCAGTTGGCTGGACCCAGATCATGAGACTGAATGCGTGACTTAAACCATATTTGGACCCAGATTTTTGGAAATAAAGAAAACCCCTTAAATGAACAACTGACTCCCAGCGCCCTAAGAATATCCTGCACACCATCAATAAGACAATACTTACAGGAATATGATCTTCAAATTTCTTCATACTGCTACCTAGGGAATGCTTGAAGCTACAGATGGAAGGCAGGCAAGGGTGTTCTCCTGACATACTAAGGGAGCCAGCCCCCAGGTTGGGAACAGGAGGGAGCACTTGTTTGCCCCCAGTGATGCCCAGCAGCGGTCTGAGCCGTACAGCTGCACCCAGTGCTCTCAAGTTTAGGAAGAAAGGAAAACCAAGTTGGAGTCCAAAGAGTTCACAATGGAAATCAAACGCTAAAACAACAAGCTGCAGACAAACAAGCCAAGGGCAGCTTGGGCAGGGTTTTCTGGCGGCTGTAGGTTTCCTGAACAGTCCCCCATGGCTGCTGTTGGGGCATCCGAACAAGCCATGATTTGGGAGAGCAGGTTGGGTGGAAGGAGCAAGAGGAATGGTGCATCCATGGCATTTCTGAGGTGATGGCAGAGTTGCGGTTGTCCAGAGAGCTTTTACGGTTGAAACAGTGTTCACTGTAGTTACCATTTACGGAAACAACTAAAACAGCAGAAGAGTACAGGCTAAACCCTGAGCACTAGCAATATAAACACTGGTCCTTTTGGAAGAGCAAATGATGATATCATACGTACATCACACCCTTCCTGTGTAAACAGGAGTGCCAACATGAGAAGACATGCACTGTAAACCATACGTCGGGCTGGTTATAGCTTTCCCGTGTAGCTCTTGAGGGCTGCAGAGATCAATGAGGCCAAATGCACTTCTTAGGATCAGACTTGGGCTGTTTCAGGCACTTCCCTAGTTTCTCACAGCCTGGAGGAGACCAATTCTGTTAAAAACAAACAAAAAAATATATAGAAAGATGATTCATACCAAGTACCTGCTAAGCCCTAGCCCTAACCACCCCCTTTTGATCCTCACAAGACGCTCTTACGTCCTGCTTGAAAAAAGAAACTCCTCTTGCAGCTGATGCTCCTGCGGCTCATCAACTTCCCAACTCCAAACGCTATTTAAAAAAAGCTTTAGGAAAGACTACAAATCCTTCTGCAGCAGATGATTCCCTCTTCTGGGATACAGCGGTCTCTCCTG
Source organism: Rissa tridactyla (assembly GCF_028500815.1). Lineage (NCBI taxonomy): Eukaryota > Metazoa > Chordata > Aves > Charadriiformes > Laridae > Rissa > Rissa tridactyla. Next base: position 92,845,804 of record NC_071469.1, read on the forward strand.
TACAAATGCAGTCTGCTGGGACTCTGGTGACCCTCCTCTCTTCCCTGTAGTAGCATGGAGCAATCAGACCATGAGGTTTTGGTGAAACCCCAAATTCTCCTGGGATCCAGCAAACAGTTCTCATTCTCAGCACTAAGATATCCATGCACCTTCTTGAGGAAACAAGCAAAAAGCAACAGAAGGCCAAGGGTGTGAGAGAGATAAGAATGCTGGTATTTTAATGAGCATTTTGATGGATGAATTCATGAACAGATGGAGTAGGAGGCATTTATGAGACAACTACTCCAGTGCACGCAGACCAAAATTATTTCCCTGCCTTGTTTCCGTGTTTCTTGAACTACCTTTCCCCAGCACACGTACAACAAAGAAACGACGTCAGCAAGGAAACCCACTGCAAACCTCAGCTTCCAAAGGGATTAACGGAGGAAGGAATTTGGGCAAAAACTTTTTCAATTTCATGGTGTCTTGTCACTTAAAATTTGGGACTGCGGTATTGTGAATGGCAGGTCACAATTGCCATTCTGCCTTCAGAAAGCTTTTGCGTTTGTTCTCTGTCCCTTCCCCTCTCAATGTCTATCCATCCACGGAAGATTCCTGCTGTCACCTATTACAGGTCAGTTCAGCTCTGACCTATTGCCTTTCATTTTACTTATTTTTATCCTTCAGGTCGTTTATGTTTTCTTGGAATTAAAAGAAAAGCTTAACCCCAGAAAAAATGCCAGAGCAGGTTTCTATTCCATGCAGCTGACGACAGATGGCAGTGAGACACCAGCTATCTCTGCGGAAGGAGCAGACCACAGAGGGGAGCTTTGGCAGAAGGCACCTCGCTGCCCAAAGAGCTCCAGACGGTTTAAGAACAATTAATGCTGCTTTCTAAATCCGTTTCTCAATTTGAAAACGCACAACCACTGCTGGAAATTTCAGATGCTTGACCACTCCGCAGAGGTAACAAGAGATCCACAGAAACAAATGAAACGTTTGTTCTTTTGAAAAAAACAAATTGTATCTGCTTCAGTCTCGCAGTCCAAGTTGGCTTTCCTGGATCTGTGCTGTAAGTGGTGAGAGCCCTGAGGACACCATGTGTGCCCCAAGTCAAACACGCAGGCAAGCCAGCACGGCTCTGCTGCATGGAGCAACTTCTACATTTCCACAGGAGGAAAACACAGCAGAACTGGCTCTCACAGGAGCTTCATCTACGCTGCTGCTGGGATACACCGCAGATGGGCCAGCAAACACTTCCCCTGCTCAGGAGGGCTGATGCTGCTGCGCTTCCATCAGAGAATCCTTTAGGCTGGGAAGAATCTTTAAGATCATCAAGTCCAACATCAATCCCAAGACTGCAGCAGCTACAAAACGATCCATCTACTTTAATCACGGAAAAGCAAAGACAATTCTCCTCCTCTGTCCCAGTAAGGATAGTAAATGCCCATATCAAATAAAAATTTAGAAGACAGAGTTGGACATAGTATTAGTATGTGATATTTATCTCCCAGCATCCTCCAAAGACAGATTTTAGGCCCAATCAACCCCAGCAATACTATTACTACAGAAAGATTTGGTTGTCTTCACCTCTGGTCTCAAAAGCCAATAATTTAGTGCCTGTTTATTTCAGTTTGGTGACCGTGTAACTAGCCTGTTGGAAATTTACGTAGACCAGAAAACTCATAAGGTAAAAAAGCTTCCTGCTGGGATTTGAACATTTCTCCCAGGATTAGAATACCACTCAGCCCACCGAGGAGGGCTTTCTGCCTCAGATGGCCTCAGCGATCTGGTTTGAGCTTGGCCAAGCATTGGAGCAATCATTAGCTGCCTCTGCTTACAGACTAGACAGGCATAACTGGACTTGGCCAAGCCCTGGACATTGCTGTAGCCAAAGCAGAAGTGGAAGCCCGTGGTCTGCAAAGCTTAGAATCATAGAACCATAGGGTGGGAAGGGCCCTCTGGAGATCCCCCCGTCCAACCCCCTGCCAGAGCAGGGTCACCCAGAGCAGGCAGCACAGGAACACGTCCAGGCGGGTTTGGGATGTCTCCAGAGACAGAGACTCCCCCACCTCTCTGGGCAGCCTGTGCCAGGGCTCTGCCACCCTCAAAGGAAAGTCCCTCCTCATGTTTAGGTGGAACTTCCTATGCTCCTACCCAACTGAGCTAGAACAAGGCACGCTCAGGGAGAAGACTGACTCTCATTAGCCCCAAGGAGAGGACTGGGGTACAGGACGAAGTACAGGACATCCAGTCCATCACTTTTTCCATTATGCAACACAAAGACACTGCATGTTGACAAACAGGGATACCAGATGTTTTCACAGCACCTAAACACACTGCACCAGGGTAGCTGCAGAACAGCAGAGTATGCCTACATTTTATGAACCAGTTTTGGAACTGGAATTAGCACAGAAGAAATGCTTTTCCAGTGAAGGTCTCTGGCAGCAGCCAGGCACTGGGGAGAATGCCTGAACCCAAAAGGTCCCAGAGGAGCACAGAACAGTGTTTATTAAGGGAAAAGTTGAATAATGAAAGAAAACAACACAGAAACAATGGTCCTTCAAATCTTTTTCCTACTTAACGTCCAAAAATAAAAAGATGTGACAAAGCTAAGAAAGATCTTTGCCTTCTTACTAAAGGGACACGGCTACACACTTCGTACTTTTCTGTCTGGCTGGAGATAGACCCTAAGCGGCAGGTACTGACTGTTTGTTTCAGAATCACAGAATCATAGAACGGTTTGGGTTGGAAGGGACATTAAAGATCATCTTGTTCCAAGGCCCCTGCCGTGGAACAGGGCAACATCTCCCGCTAGACCAGATTATTTCAGCATCAGAAAGATTTTGCCTGTTACTATTTTGTGTCAGTCTAAAGACGCATCGCTTTAGACTGCACAAACTCTTGCCATCTGACAACTTTACCTCCTACAAACTATCCAGTTTCTTTCTCAGGTTCTCAACACAGCAAGCAGCATTTGACAGGAAAGCCAAACTGTAACTTCCTAACACGCAATTTGAAACAGAAAACAGAATTGAAAATGTTTGTCATGTTTCAAGCCATAAAGACTTCAGAAAAGCCAGGCATGGGTGGAATTGGAGGAGACCGAGCAAGACCAAAGATCACTGAAAAAGAGCCACTCGAACAGGGGACTTTTGAGAATTGCAGAAAGGGATTAGAAAGGAGAAGAACGTACAGCTGTACATACTGCTGCATCTCTAAGGAAGGAAGCCACAGAGTTTATCACAGCGTGTTGGTAGAGCTAACCCCACGCGCTTTGTACGAGCCTTCCTATGCCGCTGCGTTCCACAGGTACCAAACAGCCCTCTCCTCCATGGAACAACCAGACAGCCCTTCAAATGGGTGAGCGTGAGTCTCTTCTCCATCACTTCCCAGCATGAGGTGACATTTTTAAGCCTTTACAAAATATATTTTAAGCTAAGGATTCTCAAAGGCGTTTATGCTTTAACCACTCACCATGACGGCCTTGTCGCACACGTTAAGCTGTGGCTCCCCTGGCACCACGGTCGCTTTGTGCTGCCGGACAACGACAGATATTTGCTCCATAGCCCTTTGGTATTCATCACTGGCAAAACTAGAATGTGAAAAAAATACAGACATTACTAAGGGGGCTGCATACACAGCATCATTACAGCGTCCACATCACTAAGCTAGGTCAGAAGACTTTTCCTGGGCCACAGGCAAAGGAGAAGAGTATGTAAACACGCAGTTGACACTAATTGTCCACAGGTCCGTAGGGGAATGAAACATCTGGGCCGACAGAGTCCAGCCTGGCTGGGCCTGGAGGCTGCAGGTCTGAGATGATCTGCTTAGGGCAGCAAGGACGGCAGATGGCCTGCCCGCCCCAGCAAAGAAGCACATGGCTCCTGGCAGATCATCTCTCAGCATGGGGCTTCAGCTTTGAAAACAGCCAGTCCCAGTGGCCCCAAATGTGCCGCTTCGTAGTCAGGCAGATACGCTGCAAGGTCCTGTCGACTCCCAAGGGGGATCTTGTTGGCAAAGGTGGAGTGTACAAAGAAGGGTGCTTCTGGGGTTGCCCTCAAGCTGTGCCTTAAACTATTATCAAGGGAGACTTCCTAGACACAGGACAAACACCTTGCCAGACACGTTACTACATAAATAAGTTTGCTGAGGCGATCCTTCCTGTGTGTCACCCAAGAGGTCACCCAGCTCTCTGCGTGTTCATCCTCCGCTCTTTCAAGTGCTTTTCCATAACACGAGCATCACACAGAGGCATTTATTGTAGGGAAACAAAGGTAATGTCAATACTTTGTTTTTCAAGAGTGTTCTCAAGCTAAGGGTTTCAAACACAACCGTTGGCTAGTTAAACTTCACAATCACCAAGTCAGATGAACTAATATTATGCAAACAGGAAGATGGAGGAGAAGAAGAATAGAAGGGACTTGTCCAAGACAAGAATACCTCCCCCGTTTCGCAACATCCACTCCGGGGTTCTGCCCCATCTACATTCTTCCATTACAGCTTTATTATTCCAAGCTGGGACCCATCTGTCATGCTCCAAGCCCTCATACGGGGTTATAAATTACCAGATTTTACTCCAGTAGGTACTTGTTTAAGTGGTTCAGGGTGTACTTCACTAATACTTGAATTATTTCTAAAATGGAGGATTACTACCCAATGATCTCATTTTGTCCATCATGTTAAGAGTCACTTAAAAAACAGAGAGCGGCAAATCGCTTCTGAAGATAAAAGAAACAATGCAGCTTGGTCCTGACCTCAGGCTCCCTTTGCTTACAGTCCAAGCTGGCCACCAGCCCCACACTCCAGCTAATTTCCTTCTTTGAAAAACAATCACATTTTGAAGCCCAGTAATGTGCCAGCAGTTTCCAGTAAACCCTATAAATATCACATCTCGGCAACCATCCAGAGAGAAGCCGATTGTGGGGATGGGCCTGAGCTTTGCTGATAGAGAACCGGAAGGGAATTTGAAATGACAAGCTCCAGCAAACTAATCTGTTGCTCTCACACCCAGCTAGCTGTATCCTGGTGGAGCGGCTATCACCGGGACCGGCTGCTTGATCTGTACGGACCACCCTGAAATTCACACTATTCTCGCAAAGCTCCCAAATTTGCTCGCTCCTCTCCCCACGCATCCCACCTTAGCTCTCACAGCAGCCGGCTGCTGACCCCTGCGCTGCCCCAAAGACTCTGCCGAAAACAGTGGGGCAGGCAGAAGCTTGGGAGCTGCCAAAGCCCGTCTCTGACTCACAGCCTGCTGAGGACGCTCAAGGCAGCGATCAGCCAGCGCTGCATCCCAGGGGCACAATGGCCTTTCAGTTTGGCAAGATTTTATCTGGAAGCCCTCTGGTCGCATTTCAAGCGCACAGGATTGCCAGCCCGGCAGCCCGCTTGAAAAAAATCAAAACAGATTTTTTAAAAGAGGCAGAGAGGGTTTAAAGCTAACCCGTGTTGACACGCAGAGGACAGCGAACACGGGAGAGCCTGTGCATGGAAAGAAAAGGCTTCAGAGACAAACGCAGCGAGGGAGTCTGCCTAAAACCGCAGGCGAGTACCAGGGATGCACACAGCACGTTCTCAGCTGGAGACTGGATGAAACAGGGCAGCCAGAAACATTTTAAAGCCTTCCATACTCTAGTGATGGAAGTGGAGATGAAACACGGTTTAGTGAGACACGTGTATTTCAGTGTTTTGGATTTCTAATGCAGCTATTGTGCCAGGATTCAAAAGCTCTTCCAAACCCGAGCTAATGACACTTTATTAAGATCCTCATATTAAGGATTAATATGAATTAATACATATTTTAATCAACTATTAGAGTCTAACAGATACTCTAGATATCAAATCATTTAATGCTTCCTACTGCTGCTCTTGTAACTATCGAACGTGTTTATTTCTGTCACATGCTTGTGTCATCTCTCCAGCGTTCAAGATCTTCTTTTGGAAGTGGACCCATACGATAAAATGTTGCTGCTAACTAATTAAGCTCCACAGCATCTTTGCAAATATTTAAGTGCTAAAGAGATCGCCCAATTTCATCCATCGAAACGGCTTTTCATACATAGGATTCCAAATTAGCTATAATCTGGACAGACCCGTGGAAAACACAGCTGCGGTCTGGATGAAAGATAAACAATATGTTGTCATGACTGCTGCTTTTTGCTCCAAATATGCCAGTCCTGCTGCAGTGAAAAAAAGATAATAAATCTTTTTGCTATAATCTTAACTACTGCATTGATCCATGGCATTGTTGCTCATTAGCAACCTACAACACGTGCATGCCGCAGTATAACAAAGTAGGCTCGAGCCATTCAAATCATCGTCTTGCTTTAATTCCCATGGTCAGGACAGCCCTGGCTTTTTCAGCTAGCTCAGCAGTGACAGGAAATCTTGGCCTAACCTCAGTTCCTGGTGTTTTTGAACCGCTCTCCCCTGCGGCTTCTACACTTTTAGATTATTTCAGCATTTCGCATAGGCTGAATGACTTCCCCGAAGCATGATAGAAACGGCCGGGCACATATAAAAGACTCGCACTCCTCACATAAGTACAAAGCTGGCTAAAGCTAAAGAACACGTATAGATTATGCTCCGAGTCATACCGCTAACCTATAAACCTCGTCTCAGTAGGGCTTAACATGCTCTTAAGCTGGCTAAACCTGTTGACACTAGCTTAAAACATATCCGATTGCAGCTGTCTTCCTTGTGTTGAAGTACACGACAGCGACAGACCCCGAGTGCTGTAAGGTGTCATTCAATCCTGGAAGATCATCACAGATTGTCTTCAGATGCCTCAATTAAACACATGAACTATCTTCCTCATCCAGACGCGTATCGAGTCTCCACACATAACAGGGGACCGCAGTGCCTGCCGGATGGTACCAGCCCCAGCGCTGGCATTGACATGAAACCGGAGGCACACGGAGACAAAGCCGTGATGGTGGTGGGGGTTGGTATTCCTGTCTTGGGCCCATGGAGATCCCCATTCTGCGCTTTGATGAGCTCGGGTTTTGTTCAGACCAAGCTGATTAGCTCCACAATACGAACCAAGATCCAATATCCATGCAGCAATTTGTAAAGTATTTACTCACTGCATACGGAGGGTTAAACATGTCTCCAGCCCTATGCAAGAAGGGCATTTTGAGACAAAATTCGCAAGAGAAGAGTGCCTTTAATCTGTGTGTAAGATGTGGATAATTACTTCATGGTAATCAGTCTGAGTTGTTAATGGAGCTGGGAACCTCTTTTACTCTTGCATGGCGTCCCAGCATTTTCCTGAATGCAGATGCAGGCTGCAAGGGCAGGGTTTGCTACATTCTCTGTTCCAAAAAAAAAAAAAAAAAAAGATATTATCTATACAGGTGTTTGGGCATTGTTGTCTGCATGAAGATCCAGACCTGGCTGCCTCCAGGGCATGCTGCATTTTGTATTCCAGTTCAACAATCCTGCAGAAGGAGAGCTGGGAATAGCACTGGAAGAATGAGAGGGTGAGCAGGTGGTGTTGTGAGGAGTTTGCTAAAAGAGATCCCCCAGCGTACATGAAATTATTCCACGCTCAGAATGAGGGAACGGAGTGGACAAAGTCCAGGGTCATTACACTAATTGACACTTTACCTCCAGGAAGTCTCTGGAGATCCAATCAGGGCTGGATTGCGAGCGCAGGGTCCCAGGCACAGGTGTGGCCTGTGCTTCCTTCATTTAGTGTAATTGTGCCTTGGCAATCTGTTCCCATCTCCTCCCTCGCCAAACACAACTCCAGTGTAACCTGCTCTGCTATTAACCCCACCATGCCCTACGCTGAAATTCAGGTTTGGAAGAAAGAGGGTTTGTCTCGCGCTGCTTTTGGTGTTAGAGCTCCGGTTTAATCTTGCAGCCGTCAGTCTTTCACCTTCAGGTCTGCTGGCATCCTGAGCTGCGCGGAAGGGGAGAGGGAGACTCTCCACCGTCATAAATACACCCTCAAATCGATCAGAACCGGAGCAAATTAAAGAGCATTTTCAGCATTTTCAAAAATCTAGATCTTGATGTTTTATACCTCGTCCTGATGATTCATGTGTGGGCACAGCACAGTATGTCTATCCTGGGAGTGACAGGACCATGTTTTTATTGAGAGGAGTGTAACAAAATGGGTATCATATATAGCGTGCTTCATAGAAACCTGACAGTGGGCTCTTAATACATGCTTTCAGATTTATAGCGTGTTTTACCAGACGCACATGAAGTTATGAGAAGAGCAAAAAACTTGGCTAATGAAGGAAGTATATTTTACTTCCTTCTCCACTGGAATTATTTTAATTAAAAACATTATTTTTAATTGTGAAATACACCCAGATTCAGGTAATTTGATTTTATCTGTTATCAGTGCTGTGAGGCTGCTCAGCACTGTCGTATCCAAGTCTCGATCTTGTCCCATTATTCAGTCTTCCTCAGTTCCTCTCTTCTATTATCAAGCTTATTTTCAATTTAAAGTCTGCACAATACATGCGGCAGACAACAGGTTTGGGGCTCTGCTGCTGAAACATGGCAACTTGAAAAGATCCACAGGGCCAAAGAAAAACAAAAAAGGAATCAAACGGAAGAAAGCCGGGCTGCTCATACCGCAGTTCAACTCTTTGGTCCAGCAGCATCTGCAGGGCCCCAGATGCAAATACCCTGTACGGGGCACGTGGCCAGTCAGCCACATGAGTACGTGGAGTACTGATGATGCCTCTCACCTGTGTGGATTCTCTAATGGTGTCCACAGCCTTCCTTGCAGCAAGGAGATGCGATCATGCTGATCCTCTACCTGGTCACCTATTTTCAGGGAAGTCGTTAACTCCCCGGCTTCGAGAATCCTGCCTTTCTGCTGGATTTCATTGTGACTGACCGCAGCGTTGAAATAGCAGAGGGGATAAAGGCAGAGTGACTATGTAAAGCCTTAGCCTCTGCGTGGACAGGTAACAGAAAATAGCGACTGTCCACCTGATCCTCCCGCTAGTTGCTTCAGTGGTATTCCTGAATCATCATTTAAGCAATGTGTCCTTCAGGCTGCTCTCTGAGGCTGTAGCGCTGCCTGGACCTGTCTCTGAAGATGTCCATTTCAAACTGCACTTTGCATTTTTGAAACCACTTCATGTGCCTTTTTACTTCCAATATTCCTTTTTATACAGCACCACGCTAGTCTAGACAGTTACTCATCAAAATACCTGCAGGCTGCTGGTCTGCCACGATTCAGCCCAAGTTACAGGTTGCTCAAACGGCGTGCCACAACACAGAGCGCTGATCCCGGACTGGGCAAAGAGCAGCCATCGACTGAGATGAGTTTGCCTCCATTCTTAGTCCCCAGGCTAGCGACTGTCCTGCGCAGATGTATTTTTCTTCAGCCCTCTTCCCTCCAGCGCTGGCTGCGTACCGGCTGCCGCGCCTGGCTTTCATACTTCTGACGACCTTTCTGCATCCAGCCCCTACATGGCTGATGCTCCATGTTTTTTACTGGCATCGCTGAGGCTCTTTATCCATAGCTCTCCACGGTTTCCACAGATTTAGTGTTCCTCAATGCCACCTCTCCTGTGGCAGCAGCTAATTCGCCCCTGCAATGCAGCTGGTACCATTTCCTTCTTTTTCAAGAAGATGAGGAGTCAGCATCTCCCCTGGGCAAGATTCTGGCTCTTTGTTATACACATTTTTTTCCCCATTTTGCACCTTCTGTCTTTTCCCCACAGAGAGGTTTCTGCCCTGATCAGTAAGGTGAGACTGGCAACTTTTCAATCAGATCCTTTCGCCTTTAGCTTCCCTTCAGGAGCTTCTTCCCTTCTTTTCTGGCTCTGTAACCAGTGCAATTACCTCTCTGATGATTTCCTGGATTTTCCGTCTGCTTGAAATAGGCACTTGTGAGCTCTCTTGTTAATTAATGTGTTCTAAAATCATTATCTTCATCAACCAAGCCTTATCAGCTCCATTTTATCCATAATAGTAAAATCTATTGCCCTAAGTAAAACACAGGTATTTTGACGTTCAAAATTTAGTAACCTCCGTTGTGAACAGAGGCTAATCGCTCAAAGCAGAAGCCGCTACAAACCTGGAGCATCAACAAGGTGCGAGCACGCTGTATTTACTTGTTATTAAAACTTTGCACCTCTGGCTCAAACCGACAGAATTGCAGAGGTTTCTGTTATAAATTCTTTTTGCAGCTTTGGAGTCTGATTCAAACCACTCTTTCTACTTCAGTCTGCATTAGGGATTTCGTTAACTGTATTTTAAGCTGTGCGGGCGTTTGCTATGTATTATTACTTGTGTTCTTCCTGACTGGCAATACAGTATTTTAGTAAAGGTGTGTATAAACAGTAATCTGTGACTTGGGTAATAAAACTGACAACTGGTTATGAAGACGTTACCAACAGATAATTTTACCGAATTTGTCACGTAAGGTCTGAATGGAAAAACAAGTTCCCTATATGGTACGTAGCGGACACACAACACCCCAAACATAACAGAATACGGTTGGACTCCGTGATCTCAAAGGTCCTTTCCAACCATGAAGATTCTATGATTCTATGAATTTAGTAAAGAAAGAGACCTATCAGATCTTTTAGTTCTACATGCTGCTAAATTTGAGAACAAGGTCAACCCACAGTTTGCGTGTCTTTATACGAAGCGAAACCCCCTTGTAATTGCATCTTGGGAGGAAACAAAATACTGCTTAGACTTAGGGAAATGCTTCTGCTTTTTGTGCTGCCTAACACACAAACTTATTTATATTTTAAAGTTGAGAGCTACAGAAAAAGACATCTATCCCACAGTTTACACAATCTCTTGGATGAAAAAAAGACACAAACGGTTCGTTTCTCACTACACAAGGACCAGATAACAAGGTAACTCTTACTTATTTAAGTGCAGTTAAATTATAATTTTTGGCAACCAAACGCAAGATTATTTACCATTAACCACATTTCTTTGAAATATATTGCCCGTATATACCCTGGTATTGCAGATGTTCTTATTAAAAGCACCTCTCCAGATGCCAGTTTGGCCTCATCAGTACCTGTAGGCATGTTCATGCGCTACCTCATCCTGCAGCCATATAAACATTAAGTTTGTCCTACGGTGCCAAGCTTCTCTCAACGCTAGGACCCCAGAGTCCTGCAGTTCTCAGGTGAGACCTCCTCTTGCCAGGAGAGAGGGGGATAAGAGCTTGGTAGCGAACATACCTGATGGTAGCGCTTGAGCATGTCAGGCCTGAAGGTCAACTACAGGACAGGGATCTTGCTCCATCCAGTCTGTTGATGTGATGATGTAAATATGCCATCACCTGGGCAAGCTCGGGCAGCGTGAGAACTCATAACATGTATTTGGCACGGCTATGAATCCCAGCTAACAAAATGCAAAGTCTGTGAGGCTGTTGGATTGCCAGGCTGAAGTTCCAGTCCAGACTGAGAAACATCAGTAATTATCTTTCAAGGCAAAGAGGTAAACACAACCACGTCCCTTGGCAGAAGCTGGGGTGCAGGAGGCGGTCCAGACAAAACCAGAGGGGCAATAGCAAGAAGAAACAGTCACAACCCTGTTGGGAGAGTCTGTTCCTAGAGTCAGACATGCGGAGGGATGCAGGCACGGCCTTACATGAAGGGGAACATAAGTGCAGGGTGCCATATGGCTCAGAACTGCCAGACGTGTCCTCAACATGATGACAGGACCTGCCTGTAATTGCCTGACCAGTTTTTCCACTGCGTGAAAAGTGCTCCTGTGGGAGATAAGCTTTTGCTGATATTGTTTCCAGGCAGGCTCCCGGAAATCCAGTGAACTGTGTCAGGAAGAGGAAGGACTTGTCCTGCTTCACCACAGAACCCAGAGAACTGAGAATTTTATGTGCTGTCTCTAGATCTTGAAGGACTTGCATCTTCAGTAGCCCCTTTAGCAGCCAGTTCTCCAACAGAGCCTGAAAAGGCTAATCCCCATGTTATGAGATGAACTGAAATTGTAGCCCTGAAAAAGTCCCTTAGTGTCAGGCAGTACCTTGTGTGCACAGTGTCACGACCCAAAGACATTTCAGATGAGATGCCTGAGCAAGTCAAAAGCGTTGCCACAGTTGACTGAGCTGACTGATTTCTAGGATTCCGCGGCTCCGAGATCCCCTAGGATTCTAGCAGGAGCCCAAATATATAAGCAGTAAATCTCTCTGGAGATCGTGGGCTGCCTGGCCTTCGTGCACAGCAATAAAACCTCCTACCGGTGGTTTTGCAACTGACCCCACTCCAACACTAATGCAAATCAGGAGATATGAAAGATTATTAAAATCATTTTAGGGAGAAGAAAAGGCTGTACTAAAATAAGGAATAAATGAAATAAAAAAAATGAGAAAGGCAGGCAGAGAGAACAGGGCATCGGTGTGCCACGCTGCTCCTTCGCAGCAGCGGAAAACCTAATAAAATCCAGTACAGACTTAACAAAGCAAAGTGGTAAAAGTAAATTACATAAAAGAGGGAAAGATACCAATAAATGAGGGGTGCAATGCAAATTTTTCTGAATTCTTTGGCAACAGAACGAGGCAGCGGAGGAGCCAAGCTAGTGAAAGAGCTATGTGATACACCCAGCTCCTGCAGGGCTGCAGGAGGATGAACAGAGGAGCGTGGCCAACATGGACTGCGAACACACAGAAACCTCGGGCTGCAGCACGAGCGATACGAGCACACCCAGCATGTACGGACAGACAGATGCACGCTTGGAGGAGAATGCTGGATTCCCTTCTGAGAAACATTAGTGTCGGGACTCCCAACAGGCTGTCTGCCAAGGGGGATAATTAAGCTAAATAAAAATACACAACAGTAACAGCTCCACAAATGAGTATAATTTAATTACCACATTCAATATAGGAGACCCACTTCCCATGAGTTTTCCATTGTGACCAGAGAGGAGACAATAGCAACAGAACGTGCTGCAGAAAGGAAGATTCATTTACTAAAAAGAGGCTTTCTATTAGGGTCTGCATATTAAACAACATCACAGCTTTCTATAATCATGTCATAATCTTGCTATAAAATTCAATCAAAGCAACAGCTTGTGAGTGTCCAAAAATCAATGGAACTGTATGAGAAATGATTGCGGATCTAACACTGGGATTTATTTCAACGCTTAATCTGTGGTGGTGGTAAGGAACATCTAACCAAGAGGGAAGCAGGTGTCCTGCAAACACCTCTTAGGGAAGAGCTCTCCCTCAAATTCAGAGGACACACAAACAGTGGGCACGCTACAGTTCACTTAATACTACCCATTTGTTTGATTTTTGCAAAAAGAGGTCATTTCTATCCACTCATCTTCCTAAAATAAAAGAGTTGTTAAACCAAACAGGGCATAGTCTCATCTGGAATCCCAAGCCACTGGCATAGTTTCACTGAGCTGAATTTAAAATGCAGGAGCTGCAGATTTGCTTTATTCATTAGTGCTGAAATGCAATAGAAAGCGAGAGCTAACATGCTGGGCTTCTGAAGAGCTTTATACACTGCGTAATGCACCTCTAGGGTGCTCATCTGTTAAGTGAGAGAGAAGTGAAAATATTTTTCCTCCCCTTCTCCCTCTAGTGAAAACACTTAGTGGACAGCTCAGGCTCAGTTCTTTTGAAAGTAATGGAGCGAGTGTATCCACTCAATTATTTAAAACAGTTGAATAATTGCAGTCCTGTCAGCTCAGAAGACATCTCTCTGTTAAAGCTGCTGCACAAAACCATTTCTGTGCAGACGATCACAGTACCGCTAGTTTTCTCTTTATTTATTTCCACATTCTCCGAGTCGGAGCCACTGGTGAGGGATGAGGCCACGTGCCCCTGTTTGCAGCTAGTTTTGCCGCAGGGTAAAACTCGGTAAGTAGAAGGAAGGAAGAAGGGAGGTAGGGACACCTTGGGAGCTTTTTTGCAGGTGGCAGGTTTATACGTGGGCTGTGCTGGCTGATGACTACATGAATCCTTACAGAAATCTCTCAGGGCATGGTGTGTGTCGTAGATAAATGTTAGAATAGTAGGCTTATAGGAAAATGGATTCAGACAGCCAGGAGAGTCCAAGGATGGAAGAGGATTGGCCACCAAGTCCTCTTGCTAAAGACCCCCTGGAGAAGCTCCTTTAGCAGAGTCTAGAAGATTGGAAGGTTACCACATTTGCTTCCACAGATTCCAATGCACAGAGGAAAACCACCGCGGAGTATGCGAAGATCGCTAGATGTTTCTTCCCTACCCCCAAAACACGCAGAGAATCAGAGCTCCAATGCACACGCTCATCAGTGCCACTGCTTTGTTCCACAGCTGCCCTGAGCTCAGTCCTGTCCTGTTCAAAAGTGTGTGTTTTGCCTCCTCCGTCAGGGGTGGTAAGACACAGAACAAGAACGACCAGACTCACAAGTTGAGCCGTGGACATGTGCGCATCCATCTAACCTGATCGTTTGAAAATGAAGATTTGTTCCTTTCTTTTTACTACTCCCACCAGTAATGGCTTTCTGGGACAGCTTTCAAGCAGATTGCATGAAACAACTACCAAGGCAAATGAACTATATAAAGCATACACAGAGTGCTGAGAATTTTCATATCTTCCTTAACTGGCTCACCTTAATGGGTACTTCTCTCCAGGGTCCCTCCCCAAGTGGAAGAGCAGCGGCAGGCTGGTGTGCTCCTCCTGTGTATGTGTTGTCACTCCAGAGACATTCTGCCCAGGACAGAAATCAATGCCCTGCAGTGAAGAGGAGAGAGGTCAACAAGGGAGGGAGAAATATTTTAGCTGATGCCACTTTCTTCAGCACCTTGTTCCAATATACCCACCAAACCTCAGAATTATTTTAAACCAAGAATCCACTTCAGTGTGCAGAATGGATTCTGATCTGATGGGGTAAAATCAGGTGACAATGTTAGCGTTGCACTGACATAAAAGCTGAAGCAGACCTTACATTCTTGCCTTATAAAAAAGTAATCTCTATAAAATATTCATTAAAATGAAATGGCAAAACAAAAGACAAAGAGGTGAAACCATTTAATCATAAAAATTCTGCACCCATAAAGTATCTTCTCTCTTTGGTTTCTCTGGCTTTGAAATAACACAGAGAGGATCGGATCACTTGGCAGTTCTGATCAAAAAGCGACGGTCCCAGAGGAAACACCCAGCGAAACCAAGGGGCATTACCCTGACAGGCAACGGGCACCTGCTAGCCTCCCTGAAAACTCAGCTTGCCAGCACCTGACACCAGACCTGAAGGATTTGTTTCACTGAAGAACGAAGCCAATCTGGGTAATTTTAAAGAAAGGGGTGCATTTGTTGATCTGATTCATAGCGTCTCACCTGAGGCACCCACCTGGGAAGGAGAGCGGGGCTGAAAGAACTGCGTTAAGTTCAGAGACATTCCTGTCACGAACATTCAGGTCTGCAAGGTCAGAAGTTGGGATTTTCCCAGTAGGGGCAGTGGATACGGAGGGCACAAATACTGGCACTCTCCCTTTGCTAGCAGCTATGGCTTAAAGTGCTCGCTGGCCACCGAGGGACTGAGCTAGCCAACTGCTAGCCCAGAGCGGTGAGCTCTCTGCATCTGCCCTTGCACGCCTTGCCAGGCTGCGTCTCCCGAAGCCCAGCCAGTTATTAGCCAGGTGTCGAGCTCCCTAATCACCTAGAGCCTGGCCTGCAGTCTTGAGGGCTAACAGAACCCATTTAAGCCCTGGGAATAGCAAAAAATGCAAAGCACTAATTTCACTGAACAGCAAATAAAGCAGGGGGCCCCACAGACCGGCAAGGACTAGCACCAAATGGACTTGTTAAAGCTCAGTTTTACAATTCCAGCTAACACGCTGCGCTCCTTACAATACCTCAAAACGCCCCAAGACACGGACAGAGACATGGAGAGAAGGTAAATGGGAATATTTCAATGGAGGTGGGAAAGCAGCTGTAGCATTTGCTTATAAAACAAACAAACTGAAAAGGCTCTCTACAGATGTGGGTAGGATTTGATTGGCAAACAATTTTCTAAAAATATCCAGTGTTTTTAATGGACAGCTGGTCAGTGGAGCAGTTAATATTCTGCTTTTCAATAAAGCAAGAAGTTTAGAAGCCCATGAAATCCCATTTATCTGCACAGAGCTATAGATTCCTGAATCACTGACTGGAAAAATAAGGGAGTTGCTTGATAGGTTGTAGTGGCCTACCAATAATGGACTTTAAATGGATACAAAAATGATTGACCTTTCCACCTGTGACACCACAGGCCTCTGAAAGACACAGTGAAAAATAGATTTTTATTTTTATTTTTTCAAAGGAACGGTTAATGAAAAGGTATCAAAGCCTACGTAACATCCAAATTATAATTTGGATGCAAATCAAACAAGCAATTTAATTAAGAGCCCGCTAATTGGTACAATGCTCTTCGGCTGCAAATGCTTTAGTTTGAAAGAAGATTTTAGTCTCTTGGGTATTTGTTTTCACATTGCTCTGTTTACATTTTATCTTTTGTTTCTTATAAAATCCTTGTAGCTGAGACTCCAGAACACAACCCAGGCTACGTCCCAAAGCCTCCCAGGAAAGAAAGGGCTGTGACCACTCGCCTGATGCCACTAGCCACAAGCTATCTGTCTTTCTAATCTAAACACTCAATGCCCTCTTCAAAAGTAGACTATTGGGGAAAAAATAAAATAAATAGGAAAAAAAAAAAATCAAGCATACCGTTTTATGACATTGATGAATAACTCTCTTGAAATATGGCTGAAACCGCCCTTTAAATTTCTAAGGCCTTTCAACTTTAGCTCCACAAATAAAATTGACTATTATTATTTTTACGTACTGTGTGACTGCCAATATTCAACCTACAGAGAGAGCATAAAATATTTTCTACCTGCTCATCAACAAATGAGCAAAAAATAAGAGGTAAAATTACATCCTCGTACCCCTGATCAAGGCATTGTCCTGCATCAGAGTAAGTAATTCACTACAGATACAGCCAGAGGAGATCAGTCTTCCCTCCCTTAATTTATCACACACAACTCTATGTCATTTTTATTATTTTTTTTTTGTAAGTCAAAGCATTTTCAGTTCTCAGGATGGAAAGAGAAACATCAGCTATACCAGTAAACTGAAAGTCTGTGATCCCCAAGTCCGGATTGCTTTTCTTTTCTGGAGCAAAACCAGTAAAAATTAAATCTGCTTGAGATTTGAGAAGTATTTAAAGCAGAGACAATACACACTCCGGAGCATCTGGACAATGCCTCTGGTTGCTTGGAGAGCATGCAAATTTGGTCACTTGTGGTGCTGGGAGCTGGGGCGGAGGGACACGCCAAAACTCCTTGTTCTATGTCTTGGATGGGAGAGAAAGAGCTGCCCCCCAGCTCCGCCACCCCAGACAGGCTGCAGGACAACAGGCCTGCTGAGGAAGGGCACTCTCCTCCTGGGAGAGTGGTGAAGGCTGATAGAGGATAATTTTAAATCATGTCACCATTTTGGATCGTTTCTTGCTCTTTATTAAACAATTTATTATTTTTTTCCCCCTTGTAAAAGCCTGATCCAACAACATGCCCCGTGGAGCCCAAGAACGCCGTGAGCTTCAACAATAAATGCAAACGGGCCAAATTCTCAGCCTGAGCAAAAGCCACATCGTTCCACGGGCAGCAGAGGTGCTCTCCCCATTTATGCTGACAAGGGACCGGCTTCAGCTCTCTGGCACTGCCAGGGGGATGGCAACTTCACCCCAAAATAAAGCCATGTTATGTTGGAGAAAAGCAGGGAGGTAGCTATGCCTGCCCAACCCAGCAAGATAACAAAACCCCGTCAACTACCACTTCATCTGCTGTTACTTCGTTAAGCTGTTTATTTGGCAGACTGTTAATAACAGTATGCAGAGGATCAATAGCCAGTGAAAGCACGTGCATAATATTTTACTCTGCACACTACCCAAGGTAATTTGCATGTTTACAGGTAACACTGATCAAACAAAGTAGAAAGGTCACTCCCTGTGTTTAACTAAATTCTTGGATCTTTTCTCCTCAATTATTAAAGCATGAAAGTCATACTAGAAGATCCTATTTAGAGCACGTTAGCTCTGTGCCTTCTAAGGGAGCCCATAAAAGAGCATCAGATGGCAACCAGAAATAGCTCAGCTCCTGCACCCTGTCTCTTGCACGGGCACAGTGTTTTGCACCACCTGGTTGCTGCAGGAGAAATTCCAGCAATCCTTTTTTTAAAAAACAAAACAAAACAAAAAACAAAAACAAAAAAACCAACACAAAAACATTTCCTGCACATCAGGTAAACCTTTCAGTGAGCACGTCTTTCTGCCCTTCTCCCCAGCAATCGTGTAACCTGGATTGTTTTTCCCTTCTTAAGATCTAGCGGCTATTGGTTGCACAGCTTATGCTTTAATTTCCAGAGCAAATGGACCACAGATGCTATGTCAATATAGACATGAGACAAATACAGCCGGTTGCCAGTTTGGGCTCTCCGCCAAGTGATGGAATCACCACTTGTGTTAACGTAAGCCCTCTGGCAATTCGTCACCCTGGCGCTATCCCAGATCCCTCCGACTTGACAAGCGGCTGCAGATTTTGATAGCGGCGCGGCAAATCTGGGGTCTGTCTCCTGGTCATGTCTCCTCATTCCACCACACAAAACCCAGAGCAGCAAAACTGTATTAATATTGGAAGGGGAAAAGAACAGCAGTTAATTAAAGCCAGGAATGTTGTTTCTTGCTGTTTGCCACAGCACGGGTAAGCGGCCGTTCTCACTCTCCTGGCAATTCCCAGCAAAAGCCTCCCAAGCCAGAGCTCTAAGTGACCAGACCCCTGAAAGTGTGACTGCCAAGCTTCAACCCTGTTGAACAAAAATTGCTTCTAATGTGTTAACTGTCTGGAAGAGACCCCAGAAGATGGGCAGATCAGCAAGCCTCCAGCGGCTCTCAAGCAGAAGCGATCAATGGCTAGCTCATATGCTCAGAGGACCACAATCAAATGTCATTATTTGTGAGGTTCTACTTGACTTCACATCCCCCTCGCAGAAAAGGCTTTATCGATCCCTTCACGTTGAAGAGAAGGGCAATCAGACAGACTGCGGCAGGAATAACCCCGTTGGCATTTTACATTAAAACAATAGGGTCTTCTGGCAGGCACCTACACCAGTCATTTAAAGACACAGGAGCTCTCACGGAAAACCACTGAAGACTACTAACAAGATACTAAGCTGACAGCAGAAAGGTTGATGTTATCAGCCACTCTCCAATGAACCAAAGGGTGTTTTCCACATTTTTTCTTAATTATTTTTTCCCCTTCTTGCATCACTGCTCTTGGAGGGCCCAAGAACTATTCTCTGCTGGACAGTCTCTGTGGCAGGCAGAGAGAAGGAAATTTCCTTTCCCTGGCTAGCTCATACTTCTGCCTTTTCTACATAGCATTAAATTAGTGAATTCCTGGAGGACTTGCTACTTACACAGATCCATAGAGAATATACATTTTTTCAAACCGCTTCTTCCAAACAAGGAAGACGAAGTGTACCTCTCCCTTCAATCCAATGGACAAAATAATTCATAACAACGCAGACTCTGAGGGCTCATATTTTAGGAATGGGAAGCTGTGCACCTAGCGTCATGGCTGTGAGCACCAGTAGCGATAATACAGAAATGCCAAGTTTGCATGCGTTATTTGTCATGCACTTTGCAATTCAGTTCCAATTTGGTAATCAACAAGATTGTCTTACTGACTAAAAGGATAGATGATGAGAGCAACAAGAACAGCAATTTACAGGAGACTTCCAGTAAGAGTCCTGCGTGACTTGTGCCATACAGGAGAGGGAGGTCCCCGTGATCATCCTTAGAGTTCTTACTTCTGCTCCAATACACAACACATGTGGCTGCTTTTATTACTGCTGATTTTTGCTAGAAGAAAGGTGGCCAATGATGGTGGAAGAGCTTATGCACTGATACCCACCAGTCCTAGAGCAATAGGGACTCAGGTCTTGTGCAGGGTGAAGATTTCTCTCCCTCGACCAAACTATTTTAAAATCTTTTAACTATTTAAAAATATAAACACGTTTTTCAAGTAAAGTTTCCTTTTCATCTACCTCTGTGTCCTATTTATCACCTCTTAAATGTCAGATATGTCCAACTATGTAAACTTGAGCCACCTGTATGAATGGAGATGAAAGCCAGGTAAACAGACCCAAATAAGCATCCTAAAGGAAAAACGTCCCACAGGGTGCTTACTCGCACTTGCTTTGTTGAGTGAGCCTTCCCTTTATGCTTCCAAGAGACTAACCAGTCAAGAATGCAAGTTACGTAGGTAACCCAGTTAACAGCAAAGACAGCATCAAGGTATCCTCTCCAGCACTAAGACTACAGGAGTTTGTAAGAGCAGTTAGACTAGAAAAAAAATTGCTTTGGGGTTAAAAACCAAACAAACAAAAAAATAGGCAGAACAGCAAACTTCATCTTCGTGAAAAATGACAAATTTTAATCCCAGGCCATAAGGCAGAGGATGCAGACCAGTAAGGACACGTTAATGTCATGGGAGCCTAAGATGAGTGTAAACCTGTGTACTGCTTGCATGGGATCTTTCCAGTGTAAACATTCCAACTCCCATACGGGCAGAAGCATTCATATCCCTGTTATGCTTTCCTAGGCTTTGCTTTCTGCAAGCCGCTTCTCTCTGGTACATTTTTATTTGTATATACATACTTTATTACTTAACTAACTTATACCGAATTCAAAGGCATAGCTTTCCAGGTTAGAGGCCAAAATCGCACACATTCTTTCTAGTTAATCCTGAAAGATCTGGTAGTCCTAAACAGACCCAAGACATGCACTAATTTCACATCTTCCAACATCAACATGAAAATGTGGCTCTGGCTGCTTTAATGGTATAATCTCATCTAAAAGTCAAACAAAACCGCACAAAGTCTGGATTAAAAACAGCGCAAGTTTTCTGTATCGATGATTTCCCACACTGCCAATTACCAAGGGGATTTTGAAAACGAAAGGAGGTTTGGCTCAAATGTGCCACGTATCCGTCACAAGGATGAGATACTCAGCTACCCATAAAACAAACCTCTTGAAAAATTTGCAGACAGCTGCTTTGACACATTTGGCCAACTTCAGACCTCTTTGAAATGGATGGCATGTCAACCAGATATGTCTGTTTATTGCAGGTCTGACTTTGGACCTTCAGACCAAAAGCATTTCACATTTGAGAGTTTAATAAATCATGACACTGGATTCACAGTAAGGTTAACGACCATGCAAAATATCACACAATTAACAAAGCCTCATTAGCTGAAGTTCTACTGGGATGGCAAATCAAACTTATTGAACAGCAAACCCGCCGACAGTCAGAATTCCTAATGCCACACACGCGCATGTATTTAAATATGTTTTTCAAAAGAAATTAGCAAACCAGTTGGCCTTTTTGATTCTGGCAGCAAAAGTGTAGTCCAATATCAATACAGCTGAGAACACCAGTCACTGAAAGAGGCAACTGTACCATAAGGTGAGTTTACAAAACTCCTAAAAGAGGATTCAGAACTGTGAAACTCTTCTGCATTCTGATTTATTTCTATTTTTAAACTTGCAAGGCTTATAATTAATGGCTCGAGGACATGAGGAGAATTGGAACAAATTTCAGCCTCAGCTTCCTCTGCATGTTGTTAATGGCTAGTCTGTCCACTAATGTGCTCCAATTTTACCCACATCAACCACATGTGATACAAGCTGCAGGAAAGCAAGTGAATTTTTAATCATCTCTCTGATGTACAGTATAATTGCTGACTTTTATCAGGCAGTAGTTAAACAAAGACTTAGAAAGAAATAAATATTCCTTAATTGCACAACTGCCATTGCTCACAGTAGGAGAGCCTTTGAAATGAGTAACTGGTCCCCATTATCACGTCTACACACGTAGTCAGACATGTACAAATAAGTTTAGACCAATGTTGATGTTTATTTATGTCCCAACTAGGTATGTAAGTGTGCGCGTGTGCTTATATTACAATGGAGAGCAATTATTCATGTGTGACATTATCTTCCGCGCACATGGGAAAAGCATGCCTCTGAGCCCACACGTGTACCCACATGCAGGCACATACAAGCTCCCGGTGCCTCTCACACAGGGAAAAATCTTCCACACTGTGCCACGTGTAATACATGGGTTTTACTCGCATACTAACCTAGACAAATACATTATCTCATTTTAGCTGTGTAGAATTAGCATTGAGACAGAGCGTGCGATGCATTTCTGGAGCCAACTTTCCTTTCCTTCTTACTCTGTGTAAAACAGAAACTTTTGAGTCCTGGAGCATTACAGTCTTTAAAAGAGAAACACGCGTATTTACAGCCCCGAATGTAAATTACTCCCTTGGAGCTGACGCTTCCTTCTACCCCCAGGACATCCCAATGAAAGAAACTCTGCACTTTTACATCGACAAATGTCACCAGCACTTATTTCTGCACCTGTGATGCCTTGAGGACCCACCATAAGTTAAAAGAAAAAAAAAAAAGGACATAAAAAAAATAAATCATACAAACAGTCCCTCCCCAATACCAGCCTGCTGTCAAAATTGCTGAGAGCTGTGCCATAATGCATTTAGTTCATGTCTGAAGGTATAATCAGCAAGGCACATGTGTGAACCTGCCATTCAAGAAATGCCCCAGAGTTTAGTACCCAAGTCTGAGGCAAGAAAGATACAAAAGAAGAAAAATAACAGTGCTTAACATCCCATTGTGAGAAGATCAGCCAGGAAATTACAAAAGCTGTGCCTATTTGGCAAATAAAATGTTTTACATCTTATAGAGTGATATGGGCTTGCAAAAGTGCTGATAATAGATTAAACACATGTACTCTACTGTTTTCAACAACTGCTGTTCTTTCCACTGTGTGGTTCCTACGGCTTTCCTTTTCCCTTTCAAGAAAAAAACCCACAACCAAAACAACACACCAACAAACCCAGCCCTATTCCATTCGAATAGTTGAGGGAACCAGGTTTTTTGTACTAGATATTGCGAGATACACGATCAGTGCAGCATCAGACTCCAAGCTCAAGCTTTGTAAGGGTATACATGAAAACTCAGAATTCAGCAGGGAAAGAAGGGGCATTAAGCACTGATTAAAGAGAGCACCCCTCAGAACAACTCAGATTTTGCTCATTTTCCTCTGCTTGTCTCCAACTTCAGTAGAGGGCGGCTGTGACACCAGTCCCCTTAGCTTTTGCAGCAGATCTGGTAGCTCTTAAGAGGCTGCGAATAAAATGTTGGCTTACAAGCGCACAGCGACATTCTCCAATTTAAAACTCTGTTTTAAAGGATTATTTTTCCCCAGGATAACGAACGATACCAGGGTGCAGGTTGGTGTCCTGTTACCTTGCTGTACTCCTCCCAGGAGTTGCTCCAGGTCCAGTAGTGAGCCTTGTAAAGCCCGACCCTCACCGCCATCATCTCGTTGCCACGATAATAGAATATGGGCCTGAGAAGGAGAGCAAAGCTGTATGAGAAACACCATCGCATTGGGCTCTGGCAGCCACCGCCGCAGCAGCCTCGCTGATAAGGGAGACAAACACTTCAGTGGGGTCTGACTTCCGATTCAGCTATCAGTCAGAAACAGGCTGCCTCCTAATAGTCTCCACTGCAAGGTTTTCAATTAACATTTTTTAAAGTGTTCATCAAGTTGAGAGCTCACACGGCGCAAAAATGAAACATTATACAGCTTGGCTGCCAGTGATTGTTAATCCTTGAACTATCAGACCCTGTTATTTCCTATAGAGCGTGCCGATTTAAACACCAAATGTCTCAGAAGCGGTGCATGTGCGCACAAGAGCGAAAGGGGGATTCAGAGACTATGTGATGCTTAGCCTCCTCGTTACGGCAGCACCAAGCTATGTGCTGTTAGTGTCACATGGACAGGGTGGCCCGGGAGGACACCAGATGCTGGCCTGTTCTGGATGCCATCTCAGAAAAAATCCATATGGAAAAACCTGGCAGCCAGACATGCTATATTTTTAACTTCTGCTCATTTATTTTTTTTCCCCCCAAACCTCCCTTAGGATCATCTAAATGTACCGCTGAAAACTGCATATTTTTTTTCCTGGAGGTTTTCCTAAATAAGAATACATTTGAGAAATGCACTTTTCTCAGAGCATTTGGTCTGCACCCGTGTACATGCTGGGCATTCCAGATAAGTTCCTGTTGGTTTTCCCGATAACGTGCTCTTGTTTTTTGAGGGAACAGTACAAAATTTTACAGAAACAGAATATCTGCAGGAGAGAGGTTTGATTTCTTGGTGCAGTTCATCACACAAGGACATCAGACTTAGTCAGCTCTTCTCTCCAGTTGTTTCAGGCTGCTGACAGGGCGAGATCGTGACGCCGTTTATCACTATCGGTAGTGTACATACATCTTTGTCTTTCATTCAGAGACGCCACTTGGCAAAGCCTACTCACTCTGGTGATGCCACCTTGAAAAAACAGTCCCTAAATACAAGATAAGATTAAAATCTCCACATCTGAATGTCAGGAGTGGCCTTACATCTCTTCTATTTTAAAATTGTAGCCTCCCCTGCAGGTTCCTCGCACAAACAATGAGCCTTTCTCCTTTGTCACCAGCAACTGCCTGTGAACAAAGGGGAAACTTGCTGCCAGTAGTGCCCGCTCCTGCATCCTTAACCCACCTGGTGAAATAAAGGCAGCTTGAGAGATCTGCCAAAATGCAGAACCTGATCTAAACCAGTCCCATTAACAAAATAAAAAGCCCAAACAAACATACTACAAAACATGCCAGTCTCCTTCCTTTGCTGTAACACTCACTATTTGACAAGCTCTTACATGCTCCTTTGATTGAAGATGTGGAGGTTAGGTTTTTGCCCTTTTTTTTTTTTTAATAAATTTTCCATCTTTAAAAGATTACAGTTTGTACTCAAAATTCTGCTATTACTGATTTCTTTTTTCCCTATTCACCTTTTCCTTTTTAAGCTTAAAAGAACACGACAACTGCATCATCTGGATAGTTTTTGGGGGCTATAGGAACTGTGACCTGATCAGGTCTGGGGGGAAAAAATAAAAATAAGCAAAAAAAAAAAAAAAAGAAGAAAAAAAAAGACTAAAAAAAGAAGGAAAAACAAGAAAAAAAAAGGAAGAAAAAAGGAGTGGAAAAAAAGAAGGAAAAAAGGAAAAAAAAAAAAAAAGAAAAGAAGGAAAAGCCACGATGTGCCCTGAGTGACTGCTCACTATCGTAACACAAACACCGCCAGTTCCAAGGAGCTGGTGACTGCAACGAAATTCTCTTTTAAAACGACAAAGCAGCTTTACAAACTTTCAGAAGTAGAGATGGGATAAGCCGTGTTTGAGGAACCTGCAGTGCGCCATGTCAGCCACTGGCTGAGCTCTCAGGTAATACTGTATGCAATGCTTTGCTTAACAGGCACAAAAGCAGTTTTACGGAACAAAGGCTTACATCCAACGCAGAAAAGAACTCAAATATGTTTTCCACACCTATCTTTCCTTGCTACCTCACAGACAAAGAATATGTTTGTATTCAGATTTCCTGGGCTGCCAAATTCCTCATCAAAATCACAACTACAAGACCTCTTTTGACCTCCAACCCTTCCAACGAGCGAGCTGATATTTGCTGTCAAATCGTAGCGCCTGTACCCAACCGCTGGCAGCATGCCTCCACGCCCCAAAAGATCCCAGGTCTTTAACCCGAATCTATTCTTGCAAAAACATACACAGAAACAAGACCTTGGGAGGAGATGGGATTCCAGATCATCCGCACCCGCCCAGCCTTCACCCCCCAGTCTCTCTAAAACAGGGGCTACAAAGACCCAGCATACACTCTTGGATGTTTTTCCAGTAATAAATAATGTATTCTCCCCTACCCAGGCTACAGTTTTCAGGCTTTTATCTCCCCTATTGCCATATGTTGTTCCAGGGATCCCTGCTAACCCCCTGACATTTTCATCTGTCCCCAGACTCCACTGTACGGCAACATGCCACATGTTAGGAAATCCCTCCTCTGCTTGCTCCACCAGAGAATTAGCACATTGCGTAAAGCTCCGGTGCTACCCCACCTCATTGAGCAGGAGCAAAGATGCATCAATTCAGTTTATAAGATATTTCTGTAAGCT
This sequence comes from Rissa tridactyla, assembly GCF_028500815.1. Lineage (NCBI taxonomy): Eukaryota > Metazoa > Chordata > Aves > Charadriiformes > Laridae > Rissa > Rissa tridactyla. The sequence goes on from NC_071469.1 coordinate 92,871,860, forward strand.
TGATTTAAAAAAACAAAAAACAAAACAAAACAAAAAAGAAACCCCCAAACTTGGCATCACTTCACTTTGGAGGCAAGAGTCGGAGCTCTGGGCTCATAACTAACCTGTCAATTAGCTTGCCCTGCAAGATGGCAGGTAAAAGGTCGATGCCGTCAATCTGTCTGTCACTGGGAGGCTGCAGTCCCGCCAGGGAGAGGCTGGTGGTGAAGAGATCCATCACGTTGCCCAGCTGATGACTGACCTGAAAAATCAACAGAAATGCATTTGCAAGAAGACCTTCAATAAAAGCCGAAACGAAAACAGGCTGGTTTCCACCAAAGCAGAAGTATTGCTTCTTGAACCTCCTCCTCCGCTAAGCATCCTTTGAGACTATCTTCCTTTACAGTGCTGCAGTCACTAGCAAACCTCCTATTAAAATAATAAAGGAGATGAACCAAAATGCAAATGCTCCCTGTAAACGGAGAATTATGGATCATTTTTTCATTTTCCTCTCTCTCTTCTCACTTCTCTATGCACATACTTTACAGGAGCATGTTTTCGCAGAGTTCAACTTGATTTAGCAAATTCCAAGTCACTCGTGGATTGAAAAATCAGCACTTAAACCAAGAAAAAACACAGTCCTTGATTTGTTCCCTCTCCAGGTCATCTCTGGAGTCTAGAATACCCTAAGAGAGCTCCCAGAAAGCACTGGGATAGATGGATAATAACAAAAAGAGCCCAATGACTTCATCTGCAAACCATTTCCAACAATTCAAGAACTGTAAAGTTGTGGTATTTTTAGTATATATTTTAATAAGAGAGAAAAACATCTGGTTTTGGCTCCAATGGAGATGTGCAAGCTTTTTTTTTTTTTTTTCCTTCCTTAATTGGAAGCCATACTTATCTCTCTGGTTTTAATTATTTATATTTTAAAAATCTAAAAAGTCTGTTCTGACTGATACTTTCTGAATCTTTGCTCCCATCCTCCTTGTGGTATGCTACAGTTATCTGCTGTAGGATGTTTAATTAGCCAGCGACACACTAAATTGAAGCAGATACGTTCCAATCAAGAGCAAGACTGTTTTGCACCAGGATGCACCAGCACAAGATGTGACATGAAAAGAGCCTTTTCAGCCGTACCACTTGCTCGGAGACAAGAAGCCATCTGATACAAGCCCACATCTGTAAGTACAGAAGCACTTTCTGACTCAAATCCAAGCTCTAGCAGCAGCCTTGCAATTGTCAGTGTGAACATTATGATGCTGGGACTATCAAAGACTTTTTATCTCGGAATCCTCTTTTTACGCACAAACAGACCCCCAGCCTGTAAGCTGACACTAATTATTTAAATACAACAACAAATGATTACATGATAAACGAATTTTTGCAAAATGCTGTCTCTAGAAAAAAAAAAATGAAGAGAAAATGTTATTTTTGTTGGGACACTAAGCCTTTTATTAAGGGACTGGGCTGAAAAAAGTGAACACAAAGGAAAAATTAACAAGCTTAAAAAAAAATAATCTGGAGAAAGCAACATGCAGGGGACTGATTACAAGTTTAACATTATAATATCACATTACTTAATTATAGTAATTTCAAATTTTAATGGCTTTCATTCATCAAAAGGTGTTGGCAGGAACACATAATATTAAAGCTGCATACAAGAATATTTCCATGACTCTGAAGAGATCAAAGTGCAAAGCTCTAAGCACAAGAGGAAGCCTGACCATGGAAACCCTTGCCCAGGAAAGCAGTTGGATCAGGCAATCGAGATCAATAGATCTTGCAAAAGGTCTCGGACATTTGAGGTTAAGCCTTATTCATGGCCATTGCTGCAGCAGGCAGCCTGGAAGAGGACGTGCTCAGCCTGTCCTTGTAGGCAGTGACAAACAGAGATGAGCCCACAAATCCCTCACAAAAGCAGATGTATAGATGAAGCTCCCTCTCTGCATGGAGAAAAGGATGGGGATCTTCTCATACACATACAGCTGTGGAGAAGGAAACAGAACTGAGCCCTCCGATGGGGTAACCCCGCTTCTGGCTCTCCCCAGGGCCATTTGGCAAACACAGAACCAAAGGCGGCTGTGTCATCCGTGGGATTAGCTGGGGCAGACAGTGCTGCGTGGTGCTTGGACCTTCACCTTGCATAGGCTCTTCTCTGGTCTCAGATGTGCACTCAAAAAGGACTGACATTAAAAAAAATAAATAATCAGTATACACGTGTGCAAAAAAGAAACCGAATCCAAACCATCAGCTCACACCTTACAGAGCTGGGCAGCCTCACGGGCCACTGGTGTTGGGATTGCTGCACTCCCTCTGAAGTCAGAGGGGATTACAAATGCTCAGCGTCTCAGCAAAGATGCTCAGTCCCTCATAGGCTCATCTGCTGGTTAATTTACCCCGAGCGTGCCTTCGGAGAGCTGCAGGGTCAGCAGAACACCATATGCAGAGCTCAGAGTCTAATAAAGAGGAGATCTGGCACACGCCTGCTCCCTGACAACTGCTACGTCAGGAGCAGGCGGGCAAGCTGGTGTCTGAGACTTTTTGTAATTAGGTCTCTCACAATTTATAAGGCAAATCCAAAAGTCACTCTTCTCGTCGTCGCTCCATTCCCTCGCCTCAATCTTTTGATAACAGGCAGCAAGAGGCAACCACTGACCTGAGACTCGTGCCTCTAATATCACCTAATTTATACATCGCGTTGTGACAATCCTGTGGGGCCACCATGGTCTTCTTGTACTGGCCCTTATTAACCATAACCAGATGTAGATGACTCTCTTTAATCATCAAATTACGTTCCTGGTCTCAGACAACATTTTTCCGTGAAGCAGAGAAAACTTCTTAAGGAAATTAAATGCCCATGCCACAGCCACTTGGATTTATCTGTGCTCTGCAGCACCACATTGAAGAAGGGGGGGAAAAAAAAAGGTTAATATTTATATAAAACTTTGAAGTATTTTCAGAGAAAAATAAAGAAATTACCATTTTCTCCTGTCAACAGTGCTCTTTCATTCTAGTTGCCTTTCCCATATTTTATTTTTTTTTTAAGAAAAGAAAAAGAAAAATCCAGAGAGGGCAACAGCCCAGAGAAAATAAATAATATATAAAAAAAGAGTGAGATCAGATATTGCTCGTATCAGTGAGAAACAGCCGGTATTACGCACGTAAGAACGGATTTCTCCCCCTTCCTTCCCCCCCTGCTTTTTAATAAACTCTCAGTATACACATAACGTCTTTAAGAAAATGAAATCCTTTTGCTGTGGGCCACGTCGCTAGAAGAAATAGTCACCACTGCTGTTATCAGTGCTTTCAAGCTTTAACTCTGAATCAAAGGCGACAATTAATAAAGTCGCCCCCGCCAGGAATGGAAAGGAGGAAAGCTAAATATTTGAAACTGGGTGAACAAATGTCAGGGTGTTTTTAAATAAAATCCTTTTACAGTTATCACAGCGAGCAGACCTGATATCCCTGTCTAATTCAATTTCAATTTGCGCCCCATGGGAGATAGCGAAGAAAAGGTTGCAATGCTGTCTTTGGGTTGATATGTTCTTTTCTCCTTCAGGAAGCAGGCACGAGAGAGGAAGGGGAGGAGGGTGAGGGAAGAGAGGAGGAGGATTCAAATACCAACAGAATATGATTTTTTTTTTTTTTTTCCAGCTGGATCCTTCCAGAAGGCAGATGTGATGTGGGGAATGTTGAAATGCTGATTTGTTGTGAATTCACCTGGAAAACGTAGCTGAGGAGGAAACTGCAGAAAGGCTGTTTGTGTGTGAATAAATATTCCTGATGGGGGACCAGAATTAACTGAATGTTGATGCCAAGAGCAACACGCGCTCCTGAGGCATCCCTCTCCCCCAAAAAACTGCAAATCAGCCAACTCCATCAATTATCCTAACCTCTACCAATATCCTGTCAAGTGTTCACAATCCTGTCACCTCACTTCTTTTCGTTTAAATAAAAAGGTACTCCTTTATTTCAGCAAACACATGTACCCTTTAACAGAAATAACCCACACACACACCCTGTATATCAATAAGATTATTAATAAACTGCCAGTTCCCATCAGCAGAATAAGCCTTCCACCCAATAACTGGATTTCACTGGCCTGAGACACAAGTCCTCTTTTCTGGCTGCAGTTGTGCCAACTGGAACAGTCACTGGTCCTCTGCCTGCTCCTCAAAATGTCCACAGCTGGGAAAGAACAACCGTTGCACTGGGAGCAACCCCGGCGCAGGACGGAGGAGTTGACCCTTCCTCATTGTGCTTGGTACTGCTGAGAAGCTCTTTGCTTCCACCCTGGTTCAGGGCTCCCAAGCCTTTGTTTCCTTCAGCTCGTTTGAAAAGAAAGAGCAATGAGAGACTTTGAAGCAGTTTTCCCACATTTTACGGATTCTTGGACTACACAGGATTTAAGCTGACTAGTTTAAACTCGCAGTCAGGAAGGTGTTGAAGCTACAGACTCCACAAGATACAGAAAAGAAGCCAAAAATGTACTAGCAAACGCGTGTCTCTTCACTTACTATGTCAGCAAAAGAGGCAATTATGAAGCAATAACTACAGGCGCCCCACAGGCCAACGGAGCATGAGCTGTATTACACAGAAGCAATGCCAAACCTCTCACCTGCGGTCAGTGCTGCTGTGGGTACCAGTGCTGGAGCCTCGATGGCAAGAATACAAGCAGAAAAGACATATAAGTAGCTATATCACATATTTACTTATCAGTAGCATCGTGTGGGGGTCTAACTCGGAGCAAAGCAGCACATCCTGGGGACAGAGTTCAGAAACGGCTTCTCAAGGCACCCGAGTGGAGTCCCAGAGGACATCTGGGAGCGTAACGCCCGCACGTGCAGACATTTGGCAGGCAACATCGTGAACTGGAGCCCAGGGTAGGAAGGATTTAAAGTTAAGCACGTGCTTAAGAGCCAAGGATGATATCAGCAGTGGTGGAGGAGGGGATTTTCGGGCACATACCTGCCCAGTGAGACAGTAAGCACACTCTCCAGCTCCCTGAGCATGCATGGGCTCGTGATAGTACAGCATCGGTCAGTCCACCCTCCTACGCAAACACGTTAATTCTGCACAGAAATGACTGTTCACAGGAATTCAAACAGCAGCTTCAACTGTGGCCTCAGGCAGGAAGCCATGCATCACGCCAGGCTACTGAGATCGTTTTGCACCACATAAAGCTTCACTGCTGCGCTACGTGCAAAAGACTACCTGAGAGAGGGGTACTGGCCAGTTACGGCTAGAAAAGAAGCAGGCACAGTGATTTCTCTACTCATGTTCTTAATTATCCTCAGAGTTACGACAATGGAAAGAATTTTTAAATTTGGTATTTACTTGTCCCCATTTATAATGCATGTTTACTTTTAGCACATTATTCAGTTTGGACATGGAAAACAAAACAGTCAGCTTCAGTTTCATGTTCTCGTATGCTAGCCCAAGGCTGTTTAACTTGGCTTGTAAAGGCTTTATGGAAATGTTTAAATTTAAACAAAAAGACTGTTTTCATTTCAAATTAAAAAAATAATAAAACATCCCTAGCAGGTTTAGTGAACTCTAAAAATGATGAAACCAAACTACCCTCCTGCCCTCAGCTGCAGATCTAAGCTATCTGATGGGCTTCCTCCTAAACGTAAATGATAAAATATCATTATCCTGACTCAATTAAACCACTGAAAAGGAATGCAACTTAGAAAAATGTTTTATTTATGAATAGTTTGCAGTCTTAAGAACAGTGCCCAGTTAACGAAGTAGCACTTTCTTCAGGGATGAGAGATGCTCACAAAGGGGAGGGAATCTGTATTATTTACTGTGAACCCTGCCTGCAGAAGAATTGATCGCATCTTTCTTTAATGAGAACTGGGACAAGAGAGGCTGGTAGTGCCACTGGAGGATTATTTTGAAGTGATCATATCTGAATTTGTGTACAGGCAGGAAAGAGCAATAGTCTGGTATCTAGACCTCCCCTAGTGGAACTTTTATCAAATATGAAAGCAAGAGCTGTGAGGGTCAAACCACTTGATACTTCAGGGCACAGAGAGTGCGTATGGGCAACACACTCCTGCTCTAGACTGGGACACACGTTAGCAACCTGTCTTTATACTCCAATTTGTTCAAACATGTAACCCACTGAAAATATTGTGTTCCACAAGACTAACGGGTTTAAATAGAGCAGGAAGACAAAAAGACCAGACCGCTTGGGGCTCGCAAAAGTATTGATCAGAGACACTCGAGATGCAAATTTGCAAAAATGAACAGGAATGGCATTGTTCTTGAGGGGCAGCATTCAGCTCCTTATTTAGACAGACATCTGGACTGACACAGGCATGTTAAAAGTCTGATCCAAAGCCCGCTGAATCCAGCAAGAACGATTCCACTCACTTCAGTCCACTTAAGACAAATCAGAATTCTTAAAAGCGGATACTCACCCCTCCTGCAGGTATATGTCCGGGCCACCAAGCAATAGCTGGTTCTCTCATGCCACCTTCAAAGGTGGTTTGTTTGCCACAGAGAAAACGACCATTGCTTCCTCCTAGAGAAGGAAAAGAAGCCGTACAACCCACAATATATCAATATCATATTTCGAAGGGACACTGTTAACTAGGGAATTTTTAGGCTAGTTTTAAGTGAATTTTCATTTCTGCACGAATGCTTCTTCAAATAACATGCCCAGAGTTATTTGGATTTGGTTTTTTTGTTGTTTTGTTTGGTTTTGTGTTGGGTTTTTTTTTTAAATATACCTTTATGATGAAATTTTAGGAGTCTCTTTTCAGGTCAGAGAGAAAGCGATAGTTAAACACAACTTGCTATCAACCAAACAAAGAAAAAAAACCAAAACCTAAACAAACAGAAAATACTTTGCTGGCATTTCCCTTCCCTTTAAGGATGTTAACTGCTGTTTGTAACTAAAGGAAATCTGACAGTTTCAGGCAGAAACAGTATTTTTTTCATAATCCTTTTAAAGCACCAGAGCAGTATTAGATGCAGATATGAGAATGAGAAAAATAATCATGCATTCCCTGAATGTTCACTCTCAGAGATAGCAAGTGCGTTGCAGGAATGTCCGGGTTTTTAACCCAGCCTCGTAGCTAAGCTTGCTGAGGAGCAAACAGGGAGGTCCTGCGACTGATTCCAGGTCACACAAAGTCAAACACAGCGGCTCAGCTGAAATCAGAACTCAGGATACTCCCTGCTTTGTGGTCCAATAACCACGAGACAGCCTGCCTCCAAACAGAAGAGAGTGGGTTATAAAATCAATTTGCAATGACTCTGTTCGGGAGAAACAATCATTTAAACAAAAGAAAACTTGTGGAGTAACAAAAATATTTTTTCTTCGTGCTATTTTCATGAGAGCTAAAGAAGGAGGACGTCTTGAACTCTCTGTAATTACTCAGAAAGCTCAACTATGCATTTGGCAGATGGAGAGTAAACACTCTGCTAAGTTATTGTGCCTGGTCTTGAATAAATTAAAAATATTCACCCCCTGACAGTGGAGCACAAAGTAGAAACGCACACAGGTGAACAGACAGACTGGGTCAGGCCAAAAGTCCATGTAGCTAAGAGTATCTCCTCCAACGGTGACCAGAAGTAATGACCATAAGCTAACTCTAAATGTAAATGCTCTGGATTTTGAGGCTTCTGCTAACTGCAGAAGAGAAAACTCCAGGTACAGCTCTCTCTACCCCCACCCTCCAGACAAGGAGACTTAAGCCTTGATTGCACAACCCCAGCCCAGTTTGTTCATCTGAGACTCACCTTGTTTAGGAGCTGAAATGAGAGCAGCCCCATTATCGGAGGTGAAAAACACAAAAGTGTTCTCACTGATACCCAGCTTCTGAAGATGTTTTAGGATTTTTCCAATGCTATCATCAATTTCCCGCACAGCGTCCCCATATCTGAGGCAAAAGTAGATGCAAAACATTAAAGGCAGCAAAAGAGGAAAAGTGTCACGCAGCATAATGCATTGCAATCAGCCACAACGCTTTTAGTGGACGTTAATTTATACCTGTGCTGCAGAAACACTTCTCTTATGCATCAAGTACTGTACGAAAGTTTTTCACTGCTAAACCCGTGTCTCTTACCTGGTGAGAGCAACTTCTCCTGGGTATTAAGAGTCAGATTTTGTTTAGATATGAGCCACTCTTGGACAGAGACCAGCAACCGATATAAATTTAGCTATAAAGTTCTCAAATACAGGCAAAGCCACTTCACCATAGACTTGAGGCTAATAACGCAGTTTTGCTTATAGATGCTGGTTTGAAACAGCAATCTCAGAAGGAAGCCTCACAATTATCTGCAGAGCTCTTTGCCTCCTGTAAATTGAGTTTTTCACGCATGTTTTTCTACTTGCTAGTCTGATTTATAGGCTTTTAAAACAGGCACTAATCGTACAAAAGCCTTCCAAAAATCATCTGTGCCACATACAGCACTTCATTACTCACACAACTGGCAAAGGAGCTTAGACTCCCCCTTCTCCCCCATTTTAGTCACATGATCTTCATTTCAGATTATAGCAAAATTATTAAAGAACAATCCAAGCGAAGTCCTCATTAACTAACGTATTTCAGTGCACACATACACTTTTGAGAAATTATCCATATACTTGGATCTAATAAATGTTGCTTAGGTTTTCTGTTTCTGCAGCATGAGGTATTAATTAAAAAAACCCTAATAAAACCAATACCCACAAAAACAAGACTTACAGTCCTCTCTGACTAGTGCCCAGGAAACGTTTGGAGGCATAAACAGGAGCGTGGGTAGCATCAATTGCCCAGTATAAAAAGAATGGCTGCTGGCTGGCCTGCTGCTTGCTAATAAAATCGAGAGCTTCCTGTAAACAACAATAAAAATGAATTTAACGGAACCATCCTCTGCCACCTAAATCTCTCCAAAAAAAGAAACATAAAGTCACTGTGGCTTAGAAAGCAGTATTAAAATAGACAGTACCTGCAGGTAGATCTGAGTCAAGTTGGCTTCACCTGTCTTCAGATCAATTTTGAAATCTTCGTAGTATCTTAAAATAAAATGAATCAGAGAGAAAAAATAACCAATCCTAAGGAATACACAACATAAGAAGGCTTTCTGCTCCCCCCCTTCCTTACACAAGCAGGTTACTGTTGCTACTCAGCAAATTCTCTTCAGATATTAAAAAGAACGTCACCATATTTTTTCTCACGGGAGAAAGCAGTGAAACGGCTAGATCCAAATTAATGACTACAAGATTTGGACAAACCTGAGAGACCGACTTTTCACTGTTAAGGTGTCAGAATAGGGGTAGTGTGCTTAAAGATCTCATGCCACTACTCCTTCAATAGAGAACTGGTTTTTTTTTATCGTGTATTTATTTTTTTTATTATTACTCACAATTTACTGTGAGTAAAATTTGCAGAAGTACACAACAACTTTCAGTGAAATAGAGCAATCCCGGAATGAGAATTTGGGCTGCTTTGAAAACGTTATGTTAGACGTATCTTTAGACACCAATTAAGTAAAGAAGGGCGGGGGGCAGTCCTCAGGAGAATAACAGCAAGTGAAATAAGATGATAACCAGGCGCAAAAGTGAATGGACAAGAACGGCACAGACTGCAGACTTGGGAGCACAGAATGGCGTTATGAAAACAGACAAAAGGTTATTACAAACAGGAAGAGAAGGAATAAAGAGGTCTTTCAGTACAGAATGGAACCAGCTTCCAAAAGAAGTAGTGGAGTGAAATCACCACAGGAAGCCTTTAGGGCATGACAGGATAAGCAAACATCTCTGGGAGGGAGGCACTGTACAGCAGTCACATCCCCGGATGGTCAGCACACAACCTGCAGGTTGGCCTTGGTACTCAGACCTTTATTCATCCCCAGGATCAAACATTTAGCTTCACATTTAACAAGCTTCAACTTTAAATCTAGATGGTAAGGTAGAGATGAGGAAGACAGGATTCCTACAAAAAGCCATTTAGGAGTTCAGAATAAAGTTTATTAGGCAGCTAGCATGCCTCGTCACTGAGGGGCATCAGTGCCGTAGGTCTGTATTGTCTCAGCTTTAACTGGAGAAGTCAGAGTGCCACAGTCACAACAGAGAAGCAGCAGGTACTGCCCCCGCAACAGTGCTTGAGTACTCTTTGCTGCCAGCATTGCTTTCAAAACCTCTCCTTCCCCCATGAAAGGCTATCCTTGCTTCCTCTCCTAGACGCGAAATTCACATACCTCTTGACAGTTAATCTATACCTTCCTGTTTCCGTCTGCCTTGTGCATTTTCCCACAAGGCTTTCCCTTCACTCTGCCTTAGCTCCAATGGAAACCACCACCCAGGCCTTGTAACGCTGGTTATTGGCCACCCCAGACTAGCGGGAAAATCCTGTTCAAAAGTACAAGGGCAAAGCAGGAGATGAGATCCTGGCACAGGATGTTGCAGAGACCAGAAATATGAATAGGTTTAGAAAAGAGACAAGACTAGTTCGTGGAAATTAAGTCAGTGGCTATTAAAGATCTGGACGCAACTTTCAGTTTAGGAAGGTGGACAACCATGCACGAGGAAGACCATTGCACATATCTGTTTTCTTATACCCTTTCCATAAGCATTCACTACAAATGGTCATCACAGAGTATAATGGATTAAATGGACCTTGAGCCTGACCCAGAAGGGCCCTTCACATGTTTCATGACCTTTTACAAGCATCTTTCCTGCACTGGCTTACTGATGAACCACAGGACATTCAGGGCCCTCTGTAGTAAGCATCTCAGATCATATATGAGGCAGGATATTCCCAATGCTTGACACGCTGTCAGAGTCCTCTGCACGGGGTGGAGTACCTGTAGATCACTGCCCATCCAATTGAGTCTGTAACTCTGACTCTGAAGCAGCTGCTGGTTTTGCCAACCCCTTTTTCACTGAAATGGGTTTGCTACGCTAGCGCTTATCTTCCAGCACTATAATGTCAGCACGGAAAGCAAAGAAAATAACATTTCCAGGCAAGCAGCTGAATTACCTGCCAATCATTTCCCAGTCCCTATACACAGGGATATTGGGGAGCACTCTGTTATCAAAAGGTCCAAAATGGCAGTTTGGGGATCCAAACCATTCATCAAACCCATGCTTCATGGGGTGGAACTGGGGCCTGTGACCCAGATGCCTAGAAGCAAAAGAAACAGATGAGTTAAAATTCTGCTGCAAAGAAGCAAATAATAGTCTCATAAGAATGGCATGCAAGAAAACAATCTTTGCCTAAGAAGAAAAACTTCAAGCATTTTAATCAAATAAATGACTGCAGAGCATTGTCTTGATCTTTCTCATACTTGTTGCAAGTGCATCCATGCAGACTCACTCCAGTGCTTCCATATATCCCATTTTAGTCTACTGTCCAATCTTTGTTTTCCATTATTTCCTTCTATTGGTATCTTCTCTCACACTGTCTTGATGATCTGTACTGATGGATTACATTGCCCAAAGCCATTGCAAAGATGCACGTAGTGTTTTACTTAAGGATTCTGATCTACGACAAGTCACTTTTATACCACTAAGCTATAAAAACACAAGGTAAAGCTCATGAAACGTACCATTATATCTGTATTCCCTTTATGGAATACTCATACTGCCAAAATGGTACAAAGAGACCTGAATGTAAATGAGAATGAGTTCTTTACGTTCACATGCAAACATAAAACACGTTTAGCTACTCTTGATGACAGCTCCATTCTACTATGCAGCTTGAAAATTCTCCATCCTTAACTTCAAGATGAAGCTCCTCTCTAATCTCCAACTTCTATACAGCAAATTCTCAATTTCCTTCATTTATGCTATCTTGAATATACAGAATGCCCATCCTCTCCCAGTCGCTAAAGAAGATCTCTATAGCTTAATATTTATTTAATCATTCCAGCTTCCACTCACAAACCTGCATCTGCAACCTGTCCATTTTGTGCCATCACCCTCGGCACATTTTCAGAATACAAGGGGCATAAAATGCATTATCCGAAGTAAAACGATCCATGGTGTTATTCTGAGCTATTCCAAAATAGAGTTATAACAGAAAATAATCATCATTCCAGCTATGATCATACCTTGATGATGTAACTAAAACTGCAAGTCTCACCTGCAGGATTCTGCCCTTTCCTCATTCACATACATGGTAATACAGAGCTATTCCTGGGTGTTTCTACAACAGGGGACGTGAAGAAATACTTTGATCTAAGAAAGTCCTAAGAGAACTTACAGAGGAAGAGACTTAAAAAACGTAGCAAATAATTACTGAGATGCAAATTACTCTCTCCCTCTCACAACACAAAAAAATAGGAAGATATTTAATGAAATGCAACAAATTGTAAAACAGTCATGGAAAATACTTGACTTGCAAACATATAATTAAACTGTGGAACTTACTGTCACAGGACACCCTGAAAAGTTTTTAAAAGGGATGTTGAAAGGATAAAAAAATCGTCTTCTGGAAAACTTAAAAATCTTTCAAAGCCCTAAAATTCTATGCATGGCTAGGATAAGACTCCAGTTTAACTACTTTGCATTTCTTTACACCTTTCTAGGAAGCAGGTGGTGTGCACAAATGACAGAGAACTGCCACTGTACAGTATCATTCCTTAGTCCTGTCCCGGGTAACACTTCTTGGGTGCACAGTGATAGTGCAGTGCATATTCATATTTAGTCTGCTTCTTGCTAACAGCTGCACGTCCTTCCAGATTTGCTGTTTTCCAGAGAACTGCCTGGAACCAATCTGTATTTGCGTTGTTTATTTCTTTTCCCTGGGTGTATGAATTTACATGTATTAGCACTGAACTGCATCTTATTGCATTCAGCCCACTGATCCGATTCTTCACAGCCACTCTGCTGTTTGGATTTGCAGTAATAAATAATTCACTGTCTTAGGTTAGTTTGCTTTCCTTCCAATTTCAGCAGCAACGGTGAATCCAACCACAATTCAAACTCACTCTTCTCTAACTTGTTAACGAAACTGTTAAATAAATTGTATCCCATTACTTTCTTAAACAGTATCCCCCGGATACTACTCCTGTCCGAAGTCTCTTCATTAACGATTACTCTGTTAGCCAAGCAGTACTCCTCTGGTGTCTATGTAGTTTCGAAGTTGCTGTTTATGCATTTATTTATTACAGCATTGTTCCAAACTGTGAATCAACTGATCAGAGATACCCAGGCCCCATGGGATTCCATTACAGCCCACAAGCGCATTTGAAATTCAAATGTTACAAATGCACCAGTTTCAACTATTCCACTGGTAATTCCACCGTGCTTGTTTGATCTGAATATCTTTCAGGCTTTTACCTTCCGATTCTTCACAGACATCACAAAACACTGGTTTTTAGAAGTTCTTCTGTATCCTCTACAAAGATTATACTGTACTTCCAGGAAAGTCCATAGAGTCAAAGGACATTCACAGAGTATTGGATCAGCCCTCTAGGTCTTTTAAAACACCTGGTACCAACTATCCCAATTAAGCCTATTCCTGTCTACCTTGACCTTCTACACAATCTTCAGTGTAGTCCTGGAGACGTCTGCATCTCTATTTCTATACCACACGCTTCTACTCCTGCCAAAAGAAGCTTTCACAATTTAGTCTACTCTATTAACAAAAAAACCCAACATATAGCAGTGGCGAAAGATAGGTGCTCAAGGCAAATTCCAACAGAACATCTTGGTGTTTTTTGATTAAATTAAGTAGTGTGATACATGGATGAAAGCACAGAGAGTTGAAGGATTTATAAATAGATATATATATATACACATAAAAAACCCCTTAAACTCTTTTTATGAGGATGTACGTATGTACTTGTAATGGTAACACTCAATTCAGAAATTGATCACAGCAGGGGGGATGATCCACCAGAGATTTCAAAAGTTGGACATCTGAGCTTCAAAACTGTGGTTTTTTCCCTGCAGTTCTGGTTGTTCTGAGGCTCCTTCACAATACATACACACACATAGTGAAATCTCAAAGCAAGAGATCTTAAAATAAGTTTACCATTTGCCAATGATCTTATTGGTGTAGCCAGCTTTCTTCAGCAACTCTGGAAGCAGTAATTCAGAATCTGGGATTCCTCCTACTATATCCTGTGGCGTGTATGCTGTGTAAAACAAACAAAAAAATCTTTCCAACTCTTACAAATATTAGAGCAAGCAGCTCATGGCTACTTATCATTAGAAGCACTGTTACTAGGACAGAAATAGCAATTAGTTTGATGTAGCAATATCACTGCTTGGAAGTCCTCCCAGGCCACAAGATGAAGAGAACAAATTGATTCAGAGAGATCAAAGGGAGTTCTCCACCCACTTGCACACCATGGCCAATAATAAAAGGGGCTGCCAACACAGAATGAAGGAAAGACCCTTGAAAAGGGGGGTCATAAAGAGAGTGAGTGCTTTAGGTGTGCACTGGAGTTGCCTTTACACTTCCAAATTTGCTTTATATTTTCTAAAATGAAGGCATTTTTTTCCTAAATCAAATGATTCATAAACTTGCTCAGACCGCAAGAGCTGAGAGAAATTATGTGTCTCCCACAGTCCTCTGGCCCTTGAGAATCTAAGGTATGACTTTGGTTAGAACAGAGATAGCCAAGCACGCTTGCTGATACAGTGTGAATCAGTACACAGCTGCTGCTTCTTGCCCAAGCATGCATGGTCTCATGGGGTGTCTGTCATGCTGGAATCAATGACAGCAACCAAAATCAACCCAGGGACATTATGAACTGGTAATCTTCCCTGGAAGCACCATGGGCACAACGGTTCTACAAAACCGCCAAGGCTGAAATGCTTAGAAAACTGGCTGCTGAATAAAACCGTAACCCGCTTGTTCTTTACTCTAGGTGTTAACATACACCCCACATGACTTCCTTTCACCAGACTGGCCAAAGGAATCACTAAGCAAATGGATCAACCAGTCTTGTTTATGTCTTTTAATTTGAGGAGGTTTTCTGCTTGATGAGAAGGAAGCAATAAATGTCACGCTTATTACCAGCAGTTAACATGGTAATCTTTTTGTGCCACTCTGGAAGATCACCAAGCCAAGCCTTTGTTCAAAGCAAAACTTCCTACAAAGCACAGGGGGAAATCAAGAGAGGAAGGCAAATCAGCAGTGAAGCCCATACCGTTTCTGGCATGTGCATTCGTAGTGTAAAAACCATTCCTGACTGGGAGACGGCCCGTCAATAGTGCTGCCCTTGCTGCAAATAACAACAAAATAAAACGGTTTTGTTTTACATGCATTCTCTGTTTAACATTAATATTATCATCATATTAAGGCTGAGGACAGCACACCGACTGAAGCATGTCAGTGTCCTTTTGCCACAGCCAGCTACTAAGATCACTCACATTAGAACAGGCAGCAACTCCCCTCTCCAGTGAGCCATGGAGATAGACAGGTTCTGATACGACAACATTTGAGTTATTCCAGGACAAACCCGACTGAAATTTGGCCCCTTTATTAAATTACCCACTGCTGTAGAGTAATTACTTTCAATAGTCAATGTAGCAGCCCTTCTATCTCAGTAATTATAGAAGGAATACCTGACATACACATGTAAGAGGAAATTGTAACAGAAACTGATTACATGCTTAAGGCTAGGTTTTCGAGCTTGCCTGAACAAAAGTCACGTAATAGTGAAGAAAGAGCTGCCCAGCTTTGACAACAGAAGTCAGGTCCTGACTGCAGGAAACATTTAAATAGATGCTTAACTTTAAGCATATGCAGTACCACCACTGGACTTTGCAGGACTTCAGCATATTTTAAATGCCGTTTCTGAGCAAGGACGTCAGCAGCACACTGACAAATTATGTCCGAAATGAAAGCTCAAATAAAAAGCCCCTGTTCCTCATTTTTGTTTCAGTTCTTGGCTGTCAGTCATGTTTGAGGGAAAAAAGAAAGAAAAAAAGCCCACCCCACAGAAAAACAATTAAGGATAAAAATATCTGCATCTCCCAGACCCAAACGTTTCTTTTATCTCTCGTCCCTTCCCCAAGAACCTTGCAAGCCACCAGCCTCAAAAGCAGGACACAACCTGCTGCCATTCCTTGCATGGTCTCACCAAAGACAACGGGCTCAAACTATGTACAAAGTATGTTCAGCAAAAATTTAGATACAGCTTTGTCTGTTTATCCCAAAATAAGAACGATTAAAAAAAAATGCAGTGACTGAGGCTAGAATACTAAACCAGAATGTTTTAAAAAATCCTTTAGCTGGACCGATTTGACCACTAAAACACTGCTTTGTATGAACCAAAGATTGTAGGTTTTCCAATCAAAACGTAAATAAAAAGGGAGCAAAATGCAAGATCAAAGCGCTAATTCCAAACTCTACCCTGAGGGTAATCGCTGGTTTGGTTGCTAGTTCATGTCAGATGCTGGCAAACATCCCAATCTTCTCAGAAGGTGGCATGCTTATATGCTAGTTTAAACTCAAGTTTACTCACACGGAGAACAGAGGGGGTTGGCAGTATAAAAATCCAGGAAAAGCATCCCTTCTGAAGCCATCTGGTCTAAGTTAGGAGTTTCCTTAGAAGGCTCTCCGAAAACTCCCAAATCGCCCCAACCCATCTGTAAAAAGAACACACCAAAAGATGTAAAAGTACATTTACTCTTCCACGACGACAATGCTTCTGGGCCCACATAACACTTTTATTGTATCCCTTCACTTCTAAATGTTTATAGTGCTCATCTCCTTATTTAGGGATTACTTCACAGATGTGATAAAAATGATATTCCCCAACCCAGTGAAGCAGAGAACTAGTAGAGTTTTCACTCGCAAATGGGAAACCAAGGCACACATGAGATTAAATGGCTAATAGGCATTAAAACACTTGTAGCAGAACTGGGTAAGAATCCTAATGCCTTCACTCTTACACAAGTGCCTGAAGACTGGCAAGTGTACGCATACCAGGGAGGAAAAGGAAGTTACACATGATACGCTCGATATCGTACAGCTAAAAGTCTGACCCTTCCGACCCTGGTGACATGTCTTTGTGTTGGACCACTGACCCCAGGACTCCATCTCAGCCTGCTGAATCTATCTATCCATCTATCCATCCGTGTATACGTAACTAGAAATGCAAGGAAAAGGTCTAAAGTCAAAAGCAGTGCTGCAGGAAAAGAGAGAAAGCGTTTATTTTAAAAGCAAGCTCTGGAGAGAAACGTGCCAGAGGCGTCGTATGTCACTCTGCTTATTTGCAAAACAGTGGTTTCACCCTGCATCTTCCTCCTAATTCAGAGAGGTCACACACCAGGAGAACTGTAAAATTACCATCACATTGTCTACATTCATTGCTGAACACTATTACTGGTAATAATACAAATAAAAGTAAGTGACTTAAAACAGAAGGTTCTAGAAGGGAACAACTTAATGAGCAATTAGGCACCGTGGTTGCTGGAGATTACATTATGCTTTAAAAAAGGCAATAACTTTCTTTAATACAGATGCGTATCAGGTGAGCACCTGATATGGAGGGTGTAATGTATCAAGATCTTTAGAAAACCATCTGTCTGGTCCCATTTGAGAGTCTAACATTTACACTGCAGCAGTGCACTTTGGAAAAAAAATTGTTGGAGAGCTGCAGAGCCGACTGTTGAGGTTTGAGGGAGGAGCAATTAAATGGTACCACCCAGCAATAGGGTGTGGAATTAAAATAGACTCAATGGGATCACCCTTGAGTTCTCTATTCATCAGTTTCTTTATCATCAAGGAAGAAAGAAAAAAAATCATGTTGCTGTAATTTAAAAGCAGTGTCAGAGTCACAGAAGTTACTGAACTATCAAAGGAAAAAGACCATGGAGATGTATTTTTAATGAACAGCATTTTAAATAAATAAATAGATCACAAAAACTCCAGTCAAGATCTGTGCCTCATCACGTCTTGTGCCGTACCAACACTTCTAGAGTGGGATAATCACTATCCCAAGGAGCTTTCATCTTGAAAATTACAAATGCCAGCTTGGGGGGAAATATTGCTGCATGGAAGTTTGAGACGGACTGCTGGAGGCTCAACTGGCCAGAAAAACTAGGCTTACAAGGTAATTATCTTGTACAGGAGTGTAGAAATACTATGAAAACAACAGCCATGTTGAATTGGCAAAACAGAGCCAAAACAGGCGGTAAGAGCATGCCCACCTGTTAAGTCAGATACCCACACTCATTAGCTTTTTGGGTAGCTTAAAATGGCACATAATGCATTTCTACTACAAACACACCTGAAAGACAACATGAAAATATCAGAAGAGAAGCAAAACAGGAAGGTGGCAGCACCTTGAACATGTTGGAAATGAATATATCTCCTTACCCATGTGGCTAAGACACTACGGAGTGCAAAAGTGGAAAGACTTTTAGTTGGAAACAAATCTATGATTATTTCTGCTCTTTAATGATTTATTGCCCTTTTTTTTTTTTCCAGTTCAGAGAGCAAAAATTAATGGAATTAGTTTTCTTCTTGTTTAGTTCTTCAGGAAGCAAGTTTGGGTTTCTAGAATGTTTCCTGAAATGTACTCGAGTTTCTTTGTCTACACTTGTAGCTGCACCTTATTCAGTGCTACTAACACTACATCCATCGCTAGTATTAGAAGATATTGCCACAATTATTTTTGTAGGCTACAAAACCAAGCCTTAACTTCAGAATGATTCTATCAAGGTTCGAAAACCACCAAGACACCCTGTTTTTCAGTATTTACCAGCCAGTGGAATCCTTTGCCAAGGACTGTGGACTTAATTGCTCAGTCGTTATGAACAGACTGGTAGATGAGATGATTAGACTTCTAGATAAGGTATGTAGGTGTGTAAGCACCTATTCCGAAAGACTTGCATATGGGCTTGACTTTATAGATCTGAGAAGTCTCATTTGTTTTCAGCAGGACACCCACGCACAAGGAATAACGAGATGTTTGCATTAGTACTGCAGTGTTTCTAGTGGAGGTCACCCAGGGCAGCTCTGCCCTGAAGGAAGGCAGGGCAGGGGTATGCCGGGCCTGGGCCTTCCTTTAAATTCTTCACCACTTTTTACACAAAATCCACAAAGGACTCGAGAAAAAAAGCAACGAAGCATGACGGCTTTCAGAGTAAGTACTTCCAAACCTATTCAAATATTCCTGCTTATTTCACTCAAACTTTTCCAGATCATCACATCAACCCGCGAGCTGCGCCTGAATCACTGTGCTGAAGACCTCTGACCATGAGTCACGGTACAGACCCTGTTCCTGTGCCATCCCACAGGCACTGGCCTACTGATAACAGGAGGGGGTTCAGCACAGGGCTGAACACAGAGGCCACGCCACCTGGAAGGGATGATGAGTGAATCTGGAAACTGTGTGACCTAGAGGGATTGTACACACCAGGGAGCGCCTTGCTCTGCAGGAGTCAATGAGACAGAGCTCTGGGCAGCCCAAAGAAGCAAATAAATGTGCAAGACACACTCTCAAAACACAGCTCTTACCAGGCCCAAAAATATCCCTTGATGTGCACCTAGGAGGATGCCGGGAAAGAGTAATTTGCAGGATAAGGCTCATGGGGAGCCACCCTGATGAAATCTCTATTTAAAGGCCTCTGCCCCAGTACAACTTTGGACCCAGCCCATGTGCCACAATGCTCCCATGAGCTCAGGGACCACCACCACAGCATCTCTGACGTGCTGTGCACGCACCACGAACAAATTTCCCAGACATCAGCAGAGCGTTTCCGACAGCGGCTCTGCCTGTAAGGCGCTGGTGCTCAAACCGTGCCCCCGTCGCTAGGGCCTGGGCAAGAGTGGGCCACCGCAGGAGCCCCTCCACTAGCCCCAGCACCCCGCCTGACCACAAGGGCCCTGCTCTCACCCCAATGACAAGCCCCGCTCAGCCCACACCCTGTAATAAGAACTCTATGGAGCTGATGCCCCAATTTCTCTCAGCCACACCGACCCCTTCCCAGGAACACAAGCCCCTCTATAGGGACAGGCACACGGCCCCCTTCTTGGCCACAAACAGGGCCCCCTCCCCCGTGACCAACATCCCCTCCATCCACCCTAACAGCCCCCCTCAGTGCCACCCCCCCAAGTGACTTCCTCCCGGCGACGCGGGCCCCCGACCCCCAGTGACGAGTGTCCCGTCCCCCCGCGGGTCCCCCGGCCCTACTCACGTCGTCCATGAGGAGGAGGAGGATGTTGGGCGGCGCGGAGGCCGCGGCGGGGCCCAGAGCCCAGCACAGGCAGAGGGACACCAGCACCACCCTCGCCATGGCAACCGCCGCCCCGCGCGCCCACCGCGCGTCACGTGAGCACCGCCCGCCTCACGTGACGCGCGGGAGGGGAGGGGCGGGGGGACGGCGGAGGCGGAGACAAGATGGCGGTGTGCATCGCTGTGATCGCCAAGGAGGTGGGGCTGGGGGTGAGGGGAGCGGCGCTGGGCCTCGGGTTGTGGGGCCTGAGTGGGGCAGTGGGTCCAGGTGGAGCTGTGGGCCCTGAGTGGGGCAGTTGGGCCAGGTGGGGCCTGAGCAGGAGTGAGGGGAGAGTGGGGCTGAGGCTGTCGGGCCTGAGCAGGAGTGATGGAGGGGAGCAGGACTGGGGCTGGGTGAGGCTTGCAGGGTAGGGTTGAGGGGAGCGGGGCAGAATCTCAGGGTGTGTGGCCTGAGGGGGACAGGGGAGCTCAGGGGGAGCTGTGGGGTCTGAGTGGGGCTGACGGTAGAGGGGCAGGGACTCAGGTTGTGGGGCCTGAGGGGGACAGGGTGGTCAGGGGGAGCTGTGGGGCCTGAGCGGGGCTGGGAGGAGTGGGGCCAGGACTCAGGTTGTGGGACCAGGTGAGGCTGTGGGGCCTGAGCAGGAGTGAGGAGGGTAGTGGGACTGGGGCTGTCGGGCTGGATGAGGTTGTGGGGTAGGGGTGAGGGGAAGGGGACAGGGTCTTGGATTGTGGGGCATGAGCAGGGGTGACAGGAGCGGGGCAGACGCTGGAAGTTGAAGTGGGCTGGGCAGAGTAGGCTGGGACCAGGGCCTAGCGAGCGCAGGAGCAGTGTGAGGGTGCCGTACAGTGTCCTGCTGACAGAACAGGAGGGGGGTTTTCCTCAGAATGAGCTGGGGACAGGCTCTGCTGGGACAAAGGGGCAGGTCAAGCAGTGGAGAGACCTGAGCCTTGTGCAGTGCCTGTGCAAGTGATTCTCCTGCCACTGGTGTATGGAGACAGATCTGCTCCACAAGCGCTGCAAAATGTAAGGGGGGGCTCTGCTGTGACAGCTGTGAATGTAAAATGGTTAAAATAGCTTACTTCTGACAGCAGCAATTCTTTGGGTGAAAATACTGTCGTGGCATCAGCTGTCACTTACACAGCAGAGTGGCCAGTCCTACTTAGCATAATTTGTTCTCCTCCTCAGAACTATCCCCTCTACATCCGGAGCATTCCAACTGAAAACGAGCTGAAATTCCACTACACCGTGCACACTTCCCTCGATGTTGTGGATGAAAAGATCTCTGCGATGGGCAAGGCTCTTGTAGATCAGAGGGAACTGTACCTAGGGCTTCTCTACCCCACTGAAGACTACAAGGTGTATCTTTCTAATGAAAAACTGCCATGCCATTACGTATTTATAGGCTCTTCCTAGTGAGGGACTCCACGTGCGAAACCTCTCTTCCTACTTAGTGCCATGTTAAAGACATTGGCAGAAAATATATGGACTTGTTCAGTAATCAGTTTGTCACGCAGAGGGTCAGGTTGGGTGCCTTGTCAGTTCAGCAGCTGCTTTGTTGCCCAACCAGGTGGTGGAAAAATATACCTTTAGCCTACATGAGGGACCGCAACGTGTGAATAGTGCCTGGTGCAGCTAGACTTCACCTTTTGTGAACCGTGTGCTTTATTCCACACTCAGCTTAAACAGTTGCCTGTGACTAGAACAGATCCTAGACTCCTTAATAACACGTAAGTGAAAGTAGCAGGAGTATGAAGGTGTCTCTGGTCAATTACCTAAATCCCAGGTGTGTGGTCCAATTTCTCTAAAATATGTACTCCACAGCCACAGCTGCCCCAGTGTTTTTAACTCACAAAGTTGATCTTTAGAACTTTCTTTGGCTTTTTCTCTGCATCCCACAGATGGAAGTTATCTGCTGTAACACACCTGACTTGTGGGTTTTCTGATTGTTAATTTTTTAAGTCTCAGTCTTTAAGTATGGCTATATCAGTATGGCTGATACTAGAATATTTCCAGGTCTCTCTGGTCTCCCAAACAAGAATAAATAAGGTGTCTGTCTCACCGAAATCTTCTTAAGAAAGAAAACCTCACCAGAATAGCCAGTGGGAGGCTGCTTCTGAAATTGCAAGGCATGCCTTACTAGGCAGTGTAGGAGCAAACTTGACCTGGAGTTATCAAAGATGTCATCGGTCAGGTAGAAAGGGGATACGGTTCCTGCAATCTAGTGTCTCGCTTAGCTCATCTGGTCCTAGTTGTGTGCTGGGTGCAGCAAGAATGTCATGTTTCCTCTCAGCTTGTTTCTTTGAGTGTATTCCAGCCTTGTTTTAGTTGCTTTGACAGGCTCTGGTGTGTCAGAAGCACATGCCTTAACAGCTGCACAGATACGGCTACGTGACGAATTCAAAGGTGAAGTTTGTTATGGTGGTGGATTCTTCAAACACAGCACTTCGAGACAATGAGATCCGCAGTGTAAGTGCAGGAAATCAGAGCACAACTTGCCACATCAGTGTTTTTGCTACTTCCGCTTATTCATAAAGTGCTGAGAAGCAAAAAAAAAAAAAAAAATTAATTAATTAACTACAATCCCTTTTCAGATGTTCCGAAAGCTGCATAATTCATACACGGACATAATGTGTAACCCTTTTTATAACCCTGGGGACCGTATCCATTCCAGGTAAGTCAGTTGATCGTACTGATCTTTCTGATCTTTGTCATCTTTCTGGAACTTGCCGTGTACTTATGATGTAATAGGACCAAGAGCATAACCCCTGTGGTTGACCAGTTCAGATGTGCATGCTCTGAATGGAGAACAGCTGTGTTGTCTTTGGGCCATTACTGCATAACAGAAAACTCTGATAGTCCCATGAGAAAGTTACAGTGAACTCTCACTCCCACCTCAGAACCAGCGTTAGAAATTTTGGCTCAAGAAAATAAATCTCTTGGGGAGAAAAAAATTCCCTGTTTTATAGGTAAATACGAGCATAAACATAGGTAAATAGAGCAGGTTAAACAGAGTGAACAACCGTGCTTGTCCAGGGCTTATCCTTCTGTAAGGACACATGGGCATTCAGCATGTGTAATTCCTCACGTGTGAGGGCCGGTGCCTCCCGTTTCTCGTCTGTAATCTCACAGGAATTTTAATCGTGTTGGAAGTTTCTATTGCCTAGGCAAGAACAACTTCTCTTATGCTTTGCTGAGGCAGATCTGCAGCCAGGATAAGACTGTCCTTACTTCAGCTTAATTAAAAGCTATTTACTCAACAGAGCATGCTATAGAGTAAAAACATGTATTCAGCCTGGGGAAAGCAGCTTGTTAACCAGTAAGAGGCATTGTTAGCCATTGGCTTTGTTACAAGAGATCTGCTGTGCAGAACTAGCTGCTTCCTTTACTATTCTGTGTTCATTTCCTTCTCTAGGGCTTTTGATAATATGGTGAACTCCATGATGATGCAGGTGTGCTGAGGCTCTGCCCCTTCTCATCTGAGCCTTGAGAACATTCCCCACGTACAGGAGTGTGCCTACAAAGTGATGTATATATTGTCTTTGTTCTGTGTAGTATTTTAAATTTATTCTATGTAAAATAAACTCGACACCCGCATGGTTTGTATGCATTTCTACTCTAGCAAGCCTGAGCATAGCACAGAAGTCACTGTTCAGCTTTATGCCTTCAGGTAACATGTGAGAGGCAGCTCTTCCTTCAGGAAGGTCAGCTGAGTCAGATAGGAGGCCAGTTCCCTACAGAAACATGTGCAGCTGTGCCTCTGTGCAACTCAGATGTTTCTGTAGGAATTGGGCTTTGTGTAAAAACAGCAGTTCCTGCTGTGCTTGTGATTGCAGCAAGCACAGCTGCACAAGAGCCAGCTAAGAGATTATTATTGGGGTCAACCTAGATTTCAGTCAGCTGAGATGCACAGAGTGACACTGTTCCTCAGATGTACTCGTGCTTCAGAGCAGCTCCCCCAGAGCAGGAGCAGCACATCAGCAACAGCAGTCTTTCTGCTCTTTGCCAGCCCCCTTTGCTGCTGCTCAGGACTCTCCGCTCCGACAGGAACAACACAAGCAGTGCTTAATTCAAACATACTTGGGCTCCTTGTCCTGTTTTTCCTTAGCTGGGAGCACCCAGATCTGTGTGTACTTATGCCATTAGTTCTTGGAAAGAGAAAACTCTGCAAGTCAGCCGAGGGCTCCAGGTTTCTCTACAACCCCAGCCACTGTTTACATACTTGAGAAAGCTCTGGCAGACAGCAAACAGCTGGCTCAGAGCATCAACTTGAACCTGATGGAGCCCTGCACTGATCTTGCCTTCCTGGGGAAGGCAGATCTTGGGGTGACTCACATTTGACAGTATTTGCTGTTATCACTTTGCACCTCTTTGAGACACAGTTAACAGCAGCTCCAACCCCAGTCAGGGAGAGCACAGGTAGCACAGCTGGGATAATCTCTTGGTGTGGATTTAAGACATCAGGATTGCACAGCTGCCTGGTTTATCCCAAACTAATCTCTATTAGCATCTCCTCCCCCTGCAGCTCCCTGCTGTTCTAATTAAAGACTACCAAATCAATAGCAGGTATTTATATATATATATATAAAAATACAAGCTTGACTAGAAAAGCATCCCATCTTCGTAATCACTTGTGCAGTAGACTCGCGCTATGCAAGACTGCACATACAGCAAGATCAGCAGAGGCAATGCAGGCAGGCGTTAACACACGCCTCTGCTCCAAGCCCCACAGTGGGCAGTCTGTGCTTCAAGCACCTAATCAGTTAAAAATATATAAAACATAGCTATAAATAAATAAATATAGCTGCACAGCTCCAAAGGATACAAGAAGCCCGGAGAACACCAGGTCAGCGCAGAGTGTCAGCTCACAGCCAGCGCGGTCTCACTGCAGTTGAAGTTCACACAGCAGGATCATTTATTTTAAAAATTAGTGACGTTTACAATACTTTCTGTCAAACAGAACTTAAATACATTTAATCAACAACCACCTGTCAAATAATGGGAGATGAAAGTGTTTGAGCCTCACCCACTATCTAAATAAGGCACAGCAGTACACTGCTATTCCAAAACATTTTCATATTAAAAAAAAAATCTTCACTCTCTCTCACTCAGAGACAGGAGCTCAGCATTTCCTCTTCCACAAGAGAGTCCGAACACCCCAAAGTAGTTTTTGTTAAAAATTAAGTCTCAAGAATTTACAAAGCTACTAAACGCAAAAAGTTTAAAGCCCTAGAAAAAGCCAGTTTTCCAGTCTAAGCCTAAGGGTAGCTTGGATCAAGGCCAGCCTCGGCAGCACAGTCCACGCTGGACAAAGTGCAAAATCAACACAACGTGAAGAGTTAAGGCTTCGAGCTTTAAAAAAATCCTGAGACCTTAAGGAAAAGGAAAAAAAAGAACCAGTGGGATTTTTAGCCTGGCAATGCCCCCTGAGCTGTGAAAAGCTGCTTTAGGAGTCAGTCGCATCTGTTGCAGCTGGGTTAGAGGAATCCTAACCAAGGCTCTGGAAAGATTAGCGTGAGAATTACGTAATAAAACCCGATTTCAATGCAGAACTTCACCCAGTAACGCTGTCTGCCGGTGTTTGCAGCCTGCCTCTTTTAACACAAAGTTTCCCCCCCCCCCTTTAAAAACGAGCGGTTTCAGAGGTCATAAACACAACATCAGCAGGAAGGGGAAAGTGCCAGGCAGTGCCTGTTCCCTGGTGCCCAGCTCCTGTGGTGCGCTTCAGTCCCGACCCTCTAAGTTCAGCTGGGCTCACACCATCCCCAAACCCACATCCGCAGCAGGAATAGTGACGGGAGCAAAGAGGAAGATCAGACCAAGTTTGCAACAGTGGAGATGATTTTTGTAGTACTGCTGCTGCCAGAAATAAAGCGAAATGATGTGTTAGCAGCGCTCTTTGATCCCTATAGCTTCAGAATAAAAAAAGCAGGAACAGGGGAAGAGGGGGCTCTTGACATCTGAAATAAAAGCAGGGAAGGGTTTTGTGGCACCCAGATCTTGTTTAACCACCATGGAGGTACAGAGGCTTCCAGAGAAATAGCAAAAGGATGCCTTTTCCCTCCCCTCGTTGTTAGATATACAACAGCAGCAGCGAAGCTAAAAACCAGACCCAAAACACATCATTAGGTTCCATCATCTTCCCAAGAGCAAGGTCAGGAATCCACGAGGCTGACAGAATTAAGGAAAAGGTCTAGAGCTGTAACCCAAGACTTCCTCCACTGCTTTGGAGAAGAAAACAGTCTTTGGCAAGGTATTTAGGATCTTCTTATGGGCAAGAGAAAGCAGCATCCAGCCTCTGCAGAAACAGCCAGCAAAGCTGAGAGTGCTTCATGGGCCGAGCAGGACATGTCCGCCCTCGCAGGGGCATGGAGGCCATTTGGACAGCTAAAAGCCAAACCGGGTTTACTGCAAACCCTCCAGTACAGCCCTTTTCCATGGGATGAGGATGAGACTGATGGTCTGGGAGAAGCTCTTCCCAAGGCAGGATGTTCTCTGGAATGAGCCTGTTCTCAATGAAAGCACAATCTCCTCAAGCAAAGCTCAGGTGAGCCTCTCCTGGGATGCTGGTAGGGATCCAGCCGATGTGCAGGTGCAGCAGATCACATTTTAAAATTCATCTTTTTTGGCTTGGGTAGGCATATTCTTAAATCTCTCCAATCCCATCGGCATCACCAGGGCAGTCCAGTCCTTTCTAATACGGAAAATACCAAGGCAGCAGCCTCGCCCGACCCCTAAACAAGAACAAAAACAGTACCCTAGAGCACCGGGGCACTGCTCAGCTGCGATGTCAGCTGTGTCTAGAAGCACAGCTACCTGCTCCTCCACCCCTCCAAGAGCTGGGATTCACCCTTCTGCCCCCGCTAACCCAGACCGAACCCCCCAAAAGACAGGGCAGCCCCAGAGCCAAGCACAGCTCTGGGACAGGTCAGGCTGGGACTGCGATGCCCACCCACCAGCCCCCCAAACCCCTGGCAGGGACACGGGGACAGGAGCGAGTTTCCAGGTGTTTTTTCCTCCCCCAAAGCTCCTCTCCGCTTCCTCCCACAACGCTGAAGGGGCTGGGGCATCGTTGAAGCTAATCCGCAGCGAGCTCGCAGACACACAAGCAGCGAGAGGTGTGCTGGAAAATAGCTCCAGGCCTGTGCTGGGGACTCGAGGGATGCCGGGACAAGCAGCGGGGGTGTCTCTGCCACGCCATCGCTGGCTGCTCACTTTGGTCCTACCCCCTCCCGGCTGCCCACAGTCCCCCTGAGGTGCCCGTGTCCCAGTCAGACCAGCCACCACCAGGCTCCTACCGACCCCACAGGCACCGGGGTGATGCTAACAGCACGCGATGGGCAGGAGACATTTCTAGCACAGGTCTCCAGGAGGATACTCCTGCCGGAGCCCTCCTCCATCCTCCCCTGGGTTGGAGCTGCAAAACCGAGAAGCTAAGCATGGCCAGAGAAAGGAGCAGCTATCCTCATCCTGGGGACACCCTGTTCCACAGGGATGTTGACCCAAATATGCAAGGAAACCCCCTGCCCACTCACCTGTACGTCCTCCCTCGCACCCTCGGGTGCTGCCCTCCATAATAACCTCCCCGCTGGGCCAGCCCTCCCCAGGGGGCTTGGAAGCGGCTCCGGTAGCCCCCGCGGTCGGTGGTGCTGATGCCCGGCATGTTGGTCCTCTTGGGCAGCACCTGGAAGGCAGGGGGTGGCTCAGCCGGCGCTGGGGATCGGCACAGCCCCATGCACATAGGAGAGATGGATAGACCATCCCAGGGCCTCATCCAGCTCTTACCTTAATGACACGGCCTCTGAACGTGCTCTCGTCCAGCTCCACCGCAGCCTTCACGGAGCTCTTCTCTTCAAACTCAATGTAGGCATACCTGCGAGGGGACAGGGTGAGCAGAGCTCCAGGGACACCCCGCTGCTCCCAAAGGCTGGGGAGCACAGGGCAGCACCCTCAGCACCCCAACCCCAGCTCCCACGCACAGCACTGACCCTTTGGGATGCCCCGAGAACTTGTCACAAAGGATGGTCACTCGGTTGATCTGCCCACAGCTGTTGAAGTGAGACTCCAGCTCTTCTGCCGTGCCCCCGTAATCCACCTGCAACGACAGCCCCAGCCCCCTCCAGCACCACCATCCAGCTTCCTCCGGCTCGTAGGTCTGCATTCGCACACCATCACGGAGGGCAAAGGGCCCGGCTGACCCTGCTCATGCCTTGCCACCACAACCTCATCATCTCCTGAGGTTCAGAAGATACTTCCAGCTGAAATGCTCCGGTCTGGAAACCCAAATCCAAGAGAGAGGCCCCCCCCTTTGAGGGAACAAGCAATGCTGCATGACCTGCAGCTTCCAGCAGGATATTTTGGGGAGCTGACACATGCAACAGATTATCTGCAAGTGGTTGAGGATCACAGGCAGGTGCTCAGTCAAATTCCCAGTCTGGGCTGGGCAGAGGCATTTGGGATGGGACCAGCCAGCCTTCGATAGGGGGTGCACAGGCCCCTGTGCTAGGGATCTCAAACATACATCCAGCTGGGCAAGGAGCAGCGAGGTGGGCTCTGCTCCAGGGTCTCCTACTTACATTGCCCACGTAGATGGATCGCTGGTCAACCTCCTTCTTCTCCTCGGTTGTCTTTGGGAAGAGAGCTGCAGAGACAAGGGGTCGTGCTGGACGGAGTCGCAGGAGCCCTCTGGCAGAGGGACGTCTGTCCATGCGGGTCTGCTCCCAGCTGCCACCGAGCTGCCACACTGCAAAGCTCCCTGGGTCCCCAGTCACATCCAGGGGCACACCCAAATCCCCACACTGCTGCCACCACCTCCTCCATCCCCTTTGTCCCCTCTCTCTTCACAAAAATTCAGCGTGAAGCACCAACAGCTAAACTCAATTACTTAACTGAATTGAATTTAATTCAATGATTTACTGCATCTTGTCCTGCAAAGGTAGGAGTTGGATATAACCTCAGCACCATGCCACGCCTGGGACTCCATCCCTCACCCACCTTTTGTGCCCAGTCTCAGGCTGCCAGGAGAGACAGACAGCGCAGCGTGCTCTGGCTCTGATCACCGCCCTGTGCCCCAGAGGTGTCCCTAGGGGCGGCGGACAACAACAGCGGCACCCAGGGACAGCCCATACCTGCCTCTGAGCTCATGATGAGGCGGTTTTCGGCTTCCAGCTGCAACTCCTTCAGCCTCTCATCCTCCTTCTCCATCTCCCGCACTTTGGCTTTGATGGCCTCCAGCTCCTGCAACCCAAACCAAGACTCACATGAGCAGCACATGGAGCAGGGACACCCCCGCGCTGCTCCCCACCCTGGGCTGGGACGTTGCAGTGCTACACAGCATGCACCTCCACCAGCAGTGCCCTCCCAGGCTGGGGACAAGGGTGAGCTGGGTGCTGGGGACAACGGCCTGTCCCACGAAAGGGGAGTTCAGCTCCCAGCTTCCATGGGGAGAAAAAAAACCCAGGGAAATACTTCCTTTCCTGTGCTTGCTTGTGTGAAGCAGCGTGTGCTGCAGCAGAGAGGCCCCAGCAGCACCAGAGCTGCCAGAGGGAACTGGAGATTTAAGCTGGTGACAAACAGGAGCCATTGACTCTTGCCCAGCCAGCCATCTCAGCAGTGAAAGCTAAGCAGCAGGAGAGTGACAACTCAATTTCCAGCTTCTCAGCTCAGGGATTTTAACAACAGAAGCCCAAGACTATTCTTAATTTTTGGAAGTGCTTGAAGAGAGGCGTAGAGAGTTTTCCATTTCCTTAGAGAAAGAGAGAAAACTGATTCCACATTCAGCCAGGCACTCACTGGGTCCGGCACATCCAGCTCCTCCACACTGTCCCCCTCCAGGTGGCTCACATCTGAGTCATCAACTGCAGCCTTCCGCAGAGCTGCCATCTCTGCCACGTCCCAAGGTGCCTCCACCGCTGCCAGGGATGATGGGTCCTGCCACCAGATCCCTGAAGTGTCCAGGAAGAGAGGACTGGGCAGGAACAGGGGCAAAAAGCCATTTAATAAACAAACTGCCATTTAACACAGAACCTAAACCAGAACGTCAGCCAGGCAAAGGCTTTAAGGGTGCTTCCAGCAGGATGAATAGGTGCCACCAAAGCAGTTAGTCTGCTCTTGGTGCTGCAGGCAGGCTTGCAGCAGGCCCCCAGAACTGCAGGACTGAGGGGCTACTGAAGGTCTCTGCCTCATACTGAGCCCCTTCCCAGCTCAGAGGGGACCTGGAAGCAGCTTCCCTTGGGTGAAAATAAACTAGGCACAAGCATTACAGCCTGCTGGCAGGGAAAGGGAAGAGGAGGCAGGACCTGCCCCACCAGCAGGGCTGCTGCCTGCACAGAGGGAGCGGCAGGGAGCCCTTCCTCACCCAAGCAAAAGCAAACCCACACCCTTTCAGCCCCAGGGCTTTTGGTTTGCGCCCTCTGAGGGACAAACTCTCCCACCTCGGGGCGGGAAGGGGACACCCCTCCAGCCCTGGGAGCCTCGGTGCCTGTCACCGAGCCGGGCCCCGTCCCAGTCGCCCGTCCCGGACCCACCTCGCCCGGCCCCGGAACATGCTGCGCTGAGCTCCGCGGTGCCGGCGGGAACCAGCGGCGCGCCGCCACGTGCCGATCTCCAGCCGCCACGTGCCTCTCTGTCCCGCCGGCGCGCCACTTTCACACGTCAATGGCCAATCAGGGTAGGGCGCGCCGCCAGGCCCCGCCCCGTGCCGGCAGGGCGGGGGAGGCGGCCCTGCCCAGCCGTGCCCCTGGGACCGCGGGTTCGAGCCCCGGGGGCGGCAGTGGACACGCGTGGCCAGGCGGAGACACAGTTCCCCTGTGTTTGGGGACTCCCCCCCCCCGACCCTCCTTGGCCACCGACCCCGCTGGTGGTGCTGGGGACCGCAGCCAGCTCTCAGCAACCGTCTCCAGCACAGGGGGAGCAGTGGGGCACCCTGCAGCACCTGCAGCAGGGAGGGGAAATCCCTTTGGGTTCCCTGGGGACAACCCTGAATGCCCCCCAGCGTGGACACCCCTCCTCAGAGCCGGATGCAGGGCAGCAAAAGACCCCAGGGCTATAATGAAGCCCCCTAGGGTGGGGGGCATGGGGTGCAGGGTGCTGCTGGGAGAGGGGAGCGAGGGCACCCAGCACAAGCTCAGGCGACGGAGCCTCCAGTTGATATTAAATTGTCTTTATTACACAGATACAGAGTTAAGAACAGACATAACCTGAATCATAAAGTTTACATCTTTCACAGGTCAAACATACAGTACACTTAGAGAAAGCGGGAAACAGCAAGGGGGGGGGGACAGCATGCCGAAGGAAAGTCCTACCACGTCATCTCTCTGGACTGGCCCCCAAAACCCACGCCATGGGGCAGGGCAGGCTGCGCCCTGCCAACCCAGCCCTGGTGGGGGGCTCTGGTTTCCAGCCCCCCGGGGACCGCTGTGCCCCGGCGTCCCCGTCCCCAGGGCTGGCAGGGTAACACGGGCAGGGCTCAGCCCCACACGGGACCGGGGAACTGGTGCTGCCCACGCAGCCATGAGTGAGGGGGGATGGCGGCATGACACCTCCCTCCTGGGGCCGTGTCATTTGGTGGTATCAGAGGAGCCCTCAGGGCTGCCACTGCGGCAGGGACACCCCAGCGCAGTGCCTGGGACCTAGGAACAAGTTGACATCCTATCCCTGACCTCAAACCCACCAGGATCCAGGAGGGCATCCCAAGGAGAAGGGGGGGCCCCAGCACGCCCCAGAGAAGGAGGGTGAGGAGAAGCTGTGGGAGGGCTGGGGGGACTCTGGCAGTGATGGAGCAAAGCCTGGGCGGGTGTGGGACCCCCACTCCAGGGTGCCCAGCCTCGCCGGGACACGGCACTTTGGTTTCAGCTGGGATTTCGGGTTGGAAACATGAGGAAGGAGCTGGAGAGACCTTCACCCGCTGAGGATAGGACCCTGGTGCCATGTTTGGTGGCAGAGGAGAGCCACGTCTCCCCTGCCACCTCCTCCAGCCCAGTGCTACAGCCAGCACCCAGCACCCAGCGCCCTGGGCTGTGCCTCCTCACGGGGACCGGGACCTCAGGCAGGCTGTCCCCATGCCACCAACACCGCCCCCCAGCCCCAGCCGTGATGGTGAGGACGAAACCCGAGGAGGGGAGATGTGGGCACTGGGGTGTCCCTACCCCCTGGCCACGCTGCACTGGCACCGCACAACTCATCCATCTGCCACCTCCCACAAAGCCACCAAAGGACACAGCTTGGGCACGGCTCAGGGCACGTGTCCCCTGGTCCCTCACACTCCTCAACATCATTTTGGAGCAAAACCCCACAGAAACGCCCGCCGCTCCGGCCAGCGCCTTCCCGGCCAGCGCCTTCCCGGCCACCACGGCCCCCTCCGTGCCCGCATCACTCCAGCCCCGCGACCGCACCGCCGCTGCCGTCCTCCCTGCATCACTAATTTTTTTGGGAAATATTACACTTTAAAGCTGTCGTTCTGGTTTGGACATCTGCTAGCGCCGCGCCGCCCATCCCCCCCCTCCCTTGGCTTTTGGTTTCAATGCAAGGTTCTGTAGGGTATTTTTGTTATTATTTAAGAAAAAAAAAAAAAGAAAACAATAATTAAAAAAAAAAAAAAAACGAACAAAAAACCCCACAATAAACAAAACAGAAGGGAGTGGAAACGAGAGCAGACTCCATAGTAATGCTCTCGTCCACAGTTTCCCGGTGAGGCGGAGGTAGAGAGGCAGAGCCCCCGGTGCGGAGCGGGGCTGGGGGCACGTGGGGACACGCGGGGACACACGCGGTGGGAAGGGCAGGGACGGGACAGACACCCGGGAGAGCAGGCGGCCCTGCAGCAGGTGCATCTGCAATACTCTTATATATTACCTCTTCTCGGGAAACGTAAGAAAAATAGACAATATTACATATGTCACACCATAAATAAAGTGAACAGTCACTCGAGGGGCACCCGGCAAAGCTCCCGGCCACGGGGTGCACAGAAATCCACCTGGGGGGATGCACTGAGGTTTTGGGGTGCACAGAACCCCCCTGGGGGGGATGCACCAAAGCCTTGGGGTGCACAGAAACCCCCCGGAGGGATGCACCGAGGTCTCGGGGTGCACAGAAACCCCCTGGAGGGATGCACCGAGGTCTCCAGGTGCACAGAAACCCCCCAGGGGGGATGCACTGAGGTCTCGGGGTGCACAAAACCCCCCTGGGGGGGATGCACTGAGGCCTCAGGGTGCATAGAACCCCCCTGGGGGGATGCACCGAAGCCTCGGGGTGCACGGAAACCCCCCCTCCAGGGGACGCGCCGAGGCCTCGGGGTGCACAAAGCTGCAGCAGGGCTCGGCGCTGGTGGCACGGGGCTGGTAACGTCACCTCGGAGGCGCCCCATGCGCCAAGCTCTGCTGCGGCACGGCACGGCACGGCACGGCACGGCCATCGCAGGAGGCAGCCATGAAGGCAGCACCGGCCCCTGGGTGACTGGCAACACAACTGACCCGGCCCCAAACCTTTCCCTCCTCTTCCTCCCCTACAGAAAACACACAGGATGGTTTTTGCAAATGCGGAAAAACTACAGCTCCTATCGAGCACACGACTTCTGCTCGCCTCCGGCCAGCCTCGCTGCCCCACGCCACAGCCTCCAGCGGGTTCTCATCATCTTTTATTTGGCAAATGTCTCTTATTATTATCACTATCATCATCATCGTCATCGTCATCATTATTATTATTATTATTATTATTTTTTTGGACCTCTGCAAACACTATTTACATTCACATTAGCGTACAGCACTCCTGCCCCGCGCGGGGCTTCCCTCCTCGGAGCCGGGGGACTTTCCGTATTGCACTCCCGTCCTCTGCGCTTTGTACAACGATGCGAGAAATACAAAATAATCAACATTGTCCTTGGCTGCCTCCTCGGCCAGGAAGGAGGTGGCGCTCGCTTTCCTTTTGCCTTTTCCCTCTTAAAAAATCCTTGCAACATAAATCCGACGCGGGGTGTGGGAGCAGCCCGGCAGCGAGGGGCTGGGGGGGAGGGGTCCGGCCGCAGGTGGCCCCCGACGGCTTCAGGAAGGGAGAAAACCAAAATCTGTCTTTTAATCTCTTTTTTTTTTTTTTTTTTTTAAATTCTCTTTCTCCAGGTTGGCGGCGGGCAGAGGTAGAGATGTGCCGGCTCTGGCTGCGCCCACCCGGCGGTTCTCAGCCACCATCTCCCCCTCCCATGCCTTGGGGGCTTGTTTGTTTTTTTTAAAAAAAAAACACCTTTTTTTTTTTTGCTTTATTTTAATAGAAACTCTTTAAAGCCCCGGGGGCATGTCCGTCCATCCTTGCGGGGAGGGGAAGGAAGCAACAACAGAACGAAACGAACTTTGGCAGTGGAGAGACGTTTGGATCTTCCTTGGTTTTGGATTTCCTTTGGAGCAGAGGTGAGTCTGGTCTGTTCTTGGCTAGCTAGCAAGGTAGTTACAGGTGAGCGTCCGTCACACGGCTTGACTTGGCGTCGTCTGGTTTTTGGATTTTTCTTTTTTTTTTTCTTTTTTTTTTTTCCTTTTTTACAATTTCTTACTTAAAGCCAAAGAGTCCGACGTTTTCTTTTTTATTTTCTTTATTTTTTTTTTTTTACAAAAAAAAAAAAGGAGAAAAAAAAAAAAAGAGGAAGAGAGAGACGAAGAAAAGAAGTTTCTTTCCTCCTGCAAGCGAGCCCCTCGGCAGCGCCGATGCGGGCCGGGGCCGGGCCGGCCTCTCCCCACGTCAGTGCGTGGCGAGGCTGCAGCCAAATCCCTCATCCGGAAAGAAGAAAAGGGAAAAAAAAAAAAACCAAACAACCCCAAAAAAACCCAACAACAAAAAAAGGAACCATAATCCCCCAAGCGATAGAAAACCAACCAAAAAAAATAGCCAAAACAAAGACCAAAGAGAGAACAGAGAAGACCGGTATTTGCCTTAACTCCACTTAAAGCCCAGTTTGAGGATCCGTGAGGATTATTTGTGAGAGCTAGAGAGGTCGTTTCGGAGGTCACACGAGTCAGGTAGCTGAGGAAATTGCATCGAGTGCAGTCCGTGTCTTTTGGAGAGCGGTGGTAGCAGCGGCGGCGGCGGCGGCGGCGGCAGCAGTTCCGAGGGCGGCTCAGCGGGACGCGCTCTCCAGCGGGGCCGGGGTGGCCGGCGTGCCAGCGCGGGAAACGGCCGCCGAGCCTGTCTCGCTGGGGCTGCTGGCGATGGTGGCCACCCCGTCGGGCTGGCACGGGCCCGGTGGCAGCCCCACACCGGCGGCGGGGGCGGCGGGGGCCGGCAGCCCTTGCAGAGTCTGCCCGCAGACGTGGTGGTGCTTCTCCCAATCCTTGTGCTGGCAGAAGGAGCCGCAGTAGCGGGCGGTGTTGCAGCCGCTGCAGGTCTCGCTCGCTTTGCGCCCGCAGTTCCAGCAGCTCTGCGGGGATGCAAAGCCAAACCTCAGCCCTGGATCGTGCACCTCCATCCCAGATCATGCGCCACCATCCTGGACCATGCAGTCCACCATCCCAGACTGCGCAGCCGCATCCCGGACCATATATCCTCATCCCAGACCGTGCACATCATCCCGGACCATGCGCCTGCATCCCGGTTCATGCACATCATCCTGGATGATGCGTTCCCATCCTGGACCGTGCACTCCATCTCAGACTATGCACCCTGTCCTGGACCACGGACCCCCATCCCAGAACTTGCACATCGTCTTGGACCATACATCCCCATCCTGGACCATGCATCTGCCTCCTGGACCGTGCGCATCATCCCAGACCATGCACCTGCATCCCAGACCACGCGCATCATCCCAGACCGCTCATCCCCATCCTGGACCATGTACTCCATCCTGGACCATGCACCTCCATCCCAGACTGTGCTCCCCCATCCTGGACTGGGCATCCCATCCTGGATCATGCACCCCCCCCCATCCAGCTCAGTGCAAGAAATCCCCTCTTCCCACCCCGTGGTGCTGCCGCAGTACCCAGTCTCACACGCACAGATGCTGCAAACTTGATTGCAAAAGGAGCAGGTCCCAAACGCCTGTGTCTGCCACCAACCCCGTCCCTTCTGGCTGGCCCCCACTGGCCCCCACCTCGCTCGAGTCCTCCTGCTGATTGATGACGGTCAGGGCGTCCTCCGAAGCCTGGCGCTTGGCCTCGGCCAGGGCTCGCTCCATCTTGGCTCGCTCCGTCGTGATCAGCTCATGGGCTTTCCGCTCGGCGTCTGACACGGCCTTCTGCAGCTCGGACATGGCCTGGCGCTTCACCTCGTTCACAGCTTCTTCTGGAAGGAAAGCGGCTGAGGATCCCCCTCTGCAGCAGCTCCCTGGGACGGCTGCGAGCACCCACCCCGCGCTGCAAACCCACCCTGACCCCCTCCAGCCCTGCCGGCAGCCCGACGCAGCGCAGGGAGGGGATGTGGCAGAGACCCTGCCAGCTCAACACACCGATGGGTGCCGGTGCCCACCCCACACTCACCAGCCTTCCTCCAGATCTCCTCCGGCATGTACCCGGAGAGGGGCCGTGGTGCAAACTCCCGGTGAGCGTCTGCGAAGGAGATGGAGTGACTCCGTTAGGAGATGCCGTCCCCTTCGAAACCCCCCGCCGGCAGCGCCGGACCCCCCGGGGGAATGGCACATGCACCCTGGAGAGGGGCGCAGCCCCCCACCCCCCGTATGCACCCCGCAGCCCCGGGGGTCAATACCTAACTGGGGCGCCTCGGAGGCGGAGGAGCTGTTGTGGGGGCGGGCGGAGGGGGGGCTGCCTTTCTTCATGTCCTCGGCGTCGCTGTAGCGCCGGATCCAGTGGTTGAGCTCCTCGCGGTCAGCCTCCTGGCACCGCCGCAGCACCGTCAGCGACCGGCGCGTCTTCTCCACCATGTCCATGATGCAGTTCAGCAGCTGGGGGCAGGGGGGGCAATGTCAGGTTGGGGGGGGGGGCTCTGCCACAAACAGCTGGGGGACTGTGGTGCCTGATGCTGCGGGGGGATTTGGGCTGTGCCGGGGCCGGGGTGATGCTCCGGCTGTGGGGGGCAGAGGATGCTCGGGAGAAAAGCCCTGGGGGGGACACGGTGGTGACGGAGGGCAAAGTGTGTGGGGGGGCAAAGCATGCACGCCAGCCCCATGGGACTGCTGGGGGGGGGCAATACATACGTTGTTGAGGTGTTTCCACTCCTCCGCCCACTCCCGGTCGGTGAGCCGGTGGTCGATCACCTCCTCCTGCCGTGCCCCACGCACCGCTGCAAGGCAAGAGCAGGGCAGGGGTCAGCCCCCCGCAGCACCCCTTTCCCTGGGGGGGGTGCTCCCCAGCCCCCTGTCCCATCACCCCCCCAGTGCACGGGGATGCCGCCACTTACCGGCGGGCCGCTGGCGCTCGCGGAGCTCCCGGGGGTCGGGGTGGCGGTAGGCGTCGCGGTAGTGATGCGCCATGGCCATGTCCTCCAGGCGGTAGTGCTGGGGCAAGGTGGGGGCGGCGGGGGGGTGCCCCAGCCCGTTGGGGGGGTGGCTGAGCCCGTTGCTGGGGCTGTAGCGCTGCGCCGGGCTCATGGTGCACGGCCGCTTGCTGAGGTGCTCAGGGTGCAGAGGGTCTCGGTCCAAACCGTTCTCTTTGGTCCTGGATGGAGGAGTGGAGGTCGGTCCCCACCGGGCATCGGCGCCCACCGCCCCAGGGAGGGGTGGCAGGGATGTGTCGCCGAAAAAACACCCCCGCGCCCCTCCGCCGGCTCTCACCTGTCTGGCGTCCTCCTCTTGCCGCTCTCGCCCACCTCCAGGAGCAGCTCGGAGGAGTCGATGGGAGAGGAGGCGTTGGCGTCCAGCAGCAGCTGCTCGTGCTGGGCCAGGTACTGGGCCGGGGTCTGCTTGGCCATGCGGGCGCAGTGCAGCAGCTCCCGCTGCAGCAGCGGCAGGTTGGCCTGCGAGGGGGGGCGAGAGTCCAGTCCACAGCCCCACAGACCACCACCCCCCCCACAACCTGGCACCCACCTGCTGAGAGCCCCCTGCAGAGCCTGGCCACCCGAGCATCCCCCCCCCCCACCCCAGTACAGCCCATCTTTGCCCCCAGCCCACCGTGGGCAGGAGGTGTGGGGCAGGCAGCAGCCTTCCCTTTGGGGTCCTGCTCACCTTCCCCTGGGGGACATCCCCGTGACCCCACTCACTGCAGCGTGCCTGAGCCAGCTGGGCTGCCGGGGGGGACACACACGTGGCACCCCGCAGGGTCTGGCCACATGCTGCCACACGCACGGCTTCGACTGAGCCCGCAGCATCCTGGCAGGGGTTGCAGAGCGTCATCCCCCAGCCAGGTTGGCCACCTCCACCACGCTGTCCCCGCAGCTCTCACCCTGGGGACCTGAGCCCCCAGCCCATCTGGCACCCGTGGGGCACAGGGACCGGCTGTGAACTCCCCACCCACCCACCATGTCCCCCCCGGGCGCCGTGGCCCCAAGGAGCGCAGGGAGCAGCAAGAATTAAGCAGCAGAGACCCCTTTCTGCCCGGGCGCTCTGGCTGCCAGCTCTGGTTTTCTCTTTAGGCAGCTGATCCGCAGCCAAATTCCCATCTGTCGGACACGTTAGCGCCCGAGCCGGAGATGCGTGCTGAGGCGAGCGGGGCCGGACCCTCCCCTTCCCCAGCCGGGGTTGGGGGGGGAAACAACCCCACAAAAACAAGCAAGCCCCCGAGTCTGGGAAGCACGCCGAGCCCGGCTGGTTGCAGTTAGGATAATGAGAAACATCTGGAGCCCACGGTGGGAACAGCTGGGAGCAGGGTGCCAGGGCGGCCGGCGGGGCCGCCGCGCGCTTGGCAACAGGACAGCGGGGATGGCTCCCAGCCCGTCCCCGAGCCACGGAGCCACCAGC
Organism: Rissa tridactyla; assembly: GCF_028500815.1. Classification (NCBI taxonomy): domain Eukaryota; kingdom Metazoa; phylum Chordata; class Aves; order Charadriiformes; family Laridae; genus Rissa; species Rissa tridactyla. Next base: position 92,910,802 of record NC_071469.1, read on the forward strand.
GCCCGCCGGGACCCCATGAGCCTGGCGGCCGGGGATGCATCGTCCCCCTGCTCCCACGGTGCCCTGCAAACCCGGGCAGGAGGGTGAGGGGGCTCTGCTCCCCGCTCCCCTGGCTCATCCCTGCCGCATTTCGGCTCCTGCCGTCCCCTGCCAGGAGCAAACCGCTCCAGCAGCTTTGCAGGCAGATTCCTGCGGCGAGCGCGGAGCTCTGCTCTGGGGGGCTGGGGAGGCAGAGGTGGAAAAGGGGCTTTTTTTTTTTTTTTTTTTGCACTTTTTTGTTTTTCCTCTGCGAACGAGAGGCAGACGACGCCGGGCTTGAACATCTGCCGGCAGCACCAGTGCTGCCAGGCATGCCAGCGGTCGGCGAATCCCTCCGGAACGGGGTGACGGTGCAGAGTCAGCGCAAAATTAAAAGGCAAATAAAAAAAAAGGGGATTTTTTTTTTAATGAATTGCAAATGGTTACCAGCTGGGCCAAACCCCTCGCTTTATTGCAAACAGCCCCGGCCTCGTGTGACTCCACACGTGCAAGGAGCTGGGCGTCCAGGGGGGCAGGGGACACGGGCAGCCCCATGGGCAGCTGCCAACCCCGACCCCCGAATCCCCTTTTTCCAGCGATGCCAATGCTAACCCCGACATCCCTGCATTGCCCGGGCTGGGGAACCCACCTTGAGGAAGGGGATGACGAAGGGTCGCAGCGGGAAGTTGGTGGCCTCCTGGAGCTTGGCGTGAAACTCCTCGATGGTGAGCGTGGAGTTCTGCGGGGACAGCCCGGGCTCAGCGCCATCGGCCGTGGCCCCCCACCCTCCCCTGCACCCCCCGGGGAGATGCTTTGCTATTTCTCCCCCATTTCTGCTCCTCCGCCGGCTCTCTCGCGCTCAAGGGAAAACCGTGCTTGAGGGAAAACCATACTTGAGGGAAAACCATGCTCAAGGCTTTGCTGGCAATTCCAGAAATGGGGACCCCACTCTGCACCTTGCCCGCCCACCGTGCTGTGCAGATCACGGGAGATGCCAGAAAAAAAAATAATCCAGGATTTAGGCCAACCCATCACCAACAGGACCCTCTTTTTCTTCCCCTATTTAGCACCATCTCCACCCCAAAAGGAAAACACAGGATCCCCGCCAGGGCATCACCCCACCAGCCCCGGGACTGACCCTGCACCCGTCAGACGTACCACGAGCCCCAGGACGAGGGTGCGCACCCGCTCCCCGATCTCGGGGGAGATGTCGTTGCCGAACTGCTGCAGCGTGGTGAGGAAGCGCTTGAGCTTGGAGAGCTGGCGGGCGCCGCAGGCCGGCGGGAGCTGGTGGGTGGAGAGGGAGGCGGAGGAGGAGGTGGCCGGCCCGTTGCTGAACCCGTTGGGGGTGGATGGGGCCCCATTGATGGCGGTGGGTGAGTGGCTGCTCCCGTTCATCACTGTGAGGAGAGAGGGAATGGGAGGTCAGAGCGGGTGGCTGTGCCCTGGCACCGCGGGGACAAGGGTGGGCTGGGGGGACCGGAGCATCCTGCTGGGTTCCGTGGGGCTGACATCCCGCCCAGGAAGTTTTGGGATGCTGCTGCATCCCTGGGTTTGCATCCTGGACCGGTCCCTGGCACTGCAGGAGGCAGGTGCGGGCTGCGGGGAGGGATGGGATGCAGGGCATGCCCCAGCGCAGCGAGGGCCTGATCCTGCTCCTCAACATTCAAGGCAGCCAAGAGAAGGGGCTCCATCCTGCCCCTCTGGGAGCTGCTCAGCACCCGCCCAGGAGAAGCCACGAGCCATTTCCCACCAAGCCCAGCCTGGCTTGCAGCACACCGGCGCCTCTGGCCCTGCTGCCCAGGCTGGAAGGACCGGAGCTGAGCGGAGCACCCCATGCCAGGGGACTTGGTGGTGGGGGGGATACACCTGAGGGTGCCAGCTTGCGGTGTGGCGAGCCCCTCGCTCCTGTGCCAGCCCTCTGCGCAGACCGCGCGAGCGCAGGGACCTTTCCGCAGCCGGCGTGGGCGACGGCACGCCTGGCCCCATCTCCTGACCGCGCGCCGCTCCACGGCACCCGGGCATGCACCGCGCCGCTCCCCGCCGAGCGCCGGGCACCCGGCTCCTGGGATCGCACTAACCTTGCGCTGCCTGCGCCGCCCTGCCTGCCCTGCCTGCCGCGGCGGGCTCCCGCTCCCTCTACGGCCGGGCAGTATCAGCCGCCCGCTAAAGAGGTGCCGAAAATAACCCGGTGGCCACAACTGCTTTTATTCCCGTGACAGGTGCGTTACTAAGTTAGACGCCGCACATGTCCCTCGGCCGGGCTGGGGACGGGGTTCGCATCCCCGTGACCCGCCGGGGCAGGGAGAGGGGCTGGCGCGGGGGAGCGCAGCCTGCCCGAGCCCCCCACCACGGCACCGTGCCCGCCGCGGGACCCTGCGCCTCCTGGGGGGGGCTGCGGCTGCAGCTCGGGTCTCTCATGAGAGCGGATGCTTCATTTTACTTACAAAGACAGACCATCGACCATTTCAAGCAACCATGAAAACGGCCGCGAGGCAGAAACGTCGGAGGGCCAGCGTCTCGATCTGCAAGCAAAATAAAACACGCTATGATGAGAGAGCAGAGGGGGCAGCTCTCGGCCGGGGGTCCCTGCAGGCAACGCTCACTGATGGCGGGCACGGCAGGGGCACGCGTGCCGTGGGCGAAGCCGCCCGGACCGAGGGATGGAGCCGGGTCCCTGCATCCCGACGCAGACGGAGGGAGGGTTCAAGGGATGCTCGGCTGCCTAACACGGTCGCCGCCTTTCGGGACCACCCCCGCACAGCGCCAGCACAGGGGGTGGTTTGCCGCGTTTCCCCCAATACCAAAAACAACCGAAACACTCTCGCGCTGCAGGCCAAGACATGGCGGAGAGGCTGCCTGCACCCCCAGCCCCGCGTCCTGCACCGAGCCGAACCCAGCGTGCCACATCTGCCGCGGGGCTCGGATTAAAAAGCAAAACCCCTCAGAGCACAGCCGAGCACAAGCCGATTTCTAATTAGAGAGCATCTGGCCGGGAGGGCAGCAGGGCCATGGCGGCGAGCAGCGGCTTGGGGGGGTTGTTTTGGGGGTGTTTTCTTCCCCGCTGGGGTTTCTAAGCGAGAAGCAGCTACAAGCAAACCTCTGTGCACACACACGTCTTGGTGGAGCTGGAGCAACCGCTCACTATGGCCACCGCTGCTCCTTCCCCGGGGGACCAGCCTCAGCCCCTGCCCGCCCCGATCCTGTCCTGCGTGTCCCTTGTCCAGCTGTGTGCCGGGACGGTGACACCGACACAGGGACCAATCCCTGCTGCAAGCTCTGCAGGCGTGCCACAAGCCCACGCACCACTGGTGCCACCAGTGCGTCGGGGCTCCCCCAGTTCAACGATGCTACAGAGACTCAGGACTCGGACCTCAAGTGCCCCCTGAGTCCCTTGATGCCACCACACTGTGTGGGCAGGGCAAGGACATCCCTGCCACCATGGCTGGCTGTGACCCTGCCCTGCCACTGCCGGCTGCCACACGCAGACGGGCAGGCAGGTCCCTACGCGCCCGGGACCCCCGACGGAGCCAGCTCCAACCATGGGGACTCCCCCAGCCTGCAGCATCCTCCAGCGCCCAGGGCCACATGCTGCTCCGTGTCCCCATTTGGCGACCTTGTGGCAGGAGACCAGGACGTCCCCATCCTCAAGCACCTCGCAGGGCACTGCTGGCGATGGGCAGTGCCACAGTGCTCCCCGCGGACACACGCGTGACCTGGGGCTCAGGGCGTGCAGCCCAAAGCCCTTCTCCAGTGTAAGGATGGGCAATGCCACCCCACCGTGTGGCCAGCGCCGCGCAAGGGGCTGAGGACGCCGCCGATCGAGGATGCAGCGTGTGACCCGGAGGCGAAGGGAGGCGGGCAGCTTCCCTGCCTGGCATCCCGTCCCCGTCCCCGTCCCCGCCAGCAGCCTGGTACTCACTGGTGTTTGGTGTGAAGGAGGGATGGCGCGTGGCTCCCTGCGTGACGGCCGGCGGCGGCGGAGGCATGCTGGGCGGCGTGGACCTGGGCTGTGTCTTCACGTCGGCCGGCGAGTCGGGCATGGTGGCAGCCCTCGTCTCCGCGTTATCTGCGGAGAAAGGACACGGGGCGGTGAGCGGGGTGTGCCGGGCAGCGCCGCGCTTCCCCTCCTAATGGGCATCAGGACAGGGGCAGAGGGGACCCTTGGGGACCTTGGGGTGGCCTGGGCATCTCCACTGCCTGGTGTGGGACAGCAGCAACCCTCGGCCCGGGCAGAGCTCGGGCAGCGGGGATGGTGCCTGGTGTCCTGTACGCCCGCAGGACGGCGGGGATGGTGCAGCTGCACAACGGTGGGGACGGTGCCCTGTGCCCGGCGTGGATGCAGGGTGGTGGGGACGGTTCTGTCCCACGCACAGGGCACAGCCCAGCCCAGCACACGAACAGCGTGTGTGTGCCTGCAAAGCCATCGCTGTCACGTCCTGGCACCCTCCTGCCAGAGATTACCTGCCCACATCTCGGGAATCCCTGGCTGCCCGCTAACCCCTCGCCATCCCCAGCAGCTCTGCGCAAGGCTGCCATAATCCCAGACAGGGCTTACGCACAGGCTATAAATCGTGGGCTCGTTACGGCCAGTGCTCGGTGGCCGCAGTGATGGCAGGACCCGCGCACTCACTGGTGGCTGTCCTCCCACAGGGAGCCCTGCGACGTGCCGGATCCTGCAAACCAGGCAGCGCGGGACTCCCTGCCATCGCTGCACTGGGCTCCCCCCCGTCATCACTGCCTCCGTCCCACTGCCCTGCGCTTGCAACCCCAAATAACACCCGGCAGCGGCATCCCCGGGGGAAGCGTGCCAGCACCGTCCCCTCTGCACAGCGGTGGCGGGGCCCCGGTGCAAGGTTTCGGCCCCGCGGCTGCCGCGCCGGGCGGTGATGGGTGGCTGCAAGTGTGGGCAGCTGCGGTGGTCCGTCAGCACGCCCGAGCCCGCGCCGCCGCCGCCGGCCCCAGCCAAAGAAGGAAGTGGCCGCCACGGCCGCCCCCCGGCCCCGGGGTCCCTGCTGGCCCCGGCACGCTCCCCGCCAGGCACGGCTGATAAACACTAATCTAATATGCATGCTTAATCCGCTGCAACTGTCGTGAGATTAATTGAACCCTGCAAGAGCACATTGTCCGGGCTAAATAAAACCAGGGCCTCATCCCGAGCAAGATGCTATCGGGGCTTGTGCCGCAGCCGATGCTGCGTGCGGAGGACCGGGAGATGGGAGAGTCAGCAGCAAGGGCCAACCTCCCGCGCGGTCATCGCCGTGGTCCCACAGCATCCTCCCAGACGGCTCCGGCACCATGGGAACATCCCCATGCCAGGGACCGAGCCTCCCAGGTGCATGGAATCCTGCAGACGCCTGGATGTGCATGCTCCGGTTTCCCTTTCCTCACCCCCTTCTCCCACTCCAGCCTCAGGAGAAACCCCAAGACCACGCAGCATCCCTCCCCGTAAAACAACAGTTTGTTTACAGGGCCTGCCAAAATAAACGGGACATCCTGAAGAACACCTTTCATTTTCCTTTTCATGGACATGCCCACCTCTGGGTAAGGCTTCTCCAGCCTTCCAGACTTTCCCCATCGATCAGCGGAGCAGGATCCAGCCCCAGCGGCAGAGGACGATCTGCCAGCGTGCACAGAGTGTGTCCCAGGCTCAGGCTCAGCATCCCCCGGGCATCGCCCGCTGCCCAGCTCAGCAAAGCACGACGTGTGTCCCCTCTGCCTGCCGGCTCCTGCCCGCAGCAGGCAGGGCCAGCACCTTCCCATGACGTGGGGCTCTACATGGGCCACCCCCTTGCCCTTCTCGCCCTCTCCGAGCCCGGGGCGTGGGCTGCGGGGCGCAGCGTAGCGAGGCATGGCAGCGTGCTCTTCATGTCTGCAACGCTGCAACCGCCCACGTGCTCGGCCCGAGGCCCCGGCTCTCCATGCAACAGCCGCTGGGCATGGGGACGAGCCGCAGCAACGTGGGGACAGGGTGGCAGCTCACCCGGGTAAGTGCACCTGCACCGGCTGCCTGCACGGTCCCAGCACAGAGGGGCTGCGCCGGCGGGTTCGGCTCTGCCATCGCTTGCAGGGAGGGAGGAGGCTGCCAGATGTTCACCCTGGTCTGCATCCCCATTCCTGCCTGCATCTCCGTTCCTGTCTGCATCCCCGGCACCATCCCTGCCTGCATCCCAGTTCCTGTCTGCATCCCCAGCACCATCCCTGCCTGCATCCCAGTTCCTGTCTGCATCCCCGGCACCATCCCTGCCTGCATCCCCGTTCCTGTCTGCAACCCCATTCCTGTCTGCATCCCCATTCCTGTCTGCATCCCTGGCACCATCCCTGCCTGCATCGCTGTTCCTGTCTGCATCCCCGGCACCATCCCTGCCTGCATTCCCAGCACCGTCCCGTCTTGCCTCCCCGTCCCCGCCTGCATCCCTGGCACACACCATCCCTTTCTGCATGCCCATCCCTGTCGCCCTCGCTGTCCTGACTCCGCGCGCATGCCCACGCTGAGGAGAAAACATGGATACGCTCCTTCTGGCACCGACGCGGCTTTTCCACAACTTCCCATCAGGAGGAAAGTTTCCACGAAGCTGAGCAAACACCCAGGGAAATGGGGCCTGGCCGTGTTTTTTCTTGTCTTTTCCTTTTTTTTTTCTCTAAGCCATAAATTTTCCCCAAGGTGTTTGCAACCCAAAAACCACCGCGCGGGCACGAGGACAAGGGACGGCCCTGAACCCGATGGGATTTCTCAGTGCCCGAGCCCAGAAATGTCCAAAACAAACAGAGCCCGGGATGCCCGCAGGATCCAGCCGCGGCCGTGGCACCAACCCAGGATGGGATGAGCTCCGTGGCGGGCGAAGGGGGCTTTGGGGGGCACAGTGCAGCCTCCCGGCAGCTCCTCCAAAAAATAACTCCCCAACACGACTCAAACTCCGCTGGAATTTTTTTTTTTCCCCCCTTTCTTTTTCTTTTTTCTTTCTTTGGGTTAATTTGTCCCAGCCGCTCGGGGCTGTGTCTGTTTTCCTCCATCTGGTTTCCATTAGGCCTGTGCAGCCCAGATGAATAAGTAATAATATAAAAATAAAAGGATTAGTATTTTCTCCTTGGCTGGCGGGAGCAGGCGTCCCCCGCCCTGCCTCCCGGGGCCAGCGGATGCCGGACCCCCCCCACACCCCTGCGCGACCCCAAGCCCCCCATTTGTCACACCGGAGGGTTTAACCTACAACGCGCTGGCCCGGGCACAGTCCCCGCTGGGGTGACACACCAGCACGGCCACTACTGGGTGATGAAGCACCGCTTGGCCCCAGCTTGCCCACGGCACCCAGCCCCGCGCCACCCCGGCAGCACCGCAGGGGTTGGGGTTTGTGACCCCGCTGGGCACCGGCGACCCCTGAATTGCTCACCCTGGCTTGTGCGTGGGTCTTCCCCGGTGGAAGATGTGATAAAACCTGTTAGCCGGTCCCCCTGCCTCCCACCGGAGCTAGGGCAGGGGGTCTGCTCGTCTGGGTGCTCCCCGTGGGGCAGTGCTGGGTGCTGGGAAGCACCCATGCATGGCACCGTGCGGCTGCGCACACCGGCAGGCACCAATGCATGGCACCCTGCAGCCTGGTACCTGACAGACGGGGCCCCGGCAGCCGGCCCAGCCCAGGGTCCGTTGCTTCCCACGGTCCCGGGGAGCCCGTCCCCCCCGCCGCAGGCTCTGCCCCAGCCTGGGGTACCCGTCCTCCCCGGGGCAGCGAGCGGCCCCTGCTCTCTGCAGCCTTGGGCAGGACCAGGGAGCAGCTGGGGATGGAGACAGGGATGGGCCAGCCCCGCGGTGAGCCCAATGACTGCGGAGCGCCCAGGGACCGCTGTCCTCTCCAGGGACAGGGATGGAGCGGGGAGGGAGCTGCCCTGCCTGCGGTCATTGGAAAGTTCCGGCTTTCCCACAGCCCTCCCCTCCCAGGCTGGGCGAAGCTTCCCGAGAGAGGAAGGGGTTAAAAGGGAATTAAAAGACCAGCATCCTTCATGCTCTCCAAATGGCCACAAATGAAACAAATGAAATCCAGATGCTGGAGGCGACGTCTCCCGAAGCCAGGCTGCCTCCGAAACAAAGGCGAGCATTCCTGCTCCTCAGCTGCCGCTGCCGTGGGGGCCAAGAACAACTCCCCAGTAAGATGGCGAGGGACCGAGCCGTCCCAGCTGGAGCATGTTAGGGAAGTTCACAGTGCCGGCGGCCAGGCAGCACTGACAGCCACGTGCACGAGCCCGGCAGAGCTGGTGGGAGCTGCAGGCCACCATCATCTCCCTCCTCCCCTGTGCCCAACCTGATCCCCTCCCCAGGGACGCAGAGACGATGGGGGTAGGTGACAGCAGGCAGCTTGGAGGTGGCTCATCCCCAGTTGCACGCAGAGGGAGAGAGAGCAGGACAGCGGCTGTGGGATGTTGGAGGGATGCGGCAGGGATGCTGCTCGCTCCCAGCAGTTATCCCACTGCCAACATGCCCTGTGTGCACATTTTGGGGGGCCAGGCTAGCAGGGAGCAATCCAAAATGAGCACAAATGAAGCCTTTGAAAGAGAAAGCCAATTAATTAAACCCTCTGCACAAGGTGTAAATGAACCGGGCTTCAGCCGGCTCCATGCCTGGGGAGGCAATGGCGGGGTCGCTGGTGCGGGGAGCTCTCGCCGCAGGTAACGGCCGCCACGAGGACAACGGGACACAGATGTGCCCGGTGGTGCCAAGGGAGCGCTGGCAGTGTGTCCCAGCCCTGCCAGGCACTCGGGCCCTGCCTGCACTCCTGCCTGCAGGCAGGGATCCTCCCAAGGATGCTCATGCCCTGGGTGGCACGAGTCTTGCCCTGCCCTGCTCCTCCAGCCGGGGGCATGGCGGCAGCCTGGCCCAGCATGGGTGACCATGCCACGCCAACCAGCCCACAGATTCGGGCATTGTCCCTGTGGTTTAGTTTGGCTGCCCAGCTGAGTGGGACCTGCCGTCCTTGCACCGCCGCGGCAGCCCTTTACACCGGTTGGCAAGCCAGCCTCTGCCCCTGCCATCCTCAACTTGCCCCTGGGTGTCCTGCGATGGGTCACACGCCACTGGCCCGGGCTGTGACGCTCCCCACCCACCCGATGCCGGGAGCAAAGCGGGTTTCACCACGCTCAGGTACATCCCCATGTGCTTTGCTTTCCCCGCAGACCCTTCACGCGAGCAGCCCCGGGTCGCGCTGCCCACACCAGTGGTCCCAGCATCCCGTGAACGCCCGGCGCCACCAGGGGATGCGCCAGGGGAAATGCTCCTCGCTTGGCAGCTGCCAGCAGGGACCCCAACGCCTGGTGCCCTTCCACCTCCCCCACGCGGTGACAGCATGGCTCCACGTGGGACATCCGCACCCGGGGCCAAGCTCCCCCACGTGCCCCGAGCCCAACAAACCCCATTTCTCCAGCCACGACCAGTCACCCAGGGACCCAAATCCGCCTCCTCGGCCCCGCGCAGGCAATGCCAGCCGGCTCCCACTCCCCCCCGAGCCGCCGTGGCCAGGGAGGAGGGACACGGGTTTGATTTTCCTCAAACCAACAACACAAAAAAAAGCCAAAAAAAAAAAAAAAAAGGCGCCCTCTCTGTTTTACAAGCCTTCATTTGCTATTGTTTATGTAAACAGGTAAATTGTTTCGTATCTCAATTAAAAACATCTGCCACATAAATGAATACCAATTAACTCATCCTGTTTTTAATTACTCTGTTAATTACACACAGGCAGCAAAAAGGATGGCAGGGGAATAGGGAAAGCATGCTTACAACCCCCCCTTCCCACCTTGCTCTTGGCAAGGATCCGAAATGTGCCCAGATAATGATGGATTAAGGTGGCTGGTGAAAACCGTGGCTCGTGGCCAGCTCCGGCGTGGCGGCTCCCTCCCGGCCTGGCCGGGTGCTGCCGGGGTGCCTCGCGGGGGTATTTCCCAGCACCCTCCCGAGAGGCACCGCGCCGCCCTGTTTCGGAAACCCCGGGGCCCCGCGGGACGCGCCAACGCCGCCTGCGTCATCCCCTGTGCCGGTGGCGGCCACCGCACAACCCGGCTGGCTTTCCCAGTGCTGGCCCCGCGTTTGCTCTCAAAATGTGTCCCGGGGGAGAGAAACCTCGGGATGCCGAAGCAGGCGGGAAGGGCGGGAGGATGGAGGAGGCTTCGGGCGGGCAGCATCCTCGTGGACCAAACACACCCTCGAGGCCCGTGCTGCCCTGGGGAGCCCTCCTGCCACCGAGGGGCTACTCCTCGGCGTGGGCACAGCGGCACGGGGTGGATGCCATCCTCAAGTCGGGCCAGCGGGCATTGTCGAGGGACCCCGGGCGCTGTCAGCCGCCTCGGGCTCGCAGCCCCTCGCCCCCCCCCCCTACGGCTGCGGGAAGCTTTCCAAGCGAGCAGATGGGGCAGGGGAGCAGCGGCAGCGAGGAGGAGAGCAGAAAAGGCTATTTTCTCACGCTACATATTTTACAAGTCGAACATTTTGTGCATTTCAGCCTCGCCTGTAAAAGCAGCTCAGGCTCAGCCCCGGGACTTGACGTCGGAGCCTGTGAGTCAACAGCGGCTGGTGGCAACGTGGCTGGCCAGCGCAGAGAGGGGCCAGGCGGTGGGGTCCCCCCCTGCGGAGAGTGAGGCTGGGGGGTTCCCATGACCCACTGGATCCGGGGGAGCAGCAGGATGGCCAAAAAACCCCTCCGAGCCCTCCAGTCGGGGCGCAGCATCTGCAACAGATGCTGCCTGCATCTGACCCATCCTGCCAGCAGCTCCAGGGTGGCGGGGGGAGAAGGGCACACACACGCCCTCCTTGCTCCCCAGCTGCCTTATGCTCCTGGAAATTAAATATACTGGCTAAACACGGCGAGTAAACAGAGCGCCGTGGCCAGCCCAGCACACCTGGAGGCATGTGGTGGCACAGGGCTGGGGCTGACCCCACCAGCGGCACCGTCCGGAGCTGCCCCCCACCTGGGAAAACCCCACGTCTTGGCTGCAAACCACCTCCCCGGTGCAAGGGCTGCGGGTGCATCACCACGGCAGGGCGAACCGAGCCACCAACACGTTGCCGAAGGGGCACCCCAAAACCAGCCCGATGCCCCAGCTGCAGAGCCGGATGCTCTTTGAGGGCAGGGAGGGGTTCAGGCTAAAACACCCCAATTTGCAATTTTTGCAGCCGCCCAGCCACGTGCAGAGGGATGCTCGTGCCCAGCGGTGGCCTTGACGGCTGGAGCGGGGACAAGCGGCACAAGCAGCCAGGGCACTTGGGGCATTTTGGAGGCAGAGAGTGGCTGGGGAAGGGAAAACATCCCCTTCCACACGCCAGCGCCAGCAGGGAGCTCCATGCAAGGTCCCTGCAGCGTGGGAACGCCGAGGCGCCGACGGCTCCCCAGGGACCCCGGGCTGGATCATGCCCTGCAGACGCCAGGACGGTAAGGGCTCCGAGGGGGTGCCGAATCCAGCCGTGCATCCCCACCGCCGCTGCATTACTGACTCTTTGTCTATTTTTGAACCGCAGGCTCCATTTCAAGGCGATTTTGCCCATGTGAGATTGAATCAAACAACACAGGAAAAAATATTAATGAGAAATTTTCAAAATAAACAGGAAATCCCTTGGATGCTTTCTGGAAACATTGGTCAGCATCTTCCGAAGGAAAGCTGCTTGTCAAGGTGGGGTTGCCCCTGGGGAGCCTGAGCACGCTGGGAGGGACAGCCGAAAACAAGCTTCAGGAAATCTAAAAATAAACCCCGAACCGGACAATGGCACTAACGCCAACGGCACCCAGACAGGGGGGTTCTCCTCCGTGCCACAGGCCTGGTCTCGCCCTGCGCTGGCCATCATGAAGCTCGCAAGGATTGGTCCCAGCTTGGGGACGCCCCGCTGTCCCCATCCTGGCGGGGCAGCTAAATCCAGCTCCCGCCCGCGGTCCGGCTTGGAAAGCACAGCCCAGGGCTGTAGCATCCGACCCGCAACCCCTCAACCCCAGCAGCAGCGTTTAAGCCCGAGCTCAGCAGGGCAACCCACGGGTGTCCCCGCTCCCTCCCAGGTCCCAGGCAGCCCCGTTTGCAGGATCAGGCCCCGATCTGCCCAAAACCTTGTGCACACTGTGACTGTGCTGGTCTGGATGGGGGGCAGAAGCAGCATCGGTGCTGGTGGTGGTGGGGTCAGCTCCCTGCCCCCCTGCCAGCACTCAAGCACACCTCACCGGCAGCCCTGCACTCCTTGGTTGGCTCGCCGGCAATTAACCTCCATTAACAGACGTAGTAACGGACATTTACGGGGTGCCTCTCCTCCCTGAGCATCCCGCGGCACCCCGCGCCCCTTCCCCGGGTGGCCGTGGGCAGGGAGCTAAACTGCCTCTAGACCGCACCGGGGATTTAAGCCGACTGCTGGCAGCGAGCGGAGCCGAGATCCCACTTCCACAGCAAAGCTGGACATCACGCAGCCCGGATCCTGCACGGCGTTTCCCACGCCTGAAAACGACCGTGGCTCAGAAGGAGGAATCAGGGGAAGGGACACAGGGGACGTTGGCAGAGACTCGCCAGCCCCCAGCCCCAGGTCCCCTGTGGGACCTGCCAGAGCCCCCTCCTCGGCACGCTGGCCTCGGGCAGCCCACCCCGGCCGTGCCCACGGGGCTGCCCCCGAGCCCAGCAGTGCCGAGCGTGCCGCAGCGACGGGCAGAACCTGGGGGGCTGCTCGACCCTCCCAAACCGAAGCACCACCAAGCACCGGAGTATTTTTCCACCCTGCACCCTGGAAGTCCGTGGCGTACGGGGTGAATCCTGCACCCACAAGAGGCCGCGCTGTTCCCCTGCCTGAACCTGGCACCCCTCCCCATGCTGGCACCCAGCGCCACGGGAGAACAGCCTCTCCCCCCCCCCAGGCTTCTTGGCTTTTCCTCCCTACAAGCCAACATCTGCAGCCACACTTTTTTTCAAACAAAACACGTCCGACATCTGACCGTCCCCGGGTAAAACCTTACCTGCCAGCGCAGACACTGACCGGGCCTGCCGGGAGGCAGCCAGCAGGGAAAAATCCCTTTGCACAGCCAAGTTCATCTCTGCTTTCCTCCCCAACCACAGCAAAAGAAACGCTCAAAACTTCTCCCTGCATGGAAAGGTTCTGCGCGGGGACCTGCTTTATCCTCCTCCGGGGACCCAAGCGCCCGCCCCGGGTGGCAGCTCGGCCCCACGGGGCTCCTCACCCGAGGACCGCGGGCGCCGGGGCTGTCAGCATCCTCCCCGGCTGCTGCTCTGCATTTGCCGTGGGGTTTTGGGATGGCTCCCCCACGTCTCCGTGCCCCGTACCATAGCAGAGCTCACCCCACCGCGCTGCCGAGCAGACGGACGTTTGCAGAGTGTCTTCAAGTCACTTGACAAAGGAGCGGAGAATTAATATTCCTTTTAATTAAAGGCAGAAAAATCTCTTTGTTCCTGAACAGAGAGAAAACAACAGAGGGAAGAGCTCAAAAGCTCTTTCTAAGCTAGAGACAAGACCATCGCTTAGATTCAAAGACACTGTCAACGTGCACGTGACCTCAAATTAAAAAAACAAAATGAAACCCAGCAGCGGCGGCGGCAGCAGCTCCTCTCCGAAAACGAAGGAAAGTTGCAAAGTTTTTCTTGGCTAATAGGGGGGGGGAAAAAAAATCCAACAAAAGGTGCGTTTAACCAGAGAAACGCTCTGCAGTATCCGAAGGCACCATCCAGCGGCGAGGGGGGGTGACGGGGAGAGCCGGCCGGGCCCCGGCCCACGTCACGGAGGAGCGCGGAGCCGAGCCCACTCCACCGCTACGCCGACAGCATCCCCTTATCAAAGCCAGGCCACCGCCGAAGGAGCTGGATCATGATTAATGGCTGCGAGGTTCAGAAGAGGGGCAGCGCTGAGGCAGAGAGCTGGAGGCTCCCCGAGCCAGCCTTCCTTCCCAAGTCCGCATCCAACACCACTGTCCCCCAGCACACACGAGGACACAGCGCGTGTCCCCAGCACGGACCTGTGTCCTTGCATGTAAACACAGAATTATGCTGGTGTAGCTGGAACTTCCCAAAGCAGCCCTGGGTTTGCTGGAACTTCCCAAACCAGCCCTGGGTTTCCTCCCACAAACTCTCCCGAGTGGATCAGCTCCTCCTCGCCATGAAACGCGGCTCCATCTCTAAATCGGCGGCGGCCGGAGCGGGATGTGGAGCCGGCGGGTTGGCGCTCCGAGGAGGGGGGATGCAGGGATGGGATGAAAACGACTTCTCCCGCAGGGCAGAAGTCGGGAGCCACGACCCGGGAGGGTTTGTTGGGGTGGGGGGGACACGACAATCTCGCGTGGGTTCCCGGGGATGCTGGGCGGCCCCGCGCTGCCCCGGCTCTCGGAAAGCAGCTGCCGGGTGCGGGGAGGGGAGCGCAGGCAAAGCCCCGGCCCCGCCGCGGCAGGGAGAGGGGTCCGCATCCCGCCGCCCCTGCGTGAGCGCCGTGCGTGGCAGCGGGGCCCACGGTCGCGGCAGATCGCTCCTGCCCCGCACGGACGGCGGCTCCGGTGCCCGCTCGCCCCGGCTGCGCCCCCGCTCGCCCTGCCCCGCTCCGCCGCCGCGCGTCCCGGGGGCCGCCGAGCACGGGGTCGGAGAGACCGCGGCGGCGGGGACCGCGCTGGCTCGGGCACCGGGAACATCCCCGTCCCCGGCGCACCGGCAGCTTCCCGAGCACCGGGAGCATCCCCCGGGCACCGGGAGCCTCCCCCTCTCCTGCGCACCGGGAGCATCCCCCGGGTACCGGGAGCCTCCTCGACTCCTGCGCACCGGGAGCCTCCCCCGGGCACCGGGAGCCTCCTCGACTCCTGCGCACCGGGAGCATCCCCCGGGCACCGGGAGCCTCCTCGACTCCTGCGCACCGGGAGCATCCCCCGGGCACCGGCAGCTTCCGACTCCCCTGCGCACCGGGAGCATCCCCCGGGCACCGGGAGCCTTCAGCTCCCCTGCGCACCGGGAGCATCCCCTGGGCACCGGTAACACCGCCAGCCCCTCTTCCCCGGGGGCCTCCCCGGGCACCGGGAGCCGCCCCGTCCCCGTTCCCGGGCGCGGACGGCACTTACCGTCCTGAGGTGTGGCGGAGGCGTGAGGTAAGTCCCAAGGCAGGGGCCGGCAGGAGCGGGCAGAGCCGGCAGCGGCCCCCGGCGGCGGCGGCGGCGGCCCCGGCCCCGGCCCGCTTAAGGCCGGCGCGGGCGGAGCGCGGCCCCGCGGCGGCGGCTGCCCCCAGCACCTGCCCGCCGCCGCTCGCCGCGCCCGGGGCCGCCGAGGGCCGCCAGCCCGGGGGTCGGAGCGCTTCCCACACCGCCCCCCGCCCCCCCAGGAGGGGGGGCACCGGAGAAGCGGGGGAAGGCGGGGGCGGAGAAGCCGGTAAATCCGCGGGGTCGCTTCACCCCCTGCGCGCTGCCCGGCGGCGCATCCTCCGGCGCCGCGTCGCGGCCATGGGGCGCCCGCGGCCGCGCTCCGTGCCGGGCCGGGCCGCCCGCAGCGCCCGCTGCCGCCGCGCCGCCCGCCCGCCCGCCCGCCCCGGAGTGAGCGCCGCCCGCCCGCGCCGCTGCCTTAGACGGCGCCTCCACCGCGCCCGGCAGGGGGCGCCCCGCCGCCGCCGCCACCGGAGCCGGGCCCCCGGGGTGCGCGGCCAGGGGAAGGGGGGACCGGGATGTACGGGGACACGGGGATGCACGGCACCGGAGGGGGTGTACGGGAACACAGGGGTCTGCTTGGCGCTGGGGAGCTGTACGGAGTCATGGGGCTGCACGGCACCGGGGGGGTGTACGGGGACACGGGGGGCTACATGGCACCAGGGGGACGTACAGGGACACGGGGGGCTGCGTGGCACTAGGGGCTGCAGGGGGTTTTGGCGGGGGTGCACAGGGACTGGAGACTGCATGGGGATTGTGGGGGGGACAGTTTGGGGGCTGCAGAGGGCTGGTGTTCGCAAAAGGTTCAGGGTTCGCAAGGGGTTGGGGGTGCCAAAGACTGAGGGTTTGCAAAGCTGGGGGGGGGCTGCATGGGTGGGGGTCAGCATATGTTTTGGGGGGCTGCAAGTGGCCAGGAGTTGTTTGCGTGGGGTCAGGGGACCGCAAGGGGATGGCGGCAGGGTTTGTCTGGGTCGTGGGAACAGCCAAGGGGCCGGGGCTGGGACTGCAAGGGGCTGGGGGGCCGCGGAGGGTTGGAGTTGTGGTTGTTCTGCTTCCCTCTCCGGAGACCCAAGGGCCAGGGTTGCCGTAGGAGCAGCCACATGTGCAGCCACAAGCCACATGGGCACAGCCCCCATTGGCACCCCACGGTCTACATGCCCACCCTGCTTGGCCTCGGCGAGGCTCCCTTGGGTGGCCGTGCTGTGCCCCGGCACCACGGGAACGCCAGGGGGGCCCTTCCTCCAAAGCGGTGCATGGCGGCGGTGCATGGCGACGGTGCATGCATTCGTGGCGGTGCCTGCCCATGAGCCCTTCCTGGGGGGAAGCGTTAAAAATTTCCCTCCCCCCTGCTCCCCCCCCCCCAAGTCCTACTACGATGTTGTTGCTTGCTTGCGCGCCCGGTAACGCAATCCCTGCTAATTTCCCTGCCAGCCGAAGCCCTGCCTCTTTGCGTAATTACTCTGCTTGGCAGCTGCCTTCCCTCTGCGAGTTGCTGTGCGGAGCCTTTGCCGCCCGTATGGTTGTTGTATTACTCATCCTCACCCGCTTCCCAGGGCTCCGGCGCTGGAGACCGCGGCAGCCTTGCCAGGCGGCGAGTCACCGCTGCACGGCTGTTGCACAACCGCTGCAGGGGTGTTGGGTGGCATCGCCGCTGCACGGCCGCTCTACAGCCAGTGCATGGCCCTGGCATGACGGATGCACCTCCACTGCATGGGCACCTACCTGCACGGCCGCTACAAAACTGCTGCATGGCCACTGTGTGAGCATTGCATGGCCAGTAAATGACCAGCACACGGCCACTGTGTGACCACTCACAGCCAAGCTCCCCTCAGTGTCACCCCACTGATGGGGTCGCAGCGGGACGGTGCTGCAGCATCCCTACCCAGACCCCTCCAGCCCGCTCTCCGCAATCCCAACCTCCAGCTCCGGTGTTGCCCGCCTTGTTCCAGTACAGCCCCACTGGGGAGGGCCCACGAGCAGGGGAGGAAAATCCACCCCTGCGCACAGCTGTCCGCCCACCCGGCTTTGCATGGGTGTCACCGGCTGGCACACGCAAATGCCAGCGCTGCGTGTGCATTTGGACACGCGGTGCACGGCGCAGTCCCCCACCGGCGCACGCGTCGAAGCATCGGCCGTCACCGAGGCAGCCCGAGAGCACTCCCAAGGCAGAGCCCAGGTTTTCTGGGGTGCCAGCCCAGGGCTCCTTTGGGCTCAGCTGCTGTGTCTGGCCACCTACCAGGAGAGCAGGGACCTCACCACAGGGGTGACCACGCTCTTGACTGGGTGGGCTGTCCCACACACCCATCCCCATGCAGTGCGAGCCATTGAATACATTGCAAACCCATCCCCACAGACCTGCCCACGGGCACCTCGCTGGGACGGTGCCAGGAAAAGCCACAACCTCTCCGGCTCCTGGTTAATTTGGAGTGCAGCTGAAGGATGCCATCAAATACCTGGCACCAGCCAAGGTGGTCGAGCCGAGGCTGAGCCAGGTGGCCAGGAGCCCACAGAGCCTTTGCAGGGAAGGCGGATGGAGCCGGGCACAGCCATCCTGCCAGGGCCACCGCGCAGGCAAGGTCTGCCCGTGCACCGGCGGGACGGGCAGGCAGCGGCACTGCAGCATGTCTGGGACAGCGTGGGCAGGAGGGAGCCACGCTGTGTCCCCCCCGGCGGCGTTTGGGTGGCGGGGTCTGCTTCGTTTCTATTCCGCTCGCGCAGCCCGTAATTTTGGTCTATTGAAGTCATAATTCACTACTGTGAAAATAAACATTTGTGTTAGCTCGCTTTATTCAGCGGGTCTCGTCTGAATGTTAATAATTCCCTGCCGGCGTGCTTGCACGTGGCCTTGGCCGCGGGGACAAAGCCCGGGCACCCGTGGCTGTGGCTGTGCCCGTGGCTGTGGCCGTGCCTGTGCCCACGGCTGCCTCCTTGCATGCGCGGGGTAGGATCTCACCAGCCTTCGCACGCTGTCCCCAGGCATCCCTGTCCCCAGGCATCCCTGGATCCCAACAGAGAGGAGACGGGGACCGAAGTGCCGCTTAGAGCTAAGCTGGGGATAACGAGGGAGCTGGCTGCTGTAAGATAAAGGTGATGGAAAGGTAATATTTTGAGTAAAGCAGATTGAGTCCAGCACCTGCTCTGGACCCTTCCCTGCCCGCTCCTGTCCCTGTTTTTTTTCGCTTGCACTGTTTTGTGGGTGCTCCCACCCGCAGCGGGGATGTCCCCGCACCCACGCCGTGCCATAGCCCAGCTGGGGCAGGCAGGAGGATGCCTGGACCACCCTCCGGCTGTCCCCATGGCTGTCCCCACGACTGTCCCCACGGCTGTCCCCAGTCAGCCGCCAGCCGGGACAGGGCTGGCCCCAGGGCTCCCCGGGTTTCTCCCTGCTGGGTGCAGGGGGCTGGTGCTTCCCCTCTGCATTTGCATCTTCCCAGCCTTTATCTTTCTCCCAGTCTCTGTATTGCTGCAATTACAGACACTTTAAAACACAATGATCTGGCTGTTAGCGTGATGGATGACAGAACCTTTCTGTCTGGTTTAAATCATTGCCGAGAGTGAGCAAACTTCCCCGGCTTAACCCCTTCGTACCCCCCAGCCCTCTCCCTGCCCAGCCCATGGTTGGTGGCTGCTGGCCGGGTGCTGCCATATGCCCCATGGCCACTCATCTGCAGCACGCGTGGGTCCCAGGGATGGGGATGGAGAGGGGCCTGGCGTCCCTGGATGGAGAGGGATCAGTGCTGGTGGGGAAACATCCCCCATGTGAGGGGTCACCACCTCAGCTCCCTGGGTGCACGGGATGGATGCCGCGCCATGGGGCAGACGATGGGACCAGCCCCACTTCGTCAGGGCCAGCAGCCCCGCTCTGCTGTGGTGGGAAAGCAACGGCCGGGGTGGGAGATAAGCGTCTGCCAGAGCCCGATAGCCTGGATCTATCCCAGCCCAGGGCCCGGTAATCCTTCCCCCGGCAAATCTGAAGCCGGGGCAGGATGGGGCCCCGCCGGGTTCCCACCCGGCAGAGAGGGTGGAAACTCCTGTAATGACTCGGTGTCGGTCACGCCGGCACGTGATTGATGGCGCAGCGTGCAACAGCCCGGCGCGGGGATTAACTGCACATGTTATGGCAATTCGCGCTCCCTTTGTTTTGAGGAGCCGGCATCTCCCGCCACCGCGCATCCCGCCCTGCGCCCACTGCTGCCCGTCCTCCCCGTTCCCGACAGTGTCACCCCCATGGGTGTCTTGGTCCCATGGGAGGGTGTCGGTACTGTCACCCGTCGTTCCTGCTCATGGGACCCACGGGGAGGAGGAATGTCCTCTATCCCTGCTGGGTGTGCTCTGGGAGAGGTTGCAGTGGGCAGCTCAGGGAGCTGCCGAGGACCTGTGCCAGGCAAAGCAGGTCCCCAAGGCACAGCCTGGGGGTGAGGGGTGCCACCAGGGCCTGGCACGGTGTGTGCCAGCAGATAAGGTGCTAACTGAGGGCAGATGAGGGCAACTGGCACCAACCCTCGCAGGAAATGGTCACCACCATGTGCCATCCGGGCCCCGTATCTGCCCATGCACATGACCCCCGCCGCTATCGGGGCTGCGCACACAGGCTGGGGGCAACTTGGTGGGTGCCCCTGGCTCACGTGGCCACCAGGCCAGCCCCAGCCCCGTGGCCCATGCATGTCTTCGCAGCCACCACAGTGTCGGGGTCCCTTTTCACACCCCGTGGGTGCTCAACCATCTGTCCTGACCCACCACTTCTCTTCCCGTGGCTCTCGCTCAGCCCCTCACCCTGCATCCCACTGGCACCGTGTTGTCCCCCTTCTCCCCAGCTCTCCCGAGCTCCGGCAGCCCGGGCTCTTGCTCATCCCCATCGCTTCCCGGCGTGCCTGTAAGAGCTGATTGCTATTCAGGCTGCGTCCCCCCTTCGCAAGCCTCAGGCTTTTTAAAAAAGCCCACGGTGTTGGTTTATCGCACCTTCCCCCTCGCCGCGCTGGTGACTCATCCCCTTGCCACCACCACGCTGCGCAGCCGGGAGCTGTGGCAGACCTGCCCCGCTGCGGGCAGCACCTGTGGGGGCACCCGCAGCCCCTCTGCCGCGCTGTGCCGGGGGTCCTGCCACAGCCCGGCTCTCGCAGGAGGCTCATCTGGAGGCGAAGGCACCGAGCCGTGCCGGCACTCAGCCCCTGGCGTGCCACAGGTTTCCGGTGTCACCCCTAGCGAGTCTGTCTGTCCGTCTGGGTTTCTCGGTCTCCCTGCTGGGGAGCAGAGCATCCCCTGGGGAGCAGAGCATCCCGGGGTGCTTCTCTGCGGTCCTCAATAGATGTGGCTGCACCAGCGGTCCCTGCCTGGCACAGCGCCGAGCAGAGCTGGGGGACAGAGTAGGACCCGGTGCTCGCAACCAGCCGCAGCAATGCAAAGCCCCACGCCGCTGGCGGGGTCCCCATTTTGCAGAGGGACCCGTTTTCTCAGAGCATCCCCATGGGGACGCCGTGCTTGGGCCGGGAAGGGTCAGTGTGACCACAGACGGTCCCATTGCCCTGGCTGCACGCGCAGATGTGGTGGCCTGAATCTCAGCGCCTAAATCCATCGCGGAGCGAGCACCAGGAGCCAGCCTGCAGCCCCCAGAGCTCTTCCCATGGCATTTTTCTTGCAGCAGGAGCCCCGGCTGGCGCTGCATTTCCCTGCGCGTTCATTCATGGGGGAATGTGGTGGGGGGAGATAAGGGGCTGGTGGGGAGCCAGCGGCCGGGGAAGACCGCTCGCCCGCCAGCCGGCTATCGCCCGCCGCAGCTGCATCCGCCGCGGTGACATCTGCTCGGCAGGAAGTGCCGCTCGCCAGCCTTTCAGCAGAAAGGGGGTTCATTTGCGCCTGGCTTCCCTCCTCGCCCACTCATGGGGGTCCCCGGCCTCAGGGCCACCACCCCGCAGCCACCCCAGCCCCTCGCTTCCTCAGCCGAAGGCTGGAAGGAGCACCTTACCGCCCCCCGGCCATCGCCGCCGGGAAGCAGACCTGGAGGCTTTGTGGCTTTCGCACAACTTCCATAACATTAAAAGAAAAAAAAAAAAAAAGAAAAAAAAAATCCTGTTTTCCTGGCCGACAGATTCGTTCCTGCTTCGTGGCATTCAAAGGGAAACCGGCCCCCACTGCTTATCATCTCTGCTCGCCCTGCGCCGCAGGCTCCGAAAAATCACCGGCTCGGCTTAAACACCGGGAGACTTCGGGATGAGACACTATTCCTCTGGGTCCTTTACAGTTCCTGGGCTGCTGGGCGCAAAGTTTCCAGCTTTTCTTTGCCACGGAGAGTCTGGAAAGCATTTTCATTTCAAGGCAGAGACTGCCACGTGCTGCCCCGCCTCCGGGAGAGGGTGCTTTGGGGAGCACGGAGACACTGCTGACCCCCCCATGGGACCAGTGCCCAGTGGCAGCACCGTCGGCAAGTCCTACCAGCATCGTCCTTGGCCAGCAGGAATTCGCTGGGAGATGCTGAGCAAAATCCCCTGAGCTGCCCCAGGGAGGACAGCAAGCTGGGAGTGCCGGCGCAAAGGGTCCCTCCGTTTCTTCCAGTCCCTTGCCGGGGGAGCTCCTGTCTCCACGGCACTGCTTCCCTTTGAAGGGCTGGGCAAGGGTAACGGCGGTGCTGAGCCTCCGTGACAGCCATGTCCTCGCCTCAGTGCCCCTAACGTCACCTGGACCACGCAAGATCTCCGTGCAATGCCAAGGTTGGGGAGATGAGAGCATCTCTCAGCCCCGCCATGGCACCACGGCCACCCCCTACCCGGCGGGCAGCCCTGGGGGGGGGTGAACGGTGTGTTCACACTCCCCCTCTCCCCTCCAAACCAGGGTGACCCGTCTGTTTGCCAGCCCCACCCCCCATCCCACAGGCTACGACTGCCTGCGCAGGCCTCTCTAATGATGGGAATTTAATTAGCTTGCATTGCACTTCCAACACCTCGCATCCCTGCAAAAAATCAATGGGAGCTAGCGGGAGGCGGTGCAGCGCAGCCCGCCTTCGCTCCAGCATGTGGATGGGCCTGGGAGCAAAGCCCGGGGGGCTGCTTTCAAACCCCACCCCCACCCCAATGCGGCCAAAATGCCCCGGCACCAGGCTCTGGCCGCGTGGATGTTGGTGCCGATCTGTGCCGTGCCGTGCCGGGCCGTGGGGAGCCGCAGCCTTGCGGCGGGGAGGTCTGGGATTCGTTACGAGGTCCAGATGCGCCGTGGCAGCGGGGGATGTTGCGGCTGTCTCTGGCCACCTGCATCGTTTCCAAGTTCCCAGGCTAAAAGCAGGGCTTGTTATCAAGAGCAAAAAATGTGCCACCTCTGTTGTATTTCATTTCCCTTTCTCCACCTCTTCCCTGCCCGCTGCGCATCGGAGATAACAGCTCTCCGCGCCGAAGCCGGAGCGTGGGGCAGGCAACGGTCTCGCCAGCCCTATCGCTGCCTCGCCGGCCGCAAGGAAATCAGGAAGTTTGCAGAGATATTCGGCCAACAAAACAAACATTTCTCCTGCCAAGAGCCTAACCGGCAGCTCGGCCAGCCCGCAGCAATCTGCACGCCTCCCCTCGCTGCAGCCATCCGGTTGATGGTGCCCGCTGAGCCACCGCAGCCCCGCGGCGCCCGCCCGGCCACCGGCGCCTTATCGGTGGGTGATACTCACCCAGGGTGCGCCAAACGCTGCGGCGGGTGGCAGGTCTGGGGACAGGGACCCCAGCGCAGCTCCCACCTGCAGCGAACCGACACGCCACGACGGGTGCAGCGCCCAGAGTGCACCCCAAAGCCTGCCCTTGAGCCCGTCCTCGCCGTGTCCCCAACCCATGGGGTGGGTGCCAGGACCAGGCGGTGGGGCAGGGAGCTGTGGGCAGGGAGACGGGGGGGTGTGAGGGGGAAGCAAGGCAAAAGGCCAGTATTGTTTGGTCAGGGCAGACAAATGCCGGTGACTCAGCCGGCAACCGCTTTCCTGCCCGCGCTGGGCATGGGCCCAGCAGGAGCCCCCTGGTCCCCGCCCTCCAAGAGCTGCCCCAGCCCCACAGCCGAGGATGGGCTGTGGGGTGTCCCTCGCTCTGTGCACCGTTGTGCCAGTGCCAGGGGGATGCTCTGGCACAGGACCGCAGGATGCCCCAGCCCCAGGGTTCTTCGCCGCTGCCACGCTGCAAGCGAACAGCAGGACGTGGAGAGCCCGTGGGGTCGGATCCTGATCCTGGTGGCACAAACCGGCGGCACACAGGATCCGGCCTCTGCCAGAGGGCAAGCGTGAGAACGCGCTCCTGAGCCACATGTGAGCCGCTGACCCGAGAATGAACGAAAACACCCAGTAAACAGAGGATTTAAACTCTGTAAATAAAAACTAATCATGGCTGATTACTCATTATGGAAAGGTTAATTACAGAGCGGGCTCCAAATGGGTCCTTGTGCCGGCGAGCCCACCGTGCCCCGTGGCGCTGGTGCTGCGGGTTGGCCATGCCCTGCCTCCCTGCTCCCACCAGCCGGTCCCCATGGGGACGCCCCGATGGGCACCGGCCGTGTGCCACCCCCGGGGAGCACCTGCCCGCCCGAGGCTGAGTTCGACATCGGGGTGATTCACCTGTGCCACGGCATGGCACACGGCACGGCCACAGCCACCCGCCGCCTTCCTCCCGCCGCTGCCTCGGCCTTACCTTGGCCGGTCCTGCCCGCCACTTTGGCCCAGGAGGGGTGGCCGTCTGGCTTCGAGGGTCCCCCGGGCATCCCAGGGGACGGGTGTCAGCACCCCGGTGCCGCGAACCTCGCAGGGGCCGGCACAGCCAGCCTGCTGCCACGTGTCGGTGCAGGAGCCGTGCCGGGGAGGGAGATGCTGAGCACCGGTGGGGCGCAGTGGGGCAGGGGGTGTCCTGCCCGCTCGGTGCCTGCCCTGCCGTGGGGGCTGTTCATGAGATGGCCGGGGCCGGGGTGGCAGCGGAGCCGTGTCCCATGGCGAGGGGGAAGGTGAACAGCTGCCGGGCAGTGATAATGCGGCGGGTGGGGGGGAGTCCGGGCAGCTGCGCCCGTGTCCTTCCCCAACAGGAACCATCTGCGACCAAGCCCAGCTCTGCCTTCCCTATCAGCCATTCCGGTCTGACTTTCCAACAACTTCCCCTTCGCGCCGGCTTCACTTCCTCACTGCGAGGGGCCAGCGCGGTGCAGCTCGGCACGGGCAGTGCCATGGAGCAGGGCACGGCAGGACCAGCACGGTGCAGCGTGGCACGGCACGGCTGGCATGGCGCGCATCGGCACGGGCAGCGTGGTGCAGCGTGGCACGGCAGAACCAGCGTGGTGCAGCGTGGCACGGCTGTCACGGGTGCAACCCAGCACAGGCAGCACCGTGCAGCATGGCACGGCATAGCCGGCACGATGTGGCGTGGCATGGCATGGCGTGGCAGTCAAGGTGCAGCACTGCACTGGCAAGCCGGCGTGGCACAGCATGATGCATCCCAGCATGGCATGGCCGGCTTGATGCAACCCAGCGCGGTGCAGGACGGCGTGGGGAGCGCAGGGCGGTGTGGCGCAGCGCGGCCGGGGATAGCTGCAGCACAGCGTGGTGTAATCCCACACGGCGTGATGCAGCCTGGTACAGCGTGGTACAGCCTGGCACAGCACGGCCACTGCAGCGTAGCACAGCACGGCCAGCCCGCTGCAGCACCGCGGGCTCGCCCCCCTCCCCTTGCTGCAGCCCTGCAACCCGCTGGTCCCTTTGCCAGGGGACAGCCACGGGGATGAGGAGGTCTCCTGGCTGCTGCTGGCTTCCTCCAGCATCAGCCCCATGCACCAGCCAGCCAGGATCCCTGGCCTGCTTGGCACTTGGGATAACCCCCCCTGGTGGGGATAGAGCCCCCCTTTGCAGTCCATCCCTGCACCCCCAGGCCAGCTCTCCCCACACCGGGGCCCGAGCTCCCCGACAGCCGCCAGCGAGAGAAACAACTTGTTAGAAAACCGAAAGGCGGCTCCGGGCTGCAGGTGGGAGGGAGGAAACGTGTCCTAAAAATACAGCAGCGCCTGCACGGTCCCCGAAGGTGGCTGAGCAGATGGTGTGTCTCGGCGGCCACCTGGGCTCCCGCAGATGGTACCCGGGGCTCCCTGCTTCATGCCCCCAGCCTGGGGCTCCTGGGGCGGGGCGGGGACAGGGAAGGGACGGTGGGGTGTAAGTGGGAAGGAGGGTCACACAGCGCGGGGGTGCAGGGATGCTGTGCTGCGGGGGCACAGGCTGCGGGACAGAGCGGGGTGAAGCAGGGTGTCACCGGCAGGGCACCTCTGCCCTGTGCGTGCAGCCCAGGGACCCGGGGGACGGCGAGTGCGGTCTGGTGCTGCAGGGAGACGAGGGGAAACCCCGGCACGGGGCCGATGCGCCAGGGGAAAGGGCCACAGAGCTACAAACCACAGCCCCAGCCCAGCCAGAACGGCATGCACCCAGCCGGGGCTGTGCGCTCGAGGGGAGATGCTGCAGCCGCCCCCCTCAAACCTCTGCCCCAGACCCACGTCCTGCATCCCGGCGATGCTGGTGGGTCCCAGCTCCATCCCATCTGCCCTGGAGGTGCCTGTGCCACACCAGCGAGGGCAGAGCAGCCCGGCCACGGGGATTGAGGGCTGGCAGAGGTTTTGGCTGCATGGGGCCGTGGGCTCCCAGCTGCCTGTTCCACCGGGCAGGAGGGTTTCCATCCATGTTTTCGGCTCTCTCCTCTTCCTCTTTTATCTCTGGCTGGACAGGCAGCCGCAGGCCCAGGTGGGCTCGGCGTCATCAGCTCAGGGTTTTGCCGAGCTGCCCTGCGGCGAGGGTCAGGCTTGCCTGCAACGAGAGATGGAAAGTGCGCGGGGGATTAAATGGCAGCGGCTGCTCCTGGGGAGCGTCCTGGGGCAGCAAGTCAAAACCAGAAAGTTTTGGGGTTGGCCAGGAAAATCCCACCCATATGGGGTCCCGTGTCCCCCATGTCACCTGTGGTGGGAGGGTTTTCTCTGCAGGCAAAAACAGGCGAGCACCTGCCCGGGCAGCTGCAGGGGCCGTGCACCACCGGCACTGGGCTGCCAGGGGCCAGGGAATGCCCCCGTGTGGGGGGAACCCCTGGGGTCCTGGGGTCTGCCTCGGCGTGGGGGGTAACCCCTGGGAACCCGGGGTCTGCCCCAGCGTAGGGGGAACCCCTGGGGTCCCAGGGTCTGCCCCGGCACAGGTGACCCCCCCCCGGGCGACCCTCGGGGGAGCCTGCGGTGCTCCCAGCCGGTTTCTCTTTGAGTCAGAGCCTCACGCTTGCTGCCGAGCAGAAACTTCCCCCCTCTGAGATAAATGAGAAGCGGGACGGGCTCCCACCACCCCCAGGCTCAGAGCGCAAGAAGGCGGCAGGAAGGCAGAAACCCCTGGGGGGCAGCTGGGACCCCGCCGCGGCACCTGCCTTCACGCTTAGCCGGGTCACACCAGCCCCGTGCTCGGCATGGCACGCTTCCCCGGCGCCCGGGAATGCCCCGGTGGGCGCTCGCTCGGCCCCGTGTGCTGCCGGTGCCCACGCACCCCACTGCCGGTGGCACCCCACCGCCTTCCCCTTTCCTTTCGAGAGCAATGCGGCCACCCTGGGGAGGGGGGTGGGGGGGGAAACCCGAGGTGAAAGGAAGCCACAGCAATAACCCGTGAGCAAAACACCACCAGCAGCTGCTGGAACAAAAAAAAAAAGAGACCATCACCTCCCAAAGCGGGCGCTGCTTTTTGGGCTGCAAGGGAGCGCAGCCCTGGCTGCCTGCACACGTGCGGCTGGGATGGGGGTTTATACATCCCCATACATGCCCAAATCTGCCTCTTCCACCCCAGAGAAATGTGGACGCGGGAGCAAAGGCGGGAGCCGGGGATGGGAAGGAGAGCGGCAGCCGAGACGGGGAGTCGGGGAGCCGCCGAGAGTTCACATGAAACACAAAGACAAATTCTTTAAGGAAAAAAAAAAAAAAAAAAAAAAAAAAAGAAATCAAAGGGATGTGGAGAGGGAGATAAGAGGGAAGACAGAGCAGGAGACGGAGGGAGCGGGGAGGACGCGGGCAGAGGGAGGCAGGAGGCGCGGGCGGAGGCGAAGCCGGGAGCCGGGGGAGCTGTCTGGCGCGGTCCCTATCGGCTCTCTCCATCACGGTAGCCTAACCTCAAGTAGTTTTTCACTGAGATTGGAGTGATCAGGTAGGGCTGCCCTCGCAGGCAGCTGCAGGGCTGTGAATAAGCACCTGCTTATCTCTGCCCAACGGCTGTGCGCGGCTGCAGATTGCGGGGAGGACGGGGAGCTGCCTGCCGGCTGCGATTTCCATATCAGCGCCCTGCAGCCGCCTGCGCCAAATAAACACAACAGCCCCATGGACAAAAGGTTAATTATCAATTTTCAGAAAGGGAGAGAGAGGGGAGGGGGAAGAGAGGAGCAGAACGGGCCGTCGCCAGCCGCGGGGACGCGCAGCCGTCCCCAGATGGGGTGCTGGGCTCTGTGCCCGGGGTGCAGCGTCCCCAAGCATCCCCGGGGCTGTGCTGGCACCTGTGGGGCTGCGGGGCGGAGGACAAGGGATGGAGACAGGGATGGAGACGGAGATGGGGATGGGGATGGGCCTGTGCATGCACAGGGCCAGTGGAACTGGGGGGAGATGCAGGGAGAAAGGGCCCTTCACAGCCCCCTGGCTCAGCCCCAGCTGGGCAGGGGCAGGGTTGGAGGAAGGCACATCCTCTTCTTCATGGGAGTGCAAGTCCCTCCCGGCTCCTCTCTCCCCACAGCTGTGTTTCTGCATTCAGCGCGTTCCTCCTCGTATTGAAGCGGACGCGGGCTCCCAGCTTGGCCAAGCCATGGGGCTTGGGGAGAGGTGGGGAGGGAAGAGGTGCCCTCATCGCCCCAGCCCTGCGGGTAGGCAGAGGTGGGCTGTGGTGTCCCCCTGCTTGTAGGTTAGACCAGGTGAAGCCATTCGGGATCCTTATGGGCTCTTAATCCTGGTGCTTGTGGTTGGGACTTGCCCCTCGCTCCTGCCACTCAGGAGCAGGTTGTTAAAAGGGGCTGGGGGTGCCGGTGCTGCCCCGCTGTCGCCCACCCTACACCCCACGCTCTCTGAGGCAGGGGTTGGTGCTATGGAGCTGGGGAACTCCTCTCCCGACACAGCCATCCCTGCACCGGGATGGTTTTCCCACCCTGCGGCGTGGTCCTACGCTGAGCACACCCCCGCTGGGGGAGCACGGCCCCGCGTGTGCCTGTGACGCTCCCGGCTCACACACGGAGACGCGGCGCCCGAAAGCGTGGCACGGGGCGGCAGCCGCCACGCTGCCGGCAAGCCTCGAGCCCACACGGCGCCAGATTTAGCCACCGACACGCTCCTAAAAATAGCCGGGAGCCGGGAGGCTGGCGAGCAGCATCTGCTGCGATGGGGAGCGGGCAGGGAGCTCGCGGGGCTGGGGTGCAGGGGGTGGCCCCAGCGTGGTTCGGCTGCAGCAGGGCTTGAGGCCACCGGCGCTGGAGGATGCGGCCATCCCTATGTCTTGGGGCAGGAGGGCACCGGGATGGAGAGGAGATGCTCTCAGGGTTGGGACTATCCTAATCCGCCTGGGAGTTAGATGTGCGGCTGCAGCTAAGAATATTGGGGGTTAATAATATTTAGCACTTAGGCAGGGCGTTTGTGCGCGCCGGGCTTCGCAGCTCTCCCCCGATGGAAACTTGCGGGACCCTGGAGGGGTGAGGAGCTGGGTTTCGCGGGGGGATTTGGGGTGAGAAGTGGGGGGCAGAGCTTGGGCTCTGCCTGCGGTGCCTGGCAGGGACTGCCAGCGTCTCTGGTGTAGCCCCGACCTGCCCCACAGCCCGAGAGGGGTCTGGCCTCCAGCGGGCAAAACACGTTAAAAATACCAGGCTAAGTATACGGGGGAATGCAGGCGGCGTGCGAGCGTCTTGGGCTGGGGCAGACAGCCCCCCTCACCTACATCCCAGCCCCCCAAGCTCACCCCAGCCCAAAATACTAACCCGGGGCCCATCTGGTGTCCAACTGATGAGCACAGATGTGTTTGGGATTTCCAAGCCTGCTGGCAGCCGTTCAGACCTGTCGCAAGCTGCACCTGCTGGGGGATATTTTCCCTTCTGGATTTAATCCCCCTCTCAGCAGCCCCAGGCACCCCCATCCCGGGCTGGGCGGGCAGCAGGAGACACCCCCCCCCCCACACGCACCAAGTGATGACCCTCCTGCCCTGCGCCCACCCCTGCCGTAAATATGGATGTGGAAGCGGGAGAAGGATGAATTAAGTGCACAAGCCGGGAGGCTGGCGTCGGGAGAGGGGCTGTGCTGTGCCCAAATCTCAGCCCCTCCCAAAGAAATGTTGGGGGGGGGGCGGGGGGGGGCGGGTTGTCACAGCTGCCCCCCACCCAGGATGGTTTCATCACCTCCAAGGTCTTTTGGGAGGGTCGAAGGGAACATCTCGGTGAGCAGCCCCGGCTGGCCACTGCTGCAGAGACCTGAGACTTTTCGTCACAGGCGACGAGCCCAGGCAATGCTCTTGGGCTTGGAAACTCGCCAGTGCATTACCCACCCCCTCCCCAATCCGCCCCCCCCCCCCCCCAATTAACGTGACGTTATTATTTTTTAACAAGGCTCTCCCGGATCAGATGCTGACCCCTGCAATGATAACGCAGCCTGCGGAGGGAATAAACAGCAAATCCCCTTTTAAATGAAGGCCTCGCAGAGGGATTAGGAGCGAAGGGGTGGCCTCTCCCCCCGGCCCCGGGCTGGGGGCTGCCTGTGCAGATATGCGGGGCAGGAGGAGGCCTCGTCTGTCCGTCTGGCCTGTCTGAAGTGGTCCTGGGCGATATGGAGTGATTAGGATTAGACACATCCAGGATGAGAGTTTTTTCACCAGATAGAGATGATAATGGGACCCATGGGGAGGATTACGGTCCCCGACTCTCCAAGAAGAGCTGCCATCTGCGTATCCGTCTCCTGACGTGTCTGCTCCCTCGGTGTGCCCAGCCGGACGCTCCCTTGTCCGTGTCAGGATGGCAGCGCTGACCCGCTGCACCCCGCGGGGCTGGACCTCGCGGCCCATCCCTGTGAGGGTCAGGTGGGAGTGAGGGATCACGGCCATCGGGGGTGGGAGATGGGCTATCCTGCACATGAGCACAGCACCCAGCATCCCTGCATGTCCCTGGGGTGCTCAGGCATCCCCCGGCATCCCCGGGGCACCCAGCATCCCTGGGATGGTCAGGCATCCCCCTGCACCCCTGGGGCACCCAGCATCCATGAACCTCCAGGGTATCCAGCATCCCCGCATCCCCAGGGCACCCAGCATCCCTGCATCCCTGGGATGGTCGGGCATCCCCCTGCATCCCTGGGGCACCCAGCATCCCTGCACAACCCTGGGATGGTCAGGTATCCCCCCTGTATCTCCAGGGCATGCGACATTCCTGCATGTCCCTGTGGCACTCAGCATCCCCCTGCCATCAGGGCCATCTCTGGAGCTGCCCTGTGGCTGTTGCCTCCCAGAGGAACAGGGAGAGATTCCCAGCTCCTGCCCTAAAAATGTCCCAGGGTGCTGAGCGCCGCAGCTGAAAGCTGGTGGCACTCATACGGAGCTGGGGGAGCAGAGTCTCGCAGCCTACGGGCTGCAAAGGGTGGCACACGGCCGGGAACCAGTAGGAAGACCAGGCGAAAACACAGTCAATGTTTTTTTGGGTCAATAAAAAGAGAAAAAAAAAAAAGGCCTACGAAAGTTGTGGTTTATTTGTATTTAAGGACTAAGCCACACAGTCACTATTTTCCCTTATAAAACGAACACGGCTCTCTTGTTTCTGCTCGGGGGCATGAGAACAGGCTGCTTGCACAGGGGCTGGAGGCGTCCCCTGCCCACCGGACTGGGGCTGTGCTTGGGGACGCTGTCGTCTTGGCCGTGCCAGCGCCAGTGGCACAGTGCCGGGCAGGGTGACAGGGCTTTGCTGCCCGCAGCATCTTCCCGCAGGCACCGAGGGGGGCTCAGGGCACTCGGCCAACTCTGCCACCCTCCCTCAGGGTGACATGGGGGGGACCATCTCCCGGTTCGGGGCCACCTCCACGCACCCAGGATGTTGGCTGGGGGACAAGGTGACATAACCCCGCGACAGCGCGGCGCGAGCCTCGCCGGCCCCTGGCCTTTCCCATCCCCGGAGCGAGACGAGCGCCGCTGCCGTCCCGGCCGCCGTGGGGGAGAGAGCGGTGAGAACTGTCCCGTTCCCATCGCCCGGCACCGCCGCTCCCCGCCGGCAGCATATTTCCCTGCTGAAGTCAGAGCCACCCGGCAAAACACCCGGCTCCTGCCAAAGCACCAATCCCACAAACATTTCCTATTTGGGATGTAGGCGCCCGCTGCGTCCTCGGCCGCGATGCTGATCCCGGGGCAGCACGGGCTGAGCGCACACGCATGTGCGCGGCCCGAGGAGCCCCGTTGAAGGTTGGTGCCGCTGCGATCACCACAATTACGGGGGGAGAGAGAGAGAGAGTGGCATTTTGAAGTTTGTATAAAACCTTAATTGAAGTCTTGGCTGCTGTTAATTATATTAAAGGCAGAGCGAGCGATGGGCTTTTTATTAGTTAATGAGGATTTTCATTTTCCAGCAGAGGGGCCCTTTGATGTTTCCAGGACTAATGGCTGTTAAATTCAACTTGTTTGCTTTGCCGGTGGCGAAGGGTGAGGAGAAGCAGGACCTGCTCCGGCCACGGTGCCCGCAGTGGCCGGCAATAGTGCCCAGAGATGGCTAGGAGCCACTGGCCACCATGGTAGGAGAACAAGGATGCACGCGGCAAGAGCCAAAGATTTTCCTGCTCCTGACGTGGATTTGTACAGACTATCTTCCAAACCTGTGGCAGGCTGCAACCCTCCTCCTGCAATTAGCATTTATTATGATTATTTCGCATACATTACCAGCGGAGCCGAGAGCCAGTGCTATACCCCATCTGAAATCATTTGCAAATTTCTTTGCATCGTTTTTCCCACTCTCGGAGGGGAAGGGCCGCACAAACAGTTTGCCGTGAATATTCAGAGCCGGGGATCGGGGAGGCGATGCCATCCGTGCCGGTCCCGCGCCCCAGCCACGTGGCCGCGCGGCTGCTCCCCAGCTGGATGATTTGTAGCACTAATCAAGGCAGAGCACACTTTGAATTTCAAATGCTGGCAGGGAAGAGCCAGGCAGGAACCTGGGCTTTGGGGAATAGTCAGGAAGAAAATGGGTTCGTCCTCAAGCTTCCACCGAGCCGTTGCGCGTGGGGTGCCAGCCTGAGACCCCTCTGCCCCGCGGGGCTCGAGTGGGTTGCCCCCCCATGGCACAGCTCCAGGAAATCCAGCATCTATTTAAGCACTTTTTGGGGTGCCGGCGTGCCCAGTGCTGCCCTGCAGCGTGGCCGGGCTGTGCCAGTGGGACAGGATTGGGGGGGGGGGGTTGATCCCGGGCGCTCCGGGACATCGGTGGCAGCGGGGATGGGACCCTCTGCAGCAGCGCTGTGACAGCAGTGAGGGACGCTCACGGGGCTGGGGACGCCGGGGGGCGATGACTGATTGCTGAGCCACCTCCCCGGCGCTGGGGGCCAAGGAGGCAGAGAACACGGGGCAGCAGCGGTTGCCCCCCCCCACCGCCCGGGTCCCCCAAATCACAGCTCATCCCCTCCCGGGGGGCCACGCTCTGTGCGACCGCCACGGGGCAGGAGGGATGGTGTGTGTGTGTGGGGGCACTTCCCCACTAATTACCCCTTGTCCTTCCCTGTCACGCTGCGTGGGGGGAGCCGAGGGGGGCACAGCTTAAGCTATCAATGGTCCTGCCTTGATGGGAATAAAATATGCACTGAAAGACATGAAAATGGAGTAAATAAAAGAGATAAAAATGGAACGATCAAGCCAGCAACTTCTCCTCCTCTGATTAAAAAGAGGGAGCGGGGGGGGGAGAGGGGATGCGCTGAGCCCTTGAAGAGGCAGCTGCTGCCGCAGCCGCAGCCCTGATAAAGGGGCTGAGGCAGCCTGTTTGGGAGAGATAAAGTGAAGTCCCAGCGTTTACTGTCCTCAATCCAAGCCTTACCATCAATATTAATACAGCCTGACAAACTGGTGTTTAAGATAGAATAAATATAGACTGGTTCTGCTATTACCTAGACCTTATTAATCTGCTTGGAGGCATTTAAATGCCGTTAAAAATATGGAGTTTACTCGCCGGCACTTCAATAGCTTCACAATCCGTCAGCGTTTTGTTTTCCACCCTTCTCCTCCTCTTCCCAAGGCGTTGTCTGCGGGTGCCCACTGACCCGCACCGCTCCGGGTAGGGACCAAAACCGTGGCAGGGAGCAACAAGGCAGGAGCTTTGCTGCGGGATGATGGCAATGGCTGGGAGATCAGTTGGGGCCATCAGGGAATGGAGGCAAAACTCCTCGGCGCTGGGGAATGAAGAATCCCAGTCCCGGAGAGCCAGGACCCGTGTGCCCAGATGATGGAAATTTGCCCCCGTGCTCCTCCCTTGGAGAAATTCAGGGCTCCCACAGCCCGAGTGATGCTGGTTTCGCAGAGGCAGCAGCCGAAGCCCCAAAGCAGAGGAGCAGCCCTCCCTGGAGCCCTAATTAGCCAGAGGCTCGTCAGCGGGACTGAGAGGGCACCCCTGCTCTTCCACCCCACTGCCAGCGGTTGCGCTGAGCCCCCTCACCGAGCTGTTTGGCTACACACGGGCTGCGGCTCCTTCTGCGGCACCGCCGGCATGGGGCTGGGGCAGCCGATGCCCACCCTGCCTCCTCTTCTCTGCTCCTGGCCCCACAGCGCGGGCGCTGGGCTGCCCCATGCCATGGCACCCAGGTACTCCTGCCCTGCCAGCTCCGTGATGGAGACACTGCTTGGTGCCACCGCAGCATTTTCGGGCAAGGTGCCGGGAGTGCTCGGTGGGTCCCTGGCACCCTTTCCCATGCCACCCTGCTGCAGAGGAGCCCCAGCACCCACAGGGACAGCCCCGTGCAGGGCAGGATCTGTGAGTGCCATGCACATAGCTGGGGCATCCTCATATGTGGTGGAACCCATGGGTGACGTGGTTGTGGTCACCCCAGCATAGGGCAGGACCTATGGGTGCCATGCGCATAGCTGGGGCATCCTGGTATGTGTGGAACCCATGGGTGCCAGGAGAATGGCAGGGGCCCCCTGGTATGGGGCAGGACCTATGGGTGCCATGCACATAGCTGGGGCATCCGGGTATGTGGTGGAACCCATGGGTGCCAGGAGCATGGCAGGGGCCCCCCTGGTATGGGGCAGGACCTATGGGTGCCATGCACATGGCAGGGGCATCCTGGTATGGGGCAGGACCTATGGGTGCCATGCACATGGCAGGGGCATCCTGGTATGGGACAGGACCCATGGGTACCAGGAGCATGTCAGGGACACCCTGGTATGGGGCAGGACCTACGGGTGCCATGCACATGGCAAGGGCCCTGTGGTATGGGGCAGGACCCATGGGTGCCAGGAGCATGGCCAGGGCACCCTGGCACGGTTCCCCGTGCAAGGCAGCGGGCACAGATGGAGCAAGCGGGCGCGTGTGCGGGGCAGCGCGCGGAGCGAGCGGGCGGCTGGGAGCGGCGCTCATTAGACGTGTATTATTCATCGGCAGCTTCTGTCGCCTGCCATCTGTTCCCGGCTGCGAGTCGGGCGGGCGGCAGCAGCCTAACGGGGCTGACGCGGCCCCACTCCTGCTGTCACACCTGGGCCGCCGCGAGAGCCGGCACCGCGACGGGACGGCACCCACGCGGCGGCTGGGAAAGGGTGCGGGATATCCCCGCTGCCCCCCGGGATGATGCTCGGTGGGGTCGGTGGGTGCCTCGTGCCGTGCCATGGAGCATCCTGTGGGAAGGGGTCCTGCTGCGGTGGCCAGCCCCCCCACTTCTGCTGGCTCTGCTCATCAGAGGCTGGGTTCCTGCCGGTTCTCAGCGCTGGAGCAGAATTAATCCCCTGCCACCCCCCAGAGCTCATACATGACCCCAAAGGGCAACTCCAGGGTTTGATCCTGCTCCCTGCCTTGCTTGAGTAAGAGCAGGGCACGGACACTGCCGTCCGCCTTGATTTTTATAGCTGTAATTAATTGTGGGAGCGCGGGGCTGGGGGCTGCTCAGCTCCGACCCCCTTGGGGTGGGGAATGGGCTTCCCACCCACCGGGCAGCTCCGGCAGCAGCAGCGCCCCTGGCAGCGGGGAGGTGGGAAGAGGGGAGAGGGTTTGCACCCACTCAGTCGTGCCGTCGGTGCCATGGCCTGTTCCACACTTGGTGCGCAGCCCTGGGCAGGATCGGGCCCCTTCCCATCATAGAGGCAGCTCTGGGTTGCCACCCGAACCCAGGATTGGGCCATGCATCTGCACCTGGAGCAGGACGGTGGCTTTTCCTCCTCGGAGCACAGCAGCCGAGCTCACCCTGCACTCCGAGCAGCACCTTCATCCCCCCGCCTTTTAATTAAAACACTTGATGAACTATGTAATGAGAGCGCAGCATCCCCGCGGGCTCTCCAGCGAGCTGCCTGGGCTGAAGGTGAGGTCCCGGCACGGGGGACATGCATCATGCCGCCGTCCCCTCCCGGGTGCCTGCCCTTTCTGCACCTTGGCTGCATCCCGCAGCTCACCCAGGAGGACTTGAGCACTCGCCAGGCCAGGAGCTCGCTGCTCTAAATTGATAATTGCCAGGTTTTAATTACTCGGCAGCCAAATGACCTTTTGCATCTGCCAGCAAGGCCATGAAACATCTCCCTGGGCGGGAGCAGACATGCGGTGGGGGACAGAAGGGGGCTGCCACAGCCACTGGCTTCACTTGAACCCACGTGTGACAGGGACAAGGCCAGGGGACAGTGTGGTGGAGGCTGAGCACAGGGACCCCTGGACCTCACACACCCCCAGCGCCCCACTCTTGTTGCAGGCAGGACACCGAGGAGCAAAGGGCTGCATTCAGAGCCTGTCGTGCAGCGCGGGGGAAGGCGAATACAGCTGGAGATGGCTGGGTGAAAAAAAGACCAAAGTGTCCTGGGGTAGGGGGTCTTCCCTGGCCCCGAGGAGAGCCGGCTACCTCTAGCCATGGGCTGGCCTTGCCCTGGGATGGAGTATCCCTGGGGCAGAGCTGGTCCCTGAGACCCCGGCATGGTGTAGCATCCCTGGGGCAGAGCTGGTCCCTGAGGACCTGGCACAGTGCAGCATCCCCAGAGTAGAGCCAGTCTCTGGGGCCCTGGCATGGTGCAGCATCCCTGGGGCAGAGCCGGTCCCTGGGATCCTGGCATGGTGCAGCATCCCTGGGGCAGAGACGGTCCCTGGGATCCTGGCATGGTGCAGCATCCCTGGGGCAGAGCTGGTCCCTGGGACCCCAGCATGGTGCAGGGTCCCTGGGGCAGAGACGGTCCCTGGGATCCTGGCACGGTGCAGCATCCCTGGGGCAGAGTCGGTCCCTGGGATCCTGGCACGGTGCAGCATCCCTGGGGCAGAGCCAGCACTCCGTGCTCCAGCCCGGCACAGGGTGCAGCAGGCTGCCTCGCATATGTAGGGTCCCTGCCATCCCTTCACTCTCCCGAGCTGCACCCAGGGCATCCTCATCCCTCCTTCCCTTTTCTCCTGGAAACAAAACCAGCCTTTTAATAAGGCAGATCCTCCACTGCTGCCTGCAGCTCCCCACACCACGGCTCAGCAGAGGCCGGGGCCAGCCACAGCCCCGAAAGCAGCCCCCGAACCAGGCACAGCCTGCCCTGTGCTGCCTGCAACTCCCTCTGCCTGCTCCTGCCCGCTGCCAGCCTTCGCCTCTCCCTCCCGTGGAAAGGAGCCCTTCTCCTGGCGATAATTACTGAAAAGTTCAGCGCCGAGAGAGACGGGGGGAGGGATGTATTAAAATGCATGTGCACAGCTTGGGCCTTGCAGCAGATGTTGGCATAATTAGAGAGGAAAAAATTATGAAATTAATTTGTGGTTCAATGTAAATTTTGGCGTTGGGGGGGGGGAAAGCGCGGTCCTGCTCGCCTCCCGCGCGCTGCTCCCTCGCTCACACACCAGCACGCGCCGACTGCTGCCGGGACCGTGCCAGGGGGTGTCGGGGGGGCCACGGAGCCCAGCGAGGGGGACAAGGTGATGGGTAATGCCTGGCCTTAGAGCTGCGGGCGTTTGGCAGTACTGCCTCCACGCTCCATCACATCGGGGGATGCGGAGAGGTCGGCCACCAGCCCAGGGAGACGGGCTAGCAGTCCCTGTAAATGACGATGCAAAAAGAGGAGATTTGGGGAGAGAAAGTGAAAAGCAGAGTCCAGGGATGGCCACGGTTGGTATTTCTGTTGGCTCCCACAGATGGGTATTGGCTAGTACGCTCGGCGGCACGATCGGCTTAGGGAGCCCTTCCCCTTAGCGGGGACAGGGTTGAGCCGTGCGGGGACCGTCCTCATAGACACGCTGGTGGCATTCCCAGAGCCACGCTAGAGCAGGGAACCAGGAGCAGCCAGACAGAGCTTTGCTTTTCCCATCTCCTCTTCCTTTGGGAGCCGGAGAGGAATTAATATCTGCCGTCTCCCCGCATCCACCCCCAGCCCCCAAGGACAGGGCGCGCGGGCTCAGGTTAATGCGCCCATTGATCGGCAGCATCCTCCGCGGTTACAGTTGCTCTGCGCCGCGATGCACCGTTGCCTGTTTTGCCATTCCTGGCGAGTGATGGATGGCCTCTCCCGGGGCAAGCGCGACCCCGCCGCTGCCACCTGGGAAATGGGGGTCAGCCCCGGGGCCGCGGCCGTGCTCGGCTGGGTGGCACGGGGAGATGGGGGGGCTCTGCGCTTGCATCCCCACCGCTTACAGTTTGCATTTATTTGCAGAAGTTTGGGGGTCCCCAAATTTGCGCTTCTGAAGGAGAGGGGGAGGTGCAGGAGGCTGCTCCCGAAGGTGGCGATGAGCCCGCTCTGGGACTCGGGAAAGCTGCTGCTCAACCCAGAACCCCCAAAAGCTCAATGTGACCCCAAAAGCACAGCCCCAAGCTGGAGCGGAGAGCAAGAGCAAGCCACAGCCCCTAACACGGCCTCGAGCCCGGTGCCTGCACCCCCCCTGCCCTCCCTGGCTCCGCGGTGCCGCGGCAGCCCAGCCCAAAGCACCAGGACCTGGTGGCCACCCTGTCCCTTCCCTCCTCTTCCTCGGAGCCGGCAGCTGGGAGTTGTTCCCATGTCGCAATTAATCAGTGCAACGAGTGGAGATGCATTGTTACGAGTTAACGGAGAAACGTCGTCGTTGGTGTTGACAGGCTGGGCACGGTGGGGGTGGGCAAAGGGGGGCTCTCCGTGGCCCCTGTGCTGGGAGTGCTGGGCAGCGTGGGGATGCTCCGGGCACCACTGGTGGGCAGAAGCGGGGTGGGGAGAGCCCGGCAGCGACCCCCCGCATCACCTTGGCCTCCTCCCGCTGCGCTGAGCCGAGCGGGAGCGACAGCCGGGCACGGGCACCGCGGGCACGGGCTCGTCCTGGTGCCCGCGTGCTCCTGGTGTGACTCCATCTGGCCCCATCTGCTCCCACCCGGGCTCGGCGGGACCAAATGTGGGTCGCGGCGAGCGCGGGTGACACACCGCGGTGCAGCCGGGGAGCAGCTGATCCCCCCGGGCTGCGCGGGGCCGTGCCGCCGGCCGGGATTACCCAGCTGCTGCCAAGCTGGCACAGGGACCGTCTCCTCCGAAAGGTTCCCTTCCAGGGGATTACGGATAATGCATCTGGAGCAGCACTTGTTCATCCAGGTTTGTGATTTATCTGAAAATCAAATTCCAGTAATCTCGCCTGCCATCTGGCCCCTGCGGACACGCAGCCGGCCCCGACCCGGGCGGGAGGCAGCCGGGAGGGTCAGGGTGTGGGGCTCCACGTGTCTCCCCGAGCATCATCCTCGAGCTGCCGTGGGGAGGGCGGAGAGGACTCCGGCGTCCCTGGGGGTGGCGCGGGGCACCCTGGGCAGAAGATGCCCAGGGGAATCTTTTTGGGATGGCGAGGGGTGCCCACGTGCCAGGATGCGGGCAGGACCTGGACACTTCATCCCCTTTCAGGGATGCTCTGATGTCCCCGTGTCCCCAGACACCCGTGGATGTCAGGATGCGGGCAGGACCTGGAGAGCTCAGCCCCTCGCAGGGACGTGGGCAGGAGGATTTGGGACCCCTGCCCTGCCCAGGGGACGTGCTGGCAGCAGGGATGTCCCAGGCTCCAGCAGGGAAGGCAGAAGAAGGCAGGATCCGTCCTTTCCCCCCTGACGGGGAGACCACAGGCTGCAGAGTGGCCCGGGAGGGGGTCGGGGCCCCGGCGCTCCCCTCCCCTCATTCCCAGCTCATTAAGGCTCTCCCATTATTCTGACATTTGTGCGCGTCACGTACCGGGAAGAAGTAATTTACTTAGAAGAAATTAAAAGTTCATTTTAATTGAGCGCACACTGCAGTATGCAAATGCGGGGCGCATTATGTACACTGATGCAGAGACAAAGGCTGTAATCAGCTGTTAACCCTCTGCGAGCCGGCCCAACGCTCCGCGGCAGCTCCGGCATCGCTCCGGCCGCACTGGACACCCCATACCCCCACAGACGGGGTGTCCCCTGGCCACGGAGGAGTCGCGGGATGAACCCTTCGTGCATCTCTCCGCCCCGCCTTGGCTCGGATGCAGGAGCCAGACGGGGGATGCCAGCGGCGGAGGCTGTCACCCAAATCACTGTGACGTGCTGGGATGGCTCCAAGCCAGCCAGACGGGGTGCGCGGTTGGGGCAGGGGGTCTCCCAGGGGTGATTCAGCCCTTCTGGGGAGCCCAGATGAGAGGAGGATGGAGGTGCAAAGCCCAGATGAGATGAAGGTCCAAAGGCCAAAAATATGGCTCGTCGCATCTGCGACCGCTCTCAAATCCAGCGGTAGCTGGATTTGAGAGCGGTCGCAGATGCGACGAGCCCACAATATTTGCAGCATCCCATTGCTCAGGAGTTCCTCAGCTGGGTTTTGGGGGGGTTTTTTTTGTGCTTTTCTCCTTTTTTGCATATTTTTTTTTTTCTACTACCTGTCAGACCTGAGATTTTTTACTGGCAGCGCAAATGGAACTGGTTCGCAGATGCGAGATGACAGCCCGCTGCAGGAGACAGACAAATTACCTCCAACCTCGGCTCAAGACGCCCACAGACTCCCAAACAAAGGGAGATGGCGGCGGGGGGGGGTGGGTGGGGGGGGTGTAGCGAGTTGTCGGTGCTCAGTGAGGCTGCACACACCCAGGTCCGTGGGTGCTGCGTGGGTGCATCGTGTCTGCGGGCATCCCATGAACAACGACGCTATGAGCCACCCTGCTGCGAAGGGCTGTTGGGGATGGCACACGTGGGCATCTGACATCATATTATGGGGGGGTGACGCTAAAAAGCAAAGGGGGACAGAGCTGTCCCCTTGGAGGGGACACACTGAGGGTGACAGGGTGGACTTTGCATGGACCCGGGAGGGGCGATGCTGTCGAGCATCCCTGTGTCTGCCTGGGCTGCGCCTGGCGCCGCGCCGGCTTTGCCAAGAACGGCAGGGACAGAGCCAGGATGGGACCCTGGCACCCTGAGGGGCGGTGACGATGGCACTTTTCACCCCAAGGCCACATGGGGAGGAGGGTTGGGGTGCACCTGGAGCTTGCACCTCCATCCTGGCCGCCCTTCGCTTGCCCTGTGCTCCCAGGAGCTGCAGCCCCAGTGCCCCCAGTTGGCTCCCAGTAGCACAGGCAACCGGGGTGGTCCGGACGGCTGCGGTGCCGCAGGGAGGATTTAATTGCTGCCGCGTAACCTTTGCGTCCCGTCCCACGTGCCAGCCGGGCGCCCGGCTCTGCAGCTCCAGATGGCACCCGGGAAAGAGTTAAGTCCGCTGTGATCAACAGCAAGAAGCAAGTGGTAAACAATTTTTCTCTCCCTCTGCTAAATTAATATGCAAATTCCCCCCCCCCCCGCCTCCCGCTCTTGCTTCGAAATTAGCGAGGTAGAATGCTTGGGCTAATTATGCATTCAAACGAGCAGGCTTCGTTAATGTGGCACTAAGAGGAGCCTGAAAATGATTGTGAGACGATGAAATTGAAATTGGAGCACGGCACTTCTAATGCATCTGGAGTCACTCTTGCGTGCCCCGGCAGATGTAACCTGGCAGTGACCGGCAGCCCCCGCCGCCCTGCCTGCGTCCAGCCACCCGCGGCGCCCGCAGCACCCCACAGCATCCTCCCCCTGCTTCTCCCTTTCTGCTCCGAGAACAACCGGGTTTCAAGATTTCCCAGCCCAGGGATGGAGGGGTGGGATGGCCCCATTCGGCGGAGACGAGCCCTGCGCACCCAGAGCTCCGGGTTTGGGGTGGGGACGGGGCAGCCGCCCCGGAGCATCCCCAGGACGTGGAGCAGTGGGGTCGGGGTCAGGACTGACGGTGCCCCAAGCCAGTAAAGCAGCTCCCGGTGCAGCCCTCGGTGGGTCCATGCAGGTCCTGCTGGGTGATGCCACTGTCAGCCTCCCGTGCAGCTCCTCCAGGTCCCCACGCTCCCAGGTTTCTCCTCCCCAGGCCCAATCCTGGCCCCTGAGGCAGTCGGCAGAGCCCGAGCTTGTTTGGGAAAGCTCCACGTGTACCAGTGTTTGCATGGACAAAACTCCTCCTTCACCTGGACACGCTCCTGGGAATGCTGAAATCCAACGGACGCAGAGGGGTCACAGGGGAAGTCCCGTCCCTGTCACCATGTCCCAGTGCCTGGCAGTCGGCACGTCCCAGCAAGGGCCACACCAGCGGCACATCCGCATCCGTCACATCGCGTGGCCTACTGCACGGCCAGGCATGAGCCCCCGCCCCAGGAGTGTCCCACCACAGGGCTGGGTGGCACGGTGGTGGCATGCGGGGCCAGGTGGGGGCTGCTTTGTCCAGCGTGGCTTTGTCCCCCGAGGAAGGCGGCATCCATGGGGCTGGGGATCTGCAGAGGCAAAAGCGGGAGAAAACGCTGTGGGTGACGGGACAAAACAGGGAGATGTTTTACACTGGGAATGAACTGCT
Organism: Rissa tridactyla; assembly: GCF_028500815.1. Taxonomy (NCBI): domain Eukaryota; kingdom Metazoa; phylum Chordata; class Aves; order Charadriiformes; family Laridae; genus Rissa; species Rissa tridactyla. The sequence goes on from NC_071469.1 coordinate 92,952,889, forward strand.
GGGGATGAGCAGCCGTGGGCTGCGATGGACACACAGGACAACGAGGGGTTTAGGGGGGAACCGGCTTGGGATGTCACCAGCCCCAGTCTCCGCTGGGCTAACTGCTCCCTGCTGGCTGCGCGGGCTGGGCTTCAGCCACGCAAGGGCTAAGCCTGGTTTCTCGTGAGACCCGGCAGCTCTGCAGCCCTGACCCGGCAGCTGCAGCGGGACCAGCCGAACTGAGCCCCCCCACCGGGCAGCAGAGACGGATGTTGGTGTTAAATATTCATCAGAGGCGTGGATTTTACTGGAACCCGTCCATTAAGAGGCAATGCACAATCTGCAGCGTGCTCCCGGTAGCCGGGGCATGCCGTGGCGGGCGGGCGGGCGGGCGGAAGGTGGCGGGGAAAGAAGACGGATGCTCCGGAGGAGGCTGCAGAGCCGTAAGCCAGATGCACTGTTAGTAATCAATGAGGATCTACAGACTTCAGGTACTCAACCGCCAGGAATAAATAGAAGAAATAAATAGTCGAGGAGATGAATAGCACCCCCAGGAAGGAGGGGAAGGAATGGGGGAGCAGCAGGGATGCAGACCCTGGAGGAGATGGTCCCTTGGAGTGAGGTGGGATTGCAATGGCACAGTTTGGTCCACAGGGATGCTAAGCACCCTGGAAGGATGTCAAGCATCCCAGAGGAATGCTGAGCGCCCTAGAGTGATGTTGGACATCCCAGAGGGATGCTGAGTGCTCCCGAGGACACACCATCGCCAGGGAGGCCATCTGGCTCAGAGCCGGCAGCCTCCCCCATCGTGTGCCCAGGCAAGGCTGGGGCGAGGGTAGCCCACGGATGCCAGGACTCGCCGTGGCCGGCTCCGCTCCGCAGCGTGCCCCAGGGTCGGGGCTGGCGCGCGGAGGAGGTTGTTTTCCCCCACTCTCCGGTAATTTTTCCCTCTGACTATGATGCATAGCGGTGCTAATTCGGCACGTTGCCATTAATTCCAGCACAGCTGCCGCTCTCTCCCTCAAGGCATTTCGCTAATACTCAGCTTCAGAGCCTCTCAGCAAATTAACATCATTTGTTCTGCAGAACATGTTTTATTTCTACACTACATGCATAGCTTATTACTCTGCCAGAAACTCGGGGTGTGCGGGGAGGCAGCGCCGGCGGGTACAGCCCTCCAGAGCAAGCCCTGCTCCCTGCCTCGCCATGCCTGTCCCCAGGCGGGCGCAGGGACAGTCCCCGGTGCCACCTCGCGCTGCCGTGCCTAACCCCAGCTGGAGCTGCAGGGATTTTCTCCCGGCACCGGGATGCTCCGGTGCTGTCAGTGCAGCCCGGGCTGGTGATGCGAGGTGGGATGATGGCAGCACGCTGGATGAGTTGCTGGCTGGCGTCTCCCGCGTCCTCCCTCGGTGCAGATGGATGCTCCCTCGTTTATTGACACATACGGGACGGTGGTGACAAGGGGTCCTGGGGTCCAGAACCAGCCGTAAGCCAGATGCACTGTTAGTAATCAACGAGGATCTACAGACTTCAGGTACTCAACCGCCAGGAATAAATAGGAGAAATAAATAGACAAGGAGAGGAATAGCACGCCCAGAAAGGAAGGGAGGGAATGGGGGAGCAGCAGGGATGCAGACCCTGGGGGAGATGGTCCCTTGGAGTGAGGTGGGACCCCAGGACCCCTTGTCACCACTGTCGCATATGTGTCAATAAACGAGGGAGCACCCAGACGTGTCCCCTCATCACTGGCCAGCACAGCAAACCCGCACCCCAGCACCCTCCCGCTGCCTCCCCCAGACACCCTGCGCCCACCCTTCCCTCCTCGGGTTATTGCTCTGGCTGATTAATGCCTCTGGAGTTTCAGTTAACGATCTCTGGGTGAGGGGGAGGAAGGGGCAGGCATGCTTGGGCCCCCCTGGGCTCGCTGGGTGGGCAGCTGTGGGCAGAGGGACCCTGGCCCCCAGCCCCCCCTGGCAGCAGGGCCAGCTGGGGCTTGCAGGACGTGATGCCAAAGGGCACCGGGACCCCCTACACCGGCAGTGCCAGCGGGACGGCTCAGACCCTCAGGCAGCAAAGCTGAGCTGGAGCAAAGCATCTCCCACGTGGCCCTCGGTGCTGAGCCCCCCGGGAGATCCCAGGGCTGCTGGCGGTGGGCACGAGCCGGGCAAGGTGTCATGAGCTGGGCAGGGTGTCCTGCCCACCATCCAACAAACCGCAGCCCCCACCGGCGATAATATCAGGTCTTTCACTTTGATTAAGGTTATTTAAGCTTTTTACCGAAACATAAAACCTGATTGTTTGCATAAACAACCTAATTGGATTATAGTGCACAGCATCGCTAATGCCGCGGGCTGGCTGGGAGCCGGCGGCAGCACCAGGGCCGCACCGGCAGACGGGACCTCCGGCTCTACCGCCCTCGGGGTGGTTTTGGCAGGGAGTGGGTGAGACACCTCCATGCTGGGGTGTGCACACACCCGCCACCACGCTGAGCCACAGAGGGACCCGGCCTCGGGGTGGGTGACAGCCGCGTGGGGACACCAGTGTCCCCAGCACATGGCCCTGGCTGTGCCCTTGGGGATGCTTCACCTGCGTGGCAAGAGGGGACGAAGCCCCCGCTCTGGCACTGCCTGTGGGAGGAAGAAGAGGAAGGAGGAGCGAAGGTGCTGGGTGGGAAGCGGGGGGCCGGGAGCCCTGGGCGAGCGTCTTTGCAGGAATGCTGCCTGCACAGCGTTTCCATGGCTGGGAGCTGCAGAAGGCTTTCATGGCAAAACGCGGAGAGGCTCCATGAATATTTCATTAGGAAAGCAATGTGGTGTGCTGCAGAGAACATCTGGCTGGAGTCCCTGGAGACCCCTGCCTTGTGCAGGAAGCAGGAACTGTGAAATATGGAGGAAAACGAGGGAGAGGGGGAGACGGGGGGAGCGTCCCACGGCACAGGGAGCGTTTCTGCCCCCCCTGGCCCTGTGACAGGCAGCATGGGGCAGTAACAGGGAACCTGCTCTCGTCCTCCCATGAATGGTGGCCCCAGGAGGTTTACACGAGGTGGAGGGGCTGTGGTGGTGCCATCCCGCTGTCTGAGGGACCTTTTCTGATCCTTCTTCATGGGAGGTTTTGGGGACCCGGGACCCAGCTGCAGCACGGTCTCTCCCTCGCAAGCAGGACGCTGCTTTTAATCCCAATATCCGATGCAGGAACAGGCAGAGCTGCTCCTCCGGCTTGGAGCTGCGATGCATGGGCTGGCTGCGGGGCCAGTGGTGCTTGGGCATGGGATTGGGATGGGACAGGATAGGAAGGGATGGGACAGGACAGCTCCTCTTGCCTCGTTCCACATCCCTCACAGGGAGATGCTGATGCCCTCGAAGCTGGATGCTGTGACGTTCCCGGGGCTGAGCCGCTGCCCCGGGTCCTGCAGGCGATGGGTGCTGGGAGCCGAGAACCCTGCGGGAAGTTTGTCCCGGTGTTGGTGGAGAGAGGACATCCCTGGGCACAGGGGTGCTGCTGCGCACAGCCCAGGTCCTTCAGGGGTGCAGAGCAGCAGGCAGGAGTCAGGGTGGTTCAGGGGCTCGGCATTGCCAACGTCTCTTTCCCTCCAGTGCCAGCTCCTTCCCCTGGTGCCGGCCAGGTTTGGTGCTTGGGGACCCAGTGGGAGCCCTTTGCCTTCGCGTGGGTGCTGGTGGAGCTGCGAAGCCACGGTGCTCCCGGCCCACCGGCATCTGCTGCTGGCTCCGACGTTGCTCCCGCGCCACGGGGCAGGCAGCACGCTCACTGACCCGGACCAGCACGCGGCAGCATCGGTGCTGCCGGACCAAGGCTCTGCCCTGCACCCCTCATCGCCCTCCCCAATGCTCCCAACACCCACCCGCACCCCCAACCCCATGCGACACCCACCAGCACGCCCAGCCCCTGGGGCCAGCACCCTGTGGCTGTGACCCCCGCATCGGCCCCTCTCCCCAGTGCCCTGCAATCCTCGCCTTCCTTCCTCCTCCTCCCCAGCGCGGCGGTGAGTGCAGAGGGCTCTCTGCCCACCCTCTCTCTCCGTCTCCCCCATTCCCAGGCTCGGCTCTGCGGTAGCCCCAGTTTGGGAGCAGGGGACGGTTCCCACGTGCCAGCCCTGCCGCCGGCAGGACTTCGGCTCACACCCTCCCCGCTCCACCGCGGCCACCCCTGCTCGCCGCCCCGCGCAGCTCCCGGCACCGCCGCCGGCAGACAAAGCCCAACCAGACAAAGCCGCAGCCTCCCTCGCTGGCCCCTGCGTGCGTGGCCAGAGGATGGCAAATCCCCCCTTTGCAGCCACCGGCCGAGCCCAGATGGCACCCAGAGCCCTCGCTTGCCATCGCCGCGGGCAGCGAAGGGCTGGCAGCGCCATGGGGCAGGCCATGGGCGGAAGAGCGGCAGGACGGCCGGGGAGGCCGCAGGCAGCCTGCACAGGGCTGAGCCAGCCGGGGTGCGCAGCCCGGGCAGCAGACACATGCACGCACACACAGCCTTTAAAACGAAGGCAAATACCTCTCTCCGCTCCGGCTCCACCATCCGCCACCCGTCCTGCCTCGGACACGCCGTGCCTCTGCCGCGCTGCCCGTCCTCCATCCACCCCGCGCCGGGACGGGCTGCCAGACCCTCCTCTCTGCCGCCGGTGGGTTTTGGCCCCGCGCTGCCTGCTGGCGTTTTGGCAGCAGCAGCCTCGCTGCTCCAGGGATGGCATGTGTCCATTTTTTTTTTTTTTTTTTCCTCTCTCCCTTTCACAATCCGTCCTCCCCAGCCTTCTCCGCCGGTGCCTCCGGAGCCGCCTGCAGTGCCAGCTCGCAGGGAAATTGGCAGCGAGCGTGGTGCAGGGATCCTCCCGCAGCTGACGGAGCCCCGCCAGGCGCAGGCAGCCCTTCTGCCAGCCACCAGCCTTGGCACGAGGGGCTGGGGGGCCGCGGGGGGCTGCCGACGCTTGGCAGCCCTTCCCCAGCACCGCGCGCCCCAGCCGCCACTGCGGCTCCGCTGCCAAAAGCCAAATAAGGGGGAGGAAAAGGGGAAAATGGCAGAGAGAGGCGCTGGCTTCACCGTGCCCGTCGGTGGGGGACCTGGGTGTTGTCCTCGTCCCTCGGCGAAGGGCGCGGGAGCCTGGCCATGGTGCCAGCATCGCCTGGGGAGGCTCAGACCCATCTGTCTCCACTTGTGCCCCCAGCCCGGCCAGAAAAGCCCATCCCGGTGATGGCAAGCACCGATACAGCCTGGCTCGGCGATGCTGCATGGCGAGCACGGCTCCTGCAGACACACCTCTTACCCAGCATCCGTCTGCCGTGTAGGGGGGCCCGGGAAATTGGAAAGGGGAGAGCGGAGGAGGGACTTCTGGCGATGGGTGGGTGGTTTTGGGGTGCCCTCCAGCCGCGCGCTGCTCTGCACGGCCACCTCGGCCTCGTGCAACGTGTCCCCACCCTGTGCAGGAATCCTATCCCCGGTGGTGCAGTCATGCCATGGCTCCGTCCTGGCCAGCCATCGGCATTGCAGCCATCCCACTTCTCCGGCATTTCTTACCGAAATTCCTGGTCTCGGTGTCTTTTTGAAGGGAGAAGCAGGAGCGTGGCTTGAGCATCCACTGTAGCCCAGACGCTCCCGGTGCCGGTGCCCCAGGAGCGTTCCTGAGGCCGAGGGACACCAGCGGGGATGGCCGGGCAGGAGGCAGGGGACAGACTGCCAGCCAGAGCCAGCCCAGCGCCCTGCTCGGCTGCACCCAAAATAAGTCATTTACTGAGAGCCATAGTCATTGGGAGCCACAGAGGTACCAGGGCTGCCCTGCTGCCCTTTTCCCAGCCCCATGGCACAGCCCCATGGCACAGCCCGGTGGGACAGAGCACCAGGAATGCCAGCCAAGGCGCTGGCACATGGAGACACTGCTGCCATCGCTGTTTAAGAGGTTTACCCCCTAATCAGGGATGCATTTAACGGGGTTGGCAGGAGACACCAGGAACCTTCTATGGGGCAGGACGGGGCTGTGTGTGAGTCACACCAGCCCCATCCCGGACTCCTGCCACGCAGCGCTCAGTGTCCCCATGCGGTGGCACGTCCCAGCCTGAGAGCCATTGGCCGGGGATGCAGCAGCTCCTGGGGTGGTGGTGAGGGTCCAACGCTATAGGGAGAGACTCAGGAGACGTCCCGGTGTGCCCCTCTGCCCGTGCCCCCCTGCCCGTGCCCCCATCCCCTGGCGGTCGTCCCCCGGCCTGCCCGTGTCACACGTGCGCCTGCCATTTCCTCAAATAAGCAGCTAATCTCCATCAATCATAATTTCGCACAATTATCATAATAGGGCCATTTTGCACTTATCCTCGCCACGTGACGCGGGAGGCACTTACGGCTCCACTTCACGCCGAGCGTCTCCGAGCTTCTCCTGTCCCCGGGGAGTCACGATGGCAATCGCGTCCCCCGTGAGCCCCTGGGGACAGACCCATCCCCTGCCACCCTGCCATGGGCAGTGGCTCCGGCGGCAGCAGATGCTCGTGCCGGGTGGGATGCAGGCACGGGGGGATGGTAGCAGGATGTGTCCCCTGACTCGCGCCCTCCCGCTGCTGCAGCAGCACAGGTAGTTTAAACCCCAAATGGGGACACAACCAGGTTTCTCCCACCATATAGCTGCGCTGGCCCGGCTCCCCCCGCCACGGCAGCCTCCCGGTTGCACCAGTGCCATGTGGTGCGTGGTGGGGAGCACGGCCGGCAGCCCCGGCTCTGACCCTCCACCAGCCGGCAGGGAGCAGATTAGGGGGGCCAGGAGGTGATGAGGCATGAGGTCCGCGGGTGGGAGATTAGGTGCCGGCAGATGGATGGAGATCAAACGTTTCGCTCCACCTTGTTTACAGCTCCCTCCTTGGCGGCGGTCGGGGATGCCGGCACAGGCTCTGGCTCTGTCCCCCCTCGAGCTGGGGCAGGATGGGGCTGGGGACTGATGGTCTCGGTGTGTCCCAGCTCCCCCCTTGCCGTGCTCTGTCCTCACCCCAAGCAGCGCTGTGACAGCAGAGCCCCGTGTCCCCGTCCCATCCCACCACAGGGCTCCGGGCTGGAGCCGCCGGCAGCCACAGCACTCACCCTGAGCATCAAGCTCCCTGTAACCCAGCGGTGTTTGTGATGTTTACACCACTGTAATAATTACTTTCCTTTTTTTTTCTTCTTCTTCTTTTTTTTTTTTTTTTAATAAATACGGATGTTGCCACAAGTAAACTGTAATGTAATAAAAGCTTTCTGCTGGATCCATAATTAATCAGCGAGCTGTGTAAGGCGGCGGGGAGCAAGTGGAAAACCCTCCTGCCGGCGCGGGCTGCGGGGCTCGCACCCGGCTGGGAGGGAGGCGAAAAACCATGGTGGCAGCTTGGGGACATCCCAGTGCCCTGGGGACCATCGCAGCAGCCCTGCAAGCCTGGGGTCGGGGGGTCTGCGGGTGGGCAGGGCTGTGGTGCACCTGAGTCTCAGCTTTTGGGGTGCCTTCACACGCTGGGTGTTTTGCTCCCAGCTGTGATGGCACATCTGGAATGACCCCCTCCCTGTCCTCACCACCCCGATATGGAGAACGGGGCCTGGCACCCCGCGTCCCTCCACACGCAGCCAAGCGCCGGCGCAGGGTGAGCTGGCACCGCTGCTGCTGAATACACCATAACCCGCTCCCCCAGCACTGGCAATGGCTGGGGCTGGCTCAGTGCCGCTGGGGAGCAGCTCCCTCCTGGCCCTGGGGAGCAGAGTGCGGCCCCTGCAGCCCCCAGGATGGACGAGGGTGGCCGGGTGCTGCTGGCGGCCAGGGCTGAGCATCGTCTCCGGGGATGTGGACAACTCCAGATGGCCGGTGGGCACCAGGTGCCGGGGGACGGAGAGGCAGAGGGTGGCTCGGGGTGGACATCTGCTGCGCACGCGGCCAGCTGGCCCGGCAGCACGCCGCGGCCGAGGGGAGCACGGCCCCATCACCCCCCTTTTCTCCAGGGCGGTGGTCCCTACTCAACCCACAGGGGCTGTGCAGTCGCAGAAGAGCATCCTGCCTGGTGCACGCATCCGTGGCTGTCCCAGCCCTGTCCCCACGCTGTGCACCCAGTCCCCGCCAGCCCTGGGCGCCCTCTGGGTGGTCACAGAGACGCCCCTGCAGGCATGTGCCCCAGAGGGGGTTAATCCCTGCAGTCTGCGGGGACCCGGGGAGGCTGGTGACAGATGGCAAGCGCAAAAAGGAGAATGAAAGTCATGGTGGCAGGGTTGGGACAGTGGTTGGTGGGAGCTGTGCACATCTGCAGGGCAGCATGTGGGCAAGGGGTATGCTGAGCCCTCCGGGGGGCAGATGGGCGCTGGGGGCTGCTGGGTGTGAGGGGTCCCTCCTGCGGCAGCTCCACACCGGGGAGGCGAGCGACGGGGGGTTGTGCAACAGCCCTGCGGTGGGGAGGGAGCCCCACAACGGGAACCGTGCAATGGGGAGCCGTGCAATGGGGAGCTGTGCGTTTGGAAGTCGTGCAACAAGGATGGAGCCGTGCCAGAGGGAGCTGTGCCATGAGGAGCCATGCAGTGGGGAGGGAGCCATGCGATGGGGAGCTGCGCCACGAGGAGACGTGCAACGGGGAGGCGTGAAACGGGGAGCTGTGCCTTGGGAAGGAGTGCAATGGGAGGGAGCTGCGCGACGGGCGATGGCGCAACGTGGAGGCGTGCAATGGGGCGCCGTGCAGCTCTGCCCAAGGCTGGGCTCCTGTCCCCGCTTCCGCTCCCAGCCCTGCTGCGCCTCGCTGGGCTGCCGGCCGCCGGCCCCGGGTGGAAACACACCTGAGGGAGGTGGGTGGGGGTCGCCCCGGCCGTCCCGCTTCACGCACCGCCACGCTCGGCCAGAAAAACAAGATTCCGGAGAAGGCTCCACAGAACACGGCTCTGAAGAAGGGCTGGCGCATGGCAGCTTGCACGGCACAACGGCCACACGCCTCTCGGCAAGCGGCTGCCCCGCTGCCCGCGCCATGGCTGGACCGGCAACATCCCGGCGCGGAGGCTGGCAGGGCCATGCGGGGCATCCTGGCCCATCCCACCATGGCTGCACCCATGTGCCCGTCACCCCGGCCACGTGCCAGGCCTTGCCAGCGAACTGCTGGGAGAGTGTCCGGCTGACCCCGTGCCTCGGGACGTGTCCCACACGTCCTCCATCGCTGCAGCAGCGAATGCAAATCTGCAGTGGGACCGGTTAAAAATACTAAACCAAGCCGAGTTTCCGCTTGGCACTGCGGGACTGCGGCGGGGGTCGGTGCTGCCTGGCTGTGCCGTGCCGTGACCCCTTCCCGGCTCCTGCCGAGACCCTGCTGGAGCTCCAGCCCGGCCGGGGGTGCTGGATACGGCCACAGCGCCGGGGCAGGAGGGGAACACGGTGCTGCCACTGCTGGGGAGCTGCAGCTCGGCCGCCATGTGCCATCATGGCGACCTCTGTGTGTCCCTGGGGGTGTCTCTGTGTCCCCAGGACGTCTGTGCATCCATGGGATGTCTGCGCGTCCCCAGGATGTCTCTGCATCCACGGGATGTCTGAGTGTCCCTGGGGGTATCTGCATATCCCTGGGATGTCTGTGTGTCCGTGGGATGTCTGTGTGTCCCCGGGATGCCCGTGTGTCCGCAGGACCTCTGCCCCCTCCAGAAGCCCCCATGGGTCCAGGCTCTGCGCAGGGGCCCCAGCCATTCCTCAGCCCTGCCGAAATCCAGCCGATCAGCACACGGGCCGCGGCACTCCAGGGGCAGAGCTGCACCTCCATGATACCATGGACACCCGCCATGGCACCAGAGCACGCCGTGGTGATGCTGCAGGGGGATGCGGTGACACCAGAGGCAGGCTGCGACGCCACCGGGGGACCTCTTCCCCGCGGCGAGAAAAGCCCCGCCCCCAAGTAGGCGGTTTGGGGCCAATTCCCCATAAAACGGGTGCGGGGGGGAACGTTTGTGCCCGGAACGTTCGGGCGCGGCGCCGCGTTTCCGCCGGAGCCCGTTCGCGGGCGGACCGGTCCCCCAGTGCGCGGCGGCGCCGCCGCCAGGTGAGGCCCTGCCGGGGCTGCGGGAGGTGGCAGCGGGGCGGGGGGGCCCGGAGCGGGCCCGGCTTGTCCCATGAGGCGGGGCGAGCCGTGGGACGGTGCCCTTGGGCCCGGCTCCCCTTCCCTGAGGGGGTGGGGGAGCGTCGCGATTAACGGTGGCTTTAATTAACATGTAATAAACATGCCCTCCCGTCGGGCTGCGCGGGAGCGGCGAGACTGGGCTGTGAATCCGGGCCGGCCCCTGGGGTTCACACCGCCCTTTGGCCCCCGGGCGGGACACGAGGGGACACCGGTGCTGTCGGCCTGTGGCCGCGCTGGGCCGGGCCTGGCCCTGTGTAACCTGGGAGCCACAGGGCGAGGGGTTTTGCTGCTGCTGCTCTGCGAGCTGGTGTGAGTAGGGTGAGGGGCAGGGAGCGGGAGGGTGGAAATCGTTGCGGGGGAGGGGAGGAAGAGAAATAAAATCGTTCCTTCTCAGGAGAGACGTCCGTAGTGGTTCAGGCTGGTGGCTTCCAGCCCCACCGTGCTTTGCAGTGGTTTTGTGGCGCCAGGAGCTGCCGTGAGCTCCCTAGCCGCATCCTTTAGCCATTGGAGTCTGGGGGGGTCAAACCTTCTCTTTCAAGGCAGCAAGCACCTGCTGCACAGTCGCCATCCGCCCAAGGCCCCCAGTGACAGGTTTACACTCTGACAGGGAGGGTTCGTGTCACCAGTTATCCCTGAGCAACAGGCAGGTAAAGGAAAACAGCCCCTGGTATTACATTGCTCTGTCCCGAGTGTAAGTCTGCACACACCCAGTCAACGCGAGTTCTCTGAAGCCCATAAATGCACAGGCCGGGCTAAAGGTGCTGCTGTTTATTACTCCATTAAATCTGGACTGGTGCTGTGGTAAAAAGGGGATAATGTAATTTTTGGAAGTGGCTGTTCTGAAGCAGCAGCTAACACCTGCTCCGGAGCTGTATGAGGAACAGCGAGGATGCCAAGTGCACTTAGCTGCGCTGGCCTGCAGCACGGCATGATCCTGGCAAATGGTTGCTTCCAATTAATGCTCCTCTCAATGTCTGGGGCATTAATGTCTCGCCAGTGAGCTGGCCTTGGGCACAGGTTAGGGGGAGGTGATTTGGTTTAGGTTAGGTGTGGTGTTGTCTCTTTATTTTATATTTTAGTCTCTACGGAGAAATGGAAAGATGTCATGTGAGCTTCGTCACAACCTGTTTTGTTTATTTCCATTCTATATGGTATGTGTCGTGAGTGCATATGGTTATCACGCTCTGGGTTTAAAGCCTCTCCCCTCCCAGATGTTTCCGCACTAAATCACAAGTTTCTTTTGCAGAAGCAGAAATTGAGGTCAATATGCAAAAGAAAATATGTGCAAAGCCAATGTCTGGCTGGAGAAACGCTCTGAAGGTGGATGGGAGAGACTGCAGGGCTCACAGCTATGTCTATGCAAAAATAAACACTTGCCACTGTCAGCAGCTGCTGCCTCTGGATGTGTCTGAGCAGCCTGAGCTGGGTTGAGCTGTGCTCAGCTCGGAGTAGCTGCCAGTTGTCTGGATCCTCTTTGTTTCAGCTCCTCCCCATGGTGGGACGCTGAGCTGGGAGGCTATTTGAGTTAAGCTGCTCCACTGATAGGTATTTATAAAAAAAAAAAGTTTAAAAAAAAATAAAAAAATCAAATCATTATTGCCAGCATCAAGGAAACGTTGAGTACACTCTTACAGAGCGAGAAGTTGCCATCCTTTGGTTATCTCCTCTTGTCATAGTATCTCTCTGGGGATACTTCGGTGTTGGTGTTTAATAGCAGCCATTAGACCACGCAGAAAAGCCCATTTTCTTCACAGCCACAGCCCTGTTCTTTCCTCTCTGCTCCCCTGTTGGCGTCGGTGATGGTCTCTCTATGGAGAGGGTGCTTGTTCTTGCTGAGTTTCCAGCCAGAGCTCCAGGCTCTGTGCAGGGTGTGTGTGTCAGGGTTCTTCTGAGGCGTCTCCTCAGTCCTCTCAATTTATTGCTTCTTCCACTCATCTCTGGTGCAGCAGCGGTCTCCCCTGCAAAGTGTTCCCGTAGTCCCATCTCCTCATTATATTCTTACGGGATTTTGCACTGTGCGTTAACTTTTTCCCTGATGCTTCTGTGAGATGTTCCAAGCAGCGTCCAACACTGTTACACAGACCTTTCCTTTTGAAAGGGAGGATGAAAAGAGGGGTAAAGAGCAAACTTCAGGGACTTCTTACCAGTTACCACAAAAGCTTTTTTGCTAAAGTCTCCAGTGAGCGGATAGGTTGATGTCATCGTGCTGTCTAAGCACAGAAGGCAGAATACGTGACTGGGATACAGCTCGCGATCTTCTTGTAAAGCCTTTAATGGTGCTGGTACGCCGCCCTGTTCTCTTTTGGAGATTTTCCCTGTTGAAATGCCTCTGTGCATCATGTCACCACTGTGGCCGGGCGGCCGGCGTAATGCTTGGGCTGGGCTCAGATCAAGCTCTGGCTGCCCGGGTGAAGCCTGGTGCCGCGTCTGAGCTTGTCCCGATGCAGGTTGGTACTTTCAGAATGAACAATCCCACAGGTCAGCGTGTGCAGGGCTGCGCTCCCCTGCTGCTGTTTGCTGGGAAAACCAGCTGCTCGGCGCGGGCAGGGCTCCTGCTGCCTGTGGCTGTTTGGGAGCTGTTAACCACTTGGTCTGTCACGTAAGAGAGCTTTTCAGCCGAAGCGGTGTTTGTGATGGATGACCCGTCAGGGGGGAGGGTTGGGGCACTTTCCTGTACTTAGGTGTGCTGTTGCTCGAATGAAGGCTCATGCAGGAAACAGTCCTCCACTCGGCTGAACCTTAGGAGGCTTGGATTTCATGTCTGGCTCCGTGCTGCCTAACTTGAAGCACAGAGCAAGGCAGCGGTTTACCAAAGCGGTGGAAACTGAAATTGAGCGCTAGGTACTTTTGTCTTTAATTTCTTTAAATGCTGGTCCCACTGAGTAAGAGTAGCATGTCAAGTAGCCACTACTTAGGTCCTAATGTTACTGATCGATGAAAACTATTTCATAATTTAAGTTAGACTGGTTTTTAGGGATGTGGAAGCTGCGTAGGGAAGGGTCTCTGTCTTCTGTTCCATCCGGGCAGGGCCTAGCGCACTGGGGATGCAGCAGTCTGAAGCATAAACATTAATAATACAGTGGATATTATTCAAATGAAGGCTACCACTTTTCCTTTGTGGGAATAAACCCTTGGGTAATCACTGCACATACTTATCTGTTCCTATAATTGCTTTCTGCAGAATCACTTCAAAACAGGCGGTGCTGGCAGGATGCTGGTCTCCCTGCTCTTCCCTCAAGCGAGCCGGCCCCTTCGATGCCTCGTCCAGGACTTGCACCGTTGCAGATGGGGGTTGCACAGACAGAAGAGGTCTGTCTGTCCCCGCAGGGGTCTGCAAACCACTCGGGCAGCCTACAACAGTGCCATTACCCCTGTCTTCACTAGGGCTTTGGCTTTCGGTGATAAAATCGCTATCGTTGACCAAAACGGTGAGCACACTTACAGGGACCTTCTCAGCCAGAGTCTACACTTGTCCCAGGAGATCTGTAGAGCTTTGGAGTGCTCCAGCAGGGACTTGAAGGAAGAGAGGATCTCATTTTTGTGTCCCAATGATGCCTCCTATGTGGTGGCCCAGTGGGCTTCCTGGATGAGCGGGGGCATAGCGGTGCCCCTTTACAAGAAACACCCGGTGCAGGAACTGGAGTATGTGATTCAGGATTCGCAGAGTGCTCTAGTCATCGCAGCAGAGGAATACGTGGGGAAAATAGCCCCTAGTGCTGAGAAGCTGGGAGTCCCTGTTCTCCCCCTTCTCAGGTCTCATACTGATGGATCCATGAGTCACGCAGCACTGGAAGACAGTCCCTTGACAACCTGCTCCTCATGGAAAGACAGAGGAGCCATGATAATCTACACCAGTGGGACGACAGGAAGACCGAAAGGTGTCCTCAGCACCCATGAGAACGTGCAAGCCGTGGTGAGTGCTGCTTTCCCTCTGCAAAGCTTGTGCCAAGTGACAGAGGTCTTGGCCTTCGGAGGTGATTTGGGGTTGCAAACCCCAAAGCACAACACGCCTTACCACAGCCGAATTCCTGCACAGAGCTGTGAGGCTGTATCTTGAAAGTCCTCAACACTTCTAAGGTGAACGCGCAGAGTGTTTGAGGCTCTAAACCTTGTCCTTTTGGTGTTGCTGTGCTGGAACTGCAGCCAGGGGCAGATGGACTCTTCTCCCTGCTTTCCTGGAAAGCAGAAGGGATGAGACTTGTTGTGAAAAGACTGCTTTCTTTGCAGTTTGCTTTTCTTCACTGTGACTAGGAAAGAATCTTTACCCTTAATTGGAATATAATTTAGCCCAGCCTAGTACAGTACTGTGTGAAGTCTGTGCATTATTCAGCTATATATCCCCAAGGCAAAAAATCCATTAGCTCTCTGAGCCAAAAGGAATTAAAAGTTTGAATGAGCCTGCTGACTACCTCACCAGTTGCTTATCACTGCCTGCAACTGATAGACTCATGCCATTAGGGAAAAAGGGCAGGGAATACACCGTGCCTTACGGATGCCGCCGAGAGCTTACGTTGTTCTGGGTGCTCAGTGTCGGGAGTGGTATGAAAGCCTTGATGGATAGAGCCAGGGCTTGGCTATATTGGGCAAAGAATCTGTTCCCTTACAAATATGCTGATCATTTGGGAGGTGGCCTGAGCAGTCACCATCTTTTGTGCTGTCTCGCAGACAAGCCTAAAATGTGCTCCCTGCCCTGTGGAAGAGGGTTGTGAATGACATGACTGAATTCCACTGTTCAAATGCTTTTCTTATTTTTAGATGGCTGGAAATAAGCTTTCCAGTTGCTAACACTGGGCCCTGAAGGGTATTGTTCACCCAGAAGCCTGAGGTCTAACACTTTAGATAGTATTCCTTTCATAACGATATTTTAGAAGCTTGATATACTAATATATTTTTACTAACATAAAACATATTTTCTGTTCATCAGACAGTGATTTTCTGCTCCTATGGACTGTTCCTTACAGGTACTAGAAGCCCAATGTCATCGGTGTCCAAACTATGTCAACAGAGTTCTGGGAAAATTAGGTTTTTGATTACTATTTCTGCCAACTCTGCCTGTCCAGCACCAGGCTAATAATCTTGTAAGTCCTACTTAAAGACATTGTTGACTATTTCTTTCTCAGTAACGCGGAAGGACTTCGCTGATGTATACGAAGACACATACTGATGAGATGCAGGAGGTGTTCCTTTTGTATTCTACTGGTGTGGGAATTTTGCTTGTGCTGACCCTAAAGGAAAGAATTCTGTGCCCAGGCATCGTTCCGGGTGGTCTGGCATTTCTGACACCGGCTGTGCCCAGGAGATCTGGGGCCTGGATACTCCAGGCTTTCCAAGCAGTGAGAGTCTCTCTTCCTTCCCTAATGCTGGGTTGTGTGTTTTCTTCTGCAGACCACAGGGCTGGTTGAAAAATGGGAGTGGAAGAAGGAGGATGTTATTCTGCACGTGCTGCCTTTACATCATGTCCACGGGGTGATCAATAAGCTCCTCTGTCCTCTCTGGGTGGGAGCGACATGCATCATGTTACCCGAATTCAGTGCACAGATGGTAAGCCTGGAGGGATTGCGCGTTGTCTTTGAAATTCAGCAGCAAGACCCCATGCGTTGTAATTAGAGCAACTTTAGAAATAATTTCTTAAAGATTTCCAGCCTCTTTAGCCACTGGCTGCATGCGGTTCACAAACTGTCCGTTAAAAAACGCTTTCAGTTGGACGCTCAGTCTGGGGTAAACGTGCTCTTCTGGAGGCTACAACTTGTTTAAGCGTGACGTATGTAACCGTAACGCAACACTGCCCCTCCCCGTGATGTTGAGGGTCTCTGACTGGAGGTGTGCCCTTCAAATACCCACTAAGAGGATCTGTGCCCAGAATAAGGGTTGTTAATTTTCTAGTACTAGGAAAGGTGGAAATACTGGATTTTTTTTCTTGCGTGTTAGCGGTGTGCTGCTTGAAGCTATGCTGCTTGTTGGATACTTCATTTTTAGTAGCTTGCATTTTCCCTTCCAATCCTATGTCCTTGGTGTTTTGTGTTACATTACGTGAGAGAACACAAGCTTTAGAGTTTTTTGCAGCCCAGGTAAGAGAAATCCTGGTACTCATCACTTGCATGAAAACACCGCTCTTTCTCTGCGGAGAAACAAGTGTTAACAGATCTATTGGTTTAGACTCAGCGATATGAGAGAGCGTTTGCAAATTGAGAGCTTCTTGCAGGAAAGGTGTCAGGAGGGAAACCTTGGATGCAGTAGAGACCCGCTTATAATGTTGTGTTCTAGCCGAGACAGGAAACGCTGGTCCCAGTGCTCTGCTTCTCGTTTGTTCCTTGCTGCGGTGGCAGGCAGCTGACCTAAAGAAAGGAAGAAAAGGGACTAGAAACAGGGCAACCAAGAGTAAGGTGGAACAGTTTCTACAGTTACCGGCCCCTGGGATGCAGCAGCGTTCATCTACGTCTCCTAGTGTCGTCTGTGGTGAGAGACGTTGGAGTCTGCAGTGTCACTGTTAAGGGAGCAATTGGGTTTGCAGGTGCTGGTGCCACCTCGTAGCAAAAAGGAAACGTGCGTTGTCAGTACAAACTCCCTGGGAAAGTGAAAAGAGCCTGTCAAGCTTGTGCTTTGTAACAGAACAGGCTGCTTTACCTGTTCGTATTTATTTACATACTGGGTGGCCTCGTCACACTGAAAGGACAAAGTACAAAGGTGTGGGATACACCCAGAAGCCTTTGACTGTGCTGCTGTCAGGCAAGGGTGAGTCTGGGCTCTGACCTGAGCAACTGCAGGACTGTGTGATTCTTCATTGCTTATTTCTGCTTCTCTGAGAAGCAACCACAGAAAATGCACGCTTCCTTTCTTGTTTCAAGATGGCCCTGACACCTGAACACCCAGTTGTTGCCTGAGCACTGGTCCTTCGGGGGCGTGGGGGGGGAAATCCCCAGAATCCTGGAGGGGCAGCTCTGCATTTGCGTGTCCAGAGTAAATAGGTCGGATGCTGTCATAGAGGAAGGCAGGAAGGTTCCCTGGCAGAGCCAGTGCTCCTCTGTGGCCACTGCCAGATTGTCTCCTGTCGTGTTTAGGGTGTCACCCCAAAAGCTCAGGGTGCAGTAGGGACACATGCCCCACCAAAGCCGGGGCTTGGAGAGTGTCCAGTCCTGGTGATGTGTCAGAAGAGTGTGCTGGCAGCCTGGAAGCAAAGCCAAGCCCTCTGGAGGGCGCGTTTCTCCACGTCCTGTGCCACCGGTGATTGATTGTCCCTTATACCCTTGTGTTTTTCTCTGCTCTCTCCCGACATCTGCAAATCAATGAGCTGACGTTGAAGGATGGGTTCAGGTGCCGGGGAGTGGGATACCCCGTCTGCCTTCTCTGATCAAAGCTCTCCCCGAGACTTGACAACCAAGGGCAAGCGGGGACAGTGCTGGAGGGTGTCCGCTTGACCCTGGAAGTTGAACTTGGGCAGGGAGGTCAGCGCGGCAAGTGTGCCTGCCGCAGCGAGAGCCGTTCCAAGGGCTCTCAGGTGCATTCGGGCTCTGAAGGATGTCACTTGCTTTTCTCTTTTTTTTTTTTTTTTTTTATTCCCTTTATTTTTCCGAGGGCCTCCCCTGGGAGCTGGAAGTGGTTTGATCGACACTACAAAGAAAGCACATGAGGGTAAATAAGGCTTTCTTGTGGAGTTTAATGCAAGCTGCCTTTCAGTTCCAGTCTATTTTCACCAGCTGTTTACAAAATGCCCTTTGCTACTGAAATCAGCTTTCAGAAAAGCAGTAGAGTTTCAGTGGAGGATTTTGCAAAAGGAGCCTGAGTTTTGCTGCGTGATTTTTTTTTTTTTTCTTCGCTGCACCTTGAGAAAGCAGCCAATTATAGTGTGATATAAAGAAACTCGAATGGCAGCTAAAACACTTGACAGGCTGATCAAAACAAGGCTAGGAACTTACTCTCAACCTGCTGCAGACATATTTACCCTTGAGTGATACTGGCAAGGGTTCAAGAGAAACCGCAGCAGCATGCCCAATGTGTGTTTGGTTTCTAATCACTAACACTTCATTATACAAAATAAATACTTTATTATTACAGTGTTTATTAAATTACATAATTTGCGGCGTGCCTTATAGTCGAGGATACAGATGCCAGTCTGGTTTCAGTGGTGGTAATAATACTCTTTTTTTTTTTTTTCTTAGTTAGGAGGCGTTTCAAGCCCCGGACCAAGGTTTGCTTGTCGTTCCCTGCAGTGCAGTGTTAGGAGGTGGCATCTTTCAGACCCATCCGTCTGCTTTTGGTAGCTGTCCAAGGAAAGGTTAAAAATCAAGATTGTGGAGTAACCCCAGTGTCCTGACCGACATCCACTCTCTTACTAAAACAGCATCTGATGTCCACGGCTGCATGCAAGCTATTGCTGAGGCCACAAGGGCTCATTAAAGTGTATTGAGACGCCTCAAGCGTGAAAGTTGCTGCATAAAATCAGATTCTTTTTATTAAATGAGGACATCCATTACTTTGCACTAGCTACTGTACATGTTATAATTCACTTTATAGCACCATCTGTTAAGACTGTCTTGCTTAAGCTTTTTGTAGCATCTTTTTATTGTAAGTTATTAAAAAATATGGCTGCATCTATTAATCATTTATTAATAAAGGGTTTATAAATGGACCCTTAATTTGCAGCGTTACAGTCCACTTGTACATGATGTGCTAAGTCCTCTGGTGCGTGTACTCCTTGCGGTGAGGCGTGTCTCTACGGGGAGCCCTTCTCGGGCCGCTGCCTGCGTTCCTGCCTGGAGACCGTGGGAGCGGATCCCAGCGCTGCCGGGTATGCTTCTGGTGCTTGGGAATGACAGCTCTGACTGTGGGGGGAGATGTTTCAGCGCCGCTGTGGGCATGCGGACCGGGAGCGGGCAGGAGAACAGCAGTGAGCCTGATTGTGCATTCCTCCCAGCAGCTGTGTGGGGCAAGGGTGGCTCTGATATTGTTAGTTATTTATATTTTTTTTTTTTTCAAGGGTGAGAACTGGGAGGGCAGAAACCTCCTTTGGAGCCAGAGCAAGCTGCAGCCTAAGCATCCCGATACGATCCTCCCATTATAACTTGCTTCCAAGCTGAGTTTACTTCTCCAGCTGCACTGCTCCTGTTTGCAGGCAGCCAGCGTTTCTCAGCTGCTTCTGAACCTGTTTGAAATGCCTGCCTCTTTTCTTACGCGGGAGTAGAAATTTTAAGGGTGCTGGGTTCATATAGTTTTTGCGGAAATTGCTCAGCAGTGGGTGGAGAAGAGATACTGTTAATGCCTCTGCTTAATGAAGGAGTGCAGCGTGAGCCGCCTTCTACTGGGCATCAGAGAAAGCCCATGGGCAAGTGTTTTTTGGAGCAGTTTGCACCAAGCAGGCATTAGAGCGTGCATTCCCCAGCGATTCCTTCTCTCTATGTCCCTTCCTCACATCGATTCAGTAACGGCTGCTAAGGCTGAGCACACCCTGTGGGGTGACTGTTACTCGATGGAAAATGTCAGTGAGTCCGGAGAGATGGACCCAGGGGAAGCCAGGCGTCCTCCATGCTGGTGCTCTGGCCATGACAGTCACACATTGATGGCCCCGTTCTGAACTGGGACTTGGCTGTTCTGGGCACGCTGGGGACAGGAGCCTTTTGGAGCAAGCCGTGAGGTCAGTGTCTGCTTCGCAGGATCCTCTGCTGAGGTTTTTGTCGAGTGTGGATCCACTCTGAGTTTGGGTGATGGGAATGGCTTGTCTTTGCCTTGGACCATCTCTGATCTCTCCTTCAGGGAAAGATGTTCTAATAGCAAAAGGCTCCCTGTCAGCGCTTCACGTTGATAAACATGAGATCGGATCCCAGGAGGTCTTTCAGTCTTAAGTGCAGTAGGGGAAACAAAAGTATTCAAAAACGTAAAGGAAAAAGCTTGCTCTGAGTGAGGGGGGAAGCTTATGGAAATCTCAACTCCCCGTGACCTAGTTGCGGCGTGCGCTGCCCACTTGGCTCTGCTGGGCAGGTTTGGAGCTGTGGTGTGCTGCCTGCAGAATGACAACACTGTCTGTGCCCTGCAACCACTTCCGTGATAAATGCGCCGAGATGCAGATTTATTGCCCTAAAGTTCCAAAAGGAGCCGTTGTTTTGGTGCCAGCGTTACTGCATGTCTGACTTAAGCTGCCTCCAAGGATCAAGCCCTCTAAAAATCATACCCGGTTTTACAATGTCACACGCAAAGCCATCAGAATTGTTAATTTCATTTGGACTGTTCGTTCTAGGCGTTTGTCCTGATGGGAATGATGAGTGCCCAAAGCGAGTGTGTGATTTGGGACTAATTCTCCCAACGTGCTGCGAACGTGCTGTCACCCACGGCGGCGTTTTCCCCCCGTGGTGGGGGAGTGCTGCAGACCTGACGCTCGTCGAGGTTTTGCGTGTGAGGTGTTGCTCCGGGGTCGCTGCTGCATCGTGTGCTTACACCCCGGACTTCCTCGTGGAGACCAGCAGCCTGTGCTACATCTGGGAGCAAAACTGTTTGTCCTTGCCGCTGCTGTTATCTGTGCGAACCAGGCTGGGCCGAGGCTGGGTGCTGATGCTTTAAACCTCCGCCGGGCTGTGCAGGGAGATCTGTGGCTCAGCAGTCACCGTTGCCTCCGGGAAGGAGAAGCGTGCACCGCAGTGAGCCTCTCCCCTGGATCCGTCGCTTCTGCAAACATCACTCTGGGCGGCTCTTTTAGTTTATTTTTAAAAGAAAAGCAAATCCAAGCAGAGGAGTCTGATCTCCAAGAACCAGGCACCGCTAAGGCGCTGCTGGTAGCGTGCTGGGGATTGCGTCTCCCATCCAGTTTCAGCTGGAGAAAGGCAATTGTCTTTTCATCTGTTAATGGGAGGCTTCAGAGGAGTAATTTTATTTCAGACTCAAAGAGGAGTCAGTGGAGGGAGGAGCAGGTCACTAGTGAATGGATTATGTTTGATCACTTCTCGCAGACCTGGCTTTAAAAAGTTAGAGTTTTTCTTCCCGTCTCCCCAGATCTGCCGTCTGTCCTCAGCATCTGTTACGGAGTAATGTCTTTTGATGTGTGTGGGGAAATATAAAAAATGGAACCAGAGCCTGTCATATTTACTTATATTACCAGGTCCCAGGGAAAGCACTTGCTCCTTTCAGTATGCCTACAGCATAGGAAGGCTTTAAAAGCTTCAGCCTGGAATGCAGAGGGGCCATCAAACTGCGCTGATGAATAAATGATTAAAACCAGAGTCATGCCGAGCGCAAACAGTTTGGGGTTATAACAAACATGAGACGAAGCCACCAAGGGCCCGATTTCCCTTTGAAGAGAAGAATGTTTCTCTCTCTGCATATTGCTTATGGAGCGCTCGCGGCTCGGTCCTTCGGAGAGAGCAGAGCCCCCATGGATGCTCTCCCATCTCATGTCGTGCCCGTCTGCCTTTGTCAGGGATAAACTGGCGTCGGACGTGGATGCGCGGTCCCTGCCATCCCTTCGGCGCTTCTGTAGAGGTACGGGAGCTTTCTGACCTCGGCATTAGGGACAGGGTCTGGCCAAACGAGGAGCTGGTTCGGCCGCAGACACGTTGTTGCCTGTTGCTCTCGCAGCCGCCCTGAAAATTGCAGGCAGCCCTTTTCCTCGCCGGCGGCGCTGCCCGCCCGGCAGCGATCGATGCAAAACGCAAACCCGTCTCCCCGATCAAAAGGGAAGTAAAGGGATGATTTAACCTTGCATTAGGGGTATTGTTACTTTTGAAAAAAATTCAATAGCCACTGAAAATGATACGATAATTTTATAGAGAAGGAGAGCCGTTGCATCTGTCACTAGAGGCAGCAGCGTGGGCCGTCTATTAGCTGTTTGCGGTCTGATGGGAAAATCCATGCTGATATTTGCTTCCTTTTCAGCTTTTGCGTGTTTTTGCCTGCATCCCTTCTGGCTGGTTTTGGGAGTCCTGTATCAGGCAAAGTCTCGCAAGATTTAGCGTGCAAATGGTTGTTGCCACCTTCTCTTCTTTTTTTTTTTTTTTTTTTTTTTTGCATGAGAAGATGCCCAGATGTTGGGAGCTTTGGTGTTTTCTGTCTAGTTTCCGGCATTGCGCGTCTCTCTGAAGGTGAGTCGCCTGTAAAGGAAAAAAAACGCCTTTTCTCCTCTGTGTTTGCATCTCTTGCTTCAGGTGATCTTAGCACATCTGGCGGCTGGTTGGGAAGGTTGCTGTGTGGAAGGACCATCTCTTGGAGCAGCTTGCATGTTCCTCTGTCCTCAATCACTTCATGCCATCTGTGTGCTGGAAGAAATACGTGGGAAAAATCTTACAGCTGTGTCTCACTGGCCTTGTTTTGTACCCACTGGTGTAATTTTCTCTTTTTTTTTTTTTTTTGTTTGTTTGTTTGTTGGTTTGTTTTTTTTTTCATTTACTGATGGCAAAATCACCCTGGCCGGCCCATGGAATTGCCCAGATATGCTTTTGTGCAGTGGGAGGGGAAGAAAATCAGGAATGTCAGGCTGATGGGAAGACTCTTGGCAACAGAAGGTCTCCCGCTTCTTTGCTGGCTCAGGCAGCCCCGTCCTGTAAGCGCGCCCTGGGTTTTCGCTGCCATTATTGCTGATAGGAAGCTGTTCCTACTCTTGCTTTCTTGCAGTTAGAAACTTTTGTGTTTCTAGCCCTTATTTATCTTAAAAGGAATCTTGGTCCATCTCCTGAACGTCTTCCATCAGAAGACTTCTGCTTCCCTCGTGGCTGGTGAGCGCTCGGTGCAAAGTCTGGCAGCCGTGGCACGCAGTGCCGTGTTTGCCTCCAGAATCCATGGCTTTTTAAAAGCCCTTGGAGTCCTGAGGTATCAGGTGAGCAAAATAAAATGAAATGATGGGCTGCCGATACCCCGTCCACCCCGTAATTGATGCGGTGACGGTGACACAGGGGATAACAGGGAGGGGGAGATTGATCGTGCTGCTCTAAGCCTGCCGGTGCTGGAGGATGCCGTTGCGCTGGAAGGGCAAAGCTGGCCTCTTGCTATGAGCCCGTCCAAGCCCCAGGATTGATTGATTAGTCCCAGGTAACGAGACTTTCCCAGATCCTTCTCTCAAACCGTGAAGTTATAGTTATAAAACAGAAATAGCTGTTACAGCTGGCTGGGCAGTGACAAGCCCTCCGGACAGCGCGGGGTCTGCGGAGGGCTTGGGGCTGCCAGCTCTGTACCACGGCTCGGTGCTTAGTACCGTTAAAACACATGGGTAGGATCCAGGTTTGGCCGAGCGGGAGGAGAGCAGGTGGAGATGTTTGACTGTCAGCAGATCACCCCGGCAGCTGGTGGCACAAATCCAAAGGCAGCTGCTTATCTTCAGGAAGGGGCTGTTGCTGGGGCGAGTCGGACTGACACAGACAAAGCCGTTGCCGTGGCTGGAGTGGCGGTAGGGAGGATTTTATCTAGGGCAGGAGTTGAGCAGGCATGCGAGGACAGGGGACTCTGGGGTGCAAGAGAGATCTGCTGTGTTTTGGAGTGATGGCTTTGTTTTATATTCAAATCCAAATCCGTGTGAAAATAACTCCGCTGCGTGGCCAGGCTGGAAGTCTGCCTGCGCTCCCCACAGCTGCTCTGGACTTGGGAAGGCAAAAAAAAAAAAAAAAAATAAAAATCACACAGCAAAGATTGAACAACCCTGAGCATCTGTCTCCCTTCAATTCTTCCGGCACGGTCCTGATCCCTGCTTGCCACCACGCGTCTCTCCCGGCCCAAGGCAATGGCTCTCGGGAGCAGCAGGCTGAGGAGAGCAGGGCTGTGCGTTCAGCCCCTGGCTTTGGGGAGGTCCTTCTCCATCCTGCTGCCTCGAAGGGGAAAGATGTTGGGGGGTTGAAGAGAAAAAGATCTTTGGGGAGGGAGGCTGGGAGAAGCACAGTAGGGGTTAGATCCTTCTAAATGCGATTTTGCCTATTCCGGCTTGTTTTAGGGAATTGTGCTGGTAGGTGGAGTTTCTGCAAGGGAGAGCGACGTTCCCTCTCCAGGCACATCAGCCATCGGTTCGGGCAAGTCGTGTTCCTCCTCTGTTTTCCCTGGTGCCAAGGGGATCTTGGAGTACTCATGTCCCAGTTCCTGAGGTGTCTGGGGGGTTTCCACCTTGTGCATCCACCTCGCCCCAGGGAGGGCCATCTCTGGGCTGGGAGGCAGCGTGAGCTCCCTTCTGTTCAGTGGCACGGTGCCTTTGTTGGACGTGCCCTGCTCTATTAAGAATAACAACATGGTGGTGTTGGGTTTTGTTTTTCTTTTTTTTTTTCTTTTTTTTTTTTTTTCTTAGGAGCTGATTGTTCTGAAGCAGTGGAGTGAGAGACGCGGGGGGGAGGCGGCGCCGACGCAGCCAAGTAGAAAGTAATGAAATGGAGCCCGAGCGAGCAGGACGGAGGGGAAGGGGGCAGAGTGACAGCATGAAGGAGAATCACTTGTTCGCCTTCCATCAATCCCTGCTTTTTCTTGCCGTCGCACGCGCCTGTGTGCAGCTGAGCGTGCGCGGGCAGGGAGGGGAGAGGCGGCGCGCGGTGTCAGGAGCTGTTAGGGAATACATTTGTCAACAACGGGGCAGGGATCGGAGCGAAAGGAAAGAGGCGGCCGTCACAGTAGCCTTTTATTTATTGATGGCTTTGGATCGTTCCTGTCTTGGGAAGAGCTTACCTAGGGGGAAGAGTGGCAAGGTGTGGGAGGAATGGCCCTGATTGATTGTAATATTTATGGCTCCTACCCTTTGCTAACTGCTCCCAGGTGGGGCTGCTCAGCCGGGGCTCGCTCAGTCTTTATTCCCCACCAGCAGAGGTGGCTCCTGGAATTTGCCCCTATCTGTAGTTCCCACAGGTTAGCAGGCGTTGCAACTGAAGAACGTCTGTCCCACGGGGACCGTTCCCCTCGGGACGAGGGCTGTTGGTGGAGCTGCCCTCCTGGCTCGCTGCTGTCTCCAGCCTGCAGCTGTTCTACCTGCGGTTTCTGGTGGCCGATGCGAGCTCGTGCCCGCTCACCAGAAGATGACCGTTTCCATTGCAGTGGAGTCTCACTTCCCGTTCAAGTGCATGATACCTCTCTTCCCAACCCTGCCATCCATCTTAAAAGTGTTTCTCCCTCAAAAGTCTGAGTCTCTGGGCTCCTACCTGTCACTTGGTGTCGTTCCAAAGAAGAGCTCCCACGCTTTGAAAAGCTGGTGGCTTTGTGTAGCCTCCGAAGAGCTGTACGTGATAAGGGAATTAGTTGATTGTGCCACAAGCTTCCATCTTCAGGAGCAAAACCTTGGCTGTAACATGGTGGTACTAAAAAATGCCGTTTCCGTCATCTTGTGCCCATTAAGAGTGAAAGCATGTAGGTGATCCACTGGTGGGATGAGAGAGTTGAATAATGTGCTTTGGGCATGATGAGGGTTGGGACCTGTTTTGCTGGACGTGGATGAGGGGCACAGAACAGGCTTCCAGTTGTTTGTACTTTCCAGAAATCTTAGATAGCAGAGGTTTGATTGTTCGTGAGCAGCCCAGGGTGGCTTTGCTCTGGACGAGCCTGTTGCACTCCTGTGCCTCAGTTTCCCCTTGCACTGTACGAAGGAGCAGTGTCAGGGTTCACGGCCTCGTGTACTGTTTGCCGAGCCCTCGCTTGTGAACCTCTTCAAAGGGGCTGAGGAGTTGGCCCTGACAGCGCTGACGATCGCTTCCCTCTGCGCTTTACGTTGGGGTGTATTTTTATATGTGTTCCCTTCCTTTGTAGGTTTGGAAGAAGTTGCTAAGCTCCGAAGCTCCCCGTATCAGTGTCTTCATGGCAGTGCCCACTATCTATGCCAAGCTGATGGAGTATTATGACAAGCATTTCTCTCAGCCGCAAGTCCAGGATTTCGTGCGTGCCTTTTGCCAGGAGAACGTCAGGTAGGCGAGCGATGCCCCTCTGCGCTGGGCAGGGGCTGGCTGTCCCCACGCTGGATCCGCCGAGGGTGTTTTTAGTGTCTCTTTCACAAGAACCAGGGTGACGTTATTTAATTATGAGCCACTCTTGCATGGTAAAGCCAAAAGGGGTCTGCACGCTCGTTATTTGTGTCGCCCTACGTAACACAAGGCTAAAGACTTTGTCCTGCATCCCCAGCTTGTACTGCAGTACCCCTTTTAGGAGGCTGTCCCGTCTTAAAACCCGTATCAGACAAAGAATCTTCTATATGTGAGGAACATTCTTGGTAGCAGTTAAAAGGTTTTTGGGGATTCTGTCTTCAGGTTTTATGTAGGAGCAGGCTTTGTGTAATCCTGTGTTAGACCGCAAATTCCCTGGAGCAAAGGTGATGTTGGATGCTTTCTTATATGGAGTTTCCGTGTGCAGGTTAATGGTGTCAGGCTCAGCAGCCCTGCCTGTGCCCGTCCTGGAGAAGTGGAAGAGCATCACTGGGCACACGTTGCTGGAGAGGTATGGGATGACTGAGATTGGGATGGCGCTTTCTAACCCCTTGCATGGAGTTCGTGTCCCAGGTAGGAGTCTCTAGAGGGTGCACACTGTTGGGAGGCTTTTGGCTGTGAAGTGTTCTTGTTTTTTCTGATCATGGAGAATACACATCTAATCACCATTTGTTGTGATTGAGGAGCAGGATGTGGTAGGAACAGTGATGCTGGTAGGGGAATTGGCCCAGAAAGGGGCATGGGTGTGAGAAGTGTCTGGTGGGCTTCTCTGGGATCACTGCCCGTGGTGGATTGGCAAAGCTGTGTGTGCAGAGCTCGCAGTGGTGCACGCTGACCTGATCGGCCAGGCTGGTTCTGTCCAGGAGGCAGAGTCCATACCGATGCTTTATGATGTCCAAAGTCTCAGCTGAAGCACTGTGATGGGACTGCCTCAGCTCCAGCTCTGTGAAGTTGTATTCGTGTGCGGTCTTGACACAGGAGTCCCCGCGCGGCAGTTGGTGTCCAATCGATCGGCACTGAGCGTTTAAAATAGGATGTCTGCTCACTCTTATTTTAGTGCAAGTTTCTTGACTCTTCAGGAATTAGAAATTGTCACACCTCGTTGTACACTCTGGTTCTGTTCTCTCCTTGTCTTCCCTCACTTCTCTTAGCTACACTTTGTGACTCCTCTCATTATCTGTAGTTTATGTAACCTAGAAATAAATTGATCTGAAACATTAAAAATATGAAATGCCCCCACCCTCCCTTTGGTTAAAAACGTGGCCATCTGTCTGCTGAGCAACCCAGCCCACCACTGTGCCACCTTCTCCTCCCCACATGCTGTCTGCACATGCGTGGCACCATATGCATCGTCTTGGTCTCCCGTGTCTGGGGGACCAGAGTTACCCAGGGGGGGCTGTCCTGGGTGTCATGGCTTCCCACAGCACCCCAGTCCCATGGGATGCAGAAGCCGTGCTCCTGCAGGGATCGCACAGGGAGAGGAGAAACCACGGCTCCCCCAGCACTGGCTCCTCAACGTGAGAACAGCTCGGAATACAAACTCTAGTTCACTTCTGCAGAGCAACTGTAGTTCTCCCACCCCGGCTCAGCCAACGTTCCCTTCCCCGAGAAACCCTGGAGAGGGAAGCAGGCAGGGAAACGAGATTCCCACCTGCGTGAGCTCAAGCTGTCCGTGATCCCCACGCCGCAGGGTGACGGTGCAGTTTGAATGTCCCTGTGGCCTGATTATATTTGCTTTCCGTTCATCTTCGGGAGGGGGAACGAGTGGAGGCTCTAGAAATTTCCCAGGAGAAAAAAGGAGAAAGGAAAGAAGACTGAAAACAACACAGGCAAGACAGATGTCTTGTACCTGGGTCTGCAGGGGAGCTGGGGAAGATCCTCTCGTGCAGCTACCAGCGGAGGGGCTGAGGATAAAGGCCGGCTGGCCGTCATTCCAGCCGCCATCCAGGGGCTCGCTGCAGCCCCGAGAGGGGAGAGAAGGATCTTACAAAGGTGTGGATCAGTGAGAGACATTGCAGAAAGAAGGCTATAATTGAATAGGCTTGACTAATTTATTTCAGGAAGTGTCAGTTGGGAAGCAGATGGGTGAAGCTGAGGCATAATTTACTGGAGCTGTGAAAGAGCTTTTGATATAGTAGCCCATTAGAGACTGGGATGTAAGGTCACCACGGAGCACCCAGGGCAAGAGAGTCAACTGAGAAATGCAGCGATGGGCTGGGAATAGAGGCTGGGCGGGAGGAGGGGTGAAGTGTCCACAGAAAAGACCTCAGACGGCGTCGGTGTTACAGGGAGAGATGCTAGGCAGTGGTGACCACAGACCCACGTGCTGGCCAAAGCAGTCAGAGCACCGCAAGCATGGCACTTAACCCCTTGGGTAAATCCAGGGATCCTCACGCTTGCCCGGGGGATTTCTCTTGGATTGGAAGCAGTACACGTCCTTCTCTGCTGCTTCATGAGCTCCTGCCTCGAGGAGGGGTCCTGGGGCTTCCCTCGCCGCTTCCACCCACTTGGCGTGGCTGGGGAAGGGTCGAGTCCTTGGCACCTGCCTGTCCTGCCCGTGTCACCGCCGGTGTCTCTGGCAGCGTGGCACCGCTCTTCACCCGCGGCATGGGCCTGAAGGGGCAGGGGCGGGTGGGCAGCCTTAATTTCCAGAAGAAGAAAAGATGAAAGATTTGAAAGATAAATGTTTGCTTGTATATGGTTAAAACCCTGCTTAAAATGCCTCTGTTTTCACCAGCTCTCATTCTAATCCCCCCTGGTGCTGTTACTGTGAAGGGAGATGAATAATTCATGGACGGAGAATGCCTCACTGGGCCTAATCACCACTTTAATTGGAGGTTTAGATCAGAGGCGGCTAATAGCTCCTACAGCGGGGACTCCGTGTATTGTTGACAGTGAGATCGTTGAGTGCCTTATCGTTGGCCTGTTTCAATTCTCCCAGGACACCACCGCACATAACAGCATCGAGGTCCCCAGATACCGAAGGACACAGACCGCAGGGCCAATTAAATTTATCTGGGAAGAGCTGACAACTTTTTTAAACAGAGGGGAAGGAGAACCGGTGAAAGAATAATAATGTCACTCCTTGCTGACTGCCGCCCGGCTGATGCCGGCTGAGCTGACACCGTGGGCATGTTGCCAGCATTTCTTAACATTCAGGAGCCTGCAAATTGGAGAGAGCTGGGAGGGAGCGAGAGGGGAAGGAGCAGGGATTTCTCCCCAGTTTCCCCTCAGGATTATGGCTTGGGGACACAAAAGGAAGCCAGTACTGAGTGTTGACCCCCCTTCTGATCACCCCTGATCGTGGTCTTGGTGAAGCCAGGACCTCCGGTGCCATTCCTTTGGGAACGGGCTCAGCCTTCTGCTGACCTGTTGGAGTCAGCACGGTGTGTATCTTGACATGACAGATGGACCTGAGAAGCTCTGGTCATTGTTTTTACACGAATTTTATTAATACTGTCAGGTTCGTGTAGCTCTAATCAATGTTACGAACGTTTCCAGCCTTTACAGATGTTGATTTCCAAGTTTGTAATTTTTCCTAAATACCAGAAAGCCTTTTCCAGACCGAATATAAGGAAACCACTCCCCACGAGTGACTTATTTTACATGTTGGTTTTACTTTATCCAAGTAGGAAATGATTTGTAATGGTGATCTGAAACACCGTGTGGGAAACACGTTGCCTCCTCTGTGTCTTCAGGTTTGTTTGACAGCACTGTGCTGATGGTTGGTATTTCATTCTCAAAGACTGAGACCAGAAGCGGGCACTAACCATTTAGTCCTGCTGCCCGTGGATCAGTCCATTATATTTCTGCATTGAGGTCAGTAGCTTGCATCCAGGGAGGAAGCATCTTCCAGGAAGGCATCCATTTGATCTCGATTTGAAGGCTTCCAGAGGTGGCAAAATTGGGAGAGCCCATGGCAGTTCATTGCGCTGGTTACTGCTCCCTCCGCGAGCTTTGCAAGACTGACTTTGTGGTGTCTGCCCATCGTCCCTTGCCTCGTCTCGCAGGCAGGTTGGAGGCTGTTCGCACAAGGCGTTTTTCGCACAGGAGAAAATGTTCCCATAGAAGTCTAAAGGGTGGCTTCAAGCAAGCTTGATGCGCAGACACCCAGTGTGTTTTCCATGACTTGTTACTCGCTTTTTCAGTCCTCCTGGAGTCTACCATGGCAGGTAACAGACTATTAAAACACATAAGTACCTCTACATGGCACCTCTGGGCGCTTCTCCTGGTGACTTGTCCTGGCACACGCTTCTCCCTCCGTACCCTGCTGCAGTCCCCTGTCTCTGACTCCTGGCAGCGTCTGGCCGGGAGATGGGAGCAGCCCAAGCGATGCTCATGGTAAGACAAGGGCCTGGCTGCGCGTGTTGCCTGACCTGAATGCCGAAGGCAATTTCAAGCTGAACAGACACACATCACAGAACTGCCGTGTCGCTTTCTGTTTATTTCTTGCCAGATTTGCTAATTGTTCGGGTAGTTTCGCTGCAATAAAATCTCACTCCCTCATAGCCCATCTGCTCTTAGCTGATCCTGCAGGGATGCCATAAATCTGGGCTACGACGACATATCAATTTCCATGGCAACTGACCAATGTAGCAAACAAAATCATGATGTCACAGATACCGGATCTCCAGGGCTTGAACAGGAGAATGAGACCAGGATAGGGAAAATGCCACTTGAACCCAAACGTCTGAAGAACAGATGACAAGAGGAAGACAGCGCTGAGCTCCAGGTCCTGCACACCCTGCTCTAAGGACTTTCCAATGTCGAGCTGACCCTAGCAGCTCTAGGAAACATCACCAACTGGAAGCTCCCCAGGGGAAAAAAAATGATAATCTCTTAAAATAAAGAGTACGCTTACTGATATTTAAGCTCAGGCCTGTCCGGTCCTCCTGAGCCACAGGCTGCTCTGTGCTGACATCCCTCTCCCCACTCGCAGGGGATGAAAGTCACGGGCTTCATCTTGCAGTGAGCGCCGTCCTGTGCCATTCAGATGCAGAGTGAAACCTGCCGAGCCAGCAGATGCCCACCACTCCTGGTTGCTGCTGAGCCTGGAGCCCCCCGTCAGCCAGAGGTCGCAGGAACAAAGCTGCCCTTTCTGTGCTTGCAGATGCTCACCAAGAAGCGCGTGCACTAAGCCAAGGGGTGGGAGTGCTGCAGGGTGCGGGTTGGGGAGCTCCGGGTCGCAGGACCATCCTGGAGCTTAATAGCAGTTGTTCGTGACGCTGTGTCAGATTCCCTGGCTTTGAAAATTGAAACCTGTGGAAGAACGTTGTGGTTTTAATCTCTGCTTTTCTCCTGTGATGTTTTATATAGAGTTTATTGATGTCTCATAAAACTGAGATAATCCCTTGCAATTCTCACACTGTTAAGCCTTTGCCTTCTCTGTCAGGTCCAGGCTGTAGAGAAGCAGTGAGCCACTGTAGTAATCATCGTGCTCTTTCTTTTCACATCTGTGTAGGTTTCATGGTGCTTTTTTTTTTAAAAAAAAAAAAAAAAAAAAAGACAGCTTCATTACTGAGCTACGAAGCTGTGCTGATGTCTTCAAAGACTGGCCAAGAGAGACTGTTCAGGGCCGGAGACACATTTGTTTTCCTAGGCATTTCCAACACTGCCTGCTCAGCGAACAGCAGCGTATTGCACCGCAGTGACATTTGCATGCAGACATACGATGTGATCGAAGCCTTCCTGAAGGGTAACCCCCTGCTAGGAAGTTCTTTAGTGCCAGCACAGTCTGCAGATGCCATTGATAGACGAGCAGCTGCTCTTTTGCATCCTTGATTTCGTTGTTTCCCAGAGGCTGTCCACTGTTTCACTCTTGTTTTCCGTTGCAGGTTCTGTGGGCACCCCGCTTCCAGGGGTGAAAGTGCGCATCGCCACCGAGACCTTGAAAAATGGTGGTCGTTGCTACACCGTCCATGCTCAGGGAGATGAATACAACACGCAGGTACTGCTCAGCCACGGCCTCTGCTGCTTCATTTTGTCTTGTGAAAAGTTCTCTCCCCCCTAGCTCTTTGAAGCCCCGAGGGTTGAGGCGTGCTCTGCTGTTATTCCCAGGAACTCAGTGATGCTATTTAGAGTTTTCTCTTTCTCATACTCATTTATGGCTTACTGTAGCCATGGTACTTTGTGGACCGCGCAAGTGTTGTCCTTGCCTGCAAAGAAGAACAACATGTGAGAGAGAACACCCCTCTGTATGGGGGTGGACGGTGAAGGCTGTGGTATAAGGGCTGTGGTATAACGAGATGATGCTGTGTCTGGTGAGGCTGTTGGTGGCCCAGAGGAAGGTGATGGGTCAAGAAGTGTCTGGCTTTTGAAAGCCGGGTCAAAAAAGTTGAAGTCAGCTGCAAAAGGTAAGAACAAGGCATTGACAGGAATTCAGACGGGCCCTACTCCGGTCACTAAATAGTCTGGAGGAGAGGATGAGTGCTGGAAAATCTAGAAATGGGGTCTGTGTTTATTTCACTGGGTTTGATCAGGGTTTTAGCAGTGAGAACTGGAAGGACAGTTGGGGACCTTGGGGATTGCATTCATTTTGAAATGATGCAGGGGGCAACTCACCAGGTTTCCATGGAAGTCCAGCTCCGTGCCGAGCTCCAACTGCCAAGTGATATCTGCGCCAGCAGTTCTGGTATCTCAGAAGCTGGATATCCTCGATGGTGAAGTGGTTGGGCCCCTTCCCCGTGCGCTGCCCTTGTGTTGGGGTGCTACATGTTCCCTGCTGCAGAGGCAGCCCCCAGCCCAAGGTCCGGGGTGTCCAGCTGCCTCAGCCCCTTTCTCTTCCCGCAGAAACGGCTGAAGGGGGTCTGCGTTCCTGCCGCATCTCCTTTGCACCCTCATTGTGGGTGCAGGTCATGCCGCCTCCGACAGATCAAGAGCCAGGTGATGTACAGGCTGGGCTGAGCAGATAGATGCTCTGTGTGCGAGAGAAATTACGCCAGCAGTCGTGTGCGCCGGGTGGGTGGGAGACAGGCAGGCGTGAGATTCAACCTGAAATACGTAGCTTCGCTCGCTCCTCCGGGGAAATAGCTTCTCATCTAGCCATGTGCATGCCAAGGGTTTGAAAGGAGCTTTCTGGTCTGGGGCAGGGTGTCCCAGGGACACTGCCGGTGTAAGTACTGGTGAAAGGCTCGAGAAAGCCTTTTTTTTTTTTTTTTTTTTTTCTCTAGATTATCTGTGCTGGCAGCTGGAGGAGCCGGCAGGACGACGGGCAGCCCCCCGTGTGTGGGTTGTGGTCAGGCGGCAGCAGGTTGCATTCTGTGTTCCGATGCCATGACGGAGTGCTGGATCCCACCCCAGCCGTGCAAAACAAGCCCAGGGGAGAGCTGAGAGGGACCACTCTGGCCAGGGATTGTGGCTTTTATTTAAAAAAAGGGTTGCCACTCTTTACTTTGTGTCACTGCCGTGGCATGGCCGAGCAGCGGGCAGAGCAGGAGACTTGGGTGCAGAACTCAACACGTAGGAAGGTGCATCCCATTTTTATCACTCCACTGGATGGGTGCTAGGTTTCACGGTTTTGTAGTCTCATCCTGGAGTTAGATCTTGGCCTTTTTTTTCCACTTGTGTGGAACTGAGACATGAAATATAACGTGTCCATTTTAATAATGATCCTATAATGCTTTTTTTACCCTAAGGGATCCCTAGACGCTTTACAAATTAGATCTTAGACACAAGAATCCCCAAAGCGCAGCTACTTCCAGGATGAAATGTGGATGTTGTTGGTCTGAATTATGAGGGGGGAAATAAAAGTAATGTGGTTTTTTTTTTTCTTCTGCTCAATACTCCTTCCCCTTTTTTCTGGTTGTTGTATTGAGCGACCGGAGAAGACGGGGAGCCCGGATGACCTGTGTCTGGTGCTGAAATCCCACCACCCCCCAGGGCTTCAGAGAGATGAGGCTCACACAACTCTCCTCTTTTCTCTGACTCCGGGCTGCTTGAGTTTGTATCTGGGGCAGAGGAATTGCCTTTTTATCCCAGCCGTTTCTCACATACACACTTCAGCCCCCAGCGCGGGTGGCTGAGGTCCATACCAGTGCTCCCAGGAGCTCCCACCAGTGCTGGTGTTGGCCCCACGGCGCTTGCTGATGGCTGCCTTTCCATCAAGCTCTCCCTCGGGAATTTTTTTTTTTTTTGACTGTTCTGGTGAATTCTCAAGACATCAAACGGGGAGGGTGTGGGGAGGTGGTAGAGTTTGCCTCTGGGCGTTGGCTGATGGGTTGGTCCCTCTCTGAAAGGCTGTCCCCATCTCACCCACCTCGCCCCTTGTCCCAGCTAAACTGGGTGTTTCTTCAGGCTGAAGGGAGAGAAATGGTGCCATCCGAAGGGAGAGAAATGGTCCCAAACAGCGCTACAGGCTTGGGGCAGAGTGGCTGGAAAGCTGCCCAGCAGAAAAGGACCTGGGGGTGCTGGTGGCCAGCCAGCTTAACATGAGCCAGCAGTGTGCCCAGGTGGCCAAGAAGGCCAACAGCATTCTGGCTTGTACCAGGAATAGTGTGGCCAGCAGGAGTAGGGAAGTGATGGTGCCTCTGTACTCGGCGCTAGTGAGGCCTCACCTCGAGTGCTGTGTTCAGTTCTGGGCCCCTCTGTACAAGAGGGACATTGAGGCGCTGGAGCGTGTCCAGAGCAGAGCTACCAGGCTGGTGAGGGGTCTGGAGACCAGGTCGTATGAGGAGAGGCTGAGGGAGCTGGGCATGTTTAGCTTGGAGAAGAGGAGGCTGAGGGGAGACCTCATTGCCCCCTACGACTACCTGAACGGAGGGTGTAGAGAGGGGGGTGTTGGCCTCTTCTCCCGGGTGAGTAATGACAGGACCAGAGGAAATGGTCTGAAGCTGCGGCAGGGGAGGTTTAGATTAGATATGAGGAAGAATTACTTTACTGAAAGAGTGGTCAGGCACTGGGACAGCCTGCCCAGGGAGGGGGTTGAGTCGCCATCCCTAGAGGTGTTTAAGAAGCGTATAGATTTGGCACTTCAGGGCATGCTGTGAAAGGCAGAGATTGTAGGTTGTTGGGGTTTTTTGGGGGGTTTTTTGGATTTTTTGGTTTGTTTGGTTGGTTGGTTGGTTTTTTGGGGTTTTTTGTGTGTGTGTGTATGGTTGGACTCAATGATCTCAGAGGTCCTTTCCAACCATGAAGATTCTATGATTCTATGGTCTGCTTTGGGCCACCCTAGGAGACAGTGGCTGGCTGGGTACCTCCAGGACATCCACAGCATTTCCAGGAGCAGAGCGGAGCCGCTGCCCCTGGGACTGCCAGAAGGGCCGTGGGGAGGTATGAAAAACAGTCCCCGCTCTCAGCATGTCTTGGCCCAGGCGGACGCGTGGAGGTGACAGGAGTTTGGGTTTTATATGGCCTGGGTATGGAGCGTGACTTTGCATCGTGTGGCCACGCTGGCGGGCGGGTGGCGGCCGTGGTGGCACACCTCTTCTCCCAGGGACGGGGTAATTTCACTGCTTCACACCTGCGGTTGCGGGCGGAAAGCCTCACCTGCTGCCTGTTCCTGCCCTGCCATGCTGCTGCTGGCACACTGTGTGCATCATGCTTGGTTAATAATTTATGTCAGAAGAGAGTACGTCAGTGGAATTTATTTAAAACAAGGAGGATCTGACAGTCCGAGTGCTCATCACGCTCCACCAGTCAAAGAAAGGCCTGGCTTTTTTTAAAAACAGCTTCTTCACGGCAGAGGGGCTGTCGCCGGGATGAGAAGACCCGGTCAGTGTCACCCTCCCTGCCTGTGCCACTGGACAACCCTGGCGTGGCCTTTTTCTTGCCTCTTACGAGAAGGGATGAACAAATACTTCCTCACCTCCCTCGCAGGGGGGGCTCTGAGGCTTACAGCATGTTTTTTTGAGGGCTGGGAGGTCTGTGGTGTGGACCCGGCGAAGGCAGAGGGGTCCCGGTGGAAGGACAGTGGTGGCGGGGCTGGTGACAGGAGGCACGCGGCCCTCCCAGCGCCCGTTCTGCCAGGGTTTGATACGAGCCTCCGCAGCCCCATCCCTGCTCTGGGCATTTCTCTCCGGTTTGGCATTGACGCTGTGAAAAATTACCAAATGTCACGTAATGGATTGCTGGAAATAAACACCTCCCGGCAGCCGGGCCGGCCCAGGGAGCGCCTGCCGTCTGCTTCACTTATGAGACTTTCAGGGCAGGGACCTCTCTCCGTACACAGAAAGCGCGGTGCACATCTGTGCCGCTGCGCAGATAATAATGAAGCTGCCAAGCCGGAGCTGATCCCGGCCACAGCGGGGGCACGAGGCCGTGCCGTGGGGCAGCCGTGCCGTGGGGCGGCCGTGCCCGGCAGCACGGAGGGCTCAGAGCGAGCACGGTGGGGCAGATTTGGTGGGATGCTGAGCACCCCGGCAGGAGTCGGGCTCGGAGCCGTCTCTCCTCACCAGCCTCTCGGCTCCTGCGAGCAGGTGATCTTTGTGCCGGGGGTTAGGCGCATTGTCAGGGCAATCTGCGAGGCGTTCACACCTCGGCTCCGCTGTGCAGAAACCCTCCTGACTGCGAGCGGAAAGAGCGCCTGCCTTTGCCAAGGAAATTATTTGCTTAGCTGTACGGAGCCTCGCAAGGTCACCGCCTTCCCCGCTCGCGTTGGGCTGAGGTTTCTGCCTTCTGCTCCCTCTCGGCAACAGAAGACAACAGACTTTCCCTGAGCTGTTTCTTCCCCGCTAACACCGTCTCTCCCATTAGATGCTGGCGGATCGCGCCGTTTCCTTTCACGTTGTCACCCTTTGGACGTGTTTATGTGTCCTGCTGCAGCGAGGTGCAAACAGGAGCCTGGCGACATCGCGGCGGTGGCAGGGGAAGGCGTGTGGGTGGTGGGAACGGGGAGGTGGGGAGCGTTTCTGCTTTGCCATCCGGTAACTGCCTGAGCTTGCAGCAGGGGACTGCTGTAATTTGCAAAGCTGGTTTCTGGCACACCCTGAAGATCAATAATCTACTTAGCTGAAAGTTTGCTGGATCTCTGTTCTTCCCTTCATTTTCTCCCATCCCTTGATTAGAGTGTTGGATTCCTTTCACGCACGTGCTCCAGCCCTCCGATCTCCTTGAGGCTCTCATGAGCCTTGTGCTCCATCGTGTCTGGTTTGCTCAGGCTTTCTAGCTGACTCTTGTGCTGTTTCCTTGCTGATTGTCGCTGCGCCGTGGGCTGCGAGCTGCTTTCCTGAGCTGACACGGAGCCACGTGCTTCAGGCTGTCGGCCGTGCCCTGCCTGAAGCTGCACCACCACTCCCAACAACGAAACGAGGTGCTCCAGCCTGACTAGATCCCTCGCTGCACGATCCCTCCCCAGCCGAGGATGCTCTACAGCCTGTTGTGGGACAGGGCCACCCGCGGTGGGGCAGCGCGGGCCGGGGGTGGCACTGCCCGGCAGAGTCACAGTGCCTGACACGGTGTCATCCACCTCCTCCCTGCGCAGGAGCGTGGTGGTGCGGAGCGTGGTCCCCTGGGGAGATGCTGTCCATCGAGTGCTTGGGGAAGTGCTCCTCCTCCAGTACATCCCTGGGGAGCAGAGGTCTGGAAGTGGACATCAGGGGACAGCAGCAGCTTCGTCTGCTTTGAGCCATCCCGGCCATTGCTCTCGTCCGAAGCAGTTCTGAAACATTTAACCTGCCTTAAGCAGCTGCCTGTTGAGTTCGTCTGATCCTATAGGAACAGGCTCTTTACCCAAAAAGCCTGGGTGTCGGTGTAGGGGAAGCTGTCAGCGTTCCTCCCTACCCATGACCCCGGATGCTTTTTCTCTTGGTCTTTTTTCCCCTTAACTTTTTGGCAGCCTGGGAATCTCGCTCTCCCCCCGGCTGGCTCCGGCGCACAGGAAAGGGTTACAGCTTCCCAGCGCCGAACGTTTCAGTTTGCTTTGTTCAGTGCAATGCATATTTCATACGCTTAGCTTCCCAGCTGGCAGAGGCCTGGAAACCCTGCGAGCTGTCGGGTATTGTCTCTCTCCTTCTTTATTTGTTTGTTTGTTGGTTGGTAGGGTTTTTTTGGGTTGTCATTTTTGTTGGTTTTCTTTCTTTCTTTTTTTTTTTTTTTTTTTTCCCCTTTTCCAAATTGCTCGCTCGCACGAAAGCCAAACCCCAGTCCCTGACAATAGGGGTCTATCAATAGATAAATGGTTTCACAGCTGTATCTAATGCAGTGCTCTAGCCAGGGCTTTTATGGCGAGTAATTTGCTCGTGATGAGGCTGCGAAGGGAGCCGTGCGGGACGTACGGGTTGCAGGAGCTGGCGGCAGGAGGATGCTGCAGCCATGGGCTTTTCTCCCCTCCCCACCCACCCCCGCCACTCCCCCCCCTGCAAAGGTTGTAATTATCTTGTTGTTTATCCATATGCAAGCTGTCGTCCTGGATGAGAACCGGCGCGGCTGCGGCCATCCCTCCCGAAAGCCACCAGCATCTCCTGGCCCCTCCTCCCCGTGTCCCCTGCGTCCCTGCCATCTGCTAACAGGCTTGCTGTTGGTTTCCAGCACCTCCATGGGGCTGCGGGTGCTGGGGGCAGCTGCCGCCATCACCCTTTGTTAAGGCCGGAGGTCTCGGCCGTTGATGCCCCTGTGGAGGGGACCAGGAGTGGCTCCACCTCGTTCGCATTCATCCCAGGTCTCTGGAGAACTGGTGGGGAGGTGCCCAGTCCCCACTGAGCTGCCAGGATTGTCTTGGAGGCTTCCTCCAAGGTCTAGGCACCTCCATGGCTGCTGCCCGCGGGCGGTGTGCCATGGGTGGGGGTAGGTGCCGTGGACTTTGGCACTTGGCACATCTCTGGGCCGGGTCGTGCGTGGAGGTGCTGTTGCACGTGCACCTCTCGGGTGGTGTCTCCTCATCTCATCCATCCAGGTAATTTGAAACAGCTGGTGTGAGTGTACCTGGCCCTTCTCCTGCGAGTAGCTCCTGAGGTTATAGGCAGCCAGTTCTGGGCTACTATGTCTAGTTCTGGGCTCCCCAGTTCCAGAAGGACAGGGACCTGCTGGAGAGGGTGCAGCAAAGGGCTACCAAGATGCTGAGGGGACTGGAACACCTCTCTGATGAGGAGAGGCTGAGGGATTTGGATCTCTTCAGTCTGGAAAAAAGAAGACTGGGGGGGACCTTATCAACGCTTATAAATACTGAAAGGGGGGGTGTCAGGAGGATGGGGCCAGGCTCTTCTCAGTGGTACCCAGCGACAGGACAAGAGGTAATGGGCACAGACTTGAGCATAGGAAGTTCCATCTCAACACGAGGAGGAACTTCTTTGCTGTGAGGGTGGCAGAGCCCTGGCACAGGCTGCCCAGAGAGATGGTGGAGTCTCCGTCTCTGGAGACATCCCAAACCCGCCTGGACGCGTTCCTGTGCCACCTGATATAAGATGACCCTGCTCTGACAGGGGGGTTGGACTAGATGATCTCCAGAGGGCCCTTCCAACCCTGTGATTCTATTATTCTATGACCGGCATTCCGGAAAGTGGACAGGTACGGACATGCTGGTCGGGATGTGACCACCTGGCCCAGGGAGTCCTGTCTCTGGACTCGTTTCTTCCTTTTCCTAGTCTGATCAGACCTCAGCCTAAACCAGTTTGTTCTTTGTCCTTGGTGCTCCTACGCTTTCAGAACATATCTCCTCCCGACGGTACAATTTTTCACCTGTTTTCTTGTCCCTGCTGCATCCCATCCTTGTGTACTGGTACCTCCCACAAGTCTCTCTATGGTGAACTTTACCTCCAGCATCCCAGTTCCATCTCCCATCAGCAGCTCGCTGCCCTATGGTGCTGGAGCCTCGTAGGATGCCTTCACCAGGACAGCAAGTCGCTGATTCAGGGTTGAACTGTTTCTTGGGACTTGGGGTGAAATTCAAGTTGAGCTATGGAGAGCCAAAGGCTGGCTGACAAGGCTGGATGGCTACCCATCATGGGATGCTTTGAGCTTCATCTCCTACACCTCACGAATCTTGCCCTCAACCTCATGATCTCCCCCATCAGTAGCCGCCCCCCAGGGCTGGCAGCATGGGGAACACGTTGTTGAAGGCAGCCTGGATTAGATCTGCTGCTTTACTTCTATCTGGAACATCAGTCCTCAGGTTTTCTGGCACAATCCACCTTTGGTAAACTCACGCTGCATTTTTTCTCATTTTCCATTTGCCTCCGCTTCTTCCAAAACCTCCTTCCAAAGCCCTCGCAGCGTTGGATTCTGCAGTTGTGTATATTCCGGTTACGATTTCTGTTTCACCGTGTTCCTCTCATCTCCTCAGTATCCTGTTTTGTGTCCCGCCCAACTAATTCAAGTTTCTCCACTTTGTTGCCCAGGCTGCTTTCATTACTGCACAAACATTTTAGCAGCTTCTCATTGATCACAATTGCATTTTCGTATGGACTTATATCTCCTTCCTTCTTTCTGTCTGTCCTCTGATTTTTATTTTTTTTTTTATTTGGCCATAGTTGTATTTTATTTCTTCCTGGTAGTAAACACAGAGGCAGAGATTATGTTAGCGTCGTGTCCCCTTGTTTCTCAGCTGAAAACTTTTCTTATCACAGGAGCAGCCTTGATTCCAGAAGACTATGTCCTTGCACATTCAAATTGAATCCATCTGTCAAGAAGAAGCTTCTTTCCACAACTGTTTCCCTTGAGCTAAGCTCTGTTGTACCACCCTCAACCTTTGTCACAGCACCCTCAAAATCTCCATCAATCTCTTTATTATTGTTTTATGCTTTCATTCCTCCTTGTAGGGGGAGGAAGACTTGGGACGTGTGTCCTTGGTCCCCTTCACCAGGCTGGCAGTCTTGGTTCTCCCAACATGAGGGACAAGGGGTGGATTCCTCTCTGGTCTCCCCGTGTCTGATTTTGGTCTTCAGCCCTTTTCTGTATCGTTGCCCATGCCAGGAGAGCCTGGGAGAGCTGGGGTGTTCATCTTTGGCATTGTGAGGCATGGGGTGAAAGCAGGTCTCCTGCCAACGCAGTCGCTGGTGCTTGTTTCTGTTTGATTTTTGCAACTTCGCACCCGAGTCCTTCCGAGCTGTGGGTTCATAGAACCATAGGGTTGGAAGGGCCCTCTGGAGATCCCCCCGTCCAACCCCCTGCCAGAGCAGCGTCACCCAGAGCAGGTGGCACAGGAACGCGTCCAGGCGGGTTTGGGATGTCTCCAGAGACGGAGACTCCCCCACCTCTCTGGGCAGCCTGTGCCAGGGCTCTGCCACCCTCACAGGAAAGAAGTTCCTCCTCGTGTTGAGATGGAACTTCCCGTGGTCAAGTTTGTGCCCGTTACCTCTTGTCCTGTCTCTGGGCACCACTGAGAAGAGCCTGGCCCCATCCTCCTGACACCCCCCCTTTCAGTATTTATAAGCGTTGATAAGATCCCCCCTCAGCCGTCTGTTTTCCAGACTGAAGAGACGCAATTCAACCCGCGTGCTTACAACCTGCCTCCTCCCCTGATACGTTTGTTGGACCTCCGTTGGGTCGTGGAGGCTGTCGCTGCTGTGGGACATCTTGGAGATATTTGCCAAAGAGCCCTGGTCGTGGTGGTGGAGATGCAGAAACAGAGACCAGAAGGAAGAGGGAC
The DNA here is from genome assembly GCF_028500815.1 of Rissa tridactyla. Taxonomy (NCBI): domain Eukaryota; kingdom Metazoa; phylum Chordata; class Aves; order Charadriiformes; family Laridae; genus Rissa; species Rissa tridactyla. The sequence continues at coordinate 92,994,318 of NC_071469.1, forward strand.
AGTCTCTGCCCCGGGGCGCTTCCAGCCGAAGGGAGGAGGCACCGGCCGCCGCAGCGTGGTTTAGCACAAGGAAGCAATTAGAGGTTCTAGGGCAGCGCGATCGTCTGTAGTCGCAGCACATCACAGCCTCCCTGACCTCGACTTTTGAGTGAGGCTTATGAAAAATGAACCGAAGGTGGGCCGCTAATTGAATCCTTGCCTGGTCCTCTGCCTGCCCCCAAGCACAAAATCAGAGCAGGCGTTGCGAGGGCACGTCAGGAGCCTCTCTCTAATGAAGAGAGCTGAGGGAGTGGGAAGATGTGCTGACATCTCGCCTCGTTTATTATCTTCTGAAGCCTGCAAACAAGAGGGACGAGAACAGCAGCGCGGAGAGCTGCTGGCGTTTCTGGAATAGTGTTACACATCTAATTTATGGTGTTAATATAGATCAAGAAGTTTTGGGTCCGTGGAACAACTGCGGGGAGGAGTGACCTTTCCCAAACTTGGGTTGTTTTCTGTGGTTCTTTTGGTATCATCTGGAGTTAATCAGTCTGGTAACTCTTAAAAAATCAGTATTGCCTGAAAATATATGCCGTCACTTTTGTTTTCAGAGGAACAACATTTGCTGTAAGTAGAGGGTTGGGTTTTTTGAAAACAAGTTTCAATGTTCCAGTTCCACTGTGCACCAGCCTTGCTTTTAAATTTATAACCCTCCAAAATGAAAAGTAAATTGATTGCGTTATTCCCAGCCCTTTTATAAAAGTTAACATTGCAAAAACAGATGTGAAATGTGGCCTTGTAGATTACAGTCTGGGCTTGGGTTTTTTTTGGTTGGGATTTTTTTTTTTTTTCCCTTCTTTCTCTGTGCTGTGTCCCCGAGGAGCAGAAATCTGCCTTTTTCCAGCAGGAGGAAAATTGTTCTGTGTCTAAATTGCCTCCTGCTTGCCTTCTGCAGGATGCTGCAGGACACGCAGCTCAGAGGAACGATAATGCTTTTACAAAAACACGCAACTTGGCGGGCAATTTTTAATGATGAATGTGCGTGAGCGTTCGGATTGCCTGGGAATTTGGTAATGCTCTAGCAAGCCTCACACCTCTAGGACATCCATTCAAATATGTCCCAGAGAGACAGTGATTAAAAGGCACTATAAAGCGGATTATTGGTCTCCAGCTTCCTTTTAGGAGGCAGGTGAGCATGTCCTCATCTCTCTTGTCACCCGCCGCAGCAGGACTGGACGTAGCGTGATCCCATGGTCTGGAAGAGCCGGGTCTGAGCACAGCCTGGAGCTCCCATGCCTTCTCCAGGTCAGTTGGAGCGGAGTTGTTGGATGCCGTGTTGTGGCAAGGCTTTGCTGTATCGCGGCGCTCTCCGGGCCACCGAAATCTTGAAGGGGTGAGTGAGTGGTCTCACACGGGGCAGGGAGCGTGTCTGGAGGCGCTGGTGGCAGGGAAGCTTCTGCGGCAGCGTGGTGGCGAGCGTGGCAGGGCATCCATGCTCCACAGCTCGACCCTACAGGGAGGGAGCGGGGGCAGTTCTTCAGGCTTCGTTATATTATTTTCCGTGCTCCTGGTATGTTTAAAAAAAAAAAAAAACAAAAACAAACAAACAAAAACAACACAAAAAAAAACCAGAGAAAAGTTACTGCTCTGCGAGAACTGCTAAAAGGGCTCCATCACTTCCATAAACCTCACACATATAAATTATTGTCTTCTATTAGTCACTTAAAAGGCTGGGTTGCTTAATTATTGTGATCGCAGTAATCACTTATTTACAAGGTGGGGAAAAATGCCAAGCACTTCCAAGCTGAGCAGCGCTGTGGGGCCGTGGCAGAGGAGGCAGGGCTGCAGAAACATTTCCTTCCTCCCCACGAACGTAAATGCTTTTGCTTCTCTTGGTTGCGTCAGCCGTGGTGCCCGGCCTGTGGACGCCCCGGGCTGTTCTCTCCGGCTCTGGCAACAGCCGTGGTGAAGGAAGCCGGGCTGCTCCGAGCCCGGGGTGGTGGCAGCTTGCAGGAGTGGGGCTGGCTGGTTCTTCCTGGAGGGAGGACTGCGGAGGAGTCGGAAAGCAGCCTGTGGGAGGGTGGGACAGGGAGTGGGGACCCAGGGGCAGAACTGGAAGTAGGGAAGAGGAAAAGGAAAATGACGGGAGATCTGCAGGCCCTTGCGCTGCCCCCCTCCCTGCTCCGCTTCGCCCCATCCCAGAAAACCGTCTGCAAACGTCCTGCCTCGCGCTTCTGGGGCACGGGAGTTGCACGGTCCCTTTTAAGGTCCCTCCTGAGGGAAATGCTCTGATCCGCAGCCTTGAGTACTCACCCAGGGAAGAGCTTCAGATTATTATTTTTTGGGGGGTCAGGAGGAAGGAGGGGGTTGGTAGAAGTTAAATGTGTCCCCCTGAAACCTACTGTTTGCAACCTGAAGAAGGTGTGTGGGTTTTTTTTTTTTTTTTCCCTAAAAGCTTGTCTGTCTTCCTCCCAATCCTATCAGCCCAATAACGCGTTATTACCTCCCCTTACAAGCCTCGCCTTCCAGCTTTCACTCCGTGTCTTCCACATGTTTCCGCTTAGGAATCTGCTATGCCTCCTCTGCTTCCCAGCGACAGAGACGCCGCTCCGAGCCTACCTCCATAAAAGACCCTAATTCCATTAAAGTCCATTACAAGCTCCTCTCCCGCAGTTCCCGGAGGAGCGCGGGGCAGCCTGTATCAGAGACCGCAAGAAAACAAATGGCCACTTTGAACAAATCCCAGGGCCGCGTGCCAAGCGGGGATTCCCAGCTATTTACAAACCGTCCTCGCTTCCTCCTAATAAAGAGGTAAAATGGAAGCAGGGAAAATATGCATTTTATAATCACCCAGATTTAGCCCTTCAAAGGATTTATTACAACCTTTTATTTTCATGCGTGGAAAATGTAATCTTATCTAGCGTGCCGGCTGGCCCAGCTCAACTCGCCGCATCGGTTTTACAGCAGAAAGCTATCAAACAGCAACCTTCAGGGGCACGCTGTGCCGGGGCGTTAAAGTTGCTCGAATGCATTAAAGCAGCTGAAACGTGCATTAAAATATGGCACTAGGAGAGGAGGATATCTGTGCAATTAGCGATCTGATGCTTTCAGCAGCTGCTTGCAGCGTCGATCCAGCGTATCAACAACGGGGGCCGCTGAGATGTGACGGAGGAAAGAACCAAACACGCTGCTGCCACAAAAACCCCGCTTTCAAAGTGGGTTAGCAGCCAGCTAGCTGGGGGGATGCGGGATTTTAGCGGGGATCAGATGCGAGGGATTGTCGGAGACAAATGCCTTGAACCTTGAATTTTAATTTATGCTGTTTGCGAGCAGCAGAAGCTGCTGGCGCTGGGGTGGTTTGTGTCCCCTCTGCTGCGCTGGGGAGCAGTGCCAGTGACATTCGGAGTTCAGCAAGCAAAATCCTATTAAGATAACGTCACGGCCTTTCTGTTTTACTGTTTGCAAGCCAGCCATAACATCATTAAATTACACAACAGGGAGGTGCCTGCTGCCAAGGAGCTCTGCTCGAGATAAGACGTGGGTTGAGCCGCTGCCAAAATTTGCGTTGATATGACAAGAAATTTGGAGCTGGTTCAAGGCTGGATTCGCAGCAAGACATGGCAGCGCGCAGGTAAACAGCGCGCAGGATTGGCCCCCGGGGCAGCTTCTGCCGCGCTGCGCCGGGGCACGGCGCGGGTGGCGCAGGTAGGGCAGTACCCGGCACGGCTGGCACCGGGCAGCGCCTGCGCAGGGCAGGGCTCAGCCGGGCGGGCTGGGATCGAAGACGTTCGTAGTAGCCAGATTTACACCCCTTGTTGCGTTCGGCGCTGCCGAGCAGAAGACAGGAGTCTGGCAGGATCTGTGGACGAAGCTCAGGCAGCTGAGCACAGCTCCTCGCCGTCCTTACCCCCGCCACCCCCTCCTCAGCCCTTTCGGGGGAGTCGGAGGCAGCCCGATGGATGAAGGGATTGGCCTCGGAGGCTCACGCTAGTAATTAAAAAGCCTGTAATGTGATTTCAATAGTCTGTTACGTGTACTGAGATGGGGCGGATGGGATGGCAGGTGAGCGGGCCGGAGTTGCCCCCCGGGAGGAGAGGTGTCGCGGGCAGGGCTGTAAGGGCTGCACTGCCCGACGGGTGGAACTGGAACTGGGAACACTGCGGGGACTGAGGTGCACAAGGACGTTGCTTGTTTTTTTTGTGACGCCACAGCAGGAAAAGGAGTGAGAAGAAGGAGCTGTGTCGTAAAATTACACCGCTGCATGTGACAGCACTGAAACCCTGCCTTGCCGGTCCCTCTGCATCACCTGCCATGTCCCTGCCACTCTTGTCCGCTCAGGCTTTGTGCCTCTTGCCCTTTTGCTGCTGCAGGTTTGGAGGTTCGGTGCTTGGCTCTCCCGGATCCCGGGTTCCTCTGTGCTGTCCTGCTTGTGGGTAGTCTGGTCCTCAGGCTCCTTCTTTCAGATCCCCAGGGGAGAACTCACCCAGCACCGTCCTCACCTTGCCATCGTTCGGCAAGGTGGATTAAGGATCTTTTTCTCCTGCGGCATCTTCCAGGCAGCGGAGGTGATGCACAGCCAGGGCTCCGGGGCTCAGCCCAGCCCGTGACACATGGAGGCATTTAGGTGGCTCTGTAGAAGTGCCTGGGCTGTGCCCCAGGTCACCTCGTCCTCCAAGACAGGACACCAAGAAATGACTTAAAACAAGAAGTGTGCCTTAAAAGCAGGTTTCTAAGCAGTTTCCTTTAGAGAAGCTTCGTTTCCATCGAAGGCTGCGCAGAGCCTGCCCTGCTCTGGGGTTCTGCCTGCCTCTCCACTTCTGCTCTTACCGCTTTCCCTCGCGGCTGCCTTTCTGGCATTGCTGACTCTCGGGGTCCCAGATGTATCTATCATCTCATGCGTGTTGCGGCAGCTCAGGTACAAAGTGGCTGGGAGTTCCTGTTACCGGGATGTTCTCTGCCAAGGGACGGAGCGACGTGTACAAGCGCAGCTCGTCGTGATATTCCGTCCCAGCACTGGCTTTGCGCGTCTTCCCTGCAAAGGGCTGTAGGTTAACGCAGTGCCACGTGCGGTGCGACGTTCGCGCTTCTCTAGTGCCTCATCTCTTAGCCTGCCCGCGTCCTTATAATTACAGAGCGGTGCATGTGCAGGGGAGATGAGATACTGTGCAGTGTCGGGCAAGTCTGTGACCTTCCTGCCATTCTCCAGTTTCCATAACAGCAGGATATTTGTTTTGTTGCCATAGAAAACCTGCCCGCGCATGTTTGCAGGGTACCAAGTTGTCACTACAACCGTTGCCTTCCAGCGAGCCTGAAAGGAGCCGCGCGTCCCTGAGACCAAATCAGATGGTGTTTCCTGCCACCTCCTCAGGAAAAAAAAAAAACCAACCCAGGAGTGTTAGATTGACAGTTTTGGAAAGCAAAGTTTTCTCTCTGTCAACAGAGCAGACAGCAGCGTGGCGGAGTCACGGGAGCGCATCGTCCCCTGCCTCCCCCGGCCTCGCAGCGGCTGCCCTCCTGCCTGCATCGCCCGGCCGCGGCGGGCGGGAGGATGGTCCTCGTCCCTGAGGACGCCACAAGTCTAGTACATGTGGGGTGAGCGGTGGTGCTGCCTTCAACACCGGACCGGGATCCGATCTCCCAGCTGCTGCGGGACAGTGGTCCTGGGGGAGGGCAGGGCTCCGCCGCTGCCAGCCCAGCGACAGGTTGCTGCGAGTGCCAAGCGGTGCCGCTGGTGGCCGGTGTCCCCGGCGGCTGCCGTTTCCAAGGCTGAGCCCTCCGCTCGCCCTTTCAGCTGGCTGCTGTCACGGCAAGATATACGGGCCTGGAGGGCAGCAGCGCTCTGGGGACGGACCACGGAGTTGTCAGGCATGTGTGGGTCTTTCAGGACGCAGCATCTGTGACCCGTTTTCATCCATCCCCCGAGAGCCTCCGCCACGGGGAAAGGCAGTCTGGCCCAAGAGAGATGGGAGAGGGTCTCCTCGAGCGGGTGGGTGCCCTGGTCGGGGTGCCTGGAGATTGCAAAGTGTGACACGCTGCCTCTGCTGATGCCCCCCCAGCATCCCACACCCCAGACTGTGCCAAGGCTCCGGGGGCAGCCTTGGATGATGGGGCGGGGGGGGGATGTTTCCAAATGGTTTCCTGGGAGAGAACCTGACCCTGGCAGAGGGTGATGGGTGCTGTGGTGGGAGCAGGGTGAGGAGAGCTGTTGTGAAGCCAGTCTGCGTCAGGCCATCCAGAGGTCAGAAACGACCAGACTTTTCCAAAAAATTATTTCTTGTCCAGCTGCGTGCATGTGAGAGCTCTCCCTCTCCCTCTCCCTCTCCCTCTCCCTCTCCCTCTCCCTCTCCCTCTCCCTCTCCCTCTCCCTCTCCCTCTCCCTCTCCCTCTCCCTCTCCCTCTCCCTCTCCCTCCTCTTCCAGGATGGCAGTTCTTGTTTTCATATAACACGGACGTATATTTTCAGTGCTTTTGAATATCGAAGGCACTTAGGGGAGCCCTTCCACCTGAGGAAAGAGGTCCTGCGGGTGGACGGGCTGCGTCGGAGGTCGGTAAAGGCTGGGAGGGCACAAGGCACACACATGGGTCCCGCTTGTCCCCCACCGCTGGGGGACAGGCGGCGGAGGCGATGCAGCTGCTCCCCAGGATGCATTCACTGTGTGCTTGTCCTAGGTGACACCCGGTCTCGAGGGCCAGGAAGGGGAACTGCTCGTGAAAGGACCCTCCGTCTTCCGCGAGTACTGGAACAGACCCAGAGACACAGCAGATGCCTTCACGCCCGACGGCTGGTTCAAAACAGGTACCGCGATGGCTTCCCCGCGGCGGCTGGCAGAGGGCAGCGAGGGGAGAGGGGGGCAGCAGCTCCGGTTGGGCTCACGAGGTTCCGCGGCTGCTGGGGGTGGGGGTTGGAGATGGGGGGTCGCAGCCTGGCTGGGGGTACGGGCTGGACGTGCTTCCAAGTGCTGGAGGAACTTCATTTGTGTTGGCCGTACTTAGCCAAGTAACGGGGTATGGCTGGGGTTGCTTGCTTGTAAGCATAATGTACTGGTGCTTGATGTTTTCCGGGGACTCAAACTTTGCAGACGGGTGGGATTTAGCTTAATTTACGCGGGGACCATGTCAGTGGAAAACCCTCACCTAAGCTCCGAGGTGCTGGATCCATCCTGCCTCCCTTCTCGCCGCCGGTGTGGTGTCCGCAGGGCGGTTTGCGCTCCTGGTGATGGCGGAGTGTTTAAGGTGTGTAGGGTCGAAGCCGTGAGCACGGGCAGCGTGGCCGCCGGGGGTGGTCTGGGGTCACGGGCTTGGCCACCAGCATTGCGTGGCAGCTTTTCAAGGAACTGGCAGTTGTCAGCCAGAAAATATTAATTGATGGGAAGCTGAACTTTCTGGGGAAAAATCACAGCGGGTGTCTTCAGTGCGGGAGCGGCTTGGGAAGGGGTTTTGAAATTGCCAGAACGTTTTTTTTTTAAAGTGAAAAGTCTGAGTCTTGCAAATAAAGAGGCCTTTTAATTTGAAACCAAGGCTCATTCTATTTTTCCATGATACGTTGTGGAAATGCAAAGGAAATGTTTCTTTTTCTGGGTTTTTCTCAGGGTTTGCCTTTCCCTTTCAACTAAGAGAAATGTTCCCGAAACACGAAGTGTTTCCAGGGATGGGGACACCTCTGGTATTTCCTCCTTTCAAATCACATTTCACTAGAAGATAATACCCTAATAATAATAATAATACATATTGTGCGTGGGTCCTGTGTGCGCCTTGGTAGGTTTTATCAGATATTTGCAAACAGAGAGAAGATCCCGTTTCCCTGTGGTAGCAGCGGATGCCATCGGGACTGTCCCTACCTGAACTGCCGTGGCTGGGACAGTGAGTTCTCGGAGGAGAACTCTTACGGCTAATCCTGCCCATCATGTGGGATAACAAATTCAAGAGGGTACCAGGCTGAAGACCTTTCCCAAAGGGAATGGATGTGACAGGCCATGAAGAAGTTCTGGGCTTCAAATTACACCTCCTGCTCTGCGCGTGGCGGGTGGTCAGAGACCTCCCCAGTCGGAGGTTCCTGTCCCCCTGTCCCCCGGCGCCGTTCTGCAATTTAAATTAAATACTAAACCGGCCGCGGGACGGGTTGGCAGGCTCTGCCCCCGCTGCCGGTTGGTATCTCGGGTGCCCACCTTCCTGCTGCCGGCCGGGAGCCGTTTGGGCAGTGGGGTAGATACAGGCAGCGTGTTTGTCTGCCAGCACCGAGCCTGACCACCAGTTAATCTGACCAGTGCAGAAGGGCGGGATGGCTCATTTCTGCCTAACCTTGACATACGCGCAGCTCTGGCTTCCCCGCGCCCCTCTTTTACTTGTGTGTCAGCGGTGCCGTCGAGTCAGGAGTCAGACTGGGTTTCTGATGCCTTCTGTGTGATCTTATTTATTTACAGTTCTTGAAGAAGCTGTGATTTATTGTTGTTGTTAGCCCCAAGCAGACGTGGAGCTGCCCTGCCGGCAGTGTCACCGCGGGTCCCCATCCCGGGCGGGCACCGCGGGCTGGGACTGGAGCATCATCGGGCGACGTGCAGGGTGCGGGGCAATCAGCTTTAAAAAAATTTTTTTTTTTTTTTAGTCGACACTCCTGATGAATATTTCAGATGCAAAGGAATAGCGTGCATTAATTATTGCAAAGAGATGTCTTTAGGAGAAAATGATTTTGAAATTCAGTTTAATTTCATTGTAATGCGCTGCAAACAGGAAGGGAGTATGTGTGTTTAATTGGCTCTCGGGGGTAAGGCCGGGAAGATGGCATGCCTTTGTCACAGGCCATTAGTGATACAGACTGCATAATGAGAGAGTACAATCAGCTCACAGCTGCCGGCTCCTACGGGGAGAGAATGATATTAAATAGAAATCAGTATAAATTAAACTTAACCCTTTCACTAGCTGAGCAAAGCTCAGAGCTAGGAATAAGGGAGGGGGGAGCGGAGACAGGCGTGGGGGATCCGGGCTGGGTCGGGGGCTGCCTGGACGACCCCCCCAGCGGCAGACCCCCTGCCAGGCTGCCTCCCCCATGTCCCCAGCAGCTGCCTAGGGAGGACGGTGGGCTTTTAACTCCCTTCCCCATCCTGTTCCCCAACTCTTTGCCTTTCTTTCCTTTCGTTCCTCTCCTGACCGCTTGCTCCCTCTCTTGTGGATATTGGGTCGATGGGGCGATTTTTTTCCAAAGTTTCATTTAGCCGGCGGTGCCGTGAGCGAACCCCGTCACCCTGTGCTCGCCCTGCCTGCCCCCGCCATGATGACAGCCTTTGGAGATCACTCGGAGGCAGCGAATGTCCCCGTGGTGGTCAAAAAACACTTCTGGGATTTGAGGAGGTTGTGTTCCGTCATAGCGACTGGGATCCGGAGGGTGAATTACCCCCATTAAGCAGCGGCGGGTAACTTTGGAGTGGAGACCACACTGGCAGAATCCCAAAGAGGCAAAGCCTGGCCGCTGCCGGGATAGAATCTGCTGTATCTGCCATTTGCAGGTCGCCTAGGTCGGTGTACGGTGCTCCCGAAACCCAGGCGATGGCATTTCTGACTCTGTACTAGCTAGCGTTCCTCTCGCTGCCGGACTAAGGGACCTACAGGACACCTGAAGCAGACGGAGAAGAGAAGGCTCCGGGGAGACCTTATAGCAGCCTTCCAGTGTCTGAAGGGGGCCTACAGGAAAGATGGGGAGGGACGTTTTACAAGGGCATGGAGTGATAGGACGAGGGGTGATGGCTTCAGTCTTGAAGAGGGTGGATTTAGATTAGATATCAGGAAGAAATTTGTCACTCTGAGGGTGGTGAGCCCCTGGCCCAGGTTGCCCAGAGAAGCTGTGGCTGCCCCATCCCTGGAGGGGTTCAAGGCCAGGTTGGACGGGGCTGGGAGCAACCTGGGCTGGTGGGAGGTGTCCCTGCTTGGTTTCTAGGGAAATCTTGGAAAGACCAGGCATTTAGTGCAGCAACTGCAAACCTGTGTTTCCTCCCCCCAGGACGAGAGGCAAACACCGTGTGCGCACCGTGCGGGAAGCCAGGGCATCCCTCTGCGAACATGCCCGGTCTGCGCCTCCACTTAGAGAAGGAACGAGTACGTGTATCTCTGTGTTCTGGGGGGAAAAAAAAAAAAACCAGATAAAAAGGCATGATGCCACAGTGACTTTTTGATGAATTCAAGATCGCGGCTCTTTTGAAACGCATCTGAACTTGTGGCGTTGCGCAGGTGATTTAATGTTTCTCCTGTCCTCTTTATTCCCTCTGATTTGCACCGTTGTCTGCCTATCTCTCCATCTCCCTCATTTCCATCTCAGTGAATTTGATTATTTTTATTGTATTAACACTGTTGACAGAGCTGCTTAGATCAAAGTCCCCTCCAGCCATTTCCAGGGAGACTGCTGGGTATCCACCTGCTGTCATACATCCGAGCGGCACCGAGCCCTCGGAGGCCGAGACAAACCCAAAGGAGAAATGCCTACGGTCGTCTGTCTCCTGCCCCTGCGATACCTTCTCAGCTGCCCTGTGCCCCGCGAGGTGAGGGGCAATCTCTGAGCACGTTCACGTGCCGCTGAGCAGGAAGGATGGAAGAAAGGAATAAAGAAGGAAGAAATTTTTTACAATGAGGGTGGTGAAACCCTGGCCCAGGTTGCCCAGAGAGGTGGGAGATGCCCCATCCCTGGAAACATTCAAGACCAGGCTGGACGGGGCTCTGAGAAACCGGGTCTAGTTGAAGAAGTGCCTGCTCATGGCAGGGGGCTTGGACTAGATGAGCTTTAAAGGTCCCTTCCAGCCCAAACTGTTCTGTGATTCTATGAGCAATCGCCGAGCAAACTCTGGGAGCTGGAGGGAAGCAGCAGACAAACACCAGCTTCTCTGGTCATCCCGCTCCCTGGTCCTTACTCACCCGTCCCAGCCGTGCGATGCTCGCGTCGCTCAGCCTCTGGCGCTGTCAGATTGTGTTATCTCTGCCCAGGAGGCAGCGATCGTCAGGCAGTGAGCGGCTTTGGAGGCCTGAGGACAGGGACGGAGGGTTGGGGAGCGTGATGGAGTCGCGCAGCGCGGTGCCCAGGCGCTGCCCGTTTGCCCCTGTGTTTTCCTGCCCGGGCAGGGCCGGGCTGGGTGCTCTCTCCGGAGGAATCTGGCAATACAGTGGTGCGCGCAGGGGGAGTGATACGATCAGAAAGCGGACTTCTCCCCGAGGGAGGGCCGGCTTCCATTCACATTTGCCCATACATCCAGAAAATTAGAATCTGGTGTATTCAGGGAGATTTATTTTCAATTACAGGTTAAGGCTGAGACATGAAATAGCACCGGGTTTGAAAGTAGTGCATAAATCCTCCAACAAATCCATGTATCTCAGCTCCATATAATAAGATTTTATTGATTGCTATATTGTATCTGTCAGAATAAAACTCTCTTAATGCATGCATCAGGATGGAGAAGATAGAAAGCTTGTTGGTAGTAGAACCTGATTCAAGAATCAATGCACTTTGATTAATATGTTGTTAAGAAAGTAAGAGTTATTTAACTTGTTTGATGCGCATTTCAAAATGATGACTCATATCTTTTAGGTTTCTTTCCTTAAGCTACATTTAAAAAAAACAGCCTTGTAGCTTTTTTTCACATTGCTAAGTCCTGGTTTATCGCTGATTTTTTGCTAGATCCTTTTACGCAGGTCACGAAACCCCCAGGCTCCCATTAACAATAATTCCTGTGGCCCAAAAGACTTCCCGTGTGGAGTTGTTGAAGGCTTTAGAGGAAAAGGAGGCTGGGGTGGACATGCTGTCTCTATTCCTTCTGGATGTTCTGCAGTGAAAGAGGGAGCTCAAAAAAAAAAAAAAAAAAAAAAAAAAAAAAAAAAAAAGAAAGAAAAAAGAAGTTAATCTGGAATAAGACATCATTGGGAGAAATGAGAAGCACCCGTCAGTCCTGGCAGGCTTTCAGACGCTGCCGAGCCCGGGCAGGCGGCAGCATGCTGTGCATCTGTGTGTGCTTGCTGAACGCACCATTCTCTCGGCCTTTCCGCTGTGATCTACGAACTCGGGCACCGAGTATCTGGGAGCGTCCTGCTCAGCACTGCAGTTCCCAGCTCGCTCCAGGAATGGGACCTGCTTTTGCTGCAGCCGTGAATCCCCAGTCAAGGGACCAAGCCCGGTGACTCTCTCAGACCGGTTGCAGGGACCTCCTGGTGTCCGTCTGTCCTCTTCAGACTGAGCTTTCCAGTCCGTAGCTGGGTGGTTCTTGCTGGCACCAGCTGCAGATCCTTGCCATTCCCAGCCCCAGCTCTTTGATTTCCATCCCACCACTTCTTATGGAAAAGGCAAAGCTGCCTGCAGTCCTCCAGCGCAGAGAAATCTGGTATTTGTAGGAAACACCTCGCCAGGTCATCCTTGGCCAGACACAACCCATTCCTCCTCTCGGGCTGGCCCCCAAGGAGAAGGGGCAGGAGAAGCAGCAAGGAACATGCACCCCATCCCTCCGGCATAGGCTTCTTCCCTGGCACTTGCCTGTCCCCAGAGACAAGCAGGTGTTTCCCTGCCAGGGGAATTGCTTACATTTGCGGGTACAGCACTGACACCTGAAACAGAAAATGCTTTAGCCTGATCAAGGCAGATTATAAATAGAAATGCATCTCATTAGCATCCTAATCTGCAGGTTTTCTGTTTGTTTGCAGTGTCTTTCCCAGTCACAAATCCAGTTAATGCAAATTCTGTTTTTAAAGAAACGATTCCTTAATTATAATGTCTTGCAGACGATGTGATTTACCGGTTTGGTAAACCCACCGGAGGAAGCGGTGGCTCCCTCTGAGGCCGGCCCGAAGGAGCTGCTCTTTGAACCTGTCGTAGCTTGAGCTCGTGAGTCGGGCGGGATGGCAGCGCTCACCCGCTTCCTTTGCTGGCGGCTGAGAGCTTCGGCCTGTGTTCCCACAAATGAAAGGACACCCCAAAAAATGCCAAGGGTGCCCCAAACACAGCTCCACGTGCTGCTTTAGGAAGGCAATCCCACCGGATCTCTATGGGACAGGAACAGAGGCTGTGGGCACCTACCGGGCAGCCTCTCCGGTGAAGCCAGACCAGCCGTGCCCTCAGCCCTCGTTTAGGAGGAGTTTCTGGAAGTAAAAACACAAAGATGGCATGGTGTCTAGTGTATCAGCCGCGTGTAAAGATTCCTTTATAATCTCAAAACGTTACTTATGCACACGCACTCCAACACTGTGGAGAGAGAATTCACTTTTTCTGCTTCCTTCTCCTTGAGGAGACAATATTGCCAGCTTTGCCGGATGGCTGGAAGTCGGAGAGTCGTCAGGACGCCGCGAAATGAAACCCGTGTGTTTCCCTGACTGCACGCGGGACTGGTGTTTTCAGCAGTTCAGAGAGTGACTTGGGGTTTTTGTAGCTGTAAATGAGAGCAGCTTTTGGCACAGAATTTGTTTACTCTCTACTAAAGCTCTGCTCTGGTTGTATCAAACCTCTTGGATGCCAACCTCTTACTTGTTCGAGAACCTCTGCTACACGGGGTCCAGTTTTCAGAGGCGTGGAGCAATTGCACCCCAGCTGAGAGCTGGTGGGAAGAGCAGGCACCCACATCTCCAAAATCCAGGCTGTTCCCCCTCAGTCTCTGGTTGCTTTTACCTTTCAAGCCATGCCACGGCAGAGCTGCCCTTGCAGCCTGGAGGGAGAGGGGCTCGTTCAGGCTCTGACCACCAGGAATGACTCATCCCAGCCATCCAGTCCATCCCAGGGATCAATGCAAGGGGTCCCGGCCGCAGCTCCAGCTGGGATACGTTGTAGAGACATCAAGCTGAGCTCTGCAAGCCTGTCAGAAGATCTCGCAGGAGAATTGCAAGCCGGCAAGTGGGTTAAGAGGGGAAGCGCAGGACTGAGCTCAGGATGTGGTAAAGAAATGGGCTGAACAATCGTCTTTCTCATGGTACTTGGCAGAGCCCGTTGGCTCATTGGCAAGGCTTTCTTTCAAGTGACTACTTACTGCTATGTAAATAGCATGTCTCCTCCAGTGCGGAATTAAAAACCCCGTAGGGTAAGGTCAGTATCGAATCATCCGAGTGAGATCCCTGAGCAGTCGCGCGGAGGACAGGACCACGGTCCCATCGCAGGCACTGTCAAAGCAGGTATTGTCTTGCGTACAGCTGGAACATGGCCCCGGGGCATTTTCACTGGTCCACGCTCATGGTTCGGGTGCTGTGAAGACTTAGTGTTCGTTGTGTGTTTAGTGTCACTGATTGCCCCGTGACCATGGGGGCTTTGGAAAGCCTCTTCAGCAGGAGCGATGAACGCTGCAGAGGGTTGTCTACAGCAGTGGCTGGGGGGGGTGGATTTACCGTGCTGAGGTGGAGACCATCAGGGTAGGAAAGGTAACGATTAAGACTGAATGTTGAAGTGACAGGCTGAGGGAGTTGGGGTTGTTCAGCCTGGAGAAGAGAAGGCTCTGAGGAGACCTTATAACCCCTTCCAGTACCTGAAGGGGGCTACAGGAAGGATGGGGAGGCACTCTTTATCAGGAAATGTGATGATAGCACATGGGGTAATGGCCTCAAACTGAAGGAGGGGAGATTTAGATTGGATATCAGGAAGAAATTCTTTACAGTAAGGGTGGTGAGGCACTGGAACAGGTTGCCCAGGGAAGCTGTGGCTGCCCCATCCCTGGAGGGGTTCAAGGCCAGGTTGGACGGGGCTTGGAGCAGCCTGGCCTGGTGGAAGATGTCCCTGCCCAGGGCAGGGGGTCGGAACGAGATGATCTTTAAGGTCCCTTCCAACCTGAACCATTCTGTGATTCTATGATCACTGAAACAGCATTCAGCTTTGCAGAGGCTAGACTGGCAGCTCGCTGCTCCGAACGAGAGTTGTGATCTACGTACAGACTGTTTGTGCTTCGCTCTTCAGTTCCTTGCCAAGCCAAGCCTGCTCCTGCCTGGCCTCGTCCTGCCCAAGCTACCGTGGGGAGCTCTTGGGATGGAGGTTTTGCTCTGGCAACAACCTGGCAGGAGTTAACCTGCTAGTTTGCCCACCCAGAGGTTTTGTAGGAGCTTTACCTTGTAGAGGCTGGAGGAGGCTGGGGCAGAGAGCCGGAGCTGCTCCGCAGGGATGCTCAAGCAGTTGCGCTGCGGGTTTTGCGTTTGACGGTCCTGTGGGCCCATTTCCCAGCTGCCGCACACACTCGTCGTGTCCTGATGGGCTTCCTTGTGCTGCACCTTGCACCGGGATCTTCCCCTAAAGCAGCACACAGGTGGGAAAGGCTGCTTCACTGGCCGTGGGGACGCCTGTTCTTCGAGCTTAGGTGGTGATGGGGGTTATCTTCAGTCCTGACACCTGCCTGTCACCAGAGATGCCCAGCTCAAGAGGAAATTTGTTGAAGCTAGACCTTCCTTCCACCTTTGGCCATCTATCATTTTTTCTGCCTTACTTCGTGTCCTCAGCTTTCCCTTGCTCCTCGTTTGCCGGGTTTCCCGTTGCTCGAGGCACTCTGCTGGTGCCCACACTGTCTGTTTAGCTCGCTGAACAGTTTTTGGCGTTTGATTTACATAACCCAGCACCGCCGTAAGTGGAGCGGGGTTGGGGAATTGCACAAATTGATTACAGCTCGTAGGACGAGCCGGGAAGCCAGTGGCCTGATTTCCTTCCTTCCTTCACAGCGCAGGAAAGCAAGGGATCGCTTTTAGCAGGCACGATCCAAGACCAAGCGCCGTTAAGTGGTGGGGCTTTTGCTGGGCGTTTGTAGTTCGAGCTGGTAGTAGCGCTTGAAGAAGAGCTGAGCGTCTCTGGCTTCAAGAGGCGCTGGGACAGACAGCGAGGATGCGATCGCTCCAGGTTCTTTACTTTCAACAAGAGTCATCCCTCCGGGCTTCGCTCGAGACAATTGAGAACGTATTTACTTACGACTAACGGTATTGCGCTGTAAGCAAAAGTACAGGCTTCTGTATATTTAAGCAAACAATTTAAGGCAGATATCTTTCCTCATATCCCACCGCTGCCTCTCTTAGTCAACGGCCTCCCATCGTTATCTCTGCTTTATTTAATAATGCATCTCAGCAGAGCCCGGGACAGGTCACTGCACTGGAGAGAAGAGGTAGTGCTCTCTTTAGCTAAGGTGTAATTGATCCCTCAGCTGTTCCGCAGAGGGCGGAAGCCAAAGCAGAGGGGTTTAGCCTAATTTTTTTTTTTTTTTTCATTATTACAATTATTATTTTGAGCTGTGCACACAGGGTTGCCCCGCTCTTCAAAGTTTCACCAGCTGAGTGGCAGCGGCATTCAGCTGGGCTGCCACACCTCGGAGCATTTACTTATTTATTAGTCTTGGAGTTTTCTTTTTCATCTTGTTGTCTGCAGGGATTTCTATAAATATTTAAATGCTAATGTGAAAAGAAACGTTTTTCATTTTTACTTACCCATTTTCTTTTCTGGCTTGTCCTCTGGGCAAACCCATCTGCAGTAATTCTGGCTGTAGGCAGCGGGGGGTGGTGGTGGGGGGCTCCCTCCGCCCAGCCTGCTTGTGTCGTATCAGTCACCCATGAGCTCCTGCTAACGATGAGTGAACCTACGAAGTCGTGGCTGCCTGGCTTGCAGAAATGTTCAAAGGTTCGGCTGCTTTATCTGCTATTTTCCGTTAGAGGAGCGTGGCGCCCTTGGAGCAGGGTGTGCAGTGTCCCCAGGCTGGGGAGGCTTCATCTGCTGCTTGTCCTTCAGGTCTGCCACGCGCTGAAGGGTTGGAGAGGCTCCTGGTCACGCTGAGCTACATGTGCGGAGCGTACCCAGAAATGAAGTACGGCCAAGGGCAGGCAGGACCCAGGGTGCTGCCAGACTCTGCCAAAGGGCTCATTTTGTGTTAATCCATTTGGTCCTGTCCTCTCCTGGTTGAAAGCCGGTGCCCAGGACTTCGCTGGCATATGTCATGTAAGGTGGGCTGATGCCAACCCAAGCCAAGGCTGGAGCAGGGACCATATGCAGCAATTCCCAAGGCCCTGAAACAATAGTACGGAGACGGGCTTTTGTGTTTGCTAGCCAAAGCCTGCTGGCCATTTGGGCGTGCTGGGAAACCCGTCTTGCAGGGGGTGGGAGAGGGTCTGGGGGGATGTCGTGGATGATGCTTTTTTTCAGATATGTCTCTAGATGAAGCTGAATCTGCCAGATCCCTTCATCTGTGGGTTTTAGAGAGCTGCCAGCGCCACTGCCAGCTGTATCCAGCCCTTTGTGTTCACCTAGAATCCTCTATGTCTGTGAAGGAACATGAAATGGTGCTGAGGATGGGGTGAGCTTCGCAGTTAATCATAGAATCATAGAATCTTCATGGTTGGAAAGGACCTCTGAGATCATCGAGTCCAACCATACACACACACACACAAAAAAAAAACCAAACCACACTAAAAAACCCCAACAACCTACAATCTCTGCCCTTCAGAGCATGCCCTGAAGTGCCACATCTAGACGTTTCTTAAACACCTCTAGGGATGGTGACTCGACCACCTCCCTGGGCAGGCTGTCCCAGTGCCTGACCACTCTTTCAGTAAAGTAATTCTTCCTCATATCTAATCTAAACCTCCCCTGCTGCAGCTTCAGACCATTTCCTCTGGTCCTGTCATTACTCACCTGGGAGAAGAGACCAACACCCACCTCTCTACACCCTCCTTTCAGGTAGTTGTAGAGGGCAATGGGGTCTCCCCTGAGCCTCCTCTTCTCCAAGCTAAACATGCCCAGCTCCCTCAGCCTCTCCTCATACGACCTGGTCTCCAGACCCCTCACCAGCCTGGTAGCTCTCCTCTGGACATGCTTGACAAAGAAAAGAAGCCACCAGATGCGCGTATGTTCTGTGCCCATCTCCTGCCCGTCCCCATCAGCGTGGGCGTGAGGAGCAGGCATCAGAAGTGCTCCTCCTGTGGGCGATACCTCAGCCTTGACTTGTTTGCAGAACCCAAGGCTCCAGACTTCGGTACACAACCAAGAGCCCACCTCATACGTCCACCACAACTTCACTGGTGCAGTCCCATGGCTGGGGTTATAGCCTATTTTCATGCAAATTGGACTGAAAACAATCTACATCTTTCCTGTAGTGTAGTTTTCCGTGCTTTTTTTCTCTCTGGAACGGCAGTTCTTTAAAACCAGAGTGAGCAGAAGATGCACCCTTGGGGGGAATCCTGCGGGAAGGCATGGTGCAGCAGGACTGAGTGTCACAAGAGGTTCATCTACCCCCGCTGTGCCTCCTCCCCGGTGCTCGGCGGAGCCCTCTGAGCCAGCAAGGTGCCCCAGGAGAAAAGTCCTCTTGAGAGCAGAGGCAGGTCTGTGCGGTGGGATGAGCCCACTCGCAGCGGCCGGGTCAGGGTTGTAGAGCAGAGCACGGGGGGGGGACGGGATTTGCACCGAACAGGCTTCAGGATGGCGGAGGACATAGGACATGCAGGGAAGCCATGAGGGTACAGCACGGGGCCAGCGAGCATCACCCCGGCTTCTCACCCTGCTGCCTGAGAGCCTGTAAAAATATGGCTTTTGGAGGAAGGTGTCACTGATTTATCAGCTGAGCCGGGGGTAGCTGCACTCCCGGTCTGTCCAGCAGCAAGTCCTCCGCTCCCCTCTCCCCTAGCAGGGAGCGGAGCCGGGGAGGGTGCAGCTCAGAATTCCTGGGTTAAAATCAGACTTGTCTTATCTGCAGCTTTCACCTCCCGGGTTCCTGGAGCTGCTGCCAGCGTTCCCTGCACCGCTCCGTCTCCCTGCACCGCTCCGTCTCCCGCTCCGCCGGCGCAGCCACAGAGCGTGGGGAGGAGTGCCTTATTAGCACAGCTCTTTGCGAGACGCCCTTGAGTGATTTTTTTTTTTTTTTTTTTTTTTTTTCCTCTTTTCCCCCCAGGTGTAAATGCCAGGGGAGGCTCTACCAGTGCTTCACATTCTTTCATCTCGGCAGGGTTTTGCCCTTTCTCCCAGCGTGGCTCTGACAGCAGGCTCAGCGCTGCTGCCTGTGGAATACAAACAAACTTCCCCGTCGCAGAGCATGACAGGAATTCATTCCAGACTGGGGTTTTTTTTTTTTTTTCGTTTTTTTTTTTTCTCTGCTTTTCTCTTTTCCTACTGCTGGATGCTCCAGGGGTCTCTGGAGAAGTTTTGCGAGTGGGGAATCTGTTGCTTAACCCCCTCTCTCCCAGGAGCAGGCAGCTCGCAGCAGACCCGACAGCTCTCGCGGATGGGGAGGGCTGCAAAGCAGCTTGAAGCCGCGATGCAATTCCCGTCCCCTGACCGAGTCGGAGGAGAGGAACCGGCACATTGAGATGTCTGCATCCCTCCATCCCCTAGCACCAGCCGTTAGGGCAGTGGGAGGGTCTGTTCCCCGCTTGCTGAGCACACAGCGCCTGCCATTAGTGCTAATGGGAGTTAGGCACGCGCACGGAGAGGCAAGGATGCCCCTGAGCTACAAATCTACTTGGCAATTTTATTATGTAAATAAATGGTGCTTGCACATACACCTGCTGCTGCTGCTGCTCCTGGTGATGTTCATGGCAAGACACGTAAACAAACAGCGATTCCGTTCTAATAGATTTATTTCCTTTCTCGTGAGCCATTAAATTACCTCCAGATTTCACGCAGGTAGAAATCTGTAACAGCATCAAAATCTCGCTCTGCCTCAGTGGCCGGTGGCCCGCAAAGCGTGACAGCCACCTATTATTCTCAGATATTGTTTGGGGGGGAGGCACGGGAGCAACCGGCATCATCCGCGTTATGTTGGTGTCTTTGGATGCTCCCACCGCTGCCGGGCAGTTTTCTAGTGAAGGCAACGGCAAACTTCCCCGTGCTGGGCTGAGCTCAGTGATGCTCATCCAGAGCCCTCGGGGCAGCTTCTCCCTCTGACCAGAGGGTGAAGGGCTCTGCCCTTCCAGGGGGTTGAAGCCTGGTTCACAGCCCCCTTCTAGGGGTCGCTGGGCCCCCGGGCAACCCTGTGTCCCCCTGGAAGGGGGCTGTGGACCTTGAGGAGGCTCTGGGCTGGGTTTTGCATGGAAGCCCATCACCCCCCTGCAGAGCATCAGCGCCGGGGCTCGCCAGGCTCCCTGACACCGTCTTGATGGGACCTGCAAGGAGAGCAGCCGGCTCCTGTCGGAGCTGACCTGCCTGTTCGCGACCGCAGGTAGATATCTCTGTGCTGCAGCGGCCGAGCCGCTCTCCTCCCTTCTTCTGCGCCCTGGCTCCGCTGGAGGGTTTTGGCAGCGGGACGGGTAGCAGACAGGTGGGGCCGCTGCCAGCGAGCGCGTTGAGGCGCTGTGCCGGGGATGCCGGTGCCAGGAGAGCTGCTGGGGGGAGAAACGCGGTGCCGGCACTTCTCCCGGCAGAGAGCTGGTGCCAGCGGGCAGGGCTGGGTCACTGGGAAAGGTTTTTGCACTGCACCCGAGCAAACAGGAGCCCTGGAAGTTGCTGGCGAGGGGAGACGGTTTCCTCATGAATAATTGGTGCGTCATTAATATGCATGTGTTTTTTGAAGAAGTTTCAAACTCTTTTTTTCCCCCTCAGGAGCCTTTGATGCTTTATTAATGGTTGTGGCGCGCACCGAACCCTCGGTGCACCGCAACGGGAGCGGTGCCTCGGAGCAGCCCCATGCCTCTGCCCATTTGGTTTTGGTCGCCGCCTTTTGCGAGCCCAGGGAAGGGGTTTTGCGGGTCCAAGCGGCCAGGTGAGAGTAGATGGGCTTGGGTAGCCCCAAAGAGCCGCTCCACTGCTGTGCCGGGCTCTGGAGGCGGCAGCAAGCCACTCTGTGGGAGCCCGGCCAGGTCTCGCCACTGTGGGTCCGCGCAGGAGGGAAAAGATGCGCAAAAGCCAAAGTTCCAAGAGTTCAGCGTTACGCCCTGGGGCAGGATTAACAGGAACTGTCTGGGGTCCCCTCGTCCCTCAGAAGAGGATCCAAGAACCTGTCGAAGGGACAGGATCAGGGGTTGGCTCTGGTTAACTTGGATGCTGGGAGGAGCCCAGGGTTTTCCTGCCGCTTTTTCCAGCGGAAGCGGTCGGGGATGCGAGGCAGCAGCCGGGGAGCAGAGGAGGAACAGAGCAAGCCCCGGGAAAGCAGCCTGGTTTCAGAGACGGGGTGTGCTGAAGCGCCGGGGTGGATGGGGGGTGACGGGGAGAGGTGACGAGCCTTCGGCAGCCCGGGCAGGTGACCTGTGCGAGGGGGGACACACAACAGGCCTCTGCGAAGGAGCCGCAAGCCAGAATTTCAGAAGTGCTAATTACTGTTAATTAGCTACAATTTGCGCTCGTAACCTCTGTTCTTAGCCAAGATGGCTGACAGCAGCGACAAACATTATTCGTTTCCACGCAATAAATCAAGCTAAAGTTGCTTCTGTTATTTAGCCTATCATTTAGCATTTCATTAAATAGATCTGTACACATACATCATCGTTGCCGAGGCTGTGTCAGAACCCTGCAGGAGCCAGGCGGAATCAATCCCAGCAGCGTGGCGTGCCGCGGAGAGAGGCTCCGGATTCACCGTGGTGCCAGGTGGGCATCTTGCTGAGCATCCGCCAGGCATCCTGGGGGGCATGAAGAAGAGCGTGGCCAGCAGGTGGAGGGGGGTCATCAACCCCCTCTGCCCTGCCCTGGGGAGGCCACATCTGGAGCACTGGGTGCAGTTCTGGGCTCCCCAGTTCCAGAAGGACAAGGAACTGCTGGAGAGGGTGCAGCAGAGAGCTACCAAGGTGCTGAGGGAACTGGAACACCTCTCTGATGAGGAGAGGCTGAGGGATTTGGGTCTCTTCAGTCTGGAAAAAAGAAGACTGAGGGGGGACCTTATCAACGCCTATAAATACTGAAAGGGGGAGTGTCAGGAGGATGGGGCCAGGCTCTTCTCAGTGGTGCCCAGTGACAGGACAAGAGGTAACGGGCACAACCTTGAGCATAGGAAGTTCCACCTAAACATGAGGAGGAACTTCTTTGCTGTGAGGGTGGCAGAGCCCTGGCACAGGCTGCCCAGAGAGGTGGTGGAGTCTCCGTCTCCGGAGACATCCCAAACCCGCCTGGACGCGTTCCTGTGCCACCTGCTCTGGGTGACCCTGCTCTGGCAGGGGGTTGGGCAAGATGGTCTCCAGAGGGCCCTTCCCACCCCCACCATTCTGTGATTCTGTGGTTGGTAACACCCAATACTCAGCCAGAGAGTTACTAGCAGCAATGCCACTGTTGCTCCTACAGGGAGATGTGGCTTGGAGGGACGAGGTCTCTCTCGGGTGCATGAGATCGGGTTCCTGAGCTGGGGACTGACCTGCAGCCATCTGCAAGGTCCCTGTTGGAGGAAACACGTTTTTTCCAGGCTGGTGCTGGGCTTTCCTTCAACTCCGGCATGGAAAGAGCGGTAGCCGAGGGGCTGAGAGGACCGAGCCTGGGCTCAGAGCTGCTCTGCGTCGTCCTCACTTGATCTTTGCCCCTCTGATGGAGGGGAGATAGTGACAGTTCACGTGCAATAGCAATAAGTTAGTAAAGGGTGAAGCGTGGGGGGCAGTGCCCCACGCGACAGGACGGGGTGGCAGAGGAGGGCGAGGAGCCGCGCTGTGGTTGCGCTGTGCCCTGGGAAGGTCCCCTCTGTTTGCTGCTGGCCTCTGCTGAGCTGGAGAACGCGGTCGCTCTCACGATGTGCAGAAGGAAAGGAGAAGGTGTGGCATTAAAACGAGCCTGGAGCTACAAAGAGTGGCCAAATCCTGGCACCGCAGTAGGTATTTCTGGGCACAGGCAGCTCTCATAGCACCGAGGGACCTGAGCAGCGTCCTGGAAAAGCAGCTACGGCTCTCGTGCAGCCGCAGCAGCGCTGGGCTCTCCTCTCTGTGCCCGCGAGCGTGGGGGAGCTGAGCAGGGCAGAGGGGGGAGCTTTCTGACGGAGCTCTGCCCACCCATCCGTGCGGTCCAGCCTGGAGCGGGAGCCCTGGGGTCCTGCATCCAGACCTGGGCGCTCCGGGGTTCAGGCCCGGTCCCTGCTTTGCCGCAGCATCTTCTTACCTCGCCCCGCGCGCCGGGGAGGGCTCTCTGCCTCTCGCTGCTCCGGGGATTTCTGGTTGGGCTGCCTGGTCCAAGGGGCTAATGGGAGCAGCTCCCGTTTGCCCATGCACCACGCATTCGGTGCCCTCCCTCTCCCAGTGCTCCGTAAATAAATTCCCCTAGTCCATCCTAGCACACTGTATCAATCTTGTTTAATAGACTGGAAAGCTTATTGCACGGCGGCAGGTCGCAAGGAGTGTCGAGGTGATGGATTGCGCCTTCCCGGAGTCGAGCGTCGTTGATGTATAATGAAATATTTATGATTTATTCCAGCTAATAAACTGGAGTGAAGTGTGTGATGTATGTGAGCAGATGGGGGATCTATTGATGCGGTTTTCATTGCGTGGGGGGAGGGAAAGGTTTATGTCTGTAACGGAGACGTATCCCACAGCCTCCCCTCCCTCTGCCCATCAAGGTGAGCACTTGGTCACAGAGAGGACAGAGTATCTAATTCCTGTCGATGGCCTTTAGCGCTCGCCTTCTAACTGTTTGTCCACCCCCCCTGTCTCCTCCCGTGGTTTTTCTCAAGCACAGGAACCTGCGGCAGTGGGAAGAGACCATTTGTTTGAGCGCTGGGCCTGGGGACGGGAGCAGCGCAGGGAGCTTGTGCCAGGAGGGATGGGAAGACGGGCAGAGCGGCTGCAGGAGTGTCACTGCCACGCCACGCTCTCCAGCTTCCCAGCCCCGCTGTGTCTGCGTTGCCTACAAAAAAAAAAAAAAAAAAATCATTTCCATGGATTTAGGAGACCACTGAGACACGGAGCTGCCCTGGAAAGAGCAGGGAAACTTGGAATCCCTGAAAGAAGTGTGATGGGTGATGAGCACGTGGAGCTTGTTGCTGCAGGACGCTCCCAAAGCCGAAAGGTCGGTGTTCGGAGTGGGGAGGAGCATTTCTGTGGTCCCCGGGATGGACCTCCTAATCCACAGGCAGGAACCTGATCCTGCTCAGCTTCTCCGGGAAAGCTGTGCCTGAAGGCAGGAGGACCCGCCTGCCAGCTGCGGCCCCACAGCCGCCTTTGAGTGGGCAGGGTGGCCATCACGAGCCTCGGCCGGGCCGCTGCAAGCCCCCGTTCAGCTGTGGGTGGTGAAACCTGCCCGGGGAACTGAGGCTCGCTCCCGCAAAGCCCTGCTCAGGCAAAAGGGGTCGGAGCCCCCAGTTTTTGCTCTGCTCCCCAAACCAGTGAGAGTACGAGGATCAGGGCTCGGGTTCTCCACCCCCTGCCCAGAGCGTTGGACCAATCCTGCCTGGAAAATAAGTCATCGTCTTAATCACCAACCTGCGTCTGCCAGAGGGCGAGCTCTGCATCCGTCTGGGATGGACCCAGAGCATCAACAACGATTTTAGGGAGACGGGAGGCAAGTAAGAGTTAATCCCAGGGTAGAGCAGAGATGGATGCACAACCTTCAGCCCACTACTCTGCGGTGCGAGCAGCCAGCGAGGCCGCTTCGCATCCCGCCGCTGTCCTGCCAGCTGTTCCCGTTTCTGCCTAATTAGCCTCCGGATCAGCGTGCTTTGAGATCCTCGGCTGAAAGGCACTGGAGAAGGGCAAAGACTGATTATTCCGACTGCCTCCCTGCAAGCTTCCCGGGGGTCTGCCAGCTGGGAGCCTGCCGGTGCCCCCATCACGCTCCTTTGGCGAGAGCGGCAATTCTCCAGGTCCAGGCAGCGCGGGGGAACGCAGGAGAGCGAGCGTCTCGCTCTGTCTCTTATCTCTGGAAATGAAGGATCGTAGTGCCAGGAGAGCAGCTGATAGCAGGGGATTCCTCCTGGAGTTTGGGGGAACAAAAAAAAAAAAAAAAAAAAAGAAGAAAAAAAACCCAAAGCTTAAAGGCTCCCTAAAGAGCAGGTGTCGAGCCTGGCAGGAGCGGAGCATCGGGAGCTCCTGGGCCAGGAGCGCGCTGCAGCCGGCGGCACGGAGCTGGGAGCAGGGGGAGCCCGGGCTCCGGTTTGGGTGGGGAGCAGCACCCCACTCCCCCCGACCCCCCGACAGCGGATGCCCGTCAGAGGGAACGGGGCTGGCGTGGGGTTGTTTTTCCTCTCGGCGCAGCGGGAGCGGCCGCTCCTGCTTTTTCCTGGTGGTTATGGGGCTGGTGCAGCCCCAGCCCCTCCTGGTCCTGAGCCAGGCTGGGGGCACAGGTCCGTGCTGTGGCACAGGAGTGTGACCCGTCAGAATGCTTTCTCGGGGACCATCCGGGCTGGGCCATCAATGGAGACCCTCCAGGACACACTGTGGGGGTCTGAGGGAGGTCTGCTGGCTGTCCCCTGCCATCCTGCCTTGTCCAGGGGCAGCACGGGGGGACCGTCCCCAAAGGAGCAGCCATATGGGTCTCTTCTGCGTCCCTGCCGGTCAGTGTCTCCTGGAAAACTGGCTGTGAGACATCCCCACTCTCCGTCCCAGCTCTCCGAGGAGCACTAGGCTGGGCTCTGCATTCTAAAGACTTAATTTGCAAAATCTGGAATGATTCGTTAACAGCAAAACGTCTAGTTAATATTAGAAAGTGTTCAAACCACATTCTGCTGCTGGCAGGGAAGAGCCCACCAGCACCCCCTGCTCCGCTCCGGCCCTGGAGACCCGGCTTGCCTCCCGGGGCTCCTCACCTTCATGTTTTTCCGCAGGCACTTCTGAAACCTGGAAAAGCGTCTCCAGCAGCCAGGAAACTGTTAAAGGAGCGGCTCCAGCCTGCTGGGTCAGCAAGCACTTTCCACCAGGAGCAAATCGCTTAGCTGGTATCGTGGGGCGGGCGAAGGGAGCCCAGCCATCCCCGAGAGCACCGTTTCCCAGGGGCGAGGGCTGTGCCCCACGCGGGGGGATGTTTTGCAGCATCTGGTCAAGACTCTGGAGCTCCCCATGAGAGCGTTAGCCACCGTGGCAGGAGGGTAAAAGTAACCCACTTTTTTTTTCTTCTTAATAAAACAAGATTCCCTTTCAAAGGGATGTTTTGCTGTGCCTCGGTATTTTCTGCTGGGCGGCGATTGGGCTGCAAAAGCGCCGTGGAGTGGCGAACAGGAGCGGCAGGGACGTTCGCAGACCCTTCTGCCGTGGGATGCCCTGGGGAGACAGAGCCAGGAGTGTCCCAGCTACACCCGTCCTTCAAGCGCCGTGTCCTCAAGCTGGACTGGGTTTGATAACAGCCACAAAGCAGGGCTGAGGCTTTCTCCCCTGACACCGCAGGAGGAGCCCCGGGCACTGCCATCCCTTTCCTGATGCTTGTCCCCACTCCTGACGTGCACGAATGCTGCCGTGCCAAGCATCACCAGCACTGGATCTGCCCGGCTTCCATCCTGCCCAGCAAGGTCCTGAGCGAATCTTCCATATTGCAGCTGCCAACAGCAAAATCCGCTCGGTTGGATGCTCTGTTTGTGGCGTTGGTGGTCTGCATGGCTTGGGTTTGTCCTCCGGTCCCATCTGCTGGGGAGGCACGGCGAGCCGCTTGGGAAACACCCGCCACGTCTCTTCTGGGGAGCTTTAAACACGAAGGAATAGGTGTAGCAACAACGTGGGGCTGGTGAAAAATCTCCCAGAAGCCGGGAGAGGCCCTGTGACAATGTGGGAGCCGGCATGGCGTGGCGCCGCCTTGCTCCCGTGTCGTCTCAGCGTGCCGGTTTTGGGCTCGCAGCCCCGCGGCTGAAGCTCGCACGTCGTTGCCACAAAGCTGGCGACACGTCGTTGCCACAAAGCTGGCGACACGTCATTGCCAAACTGTCTTCCCTCTCGCCGTCCTTCCAGGCATCCGCGTGGCATCTGTCCCCTGGTGGGCAGGGACATTGCGTCGGCAGCGGCTGTCTCGAGGGTGGGCTCCTCCTGGGCGCCAGCCTCTCCTCAGCACCCCGTCGCAGGGCCGAGACCTTTGCTTAATGAAGCCCCGTGGGCCTGCACACCCGTTATGAGGGCAACGCTATCACCCTTCATTGGGTTTTTCCAGCAGATCCTGAGACAGGCCCGGCTCTGCGTCTAGACTGGGCTGAAGCCACCATCGCTCGTCATTTTACCTGAAAAGTCTCTTTTTTTTTTTTTTTTCCCCCTGTGCACTTCTGCTATCTCAGAGCTTCTCCAAGCTGCTCCTCTGCATTTCATTTCTCCAGCCAAAGTGCTCTCTTGGTCAATAGGCGGTTCAGCTGTTTGCTCATGATGCCTTTGATGTAGAAAGGTTGCCGTGTTTGCCAGGAACAAGCTGACCCGTGGGCGCAGGTGTTGGCCCAGGAGCTCCGGGGAGGGTTTGCTCCTGTAGGTCTGCTCCTGGCAGCAATGAACCTCTTGTTCGGGCACCGTGTTGGTCACCGAGAGGTCTTTCTGCTCCCCGAAGGAGGTGCACAAACTAAAAGGCCGTAGTGGCAGAATCACAAGGGCCCTTTCATCCCTGCAACAAGTGTTTCGCAACTCGAAGAGCATCGCTGCAGAAATCTGTGGGGGCTGAGTTTGGAAAGAGGGTCTCCGTAGAGTTCGCGTGGGCAAGGCGTGCGCCCCCAGTCCAGCGGCTGTCGCCGAGTAACTATCTATAGACAACCCTGCCCTCGAGGTAGATCTTACCAAAAAGCCTCATTTTTAAAACAAAGCTAGCCTGGAAATGGTCTTTTATGCCTTTCACTCAGCGCCTGACGGTTCATGGCGCGGCTCGTGCCAGCCTGCGGTCTCCGTGGGCTGAGCCATGGCTCGGCGCGGCGTGGTACCCGCCGAGCCCGCAGGCCGATGGAGATGTCCACGGCTTGCCGGAAGGTGCTGAGCGGGCAGCCCTCGGCAGCTTGGTGGGGAGGCCTGGCCCTCTGCATCCCCCCTCACTGCTCGGAGCCATGCCGCTCAAACCAGCCTGCTGCCGGTTATAGCTATGACTATATATTTTATATATGTATAAAAGGCCAGGTTGGATGGGGCTTTGAGCAACCTGATCTAGTGGGAGGTGTCCCTGCCCATGGCAGGAGGGGTTGGAACTAGATGATCTTTAAGGTCCCTTCCAACCCAAACCGTTCTAAGATTCTGTGATTTTTTATATATATATATAAATATACTTTTTTTCTTTTTTTTTTTAATATGCATATATATAAAATTGTCTGAAACTCCAGCAAAGCACAGCCCACCCCCAGCTCCACCAGCGCAGGAGCCTCTTCAGTATGCAGCTCAGCAGAGCCTTTAACATTTCGCGGAACAGATGCCCACGGAGCATCTTGAAACGAATCCAAAGGTAGCGGTGACGGCTGCTGTCAGGGAAACAATAATCCCGTGGCCTCGCCAGCATCAGCTGCGCCACAGCACTGGCGCTGAGCCACGTGCGACGGAGGCTTCCGCCGCCGCCTGCTTTGTCTGATGAAAGGAGCCCAGTCGGAGGTAGCCCGGGCAAGCAGAGGCGGAGATGTGGTGTCAGAGACCGTAATCTTCTCATCAGCCAAAAAAAATCTCCTTCCCTGCACAGCTGGCTGCGAGGAAGGAAATACTGTTTCCGACTCCGTGCTGCGGGAAGCATCCGAGCACCGGCACGGCCGTCCTGACCCTGCCGTTGTGCGCTGCTGGGGTGATTCCTGTGCCGGAGGGAGGAGGAAGGGAAAGGCTTTGGGAGGAGGATGGAGAGGTGATGGGGTGCTGTTGGGGTTCACCCTTCCCAAGCTGAGCTCACATCAGTCCTCCTGAAGCCAGAGCAGGACCAGGAGGCTCCAGAGGCTGGGGTAGTAGGAGGACCAGGCGTACCTTCGGGATGGATGGGCTCCTCTCCGGCCACAGCATCCCTGGGGCTTCCAGCGGGGCTGGACACGTGGGAGCCCTGCCCTGAGGCACTCGCAGGCGTGCACGGAGAGGGGACATGGCCAGGCAATAGCAAGGGCCGTTGTCCCCGTTTCACGCAAGAAGAGACGGTGGTTCAGGAGCAGGATCGCACAGGTATTGAACTGCCCTGGTTCCAGCTGGGAAGGAGTTCATTTTCTTTCTAGTGACTGCTGTGAAAGGAATGTCAGTGATACCTAGTGGGTTTAGTCATTGGTAAATGATATTTACGCTGTTCAAGGACTTTTTTTCAGCTTCTCATAGAAGAGCAGACAGAAGGATGGAATGGCCCGTGGACCATTCCATACCACAGATGCCACGCTCAGTATATAAATGGGGGCTAGCAGGGGGGTTGCTGCTCCGGACATCGCCAGTTCACTGGGCACTGGGTGGTGAGAGTGACCTGGTCATTATTATTATTGCTGTTATTATTGTTATTTTTCCTCTTCTATTAAACTGTCTTTATCTCAACCCACAAGGAGGGTTTTTTTTTCTTCCTTTCCCTTCCTTTTTTTCCCCCGTCTTCTCCCCTCTTCCTTCTTGGGGGTGGGGGAAAAGAGGGCTGCACGGTTCTAGTTGCCAGCTGGGGTTAAACCACAACGTGAACCCACTGTTTGATGAACCTCTTCCACGGCATCCCTCCCGTCCCTGCGCCGGTGCAATGGGTGCTCCCTGGGAGCGCCCGGGAGCCACGGGCACGGCCAACCGGTAAAGGACAGTCAGCAGAAACGTGTTGGGAGCCCCGGGGAGGAGGGCACAGCCCTTGCCACGGGCCCTCGGTGCAGCGCCAGGTTTGGAAATGATGCTCTTAGTGCTGTTTAACGGCAGCGTGTCGAGGGGAGAGTCATTAAGCAAACGGCAGCATCCTTTTAACTAGTCTCACTGGCCCAGGAAATCCCTGCTGGCCTGGGAGGCAGCGAGCGCTTTTGCTGTGCTGGATGTGCCGGCGCACACGCCGTCCTGATGTGCTCGGCTGGTAGCAGATGGCGCAGGGCAGAGGGTAATGTGGCTGTCCTCGGCGGACGGCAGTCCCCCGGAGCGTGCTCCGTCCTGTCAGCGCGGGAAGTGACAGCGAGACCCTGATGCTCGGCTTACGGGAGAGAGGAGGCAGAAAGAAAGAGACGGGGGGAAATTGCAGAGCTCGTCCCAGAAGCTGACAATAATCACAATAATAATGCTAACCACCCGCCGTGCCGTGCTGTGCTGCTGACGGGGCTGGAGGGATCCGTGCGAGAAGCGGTGATGGCGTTTGTGGGGAGCACGGGGATGAGGGGGTCTCCCCTCCCTCTCCATGCCCAATCTGAAACAACTCTTCCTCCTGTCTCTGGCGGTGTGGGGAAAACCTGGGAGGGCGACAGCTTGGGGAACATGTCTCCTTCTAAAAGCACATTTCACAGTTGACAGTGGCACTTCTCTGAGTGTGGGGCACGTCTCCACGGACAGGTGTGAGCAGACCCTGCTCGTGCTCCTGCCAGAGCCGGGGAGGCAAGGGAGGGATGTGCAGGAATGCTAGTGATGGCCATGCAGGTGCCGATGGCCGTGCAGGTGGCCATGGCCATGCAAGGATGCTGGTGATGGCCATGCAGGGATGCTCATGATGGCCGTGCAGGAATGCTGGAGCTGGCTGTGCAGGGATGCTCGTGATGGCCGTGCAGGGATGCTGGCCATGGCCATGCAGGGATGCTCGTGATGGCCGTGCAGGGATGCTGGAGATGGCCGTGCAGGGATGCTCGTGATGGCTGTGCAGGGATGCTGGCCATGGCCATGCAGGGATGCTCGTGATGGCCATGCAGGGATGCTGGAGCTGGCCGTGCAGGGATGCTCATGATGGCTGTGCAGGGATGCTGGCCATGGCCATGCAAGGATGCTGATGATGGCCATGCAGGGATGCTGGAGCTGGCCGTGCAGGGATGCTCGTGATGGCCATGCAGGGATGCTGGAGCTGGCCGTGCAGGGATGCTCATGATGGCTGTGCAGGGATGCTGGCCATGGCCATGCAAGGATGCTGATGATGGCCATGCAGGGATGCTGGAGCTGGCCGTGCAGGGATGCTCATGATGGCTGTGCAGGGATGCTGGCCATGGCCATGCAAGGATGCTGATGATGGCCGTGCAGGGATGCTGGAGCTGGCTGTGCAGGGATGCTCATGATGGCCGTGCAGGGATGCTGGAGCTGGCCGTGCAGGGATGCTCATGATGGCCGTGCAGGGATGCTGGAGCTGGCCGTGCAGGGATGCTCATGATGGCCGTGCAGGGATGCTGGAGCTGGCTGTGCAGGGATGCTCATGATGGCCATGCAGGGATGCTGGCCATGGCCATGCAGGGATGCTCTTGCAGCCTAGCCATCAGCCTGCCTGGCTCCAGCTGCCACCCAGCTGAGCCAGCCGGGCACGGTGCCCAGCCTAACAAGCCCGCTCCAGCACCAGGCTCTGTCGCAGCACCCACAGCGTCCGGGCAGAGCTCGCGGGGCTGGGACGGGTACTCCACATGGCGCGAGGAGCTCAGGCTGCTGCCAGCTCAGGTGTTTCGTTGTGGCACAGATGTTTCCTGAATTCCTGCTGCCGTAAGCAAAGCACAGAGCCTTTCCTCGCTGGAAAGGGGATCTGAGGCCAGGCAACGCTGGGGCTTGTGTGTCCCGCTCTGCCCGGGCCCCTTGCATGGGGGGACAGGAGTGGGACAGAGATGAGAGCCTGGTGACAGGCTCTGCCCTGGCCATTTGCTTTGCAAACAGGCTCCAGAGAAATCAGCCGTGGCTGACACCCCCCCAGCAGACTCAAGGGCACGCAGGGATGTGAATTCAGTCCTTGCTCATTGCAAGGAAAGAGAAGGGGAGCGAGTCGTCCGGGCAGGTGCGGAGCCCGTCGGCTTTCACATCGGACGACCTTGGTGCAGAGAAAATTCCTACCCCCACCCAGGTCTGTCTCGTGGACCCAGCCGTCCCTTGGACCTGTCCCCGGGACCGTCCTCCCCATCGCAGAGCAGGGGAAAATGCAAATGTGGCAGCTTTTCGTGTGCTTAAATCCTGAAGAGCAGCATGGGAACCATATGTCATTGAACCAGGTCTGAATTCCCTCTCCTCTCCCTGTCTTCTCTGTATGAATAAGCAGCTCCTGATCTCCCTCCCGAAAGCTCGTGGGTCTCCGGTCCCCCAGTGCCACATTTTAATTAATGTTCACTCTCCAGTCCTGTGTCAGTCACACATGCCGCAGTGATACCGGGCGCAGAAGGTAGTTTATCACAGCAGTCGTGAATTCCTTTCAACCCCGAGCAGCCCAACACCCAGAGAGCCTGAGTTTTAAACTCTCCCGCAACTTCAAAATATTCCAGACAGCCCTCAATATCCAGGAGAGTGCCAAGAGGCAGGCAGGCAAATACAGAAATAATTAATCATTCCCTGGCCGAACTGAGCAAGATGAGCTGCTCAGGATTTTGGCATGAGCCAGCGGAGCAGGGACACGGCTCTTTTGGGGAGCAAACCCGATTTCAGAACTGGTTCTGATGTTTCGTTGCTCTGACACCATGAATCTCCGGGCGTTCGCTGCCTTTGCGCGCACCGCGTGTGAACTCTGCGGCGTGCCGGAGGCGAGCTGGAAGCGGGGTTTTGTAAAGCCGCGTGGCCGATGGACGCGTCCCGTGGTAACTGGGCTGCGAAGTGTGCTGGGAATGCTGCAAAGCAGCGCTGGGGGCCGGGGAGGGGGCAGAAGGAGAACTGGGAAGGAGAGGAGCGAGGCAGAGGTGGGGTTCAGCGATGCGACCGGTGGAGGCGCGCTCACCTCTGCTGGGTGGCACTGTGAGTCCCCCAGGGGAGAGGGGACCCCGTCTCTGAAGGACAGGACTGGGGTACACGCGGTCCTCGGACGTGGGGAGTCTCGTCCCCGGGCCACCCACCAAAGTCCCCAGGTCTTGACCCTTACCAGAGCCCACGTGCGCCTTGCACAGCTTTCATAGTATCATCGAATCACAGAATGGTTCGGGTTGGAAGGGACTTTAAGGATCATCTCATTCCAGCCCCCTGCCATGGGCAGGGACACCTCCCACCGGACCGGGCTGCTCAAACCCAAACCAGAGGTTTAGCAGGTCCTGCTGGCTCCCTCTGGGCCGCAGGGATGCTGTGGTCCAGGGCCCCGGGCTGTCCTCCTTTCCCAATTTTGGGACGTGCACCTGGACGGAGGGCAAGGCAAGCGCGCGTGGGAACTGCTGCAGCCCCGGCGGTGCCGGTTCACCCTGCTTTGTTGGGAAGCTGCTTTTTCCCCCGCTGCCAGTCTCCGTCTCATCTCCGCCTTTGAGCTTCCCAGCCGGCAGTGAAATGAGGTCTGCGAGCGACGCCGCAGCGGGGAGCGGGGCCGGGTGTGTGGACACAATGGCAGCGCGTATCATTAAGGAGAGGATGGAGACTGACGCGCGAGGGGAGAGCTAAGGGCCCCCCTGGCGCTGCCATCAAGGCTCTGAAATGGAAATGCGAGGCCCCCAGCCCCCGCCCTCGCCCACCGGTTGGCAAAGGCTCTATTAGCAGGATGTGAGTAATCATCTTAAGTAGCTATCAAAGCGCACCAGCTTGTTAAGCGTTTAGCCAGGTTGTGCTGACATGACCTCTCTCCTCAATCTTCTCAGCCTCGGCGCGAGCGGCTAATTACCGGATCACACCTGCCACACGCCTTCTCCCCCTGCAGAAAGGACAGGTCGGATCCAACGTGTTGCTTAGGACAACCTTGTCTTCCCAACGTCACCCCCCCACGCACACATCTCTTTTTATTGGGTAGTAGCCACGCAGGAGTGGGGAAGAGCCCCCCTCGCAAGCAGTGCCATTAGCAGCTGCAAGTGGCCAGAGCAAGGGCTGCGCCGGGGGATGGCGGGGGCTGGTGGCGGTGGTCAGGGCACGCGCGCGGCGCTGGAGCTGCTAGGGAAGACGCGCTGCGGCTTTTGCAGGCCCGTGTCTCATCGCTGGCACGAGCGAGCGGGTGGGAGGACGAGGAGGCTGGGGACTATGTGATGGGGGCTGAGCAGCCCCGGTGATGGCAGCGGTCCAGGGGGAGTCACATCCTACTGGGATGGGACAGCCGAGGTCTTTGTAACTGGTGATTACCAGGAAGACGAGGAAGGGGCTGACCTGGAGCCTGCTTGTCTTGTGGTCCATGTTGAGAGCGTGCTGGGGAACATACCCACGTGCAGTGATGGCTCCTACTCTCATTGCTTCCGTATTAAAGGAATTCTGGGTGCATAGCCTTGTTCTTCCCATTCCCTCCACAGAAAAGCAATGTCTCCCCTCTGCCTGTCCCCGGGAGCAGGCTGTCGCGTGGCGAAGGCTGACACCCCATCCCTGGGGTCTCTGTGGAGATGCTTGGGACTGTCGTGCTGAGCGTGGCTCTCCCCAGGCAGCCGGGCTCAGCGCCTGCCCGGGGCATCGCCCAAGCGTCACATCCACGTGGCAGGAAAGGCAGAGGATAAGCAGGGGGACGGCCTCTGATGGAGCCCACTTTGCTTTGCAGGAGACACGGCAGTGTACAAAGACGGCGTTTACTGGATCAAGGGCCGCACCTCGGTAGACATCATCAAAAACGGGGGGTTCAAAATCAGCGCTCTGGAGGTGGAGCGTCACCTGCTCGCGCACCCGCACATCACAGGTACCCTGCTCTTCCCGAGTCCCCGTGGCGTGCCGTGACGAGGAGGGACGGCACGTGGGAGCCTGGATCCAGCGACAGCCCTGGCTCAGCGAGCGCTGCCCGAGGGCTCGTGCCCGGAGGCGGTTTCCCAGCCTTCCCGTTAGCGGGGCTGGGTGGGAGCGAAGAGCAGGCTGCATTTAAAGCCTGCCGTTACTTGTCTCTCGGGGCCAAAGCCGCGAAGCCTGCGGCCGGGTGCCGAGTCAGCGGCAGCGCTCACCTGATTTTGAAAATGAGACTATAATTAAATCTGTCCTGCCCTTGTGCATGACCCTGTACGAGGGGATGCACGCGGTGCCCCCGGCTCCACACCACTCTGCGCATCATATTCCTCCCCGCCGACGCCAAATTGCTGAAACCGTGGGGCTTCCTGCATTTTCCGTGGTGAAAAGCTCTGTTCTTGGCAATTGTGTCAGCACAAAAGTCCCCCGGTGGGTTTTTTTTTCCTGTACTAACATCCCACGGCATCTTCCTCCACGCGCTGCTCGTCCCTGCGCATCGCCGCTGCTGGCACCTACCAGGGGCGCTGAGCCCCTCTTTTACCCCATGCTCGGAGCCCAGGAATCGCTGGGGTTTCTCAGGTCCTCTGCTCTCTCTGCAGACGTAGCTGTGATCGGGCCCCCGGACATGGTCTGGGGCCAGCGGGTCAGCGCTGTCGTGCAGCTGCGCAAGGGCAAGATGCTCTCCGTGAAGGACCTGAAGGACTGGGCCAGGTAAGATGCCATGGGGAAACTCACGGTGAGCGGCGCGGCACGGCGGGGCCGGTAAGACAGCAGGAAGGGGGAAAGCAGGCTCAAAGCCTGCAGCATCCTCATTAGGGACGTGTCAGAGGAGGGCTGAAGGGGTGGCCGGCAGCGACATAGTGCCTCAGGCTCTGGGGATGGAGGAAAGACCATGGCTCCAACCAGGAGGTCGCCGAGCACATGAGATAATGGAAATAAATGGGCCTCTCACCCTAAAAGTGCCTTTGACAAATGACCCCTGTGGTGTGGCCAAGCGGCTCTTCTCCCTCCTGGCAGGAGCTCCCAGCAGCCAGCGATGATGCCGGCAGCCCCGAGCCCAGCCACCGGCGGAAAGCACATCACAGAGCAAGCACCAGGGCAGGGGAAGCTTCATGTTTTCTCAGCAGCAAGAATACTTGCTCAGCTTTTCCCTGGTGCGATCTCTCCCTGCTTGCCTGGAAGCCACTCCAGCCCAGTCCCAGTTGGTCCTAGAGACCTCTCCCGTGGGGTTCGGAGATGAGGGGGGACACACGCCAGAGCTCGTGGGGCCTTGCACGGCGTCACCGTGGTACCAGTGAGCGTGGCACAGAGCAGCCACCTGCCATCCTGCGAGGTTTCCGCAGGGAAACCTGCGTGTCCTCATTCAAATCAGGGAGCAGCCAGTGCCCAGGTTTCAGGCATCAGCCGTGGGAGCGTAAGCAGGCGGGAGCCAGGAAGCAGAGCCACCAGGTTCATCACTAATACTCCATTAGCGAAATATTTAATAGCAGATTCTTTCTTTTCCTGGCAACTCCCTCCTTCAGGCGGCGGGTATTTTTGGCGAGGCTGGCGCTATTTTGCAAGCGGCAGGAGCACTTGTTTCATCAGGGGCCGCGCAGCAGCCAATTAAAGATTTCCCCTGGATCTGCAAAAATCACAGTTGGGGGACCGCGATTTAGCAAATGCAAGGAAGATGCTAGCTGCCCGGCTGCGGCTCTGATTAAACCCTTACGTAGTGGGGGAAGAGAAGCAAACAAAGAAACCAAACCCACAAAGGTGGCTGCTGGGGCAGGGGGATCGACACCTTGCCAGGGTGTCCCTCCCGCTGCTGTGCACGCATTAACCCTCTGGCTGCTGGGCGTCTGGGACTCCTGCTCCTCCCAGGGCAGCCCACGGCCGCCAGCAGCTTTTGTTTGATTTTACCGATGGCCTCTCGCAAGCGGAGATGTCCCTTCCTGGCCAGGCTCAGCCTGTCCGGGTCAGTACAGGGTCTGGTGCTCTGGGGTTCTCCATCCAGGACCCTCCGTGGCCTCAGCATGGGGCAGGAGGGATGGAGAGCAGAGCAAGAGGGATCTTCACCATACTGTGTGGTGGTTCCTCGTCCCTAAGCCTCCTGGCAGGGACATCGGCGACCCCAGCAGATCCCTTTTTCTGCCAGCCACTCTGCTTCGGGAGTCACCCGAGGGCTGCCTGGCGCAGGGCAGGGGGCTGCGCTCACCCCCCGTGTGCTCCCCTGCACGGCCCCTTCCCAGGGTGTCCCCCCTGTCCCTGCACCTCTCTTCCCGCCGCCGTCCCCAGCTCTGTGGGCAGACGCGATGCTGTTCTGCCCGCGCAGAGCGAGGGCAGGAGCCCTTGACACAAAAGCCCTCGGAGGGTCGGCGAGGCCGGCCGGGCTCCTCCGGGACCGCTGCTCCCTGCCCAGCTCCAGGCACAGCTCTGGCCCCCCCGCCGCTCTTGCCCTGTCTCTCCCCTTTATTTTTTATGTCACTTACATTCGTTTGGCCCTTTTTCTCGCACACCCTGGCAGGAGACACATGTCCCTCTTCAGAGTGATTCATTTTGCGGCTTTCGCCTCCAATCCTGCTTCCCAGCGACAGGCGCCATCCCGAGTTAGAGGCATCCATATGGCAGGGGGTGCTGGTGGCGGGGGGGTGGCGGGGGGAGGAGGGCCGGGCGATGGTTGAAGGGCTCAGCAGACTTGGCATCTCGCATTAGAGTCAGTGCCAGGACGCTGCCGGAGCTGGGCACGGCCCCAGGTTGGTGACACACAGGCAGCAGAAGGCAGGAGAGCCCCCCCCACCGGCGCTCTGCAAAGGGCATGGGCACGATGCTCGGCGCTCAGACTCCCTCCCGCAGTGGGAAGACCCCCCCGCGGGCCGGCGTGAGTCACTGGCGAGTCACCGGTACGCTCCCGGGGAGGCGGCCCACCTGTGGTCCTCGGGGACTGGCACTGGGACATGTTGGGGGTCCAGCATCCATCACACCACCGCGCTCTTCTCCCCCTCCCGTCTCTAAGGAGGACCGACAAGCCCGCATCAGGGGGCTCTGCCGCTGGCTCGCTTACTGAAGGCTCTCCATGCCCCCTCCCGAGGGGTGGGCTGGTGTTCCGGGGTGCTGGCGGGGTGCTGCGTGGCAGGGCTGGCTGCCCCCGAAGGGCAGGGGACCCAGACGAGGGTGACCCAGCGCAGGCAGCGTCCTCACCGACGGGGCTGAGCGTGGCGGCAGAGCCGGGGAGCGGTGACAAGGTCCATGGGCAGCCCCAAACACAGCGAGCCATGAGCCGGGTCCAGGGAGTACAGGCAGGAGCAAAACAGGGGCAGAGACGAACTAAGGTGTGGGACCGAAGTCCTCGCAGGAGACAGGGTCGAGGACAGGGCTGGAAACGAGATCCACACCTCCGAGGGGTCCCTCCAGGGACGAGCTGCTGGCGGCACAGGGCTGAAGTCCCTGCAGAGACAGGCTGGGGGCAGGCACAGCTCAGGAGGGAGCTGGGATGCTGGGCTGAGCCTAAATGGGCTCCTGGGGTGTAGGTGGGGGACCAGGTGGGGCTGACGGGGGCCGTTAGGGCTGTGGGTGCTCCCAGGACATCTCACCCTGTGGAGGGGCCGCTCTCCAGCCTCCCTCTTCTGCAGCACAGAAACGCGTGACCAGTGACGGGTGCGACCGCTCAGACCCACCGCTCCCCTGGGATCCCGTTGAGCCCTTGGGAGAGAGCCAGGACATGGTCCTCCAGGGCAACCAAAACCACCTGCCCGGAGAGCCACGGCTGGGGTGGCTCGGTTGTACACCACGATGGGCTGCAGGATGCAGAGCCCTGGAGTGAATCTGTCCCCCCCCCAGTTTGCGGTGTCTCGGGACAGGCTCTGTAGGACGGAGGGGCTGGGAGTGCCGGGCTGTTGGCCCTAACGGCCCGCGCGCTTCTGCGTTGCAGGGAGACCATGGCACCATACACCATCCCGACCGAGCTGATCGTGGTGGAGGAGATCCCGCGCAACCAGATGGGAAAAGTCAACAAGAAGGAGCTTCTGCAGCGCTTTTACCCAGCCTAGAGCACGGCTTCAGGCCAGGACCGGGAGCCCAGGGGGGTGTTTGTTCCTCCACCATGTCCATTCTCCCCCTACAACAGCACTGACGAGGTGCCAGCGGTGATTAGCAGTGGCAGGTCTGGACTCACTGCAGTCTGGTCCGTGAATAAAGTCCAGTAAAATTCATCCCACATGGTCTCCTCCTCGGCTGAACTGAGCCGGAGCTGCGGGGCCGCCTTCCTTGAGCAGGAGCTGTTGGCAGAAGGCTCAGGGCAGTCCTGGGTCTGGAAGGGAAGCGGGGGATGAACGCTGCGGGGGTTCATCCCATGCTTTGGGGATTGCCCCCATCTCCGTCTGCCTCTCTGGGTGCTCATCCCCGTTCCCATTACAGCTCTTCCTCAGGACACGTGCAACTCATCGCCAGATGAAACTCCTCTGTGGATTAAACCCCTGTCTTTGGCCAGCTGCGGGGATGCCTGGTAATTTTGCGCCCTCTCTACCCTTTCCCGGGGACTCAGCGACTTTCCCCGTAGTTTGGTTTATAGAAAGGGAGCGTCTGAGAGAGCAAGCGGATCCCCTCCCCGGTGGGATCCAGGTCGCCCTGGGGTGCCCCATAACCTGCTGTGAGCCTGCTCCGCCAAACGCCGCCTCCCTTTTCCCAGCGGAAGTGAAGAATAAATAGAAAAATCACAAATAAATACTGTCTGTGCTTACCAGCCCAGTGCATCTCCCCCCACTCCCAGGGTGCTCCCTCCACCAGCACGGAGCGATGGCAGGGGTGCTGGCGTGGAGCGATGGCAGGGGTGCCAGCACCACCAGGACAGACCTCCACTGCCCTGCCTGATGCCGGGGAGCGCTCCTCCACCTGCAACACCCGTAACGGAGGGGGAGAGACACGGGAGGAAGGGCCAAGGCTGGCTGCCGGGGGCTTGCCGTGACCTCGGTGGTAGGAGAGCCATGAAGCATCGCAATAATTGCAGCGGTCCCAGGAAGATGGGGAGGAACAGCGGGGACGCGCAGGTGCTGGAGGTGGGCCCCTGTTTTTGGCCGTGGCCACAGCGTGGTAAGGGGTGCAAGCCACGCTGGGCACATGGTCCAGCATGGGGTGGGGGCAGAGATGGAGCAGGGAGTGGGAGGCAGCGGGGAGCAGATGCAGCATGAATTATATTGCGTGTGTGCTCCTGTGTGTGTGTGTGTGTGTGTGTGTGTGTGTGAGTGTGTGTGTCACCAGCCCCCATGTCTGAAGGTCATCGATTTCCCGGAGGACAGGCGCTATCGATAAACCCTACCTTCATAAACGGATTTTTTTTTATCCCTGTTTGACTTCATGCGTGAGCTGCCGGCCACGCGGCTGTGGGCGATGGGCATTGGTAGCACCGGGGGGGGGCGGATGGCGGTCGTGCCCTGCAGCTCCCGGCCCGGTGGGTCCGTCCCCGGTGTGGGGACAGTGCACTGGGAGGCAGCGTGGCAGTGGGATGCTGGTCCGGTCCTGGCAGGTGCCGAGGGGGTGACAGGGAGCTCCAGGTTTCCCTGCCAGCCGATGGGAGCAGCAGCAAGGGCAAGAGGAATGGGGAGCACAAGTAATTCCATCAAATACCTTTGTTAAGGTCAGCGGAGCCCCAAATATCGGGGAGGACAATTAGTGAACGTGGAGAGGAGATCTCGGGGACAGCTGGCAGGCACGTGGCGCTGGGCAGAGAGAGCGGGGATGGGATGGGGACTAGAGAAGGGACGGGAAAGGGGACAGGAATGGGGACAGGCTTCCTCCGCCGCAGCCCCTCCATCCCACCCCGCCTGTGGGGACGGGTCCAGCCGTGCGCCCGCTCTGTCCCTCCCTGTGTCCTGCCCACCCCAACATCTCCCAGGGCGCTGCCAACACCTGGATTTCCGTACCCCGAGCTCAGAAGGAGTTGGGAAAGGGCCCTGCAGGGGACAGCAGGGACCACACAGAGCTCACCCAGCCACCCCTCACCATCCCAGGCCGGGCGGGCACACGGACACGCCGGCGCGGTGCACGGCTTGCCCCCTCGCCGTGGCATGCAGGGCCAAGCACCGGCGGCTCTCACCGGTCTGCAGGAGGGACCGAGCGGATCCTTTGTTAAAACATCAACGATGCAGTAAATTTTTTAACTTACCAAATAGATCAAT
This sequence comes from Rissa tridactyla, assembly GCF_028500815.1. NCBI lineage: Eukaryota > Metazoa > Chordata > Aves > Charadriiformes > Laridae > Rissa > Rissa tridactyla. The sequence continues at coordinate 93,034,853 of NC_071469.1, forward strand.
ATCAAATTATCATGTCTCACATTCATAACTCTTAAGCAAGCAACAATGGAGAGAGACAAGGTCACTGGAGAATAAATAGCAGCAAAAGCTCTTAATGATCTATCATTCTCGACAACCCCAGGCACCCAGCACCAGCCCGGTGACAAGATCATTAATAAAACTCTGCAGGAACACTATCGATTGCTTTGATGGATGATCACAGGTAGCAAATACTGTAAAACACCTGGTTGTCACACAGTAAAATGAGTAGTTTGACTCACACCTCGGCACGGGGACCCGGCTGTGACTCTGCCGGGTTTTCTCCTCGGTGGTAGCTTTCGCAGGGAGGGTGGTCGGCGGCGCAGCCTTGGGGTGCCGGTGGCCGCAGCTGCAGCCAGGTTTGGAGCTGCCATCCATGCTGGACCCCCACGGCTCCCACCTCTACTCTCCCACCACTCTTCATCCCTGTAAATGGGACCTGTTAATTAAAAGCCTCATTAAAGCACCTGGTCTCAATGCCCCAAAGCCCAGGCCAGGAGCTGAGCTGGCCGGAGATGGGTTTTGGTCACTCGATGCCACTGGATGAACCTGGAGACCTGCTCCATCCCCTCACTGCTGGATGAGACCCGGGACACCAACACAGACTGGACCTCAGGGATGGACGGGGGTCCCCGGGGACACGGGCTCTGCTCCCCCATGCTGCATCCGTCTGGGGCATGGGGGGTGGGGGGGCTGCACACATCCCCCCCGCGGCTCCAGCCGCTTCACTTGCGAGCCACGTCCGCATCGACGGTCTGATCATATGTACACAACCATTCAATTACCCCGTAATGGCTGCAGGCTATTAAGCCATCAATCTCCTTCATTAAGGCCTGCCAGGCCCGTCCCCGGCATCGCGCAATAAAACCATTAAAACAACAACAACAACAACCCAAAGTAGCATCTTTAATGCGTCGGCTCTAACGCCGGCCCCGCCACCGATACTGGCCATCCCGCAGCGTCCCCTGCCCCGCTGCGGCGTCCCCCTGTCCGCAGCCCACCGGGAACCCCCTCGTCCCAAGCAAGGTACCTCCTTGCTGGGGTGTCCCCAGGGAGCTGGGGGCCGCCCTCACCTCCGTGCCCCCCCCCAGCTGCTCCCAACAGCTCACCCCTGCCCCGGGCTCAGCGGGCGGCTGGGCACGCTGGGACCTGCTCTCGCGCTTTATAGCTGACATTATCTTTTATTGCCACATAAAAAAAAAAAAAAAAAAAAAGACGAAGCTCCGGTGGCTTTATGGCTGCTGCGCCGGCATTTGGCACTTCGCTGCTCGGCTCTGCGCTCCCAGATGCTCCCTGTCTCCATCACTGGGCACGGTGGGGACGGGGCACTGCCCAGACCCCCCCCCCAGTCACTGCACTGGGGCCAGGACTGGTCCCACTGCACCCATATTACGGACATGACTGGTCCCAATATCCACGGTGGGGGGCACAACTGGTCCCAACACCCGCAGCTCTTGCACTGGCCTGGGCAGAGCAGAGGGTGTCAGCTGGGAGGGGGAGATATGGCCCCTCCAAAATAGGGTGACCTCTTCTTTGACCCAGCACAGCAAGCAGGGGGGGCGGGGGGTCGTAAGCCTGGGCTGGTCCTGTTTGTACCCAGCATCTGTGGGATCCCAAATCCCTTCACCCCAGTGGGAGCCCCAGTTTGCAGGGGGAGAGGGGCAGGGGGTGGCAGTGCAGGCTGGAGGTCGGGGGGGGGCGGGGGTCCTGCTGCCGTGCCGCAGCCAGAGCCATGCCATGGGCACCAGGCAGCTCCCGTGGCCGGCAGCACCGGCACCACGACCGGGGACTGGCACCTTGTCAGAGCCCGTCACATCTGCCACCCCCGCATCCCCATGCCGCGGTGCCGATGGCAGGGAACATCTGCTCGGCCGCCCCGCTGCCATGGCGCGTTAGGGTCAGGGGCAGCTGCCAGGACCCCCGGCCAGCGCCGCCGGGGCAGGTCGCCGCCGTGACACTGATGTGGGGTGACAGGGCGAGTGGGGAGGATGGATGGGATCAGACAGACAGACAGGCAAGTGAGCGCCGCTGCCCGCGCCAGGGCCCAGCCACACCACGGGTGACCAGCGCCTGACACTCACCCACTCATGGCGCGGCTCTGTGTCCCCTCCCGCTGTCCCTGGGGATGCCGACACCCCTGCCACCACCGCTCAGCTTCTGGGGACGGACAGAAGACATCCTGCATCCCATGTCTTGTGTCCCTTGGCCCTTTTCCCATGCCTTGTGCCCTACCCTCGTCTCAGCGCTCCACGCCTTGAACCACGCTCCAAACGATTCCCACACCGGGATGGCACCAAGGGCACTTTTTCCCAAGAAGGGGAGCGGTGCTGGCCGGGCAGGGATGCCCACAGCAGCCGTGTGGGGACATGGCGATGCCACCAGTGTCACAAACACCACACATTCCCTTGCCAGGCCCAGGGCTTGGTTCCCCGGGAGGGCGAGGAGCCTTCCGCCCCCCAACTCCGCCCTGCCTGGGGGCAGGGGGTGGCGGATTTCCAGCCCTGCTGCAGCCGGGACCCCCGGGGACCCCGCGCCGGCGGTTGGAGGGCGCTCCCCGCTGCGGCTCCCCGGGCGGGGGGAACCGCTGGTGTCGGGGCCGGTGGCCGGGACGATGCTGCCACCTGGTGCCGCTGTGTCGCCGCGCCGCCGGGACCGGCACCGGGGGTCGCGGGGGGCAGCACCGGGACCGGCCCCGCGGATCGAGGGCAGCACCGGGACCGGCCCTGGGGATGGGGGGCAGCATCGGGACCGCCCCCGGTGATCGGGAGCAGCCCTAGGAGCGGCAGCAGGGGTCGGGGGGCAGCACCGGGACTGGCCCCGGTGGTCGGGGGCAGCACCGGGAGCGGCACCGGGAACCGGGACGGGGGGGCCGGCGGCCTTGCAGGGGCTCCGGGAGCAGCCCGAGGCCGCGCTCCGCCCCGTGGGAAGCCGCCGGGGCCGGGACACGGCGGGTCGGTGCCGTCCCCCTCCCGACCGGCACCGGCCCCGGCCCCACCGCCAGAGCAGGCGGCCCCGGCACCGGGCCCGGGCGCGGACCGGGGCGGGGGGCCGGGGGCGCTCTCCTGGACGGGGGGCGCGGCAGAACGGGACGGGCAGAGCCTGTGCCGGCCCAGACGCGGCGGGGGCAGCGGGGCCGGGTCCCTCCTTCCCCGCCCGCCCCGTCGCGGCATCCCCGGGGCGCGCCCGGCGACAGCTGCCGCGTTCCCGCCCGCCTTATCCCGGGGGCTGCGCACCCCCGGCCCCCCGCCCCGGGCAGCGGGGACCCCCCCCGCGCCCCTCCGCATCCCCCCGCGGCCGGCCCGGCCCCCTCCGCCGCCCGCCCCACCGGGCCCCCGCCGGGCAGGGGGTGCAGGCTGCCGGCCGGGGGTGGGGGGGGGGGGCGGCAGGGACAGCTGCCCGGCCGGGGGGGGCCCGGCCCGCTCGGCAGCACATGTGCTGTCACTCAGCCAGCCCCGCGGTTATTTTAGCTCGGGGCCGGCGAACGGCTCGGGGCTGGCGGCCGGACTGCGCCCCGCTCCGCCATGGGCCCCCCGCTCCTCCTCGCCTGCCTGCTCGCCCCCCTCTGCGCTCGGGTAAGGGGCGCGGGGAGACGGGGAAGGGATGGGGACGGGGATGGGGACGGGGATGGAGACGGGCCCCCCCCCTGTTCCGTGCTCTGGGAGGGCCAGCCGATATAGGGAGCCCGGATGTGGTGCTGGGGGGCAGTTGGACCCCAGACCCCGCGGAGGCATGTCCCTGGGGGCAGCGGGGATGGGGATGGGGGTGACGGGGGGCTCGGTGCCCCTCTTGGGGCATTTCCCACCCCACAGATGGTGGCGGCAGGGGGGATCCTGCATCTCCGGCACACCGCCTGCGTTTGTGAACAAGGAGATAGGATTTGGGGGAGGGTTAGGTGCTCAAAACCACCCCGCTCCCCCCTTTCCCACCCTGGCTGCGGTCCCAGACCCCCTTGCACCTCCCCCGTCTGTGCATGTACCCCCAGAGCCCCTCACCGCAGTCTCAGGCCTGAGCCACATGGAGCTGCTCGGGTTCTGGCCTGGACCCCAAGGAGACCCGCAGGGCAGCCTCCCGACAGCAGCAGGACCCTCCATTGCCCCCCACAACCCTCCCCATCCGCCCTGAGCTCCAGCGGCCTCCCAGGGAAGCGGGGGGGTCTCTCCAGGGAGGGCAGAGGGACAGCTGCAGGCCGCAGGCAGCTCCCATCACGGCCTCAAAACAAGCCCCTTGTCCTGCCCCTCCCGTGGGTCTGGCACACAGCCCGCCCCACATCCCCTGGCACAGCCCCACACCATCCCCAGGAACCCCCCCCCCCCGCCGAGCACAGCCATCCCCGCTGCCCCACTCCCCCAGCCGGGCACCCCGGGGCACCCCAGCACCCAGCGGTGCGGCCAGGGTGGGTGCAGATGTGGGTGCAATGGCGGGTGCTGCCCAGATGTGCTCCCTCCCCGGGGAGGGGACAGCTGTGTCCCTGGGGCCCAGGATGAGGGTGAGCCCGCATGGAATGTGGCATGGAGCTGATGCGGGGGCCGGGGCGGGGGGAGGGGGTTTAGGCTGCATGCACAGCTCCCTGCCTCCCTCCCAACCCCCATCTCCCAACCCCCACACCTGCTCCCCACAGCTCCGGACCCCCCTACCACCCACCCAATTCCCTGATAACCCCCAGCCCAGTCCCTCACAGCCCCTAAACCCATCCTAGCCCCCACAGCTCCCTGACCCTCACTGCAGCCCCCCCGTAACTCCTGCTCCCCGAGTCCCTGTTCCTAATCTCCCCACCTCAGCCCCCAGTTCCATCCCAGCCCCCCTGGCTCCCTCTCCCCACCCAGCACCCTGGCTCTGTGCCCCGGCCGGGACACCCACACTGCCCAAACCTGGCCCCGACCCTTCTGCCCTCGCTGCCACATCCACATGGTGAGGTGACGGTGACGTGGGGCCACAAGACTTTCGTCCCCACCCCAGGGGTCCTGTGGGGCACGTCCCAGCCGTAGCACAGGGCTGTACCCAGGCGCACCCCTTCCTGGTGAGTCTGGCAGGGCGACTGTCACCGTCACACCAGGATGTCAGGGGACCACCAGCACGAAGGTCCTGGGGGAGCTGGGTGGCCTCTCCACTCCCCCAGACCCAACCCAGTCAGGGGGTCCCAGCACCGTGCACCCCAGCGCTGCGTACCCCAACACCGCGCACCCCGGCACCGCGCACCCATCCCAGGTGCAAGGCCCTGCCCCATCATTGCACCCCACTCTGGAGGTTTCAGGGTCACCGGCAGCACTGTGTCCCCCCCCCCACAGGGTGCCAGCCCAGCCCAGCCAGGTGCCGCAGCCCCCGGCAGCCCCCAGGCCTGGCGGCAGCACGAGAGTCCGCGGCGGGTGAAGAGGGCCTGGGTGATCCCCCCCATCAGCGTCTCGGAGAACCACAAGCGCATCCCCCACCTCCTGGTGCAGGTAGGCAGGGAACCCCCCCACCCTCTCTTCCAGGCGGTGGGGTGGGGGGGCACCTTGGGCAGGGGGATCGCACGGGGGACGTGGCATGGGGGGAGAGTCAGGGCAGAGGGGGAGCCCAGGCAGGGGACAGACCCCCCCAGCCCCGGGACCACCAGCCCTGCTTTCCCTGGGGCAGATCAAGTCAGACAAGCAGCAGCCCGGGGGGGTGATCTACAGCATCAAGGGACCCGGGGTGGACGAGGAGCCCCTGGGCATCTTCTCCATCGACAAGTTCAGCGGGAAAGTCTTCCTCAACGCCATGCTGGACCGGGAGGAGAACGACCGCTTCCGGGTAATGATGCTGCCCAGCCGCCCACAGCCCCCTCCCCAGCTCCCCCATTGGGGTCCCGACCCACCCGCTCTGTGCCCGCAGCTGAAAGCCTTCGCGCTGGACCTGGGCGGCATGACGCTGGAGGACCCCACTGACCTGGAGATCATCGTGGTGGACCAGAACGACAACCGGCCGCTCTTCCGGCAGGACGTCTTCACGGGGCACGTGGTGGAGGGGGCTGAGCCAGGTAGGTCCAGCCGGGGGGCCAAGGCTGGGGTGGCCAAGCCAGCCCCCACGCTGGCACCCACCGGGGCACTCCTGCGGCCACAGGGACTTGTGTGATGACAGCGGATGCCACCGATGCTGATGACCCCGACACAGACAACGCGGCGCTGCGGTACTCCATCCTGGAGCAGGGCGCTGCCGGCATGTTCAGCATCAACGCCACCACCGGCGAGATCTGCACCGCGCAGCCCGGCCTTGACCGTGAGGTAGCGGGCATGGGGGGCATGGGCAGCGCCAGGGCAACACCAGGACTGGGGGCAACTAGAGACCCCCCACAGGTGATGAAAAAACAGCTCCAGCCATAAGCAGACCCAGGCGTGGGGACAGGGTGGGTGGCCAGCAGCTGGGGGACCTCTGGGCTCCTGGGGGGGGCTAGAGGGGCTCAGCACATAACCCCCCTCCTTTCTTGCAGACCATGGGAGTGTACAACCTGACGGTGCAGGCAGCTGACATGTCCGGGGACGGGCTCACCACCACCGCCACAGCCGTCATCTACTTGGAGGACATCAATGACAACCCTCCTGAGTTCACCAAGGAGGAGGTAGCGGCTGGGGCGGGATGAGGGGATGTGGGGGGGTCAGCAACATCCCAGGGGGCAAGACACCAGCCCCACGTCCCTCTCCCCCAGTTCTCCATGGAGGTGGAGGAGCAGGCGGCCGGCGTGGACGTGGGCAAGGTCTTCGCACACGACAAGGACCTGGCCGGCTCACCCAACTGGCTGGCCAAATTCACCATCCTGGAGGGTGACCCTGAGGGTGCCTTCGCCATCCGCACCGACCCCTACACCAACGACGGCGTGCTCTCTGTCGCCAAGGTGGGTGCAGGGCAGACGGGGGACCACGGGGTTGTCCCATGGCTCGGCTGACCCGTGGCCCCTCTCGGCAGCCACTTGACCACGAGGTGCGGGACCGCTTCAAGCTGACGGTGTCGGTGCAGAACGAGCAGCCGCTGGAGCCCACAGCCCCCGCTAGCCCCCGGGCACTGGCCACCGTGCGGGTACGGGTGCGGGATGTTAACGAGGCACCCATCTTCCGTGACAACCCGCGGCGGGTCAGCGTGCTGGAGGGGGCCCCCCCGGGCACCCCCGTCACCACCTACACCGCCAGCGACCCCGACACCCGCCAGCTCCAGACCCTCAGGTGAGTCCCAGCCCACGGGTTACGGCGCCCGGTCCCCCGGCATCACCTCCCGGCGCTCACCGCGTTCAAGCTCCCACGTTCGCAGCCTGCGGTGGGTGTTTTGCGGGGGGGGTGACGGCGTGCTCCCCCCGCCCCGCGCCCACAGCTACGCACTGCTCTACGACCCGGCGGACTGGCTGCAGCTGGACCCCCACACCGGCACCGTCCGCACCAAGCGGGAGCTGCTGCACCCCTCCGCCTTCCTGCAGGGCGGCTGGTACATCGCCCTGCTCCTCGCCCGCGATGACGGTGAGCGACCCCCCCCGCCACCGCTGTGTGTCCCCCTATATCCCTCCATAACCCCCCTGACCCCTCCGCTCTCTGCCCCCAGCCGAGCCCCCGCTCTCCGCCACCGGCACCCTCTCCATCGAGATCCTGGAGGTGAACGACCACCCGCCCCTGCTGCTGCCGCCAGCCGGGGTGGTCTGCGGGCGGCCGGGCCGTGGGGGAAGCCTGCTCCTGGGGGCCACGGACGACGACCGGCCCCCCCACGGTGCCCCTTTCCACTACCAGCTCAGCCCCCAGCACCCCCAGCTCGCCCGCAACTGGAGCATCACCCGCTTCAATGGTGAGGGCTGGCGAGGGGAGGGGGCTTGCTGCATAGCGGGGGCCAGGGGACCCCCACTCACTCCCCGGCCATGCCCCTCCCGCAGTGACCCACGCGGTGCTGGCCGTGCTGGTGGAGCTGCCCGAGGGTCCCTACTCGCTCCCGCTGCTCCTCCGGGACTCGGGGACCCCCCCACAGGAGCGGCAGCAGCTGCTGAACATCTCGGTGTGCCACTGCGGACGGGACGGCACCTGCGAGGACGGCGTCCTGGCCGCCGCCGCCGCCGGGGCCGGCATCACCCTCGGGGCCCTCATGATCATCCTCGGCAGCTTCCTCCTCCTCCTTGGTGAGTGAGACACCCCACCATCCTCATCCTCATCCCCACCCCTCCCAGCCCCTCCATCCTGCCCCCACCCGGCACCCCAGCCCCGTGCCCTACCAGGCAGTGCTGGTCCTCACCACCCATCCTGAACCCCACCACCACGCTCTGTCACCTTGTCCCCCGCCACACCCATCACCAAAGCCTGGTCCAGGACACCCCATCCTCTCCCTACTCATGTCCCCCATCACCCCCTCCTCATCCTGGCCACCCCATCCAGACCCTACCCATGACCCTCGACACCCTTCCTCCCCCAACAACCCTTCCTGACCCTTACCAAGACCCCCCCCACCACTTCCCATCACCCCATCCCAGTCCAGGACACCCCATCCTCTCCGTACCCATGTCCCCCATCACCCCATCCCGGTCCAGGACACCCCATCCTCTCCCTACTCATGTCCCCCATCACCCCCTCCTCATCCTGGCCACCCCATCCAGACCCTACCCATGACCCTCGACACCCTTCCTCCCCCAACAACCCTTCCTGACCCTTACCAAGATGCCCCCAACCACTTCCCATCACCCCATCCCACCCCATCACTCCTCCCCTGCCCAGCATCCCCCACCCCAAATCCCTACCTGCATCCCCAATCCCATGCTCCCAGCCCCACCAACGGCATCCCAAACCCAACCAGCACCCACATCGCCCCGTGTCCCACCGTGCCCATCCCCGCCTGCCCCACGCCCCCCCGTGCCCCCACCCCGTGCCCACCTGCCCTCTGCCCGCAGTGCTGGCGGGGCTGGGGGCGGCGCGGGTGCGTGGGCGCCGGCGGGCTCTGCGCAAGGGGCTGCTGCAGCGCTCGCGGGACGACATGCGCGACAACATCCTCAACTACGACGAGCAGGGCGGCGGCGAGGAGGACCAGGTGAGCAGGACGTGGGGGGGGTCCCGGGCGGGCGGCGTCCATCCCAGCCCGGCACCCCTGACCCCCCACCTGTCCCCGCAGGACGCCTACGACATCAACCAGCTCCGGCACCCCGAGCTCTTCCCGCCCCGGGTGAAGCCGCCGGTGCGCAGGGACGCCCCGCTCAGCTCGGCCACCCCCCTGGCCCCCCGCAAGCTGCCCAATAGCCCCTCAGACATCGAGGACTTCATCAACGAGGTGGGGACGGCGCCCGGTACCCCTCTTGACCCCAGCCCCCCCATCTCTCCTGGGGCTGACAGTGTCCCTCTCTCCCCCCCGCCAGGGGCTGGAGGCAGCCGACAGCGACCCCAGCGTGCCCCCCTACGACACGGCCCTCATCTACGACTACGAGGGCTCGGGCTCCGTCGCCAGCCCCCTCAGCTCCATCGTCTCCAGCCTGACGGACGAGGACCAGGACTACGACTACCTGAGCGAGTGGGGGCCGCGATTCCGGCGCCTGGCCGACCTCTACGGGCAGTAGCGGGGACGGGGGCGGTGGGGGCAGCGGGGGGGCTTTGCACCCGCGTGTGCAGGAGATGCCCAGACGCAGCGGCTTTGCAGACGGACACACACAAGACGCCTGGCTGCCGGGGCTCTGCACACGCGTGTGCACCAGGGACCCAGACGTGGGGGGGGGGGGGGGGCTCTGCACACGCGTGTGCACCAGGGACCCAGAGAGAAGCCTCAGCGCAGGGGTTTGCACGCCTGCACCCACCCGCAGACCCCGCGCCCGCAGGAAGGCAGAGGCCAAGCACAGGGGCATCCCTGGGCGTGGGGGGGGACACAGCCCAGGAAAAGACCCTGCAGAACCGGGGCGGGGGCGAGGATTCCCCCGGTTCCCTCATAATAAAGACCCCGGAGAAGGGGGCCGGTGGCAGGGGCGCCGCGCGGGGCCCCGACCACGCCAGCCGCCCGTAGAAACAAGGCACTTTTATTGGCAGCTGGCGAGCACCCATCGCAAACACCCCGGGGGGGGGGGGGCATCACCCCTGCCCCAGGACTCCCAGCACAGCTCCTCCTGGGGCAGGATCCGGCCCCGCCGTGGGGTGGGTGCGCTGCTTCCCCCAGCCCAGCCATCGCAGGTGTCCCGGGGGCACCCCACCATCCCCGCAAGCCCCCACAGACGGGGGTCCCGGTGCTCCGCGGGGATCCCGGCACTGTGCTCAGCCCCCCAGCAGCAGGGAGACCCTGGGGGGGGTGGTGGGGCACAGCTACGTCTCGCGGGGGGCGGCCGGGGAGCCCAGCATCCTCTTGGTGGAGGTGGCGAGGCGGGAGTAGTCGTGGGGGATGCCGTGGGGGGCGAGCAGGGGCAGGTGGTCCTCGCGGGGGGGCCGGTGGAAGAGTGGGGGCCGGCGCTGGCTCTCGCCGTCCTGCAGGGACTGGGGCAGGCTGCGGCCCTGGCTCTCCGGCAGCAGCATGATGCTGAGGACGGCGAGGATGGCGAAGGAGGCGAAGACGACGTGGTGCAGGAAGAAGCCCCGGCTGTTGGGGATGGCGGTGATGGGGGCGGCCGCCTTGCCCAGGAAGCTGGCCCCCACGATGAGGCCGAGCCCGGCACCCCTGCGGGGGAAACACACTCAGAGGGGGCCCGGGGGACCCTGCCCCGGTGTCCCCCCACCCCAGGGTAGCACAGTGTCAGTCCCCCCCACACCCTTACCTGACCACGGTGGGGAGGACCTCGCTGGCAAAGAAGATGCTGAGCATGGTGACGGCGTGGGAGGCGGTGATGCCCACCACAGACAGGGTCAGGACAATGAGGTCCAGCAGGTCTGAGGCGGGGGGGAAACACCAACAGGGGTCAAATCCTGCACAGACCCCCCCCACACGCATCCTGTTCCCACCCCCAGCCCCCAGCTGGGGGCTGCAGCCCACCGCAGGGTCCCCCGTCCTTCCTTACACTGGGTGAGGGCCAGCAGCAGGAGGGAGGAGATGCCGGTGAGGACGGTGCAGAGCAGGAGGATGGCGCGGCGCCCGAAGCGCTCGGCCGTCAGGCAGATGAAGAGGCAGGCGGCCGCCTCGGTGCCCACCAGCACGAAGTAGGAGGAGAAGAAGTGGGGCAGGTGGGGGTCCAGGTTGCGGGTGAAGCAGTGGCGGATGCCGGAGCCGATGAACCTGCAGGAGAGCAGGGTCAGGGGGCCGTGAGTGGGACCCCCCTCACCCCAATCCCACCCCTCCGCTTGCTCACGCCGCGAATCCGAGGATGACTCCGTTCTTCCAGATGACCCTGGTGCTGAAGATCTCGCAGACGGCGTGGTACCGCGGCTGCGGGGACCCCTGGGACAGGGACTCCAGCTCTGCCGGGACAGGGGGGACCCGCGTTACAGCCGGCACCATCCCACCGCCCCCGGCACCGTGGCTTTGGGGAGGGGGCTCCTGGGTCGCATCGGCCTCGGCAGCCCCCATCACACACCTGCGAGGAGGGTCTCCTGGTGGCAGGAGCTGTCGTTGGAGCTGGGGCTGCTGCTTTCGGCCAGCGCCTGCAGGGTCTTCCTGGCCCTCTCCAGCTGCCAGGTGGCCAGTAGCCAGCGCGGCGACTCCAGCAGCAGCGCCGGGCACCTGGGGCACAAGCGTCGGAGTCACGGGGCTCCCAGGCGACTGGCCCCGCTCCAGCGCTGACACCCCCCCCCCCCGCCCCCCCGTCCTGGCTTCAAATAAATGCTGCCCAGAAACCCTCAACTTCAAACCTGAGCAAACGTTTACCCAGGGTGGGGGGGGTCCCCACGCCCCACCTGGAGAGCCCCGGGCAGGGTGTGCTGGGCTGGGTGCTGCCCTGGCACTTCCCGGGCACGGCTTGGTGCCAGCCCCGGGGCATTGCTCAGCCCCACTGCAGGTGGCAGCCCCCTCCCCATGCCCGCAGCCCCCCAGCCCCGGGGCGGGGGGGGGGGGTCCTTACCACCAGCAGGCAGCCAGCAGAGCCAGGATCATGGTGACGGCGCCCTGCAGCACCCGCCAGTCCCGGCACAGCACGGCCAGCCCTGGCAGCAGCAGCTCCCCGGCGATCCAGAAGAAGCCGGCCACCATCGTCACCACCAGCCGGTGCGGGGGGTCGCACAGCTCCAGTCCTGGCAGGGGCGGGGGCAAGGGGTGCACCACGGGTGACGTGACTGTGGGGCATCCCGCACCCTAGAGCATCCCGCATCCCGGGGAATCCTGCACCCCGGACCATCCTACGCCATGGCGCATCCTCGGTCCCCATGCCACCGCGGACCCCCCCTCGCCAGCACACTCACGTGCCACGTAGAGGGAGAGGAAGGCGCCTGCCAGTGCTGCCCCAAAGAGCAGCCGCGCCACCAGGACCATGACGAAGTCCACGGCAAGCGCCACGCCGAGGCCCAGGGGCACCGCCAGCACCAGGGACACCACGAAGGCGGGACGGCGGCCAAACCTGCCGGGGGACGGGCTGTGAGCTGGGGCTGGGCAAGGGGACCCCCTGCCCCGGGGGAGCCAGCCTGGGGACCCCCCCAGTTACCTGTCACATGCCAGTCCGGCGGCGATGCTGCCCAGCATCCAGCCCAGCAAGTGCGTGGTTTGGTCCAGGGGCACCTTCCAGCGCGAGGCGCACACCAGGTCCCACTGCGGGAGAGGGGGGGACACAGCGGGGAGACCTCAGCACGGGAGGGGTGGGGTGGGGGGGGTCCTGGCACACTTCCCCGCTATCCGCAGGGGTGGGACAGATGGGGGTCATGATCCCCATGAGTTGCCTGGGGGGGGTTCTGGCCAGCCCCCACCCCACAAGCAGAAATGTGGAGCTGGATGTGGAGGTCCCCTGTCCCCTCCCCAACACCCCGGGGCTCCCCCCAGCCACCCCTAAAGCCCCTCCATGGGGGGTTTCCCACCTTCTCCCCCCGAGGACCTCTCTCACTTCCACAGGATCCCTGTGGTCCCCCAAGCAAACACCCCAGGACACCCCCCTGGCGCTCCACCTGCACGTCCAGGGCTTTCCTGTGGGACCCTTGCTGGTGCCCCCAGCTTTATTCCCCCCCTCATTCCCCCCCAGTCCCCCTTCCCCACACATCCACCCACAGAGCCTCCCCCAAAGGACACCCCTTGACCCCTCCTGCACCCAGGGGACCCCTCCCAGCCCCCTCTAGGACCACAGACACCCCCCCCCGGCTCCCAGCTGTCCCCCACCCTCCTTCTGGACCACCCCTCACCACCACCACCACCCCTTGACCCCTCCCACCCCCCTCTAGAACCACAGACCCCCCGCTCCCAGCTGTCCCCCACCCTCCTTCTGGACCACCCCCCCCACCACCCCCCCCCCTTGACCCCTCCCACCCCCCTCTATAACCACAGACCCCCCGCTCCCAGCTGTCCCCCACCCTCCTTCTGGACCCCCCCCTCCCCCACCACCCCCCCTTGACCCCTCCCACCCCCCTCTAGAACCACAGACCCCCCCGCTCCCAGGTGTCCCCCATCCTCCTTCCGCACCACAGACCCCCCCGCTCCCCCCCCCTCCTTCTGGACGACCACCACCCCCCCTTGACCCCTCCTCCTGCACCCAGAGGACCCCCCCCCAGCCCCCTCTAGGACCACCCACCCCCTTCTGGACCACCCCCCGACCCCGTTCTGACCCACCACACGCATCCCCCCCCCCCGCACACACACACGCACCCCCCCCCCGCCGCCCCCCGACCTGGGTGACGAGGTTGGAGCGGAGCCCCGCGGCGGGCAGGGCGTAGTGCCATCCCCGGGTGCAGGGCCCGGTGCCGTTGGGCCGGGTGGCGGCGGCGGCGGCGGCCGGGGGGTAGCGGTAGAGCTGGCAGGGGCTCCATCCGCCGCGGAGGCGGGGGACGGCGGCGCGGAGGAGCGCGGCCCCCGCCAGGCGGCGCAGCGGCGGCGGCAGCAGCGCGGCGTCGGGGCGGCAGCGGTGGGGCGGCACCGCCCCCAGCGCCCACCCCAGCGCCCACCCCAGCGCCAGCGCCGCGCACGGCGCCCACCCCCCCGCCGCCCGCCGGCCCCGCGGACGCCAAGCCCCCGCCGCCATCGACCCGCCGCCACCGGGGGGGAGCGAGCGAGCGAGAGATCGGGAGCGGTCACGGTCACGGTCACGGCAGGTGGGGGGCGGCACCGGGGCGGAACGGCCCCCCCACACACCCACCCCCCCCACACACACACCCCCCCCCGAGGGAACCGCCCACGCACAGCCCCCGCCCCGCCCGCCTCGGACACCCCCCGGCCCCGGGCGCTGCCCTCCTGCAGCTGCGGGTTCCCCCCCCGCAACGGGTCGGACCCCAAGCCCAGCCCAGCCCTCAAGCCTGGACCGTCGCCCCCAGCCCCGGTTCATCCCCCCCCCCAGCTCGGTTCAGCTCCTCCCCAGCCCTATTTTGACCCTCAAGCCTGGACCGTCGCCCCCAGCCCCGGTTCGCCCCCCCCCCCCCCCCCAAGCCCGGTTCAACTCCCCCCCTAGCCCCATTTCGCCCCCCAAGACTGATTCGTCCCCCCAGCCCCGGTTCGGCTTCCCCCAGACCAGTTCAATCCCCCCAGCCCCATTTCGCCCCCCCAGCCCCCGTTCATCCCCCCGCCCCCAGCTCGGTTCAATCCGCCCCCCCCAGCCCTATTTCGCCCCTCAAGACTGGTCCCCCGCCCCCAACCCCGGTTCGGCTCCCCCCCAGCCCCGTTCAACCCCCCCCCCCCCAGTCCCTGTTCACGCCCCCCAGCCCCATTTCGCCCCCCAAGCCCAGTCCAGCCCATGAGCCCGGTTTGCCCCCCAAGTCTGGTGCGCCCCTGCACCCCTCCCCCCCAATCCCCGGTTCAGCCCCCCCAGCCCCAGTTCATCCCTCTCAAGCCCGGTTTGCCCCCTGCCAGCCCCGTTCATGGCCCCCCCCAGCCCCAGTTCACACTCCCCAGCCCCATTTCGCCCCCCAAGCCCAGTTCTCCCCTGCCCCAGCTGTGGTTTTTCCCTCTCCAAGCCCCTGTTCGTCCCCCCCGAGCCCAGTTTGCCCCCCCTCTCCAGGCCAAGGCACCCCCTTGGCACTGGGGGACCCCAGAGTCCAGGTGGTGCCAGGGGTGCAGCTGGGACCCCCAGGAACACCCACAAATGCACCTGGGTACCCCTAAACCCCAGAGGGGGCCAGCGGTGTCTGTGTCTGTGTCCCCCCCACCCCGGGAAGGGAACCGGTTCAGAGCCCGGCTGGCACCCAGCGCCCCGGTGAGCCCGTGGGAAGAGCCAACAAAGCAGCCAAGTTGCAAACAAGTTTTTTGTGTTTATTTTTTTTTAAAAAAAATATTTATGAACACGATCCCTGCGGGACAACAGCGTCGCTCCGGCGCTCGGCTCTCTACGGGCAACGGCAGAAAAATCACCTCTGCGTTCGCTTTTTGCCACCCTCCGGGAAGCCGTACCCCGAAAGGACGGGGGTGCCGGGGGAGGCAGGGGGGGGCACAGGGCGCTGAGCGCACCCTTGTACGCAAAGGACGATGTATGAAGTGAGCGTGGGGCGTCGCAGACCAGGCAGCCTCGCCGCCGCTCGGCCCACGCGCCGCCACGCCAGTCCCACCAGCGCCAAGAGAAGGTGGGACCTGGCCCGGGAGGTACCTGCTCCGACCTACGTGGCCGGGAGGAGCGTCACGGGGAGGAAAACTTACCCCCGGAGACTCCCGAGCTTCCCAGCACCAGGGTGAGAAGAGAGTACGGGACTTTCCTGGCTTTACACGGCTGATTGAAGGTCTCTCCGTGCTTACAGAGATTAATCTACGGTTATTTAACAAAAGAAAGAGCAGGGCTGGAAATGAGTTAAAAAATAAGCGTTACTTGTGGGCTCTTTCTTGTGTTCTGTCAGAAGAAACGCCCGGAGCAGAAGCACCCACCTGGTCCCAGGGGTCGCACCGGTTGCCCACCCCGACCTGGCAGCCCTGGGCAAGGACGGGGGGAGAAACCAGGCTGGCTCTGGTTAGAAACTGGAGAAACTGGGGAGAAACAGCCCTGCTCTGCCTGCGGTGAGCCCCGTCCCCGCCGGTGCTGCTGGTCCGGCAACAGGCCGCGGTACCAAGGCAGGAGCTGGGGGTCTGGCGGGGGAGGGCAGGACCCCCCCAGCTCTTACGAAGCCACTGCGACGCGGTGGAGAGAAACTCCAGGTCCCCGGTGCAGGGACGGCGGAAAATTCCTCCACCGGCTGCAAAGCTGGCGGCAGAGCGGGGGGAACCGAGTTGTCCCGGCACAGTGGGTGCTCCACATGGGAACCCTCGTGGCTGCCACGAGCCCGGACCCCGGCGAGGGTTTGGTGCTCCGCAGGCTCCCAGACCTCCTCGGCTGCCTGGGCTGAGCGAGAGCCTGCGCTGCAGAGAGAGGCGGATGGGGCTGGAAAGCGGTTTTGTGAATTCAGGGGGTCCCCTCCAGTCCACCCCCAGCCCCAAGCTGTGCCAGCAGGGGAAGAGGAGCCAAATCGATTTTATAACCTCCGCTTCCAGAAGCAGCAGCCGAGACATTCCCCCGGCCGGGTACCCGGCAGGACTGAGGAGAAGAGGCAGGAGAAGCAGGCGCCGACAGCGGGCATCCATGGGGGCAGTCCCCGGGGGGCAGCCAGGACTCCTGCCCGCTGGGAAAGGTTGGGCAGCAGGAGCACGCAAGGCACAGAGGTCTTGGAAGAGGCACGCGAATCCACCTCCAGCTGCATCCCTGCGAGTTTGTGCTCGAGGACCAACTTTGCCCACTGCACTGAGCCTGGGCTGGGCTACGGCTCCGGTGAGAGCCGCGTGTCCAGGGCAGCCCCCGGGGAAGGGGCCGTGGTGCATTGCCTAGCCGGTGGCCCCTTCCCACCACCGGGCAGCCCCAGCGGAGGCCCGTGAGCCCACGTCCCCAGCCCTGAAGCCACGCAGTGTGAGCGCCCAGCCGGGAGGTGAGGCCTCCCCCTGTTTTCTCCAGGCTGTGGAGGAGAACGGCACGCCGGGGGCTGAGCCCAGCACGGGGCAGCTCCTCCTGCCAGACCCAGGCACCATCTTTCCGTGGGATTACAGATTCCGCTGGTCTCCGCATGGGTGGGAACGCCACCCTCAGTCCCAGCGGGGCCAAGCCAAGCTCTCGCCAGATGCTGCCTCGATCCTTTGGGAGGACCAGCCTCCGCTGAGCCGGCCGGGCTGGCGGCAGCGCCCCGACAGCTCCAGCTGGGCTTTACAGCTCCGAAAAGCAATTTAAGCCAGGCTGGGGCTCGCAAACGCGGTGGCACACACGCAGCGCACGGGAGCACCCTGGCAGCCCAGCAGACGGCTGTCCCCAGGCACAGGGGGTGGCAGCCCCCCAGCACGGAGCACCGCTGGCTGCAAGCCCCGCCACAGGCTCCCGGGCTCCAGCTCACCCCAGCAGCGCCAGAAGCCGTCTCCCTCCCTGCCCGACCTACCAGCAACCGGCCTCTTGATCCAGAAAGCACCGAGCAGATGCCCCAGCACAACCTGCGTCCGCAGCGCTGGGCTCCACCCGTCCTTCTCCAAGCTTTGCAGCCCCAAAATCCCAGCTCCTTGATCTGCAGCTGCTACAGCTACATGGGGTGTGTAAAACTCACCAGCCCGAGCCCAAACCTCAGTCTTCACATGGCTCTGTGCCCCGGCCTGGCAAGTGGCACAGGGAGCTCCTCTCCCTCCACGGCCAACCCTGCCACATCCACAGGGTCGGCACAGCCGCAGGGTCGGCACCGTCACCGCCGGCGTTCCAATCCCACCGAACGCAAAGGGGCAGGGGAAGGAGGAGAGAAACGACGCGGTGTTGTAAAAATCAGGTCAGCATTCGGAGAACCCTGCAGAACCCCGGCTCAGACTGCCTGCGTGTACCTGAGCGCGTCAGACGGGCTTCCGAGGAACACGGCACAACGCCCTGGCCCTTATTTTTTCCTCGACAGGGAAAGTGCCGCCGAGGGTGAACTATACATACAAAGATAATTTTAATTAATTTATTTATTTCTTTACACATAACTGAAAGTGATGTTACAGTACATAAGTTATTTACAACTGTGCAGTAATGTGTTGCAAAATAAATTATCTAGAAGGCAGCAAAAGTACATTGTTAATGTATATAAAAACTGTACAGCATTTATGGGATACAATTTTTCTTTATATGAGTATTGGCTCTGTAGTGTTTTCAAGTTATGTTCTCAGAAAGAGAAACGAAATGCCCAAGATTAAAGGAAAAAAATATATAAACCACATGGATTTTACTCCATTAAAAACACAGTTGGCAAAGTCCTTTCTCTGCGTCGCCGCTTCCCCGCCCGCCGCTGGCCGTGCCGCCCCGGCGCACGGTGCGCAGGCGGCTCCTCTGCTCTTCCAAAACGGTGGCGAGCGGCTGCTGCGGGGCACCGCGGGCGCACCCCGGAGCCGTCCACACCTTCAGAGCCGCGTCTGCCCAACTTGGGACGCTGTCTTTTTTGTTTCTAATTGTTTTTGTTTTTTCTTTTCTTTTTTTTTTTCTTTTTTTTTCTTTTTTTTTTTTTTTAGACATACCCAGGATGGAACGAGAAACTCAAACAATCCCCCCCCTCCCCCCATGGTTTCCTACTGCAGCTTCTCCGCGAGGAGATCCGCGACCGGTGGAAAACAAGAGCTGGAAATCACGGTGTTCACAAGTACATGAATCACGTGGTTGCTGGCCCCGCTCAGCAGCTTCTGCAACACGCAAATGGTGTCCTTGGCCTCCTCCCTCCACGCCTCTGCCAGTCTCTTGGCCGGTGAGTGCTCGCTGCCCGCGCAGACCGGCTGCCTCCCTGCCGCGGCAGCCGGTTGGAAAGGAGATGCGCCCCGGCCCGCTGCCCGGCGGAGCTGCCGTCAGTCCGGAAGCGAGGGACGCGTTGTGAAGAAAGTGCAATTATTTTTCTTATTGTTTTGTTTTCTGCCGATAGCTGCTTCCTCCTCCTCTGACCAGGGATTCATCAGCAAGCGGTAAGGGTGAATGTGAGCTCGACCGCCTGACCTCGGAGGGCTCCCGTCCTTGCCAGTTTTCAGTGATGTCTCCTGGTTTTGCACTGTCATGCCGGCAAGAGCACAAAGTCATCGTTCACGTCGACCATTGGCACATAGAACGAGGGCACCTCGTTCACGCAGAGGGATTTGTGCCCCGCGGGGTCCAGCTCCTGCACCTTCAGCTGCCACTCCATCCTTTGCACTGCGTTCAAGGCAGCAGCTTCGTGTTGCTGTCGCATGAGCAGGCACGTCTGGATCGGGGACGAAAAAAACCAAGCAGAGATGAGCGGTGGGCAGGAGAGGGCAGGAGAGGTCCTGCTGCCCATCCCACCTGGCAAAGGCAGGGGACCTGCAGCCATCGCGGTGGGCAGAGCAGCAAACGGAGCAAGGGATGCCACACGCGTCCTTGCGGGAAGGAAACCTGGACTTGGGACGCCTGCCGAGCCCAGTTCCAGCAGGAGCGGAGGCGGCAAACCCAAAAGGGCCTTGTGGGGTGGCTTCTAAAGGCTCCTAAGTGCACGAGAGCAGTGACCCCGCTGGTGACAGCCTCGGCAGACAGTCCCCATTGGCCCTA
This sequence comes from Rissa tridactyla, assembly GCF_028500815.1. NCBI lineage: Eukaryota > Metazoa > Chordata > Aves > Charadriiformes > Laridae > Rissa > Rissa tridactyla. The sequence continues at coordinate 93,054,375 of NC_071469.1, forward strand.
AGGGTGGCCCTCGGCTGCCTGAGAGCAGGGTCCTGCTCCCTTCGTGGGGGCTGCCAAGTCCCTCTGTGTCACCGGCTGAAAGCACAATCGTCCCCGCTCCCTCCCAGGCCAGAGTTTGCTGCCTGGAGCTCTGCAGAGCACTCTGCAAGTCACTGCACGGGCTCCTGCCACCTTGAAGTTTGCCACAGGTTTTGAGCTCGCTGCAGCAAGTGCTGCTGGCAAAGAGCAGGCCCCGGGGGTTTAACTGAGTGAGAGAGCTCCAGCACAGATGGCACGAAGCAGAGGAAGAGTCAGACAGGCAACTCGAAGCAGAACGTTGTCTCCCTTCTCCCTTTTTGGAACCAGAAAAGGCAACCGCGCTCCCGTAGTCCCCGCAGAGGCTCCCACCTCTCTGCCATGCCATGCACAGAAGCGTCCCCCACCGCCTAACGCCGCCCAGACCACCTCGGGACACCAGCTCCCGGCAGATTTTTGGAAGCCACAAAGGCAGCTTCCAGGCTCCAGCAGCAGCCGGGCCCCCTCTCGGGACCCGCAGCACCGGGGCTCCCGCGCCTCTCACCTTCATCCGGTCGTACTTGTCATCCACGTCTTGCAACCAGGAAATGAACTGTCGCGCGTTGAAACGGTCTCTGACCGATTTGTTTTCGTCTCCCTAAGCAAAAGACAGCAAAAGGGAATTTCACAATAGATTTTTTTTTTTTTTTTTACAGTCTCAAGTCTGACAGGCCACATTCAAACCCCTCTACGGGCACACACTCATCAGAAACATGAAAGGTGCCCGCAGGGAGGGACAACAGAGGATGCTGCTCCCAGCTCTCTTGCAGCCCTTTGCCAGGGGCTTCAGCCTCAGGGACGCAGACGCACGTGTGCACGCACTCCCCATTTTTGCATTCTTTGCAGAGAATCCGTCCGTGCCAGCCCGTCACAGCCCCCGCACCTCTCTGTCTCCTTCAACTCATGCCCAAGATCAAAACGCCTTCGCTACGGAAGCACGGACACTTGGCTGGGAAATGCCGAGGCATAAATCAAGGCTCCTGGATCGATACGCCCGGTCACTAATAAATTCCAGGATCCCATCCCTGCACAGGATCCCTCCTGCAATGCAGTAGCGTGCTTCCCCGAGCAGCCAGGCTGGTGGCAGCGGCGGGACGCAGGCTGCAGAGGGTGCTGGTGGCATGGCTCGGGACCACCGCAGACACACAGCCACCGGACATGATTCCCCCTTCTCCGGCACAGAAGGATGTGAAATGGAAGGAAGAAATAACCATTTTTTTGTGAGCTGTGCGACAGAGTCTGGCTCTTTCAAAGCCACTATTCAGACACCAATCAATTTAATGGCTCTCTCCCCTTCCTTCAACAGGAAAAGACATCCCAGAGTGTAGTAAAATAAACCTTTCAAGTGTGCAGATGATCCTGATCAAGAAGAAAGGCAGAGGGTCCTGACTCACTGATAAATGTGAGTCATCTCTGCTCCTAATGAGACACGGTGCTCCCTGGATCCCCACGTTCCCGGATGCATTTCCTTCCCCTGCACACATGTGGGGTATCCAACAACAGGCGACTCCAGAAACTGAGTTGGATTAGGCAATTTGGGCACGTGCCGGGGAGAGCTCTTGCAGGATGTCCTGCATCTGTGTGCCACGGTGGGCGACAGGCACCTGAGCAGGGAGAGCATTAGTAGCTCCTGCCTACATCCCTCCCTCCGTCCAGAAAAGCACCGTCTCCCTCGGGGTCTTGCACAGCACCTCTGAGAAACTTCTTCACCACCAAGACAGGCACTGACCTGATTTTCTAGAGGCATGTTATAGACCTCGGAGTCCAGCAGCATGGTGCAGGCACTGAAGGGCACAGCCTGGTTGGCAATAGTCCTTGCTGCCCGACAATGAACTCTCAAGATCTCCTGCTCGCAGGAGACGATGAGCTTCTCCTGAGGAAGAGCAAACGAAGCAGTGAGCGCGCCAGCCTCAGTTTCCCCAGCAGAGGAAGTTCGGGGCCTCTTCCCCAGCAGGAGTTTCCCCAGAGCGCTCCCTTACCCGCTCTATGCTGTGCTGGAGCCGCAGCTTCCCCCGGACGGCTTCCTGCTGCTTGAAGAGCTCCTTCAGAGGCTCCGCGAGCGACGGCGGCGGGGCGATCTGCGGGCACACGACAGCAGAGGGTTAGAGCCAGCAACGCCGCCAGGCGCGCAGCCTGCGGGGGTGCCTGCTCCCCCAGCCACGCAGACGAAACGCACGTCGGCCAAGGGCTCGGCGAGGGAGCCGGTGCCACCCCAGCGGGCAGGCGGCAAAGGGGACGAGCTCCGGCTGCAGAGCCAGAGTCTCAACCACCCCACGTGCTGCAAGGGCAGTGTGTAAAGAGGCTCGACGCCTCTTTGACAACTCAGGGGATGATACTGTTGGAGAAATACTGCCGGGAGCAGCCCAGCCTGCGCACCGGGAAGGGTGCCTGTGCTCTGATCTGCCCTGATCTGGTCTGCAAGGCGCTGCTCCAGCACAGCCCCAGCTGCGGAACAGAGGAGCAGGTGGCTCTGGGTTAGTCCAGGAAGGAACAAGCCGATGGGAACACGGGCTACAAGCACCGCAGTGCTGGGGCAGACTGAGCCCGTGCTAACTCGTGCAAAGAGTAACTCATGCGTGGACTACGGCGCAACAGAAAGACCCGCAGACCGGGGTATTTCACCCTGCCCGCAGCAGGGAACGAAGCCCGATGTGGCTGGTCATATCGACCCTCCCAGATGGATCCCGGATTTACTGCCTGCAGCATTAATTTTATTGATGCATTCACATTAGCAAGTCCGTTCATGCAGCACAGCAGTGAAATGCAGATCCCACTGCCAAGGAGCGCGTGGTATCTGCAAGTCAAATATTGGTGCTTGGGAAAACGAAAGCGGGAGTTAAGAGCCACCTTTTTCCTCACAGTCTTTTCGGTTCATTATCCAACTACTATTACTGCTTTTAAAAGCAGTTTTGCCTTCCGGCCTCAAATCCAGTGGATTCATATAAACTTGCTCTAAAGCCTGAACAAACCTCAGGTTCCCAAGCACAGCCTAAGGTCTTCTCTGCAAAAATACAGCATCTCAGAGGATGCATTTATCACACAGCCATCCACTTACCGAGGCTTAGATTTGTCACAGAATCATAGAATTGCACGTTCTGAAAGTAGGCTAAAGCCACAGCCGGGGGTGCCATCAGCACTGCAAAGGGCACTCGTGATGCCCGGGGGACAATCTGGCTGCGGTTTAAAGAGAGAAGGTGACTCACCACTGGAATATGGAGCTTGCTTAGAGGCTTGCCATCCAACAGGTAGGAGCCCGTATAGGTGACGTATTCAGCGTAGCACTGCGGAGCTTGGGGAGTAATATAGCAGAGGATTTTCCGCTTCTCTTCGATCTTTTTCCTGATCTGGAGGTACTCAAAGTAGGGGTTGGACCTGTCACTGTGATAAGGTTCAATGTCGTCCAGTTTTATAGCATCTACGATAGCTGCCAGTGTTTGCTGTATCATCTCCCTCGTCTGCTGGGTGGACGTGTTGATCTGCTGCTGCAGCTGCTGGTTGGAGCGCTGGAACCGGCGCTTGCGAGGGTGCTGAGCCTGGGAATCGTCCTCCTCCGTAATGCGGCCTTTGGCACGCGTGGCGGGCGCAGACACAGGAGGAAATTCCTTCTCAGAAGCGGCGGCATTCTGCTTGTTTTGGTTGGCGAGCATCTGAGCCCGGTTCCTGGTAATCCGCTGAGGAATCTCTTCTATTTTGGGCGGTTTGGGAGCTTCTGCTACTGGTTTTTGCACGGGTTCAACGATTTCTGCTTGAGTGTTGCCCGGAGGTGCATCCGCCTGGGAGGAAGGGACTTGGCTCCCACCACGTGCCGCAGCACCCTCCTGTGAAACGCCGCCCTCGGCGGGGGCCACAGGTGGGGGACAGGTCTGGGAGCTGCTCTCTGCCACCCCACCAGAAGAGGACAGGTCTTCGTGCACAGCCTCTACCTCTTTGCTCTCCGCCTGAGCGGACTCGGATGGGGTCTGTTGGAAAATCTGTGCTTCCGAGTCCTCCGCTCCTTTTTCCTCAGCTACGTTCAGCGCTTCTGAGGTGGCTTCTTGCGCAGCCACTTCTGGTTTCTGCTCTTCTGCTTGTGGCTCCGTGTCCACGGGCAGGACAGCAGCTGCCTGGCTGGCTGGGGGCTCCTCCGGCTCAGCAGACGCTATTACGGACGCATTTGCTTTAATGATCCCAGTGCTTGTTTCCGAAGCTGCTGCTGGGCTTTCTTCTACCGCTTCTGCCTCCGCCATCTCTGTCTCTGCAACATCCTTAGGTTGGAGCGGCAGCTCTGGTAGCGAGAAGGGCCCGAGGTCCAAGTCATCTTCTGTATTGGTGAAGGGATCAGGCCACGTTACTGCCTCCTCTGTATTTGCAGGCGCAGCGTTATTGTTTTCTAAATAGTTGTTTTCTGGCGCGCTAACAGCTTCTGCCTGAGGTTCTGCTGGCATACAAGGGGGCTCTGGAGGTATCTCAGGTGCTTCTTCTGGAAGAGGCTTGCAGTTATTGAAGAACGTGTCTAACCTAGTAGGGGACATGTACGGCGCCTGCTCTTCGGCATTCGCTATTTCTCCTGGAACTGCTTCCTCAGCATCCTCCTTGACTTCATCGAGCCCCGGTTCAGACACTGACAGAGGGTAAGAGATGGGAGAAACGGGGTAGGAAGTATCTGGGGGAATGAAGGCTACCGGTGTAGGATGAATCGGCTCTAGGGAACAGAGCGGAGGTTTAGGGGACTCGGAAAACCTCTGGGGAGATTTCATCAAAAGCTCTGAGCCCATGGACCAGCTGACAGAGTGCTCTGCCGGGTTACCCATCAGGCTGGGAGGTATGGCCGTGTCAGGGTTTCTGGGAGGAGGGTTATCCCAGTCTATATTGTTTTGTTCTGGCACACCCGAACTGAAATGGTTTTCCTCAATTGGTGGCAAGTAGGTAGATTCTGGTGGCATAATGGAGGCAGTAGCTTGCTGCTCTTCCGTGGTATCCAAGGGCATGCCGAGGTCGGGGGGAAGAGCGCTTTCTACCGAGGGAGCCAGCAATTCATCTCTGTGCGAAGGGGAGGATTTTGCTTGTAAACCAGAAAAGACACTTTCAGGCGACTGGGCGACTCCGCTGACAGGTCCTGGCGCACAATGCAAAGCTTCCACTTTCGGCGATGAAACCCCATAATCTGGTGAGTAATACCCAGGAGATAAACACTGGAACTTCTCAGTAGGAACAGAAGGAAGGGGAACTTTCTCCTCCATTAAATGCTGCACTGGAGAGTCATAATTTGATGCTGCCGGGACACTTTGCTGTCTGAAAAATTTATCTCCGACGTTGAATTCTTCTTCGGGTGCCCTTCTGATGTCAACCGAGATGGAACGATAAAGGTTCGTGGAGGGTATGGTACGAGTCGGGGTCTGACTGGGATTCTCGGGGAGCCCACTGGAAACATTCGCGTATCTGTCGAAGAAGGATGGGGAACAGGCGTTCATGGACATCGTGGATATGGGCAGCGAGTGCTGCGAGTCCGCGCATTCAAACATCAGGTCCGTGTAGTCTTCGTTGCTGCACGAAGGAGTCCTGGGCGTCTGCATCACCTCCTCGTAGCTTGGACAAGAGACGACGGATGCCGGGGTCGGGACTCCTGTCGGCCGGTTCTGATCCGGCCTGGGAGACGCCGGGAGGATCTCCTTCAGCTGAGGACCCGTAATCCAGTCCTTAGAGTCTGTGCCGACAGCAGGCTGTGCCTTGTTTTCCGGTGACAGTATAGGAGTCAGTGGACCCAACTCTTTAAGCTTCTTGTCCTTGAGCTGAGTATCCAGCGTTAACGGCTTCTTTGTTGCCAGATCCAGACTCCTCTTGCGCACATCTTCCGAGCTTTTGAGTTTGTCCTTCAATTTGGGGTCTCCGGACCTGTGCCTCATTTTCTCCATTTGCTTCATTCTCTCTTTGTGCCTTTTGTGGCGCTCCTCGATTTCCAGATCTTTCTGGCTTAGCATCCTCTCAAAGCTGGTCATCATCAAATCCCCGTCTCCCAGAAGTTTCTCCCTTGGCCTGGCATCTTTCTTGCCGCTGTCTTTGGATAGGGTTATCTTTTCATTCCCATTGCTTATTTTTATTGACTCCGATTTGTCTTTCTCTTGGTTCTCCTTGAGCTTCTCCTTCAGTTTGGTTTCACCGAATTTGAGGTTGTCCTCCTTTGATTTATCTTTGAAGGTGGTAACTTGAGGACTGTCCTTGTCTTTAAGCGTTGACTTTGGCTCGTCTTTGTGATGTTTAAAGAAACCATCTGCGTGTTTGTCTCTATGCTTTTCCTTTTCCTCCTTCCATTTTTCCTTGTGTTTATCTCGCTTCTTTTTCTCTTTAACTGTGCTGATGGCGCTGGAACCATAAGTCTTTTCTTTTTCCGCCTTCTTTGACAGCTCTCTTTCAGAATCATTTTTATCTTTCTTTTCAGAAAATAAGTAATCAATGCTTTTCTCTGGTTCCTCATCAGGCTCTGCCTTCATGTTGTAGGAAGTGCCAAAAGCCTCCCCATCCACAGAGAAATCTTTTTCATAATGAGTGGAATCCTTCCTGCTGCTGGAGTCTTTGAATTCTTCTGCTTTTTCCTTTTTCTCCGTTTTCTCCTTCTTTGCTTTTTCTTTCTCGTGACTTTTCTTTGATGAAGACGAGGAATGTCTGTGTCTCTCCTTCTCCTTGAGTTTGTCCTGCAAGCAGGGCAAAGGGAGAGAGTCCTTAAACTTTTCTTCAGCGGCGTCGGTAAGAGAGAGGTTAGAAGACTCAAAGAGGCTGGTCAGTCCCGGCTCTTGTCCTCTATCTGTGAAGCTGTCAGAAGAGATCTCGCTGATTTTGTCATTGGAGTCATCTCTATAGTCATTCAGAGCCTCCTCCTCCAGTTTCTCCAGCAGGCTCTTCTCCGACTCCCCTCCTTTCGAAGACTTTTTCTCTTTGGAATGCTCTTTATCCGGCTTCTCCTTATGCTTGCTTTTCACCTTGTCTTCACTGGCATGTTTCTTTTCCACCTTTTCTGGGAGCTTTTGCTTGTTTTTCTTCTCTTGAGTGGAATCTATGGATGTTCTGTCTTTCCTGTCCTTGTACTTCTCAGTAGACTCCTTATCTTTCTTCTCTTTGTGTTTTTCAAAGGAACTCTTCTCCTTCTTCTCTTTTCCCCCTTCCGATGTTCCTTTGTCCTTCTTCTTCTCCTTGGAGTCCTTATCTTTCTGCTTCTCTCCTGAATGTTGCCGGTCGGAGGAGTACTTGCGGTGCTTGTCAGGGTACAGCTCCTTCTCGGTAGCTGCGCCGTCGTCCTTCTCCTGCAGACTGTCCAGACGATGCATTTCGCTCCCGGCGGAGTCGCTGACTTTGAACCCAGTCAAGCTGTAATCATCCCTCTCGTCTTCGCTTTCATCTGTGAAGATGTCTGCGATGCTGTACCAGCTTTTCTCCTTGCCTTTCTTCTCATCCTTTTTCTCGGAGAAGTCCTCTCGATCCGTGGAGAAGCTTTTCTCTTTCTTCTCTTTAACCTGGTCGAAAGAACTCTTCCTCTCTTTGTCTTTGCTGTGCAGGTCTTTGTATTTCTCCTTAGTTTCTTTTTTCTCTTTGAAACTCTTGTCTAGTTCTTTGTCTTTCAGGATTTTCTCAGGAGCAACTTTTTCATTTTTCTCCTTGTCGCCTTCTTTGGATTTTTCCTTGTATTTTTCTGGCTTCACCTTTTCTTTTTTTTCTTTATCGGGAGCATCTTTCTTCTCCTTCTCCTTCCCAGAATGGTGCCTCTCCCAACTCTCCAGAGTTTTCCCGCTGAATTCAGGGTCAGACTTATCCTTGAAGAACGTTTCGCAGCCATATTCTTTAAAGTCATCTCGATAGGGCTCCTCCTGCTTCGCTTTGCTATCTTTTCGCTCTTTAGAGCCATCAGAGGAATCTTTTCTGTCTTTGGTGGTTTCACTCGTATCTTTTTCTTTCCTCTCCTTGACACTCTCTGCAGAATCCTTCCTTTTCTTATCCTTTTCGGGTAAATAACTAGGAGTAACTTTGTGTCTGTCCGTTTGGTCCTTTTTCTTCTCGGAGCTTTTGTCCACATAGTCCCTATCCTTCTTCTTTAAGTAAGTGTCCTTTTCATTACGTTTCTCGTTGTATTCCTTCTTCTCTTTCGTTTTATTTTCCTTTTTCTTGTCTTTAATTTCCTCTTTCACGGGTTCTATGATTAGTTTTGCCACGGTGTCATTTTTAATCTCCCTGAAATCTGTCACTGGAGAATCCCAGCTATCTTCACCTTTGAAATCGAAGGATGAATCAGAAGACAAGTCTGAAAACCACCTCTCTTGCTGATCATCCGAAAGGCTGAACTTCGTGTCCTCGCTTTCGGGAAATTGGTTTTTGTTATTAAACTCATCAAAGCCAGACTCATCCCTGTAAAGTTTTTCTTTTTTGCATTTTTCTTTCTCTTCCTTGAAGGATTTTTCTTTCTCTAGTTTAGAAACCTTCTCCTCCTTCAGCTCATTCTTCTTTTCAGATTTTGACTGCTTGTCCTTTGACTTCTTCTTTCGCTCCTCCTTGTGTATTCTCGGCTTCTCCTCTTTGGGAGACTTCTCCTTTACAGGTTTCTCTTTTTCCGATTTACTTAATCCTTCTCTGAAGGATTTGCTCATGTCTTTACTACCATCTTTGACTTTTCTTAATGATTTCTCCTCTTTCGAGGATTTTCCAGTCTCATCTTTAAACAACCATTCCTTCTCCTCCGCTTTACCTTTGGGGAGCTTTTCCTCCTTCTTACTGTGTTCTCGCTCGTGCTTTAACACTTTCAATTTGTTTTCGACTGGATTTTCTGTCTCTACTATCAAGCCTTTCTCAGGCTTTTGTTTAGAGTCCTCAAACTCAAAAGAAAACGTTTTGATTATTTTAATGTCTTGGCTGATGGGGCACTGCCCCTTCTCCTTGTTTTTATGTTTGTGTTTTGTTTTATGCTTTTTAACAACCTTCCCCTCCTTGTCCAGCTTTGGAATCGCTCCATCCACATTGCTATGGAATGAATTCTTTTTCTCGGAAACAGTATTGTGTGGGGTGTTTTTCTTTTTGTGCTCTGGTTTCTTCCTGACTGGCTTTAGTGACTCTAAGCTCGAGTCCTCGGACGAGTAGTCTGACTCGCTCGTCAGTCTCGTCCTGGTGGAGTCCGATAAGGAACTGACATCTGACCAAGCTGGAGAAGATATGGTTTTCCAATTGTCCGTCCTCCAGTGCTTGGAGTGCTGTTCTGTAAGATTGGGATTATGTTTCTGGGATGCTAAACTCCCATGAGAAGAGGTCGATGAGGCAGAGAGAGAGTTAAACAAGGAGGATTCCTTTAGCACTAGCCTTGAGTCCTTTACACAGCTAGAGCTCTGAAGAGAGTCTCTGTCATCCTCCTCACTCTCCACGTTTTCGCTCTCTGATTCAGAGGAACAAAATTTGTCATTTTTTTTGCCAAACCGAACCTCTTTGCTTTTCGTCTCCTTCTTCCGCTTCTTTTTTACTTTGCTTTTCTCCTTCTGCGCCTTTGTGCTGGCGGGCTCCCGAATCTTGCTGCTGGGCAATATCGAGTGGGTCGAAAGTCGCAGCTTCTCCCCCGTCCCCACAGCAACGCTGGTCTCCTCCTCATCCGAGCTGTCCGACAGGATGCGGTGGGCAGCTTTCTTTGGTGTAATTGTGTTATTTTTAGTATAAGTTTTCACTTCCATTTTGGGTATGGAAATGAAACTGTTTGCTTTAGTCTCTTTTCTGTAATCCTTTTTCAGCAAATGTTTGTCATCGACTGGCGGGACCCGGTCCTGCTCATCGTCCTCATCAAATTCATACTCATCCTTCACCGGCGTGATGGTTTTGGGGGGCTCCTGGGCCTTGGGCTTGTGCTTCAAACCCTTCTCAAACTCTGAGTCTGTGTTATTGCCATCAACAGAGCTGGAGGGAGCGAAGGAAGGGGCATCCTCCTCTTCCGAGGTCTCTGCAGAGAGAGAAGAACAATGCGTTAAGGGCTGCAGGGGGCTTCGGGGAGGGTACATCATCAGTCTGCTGCAGTTGTGAACCCCTGCGGACGGCCCTGCCGCCCTTTTGCCTCACCCAGGCTTTGCTAAGTCTGCAGCTGAAAGCTCGAAATGCCAGACTGGGAGATCTTTTAGAAAGGAACAGCTATCCAGTCTCAAACCTGCACGGGGCGTTCCTCAAAGCACCTACCTAAAAAGAAGAACTTTTTAACAGCATTATGATGGCACACAGCGTAGGCGAAGACTCCCCATAAGAGCAGAACTCTAATTAGCACTAATTAAAACCTGCAGTGTTTCCCACCTGGCACAGCCACAATGGCAGCACTCACGGGACAGGCTCTAGCAGGGCGCTCTGCTGAGGGACAGCCCAGGAGCGCAACCTGAAATGTCAGCACCGGTGCAGCCGAGCGCCGTGCCCTGCGACCGGGGAGGGACGGGAACACACGACGTGCACGCAAACCTCCTCCTCTCTAGGCACGAGCTGGGATATTTACCCGTATTTCAAAGGTAAGACATCCATTTACCTGCAATTGGCTTCCAATCCTACATCTGGATTGCACCAGGCAAGTGATCTCAACGTAGGGTTCCAGGGCAAACAGCTAGAGCTCCCGGAGCTAAAGGCTGGTAGTTATGTTGTCTGAATTTGGGTTACAGCTACAGACGGACTCCTGACCGTGGCAGCAGCGTGTAGACATTCTGACAAGAGTCTAACTTCACTGTCCTCTTTACGTCTCTGCATTAACAGACAGCTGCAGGCCACAAACATCACTCCCACGTTCACAGAAAGGCCAGTCTCACCTGTTGAGCTCTCTTCGCTAGAGGGGTACGTGGTCTTTCCCAGGAGCAGATTCACCATGGTGGGAGAATTAGCTACTTTTAAAGGTGTCTCGCCCTTCCTGTTGCTTTGATGAGGATTCCCTCCGTAATGTAACAACAATTTCACCACCTGAAAACAGAAATTGAGACTTGAAGGCGCTCACCGTGTTTCGATTCCAGGCTTTTTGTGCAACTTTCATATATAACTAAAAGGGGGACGTCCTCCAGCTAGAAAGCAGTCTGTCCTTGGGATGTGCCTTACCGTACTAACAATCATTGCTAAGAAAGGAGTCAAGAAACAGCAACACAAACCAACTTGGGCAGGAAAGAAGGGAGAAGAACAAGACACAAATCCATGCTCCCTCCCTCTGACGCCAGAAGAAGAATGAACTCTCCCTCTGCACAGAAGAACACCGAGTAAAACACTCAGCAGCACTGGGGCAGGGAAATTCTTGCCCGCTACGTGGCTGATCAGCAGCAAACGATAATAAAATAACAACCTCTTTATTTGCGCAGTTCGGTGCTTGAAGCACAAGGGGAAAAAAAGTCATTAAAAACACAGCTATGAAATCCAGCAAAAACCAACCTTGAAGTGCCCGTTATTCGCTGCGTCGTGCAGCGGGGTGTCGTCATCCAACCCCTTTGTGTTGACTTCGGCGCCCGCAGCAAGCAGCTGCTTTGCAACATCGTAGTAACCCCGGTTGCACGCCTCGTGCAACGCCGTCCAGCCTGCAAGCAAAGGGACACTCAGAACACGGTCATCGCCTTCACGGAGGAGTTGGGAGACAGTGAAAATTAACCTCCATCCACAGACGCCAGCGTGTCAAGGGCTCTGTGGCTCTGATGGCCAAGAAGACGGTCTCGTTCGCCCAGCTGCCCACGGCACAGCAGGCAGAAACCTGCAGCTCTGCCTTGCTACGCCAACCAGGCGGTAGTTAAATCAATCCCGCTTTTCCCTCTGGTCAGGCAATGTGCTGCAGACAGATCATCTGCCAGAACGGACACAGCCCCGGGAAACGGAAAGGCACAATTTTATGGAGGAAATTAAGAGAAACGCTGATGCCACTTGGAAGTCAGGTCTCAAATCTTTTCCTCTTCCCGCTCCTCCACAAGGGAAACACGGCTGCCCAGATCAGGACTGAGCCCTGAACTGCAGACATCGCCCTGAAACATCCCCCACGCAGACCTCACAAACGTTTTCTGTGTGTTCTCCAAAGCAAGCGGCCATGCCGCCACATAACAGGCCCCCGGCTCGAGGAGAAACCAAACAGCAGGTCTCCACAGTAACTGTGGCTCTCGTTCTCAAACAAACCTCCAAAGAACACAGAATGAAATATTTTATCATGTTCAAACAGACTATTTTTAAGCAGAAACTGTTTTGAAGTTTCCCAGCAATTGTGCGTGGCTCCTTCGGTATTTTGCTGATAGCGTCGTGGGAGCTCATTCCGTTACCTTCACTTGGAGCATTAAAAAGGGGCACCTGTGACCAGAATTAATCACAACCGATAGTTCAGTCTAGCGCTGATATTAATCATACAGGCGGAGGAACATGCGTATCTATTTATAGCCCCGAAATCGTGTGAAGAGAACAGCAGAGAGCAAAGTCAAGCTCTGGGACGTGCTGGGAGAAAGGCTGCCTCACGCTAATTCAGCCCCATCGTCGGCCGGGCGTGCACGAACGGCACCGCTCATCATCTCACGGCCGCCCTCTCATCGCAGGACTTGGGGCCGTTCCCAGCCCAGGCTCCGCTGCGGCCGCAGCCCCACATCCAGGCTCATTCCCACCACCAGAAGCAGGAGCTCGGCAGCACTGCTGAGGAGGAGGAGGAGGAGGAGGTGCTACTCCTCAGCTGCGGCTCAGGACAATCAGTGTTTCCTCTCAGTTGGGAGCCTGACCTTGCCCTTCACATTCGCACTGCTCCCATCAGTGGCACCCCCACGTTCGGTACTTAAAAACAAATCCCGGAACGCTGCAGGCATCAGCCATTCAACTCTGCGGCAATGATTTTACAAACCCACTCTTTCCAATACTTTTGTGCAAACGATTTCTTGTATTTCAAGTAAAAAACGAGCTAAAACAGCCCGACCTCCCTTTGCAAATTCCCCTCCAGAGTTCCAAGACAGCTCCCATGTGGAAGGGGACAAGAAAAGGTGCCCCTGCCCACGGCAGGGGGTTGGAACAAGATGATCTTTAAGGTCCCCTCCAACCTGAACCATCCCGTGATTCTATGAAAACGGACCAGAGGGTCCCGGTCACCGTTTCGGAGCATGGAGCCACGGCAGCCCCAGGGATCGCTATGGATCAAGCCCAGCCCAGCACCACAGCCCCAGGCGGGAGCATGTTCAGCGCAGACAGGACAGCCTGGGAATTTAGCTGCTTTTCAGGGTTTTATTATTTTGACAAATCTGTAGTAGTTTGTTTGGGTTTTTTTTTTTAAAAAGGACAGCAAGACTTTTTCCTCCCCAAAGGGCAAAATCATTATTTTTGGTTAATCCCCTCTTTACAAGTAGCGAACCCGTGTTATAAAGAAACTATTTTCTCTGGTAGGAGCCATTCTCGGAGGTGGAATGCGCAACCAGGTGGGAAAAGGTTCGGATGCGTGGGCTGCCGTGCCAGGACTGCCAGCGGGCTGGTTACCTGCAAAGTCTTTCACATTGACATCTGCACCCTCGATAATGAGCTCCTTGATGCGCCGGGCATCTCCTCGGATGGCAGCTCGATGCAGCCGAGTCTCTCCTCGCTCGTTTCTCTTATTTACTTTATCTTTGGTTTTGGAGGCAGAGTTAGGAGTTCCCTTCTGACAAACTGTAGACTGAGAGGGATGCTTTGGTGTTGTGTCAACTGCACGGAGAAGAGAAACAGAGTCAAGAACCGCATTTCAAAGGAAGCCCTAAAACCCTTAGAGGGAGCTCTTGCAACGCGTTTCATCTCGCCTCTCCCCAAAACGCTCACCACAAGGCACCGAGAGGCAAGGGAACCTCTGAAGTCGATGCGAAGACAGAGGAAAGCCTGCGCCTCTAATGCAGACAGTAATTGCAGGCTGCCAAAGCCCACTGGAGAGAACTGCAGTCCCTGCAAAGACTGTAGGCAATCCCATGATTTAGGAGCAGACAATGAAGCTCCTCACCCTAAAAGCTCATTTCCCAGGGGAAGTGGCCTTTTACCAAGTACATGTGAGGTCTGACAGCCTCGGGAGGAGACTGCACATTTCCTGGGAGAACGTCTGAATGCTCTGAAGACAACACAGCTTTTTGCCTTTTTTTTCCCCGCCCAAGTAACAGCACCATAAGCAGCTAGACTGGTGTTAAGAACAACAAAACACGTGGCTAAAAGCTGCGATGTTTGTGTGTAGGATGCAGATGTGCGCATACAGATAGCACAGTGCCTCTAAAAACCCCGGGGGGGTCATGTATGCAACAGATAAAAACTATTAAAATACAAAATCCGTGGTAAACACATTCCAGCTGCTCTGCAGCTCAAGTTACAGTTGCACTGGTTACACGTCTCATCCCTCTCTACAAGGAGAAACATTAAAAAACCCACAGAGGATGGCATTTTAACTTTATTCACAATGCTCCTTCCCTGAGTTAGCCTGAGATGCCAGTGGAAAACAGGAAGCTCTGACGTGGAGGAGGCTCCCATGGAACCGAAGCTCTGGTTAAGCAGCCAGGGCAGCCTCGGCGGCAGCCTGGATTCGGCCCGTGGGACATCTCCTGCTACTGCCTTATTCTGGAAGAAGGAAGGGCAGCCACAGCCCGTGAATCCCGGCAGCAGCCCGTGCCTGGAGTCACTGCAGGAGCGGGTGTCCCGCTGCCCGGCTCTGAGAGCAGGGAGACCCCATGGAGCAGCGTATCACCCGCCCTGTGCCACGGCGGGGGTAGCAGCTCATCTCTGTGGCCAGCGAGGAGCTACCTGAACTCCCTGGTGACCCCGTGGCCAGGCACCGAGGAGTCCAGGTATTCGCGAGCCTCTCGCCGCAAGCTCACACGTGTTCGCCCACACCACTGAACAAAAACCACCCTCTGGACCTCACCTGGGCTGTTTGCAGACTCTTCCGCTGTCATCTGCATAAGGAGAGCGACTTGCTGGCGCTCGGAGAGCGGGTAGCCTGCCCGGATCCCCGAAAGGCCCATTCCGAAGAGCAAGCCAGGCTTTCTGGTGGCGGGCTCCTTTTTAATCCTCTTCCGCTCTGGACCCTGCTTTTCTGTGGCGCAAGGAGACACAAAAACACAAGCCGTCAATGTTGCCGTAAATGAAAACCGCGTTCGTTTCTGAGCAAAGTGCTAACATCTCTCCAATTCTGTTTCCATATCTCATAAAAAAGCCTGCGGTGAGGGATGCATCCCTGAGGTGGGAACGCTGGTACCTGGGGCAGCCGCCTGGGCTCATGCCACTGTGCGTTGCAGTGGGGACGCACACCGTTCCTGCTGCCCACCAGCTCCTCCGGCAGCCTCTCCTGGCTCCTTCCACCAGTTCTGCCCCCACCAACAAACAGCAGGGCAAGAGGGAGGGAAGAGGTCGTTGGAGGGGCCGCTGCCGGTACTGTACCTTCCATCTTGCTTCTAGGAGCCTCCATTTCATGCCATGGTGCTTCAAGGAGCGTACGCAGCCTTACACCACCACGGCATGGACTGAACTGGAGGCATCTAAAAGCATCCACAATGAGCGCTAACAAGATAGAGGCTGACAGCTCGGAAACGTTGCCATCGTACCCCCTCATCATCATCAAACCGAGCACTCTGCGGTCAGACCATCAGCGCCGACCGAGGCGGGACGGTGCTCGGGGGGAGCACGGGGCTGGCCCTCTGCTCCCAAAGAGGCTGCTCCCAGCCTAGCGCAGAGCACCCACCTGCGGTCAGGCCAACGCCTGCTTAGCCACATCCGTTCCTGCATCCCTCTAAACCCCTCCACAAACAAATGGGAGGGGAGGAAAAAAAAACCAAACCTTGTGCCCGGCTTGTCATCCCCCGAATCCCAGCCTGAGACTCGGTCTCCTAAATCCTCCGGCTACAACGGCAGGTCCTGCTGAGGGACTGAGCACGACCGCCTCTGAAGCCGGTATTGCTGCTGGCACGCCAGTGCACAGGGATGAGACAGAACCCCAGCCTCTCCCTGCACCTCCAGCCTTGCTCCCAGTGACCCACGCAGCAGCCCCACTGCGAGCTGGTGAGAACTGGACGCCGCTGAGCACCCTGCGCCTGGCTGCCTCCCTCCCCGCTGCCCGGCTCAGCCCAGCTCGCACACCTAACCTCTGCGAGAAGTCTCATTCTACAGCTTCCCTCGAGGATTTTTTCCACTTTCCTTTATGCCAGCATTGACCCTTTTCCCATCCAAGGAGAGTCAGCAGCCTGGTTTGCTTCCTGGTTGACGCTGCCCGGTGGAAGCACAAATCCTGCTGCATGCTCCGCAGAGCCGCAGCCACGCCGGAGCCCCACTGCGGGCATGCGTTGGGCGAATAAAGTTGCAAGGTGCCAGTTCAGGAAACAAAAATTAAGTTTCCCTTTCATGGAGCCAGCCAAGCAAGAGCGACACAATATGTATCTGCAGAGCAGCACGGCAGCTCCTTGCCAGCAGCCACGCTGCATCCCTCCTCCCCAGCAACTGTCCTAAACCCACAAAGGAGCATAAGGAAGATACGGTGCATGCGAGTGGAAAATCCAGCTTTGCTCACATCTCTTTCTAAGCACCGATATAGTTTGTTTATAACCGGGCTGACCGCGGGGCTCTTCCAGCGTGCAGAGGGCTGGTAACGACACTCTTAGCCGCCACACCTACCAAAGTTATAAACGCAGGCGAGTGGCTCCTGCCCTCACATCGCGCGCTCCAGCGCCAGTTCAAATCACAGCTGGTTCAACGCTGCCCGAGAAACCCGAGCAGCACAACGCCTCGCTGCATCCCCGACATAACGACAACACCACGTTCGGTCGAGCTGTTCAAAACCTCCCGCATACACAGAGGCTCCGTTCTCGACCCGACGGCACTTGCTTTTCAAGGGAGCAAATCCCGCCTGTGGCTTCGAAGCACAAAGTAAAAACCTTATGAACGAAAAGGAGTTTTGACTCGCACAGCCCCCAGCCCCCAGGTCCTGCCGGGCTCAGCCCCAGCAGGGACCGGTACTCGCCAGGATGCTGCCAGGAGACACGGAGGAATCGAGGGGGTTATTTATCAGAGCAAGGCTGCGAGTATCTGCTCCCTCCGAAGAGGAACGCTGCGACCTTGAGTACTTTCACGTGAGCTGGCTACGCCGATACGGCACGCCAAGTCTTCCAGCGAGATAGCACCGGCAAGGACTACTCAAGCGCTTGACTCTAGACACGCTTATTGTTTAGCTGAAGTTATTTTGAGAATCACAGAAAGCGTTAGAGGAGGTTTGCAAACAAGTAGATGTCTGATAACACTCTCCAAGAAACAAGGTTTAATTCCCAGCAGCCAGGGAGGGGAAAATAACCACTCAGTCTCTGCGCCCAGACCCCAGCACCCTGAAACTGGGAGTCACAAGTGTGTGGGGAGCTGTAGAGGTCCAAGAGGATTTGCAACGGATCACGTAGATACCGGCTTAATACGAGGACGAAGGGACTAGCTGCATCCAGGCTCTGCCCTACCAGCACCCTCTGCCAGGGCAGGGCCCGGCAGCCCCGCGAAAAGGCAAATCCTGTGACCTGCCAGCTCTAACCCAGCTCTGCTCATCCAGTCGCATTTGTCATTTTGTCAAATTCAATGTGAGTCACTGGCACGCGGCCACCAGCAGGACAGAGCCCGCTCTGCCCCTGCACAAAGTCCAGCAGGTCAGGCGAAACCGCCAACGGAGGGGTTTAAACTCAGTCACCGGACTTTGCGCCGAAGCACAGGTTTCCTCGTTCATTCACCAAACTGCCAGCAGAGTAAAAGTCTCCGGCAGACGAGGGCAGCAGCGTGTGGGGACATCTCCACTGCTCCAGCTCGAGTCATGCCGCTTGCGTCTCCCGCGCTCCCTCAGCTGACGAGCACGCGGCTCCAAAAACCTTTTCCTTGACCACGCACAAAGGTGCCGTCCTCCGCTGGCCTCCCGCTGCAAAGGTCTCATCCAGAGCAGATGATTTCCATCGGCCCCCTGCACCTGGGATCCTGTACATCTGAGAAATAACAACTCCGTACCAGGGAACCTCCCCAACCAGACGGCACAGGCCGCCCCTCTTCAAACACAAGCCCTGGAAACACATCTGTGCATTGATGGAGAATCACAGTCTAATTCTCCGAAGCCCCATTTCAGTCATCCTGGCAGCCGTAACAGAGCTAGGAGATGAAATCAGATCACAGGAAAGTGGATAGTTTTTTAATGGCTTAAAATAAAATTAAACTCAATGTGCTTACGGTAAGAAAACAACTTAGCCCAGGCAGTTCCAGGAGCCACACCGCTGAGCAGCGCATCCCACCAGGCACGCTCGCCCCGAGCACAGGGACACCTCATCCGCAAACACGGCGGTTCCCTGCTCCTCCTGGGGCTCCGGAGATGTGGTTAAATCCCACTTGGCCAGACGGTGCGTAAAGGCCTGGCTTCTCCGCACGCCTCGGCTCAACAGGCAGCTCCTGGCCACATCCAACCATGCCACGAAGAGGAGGTCATGCTGGCTAACACCCCCGCCGGCGCCACCGGGCAGCGTCCCTGAAGCACAAGCGGTGTACACGGTAGAGGGCTGCACCACCCGTATGTGCGGAGCCACAATTAGAATGGGAACATTTTCATTAATATTACTCGGCTGCTGCAGGTTGTCAGCATGAGCCCGTGATTTGCAAAAATTGATTACCAAGTTCAACCGAAACCCCCTAAACTCCTATTAATTCTGCAGTTGCAGAAGTTTCCTCCTCCACAGAACATTTAACATTAAAAAGCATGTGATCAACAAGATAAAAATAAATTGGAAAGCGACTGCCGCGTTCTTGCTCGTTGTGGTGAGGCGGCGAGGGCTGGAGGAGGCAGCCGAGGACTCGGGCTCGCGTGTGCTTCCCGGTGGGAAGGCAGCATCGCCCGGCGCTGCACAGGCTCCTGGCGATGGAGGATCTCATCCAGTCCTGCACTCCTCCGTGCCTCCTTCTGCCCAGCAGTAAAGGGATTTCCCCCTCCGGTGCCGGGGCCTCGCTCACCCGTTCCCCCGCGGCCTCCCCGTGGGAAGGCAGCAGAGAAAAACAGCACTATCCCCTTTGCGATTAGATGCTCGTCTGCCGGCTGCCGCAGCGCAGAGGTTAATCTGACTTCTTTAAGCGTTCGGGGGGAAGTAGGTCGCTGGCTGCGTTTCCTGCGCCGGTTGCATAAGGAGCGAGGCAGGGCCGGGCTCTGCCCGGCATCCGACGGCTCCCAGCACCGGCACATGGGCGCAGGCAGTGCGGCAGCCCCACGCTCCCTGCACGGCACCACAGCCGGGCAGAAGGGAAGCCTGCAAGAGGGTCTGAAACGTGAGTGGGAAGCATGGAGAAGGAGCTGCTCCCAGCGGACGCGTGCCGTGCCGCCGGCAGCTCCGCTTCCCATCCTCAGCCTCAGCAAAGCTCCCGGCAGGATCCTGCTCGGCCTCGCGTGAGCGAAGTGACCGAAGGCTCAGGGCTGGCTTCCCTGGCCAGAGCTGCAAACGCGTTTCGTTTCATTCTGCAAGACTTTACCCTGAATCCCGATTTAAAAGGGGCATCTGCACAAACATCTCCGCTCAACGGCTTCAAGTGCCGCTGGCTCCTGCAGGCTGCTCCTTCTCCTCTAATTAAACGCTTTTCTGTAACACCTTGCAGCAAATTAAGAGAAACGCTCACAGTGGGTAAATACCTCAGCAAACAGGAACAAAGGTTATTTTCCACTAAAACTCCTTTAGCGAGGCTGTACGCACGCCAGTCCCTCCACGGAAGCACAAAACCCAGAGGTACAAGGGGGTGTGCGGGCAAGGAGCCCCCCTGCCGCGGTTATCTCACTGCCCACCGTCACCAGAGACGGTGGCTGGACCGCGCGCACCGATCCCAGTGGGAAGGACGACCACAGCCACCCAGGGACGCGCTGCGTGCCCGCCCGGGGATGAGCCACACCTCCGTTTAGCTATTTTTAAAGCAGCTCATTTGCTGCTTTTGCTTCACCCTTCTGCAAACCTACAGAGCAAAGCTTCCGCCTGGCGCTGCCGTGGTTTAATTTGGGGATCCTGCTCGGCTCTCCCCTCGCGCTGACACCAGCAGGAACCGCGTGCACAAGCTTAAAGGGGAATAGCGGGATGTGAGCAGAGCTGCGGCTGCCGAACGCAGCCGGGGAACTGCTTCTCCTTCCTTTCATCACACTAAACCCCAAGAGGCTCGCGAAAGGCAGAAGAGGAGCAGGTTCCCAGGACAAAGGGGTCCGAGCATTAGCCCGCAGGTGGTTCTCGTGCCCAAACTAGACTCCAGGTGATGCGATGCTCGTGCTGCTGCAACAGGGAGCACAAATCTGAGGCTGCTGGAAGCCCGTCTGCAGCTCTGCGGAGGTCCCAGGGCAGGTCCTGCTTCTCATGGAGGCATTCAGTACCAGCTTGTAGGGCTGCAGGGCAGCACCATGCAGGCTGAACCCCTGGCCCCAGCCGGAACAGGAGAGAGGAGAGAGGCCGGGAAGGAAAGGGAAAAGGGCTGTGATGGAAAATCTTTCAGAGATTTCTCGAACGCGCGCTGTGAGATGCTGGCAGGTTGTGGGGATGGGAGCTCCAACCCGGAGCTGCGGCTGAGCAGCACAGCTCCTCGCTCCCCATGAACGCGTCGTACCCTGTAATGCAAAAAGCATCTGTTTAAACTGCTCCGACATGACAACACACGCATATAAGGTGGTACCCTGAGGAAAAATACCATTTCCAAATAAGCAGCTCACGCTGAACATCTCAGCACTGCACGGAGAGACTGACTGTTGGCTCGCCGATGAGTTGGGATTTTCAACAGTTTATTTGCCAAGCAAGCACACAAACAAAAGATCAATAAGAATAAATTAGAACGGTACAGACAGCAATAGAGACTGCATTGCACCCCCAAGAGACCGCACAAGCCTCTGCTTTCCCCATCCACATGCGTAAGAGTGACTCATTTTTACTGCAGGAGTTGTAGGGCATAAAACGTTTTGGAGCGTGTCAGCTCAAACCGGGGGAAAAGCAGGTTTAACCTGAGCGCGGGCAGCCCGGAGCCCCGGCGTGCGGATGCTTACACACGCTCGCAGGGCGTCTGCAGACACGGACCAACATGCGCTGAAGAAGACCGATCACGAGTCAAAAGGTTTACAGCAGCACGATACAAGCACGTCCCAAGGCTCCGCGGGCACCCCAGAACTTAAGGACCAGCACACAGGGCGGTGCCGAGGGGAAGGATTCGAGGCGGCGTCGCTGCCGGGGCACGGGGAGGACACCAGCAGCAGGTTAAGCGCAGCAGCGGTGTGAAATGGGAAGCGGCACAACGGCACGGGCAGATAAACAAGAGAGGGCAGCAGGGGAGCAGGACAGAAGCCAGGCGAGCGCGAGGCTGCGGAGAGCACGGCGAGAAGGGCAAACGGGGCTGGCACGACTGCACGGGGACCACCATAAAGCAGAGGAACACGGCGCTCAGGCTGGAGAGCTGCACCTGAAGGCCAAGGCAGGGAGGAGGCACGCTTTGCACCACGAGTCCACGGATGCGCCGCGGAGCCTGCAGCACAAACAGACTGTGGGGCAGAGTTGGGAGATGGATGTCTGGTTAATCAGCCAAACGAAAGCAGATGCCAAAAAGGAAACTGAGGAAAAGCTGTCGCAGGGTCTGCTTCGGCAGAACGGCACGGAAGGCGCCCTGAGCCGCTCCCGTACGGCGGCGTGCTGTTTCCTAATGCGAAGGATGGAGCGGGTCCAGAGACAGAGACTCACCCTGCACAGCTACACTGAAAGGATGGCAGAGCCGTCGGCTTCGACAGGAGCAGAGAAGACGTGCCGGCGGGAGGGAACAAGCCCATTTATAACCACATCAGGTCACTGCGCGTGGAACTGAGCCCACACTCCTCACCGCTCATCCCAGCTCCCCGGGGACGAGGGATCCGCAGGCCCTGACCCAGTGGTTGCAGTATTTTTAAAAGCATAATTTGGCTAGAAAGGTTTAAGGCTGCGCGATAGGCTGCGATCCAAATACTGGCGTTTTCCCTAGACTTACAGGACAGGCAACACAGTTGTGCAGAAACGTGTAAATGCATCTTCTCACCAGAGTGGCCACTGGCTAACAAAGTGCTGCCAAGGAACCGAGAGGTTTCTATCAGAAACAACAATCTCCACATTAGAACGCAAATAATTCCAAGAGAGATCGATTTTCAGGTCCAAACCTTTCATTTCCCAGGAAACAGAAAGAGCCGGAGGAGGGAGGACGGGGGAGGAAGGCTCTGCACAGCCGCCCGGCCAGCTCTCCCCTCCCGGGAGCTGGGGGCAGGACGCTCTGCAGACAGCACTGATAAAAGCTCTTGTATTAAGGAAAAAGCCATCATTGATAGATTTTTGGTTCACAGAGACACAGCACACTGCAACCTCTCTCTCTGCATGTTAAGGAGGTGATGCGGGGGGGAGGAGGGAGATTTATGGCAGCTCCTGTCATAAAACGACCTGCTTTTCCGCACAGCACTTCCCAGATGGCTGATGCACACGGGGAGTTTCTAAGGGTGATCTGAAGGCTGGTGTTTGCCAGTTTATCCACACTGTACCGGCATTATGGAGCCCAGCTAGAAACGGAGAAGCTCTGACATTCACTCTCTGCCTGGTTGCTAGGTGAGAACAGTTTCTTGACTATTTTGGTAAAAGGACTGAAATTATACAACCAAAGAAAGACCCAATGCAGCACAGAGTCCCCCAGCTGCACACATCAGACCAAAGCCAGCGACAGAAAACGCGCACAAATAACAGTTTCGTACGCAGATGCATTTTTTAATAAGCCAGCAATTTGCTTCTCACGGATTCCCTCGCCAGCCTCGCAACTTGTGACTAACAAGCCCGTTCCCATGCAATGTCGCTCAAAACACTCGCAGGCATTAGGCAACCCGAGAGCCGGCTCCAGGAGAGGACGATGGCTTAGGTCATCTGATTCATCAAGCGTTTTCTAACCTAGTAATTAGCGTCACATAACATACTCGGGGGATTAGCACGAAGGAGGCTGAAAAGCAGGAGGGGTTTCAAGCTCCGAGGCCAGGTCCTGCTGACCGTACTCACGCTAACCCCGGTCCACCAGCAGCACCTCCCCGGCCGGCTACGAGCCCCTGGGCTCGGCCTGGGGCACCCGCCAGCCCTTCCGAAGCCAGGGAAAGGTCGGTGTGCGCGGATCAGCTCGGAGGACTCGGCTGGGGTTTTCTCTCTCCCCTCTTCCCCAGAAAGCAAAACCCTCCTGTGCCAAGGCGGATCCTCAGGGCGAGCGCTCGGGCGCTCTGCAGGGGGGCAGGGGCAGCCACGGCACCTTCAGCGGTAGCTGCTCCGGGGGTACGGCCGCTTGCTAAATAAATGTATCATGGGGTGTAAATAAGTTGTGGGGACTGCAACCTCAGAAACCTGTGGCCGGGTTGGGAAGGGACCTCAGACTCGGGGCAAGGAAGCTGCCAGACACGCCAAGTCAGAGGGCAGCTGGATGGACGGACATTGCCCCAGCCCTGTGGCAGCACCAGCCCGTGGCTGGGGGTCACCAGCACCCCCCCCAAACGCCAGCAGAGTGTGACGGGCAGCCAGGAGGGGTGGCAAGAGCGGGCAAGGGGCTGGGGACACGGAGTAGTTCCACCACCTTCTCCTTCCCAGCTTACACCCACTTTGTTATTCAAGAACTTAAAAGCATGGCACTGCTTTTGTTTCTTTTTTCAAAGCAAGAGACAGAAATAGCTTAAGAACTTTCACATTTCAGATGCGGGGCATGCCGGGCTCTCAGGCCATGTTTTCTAGTTTTCTTCCCCATCCAGAGTCTAGCAACATCTCCCGCCCCCGAGCTGAGATGACCATCAAATGCCACAAGGCCACAACAGACGCAGATGCTGCTGCTGTTATTTCTGTCGGCACGGGAAGCTGCTGTTCTCCATCTCCAGAACAGGACCCTCCTCCCGCTCTGTGCCTTGTACCGTGGTGGGTCCCGCACCTCCGCCATCCCTGGCGCGCACGGCATTGTCACCGCTGCCCGCCGTGACATTCGGTTCAACTCAAATAACTGTAGCAACAACAACAACAACAACAAAAATATCAAGCGATGCTGAGAAATCCCATGACCCGAAGCCACAAAGCTGCTAAACCACACTCCGACCCGCCCTCCCACCCCGGCCGGGGACTGAAGTGGCAACGCTGGAGTCGGAGGCAGTGCCGCTGGGGGACAACCGGGCTTCTGCTCAGCCGGGAGCCACTGCCGGGCTGATGGCGGAGGAAGGAGGCAGCTCGACACCACTCCCGGACCCGAGGGCCCCAGCTTTCAGGTTACCACCCGCCGGGTTTAAATGGCATCCAACCCACCAAAGACCCCCTTCGGCAGCACTTCCAGCTGCAGGCAAAGCCCTCCTGCCTCCCCCTGCTCCCCTCCTCGGGGAGGCTGTCGGGAGAGCTCAGGTTTGCAAAGCACTCGGCTCCAAGAGCTGCCAGAGACATGGAAGTCTCGTGACAGAACACTGCAAAATTAGGATTTCTCTGGTGTTTTGGGGAACTTCCCAGCAGTGAGGCGTTTGGCTGCAGACTAAAGCTGCCGAGGTGAGGGGTGGGCACCCCAGTTGCAGCTTTTGTCGATCAAGAGCAGCAGATGCTGCGCCAGCTCTACACGGCCACGGCAGCGAGCAGGAGCACAGGATGGCTCCAGGGCCCCTGCTTTTAAGAATACATTTATTTTAAGCCTGGGTATTTTTTAGCAATGGCAGGGTTTGGACATGATCTGGACAAAACTGAGCTGCTCTCTTACATGCACTGGTTTTATCACCAAACGCATACAACCAGGCCTCGAGATTCTGCACAAGGAGGAGCAGCGGCGCAAGTCATGGGGCTGAAGGCACGAAAAACCAGCAGCAACCCTGCAAAGGCAAAGCAACTCCAGCATATTCCTCACTTCTCCCAAGCGAATCCTCAGAGGATTCTGCACCCAGGGAGGTAAGGGGGCACCCAGCACTGCTGCGGACCCGCAGTTTTCACCCAGCCTTGCTCAGGTTTTTCCAGCTCGCAGGGAGAGCTCTCGGAGGCCAGAATTAACTCACAGGGCTCGGAGATCTGTATTAAGTCCTAACTCTCCCCGATGATGACTAAAGGGCTGGAAACCAGCGCTCCACCTCGAGCCAAGGGACTCGAGTGACAGCCTGACATCCAGCTAAAGAAACTGCCCGCAGTTATTAGTGGATATATTGCATTTGGCGCTCTGGACCGTGCATTTCAGGGCTGACCTTCGAGCAGCACTACCCGACGGGGTCCGCACGACGCAGAGCGGTAAGAAACCGTCCCGTGCGCAGCGTCGGCGCCGCAGGCTGGGCGGGAGGCGGGGAGCACCCAGCCCCGTGCCGGAGCCCGGTGCCGTTGAGTCAGCCATGACTCAGCCGCTGCGCCCCGCGCCAGCCGCCCCTGCCCTCCTCTGCCGACACATCCCCGCAGGTGGCTTCCCAGCAGGACCGTCCCCTTCCCCCTGCCATCTCCGCAGGATGCTCCCTGGCGTGCTTCTTAATATTACAATTTTCTAATTTTTTTTTTTTTTTTTTTTTTAAAACGCCTAACCTCCTTTCAGCGCAGCACACAGACGACGAGCTGCATGAAGCCTCAACAAGCTGCTGAAATTGCTGGGAAAAAAAGCTGGCTTTACTCGTTCGGCGGCTGCCAGGCAGCACGTAGGCTCTCGGCAACGTCTGTGGATGTGGGGAGATGCCGCACGAGCGAAAGGAGAGGGAAGGAGAAATCTCAGGCAGAGAGCTGCTGCTCCCACAGTGCTGGATCCTGTAACATGCAAAGTCTGGAGGCTCACAGCTTTATGCAATTTTTTTATTTTTTTTTTTTTTTACTAAAGATAGTTTATTTAGTTAACTCTGAGGAACCTGAGAGCCAGAATTGTTGCTCTAGAAACCATTTTGAAGGAGATAATTTTAAAAGATGTAGCACTGAACCCACTGTGCCCAAACCATACACTTCAAGCAGTGCTGGCCAGCAGCACCTCCCGCAGCCCACGCCGAGCCCGTCTCCACACGGGAACAAACTGGGAGCGCTGGCTCGGGATCAGGGCGCAGCAAAGGCACGCTGCGCTGGAGGCAGGCTGCTGCAAATAAAAACAGATCAAGACCGAAATCGCTTACTCGCTCGCTTTGTGAAGACATCAGCACTCCGCCAGCAGCGCGCGCCCCTAAGCCAAGGCAAGGAGCGGGCTGCAGCGGCGGCGTCATAGAATCATAGAATCATAGGGTTGGAAGGGCCCTCTGGAGATCATCTAGTCCAACCCCCCTGCCAGAGCAGGGTCACCCAGAGCAGGTTACACAGGAACACGTCCAGGTGGGTTTTGAATGTCTCCAGAGTTGGAGACTCCACCACCTCTCTGGGCAGCCTGTGCCAGGGCTCTGCCACCCTCAAAGGAAAGAAGTTCCTCCTCATGTTTAGGTGGAACTTCCTATGTTCAAGTTTGTGCCCATTGCCTCTTGTCCTGTCCCCGGGCACCACTGAAAAGAGCCTGGCCCCATCCTCCTGACACCCACCCTTTAAGTATTTATAAGTGTTGATAAGATCCCCCCTCAGTCTTCTTTTTTCCAGACTGAAGAGACCCAAATCCCTCAGCCTTTCCTCATCAGAGAGGTGTTCCAGTCCCCTAATCATCTTTGTAGCTCTCTGCTGCACCCTTTCCAGCAGTTCCCTGTCCCTCTTGAACCGGGGAGCCCAGGACTGGACACAGTACTCCAGGTGCGGCCTCACCAAGGCAGAGTAGAGGGGGAGGATGACCTCCCTTGACCTGCTGGCCACACTCTTCTTGATGCACCCCAGGATGCCATTGGCCTTCTTGGCCACAAGGGCACATTGCTGACTCATGGTCATCCTGTTGTCCCCCAGGACTCCCAGGTCTCTTTCCACAGAGCTGCTCTCCAGCAGGTCAGCACCCAACCTGTACTGGTGCATGGGGTTGTTCCTCCCCAGGTGCAGCACCCTACACTTGCCCTTGTTGAACTTCATAAGGTTTCTCTCTGCCCAGATCTCCAACCTGTCCACGTCTCTCTGTATGGTGGCACAGCCTTCCGGTGTGTCAGCCACCTCACCCAGCTTGGTGTCATCAGCAAACTTGCTGAGGGTGCACTCTATCCCCTCATCCAGGTCATTGATGAATATATTGAACAGGACTGGACCCAGTACTGACCCCTGGGGAACACCACTCGTCACTGGTCTCCAACTAGACTCTGTGCCCCTAATCACAACCCTCTGAGCTCTATCTTTCAACCAGTTTTCTATCCACCGTACTGTCCATTCATCTAACCCACACTTCCTAAGCTTCCCTATGAGGATGCTGTCATCCCTATGAGGATGCGTCAGGGAAAGGCAGGTGAGATGCCCCACTCCAGCATGAGCGAGGGACCGGGGCAGACCTCTGTCCCCAAACACACACCTCCCCCGGGAACACCTGGGTGCAAATGGTAGCTTAGGGCTACCAAGGTGATGAGGGGACTGGAACACCTCTCTGATGAGGAGAGGCTGAGGGATTTGGGTCTCTTCAGGCTGGAAAAAAGACGGCTGAGGGGGGATCTTATCAACGCTTATAAATACTGAAAGGGGGGGTGTCAGGAGGATGGGGCCAGGCTCTTTTCAGTGGTGCCCAGCGACAGGACAAGGGGTAACGGGCACAAACTTGACATGGGAAGTTCCATCTCAACATGAGGAGGAACTTCTTTCCTTTGAGGGTGGCAGAGCCCTGGGACAGGCTGCCCAGAGAGGTGGGGGAGTCTCCGTCTCTGGAGACATCCCAAACCCGCCTGGACACGTTCCTGTGCCACCTGCTCTGGGTGACCCTGCTCTGGCAGGGGGTTGGACGGGGGGATCTCCAGAGGGCCCTTCCAGCCCCACCATTCTGTGATTCTGTGAAAAGCCACGCCGGTGAGGGGAGGTACGGGTGATATGAGCACGCGAGAGACGTAGGTTAACACTCGCAACCTGCCAGCGAGGGGATGTGCCACTGCAATAAATCAGGATGAGGATTCACGTTACTGTTTGAACGCTTAAAGAGGGGACAAAATACCCCAGTACAGGCAAAAAGAGAGCTCTCCCAGCTCCCACATCCTTACAGCCAAATTCCACGCGGCTGTGGAACGCCCTAGCAAAATTACCCTCAAACAAACACGACGGCCTGTGCGCAGCAGCCCGGGAAGCACGACCGCATTACAGGAAGGTCAACTCCGCAACTGGCACGGCGAACGACGATGTTGCAATCTCACTTCTCACAAGAGCTGAAATCAAAGTTTAGGAACAGAACAAGAAAAAGCAGCCTCCCCCCTCCACCGGGGACGCAGGAAAGTGGCATTTCTGCCCAGGGAGCGGGGAGGTGTCGGGGGCTGTGGGGTGGGTGCTCCGCAGCCCCTCTGCTGGTGACAAAAGCCCATCCTGCCAGCCATGCACTGCCAGAGGTGTGTCGTTAGACGAGTGCCGCGCTGATTACACGTGCACGGGCTCGGGGACATCCCTCCATCCCTGTATGACAGGGGCAACTTCTGTGCACCTACAAACATGCCTCCACCTGCTAAAGGAAAGCCAGGCCAAGGAACAGAAGGGCCTGAAACGCCCCGAGGTTGCAACGGGGTGGTGCAAGAGGGGAGCAAGGTGCCAGTAAGCCTTTTCCCATCTCAAGCATCTGATTCCTGGAGTAAAAGATCTCGGAGAAGGGAAACCGGCTCCTGCTAAGTCTGAGTCTGCCTCTGCGCGTTTATCTGCAGCTCCCTGCTGCTATCTCCTCCCCAGCGGCTGAGTCACTTCCTCTCTTCTGTCTCCACCAAATAGGTTTTAGAGACTCGCCTACACCTTCCCAGCGTTTCTCGAGCCCAGTTTGTTTTTAAATGCATCTTTGAGCCCACTGACCACCTCCGGGCCCCCGGCTGTCCTGCGTGCAGGCAGGGAGCTGGGCCGCTGCCGCCCCTCGGCTCAGCCCCACCGCTTGCACACCCGCTTGCCCAGGAAGGACGAGCTCTGAAGAGGAAGGGGAAGACGTCTCCGAAGATGGAAAGCAGAGGGCAAGGCAGGAGCCCATGGGCAGGGGTGTCTCACGGCCGCGCTGCTGCTCCGCTGCACCCTGCAGCAGCCACCGCCTCTCCCCAGCAGCACTCCGCTCTCCAAACCCCGCTGCTCTCTTTTAATTTAAGTTTCCTCCTCGATGCCGCCAGCAGGAACATTTCTAACATCTCTACAGCCAGGGAGAGACCAGAGCCCTGTGAGAGGCAGCTAACTGCTGCTGGGGGGCAGGGAAAGCGAGCTGGTGGAGCCCTACCATGACATTTTAGCTGTCACGAGGGTCAGACAGCCCTGAAGCAAGTTCGGGTTTGAATTCTCAACCAAGTATTGAACGTGACAGAAACATCCTCGACAGAAAGCTGCAGCCATGGTTGTGGCTTATCAGCCTTGCCTTGCCCTGGCCACTCTCCCTCCAAAGGGGACGCCTCTGAATTGATTCAAGGGGGACACTACAGCACCAGGAACCGCGCCAAGCGCTCCCCACCCCGTCTGCTGGAGAGCGAGGGAGGATCTCCCGTGTCCGGCTGCCACCCCATCTGCTCCCCGACGGCCGGGGGCCGCCCCTTCTCCCACAACCGCAAACCCCCATTTATTCATTTGGCGATGCCCGGGGCAGCGGTGGAATCACCACCCCTGGAGGTATTTAAAAGACGGGCAGACCTGGTGCTGAGGGACGTGGGTTAGTGGTGGTTTTGTCAGAGTTAGGCTGATGGTTGGGCTCGATCTTAAAGGTCCCTTCCAACCTGGGCGACTCTGTGATTCTATGAGGCACTCGCCCATCTGCATGCCACCAACGCAAACCTGACGCTTCATCCCTGCACGCAGCCATCAGTACGAGCTGTCACTTAGTGAAATGAATTAATGTTTTGAAACCTTCTCTCAGGGCAGGGAGTTCAGCAACTGAATTACCACTTGGCACACAGAAATCCGCAGAAATGCTGGGCCAGCCCCAGGACATGACACCATGTGTCCTCACTGTGGTGGCTGCATGACCCAGGCGGCACTCGTGGCCTTTTAAAATCTGCCCTCCCGACTTCTGAACCAGGGGAGACCGGCCGACAGTTCACAGAAGCTGACGCACCGCGTCCCACGTCAGACCGCCTCGCACGCTCACCGGAGAGTAACAGCAAATACATCTCTCTCACCATTTCTAAGCACATCCACAACTTTTAGTCCATTTTGTCTCTTGGCACAATTACTGATCCTTACCTGACCGAACTATTTCCAAATGCGGATTTCCTAGAAATGTACAGAAAGGACCTAAGCAAACCTCTGCCCATAAAGCCGCAGCTAAGCCCCTTGCAAACAAATAGCATTATTTTCTCCACGTCAAAGTTTTGCAGCAGCACTTCCCAACTGCTTACAAATCAATCAAACAGCCCGTTCGACGTCTCAGTAGCTACGTGGGGCCACGGTGGCCAAAAGCCGTGTGTGTCAGGCTCTCTTCTGCCACGAGATGCGACCTGCCTGACCATGACACAGCCAGACTGAAACACCCACTGCAGCACCAACGCTTCCCTGAGACCAGGCGCGTATTGAGGACGCGCTGCTCAGCCACGCGGCAACCACCGAAGCCACCCTGGCAATCCCAAGACCAGGGGCCAACAGGTCACCTTAATGTCCTTATTGTCCTGAGAACCACCTGCACCAGCCCCAAGGAGCCGACCTAAACGTTCAAACAGGCCCAGAGGGCCACATCACCGAAGCCGCACCTCCAGCCCATCAGTATGGCCTCCAGGCAGTTTTACATGTTTTTGACAGGACCTGTGTGCACACCAATTGGAAATAATCGTTCAGTTTTAAGACAGAGAAGTACTAAGAATTTAAAGCCCCAAAACAACAAAACGTGGCTAGAGGCGTACGCAGAGGTATTTACACAGACATACGCGTATATCTCAGGTTTACTTTACGCAGATGCACGCAAGCTCATTTTTTTTACTGCTTATAGTTTTTCTTTGAAAGAGCTTTATTCTCTTATTTTCCAAGTTCTTACTAGCAGGCCCAGCACTGCTTCTCGGCTTGTCTGAGCTGCAGTTCATGAACTGGACTAGTTCGCAACAGAGGAGAACGGACCAGCAGCCGAAGGAAGGGGTGTCTCCTCACAAAGCCATCTCTCGGTCCAGGTAAATACAGGACATAAAGGTCTCAATCCACTCAGCTCCGGATGTGTACGTGCATACCACAGTAGTCGCCCTCTTGCCCACACGCCTCTTCCTTCAATTAAAGTACGCAGGAAATGTGATACAGGGCTTCAATATGGATTGCCCTTCTACTGGATACTGTGTGCTCCCCACCAGCCCCAACACTCACGTTTTGAGGGCGGAACATGTCATTTCTGTACCTGTATCCGAGTCCTTTTGATCTCCATTTGTTCCAACAGTGAAAGGCAACTTCCGTTTGGTCGCTCGCTCTTTCACCTCTTTGCCGCCATCGCTCCGGTCCAACTTTGGAGTCTTGGTTAGAGAAACTTTATCTTTATCCTAGAAAGAGAAGAGACCAGATTAACAAGAGTCTTCCCCAGAGTGTGGCCACCTAACCCCCCAACGTCCTGCACCAGCCTCACGCAGCGCTTGTCCTCCCCTTTCTACTGTGGGTTTCCGGCATTAGGGTTTAGCGTCTTGCCTCCACGAAGCTAAACCACCACCAGAGAAGAGCACGGCCAACCAAGGCTGCTGCGTGGTGCCAAACCCGCAACCAATTCACGTGAAAACCAGGGCCACCGAATACCTTGTGTGCGGCTGGGGATGCGCCCGGCTGCGAGGGCAGGGGAAAGGCAGGCTGGGGTGGGGGAAGCCAAGGATTTGGGAAGGGTTTCCCGATCCTAGGCAGAAGTGGGATGCAGGGGGAGTGCGCGCAGCGTGTCCAGGGGACACACAAAAAACGGTGTTAAAGCCCTTTGTTCAATATGGAGAGCCGAGGGCTTCTCCTTGGGGCCTGCGGTATTTCTAGCACCAGCACAGGGCATTACTATTTGAGCTTACGTGATAACATGTTATGCTGGAGAATATTCTGGCAGCCGAAAGCCTGAGAACATTACTGACCGTTCACAGGATCAGCACGGCAGCCAAATGCACTTAGAAGGTTTGCGTTGGACAGTCAGCGTAACGATTTCTACCGGAAAGGCCAGTACGGCTCTGCCCGTATTCCGTAGGCAGGACTCTCCATCCCAGAGCAGGCAGGCCCTGCCTGCGCTCCCCGCCATCGCCTCCATCACCCCGTCCCTCTGCCACGCAGGTCTCTGCTGGGGTTTTGAGAGGAGGAGCTACCTTAAAACAAACCTACCAATATTGCATAAAAGCATGGTCGCGGCGCAGACGCCGGCTGAGCGCTCACTGACCTATGTCTGCTTTGCACCGGTCTCATTAATTCAGGCTGGTTTGGATTTTAACGTGCAGCGAGGTGAAGCAGGCGATGCCGGGGGCTGCTCGTTACGAGCAGCAGGAAGAAATTTTGAAGAAACATCCCGGCAAGACGAAGTTACCAAGTATTGAGACTTGGGCAAGATTTTTCACACGAACAGTGAGAACTGGTCCGTAACTCAAACTTCAGGAGTCTGCTGAGGATACACACAGGCTGGAGTCACGCACTTGTGTTTTTTTCGCATGAGAAACAGCATTATTTTAAGCAAGCACTTCTGGATTGAACACTGCGCCACTGCTCTGAAAACACGGCCAGAACGAGCAGCTTTGTGACAGATCCGATTGCAATAACCTCGGCAAAACCTAGACCCTAAGCTTTAGGTATAAAGTTAGATTAAATAAAAGCATCTCAGTACACTAAATCATGCAGGACCACCGCTGGAAACTCAGACGAGCCGATCTAACAGAAATTCCCTTGTTTAGAGAAGCCCAGTCATGCCGTCTGCATCAGACTCAGCGCCCTGGCAGGTGGCTCCCGTGCCAGCAGTCACAAGACCGCGGCGTCACTGTGGACACTGCTCCTTCCTCTTTCCGAGTTTCTGTCCGGCCACCAGAACTTCACCCGCAGATTGAAGAGAAACCGTTTCCTCGGACCAACGGGTTCTGCTTGCGCGTCCCCTTCGCGACGGGCAGCGTGACAGCCCTGCGGCCACACGCCCAAGATTCGGCCCCTGTCGCCCGCGCTCCAGCGGGGACTAAAAAAAAAAAAAATGGGTCGGGGAATCCCTTTTTTGGTAAAGCAAGCTAAACAAACCTATCTGACGGTGGCCGTTGTGGTTGGAGGGAGCCAAGGCACGTTCAGCCGTGGGCGCGTAGGGTCTCACGCTGGGAGCCCAAGGAAGGACAGCCCTGCTCCAGAGCCCTCCTCGGCACAGGAGCCAGCCGAGCGACGGCACAAAGCCCCAAGAGCCAAAACAAACACTCCAGCATTTCGTTTAAACTCTGCGGACTTAAATGCATTTGTCTCATTGTTTCTGACGTGAACAAAAACAGTTTGCAATAACAAATGACGGCACTTCTATTGCCAGCGGCTGATGTGACCAGCTCAGAGGTGTAAGTCGCGCCAGGGACCACCGATCGTCCCCCAGGAGTGGCCTGTTCCAAGCAGGTAAGTTGGTCCATCCTTTCCCTCCCCAGTTTAACGCAGGCTCGAACAGCAACGCTACACTCACACCCCGCTAACCCCGCGTCAGTGTTGAGTATCCGAGAGCCTGCGTAAAAGCACCATCTTCCCCAGGTGTAGCGACTGCAGAGATGCGGCCCCAACGTTCCCCTCAAAAACTTCAGCTGCACTTCAAGACAACCATCAGCCCACCAATTTTTACCCTTAAAAGTCAGAGCCCGGGATAAGAGCGTAAAACCAGAGAAGACCGTGGGCATGTCTCCTCCTCACACCTGCACACATCGCATCCCAGCTGCTCCGCCACCGGGGAGCCACGGGATCGGGCACAAAGTGTTGGTGAAACCCAGCACCTTTTCCTGCTCTGAAAGTGCGTTTGCGCCTCTCACGTCCAGCACCTGGGGCGCAGGTTTGCCAGCACCGAGTGCTGGCAGTCCTCGGTAAGAGAGGTACTTCTAGAAGATTCTGAGGTGGATCAGTCATAGCTGACGCTTCGAAAATGATGCCTCCCTGCATCGGCCTTCACGCTCGGTGTCTGTACTGCAATCTCCACACCCAGGCCCTTTGAGCAGCCTCTTCCACCTACTGTTGCAGTGCTAACGTACTCTTCGCCTGCTCTCGCAGCAGGAGGTCAGGATGCGGCTGAGACCCCGGCCCCCCGCGGTGGGATTTCCTCCACTCCCAGCATTTCTTCCAGACACCAGTTTCACGTCGGGAGCTCCAACAAGAGGTCAATTGTGCTCAACACAAAAAATACGAATCCTTTCCTTGTTTGTCACCTTAAAATAGATTTCAGCTGGAGCAAACCCCGACAAGTCCTCTGCTGCCTGAAAAGCACTCTGCCTCGCAGGCAACCCGGCTCTGGGCAGCGCCGCTGCTCTCGCACCCCACTTAAAAGCAAAGGACGATTGGTGACAGCTTTTTTTAAAACATACCTTCTCTAAAACTCCCTTAATCTTTGGACTTTGCCGCTGTGGTGCGAAAGCCCAAACCTGCAGGCGCAGGGGACGTGTGGTGCCCACAAGCCAGGTCAGCCGCCTGCTGGATTAACGCCGTTCGGGATCTCTGCACGCTCAGGAATAAGAAAAAGCGCATGACAGGTGAAAACGCAACTTATTCTAGAAAGTTACTGCGATGTTGTTAAAAGCTCCGTGTTGGAGGAAAGACAAAGAAGAGAGGAATTAGGCAAAAACCCTTCCCAGACAAGACGGTGAGCCCGGCATGGAAATGGCACCGGCTGTGCGAATCCCAGCGTCGGGCACGCTCGGGCAACGCTTCGTTTGCATTCGCCCTAACGCTCGGAGCTGCTAATCCAGTAAATTCAGCAAAACTAAATACCAAGGAACCAAGGAAGTGGCGGCAGTCCCGGCACTGCTTTGAAGATTAATTTGTACAGTAGCACAACGATAACCTTTTATACTAATTGGAGCAAAGAAGATCCAAACTTCGCTCCCCCCTGGAAAGCAGCGACCTGCTGAGGACGCCTGCAGCAGTTGGCGTCGAAACCACCGCAGAGAAATTAAGGCATCTTGGAGAATCATATTCCTGAAAGTGACGCGCATTTTCATTTTCTTATTTTAAGCTTTACTTCCCTCATTATTTCCAATTTTGTAAAGAAGAATGTTGCCCTTTTCTCGAGTAGAAGCTGTTTTTGTTTTTAGGTCTCCTGTTTGAAGTAAGCTCAGGCTCCTCTGAATCAGGCTTCACAAAAGGAACAAATCCAAATTAATCGACCTTGCAGAGAAACTTGTATGAACATCTGTGTGTAAGACAGGCTCGGGGCTCTCCAAGGCCGGGCAGCTCTTGCTGAGGGTAACAGACAAGCCTGGGGACGGGGGTACTGTCGAGAGCTCAGCAACAGAGACAAGTTCCCCTTCCGCAGGTGTTAACAAAAGCTGCTCTGGCAAAGGGCAGACAGCAGACCATGACTTCAGGAAAAATCCCCTACCCTCGCGTTACGTTATTAGTAAGATTTACTATATGAATAACCGAACCCAGCACGATTTACACTTGCTACAGTTAAAAGACGCATCACAAGTTGCTATCAGCCGCCAGGGCTTGGAGCACAGACCGACCAGGAACCGGCCCCCAGAAGCTGTCTGCCGTGAGATGCTACGTCGCTGTAAGCCACGCGTGCAGCGGATGGACTGGAAGCGCTTCACCGCCTCTGTGCTGACTTCTCTTTACGAGAAAGATCTAATCAGCACGAGACCCTGATAGCAATCTGCTGAGGCCATTAATGACATATTCAAATAAAAGCCACTTTTCACCCTCACGCAGAACTCCAGCCAGGCCAGCTTAACGTAGCGTCTCAAGAGCAAACCCAAACACATGGTTCTTTTAGATGCAAAATTCTGCATCCACATACAAACCCATGCAAAGGCATTTCTATTTCCAGCAGAGAAGCTGATCTTGCTTTACAGGATGGGCCGTGCATCCGCAGCCCGCTCCTCCCCTCCGTCCCGGCGCTGGGCGCAGCGGGGCTGTGCCGTCGGTGCTCGCACACGGACGCTGAGCCATCGCCTCTGCCCGCCCGGAGCCGCGCCGGAGCCCTGCCCGCGCTTCAGCGCCG
This sequence comes from Rissa tridactyla, assembly GCF_028500815.1. Lineage (NCBI taxonomy): Eukaryota > Metazoa > Chordata > Aves > Charadriiformes > Laridae > Rissa > Rissa tridactyla. Next base: position 93,090,477 of record NC_071469.1, read on the forward strand.
ACAAAACCTGACTCACATCCCAGCCGCTTATGCAAAGACTCGCATTGCCAGCGATGGAAATCCCCCAAAGCCCTTTGTTCTCCCAAAATGAGTTGAATGCATTTCAGGTTCCGATGCCAGTAAAAAATAAGCAGCGATGAACAGAACCAGCCTGGGAGGAGAGAAGCCCGGGAGGACCAAGGGCTCCAACACTCGTGGCCCCTGGGCGATGCCCCTCATCAAACTCCTGCCGTCGGCAAAACGCTGCGAGAGCGGGAGTTTCCCTCGACAGTTTGCCGTTTCCTGACCAGGTCTCTGCTGCGGGGGAGAGAAGGGGCAGGACAAGGGTTCACACCCTGCGCTACAGAAAGGGACGGATTTTACCCAGAGAGCACACTGGACGTGGTGGAAACCAAGTGCCGGTATCCCCGAACCCTGGGTCCCCTTGTGTCCTTTCCAAAACCAGAGCACAACACATACACACACGCACACCCCCCAAGTTTCAGAAAGTCTGAATTCGGGTCACGATCAACGTTGCAACAAAACATTACGGAGACAACTGGAACTGAAGCCCCTTTCCCGCGTGCCTCGGGCCTTCACGGAGGTTTGTAGGAAACACTGCCCTGCAGCGACTACGGGCTGCTTATCCTCACTGGAGCCTCGGCTCTTCGGTATCTAAGTCTGCACGTTTCAGGCCCCGGCGGGGGGCTCTGTGCTGGATGCACAGCCCGGCGCAGGTTCGTACGGCGCAGCACAGCCCTAACAGTCCAACAGGTTTCAAGAAGAATCGAGAAATAAGGACTACACTCTCTTTTCTGGAACTGGGAGAATAGCAAGGAGAAAAAGCAAAAAAACTTTTTTGAAGGGCAAGAAAAATAACGAAATAGGAGCAAAACGTATCCATGCTACTGAAATTATTATGGATGAAAAGTGTAGTAGTTTTCCCCCTTCTCTCCTGTGGAAGCCAAGTGAGTTTGATCCGCCTGTATCGGCTCCCCCAGCGAGGCTCCCTCCCTGAGGAACCACCACCCCTGTCACCTGGGAAAGGGTGGGGGCGAGAAGGCAGCACCTTCAGCAGTTTTCTTAATGTCTTCTCTGCCCAGTTTGCTCGGCTAACCTCTGCTAGCTCCTACCGGCAAAAACCAGGGGTCAAGTGCTGCCCTGCTCCGTGTTCAACCGCCGTTCCCGCTATGCAAGCGGGAGCATTTGCCCATAAAGAGACAAATCCTCTGCAGCCGCAGCCTCTGAGCACACGGTGTAACCACGCAGCGAGCGGTCCCAGGCACATCAGGAAATGGTTTCGACAACCAATATAATTCTTGCTGCGGCGTTCTGCTCAGCCTAAGTCATGAGTAATCTGCTTCTGGGTACGGGGATCTGCGGATCTACACCAGAAAGGAGAATTATTCATATATGGTGTGCATATTTTTACAAAACCCTTCAGACGGAACTCGAGCAGGAGGCGGCTGCGGGCAGCCCGCCCCGGGCAGGCTGTGCGCAGCCATATAAGGCTGGCAAGGGCCCGACCGGCCGCCTGGCTGCCTCCGCTAACCCCGGGAGAAACGGCTCCTCGCTCAACGGCAGCAAAGCAGACGAAGCATCTCATGCTGTCGGCCACGGAGGGCAACAGAGACACGGCCTGTAAACTGCTTCTCGTGGCTGCGCCAGCACAAGCGACGTCGCACGAGTTAATAGGTCCCTCCCCTGGAAGGGCACGGAGCGGGGAGCAAGGAGGAGTTCCCTCTTATAATTAGCTCTGCAACCGAAAGGCAGCAGCTCGCATCCTCTTCCACAAAGCGCGAGCCCTCTGCAGACAGGGCAGCCTCCCGGAGAGCCCGGCTGTCGCGTCTTTTCAAGCGCAGAACTCACACGTTTCCTGCGGCGCTCAGCCCACCGCAACCCCAGGACCGCCGAGCATCCTGCGCCGTCACTCGCCTTCAGTGCTGGAGCTTCACAGCCCCAACACATGAAGCTGATGTTAAAACGACGGTCGATACTAAGGCCACATGGAGAGAAAAACTAAGTGGCAACGCAGCTATTGCTTCACCACACTCGCCCTGTGCCCTGTCGCGGGCAGCCCCGGTGGGTGCGGGTCCCTCCGTGCGGCTCGGTGCCGGCTCTGCCGCAGCCGCTCTCTGCCTTCCCCAGCGAGCCTCCGCCAGCCGGCGTCTGCCAAGCCGCGGGCTCGGGCCTTTGAAAGTGTTGACAAAGGCAAGATAAATTAAAAGCAGCCGCTTGCTTGACAGGCAGGTACAACAGCGTCTGGAAGGAGGAGGTCTAACGACCGAGTGCTTTTACCCTGAGTCACTGCTCCAGCTCACGCTCCAGAGTTAACTAGAAACGGGGCGATTTGCTGCACCATGTCCTTCGGCCGCTTAGGCTGGATCTCAGCTCAGCCCCCGGAGGACTGCAAGTTTTTTTCTCCATTGAGAAGAGCAGAATGAAGTGAGCAGAAAGGCTCGTCCCCATCCTTACTCAATACCACTCTCCGCAGGTCTGCGCTGACGCCTCTGAATGGGAAGCACAAAATTATTTGTGTCCTAGTTATTTAGCCAGCGGGAGATAACTCCAGTTCCCGGCATCCCTAGCGCCGCTCAACAAACCTGCTCTGTAAATAACATGCAGCCTTTAAGCTGGCGCGAGTGGATGAAATAAAATGGGAGCTGATTCATATTATAACTGATCCTCTCCCTCCCGAAGCACCTGCGCCAACATTAAGCTTCTTACACAGCGCAGACAAAACCCTGTATTTACATATCCTGCGCTGCCGGGCTCAGCCTCATTTCCCAGGGTAAATGCTGGTATCTTCCCAACGCGACAGGGCAGCTGTTTCACCTCCAACACCCCTGCTCCTAGTTTTTGTCCCCCCTCCTAGAAGCTCCGGCTCTCGGCACGGCTCCTGGACCGGACCCATGCACGCCCGGTGACACGGAAAGGGGAACCAGCACGCTCGATAACCAAACTTCTGCCTGGGATTTTCCCACCGGTTATTTGTCATTTTGTCAATAATAGGACCTCAATCATAAGGGGAGTCACCATCATCAACACGGGCGGGGTGGCCGGGGAAGCGACAGAGCAAGAGGCAGAGCATCGCCGGGGCTCGCAAAGCTCAGCTTCAGCTCCCGGGGCCTGGCAGAAACTCCTGGGGGAGCGCTGAGAAACTGGAGCAAGGAGGTGGGAGGAAAGCGGATGATATCTGTTTCCATAGCGGAATACAGCAGATGTAGCTTTTAATTTTTATTTAAAGGTAACGCTTGTACACAGCTTTCTGCAGAACTATTCACTGGAAACTACCAATACTGAGAAGGATGAAAAAAAGCTGAATGAGAGGAGGCAGAGCTTAAGTCCGGAGCAAACCAAGAAATCTGGGAATGAAGGAGAGAAGCGTGAACTCACTTATCTTTAAACTCAGATTTCATCTCAGTAACCTCACCTCAAGCCCAGTCAAAACCTAAACACTTCCCATAAAACCCCAAAGCGGTAATTTCAGCAGAGCAGCTCACGCGCTGAGTCCTGGTCAGGCCACACTCAGAGCCCAGACTTCTGGGTGAAGCAAGACCAGCCGAGCCTGACACAGACGCAGCATTTACAGCCAGAGGAGGAGGAGAAACTCCTCCCTCGCACAGCACGCACTTGCCAGATCACTGCATTACTTGCTCCTTCTACAGCTTACTGCAGAAAGCCTTAAAAACGCACAGAGGATCTTCCAAAGCATCCCCCCGTTGCTTGGCCGAGTCGGGCCTACGTGGCCGCAGCACCTCCCGGGAAGTATTGCAGCCACCGAGAAATAAAGCGGACCCCATCAGCTGGCAGCACACCAATACACGGATTTGATTCCATTGATAACAGCCCACGGCAACCTCCTGCCACATGCAATACTGCCGCGGCTTGAAAACGTCAGGCACAAGGGGCAGCATCTCTAAAGGAAGGCAAGCGAACCAAACACGTTACCTTTTTCCCCGTTTGTTTCTCCACCATGTCGTTGCTGAGAGAGAAATCTTCTGGCTGTGGTGTTTTAGAACACCCACCCTTGGGCATCGTTCTGCCTTCCTTACTTGATCTTCATTTATGCTGCCATCGCTTCATCATCAACCGTCTGTTTAGAGAGAGGAAAAGAGAAGTTAGACACCTCCAAAGGATCTTCCACCGGGGGGAAAAAGTTAAGACACTTCCCATGGGGATAAACCCCCACCAAACTCTTCAACGGCAACACCGGGATGGCAGAGCACCTCCAAGCGCCGGGCAAAACCGCTGCTGGCTTCTGCCACCTTCCGCATGGGAAGCGAGCTGGGACCTGCAGCTGCAAACATGACTTGTTTCATGTCCAAGGGATAGCTTAAAACGGATCATGCCCAAACAAAGAACAATATCCCTCCCGTTCTTCACCTACAGCATCCTGGCAAGCCTACGTAAAGCTTCTTGCAGCTCCAGCTCTGTCTAGAGTGCGGGGACCCGGGGATGGACCCCTGGGTATGCGTCCGGGGCAGGGACAGCCCTGCTCCCCTGGTTTGTCAGGCTGAATTCCCAGACGCCCACAGGACCAACACGCACATCACGAAATCACAAAACCTACTTATAAAACACACTTTTTGAACGTGACGCCATGATGAGACAAGACCAGAAAACGCCGAGGGGGCACAGCGTTCCCGGAGCGGCTCGCCACGGGCTCCTCACCCCGGCACCGCCGCTGCCGCCGCGCCTTGGCCTAGGTAAGACAATTTGGAGAATAACAAAGCGCTCCCTGCTCCTGCCATGTGTTGCCTGGTTACAGGGCTGAAAAGACAACTGACATCTGAAATACAGCAAAGCACGAGCTGCAACAGGGATCAGAAATACCAGCTGAAGCCAAGGCAGGCAAGGCCTTTTTAGGTGAACAAAAATATCTCCTCTCCCGAGACCAGAGGCTAAAAAGCATCCGTGCAACAGTATATCTCCGAGAAGTGACCCGCATCAATCCCTACAGCAAAGGTCTCGTTGTACTTACGCTGAAACGGCATAAACAGGCACCATTTGAAAACTCTTTCCCCAGCTAATTGCCACCTGACAACACTCCACATTGCACCCATTAACTTCTTATAATAGCGGCTGGGTTTCTGCAGAGCTACAATTGCAGGAAATTGTCCAGGAACAAAGTCACGCAGCGCTCCATCACAAGATGGGAATTCTGTGGGCGGGGAGAGAGAAAGAAAACAGAGGAGAGGAATGGAGCCAAACCCTCCCGCGGGCTCGGGGACAGGGGACGAAGCAGTGCGGACCTTGAACCCGGTCCCGGGCAGCATCAGGAGATCCCAGCACCTTCCCACCGGGGGCTGGGTCCCCTGCGGGGGCTGGGGCAGGACAGGGGGTTAAAGGCTAGAGGAAAACTAGCGCAGTGCTTTCATCAGCCTTGTCTTTTAGAAGTTCCCTGGAAATCCCTTCGTAATTTAAATGTTTCATTTACGCTTCAGAGGCTTTAGGGCCCTTTGCGTTGGTTTGTGGGTGGGTTTTGGTTTTTTTTTTGGTAAAAAAGTGATTTTTGAGGCCCCGTCCCAGCCCTGCAGCAGCACAGATTCCCAGACCAATGCACCGCACACAGTGCTAAGACATCCCGGCGCTGGCATTTTCAGCAGGAGACTGTGCTTTCCAAGGGGCTAATCCTCTGCCCTGGCTCCTCCGCCTGGGCTGCGGGAGGACAGTTACCCATGATTAGGAAGGGAGGCTTTGGGGACTGAGGCCACTTTGTGTCCCCCTTGTGTCTGCTCGGGGACTGAGGCCACTTTGTGTCTGCTTGATGCAGAGACAAGCTGCCGCGCTGACTTTCGGGACCCCCAGTCAGGAGCCCCCAGCCCTTTCCTTTTGGATGCGAAAGCAGGAAAGGACGCAAACTGGCAAAGACACGAGCAGGCTGATCAGCCTCCCTCGTTGCTGCAGATGGGAAGCAAAAACAAGGGGGGAAAGTGAAGAAAATTCATCATACCCACCCAGCATGTCCATAAAGAGAAAATACACAATTTTCTGTCAGAGCCTCCAAATTTCTGCTCTTCATCACTTGAAGGGCCTGCAGCCCAGCACAAGCGCCAGAGTTCAAGCACCGCAAGGGCTGACTGAAAACAGCACCTTAAAAAGGCAGCTCAGCCGTCCCCGGGCAGGCTCGGCGCCGGCAGGGAGAGCCTGGAGCTCGCAAAACCTGAAGCCAAGAGCGAGCCTCCCTGGTCTCAGCGCTCCCACACACCCAGCCAGGGCTTCACCGGCCAGCAAGACGTCACGTTTCACAGCACTGTGGCTCTCCTGGCACTGGTGATGCTCCACCGAAGGCACTGCCCCAGTGCCCAAGGTGTCCCCTCGATGCTGCACGTCGCTGGGGTCCCAGGTGCTGCGATTCCTTCCTCTAGAAGCGGCTTCAGCCATTTACAGCCTCAGGAACCTCACTCTGCCAGCCCATCATTAACCAATTTGCACAGTTTAAGAATTTTTTCCCGTCAGTTTCACCTACTGGTGCTTTTTAAGGTACAGATAAAGGAGAAACGAGCACGTTTCTCCTGGGAGGAGGCGGGAGCCGGCAGGAGCACTGGGTCAGTGCGGAGGACGTGGAGCCGGCCACCTGAACAGATTTACTTCAATATTCACTGCAAATCTAAGAAGTGAAAATTCAGATGACGTGTCAGGCAACGGAAATTTATTTGCACTTTGCAAAGGATATTAAAAACCAGCAGCTTCGCGTATGCCGGTCATGAGCGCGGGGAACAGCACGGCTGGGACCAGGGCACACTCCGCTCCCGGCCTCCAACGGCCAAGAATTCAAACCACATCGTTTCCAGTGCCTGGCTAAAACCGTTTCATGGCCTGCAGGCTGTCAATTTAATTCCCCCCAAAATTCTGCCCACTCGCGACGTCTTTGGGGCTGTTTGTAACCGGGGCAGGTACCTATTCACGTGGAGCTTCGAAAACCTGTTTAACCGAGAAAAGGCCAGACGGATGCCAGATTAATTCTGCACCCCTTCTGTTCATCTAGCTGACTCATTACACTTGGAAAGCTGGCTGCCTCTCCATGTAAACAGAGCACTGGCCTGTTTAACAGCTTGGAGGGAGTATTACATTTGCACAACAATTACCAACAACGCTCGCAGTCTTCGTTTCATTTTTAAGCACGTTTAATAAGAGTCAGAGGGGAGGTAACGAATTCCCGGTTTGGAAGAGTTATCCCCGGCTCGCCGCGGCGACGGCGGAGCATTTCGAAGTCGCAAATCTCGGGTTGCAGAACTGCAATTTGGCTTCAATCCCTCCTAATCTGGGCGCTGGACAAGCCACCCCCTTTTCCACGACACCCCCTCTCAACCTCACCTCCCTACCAGCAGACAATCATCACCCTTCCTATTTTGTAAACAATTAACTAAGCTCCTTGAACTAGATGATTACACGTCTGCCGCACAATAAGAAGCGGGAGACCGAGTGAGCTCAACGGAATATAATCCCTCGCACTTCTCCGGGAAAACAAAAGGAGCCGTTTACCTCTGGCCGGCCGCCAGCCCCGGCTGCGCGCGCCGCCGTCCCCACGCACGCCAGCCCTTGGCCTGGCCAGCAGCAGCCCCCCGGCTTTCCCCGGGGAAAGAGCTACGGAGAGGGAGAGTCTGCCCCGGGACCTGGCCAGACTGGACACGGCAGCTCCCACCAGTTCGGGATGGCCGGTTCCAGCCAGAGGCACCGGGTGCCGGCAGGGAAGGCCGTGGTGGTCCCAAGCTCCCGGAGTATCACACGCCGGAGATATTGCCTGCAGGGAGAAAGCTGGCAAAGCGGACACCACAGCCAGCCCGGTCACCCTGCGTGGTGGGGAGAGGGATGAGGTCCTCCCAGCCACTGCCTCCCCCCGTGGCAGGGGCTGGCAGACAGGGGGGTCAGGGCCCCCGCGGCACCCCGAGCGCCTTCCCGGAGGGTGGAGTAACAGGACTGTCAGGAGCACGCCCAGGTGTGGGGCTGGAGCTGTGCCGAGCGAGACCGGCGGGGAACGGGAGGGCTCCGCAGAGCCAGCTCCAGCCATGCATGCACACACGCACCATCCTCTCCTCTCGCTGGGGCGAGGAACCAGTCGAAAATGGTTTTTATTTCGCCCAGGGCGTGCCAAGGCAAAGCCACACACCAAGAGCAAACATTTCTGTGGAGGACCTCAAAAGGCAATGGTCCCAAAAGGGATGGGAAGGGAAGGGGGGGTGGGGGGTGTCATCTGTCCCTTGGAGCTGCAGGAAGAGGAGGAGGAGAGCGCTGCTGGCTCCATGCTCCATCCCACTGGGTTGACTGGGAGGCAGCGCGGGACCAGTCGCACCCATTAGCCAGGACTGGGCTCCCAGTGAAGGCGATGGGCAAGTCGTGATGGGCACAGACGTACACAGCCAACACCGTGCCTGACAGGAGAGGAGATTCCTCCTCCACAAACCCAACAGGCCCTATCCCAACCCAACCCTCTATCCCTATGCCTCCTGCCTTCACAGGCACAGCGAGCGACATCCGTATTGTGACAAGAGAAAATGCAAACAGCGCTGAAGTCCTCAAACGCTTTCAGATGTATGTCCAAGGCGGAGGGAGAGCTCTGCCTGGGCTGTCCATCCATCCTGTCCCTCCAACCCTGTCCTCCTGCAGGGCCCGGCTCTCACCCTGCTGCGTGGAGACCAGCCGGGCTCCTGCCATCTCTTATCTGAAGCCACAACAAATGAGCTCATGCCCAAGATCTGTGCATTGGAGCCTGCCCGTCCCCTGCCAGCTTGGAGTAAAAAAAGATTGCGCAGACGTCTTTAAATGCCAGACAATAAGAAGAAAGCTGGCTGGAGGCTCTTACCCGTTACAAAAAACTCTGGTGCAAGGACGGTAATTAGAGGCGCAGACGTTATTTGCACAAATCCAACACATTTGTTTCGTCTGAAAAAGTTGGAATATGGACAAGTCCCATCGAAACATGAAAATTTTCAAACCTCAGGCTCCTTTTGAGGGCCCTGTCCCAGAAAAGCAGGTGTCCTCGAATCTTACGAAAATTGCCTTAAAATAACAACTCACACAGACCACATCCAAAATTTGATCCCTTACCCCTCGCACTGGAAAGCGTGGGGACAAAAACAGAAGCTGAGGTCTTTCAACGTGCTGAACTCTGCCCTTCTCCATCACCCTGCTGATACCTCTACTGAGATGTTTGCCACCCCAGCAAAGACCATCTCCGAGCCCTGCAGTACAGTGGGACCTGCTGAGTCGGCACTAAAACCACGGCGTTCATCACTACCAGGTTCGCATGTTCAAAAAAGCCACCATCACTCCAACCCAGCACTGCCCATGTGCATCTTGTTTAGGGTCCTATTACCGACACAGCGCCCAGCTGCTCTTCACCAGCTTTTCCTTTACCTGTTACGCCAATATAACTCATGATTAGTACCCAAAATTGCCTGCGAGCACCAGCGGGACCCGCACTTTGAGGAACAAGGAACAATTGTTCTTTGTGCTCCGGCTCGGCTCCGGCAGAGTAAAGTCCATCTTTTTCCACCATCGGTACATAAGCCCAAGAGCAGGAGGCGGCCTGCAAGCCAGCAGGGCAAACACAGGTGTGTTTCATTCAGCAGCCTTACAACAGGCCGTCACCAAGATTAGCTATTCGCAGCACGAGGTGCTAATTCTTACAGCCATTACCAAAACAAGGGAAGCGGAGGGATCTCTGCATCTCTCTGCTCTGAAGGCAGCCGGTTGGAAAGCTGGCCTGCGGTCACATCTGGGGTCGCCCCAGTTTCACAGCTCCGTCATGCCCTCACCTTCAACTCAACATCGTCGTTCTTTCCCCTGGGGAAGTCGCTATCTTTTTGCTCTTGACTTTTGAAGGCGGATGTCACTCCTTATCAGTTCTCAGAGATGAAACAGCTTTCTTCACCAATTTGCATGGCTACTCCCCTCCTGTTCTCAAAATTATTACCTGGTCCCCACAACAACGGTCCTTTCTTCTGCCTTTCTCAAATATTTATTTCGCCTTAACCCACGGTGCTTCCTGACCTCCTGATACGCCTGTAACTACTCCCATCTGGATGGATTTGCGTGGGGCTCAGGCAAGGCTTGGTTGCTTTCTCAAGTATGCGGCAGCCAAGTAGAATTAGTAAGATGAATTAAAGCAGCTATTAGTATTTCAATCATTTGCGAAACAGATGCCCCTTCGCGGTGTTTGGTAGGACCTGCAGAAAATAACGCAAGGGAGAAGCTCAGTGGTTTGTGCACGCGGACACGCACCCACGTCTTCAAGGACCACAGTCAAGATGATGCTCAAGACCTCGCCGGGCACCGTGAAAATCCAACTCCTCAACGGTTCTCCGGCGATGACTCGCTACGTGAAACCATCCCTGCTAACGGGTCACATTTAAACCACAACCCCCAGGCACGTAACCTGCGAGTGCCGCTTCCCGCCCCGGCATCTGAAGACCGGTCTCAAATTATGACGACAACTCTAAGTTTTTCTACTACACCAAGTGTCACTATTCAACAAGATTATATCTGGCAATTTCTGCCCAACTACCCTGTGATTCAGAATACTCCAGCTGGGACCGTTCTTGGGATACAGGAAGGCCAAAATAAAAGCGAGCCCTGACAGTACCCTGAAACCACGAACAACCACTCCGCCTGTGTGGTTTCTCCGGGAGCAGTTTTTCCCACAAACCCTTCCCTCAATTATCTATATGCAGCTGCCTCTTGATATTGCTACATTTCTGGATGCCGCTGATTATCTGGTTTCTGGCCAAGGTTACAAAACTGTTGTTTCAGTCGGTTCTCCGAGCTGCGGTCTGGGAGCGGGATCAGCTGCGATGAGGAAAGCTTTGGAGCAGGCGGCTGGAGCAGCGCACGGCCCTGCCGCACCGCTGTTAGTCAGAGCGGGAGAGCCGCTTACGACACTATTGCCCTCTTGGTGTGGAATTGCAGGATGGCTCTGGATCGCCGGCTCAGACCAAAACCTGCCAGAGAGGGAAGACTCCGCACTTCGTCCATCTCCTCTCTGCTTCACACAGAAACCCATCAGGCTTCGACCGGGGACGCACTGTAACCACGTCTGCCAACACAACCATCTACGGGACTTCTTGCACATCAGCCTGCTTAAAACAGTGACGAACTCCACGCGGATTTCCCCACTGCTGCTGCGTATGGGAGGAAAAATATTTCCCTAATTAAGTACATCCCAAGGACTTACACAAAGCCATACCGTGCAACTCCAGAGCGACGGGCAACGCTACCTCTAAGCAGACTGCACAGCGCATTGCACGTCACATGCATTTAAGAGGAGAAAGTGCAGCCCAAACTACCCTGCACACAGAAAGCGGGACAGAAATGCGTGTGCTGAGAGGTATGAGGAGTGCAAAGCCCTTATCCGCGGCTCACCACAACCCAAGGGGCAGACTCAGTTCACCCACTGTGCTCAGAGCCTGTCCCCCGGAGGTCCCACCAGCAGGGAAAGATGGGGATTGACCAGGGCTGCCTTATTCTGGCAAAATTTGAACACAAATCTGTGCAATCTGCTCCATTCCCAGGACGGTTTGGGGACAGTTTGCTCCCGCCCCGTGCCCAGCAGGGAGCTACGGCTGTGGCCTGCTGCGGTTTGCTCTGCTGAAGCGCAGCTCAAGGGCTTCATGAACATCAGCCAAGCCCCAAAAACGAGCTGGGCCCGATTTTCAGGACGGAGAAACACGTTAGCACAGACAATTCCTGACCGCTGCTGTCCTTGATTTGATGCCGACCACATCTCAGTGAACGAAAGGGCAACAGATGAAGCGGCAGCGAGCTGCATCACCTACCCCACCGTCCCGGCGGCAGCCCGGGGACCCCGGCGCGAGAGGCTGGCAGGGTCTGCTGGCACGCTCCGCTCCGTCCTCGGCCGGGCTGAGGCTCCTCCGTGCTCCCCACCTGCAGACTTTCCATCTTCCCGTTCCTGGCACTAGTGACTTGTCCCAAGGGGAGGCTGCGGGGCGAACACCATTCCTACAGAAAGCTCGCGTCGGCTCCTGCAAGCCCCATCTGCTGCCTAGCTGCAGAGAGGGACGGCTCAGGAAGGCAACAGAAAGCAGAACGCATTTGTGCTTATTCTTGGCCGTCTAAATTAGCGCAGGCATCTCCGTTACGTGGCTAAATCACCAATAACTTTGTGCCTTTTTCGCCTCCGGGAGCTGGGTACCCGCACTGACGTAACGCAGCTGGGCCGGGGCGCAGCAGGCAGGTTCTGCCAGCGAACTCAGACCCGGCCCTGTGAGTTTGGGCTGCTTTAATTAAATAAATACTACATATTCCTAGTGTATATTTCTGTATATACTTGCATACGTGCACACACACGCACAGACAAGCACACACACATATCTAATGTACATACACACTGCAGTAAAACCCCAAATGAGACTTTTGCTCCAGTCCTGTCCAATTTTCTGCGTTACATGCTCCAGACAAAAAACAGCTTTTACTACAAAAAAACCTACATTACTTAAGCCCTTAAGCCCGAGAGGAGACGATGACCAAGCACGTTAATTACATGAGAAATAAAGAAACCAAAAGTATTTTGCAAAAGGTGCCACAGCCATTGTAACAGGATCCTTCAAGCCGAGGGGACCTCCAGCTCGGGGTCTGCTACGACCAGCCTCAGGCAGCGTGGGCTGTGCAGACGCCAGCTACGCCCTCATGAAAAGCCTCCTTGAGCCTTGGTGGATTTGAGCAAATGCTTCGGGATGTCCACGTTTAAACTCGTGTTCAGTCCGCGATGTCGCAACAGCCAAGTAACATCTTCTCCCAGCTGTGAGCCTGAAAGCCCGTGGTAACCTCAGCAAAACATTTCTCTTCCTCCCTGTTCTTGCACAATTCTTCCCGGTTTCCCCCTCCCCGTCTCAGCATCCTCGTGCCCACTGCAAACACGCAAAGCTTCCCCCAAGCGTGGGAACCTCAGGAATATTTTGGTGAATTTAGGAGCAAGTACTAGGCGACGGAACAAGTCTCACACATCACCGCTTCCCAGGCAGAGGCCCTGAAGGCATCAGGCTTTGGGGAAGACGCAAACACAGAGCTTCACGGATTTACTCTTATTTGGGGTCTGCAAATCCGGGAGTTTCATTTTGGCCATCTTTCTCCTTTTCAACTGAGGCGAGTGGGTTAGAGTTTATGTTCTACCTATATACACACCACTTTGCAGCAAAACTGGTATTTGTTTGCCATACTACTGGCAGCTTTTAAGTGACAGGGCAAGAAGCAAATAGGGGCAGACATTAAAAAATATCCAGAAAAGCAGAGAAACCCAGAACCACTAAGTATCACTCCAGCAGAGAAGGGAAGACAGCGAAAGCTTGGATGCTCTGATTTTCCAAACTAACCAGAAGACCCCAGTTATATGGGGCTCACATTAGAAGTGCCACATCAGCCTTCCAAACCTTCTATTAATACATCGCTCAAGGTTTTATTCCCCCCCCCAATACTGAAAACACACAGGAAGGGTAATACCCCCTGGCCTAGCGTTGGTAATAACCCGCCTTCGAGCAGAGAGGTGGAGGTGACCTGGAGGCCCTCTCCCACGGACAGTGCCAGAACACCGCACAGGCCTCACGCTTCTGACACCGGGCTTTGGAAAACTGACCTCCTGAACCCCAGACACCACGGCAGGAGATCCGCGTCCTGAGAATACCCAAGGCACCTAAGCTAGCTTCTGCTCTGAAGGAGTTTCCTTCTCCAGCAAGGAACCCAGGGCTGTAAGCAGACAGACCTCCCACCCTCAGCCCTTGCAGGCACCACTGTCCACCACGAGGTGCGGCAGCCAAATCCACCGCCGCCACCAAAACCCAGTGAGGGACAAAGCGTCAAAGCTGCAAACCCGTTGTACTCCCAGCAAAACACCAAACTCACGTGACATTCTCCCTCAAGACATGGAAAAGATTGATTCATGGCTCACACTGAACTGGGAAGTCTGTAAGCATGAAAGGAACTTGGGGTGGAGAGGGGGAAGTCAAGGCCGTGTAAAGTTTCGGTTTTCTGCCAGGGCAGAACTCAGGAAAGCCCTGCTCACAAACACACCACGCACCATGGTGCACGCACGGCACAAAGCCAACGCCGGGAAACAACCGGGCTACGGAGGGGGAAAGGCTTCCGCGGGTTTCTTCTTCTGCAGGCAGGGAGGGGAGGGAGCGGAAGGTCTGCTGCGCAGATTTCTGGGCTGCAGGGCAGCCACACACGGGGAGCTGCTCTCCCAGCTGGCTCCACGCGCAGTTTTGAACTGCGAATGCTTCCTCCCCGCCACTGCCGCTTCCCCCTCCCAACAAAACTGTCACCACACTTTTCGTACTACTTAAAAAGCCGCCATGGCTCCCCGAGCCCCGACACGCTGATAAGAACAGTGGATTTCCCAGATTATTTCAGCCCAAGCTGGAAGCAGAGCTCCGTCTGTAGCTGCGTGTCTGCTGACGACAGACCACCGCCACGCTGCTATTTAACAAGCTGTACGACAGGAAAAAAGCTTGCTGTGGCTTCTGTGGGGCTCTGCGTGCTGCAGCCAGCGCCGAAAAAAACCCAAAGCGTGAGTTTCTCCAAGCAAACCACATGCCCTCTGCCGCCGGCTGCCAGGCGTACGGGGAGAAGCACCTTGCCCGTTACCTTCGTCATTTCTGCTCGTCTTGTTTCAGAAGCCAAATTCCCCGTCTGGTTTTCCCGATCCTGGTCCAGCAAGCGGTGCCTCCGCTGCCGTGGGTGCCGGCAGGGTCCCTGCCCACGGCCGTGCCGATGCCAGGAGGCTCACGCCTGGCTCAGCACACTGCCAAGGACCCCGGCCGTAAACACGTAGGGATAAAGCGGCCATCCTCTTCCAGGGGACGGCAGGAAAGGTTTGGGCACAACACGACCCCGTGGCTGGTTTGCCAAGAACCAAATCAAGGTTAATTCTCCATGAATCTGCAACCCTTCTCTCTTCTTCCTCCATCTCCATCTCTCAAATTACAGTGCTTTTGAAGGTGATCTATTGTATATAAAGACATAGGAATGCATTTACCAAACTGAGTATATTCTTGGATAGGGGAAACTCAATTTTTTCTACAAAGCTATTGTCGAACGTGTCATCAGAGCGGGAGTGATGGAAAGCTGTAAGAACGGGCCTGCTTTAACAGATCATTTCCATAAGGACATGGGCCCCTACCCTTCAGAAAAGAACTGAGAGCCCCTCCTGACTTTGGGCCTAATTAAGTAACACGTACACGAGGCCTCTCGTAAGACAACTTGTTATAAAGCTATTGCTTAAACACTCGCCGAAAAACGATCCCAGTTAAGAGTACCTGGGGCTGGGTGTCGGCAGCTGACCAGACACGTGCCGCCTTGGGAAGCGTGAGGCTCTGCAGATGTCCCCGTCACCGACGGCACGTCCCCACCACGGCTCGCCCAGGAGCCCGAGCATCTTCGAAAAGGCAACGTTCAGACAAAACATATGTGTGGCAAGTTGGGGGAAGAAAACCAGATTTCTCTGCCGCCTCCTTGTCTTCCTTAAAAAAGAAAGGTCTGTCTCCCAGCTGCGTGCTGGATTTGCCTGCCTCCCCCAGGCTGAGCAGCCCAACGTGACAACACAGTGCTTGGTAGAAAATTTGGAGAAGGGAGGGATCAAAGTCAGGCTTATTGACCCCGGGGGAGAAAAAGAAAAGCCACGAGCGAAAGGTAGCCTCTTCCCCAAGAGCAGCCCAAAGCCAGTCTGCAAATAGATCAAAATGACACATTAAGGGACCCGCGGAGCCGAGCCTTGGAGCATAAATCATCAGGATACAGGTAGGAATGGTACAACCGGAGCGGTACTATTTATACCTGGTCCCTCAGGTCTGCGCCAGCCTGACGTGGCTGGCACCTGGCAGACAGCACACGTGCTCCCAGCAGGATCACAGCAGGCAAAGGAGACGTTTTAGGTCCTGCCGGTAACACCGCACCGAGCACCACACCACCTGCGATCCGCAGCCTCGAGAGGCGAGCACGACCAGCTTCTGTCTCCGTGATCCAAGGAATAAAACCATCTCACAAGCCCCAGGCTGTGCGGCGGTAGCCAGCTCGGCATGCAGCCAGGCCAAGCCTGTGCCCCCCGCCCCGGCACCGGGAGGCAGATGCCCCACAGGGTGCCAGCGGAGGGCTCGGCCCCGGGGGGGCCCCGAGAGCAGGACAGGAGTGTCGGGCTTTGTCAGTCTTGGTGCTTCGTGCTCTTGGCTCGGTCCTTTACTGCATGTACCTGTGCAGTGAATTAGGGTGCGGGCTCAACCAGGTCTACACCGAACGGCTTTTACCCCCCCAGCCAAGCACCATGGCAAGGGAGATGGAAAACACCAAGAGCTGCGGTTCCCACCCTCCGCGCGGGGAAGCCCTGCCACCTCCCCAGTGCTTCCCGCGGACCATGCAGCCCTCCCAGCAAGCTCCTCACCGAAAACAGCCCAGCTCCGAGGACCACTGCCCAGCACCCCCACGAAACACCGTGGCCTGCGTACCACAAACCTCCAGCTGGAGGATACGGGACTCATTACTTAAAGACGAGGGTACAACCTGACACCTGAATTCACCAGCGGGCTCCTCGGCCGCCCGAGCGGTGTTAACTGTGAGCTCCACAATCTGCAGGAGCGACACCGGAATTTCAGGGCTTCGTTTGGCTGTTTATCGGCTTTTAACTGATTGGCATCAGCACAGTTAAACGCTCTGCATCGGAAAGGGGTTTTACAGCCCGGACGCTCCGTGCTGGCTTCGGAGAGAGCATTTCTCATGGCTGGGTACGTCCCATCTCCCCTCCGAGCTCTGTTTACCCACGATAGCAGCCCGCTGCCCCGGCTGTGCAAACACCGGCCCGGGGACCCGCCGGCACCCGCACGGTATCGTGGCAACGTGGCTGAAGCCAGCTTTGCAAACTCACAAAGTGTGCAAATTAATTTCATTATCCGCTCTTGCACATCGTGAGGAGGGAAAACAAATAACCTGCCCGAAAGTACATTCTAGTAATTATTAACACGGCATAAGTTAACCCCAGGGGAGTGGGAGGAAAGACTGGCCGGAGAGGAGAGCCTGGCACTCGCCTGTTTGCTAGAGCATACAGCACGTCAGTACTTTTTAAATATAAAATCCAGCCTTATGCTGCATTTTGTTCCCTGTTTAGCCCAAGGATTCTTCATTTGCTTGGCTGAACCTACACAGTCTCCCAAATGTTTACCAAGTTAAAACTGACCATTCAAACACTTCACCAGCAAAGCTCTTCGCTTCCATTCGCTTTTGCTTTGACGTCTCTCTTGCGCCCGCAAACGCTCTGGAGGCACCCACCCCTTCGGCAGAGCTGTCAGGATCGTACGCAAAACCTTCTTTGGCGATGACTAAGGCCCAGGTATGCACCGAGCGTTCTGGCTGCTATTTTACTTTAGATTAAAAACATCCTTCATCTTAGCAGCGACGTTGGTCTGCACCAGTAATCCCCCTCCCACCCACACGCAGGAGAGCAAAAGCTGAGATTTAATACCCCGCAGCACACAATAATTTAACCCAGCGCTCTATGGCTGGATTACGTGACGCCTTCCCCATACCGACGGGCACAAAACCCACGCCGTAGCAAAACACGTGTTTCTGGAGCTGGAATTTTGGCTTGTGGAATTTGTGCAATTCCCTTAATTTTTAGAAATCCTAGTAGCTCCTACGTCACCCATGACAAAATGGCTATAGATGATAACGAACCCATGGCTCTGCGACAACAGAAGGTCCTCCTGTAGTACACTGCACCACGCACAGCTCCTCCGCCAGGAGCCTGCTCCGGCTGCCTCCCCGCAACAGGGCACTTGGAAAACACCTTCCGAGGTGCCTGGTTTGGGAGAATTTGGCTTCATCATGGAAAACTGAGAGGATCTCAGCTTGGAGGAGAGCGTAGTAGACCACTAGAAACCTACAGCAGGGCTGTGGCGGAGCTCCAGCAAATCTTAAAGCATTATTAGTAAGCCATTAAGAGGCACTGTCAAGACAGATAGGCTTTAAGATTACTTTACAAGGCAGTTGTCAGGGATTTCAGGATGCACCGGTTGCTGCGGCAGCTCAATTTTCACTTTAAAGAGACTGTTGTGTGAGCACTGTTTTATAAGGGACCTCACAGCAATAAGCCGAGATGTTTTGCACGGTAGCTAACGTAGCCGCGTTTTAAAGCCCTGCCTGGCATCAGCACGAAGCGCCTGCACGCACGCAGCGGGGTTCGAAACGAATTAGTCGGAGCCCGGTTTGGACGCAGCGCCTGTACAAACCTGCTGCTGGGGAGCGCTCAGCTCCCCGCAGACGCAGCCTGGGGACGGAGCAGCCCGACCCAGCAGCACAGACCCACGCCGCAGCCGTAAGCCCAAAAACGGGCTCTTCTGCCCCATTCCCCGGCGCAGCCGCCCTCCCTGCCGGGCTGCTCCGTGCTGCCCGAGAGACAGGTCACCAAAGCACCTCAGTCCGTACGCCCCAGTCGTCCCTTCCTTCGTGTTGTTTTTTGCAAGGGAAGTGTGGGCTCTGTATCTACCAAACTTGAATTCCCCAGTGGTTCCGAAAGCTCTTTACTTGCCGTGTTTTTAAGAATATCAATATAAATAGATCCACACAGAAATTCTTTCATGGTCTTCTAACGGCTAACTGGCTCCGTGTGCTGCTCTGCAAGTCAGATTACCCTCAACAGCCCGGGAGCGCAGTGACCTTCAAGGGCTTCCCCAGCCTTCCTTCTCCTCCCGTCCCACCAGAGACCACTGACAGCAAGGAGCAGCAGCAGCTCAACATGGGACCTACACGCTCCATTCGCACCACATCACCGCATCTCACTGCCCATCTATATACGTGGAGGTCTCCACTGACCAAACCCAAAGGTATTTTCACATTTTCACATCCCCTCTCTATTTCCAAGCTGTTTCTGCACGACCCGTACACTGTCGCAACCTATTTTCACTAAGTGAAGTACTAGTGCAAGGACTTGAAGTCACCCATTCCTTTGGCACTAGTTCTCTGGGTTTGTGCTTCAGTTTCTCCTTTCTCTCTCCCCCTCAGAACTCCCAGAGCAGGGTTCCCATTACTGCTCTGCACGTCCCATCCCACTGGACACATAAGAGGCCACATGATTTTACAAGAACAGCTTTAACCAGCACGTTTAACCCAGATTGCTGCTTTTTTTTTTTTTTGTAAATATCATCAGTATAGTTTTCCATAGTGTAAGTCAATGTGGAACTAAAGACCATCCATAAGAGCATTTCCACCCTCTCCCATTTCAAAGGCGCACTAAACATTGCACAGAGCATGGAGGCAAGACCCTTATGCCATGAAGAGGGCGATTTTCTGAATTTCTAATGCGAGAAAGTACCTGTTTCTAGTTCTGATGGGCCATAATATATTGTCCATAGGCATGTGTGGGTGTGCAGGGAACACAGCAGGCCCGGAGCTGGAAGCAGGCTCTCCGACCTCCCAGCCGGCTGTTGCCACAGCTGGATGGACGGGAGTCGCGGGGTCTGGGCACCTCACCTGGCTGGTTTCTCTCCCATCCTTATTCTTTTGCACCTTCAGCACGTGACTCAAGTCTTAAACCGAGTTTTGTCCTCATTTTAGCGCAAGTTAAACACGTTGCTGCCATCAGCCTAAGGATGCGAGTCACAACCAAGCCTGAATACGAAGCAATTTGTTTAAAATTCAAGGGAAAACGTTAACACCTCAGTACAGCACGGGTAAAGTCTATCTCTGCCCCATCCCACCGAATTGCCGTGCTGCAGCAGCAGCTGATCAGCTGGGCAGGTGTGCTCCCAGCCAACGGAGACCAACTGCCGGAGCTGGGAAACATCTCAGCCCTGCCCATTCCCAGCAGCTCCCACACTGACTGGTGTTCCCCACCAAACCCACCTTCTACGCAACGACAGCAAGGGGAACACTTCCATGAAGTCCAAAAGACAAATGGCAAGGAAACCTCGAAGGGCAGCTACCCCACAACACGCTCTGAAACGCCGCTCCTTCCCAAGCGGTCAGGGCAGGCTCAGGTTCGGAAGGACAGCTGAAGGCAGAAATTATACCTGGCAGTGTTTTCTAAAAAGTGGCATTATTTATTCACTTTAGCAACCCCTAAAAGTCTTCGCTGCTCTGAAATTTTCTGGCTCTGAGTTCCATCGGCTTTACGTTTTTTTCAGGGCTAAACTCTCCCATACAATAAAAGGCAAAAATAGAAATGCTGTCATGCTTTCTCTGCCGCTCACCTCTGACGGCTACCCTGTAAACCTATGACTGCTAAGAAGTCTTAAAAACTTAAAAAAAAAAGAATAAAATAATTTTACTGCAGAGTTAAGTTTGCTGATCACGGTGAGCGGGGCCATTGCACAAGAGCACAGGCTGCAAACAGTATCACGACACCTAGTGAAGGTCAGACCCACGTTATTTACTTCTGCATTTGAGGTGAGGACGCGACCCAAGCCGTCTCGCGTCCATCTCCTTTGAACCGCCCTCCAGCCTCGTGTCCCCTGCTCCGCGCTTCCCCCGCAGTCCCTGCCGGGGGACCTCACCGTGATACTCAATTCCTACAGCAACGCTGCGAGTCTTCAATATGCTTTCCAGCCTTTCTAGCGACTTCCTATCCTACTTTCTTAACAATTATCCGCTTTTCAGTGAAACGGTGGCTTACGACGTTCTTTGTGAAACAGCGCCATGGCATCTTCCCGCTTTCTGTCAGGCACTCCAATGTAACTGCTCACTACCAAGTACATCAAGGAATTTATCTGGCTTTAAAACATTTTTGCCATTTTTTACATCCAGTTCTGCAGCCAGCCCGGTTTCCCTCTGACGTGCCTGCGCAGCGGGCGGCAGCGAGGGGCAGCCGCAGCCAGAACAGAAAGCCACTGCTAACGTCCGGCAGCAGTTCCCTAAACCGTGTCCTGAATTAACACCGGATCAATGGGCGTTTGGGTGACCGACATCACCGTTACCACTGCCTGCCTCCGATCGACACAGCCCCGTGCCTCCATCCACCACAGCTCCGCTTGCCGAGCGTTGCTTTTGTCAAACCACTGGCCACAGACACCCTATCACTTGCCATCTCATTCCATCAAGTGCAATCATTTTTGGGGCCAATCGCAGAGCTACAGTGGAGCTCCTCTGAACTGTGTCAGCTCCTGGACTTGTTTTTTTGGTGGCTGGAGAGGCAGGATGGAGACGGCACGCGCCAGCACCACCTCAACACAGCTCCGAAACCCTCTCGTACTCCCAGGCTTAGCGCACGGGCACCACCAAGGTACTGATGGTCACAAGAGCTGCGGCTCAGAAAGGCAGCTCAGTGTGGTGGGACTCGAGGGCCAGGCCCCCAGCCCACACCGCCCGGCTACTGTGTCACTTGCCAGAGGTCAAATAAGCCTTCACAGAAGATAGCACGAGTGACGAGACTCCTTGAGGCCAGACATCAGCTACAACTGGCTTAAATGCCACTCGCTAACAAACCCGTCCAGTGGTACTCCACTGCTGGCTGCTGCAGGGGCTACCAGGGGCCACCAGAGAGGGACTTCTGGAGCCTCCTGTCCCAGCCATGGGGCCTGTTGCGTTTCAGACCTTTTCTGAGGCCATCCCGGGCAGCGGAGCAGCCTCCTGCGCCTCCCAGCATGTTGGATCACACGGTCCAGCTATTCCGGGATTGCATCGCTCGGTGGCCACCTCCCCGTGCCCAAGGGGACAGGCCCGATTCATTTCGGTCTCTATAAACCCTTTCACCTTAGAGCCTCGTGACTGAGATTGAGAGAGATTAAAAACGGCTTTTACAACACAAGGCATAATTGTTTACTTTAGGTACCAAGCAGCGGGCGTAAGGACAAAACGCGCATTTCCTGATCTCGGTACTTTTTTGCAAGCAATGGTACGTCTCAGCCGCCTCCGGCGCCCCTCGCTTCGGCCCCCAGCCCCCGCCAGCAGATGCTCTGGGGACCACTGGGTCATTCCTGCAATCTCCATGCTTTTCTGGGCCCAGATATTCCCTAATGCCACCGGCTCCCATCTCTCCACAGCCAGATTATCCAGGCTGGGATAATCCGCGGTGCCGAGGCTGGCCAGCTCAGGGCTGTTTGCCGGGCACGGCGCCGCACCGCAGCTGGTTCTGACACAGGAGAGCTGTTTCCACGTAGCGCCCGGCTTCGACTAATCCATCCCGCAGGACCGGAGCTGCCACACGTGGCACACACGTGCCTGCCCGGCACTGCTGGAGCCAGCAGCTCCCCCGGCACAGGGACACAGCGTGGGATACCCACACCAGCGCCGGGTGCCAGGTTGTGCCAGGGCTGCACAGGAACCGGCGCCGGTAAGAGGGGCAGCGCTTCACCATCGCTCCGAGCCCCTGCAGGACTCCTACGCCATGCACCCGGCACATCCCATGATACTGGGATATATGGGATCATAGAATGGTTCGGGTTGGAAGGCACCTTAAAGATCATCTTGTTCCAGGGACACCTCCCACTGGACCAGGGATATTTTGGTATTGGAGTTACAGCAAAACGTGGCTAGGATGGAACGACAGTGAATAAAATGAATCCGGTATCCTCCTCCGGATCACTTTGGACAAACAAACCGATTCTGCCTGGCTAGAGCCACGCAGGAGATGCCCCCCCCATTAGCCATTTTTCCCTATTTCTGCAAGGATTTATCTGAGTCTCTGTTCCCCACTTTGTGATGGATTAATTTACTCTGGCACTAGATCAAAAGGTGTTATCAAAGGAACAAATGGGGAACCATACACCGCTTTCATAAAAGATACAGATAGTTCCCAGCGCATCAGAGCTTTGTTCGAGGCTCTTGATGATGACACTGTGCAAAGGTTGCTATAAATTCTGGGATTTTATGCTTACTTCATGCACAGCCTTGACTTACAGCTCCTCTGATACAAGCTTCTGCAAATTCCTCTAACGTGCAATGTCGTCCTGCTACAGCAATGCAGAAACACCAGCCAAAACCACTCTCTCAAGGCCTGGCTATCATTGAACAGCAAGGAGCTGTTACACGGGCAGGTTCGTGAGCTGGCGTCGGGCGATGAGAGCACCAGGACACGCAGAAAACGACAGGGAGCGCACACGTGGATGTGGACGCTGCAGGATCCTGACCTTTCTGTTTTCTCTGAGCTGCCTCAGTCGGGGCCTTGGGATGATTCCCCCTCCTCATCCATTGCCACCGAACAGCCACAGACGCTCTGCCAGGCCATCCCCTGCTTGGGCTCAACTCCTTTGCTGGTTATGGACTAGGAAAGTTAGAGTTAACGTTTCTGGATCTGTGCAGGTCAGTCCAAAGAACTGCCTATTTTCTCCCATTTTAGACTGCACAGCTATATTGCCAGAAGCGCATTTGAAAGCCATTCTTAACTTCAGGCGAGGACAGAACAGCACCGTTATTACGCCATCAACCCAAAACATCTATCGTGTAGTTGCTAAGGTGTTTGTGACGGTCAGTAATAGGGGACAACACGCACAGACTAAAAGAATACCTGAAAGGCTGCAAAACTAATCTGCTGCAGGTTAATGCTTACCTGCAGCTCTTAGCAAGATGAGCAATATGGCACACACAGACGCGGTGCCCGGGTGGTGAGCTGGGCTTGTCTCAGGGGAGCCCCTTGTGCTCCCCCCATCAGCCGGCACCGCGCGGTCCCTCCGCTCCCCCACCCAGACGGAGGGGGCAAGGACCAACTGTTGTTTGGAGTGGGTTTTACTTCAAAGAAGACAGGCAAAAATAGCTGTGGACATCACACAGAGCTGCTCTCCATCCACCACGGTTTTTGCAGACGCTCCACTCTTGGCTAAGATGTGAACCGGGAGGGTTTTTTTCTTGCTTTCTAAAAACCGAGTGGGGAACGCGTTTATGTTAGCAGTGAAATGGGCCGGACGGCCTGGCTGTGCAGAAGGAACAACTCAGCACTTTGCAGGAGCGGTACACGCAGCGCACAGACACCCAGCAAAAGGCACTGATTAGGATGGGGCTTTGCATACTAATTTCCATTATAACCGTTCCACCCCCATTGTATCAGGGCCGGTGAATGGCGGCATTGTCTCAGGGCAGGGCATTCTTCATACCAAGCCCCTGCAAATGGGAGCCCTGGTGCTACGTAATAACAAAAACAAAATCCCAGCAGAAGTCCATTAGCATGCAAAGGGCAGGAGCCTGAATGCATCAGAAGAATTCTTTGAAAAGTAAGAGTGAAACGAATGTAATAAAATGCTACTATTAAGTGATACTCATTGTCCAAATTAAACCATCAGAAGCAAAGACCTTGACTCCCAGAACGTATTCGGCGCAGCACAAGCTGCAGAGCTCGGGAGCAAGGCTATTAAGAATTTTAAGCCCTGGACTCGTCCCAAGTATGGATTACTTGATTTCTTCGTGAGCACTTGATCACACAGAACTATATTTAGATTCCCAGAATAAAAGCTCGAATCTTCAGGAGGTTGTCCATGGCTGCGCACCCCACGCACGTGCAGATCCCCGCTGGCACCCACACCACAGTGGGCCAGGAACGGCAGGAATTATTACATGCCCCACCACGGGAGCAGGTTTAAGACGACAGAAGAGAGCCCAGCACTCTTCAAAAAAGCCGGGCTGAAAGTAAGACAGAAGACTTTTCTCCAAATGGCAAACCAAGTGCAACTCTTCCCTCTTTCTGCAGACGTTGGGAATGTGATGGGCACAGCAGCACCGATAAACGCAGACCTCTCCGTTCAAGGAATGCCTGTGCTCCTCCAAAGCAGAGGAGAAATCACAGATTTCTCCACTACAGCAGAACACACAATGCCATTTTGGAGTTATGAGTTGGTTTGCTGGTTCGTTTATTTAAGGTACAATTCCTAAAACTCCTATAAACTGAGATAAAACCTCAGCTATTTGTTGCTGCTTTAGTTTTTCTACGGCCGCAGCGGATCAGCAGCCTCCCGGAGTGTCCACGCAGTGGCCCTGAGCTCTGCCAGCCAGAGGAGCGAGGAGCCGACCCTGGAAGCGTCTCTCTCGGCCGCTCTCACCGGGGTCCAGCGCTCTGAAGCAGCTGAACCAAACCAAAGGGACAGGACGGTGCTTCCCCTGCCCAGGCCCCTCGCTCCCAAAGCCAGCCCGCAAAACTCACCTCCTGGGTTTCAAAACCTACTTGGTTCCATGTCTTCAACCCACCGCCCAGCTGCCATCCCCTCTTCCCAGAGGAGCTGGCGGTTAATTCACGTGCCACATGTACCTGGGGCTCTTCCCCACCTGCCTCCCGAACTCTTGCTGCTTCAATCCTCTTTTTTACCCCTCCGCTCATCCCTGTGCCCAGGACGGCTGCGGGGACGACGTACAACATGCTCCCACGCACCTGCACAGGCAGCACTAAGAGCAGCAGCAGGCAGGTCAGCTACTCGCACTACAGTAACACGTCTCAATGCACCATTTATTTTTTTTTTTTTTTAAAAAAAAAAAAAAAAAAAAAAAGCTCTTTTCTAATTCTACTCAGCCTTCAAGCTCTCGCCTTCGGTGACAGCCCGCGGCTGGCAGGCGGCCCCGGCCGCAGGCACACAGCTGAAAGAGCAGCTTAGGTAGAGGATGCTCTGCCCGTCCTCCCAGCACGCCGGCTGCCGCCTCGGTGCAAGGTTCTCAAGCACTTTGTTAGCAGGGGCTCAGTGTGCGAGGAAACACAAACATCAAAGCAGCAAACTCCAAGCAAGTAATTTGCCGAGGGCAGACGGGGCGGCCCGACCAAACCTGCCAACTTTCCTTCTGGTTTACAGCATTTTATTTTTTTTTTTTTCCTCTGGAGAGTTATGAGATGGGCTCCAGCTCCTGCAGCTCACACCAAGTTTTGGTCTAGAAAGTGTTTTCCTGTTATATCCTACGTCACAACAAAGTAAAGGGCTCACCCCTACGTTTTACAGCATGGTGGGACCGGTGGGTCACAAACAGATACTCATCCGAGCTGCTCAATAGCGGCAAGCCCTTTGGGAAGCCACCTGCTGTGCCAGAAGCCAAAAGGTGTGCAGAAGGAGCCCGGCGTGCTCGAACGGTGCTGGGCTGCTCTCGAGAGAGGGCAGAGCACAAGCATCTTGTTGAAAAGGCAATAATAGATACGACCAATCCTCCCGCTGCTTTTCTGTGCGTTAGCCTGGCCCCAGGACAGCACAACGAAGTCACCCCAAACATCACTGTCAAATTTTTAATGTCGCTCTTGCAAAAGGAGAGGCTAGCAAATAAAAAAAATCCACTTGAAATGAACCCTAGAAAATTAGAAGGTTGGGAAAGCGTGAAAATTTTATATAAGCAGTGCAATTTAGTAGTCAAGGCCTCCTGGAAACACAGTTGTATTAGAAAATTGCTACCTCACCGCAGCGTTTCCCGTACCACGCTCCAGCACAGAATATTTCACTTAGTTTCTTTTCTATATCACTTCACGAACCCTACACGTGGACATTTCAAGACAATGCCGCTGCGGTGCCCCGACACACAGGATCTGCATATCAATGTCCCCCCGGCCCCTTCAACTCCGCAGAGAAAGGCCGTAATCTGGGTTTTGTTCCCGGCCTCTCAGCCCCGTGGAGCAGGAGCCGGGTTATGCCACCTCTATTCACCCTCCCCAAGCCCTGGGAACATCTTTGCAGCCCAGGCCAGGAAAGCCAGGGGAGGAGGAGGAGCAGGGAAGGGGCCCGAAGACAATTCAGGGGACAGGCTTGGTGGAAGGACGACGTGCTCCATCCACCTATTTGCTCTTCTTCTTCATGGAAAACCTCTGAGGGGATCGGTATGGACCCTGCACGTGGAAATGCACGCAAGACCGCAACCAACCGCAGCCGACTCGCCCAAAACAAGCCACTGCTTGAAAGAAACGGCCCCACCAGAAATCACAGGAGCCGGTGCATTTAAGCAGGAGGGGGACGTTCAGCAATGCTGGGCTGTGCACGGACCAGCTCGGGCAGGCAATGGGGGACACCTTGCAGGGAAGGTCCCCACGCTGCCCCAGGCACACACACGCTCCAGCCCCACGCAGGGGAGTGTTTCATAGAGTCGTTTAGGTTGGAAAAGACCTTTAAGATCATTAAGTCCTTGCCGTTCTGGGCAGGAGTAAGGGGGTGCCGGCATGCTGCCGCACGGCGAAGGCAACAGAGGCCCGTTCACCCTGCGAACGGACAAACGCGTTTCCAATGAGGCAAGTGCCTTTGCACACCCCTGACCCAAGCGTTTCTCCCACGGTCAGCCATTAACGTGATTTATATTTTAGGCTAAAATTAGCTACCCAGGGATGTGCTTCCCACACCCGCTCCATGAGCCAAACCTCCTCGTTCCAGTGGGGGACAGGGGCTGTAAAGGAGGTTTTACTTCTGTAGACGAACATCTCCCTTCCCACTGACCGAGTCCAACCTCCGCCTGCGCCCGGAGAGAGCCCTCGACGCAGAGACCAGGGAAGGGAATGAGCAAAACCATCTTTTCGGCCCTGGTCCTTGCAAAACCACACGCTGCGCCGCTACTCGCACACAGCTGTTCGCCGCGCACGGCTATTTTTGCACAGCTTATAGAACAAAAATATAGGTAGCTATGTTAGGTGAAGGCTTGCGCTGTTTCACGGCGCGATGACAGCCAAACTAGGTCAAGCCTGAGCCAGTATCCTTTTAAAAAAGGGAAAGAAAAAATATAATCAGTGGGAGAACAGTGAGCTCCCAGGGAAGAAAATGTTTGCTATCATCTAAGATACTTACTGAGCGCTAGATGACAGGGGAAGAAATACATATACATATCCACATCTTTTTATAGTTTAAATGGTAGATTTTTTTATTTTTTTTTTTTTTTAAAGGACACTGAAGTACCTTGGACTGGAAAGATTATTTCATACACATTTTATGCACTGACTTAAGCCAAAAAGGTGTTTTCACCTATAACGCTCTTAAAATGTAACCTGGTAGCCCGTTCTTGGTGCAGGCTGTGGGCAACTTTATTGTATTTCATGGCTTCTCCGCCATGAATAAAAACTATTCTTCTGCTGCGCTGAAAGCAGGAGCCTGGCAGGTAACAGGATCCCAGTCCTGCTGGTAAAGGCAACTCGATACCGTTCCCTAAAAGCAGAGAGGGAGGTAAATGACTTTAGTTTCTATTAGAGAGGACAGACTCCCACTAGAGGGTCTTTCTGTTGGAGCACATCGTCATCTCGGAAGCTGGACACCTGAAACGGAAAATGTGGAAATTGAGGTGGCGGGTGGCCGTCTCCTCTCGGGAGGGATTTCTGTTCATCCGAGAAGCAGGCGGCGCCGGAAAGCGGCAAGACGTACGGTCTGGTGCATCCCAGTCACTGTGATGGCCTCGGGACAGGTCCCAGTTTAACGTGACCACTGAATGGGAGACCGGGCAACCCTCTGGCTGCAAAGCAACCGCGCCGGGGCTGCCGTCCGAGGTTCTGCTCTGTGTGATCTGCAAGTTTTACCGAGCCACGGGGCAGGCGTTAGGCACCTACGAGACAGCAGTCCTGCCCCTGGATTGCCACCTTCTGCCTCCCAGGCCGGCAGCAGAGGAAACCCCAAACGCACTAACACCGCACAGGCTCATGGAAATTAAGAACTGGGTAATTTTAAACGCTTTCTCAGTGAGACAGGTTCTCAGACTTAGTTAAACGTGCCAGATAAAGCCTCTGTTCCTGTAAAACCTGATGCACGATTACCAGTTAAGGCCAACGTGTTTACCCTAAAATTGGGTAATATTGTTTTATGGTTCTTAATAGTTCAAACCGACAATGCACCGCTCTGAACAGACGCTGCCGAGCAGTTTCTCAGCCTTTCATCAGGACTGCGTAGGCGTTGAATTCTGGAGCTAATCACCTTAGCAACGGCTCTAAACATATGTGCAGTGACATCAGCTGATTTCTGAAAGCTGTAAATAGAGGATAATAGCACGAAAAAATTCTGGATTGAAGCCAAGACCTAAAAAACATACTATTAAAACACCGCCTGTAATTCAATGTATGCAAACTTGTTTGCATCCCTGCTCCCCAAAACCTGTGTAATCACACACCTACCAGCACAACTGGTGATTGTCCCACTGCAGGCTACTCTCAGCTTCAGAAATTTCCCAGAAACAAGAATTGAATAGAAACCCTCTTCAAACTTAATTTTAAAAAGCCCAGAGAAAAATCTGCAGATAACCCCGCACAGCATGAAGTCAGGCTAAAGGAGACCTGCTCCAACCTACAGCCCTGTGTTTGAAGCCAGTGAGTAACAACCTCAACTTCGGGGAATTATTTGTAAATAAGAAAATAAACAATGTGCTCGCGGGCTGTACCACTGACTCACGCAGGAACTACGAGCAGGAACCGTGGCAAACTCTGCTTCGAGGACGTGCTGCCGAGCCCGTGCCCCTGGTAAAGAAGAGTTAAAGCAGCATCAGGCACGAACAGGCAGGAGGGACCCACTTCTGGAAGGCCGTGCTGGCGAGCAGGCAGCGTGAAAGGGGCATACTCTGAATTACCTCATGTTTGGTACCTCATTAAGATCTTAAACTGTCCGTTTAGGGAGTCCCTCAATCAGCCGTCAGCGTAAGACGCGAGGACAATATACTTTTTGTTTTCCTTGTTTCGTGGTGACCCATATTTCTGAGGTCTGTTGTGCAGGATGTGACCCGGCCGCCTAAAGAAACCTTTGCGGTGCCTCCATGTTAAGCTGGCACGCTGGGCGGGAGAGAGAGGAGAGGGGAGAAATGGGCTTAATAGGATTTTCAAATGTCAAAAAAATATCTTTAGCAGGCCCATTTACGCAGAGTCTTAGCACTCGCTGAACTTGAAAGCAAAATTTGCTGTGCACAGAACACAGCTTGCATGCTAAGCGGACCCGAGGAACGCTGCTCCGGCAGCACAAAGCCACCCGGCTCCTTCGCCCTCGCCTCCGGACGACTGAGAGAAGGGAAGGCAGAGTGCCTTCTGCATGAGGGAGAGGAAGGTGCCGGGGGATTTGGGGTGCTGGGGGAGGACTCGGCGTCGGCACCCACCACGTGCCACCTCTGCCTACCGAGGTCCCTCGGGTGCAGCACGGGGAGCGTTTCAGGCCACCTCCCCGGAGACCGGCGCATCAAGCTCGTCTCATTTGTGAAGCGCCCTGAATTAAAAATAAAAAATAATAAGGCTAGGGAAACGGAAAATGCAAACTTGACAGCTGCATCAGAAGAAGGATGCAGCACGGAGCCAGAAGCAAGAAATTCCCCTCCTTTCTTCTGTGCAGGGTTGGGGTTTTTTTCTCCGTCAATTAGAGTTGCAAGGAAATTCAGTGAATTGAGATCAGCAGTGTTAATCGTTATTGCATTTGAATTTAATTAGCATTATTTTTTAACTACAGGTAATTTGCAGCGCCTCACCTAAACGTGGAAGTCGGGCAGAGTGCCTTCTGTTCACTAGAAAACCACCACACCAAAGATAATCCTGCTATTTGCTTGATGCCTTTAATTTCTGTAATCCATGGTTACCCGTTTTGGCGAGACTGCCATGGTTACTCCCCTGCTCCTTTTATCAAAGGCTCCCGTGTGCGTCTCGCTGGAGATGCTAAGAATAGCAAAGCCCCTTTCCCGAGCGCTCGGTAAGGTGAGATGCCGGGGAAGGATGAAGTTTCTGAGAGCGGCGGGGGGAGACGGGGACGGCGCAGGCGGGGGTCGGCCAGCGCGGGACCCGGCCGAGGGACGTAGCATGCGATGGGGGCAACAGCATCTCTTGCTTTCTGCCTTTCTGCTGCTTGCAGGAGCAGAGGAGTAGGCTAGCCGTCTGCCCTCAGCAGATCTCTACGATGGCTGTTTGGCACCTTTATAATCGATTTTTTTTTTTTCTGTCTTTTTTTTGGAAGTTCCTCTCCACCGCTTGTATACCTCAGAGCTTTCAGAGTCAATCTTCAGAGAGACCCTAAAATTCTGGCTCGGCATGAGAACCGCCGTCCCCCAGGTCCAGCCAGCACATCTGTGGGGCCAGGCTCCTGCCTGGCAATGAAGCGACCTGTCACCATCACCCAAGAAAACGACCGATTCAGTCACGTTGTTATGAAAGAGACACGCTGAACAGTATCTTGCACAGGCTGAGCTGGTTTCCCAGACAAGCATCCCCCGTTCGGCCAGCTCTCCAGACTGGGGCTGGCCAAAATCTTAAAGCACTTTGAATGCTTTTGCCAGCCCCACATCCGCGAGAGGTAACGCTCACTGAGACACTGAGATGCTGCTGAGCTGGGGAAGGCAAGGCAGAGTTCTCGGGATGGGAAGAAGGAAACCTGGCACTGCTGAATCACCGGTCCTGGACCGTCTGGCAGGACCCACAGACAGTTTAAAATATTTTACATGTTACTGCCCTATAAAAGCCTTCTTATGTCCAGAGCATTTACCAGTCTAAGCTGGTAACACCTCAAACTTTTGCAAGGATAAACATGCTCAGCAGCTGAAGGCAACAGCCATCACCTCATCATCTGAAGACTTTTGCCCGATAACTACGAGGTCCCATCAGAAGCACGTGCACCGCTGAGATGCTGATGCAGCTCAGCACCCCGGCGAACACCTTCCGTGACTACAGCCGGTCCTGCCTCCTGCTGGGTCCCACTGCAGGGCGGCTTGCGGGTGCTGTGCTCGCTCTTACGGTATCGGTGGGAGGTGGACAAGAGACCGCCTGTCTCTGAGAAGGGCACAAAAAGGCTGGTGCCAGCATCCTCACAGGCCTTGCAGCCCTTGGCCTCGCCATGGGGGAGTCCAGGACCCCCCTGGGACACGCAAGCCACCTCGCATCCAAGCGGGAGCCTGCCCCCAGCAGCCCCACTCCCCAGCAGCGGTGACCCACGCCTGGACTCGTCTGGAAAGAGCCACGGCTTAACTATAGGGAAAACTTGATGTTCAAGGATAGCTAAGAAACCTCAGAAAACTGTACGAGAAGCACACACATTCCGCCTCTTTTCAGGGACCTACGTCTTTAACAGCAAGTGCTCAAACACCTCACGGAAACTGGCGCACGCGTGCCTGGGGATAAACAACATCATGGGACAGGTAAGCTAGTTACTCATGATTTATCACACCATCTCCCCATCTAATTGCATAGCTAAATGGGCAGTCATTTTAATCCACCGTAAGCAGCTTATGCTTTCTTATGTAGCTCTGCGACATTGCTCACTTCCTGATTTGGAAATAATAATTCTTTAAGTCTCGCTCTAGAAGGTGTGAAAACCACCGTTTTCACAGTAACCCTGCACAGATTTTGAGACTTCCAAGATGCACGCACAGGACAGATGTCTCCTGGAAGAGGGTCCTGAACCCCTACTTCATACTCAGTGTTGAGCAAAGCAGAGGTGTTTTTTTTGTTTGGTTTTTTTTTTTTTTTTTTTTTTTTTTTTGAGGCATCACTGAAGAAATTTTCCACTCAGATGCAAGCCCTTGGTACCAGTGTCTGTAACGTCAAAATGTGTTCCTAATCGTACCTTGAATCAGACCCTTAGCCAAAATCTGTTCCTTATCTTCTTTCAACAAATTAAGCCATCTCCTGCCATACCATTCTGGCATTTTATTTCTCCTATACACAAGGCTGCCTGTACTTACATTGCCACGTCCGAGAGCTCTCCTGCCAGCACAGCTCCCGGGAGCAGTGCCGGGCTGGTGGCTCTCCTCCCTGCCCAGCTACTGCCTCACCGCACAACACGGAACACCCCTGTACGTTGAATTTCACTGTACCAGCTCCTGCAACCGGATCAGCACCCACCTGGGCAACGCTGGACGTCAACGCGACCCAGCCGGGCACAGCCTCCCACCGCACACAGCGCCTTCGGCCATGCACCGGGTGAAGTCGCATCACCCTCAGCATCCTTCACCTTTGTGTCCGGCCTGCTGCTGCCAGCCCCCTCCGCTCACCCACCACAGGTCCTTGCTCCATGTTTTCCCATAATCTCACTCGTTTCTTCCCTCCCAACAGCTCTCTCTTGGATTTCTCCATTTACTCGCCACTAACTCAACAGGAACGGGGCATCACAATCTGCCCAATTTCTGGCCAGTTTTTGATGGTCGCAGATTTTAGTGTAGCAGTTACATGAATTTTTAAAAAAATTGTACTTCCAAAATCTTTGGAGACCCACACAAGTCGGGGTAAAAAGCTGCAAGGGTCCATCAGAAAAGCGTTCCCACATGCACAGAGACATCCCCTGTCCCTACAGCCTGGAATAGTCAAAGCGCGTTTTAGCTTTTCCACACAAATATGTGGATAAGCAGAAGTTACAGAACTTATCTAAAGACTTAGGGGAAAGAAGTCAGGTTTGGGGTTACATCAAGGTTTTTTCACTGCTCGAAAGCTACAGCCATTGAAAGCGAAAGCTCCGTCCCTGCGGGGCCGAAGAGCCCCTGCGCGGTGTCACACGCTGCCGCTCACCGAAACCCCCGCGGCCAAGGGGATTTTTCTGACTTGCAACACCGGAGAACCTTACCCCCACAAACCACCCGTGCACTTCGGCCAGTGACCCCAAGTCAAGCTTCAAAACCATTCCAAATGCCGAGTCAGATCAAAAGTCACTAGCTGGAACCCTTTGATACCCTACACCCCTGTCACCGATATTGGGCGAGACCGCGGGGCTAAACTCCTCCCGCAAGGAATTTTCTTTAGCTTGATACAAAATTTATTTTACCGTATGTAAAATTCATTTGTGTAGTTGCACACCCTGGCAGGCTTGAATGGGGCGAAGGAGTATTTCAACTGCCGGTGCGATTTATTATTTAAAAGCAGTAAAATTACATTGCTGATAGGAGAGCCCAGGCTGAGAGCGGGGGTGATGTAATGGGTAACGCAGCCCCGCTCGCTGTATGAACCGCGCTGTACATTAACGTGCTGGTGAGGGTGGTTGCTCCTATCAATTATTTATAGTCTTCTGGCGCACAGCCTGGAGAGGGTCACATCGCTGAAAGCTAACTTTATCTTCATTGTTCCCAGCCTCCTGCCCAGCTGTCACTCTGCTCGCTAATTTAATACACCCAGAGCAGCGCAAAAGGATGCAGGGACGCTGGTGGGGTTTGTCCCTCCCCAGGCTGGGAAGGGGAAGGTGGGCTCTTACCGCGAGCTGGTGGGGTCTCCATAATCTTCATTAAGGTGCTGACTTGGCTGTTTAAAATCTGCGTTTGAGACTCCCCCGGTCGCCAGAATGACTGAAACATGGAGCGTTTCAGGGGATGAAAGGTGGGACATCAGCGATGCGATGGGGTTCTCCATGTTTTCCTACGTATCACGGCAAGAGCTATTCAATAGTGTATGTAAATATGAGGGGGAAAGAGAAAGCTCACTTAAGCTCTCCAGAAAGAAAATAAAATTAAAAAAAATAATAATTTTAAAAGAAACAATAATAAAAAAAATAAAAAAGGAAAAATCTGTCATAGGCTTTTGTTTCAGCCACAAAATTCACAATTTGTGAATCAGAAACAGGGTCTGATTCACCCGTATTTCACCCCCACAGCAAGGATGGGACACCGTCCCGTTGTCCTGCCCCACACCGCTCTCAAGGCTTTGTCCCCACGCCTCCCCAGCCCACCTCTCCCACTATTCGCCCACAAAATCTACCATCGCCACTTTTCAGACCTTTGAAACATGCTCTTAAACACGCTATTCATTTGGCATGGTACCGACATTAAAGCAACTCAGTTTTAACATCAGCTGCTTCAGGGTCTCCGCCACTGCAAGAGATGTTTCCTTAGAAACTCTCCAGCAAAGATCAGGTACGGGAAGGTGAGCTGCTGCTTTTGCAGCTCCTGCGCTCGGTCCCATCCCCCCGACCAAGGGGATTCCCACGTCCCATACGCTGCATCAAATACCTGCCCCAGGTCTCGACCTAAAGTCAATTCCAGCTTAAATAATAAGGCATCTTTCAACTCTTACGAAGCCAGGAAAAAAACTTGAATTTTCCTGCAACTAGGACCAGCTGTCTTATTTCAAGCAACGAGAAGCACCCAGGTTTGGTTTAGACATACAAAACAATTCCAGTGATCGTGTCTGAAAACAACGCACGGCAATTTCGTGAAAAACACAACATTTGCACCAAAAGGAAGTTGTTGAAGAGGAAAACACAGCCCCAGAGGAAGCAGGTTCCTTCTTCTGCAGCACAAACATGGGCCCGGGAGAGGCTCCTGCTGCGGCACCGCCAGGGCCGGCACCGTCCGGCAGCACCCAGCGCTGCGGGAGCTGAGCGGGGGAAATCTCCTCGAATTCGGCACAGACCCCCAAGGCCAGCCACGGGCAAGGCAAAGGCAACAACCAAACCCTTTCGCATCAGCGCGGTTCAAGCAAACACAAGATAGAAAACCGTAATTAACCTTCAATCAGCGAAAACCAGCAGTGAGCACTTTCTGCAACTTTATTGCACTACGCGAACTGGGAGAATTCTGCCCAAAACTCCAACAGGGGGGAATCGGGACAGGCGCGGGAGGAACAAGCTGGCTCCTGTCCTAGAGCCGGCATCACTGTAGGGAACTGGGTTGTGACCAGCAGCCGAGCCTGGAGCGTGCAGACCACGCGCTGCCTCCACCGCACAGGCATCTTCAGGGCCTTTAGATCCTCTCCGAATCCAGGATTATTTCCATGGCAACTATCTGGAGAACTTATTAAGTAAAAGAAAAAAAAAAAACAACCGAGAACAGTTTGAACACACAGAGCCTACGTTTGTAACGTACTAGCTGACTAAATTAGCAGCGCTAAGATTTTTAGTAATCAAAATAGATCATGTTCTAGCAACTCAATCTTCTCTTTGCCACAGCTAAAAAGAAAAATCTGATAGTAATACCAATGCGGGGGGGAGGAGGGGGAATTACAGGTTTTCTAAGACCACAGCCCTATATCAAGACAAGTCTTATCCCATTCAGGTGGTTCAAGAGACATTATTTTAATATCTGACGGTTCAAGTGCTGTTAAATAAGGCTGAGTTTCCAAGAGATGATAAACTTTGTCGCAACGTACCTACTACAGGATCAAAAAGATGAGTCTCACATGACACAAAGCCGTTTTCTAGCACAAAAATTCACTGAATCACCTCAAATTTGAACAAAAACCCTCGCACGGGTTGTGACGCTGCCCTTCCAAGCTTTGCGTAGGACCGGGTACCGCTCGCCTGCCCACTGCCAGCCCAAAGCAGGGCTCGCCCCGGCGCGGTCCCACGCGTGCTGGCGAATTCGACAGACACCCAATACCCCGCCTGATCCCGACCAGACCTGTCGTGCCGAGCGACCCCGCAGTGCCAGCGTGGAAACCCACCAGAGCTGGCTGCATTCTCGCACTCATCTTCCTCACTTCAACTCAAGCATTATGTTAAACAGAAGAGGAAAAAATCAGTGGTCCTTCATCCTATTTAGCTTGAAAGATGCGCGAGTTTGGAATCTTTGCTCTGAGAAAGGGCAATTCGCTTATTAAAGCTAATTCCAAATAAAT
Organism: Rissa tridactyla; assembly: GCF_028500815.1. Taxonomy (NCBI): domain Eukaryota; kingdom Metazoa; phylum Chordata; class Aves; order Charadriiformes; family Laridae; genus Rissa; species Rissa tridactyla. Next base: position 93,126,799 of record NC_071469.1, read on the forward strand.
TAAAAATTAGCAGAAACCTGTTATTGCAACACTGAAAAGGATTCATCTGTCTCGAATTGATTATTCTGTAACCGAATTCCTGTTTCCTTCCAGGACGGGTCTGCGAAACAACAGAGGAGGCACGACAGAGTGCTCGGGAACATTCCTAAACGAAGGAATATGTTTCTGCCTCCAGCAGGGAGCGCGATCCCAGCTACACACATGGACTGGGAGATGGGAAGGAGGGATGGGGACACGCCAAGCATCGGGCTCCCACAGCCCACTGTGAGGACACAGGACCTGGCGGCGGGGTCTGAGCAGCCCGTCGAGGACCAGAGGCACGTGCAAGCCGAGCAGCATCCTCCGCCCCCGAACTCGCAGGAATTTAATGGCTACCTCGGTGCTGACGCGAGGCTCGGCGTTGCAGCAGTGACTACGGTTCCTCCTAAGCTCAGGGATGAGTAAATTCCCAAAGTTTTGCCAGCACTTGTAAACAAATGCTGCCCTAGAATTTCGTAATAGCAATTCAGAGTGAGAAGTAAGTCTCAACAGGAATGATTTTGAAAGTGCTTTAAAAAAAAAAAGAAGCGGTTAAATGAACTGTTGGCTCGGTCACTAAGTCCAGCCAGGGAGATTATATGCATTATTGATTTACCTTAGAACAACTTGGGAACTCATTTCCAATGGTTTCTAATGGAACCTGGATTTTCTCAGTCCTAATCTGCCTCGTGAGGTTGAGCCTCCTGCAAGGAAATACAATACCACGGCATTAAAATGGCAGCTGTCAGATGTACCACAGCCCCATTCATTTAATGAAGATAGTGCAACGGCGATAGGGATTTTTAAAGGCTACTCCAAAAGGCTCCTTTGCAATTAAACAGAGCAGCGAGACCACGGTGGCGAGGATGGCCTTGCGAGTGCCTAGAGATAACGGTGCCGACCTGCAAATCTGGGGATTCACAGAAAACAAAGGGAGGTTATGAAAAGTTTATTTTCGTAATATCAGCTTGCACGCACTATCTATAGCCCTTTCAAGAAGCAATGCTGATTAGTGGTTTGAGCGGAGAAGTGGCAGTTTTGAACCTCAGCTCCATTGCCTACTCAGCCACAAACGTACAAAACATTTGGGCAAGTCAGTGTTTCAACAGCCGCAGCTGTAAGAGGCGCAGAGTAATGCTTTGCTTTCTATTCTTAGCAAAGCACGGGATGGAGACAGCAAAGCATATGTACAGCCAGTAAACAATTCTTCCGTATGATAATCAAAGCCATTTTAAAATAGTAAATTCCCATCTGAACCAATTAAGATCTTTATGAGGGTGCGTGAGCATCAGCCCCCATTTGCAGAGAAAAGGACGCTGGTTTGTGGCAATTTCGGCACAGGAACAGGCCGTCTCGCGAGGAAGGAGCCACCGTAGCCTTCCTCCCCGTCTCACACCGCACAGCGGGACTCAAAGGATCAGGCCGTGTCCCGAGGACCAAGCCCACCCGGCTCCGGAGCAGGACAGCCCCCATCTCTGCAGTGCCAGGCCAGGAACGCACCCCGCTCCCCAAAACCCCACGCTGGGTGTGCGGGATGGAAGTGGGGAGCGCGGAATCCTCGCCCCCCGAGAGCTGGGGAACGGGATTTTGAGCAGGACAACACACCGCCCACCCTCGACCTCTGCTTCGGCAGCAAAGGCTCCTCCACTTAAGGAAATGTTTTTTCCTCAACAAAACGCACTGTAGCAGGCTCAGCCTCCTGAAATGTTCGTCTGGTTTTTTTTAACAGGTGAAAAGAGTATTATTCCTTTACGTACCTCAAGCTAAAAGGAAAGGGATTTTTCTCAACCCTTGCAGAAAAGGATTCCTTTAATACAAAACCAAGTAGGGAATATCATAGCCCCAGAGGAGGCTTCCAGAAAGGTGTGAGCACAGAGAACAGAAACTCGTAGCAGGAAGGAAATTGTAACGTTAGCTACAGACTTTGAATGCACACGCGGATCTGCATCACCGAACACGAACAGTGAGCAAAATACTCAGCGCCAAAGAACAAATAACAACATTTGATCCTCAGCTATTTTCAAAATTCATCTGCAAACGCATCCTGCCTTAAGACAAATGAAAACCAAGGCGTGATGGATACATGGCAATTAACTGCAACCGTTGTTTTTATTATTTGTAGCGTCTTGCTAGAAAACAAGCGCTGCCCTTAGCCCCGAGACATCCTGTGGAAGCAGCCGGCCACTTGCGAAAAATCACTGAGCTTTATATTCTGCCCCTTCTCCAGCTTCAGTGTCTTACCCCGCAGCTTCAGAAGCTCCTGTCTCTGTCCTTCCCCCTCCCTTCCCGTCCTCCTCCAGCTCCTTCCCCTCCAGCCAGCGTTTCCAACCTCCCTCCCCTCCTGGCAGCGGTGCTGGGAGTGTGCCAGATATCAGCCTGACCCCGCAGCCGCCGTTTCGGGTCAGTTATCGGGGTTACGGTGCAAGGGGAGCGGGGATCTCCGGCAGTGGTTCCCACCTCGCCAGGCAGAGATGGGACGGCTCCGCCGCGCTAGCGATGGGGTCTGGGCACAGCTGGCAAATGTAGTTTCAGGCTTTTTCCCTCCCCCCGCTAATGAACGGCCGGCAGCAGAGCCAGCAGGAAGTTTGAAAGACCATTCCCGCACGCCGCAACGAAAGCCTTAGGCACCGAGAGCTGGGTAAGGTGACCCTTGACTACATTAAGCATCAGTCATTCGTAGAAGTGTCACTTACTGCACGAGGGGAACGGATGACCTGAATGTCTCCTGCAAGAATAATTGCACATCGAAGGCAAGGGCTAAAGTTTCTGGCGAAGGGATGCTGCTGTTTGCCGGGGGGGGCCATGCTGCGGCACTCCAAGGAGGACCATTCGAAAGACATGGGGCTGCTGCGAGGAGGTGGCAGAGACGGCCATTGGGGAACGTGATATATATTTAAAATGAAACCAGACCTGTATTCTTGACCAAACTATGCTCCTTGAAGGATGTGCCCCCAATGAAGGGCCGGCTCCAAGGCAACGGTATGCAGTTTGCTGGAAGGAAAGGGGAAAGCTTCAAGCCTGACATAAGCCAGGGCTCGGATTCCTCTATCGTACCAAGGCTGCACCGCAGATAAGGCTGCGTCAACTTTTCCATTTGAGCACTCTCCCCTCTAAGGTTCACAGTCAGAGCGAAAATGTTTTGGCCAGGTGGAAACTTAACATACAGGCTCCCAAAGCGGGGAGCTGCCCGCGTATATAAAACATTACAACGCCATCTGCCAAGATTTGGTTTCCCTCCACTGGGAAAGGGGAAAATCTCATCTTCCTCCCCATGAAATGTTTCACATTCCTGCGCAGCAGATAAGCTGTACCCCTCCATCGAGCTGCTCATCTAGACGAGAGCCATACAAAGTGCCCCGTAACATCAAATAACCTGAGCTACCGAAACACAAACAGGTTAAATGTTAACCCAGGAACTAAGAGGAAGGAGGGCATGCGACCGCAGCGCTGCCATTCTGCCCCGGCGCCAACAGCCGGGCTCCGGCACGCTGCCTCCGGCACAGCTCCTTCCCAACGCCACCAGGGAAGAGCCTCTGGCACCCGCCACGCCACGTTTTTGGAGAGGAAGGGAGTTTTTGGAAAATAAGAGTGTTTCTCACCTATAGAGCCCACCTGCCTATGGGAAAGGGGGCAAGGAAGGCGAGGTGAACACCGGCACCGGGGTCCCACAGCTCCCAGGCTCCTCCAGACACATTTTCACGGTTTCGAGCTATGCCAGAGTGAGAGGAGCCGGCTGCCAGCTCGCACCCCTTTGGCGTCTTAGTTTTGTGTGTGTCGAACTATGAAGATGCTCCATTTCCAAGGAAAGCGCTGGAGGAGCCCGGCTCCCCCGCGGCGCCCCCGGGCACCGGTCCCTGCTCCTGCTCCACGGGCGGGTGCAGAACCCGGCACCCAACGCCCTGTGCCGGGGAAGTTTCGGGGCCTGTTGACGTGCGTGGGGGATGGGGAGGTATTTTGGTAGCAGCGAGCGGCACAGCCCTCCCCCCCCGCATGCTTCACTGCAGTTATCCCTCAAGACAGAAAAATTCGTGCTTGTTTTTCTGCTGCTGCTGAGCAGCTACGAAATGTCTCCCACCACGGAGAGCCTGAATAAATCCCGGCTCCTGAATCAGCATCTGAAATCAGCTTCTCGCCATTCTCCATCACAATTTCAAACCTTTAATTTACTAAGGCTCAAGTGAAAGCAATGTTTGTGTTTGTTTACCGGCCACAGAGGAGCTCTGAGCACTCGCGGTTTATCACATTTACCCAACAGATATATTCTGGGGAGCTTCTTGGACCAGCCGTGACTTATCACAAATTACCGGTCACAGACTTTTCCTCCCCGTCCCCAGGAGAGCCCAGGGACCCATCCCTGACAGCAGCTTTCCAGGAGCACCTGAAACAAACCGGGGTTTGTCTATTTCCAAGTTGAAACCAAGCAAAAAAAAAATCAGAAAGGAGGAAAACAGCCAGATTTTCTTCTTCTTCCTCTGTTAAATCTTGGGGAGCTGGACCAAGACGTGGCAGTTCTTGCCTGGGGAAGCACCCTCGCAGGCTCTTTCGAGGGCTGGAGGCCATGCGGGACCAGGAAAACTTTCCCCCGTTACCTTTGGTGAATTTAAGATGTGCTGCTGTGTGTCAGTGAAGCAACTTTGTTCTTTCTGGAGGGAACGGACAGATTGCAGGAGAAAACTATATCCCAACTGCTGCCAAATTCCACAGATTTAGTTATTAGTAGGCAATTAGGAATCATTATTAACACTTCCTACTACGTTAAGCTCCGTTTGCACCGCATCCCCGCGCCAGCCTGGACGTTTCCGATGGAGCGTCACCCCGGCTCCAACACGCACGTGGCATCACGTACCCAAAACTGTGTCTTACTGCTCGCTGCCTCCTGGGCCCCTTCTCCGCAGATGTATTTAATGCAGTTGTCTCACAAAATAAAATCGCAAGTAAAAATACAGAGATTAAAAATTGGGAGGGGGGGGAGGTAAATAAAAGCGCGTCCGCACAAAGGAAAAACAATTTTGCTCTTGTTTTTTAACTCACAATCAACATCTGAGCTATTCAGGAAACTGGTGCACTGCCCTCCAACCAACTTCAATTAGGGAATTCAAAAGCAGTCAGACAAAAGAATGCCTGGGAGTTACTGCACCGCACAGAGATATTTTTAGCAAGAGCTGGGAGGCTGTTTGTGGGACACTGCTTTGCTTCCATTGCATTTCAGCTTTTGTATTTACATTTGCAGGGCAGTAAGATTTACTAGGTCAGAGGAAAAAAAAAAAAAAAGAGAGGGGAGAAGCAACGTAAATGATGCGAATCATTTTGTTTTCTGACACTCTTGGAAGGTATTTCAGCAAAAGCTGATGGAGACCGGAGTGAAACGGAACAAGATTTGCCTCCATCTGCTTCGAAAAAATCGTCTTTCAGCAGAAATCTCAAGTCACTCCTTTTAAAAAGGGGTGATGTAAACTAGCAAACACAGCCCCTGGGAAGGTCCGTATGCCTCGCGCGCCCCGGCAGAGAGCAAGGCTGCCTTCGCCCACAGCAGCGCTGCAGCCGAATCTGTCCGGTGACCTCTCCCCACCCCCCGGCCACCAGATGGATTCACAAACAGCACAGCGGCGGCGACGCCAACGCCAGGGTGGGCTATCGGCGCTGTCGCACCAAGACACCCATCCCAAACCCACAGCCATGAAAACGCCGCTCAGATCCTCAGTCCGGAGAGTGCGGGAGCGGACGACGACCGAGCCTCAAAAACGAGCCGCTTCTGTTTTTCAGAAGCCATTTCCTAAAAACGCCGAGGTGCAGCCGCCCTCCCCTCCGCCGCCGGGAGGTGAAGCCTGAAGCCCTGACCCCGTTGGCGGCGCGGGGCCGGTGCTGGGGAGGCGGCGGGCGCCCCACCGCCCGCGCTATCGGCATCGCTCCTCCAGCGCAGCCCCCTCTTCCGCTCCCTCCCACCACTGCGGCAGCGCAGATGGCAGCAGTGTGACCTCGCTGTTCCTGCCTCCTTGTTTTGATCCTGCAGTCTTGATTGTTCAGGCTAATCCCACACTCCCAGCCTTGGCTGCCAGCCAGGACTGTTATTAATGGCACAAAAGCTTCTCATTCCAGCTACTTCTACATCCGCTAATGCTGTTGTTCCCTTCTCTCGCTCCCTCTCTCGCCACATTACAAACTGGAGCTGGAATATATTTTACAAGGAGGGGGGGGAAAAAAAAACACCAAACCCTCTCTGATCATCCTTTGCACGCCGAAGGCTTCACCAGAACCATACAGGAAAGGCTCATCAGCTCCAGCTATAATTACTGATGCCGAAGCAGTAAGACCACCCTGCTCATCCAGCAACCGACACCAAAGCGATAAACAGCACACGGATGTGGGGAGTTTCCAGCAATCCCTCAAGAAAAGCCAGGATCCCAGGCAGAAGTATGCACAGCCGCCCACAGGGCCCGAGGGAAGGGCTCTGCTGCCCAGGGCAGGAGAGATACCGATGCTGACCGGAGGGCTGGGGACACGAGGCCGGGCAGCACCACGGCCACAGGGGCACGGCACCCCCGGCACGGCACCCATCTGCTCTTCAGGCGGCAGCGGGGCTGCCTGGCCTGGGAAACCGCCTGCTTTCCTGCCCCTGCTCTACGCAACAAACGCCAGATTCAAGTAGCTGTAAAGCTGCCACTAAAAGCACACGCTGAAAGAAGGCTTCAAACTCTGTGCCATGTAGCCCCCCACGTGCCAGTCTTCTCTCCCTCTGCAGGGAACACAAAGTCCCCCCGTGCGGGACCTAAGGGCCATATTCAGGTACGTCCCCTCCGCCTGGTGAAGGCTTTGCACCGACAGCCCACCGTGCCGACTGCTGACCACCGCACCCCCCCTCTGCTTTACAACACCCTCCCGAGTGAGGGGCGCGCAGGGCTGAAGCCCTGTGGCAGGGACAGTTGGGTGGCCTCACCGACCGCGGGGCTGCCCGCACGATAGTGGGGTGCGGGTCCCGTGTCAGCTCAGCCTGCTGCGACCTAGGGCCGGTTTGGGAGGGGAAGGGATGAGGATATCCATCAGGGCCTTCTCACCTACCAAAAACCAGCCAGCCATGCCCACCACGCCCAAACCCCTCAATGGCTGCTGGGACACAGCTCGCAGTGACCGTAGCTGCAACTGCTCACCCAAAAGGTCTGGTCATGAGCCAGCCAAGCAGAGCAGGTCCTCAGCACCGCGCTTGCCACACTGAGCTGAACATTAATGAGGTTTAGACTGCTTTAAAGTGCAAACCTAGCAAGAGGTATGTGTCCCTGGGACCCTCCCATGGGAACAACCCCACCTTGCCGTGCTGCAGAGCAGCCAGCGTCGCAGGGGCTGGGAACGTGCTGCGTGGGGAGCATCAGGCTGGTGCGGGGTCTGAAGAAACCTGCCCGGTTTTCAGCCCAAGCTGTCGTCCTGGTGAGATGATTCACCATTCTGCCCTCGCTACTTGTCGAAATGCAGGAAAGGAGAAAAGCATCCACGGGAACATTTCTTCTGATTAGGAAGGTCGGTACATTTTTAATAAAGGGCTCTTTAAAGATAATCTCATTTCAGTATTTACACATGTTAAAGAGGTTACAGAGATCAAGGCGTAATGAAGTCAAGAAGGAGAGGACAATAACAGCGTGGCTGGGATATTACAGTGAGGGGTATCTCCAGCCTGTTGGTTTGGGCTGCAGCAGCAGGGCACAGACCCCGCGGACCCCAGCACAGGAGGAGGTTCAGGCACCGCGAACAACTTGGCTGCTGCTCACTCACGGAAAATCACCAAGCAGAATCCTTACGCGACCAGAATCTTCTCTTTTTCCTTAAATAGAGCACATCACCCCAGCCCGGCGGCGAGCCCCTGGCCCCTGCCCGCTCCTCCCCAGGCACGGGGCTGGCACGCTCGGTCTGACAGGCTCCTGCAAGCGCCCGCAGCCTCCTCCCGCCCCATCCACACAAACATCTTCAAACGCCGCAGCAGCAGCTTGTACTATAGGCAGAGCCCTTGTTTACCCAGCGCGCAGGCCTAATTTAAACTCCTGAAGTCATCTCCAGCCTTTCGCTATAGCAACCCCAGCGAATCTTCCCACTGTAATACGCGCAGAGCAGCTTTGCATCAGCTGAGGTTAAATCTGACAGAAGTGGAAAAAAAAAAAAACAAAACAAAACTTCGATATCTGCCGGCAGCTGCCGGTGTCAGCAGTGGGGTTTCAGCAAAACTCCGCTGGGAAGGCAGAGCTCAGGCGTGGCTCTTCACGTGCCACGCATTAACCCCGAGGAATTAAAAATTCTCCTGAAATGCTCAGCTCCCACTCCTGCGGGGATGGGAGGAAACCTGCTCTCGTTCCCCTCTGCCCTACGCGCGCTGGGTCTCTGTAACGTGCACAATATGCCGTTTGCTTTACGACGGATCAGTGCGACGGTTTGAGGCCGGGGGGATGCACATCGGCTCTGCGTACAGCGAACGAGGTCACCGGGAAGAGAAAGTTTATGTCAAGTTTGGAGTTATTTCTCAACCGTGCTAGAGAAAATTTCAGTGCCTGTTCAAAATTATCGTGCTCCGTTGCAGAGGGTGCAAGAGCCTAAAACCAATCTTTATTTAAAACTACTTAATAGTCGCAAGATCAAGCGGAACAAAGGGAAAAATATATTCCGAGGGAAATGTTCCTTCTAGAGCTCAAACGGCACTTGAGGTTCCCATCAAATAACTTTCAACTGAGGTTGCACAGAACCAGGAGGAAGCAGGGAAACCAGCCCGGATTACTAGATCACCGGCGAGTAGAGCAAAGATACCCGGAATTGTAGGTATTTAGCACAGCCCCAACAACAGCAGGTAAATTGGAATGCCCTCGAGAAGCAACTGGTTTTTAAGAAATAATTCGTGGAGCAGGCAAGAGAGTCACAGACATAAGGGAGACGAAAGTCAAGAACGAAGAGTAAAAATAGGGAAATAGTTGCAATTAATAAAATTAATTGTTTTCAAAGCCAAAAGGACTTGCTGCAGTCATCTCAGCCAACAGCCCAACAGGTGAAAGAACCTGAATTAGTTCTCCTTGCATTTTCTACAGATAGGGACCAACTACAGCAGATATGTTAAACCAAAGACAGTATTTAAGGGACAGCCTAATACCCTAATATTTAAGTGATGCAAGGTCTGCTACAGCCACAGACTAACCTATTCTCATACTAGCAACCTTCCTAATAAATCTGCTGCTTCATTTTTCAGTTTAATTTCTTTAGCTTCAACTTCCAGCAGGCTGGGACTATTTCCTCTATTATTTTTTTTAAAAAACATCCCAGAACAAAGCAAGCAGGACGGGTGTCAGGCAAGGTCGGCCCCAAACCTGAGGGCAGCAGATGTTTTAGAAGGGGAATCCACTCCCCAGCACCCTGCCCGGGCTCTGGCAGTCAACAACCGACGGGCTTCCAACCCACCAGATGCTCTCAACTTTCTCCTTGCTAAGCTAAATAGCTTGTGTTTCCAACTCCTAACGCATGAAATGAGTCTTCTGAGCGCCATTCAACCAACCAGCTTCTTCTTTTCTTTTTTTAAGTGCACACTACGTTAATCTCATTAGCTATGCTCATTGCAAAGCCAGTCTGTGAGCTGGTCGCACCTACTGCCCAAATAATCTTCAGCGGCTCCCGTAACACAGGGAGCACTCTCACCCCAGGGGTATCGGGGAACAAGAAATATTACTGGTTTCAGGATAAACCCGACCTTATGGTGCCAGGCCAAGGAAAACAGCAGTGGCCATGGGACCCAGAGCATCTCTTCTATCATATCCAACGCGACCCAGCATTGTTTCCAGGTGAGCAGTGCCTGTCGCCGGCCTTACCCAGCCCTTGGCACCGGGCGCTCATCCTCCCTGGCTCCAGCACACCCACACCTCAAGAATTACCCTGCACCACACCTACACCTGCTTGCCAACATACGCGACAGCCCCAGCCGTCTCCAGCCCCACACGAGTCTCCCCTGCACGCGAGTAACAGCAACTGACAGCTGATGGCCGCTTCTGCCGAGCTCTGCGGTTTCTGTAAAATTGTAGGGCTCAAGTAAGAAATACTGGGGGTCTTGAGTGTGCTTGGACATCATTGGGAAACCACCGCCTTGACGCTTCATTGTAAACATCACCGGTATTTAGGAGATCTTTTGGCGAGAACCCAAACTCTCCAGTCTTTAGTTCAGCCCCATCTTACGTTCAACTACAACCGAGAACAGAAGCACCCACGTTCTGTGACCCCAAACAAGTTCACGTGGGAAAACATTGTGTTTAAAACGCCAGGCGTCACATGATGGCAACACACCTACACAAAATGCTCAGACCTGCACCTGGGGAAAGAATTTAACCACCAGTTTCTGCTCCCCCACAGGAGCCAAGGCACCGCCTGTGTCCAAAGCACCGGGCCACCTCTTCCCCAATGCTTCAGACCTGGCGCGTGAGGCTCTGGAGATGAAGAGAAGCTGTGGCAGCTCCCCTGGAGGACAACAGTACCAGCACTACAGCAAGGACATAGGGACAAGGGGGGTGAGGATAGGGAAAGTGGCAAAGCCCTCTCCGGCAGGAGCACTGACATCTGCACGCACACAGCCTCTTCAGAAGAGAGGCAGCAGCATCAGGGAGGTCCACAATGGCCAGGAGGGATGTCCCGATGGGGACATGCTTCCAGCAACAGTTTTCTGTTAGGTGCGAGGAGCCTCATGGCAAAGGCCTCCCCCCACAAGGGGCAGCTGGGGTCCCCCACGAGGAAGCCCCTTCACCGACGTCCCCAGCGGGCCTCTGGCAGGGCACAGATGTGCAGGCAGAAACCAGGGAACGCACCACAGGTGCCTGCAGACAGCACGGCGAGAGGGGAAACGGGCCATTCATTGACCGTTCCAGATGTGGTTTTTAAAAATCATCCTTGTCCACATCACTGACATTAATTCTTGTGAGCTTAGTTGGTAGTTTGGGGCTGACAAAAACAGATCGGTCGAGAACAAGCGTGATTGCGGCTTCCCGGTACGTCCCATCAAAGGGCACAAACACAGCAGAGGGAAAGTCTGCGTGTGCCCTTCACAATGCGGCAGCAACACTGACCAGATGGGTCTCTAAATGGGATTAAGAGGAAGACGGCTCTACTACAGCCAGCCCTTTCCTCCAGGGCTGGAAACTCACCCTCCTGACAGCCAAGGCTCCACAACGGGGAACCAGCCCTTTGCCTTTACCCTCTTTGTTCTTCCAAGCCATCTCCTCCCTCGCGTTTACCTTACGGACCTGCCATCTCCCTCCGGCTCCTAATTCCTCCTTCTTTGGAAAGACTCTGAGATGCACATTATACAAGATACACAAAAATAAATTGTTTTTAATCCTCCAGATTCTAGTGCTCCCGAACAAGAATCTTAAAGAGCTTTACAAACAATGGATTAAGCCTTAAGACTCCCTGCGAGGTAAGAAAGTGCCTCTCTCACAGAAGCAGAGGAAGGTGAGCGAGGCTGAAGGCTGCACCATGCGACTCTACCATCGCTGCAGAAGTGACCTGTTTCTATACGCACAAACATAAGTGAGTCTACGACTGATCCATCATCGGCCTAGCGACACCTTTGCCATTTCGCTCCAGGCTCTGAAGCGGCTTCAAAAACACCATACATCTTCCAAATGCCAAATGCTTTCTTTCCCACCTTGAAGCACCCGGAGTGCTACTCAAAATGCCCGGCCCGAGACAAAGCACCCCAAGGACGGCGGCAGCGCTGGGTGCTGAAGCTGCGGCCGCAAGGCTTCTCTTGGAGCACTATTAAGATTTCATGACAACTGGCTTTCGTTAGCAGGCGCACAGGAAGCTTTCTCGGCGTGTATTTCGAGCAGCTCACCGGATGCAATCCTACGGAGAAAGGCACCTTCTTGCTTTGCTCCTCAATGTTAAGATGACTTTGGGTCACATGCTCCGTAGGCTCCAGACTGCAACCTATACCAAACATGACATCACTTTATTCCTAGTGCATCCCGGTCCGTAAAGCCCTTATATTTCTTCCCAAATATATTTTGCATGCATCCTGTAAACAAGCTTTACATCCTTTTGATCAGCACTCTGCACGGAGCCCGGGGAGGGGGAGGAGACTTCCTGTTCCACTATTGCAATCGCTCTCAGCAACGTGCTGCGCTCAGCTCTTGCCACCCCGTGAGCAATGATGAAATTTTCTATTTTGGTGGCTTTTTCTTCATATCTTTGTAGCAAGCGGGCTGCACTCTAGTCCAGCATCGCTGTTGATCTGAATGTGATTTTTAATTCATTTTAAAGTGGCAGAGCTATTTGTTGCAGCGTCTCCTTTTCACGCCAAGGTGGCCAACTAAGAACCCTGTTCTCTAGCCAAATGTTTTCACACTACCCGGCTTCTCAGTTCCCTTGCCGGTTGTCTGAAAGCAGACATTTTTGCAAAAGAACTTGTTCACAGAAAAAATAGACTCCTCTATGCAGTAAAGCACACCACCGTGTTTTCTTGCTATTGCTTATCTGCTGAAGATAAATCCGGTTTCTGCTTGCCCGCAGGCAATCAGCCAAATGCTCACCAGCTGATACCTCCCTGTACCTCGTGGCAACTTCACGTGCCCGAACCCTCGCTTCTCTTTCGACCCACCGCCTCCGAGAGGTACAGCCTTTCCACGCCGCCAACGTGAGCGCCGATACAAAAACAGTCCGCCCTTGTTCCAGAGACGCACCACCAGCTGAAGCTGCAGAAGGTTGATATCTTCCCCTCTTTGGAAAGAGCAAACACCCACCGGCTCCAGCGGCCACTGGAAGCCTAAGTGCTGTGTAAATGGTTAAAGGCAATCGCTTGTGCTCTCTTGTGACTCCAGCTCATCGCTTCCACGTCCTGCCTTTGCCAGCTCATATGAGGAGCTTATAAAATCGGCACGCTGTAGGCAGCCTAGCTGCAACACAGGAATGTTATGTAGTCAGTTACTAATATAGTGTTTTGCATATTGTATTTCAAACACTACATGCTTCTACATGCTCAATGTCAACAAGGCGAAAAAACTGTCAGACCAAAATGAAGTCTTCCTAATATGAGTTATTAGCTATACAGCAGGCTACCAGGTGCACTGCAAAGACCCTGCAGGGATATTCCTCCATTCATTTCATCCCTTTCCTTTTGAGAACAATCTCGGTTCCCTTTCTAATTATTTTCCTCTAGCTGAGATCGGTGTGCTTCTCAGCTCTCCCCGCCGCGAGTCCAGCGCGGGCTTCCACACGCTCTGCACCGGGGACAGGTATCGCTCCGACAGAAATGCCTTACATTCATCCACGAGACGAACCGCGAGGACCTGGCAGGTTTAAGATACTCAACAGGGAGGAAAAACAAAAACAGCAGAGATTCTTCTGGGTTAAACCACTTCCAAATTCAAGGAAAAGCAATTTTTTTTTCAGCAAACAGAACATATTACATGAAGCTGTGGGTGTGCTACTCTTACAGATGCTCTACGTGAACCAAAATTTGCTGAAATTATTACAGAAACATTCCACCATCTCCCAAAACAAGCATCTTTGTGTATCTTTGCCTGGCTAAATTACGAAAAAAAACCTGCATAGTGGAGCACAGTTTCCATTTCCTCGCACACTCCTACCAGGGCTGTGCTTACAAGTAAACGCACCGACCTTTTCTCAAAGAAATCAGTGTTTGCTGTTCCTTATAAATTTGCAGAATTTTGGCTCGTTTCCATTTCACCCACTTTTGAATACGATGCTCCCCACCCCCACACAACTGTTCCCTTCTGAGGGATGACAGGCCGTCCAAAAAAATAACAGGAGCGCTCGAGCTCCTCGCTGCCTCCCCGGATGGCATCGCTCCGGTGGCAGGCAAAGGAGCACCGGGAATTTCAGACCAGCCCGTTGTAGGGAGCGACACACCTTAATTCAATGTACCAATTTCTCCTCGCCTCTGATAATGACACTTTTCCAGCGCTCCCCTCACCCCAGATCTTCTATACAATCATTTGCGGCACGTTTTAATACTTTATTATTGTCCTATCTAAAATTGGACCTCAAATCCCTTACGAAAGGCACAGTGTTACTAGAAGGACTGCCCCGCAACCTTGCTCTGTTTTTCCATCACTGCTGATGAGGTACACAAAGAATGAGATTTTTCAATTTGTTTTGTCCACGAGCCAAAAATTCCTTTTAATGAACTGAATATGGTGCCTGTGCTAGTCTCTCACCGCTCCAGCTCAACTCTCACTTACAACAGTCACTGCCTACAACACGGAGTTGGCCTCCTTTTGCAGGAAAATAAGGCCAAACCAGCTTGAAAGCATGTTTGGAATCTGGAGATTAATTCCATGTAAACTAATGCATTCAAACCTCTTTGTACGGCTTCAGAAAGGGCTGTCTGATCCCGGCGAGAAGTAGGGCAGCGCATACCCATGCCGTACGATGGGGAGGCGGGCAGAGCTGCCTCCATTTTGGAACTCTTTACTAAAGAAGCGTCCTGCCCCGGAGATCCGACTGCGTCGCCGCTCAGCCACCAGCCCGCACCACAGCCCATGGTACCCGCTGGCAGGAGGATGGGGAGCACCATGGAAAGGCCTGCGGGGAAACAAAGAGGTGCCGGAGCGGGCGGGAGGGCAGGGCAGCGGGTCAGGAGGCGGGAGGGCTCCCACGGGAGCCTCTGCCCGGGGACCCGGAGCTTTTGTTTGGTGGAAAAATGCCGGGAGCAAAGGCCGGCGAGGCCACGGGGCTGCGATGGACGGGATGCTGCTCCCGGGGGTGAGCCCGTGGCGGGCAGCAGGACCGTGTCCCCCGGCCCGCGCTGCAGCACTCCCCTTGCCAACGGCTCCCCGCTGCTCTCCACCATCTCTCTCTCTCTGGGAGATAAATTATTCAGAATGAAACCATTTTAAACTCTGTTGGGATGCTGAGCAAAGCTAAGATGGGTGGTGCTGCAGCGGAAGCTGTCAGGGACACGACCAGAAACCAGGTCTTCCTCACACGGAAGGTTACAAGTGCAATCACAGTCGATCCCGCCTCGAACCCGATGCCACGAAATGCTGTGAAATAACTGAACACAAAGCTCTACGAATACCCAGTCACACCATATCAACTTGAGCGCAAGGCCCAGGGACCTGCCACGCCACGTCCATTCACAGGAGGCTCCCACAGAGCCACCCCATCGGTGATGTTTGAGCACCAAATGCCCTTATTCCTGTATTTTCTTCCTGATGGCATGGTATAAAGCAGCAGAAATAAGGACAGCTGAACAGAGTATGGTTTGCACGGTCATCTTCATGTGCCAGGGCAGCGAGGGGAGCAACACGGTGGCTCACGCATCCAGATGTGCTTCATGGATGCTCCTGCAGACCCACCTGCGCAGCTGTGCTCGCCCGTGGGGATGGGAGATAAAAACAGGGATGGCACATGGAGCCTGACCAGTGCCAAATTCCTCCTGGGTGACCGGGCACACCCAGGCTCCCAACGCTGTGGGCTGCTGCCACAGTTAGGTGGGAGGAGATCGCTCCCACCAGAGAGACGCGGCGCCGAGGCCACAGAGGTGTCCCAGAGCCAACATGCCCCTGTGCTTCTGGGAGGACAGGAGCCCTCCCGCTGCCCTCCTGCTGTGGGATGGGTCCCCGGAGAGGTCCCCTGACCACCCGCTGGACTCAGGACCCACCACTGAGCTCCTTTCCACCAGGAGTAGAGAAGCTACTGGCATGCGGCACGTGGCCAGCAGCGGCTGCCAGCACGTATGCTCCCTCGACACGAGCACCGGTGAGGTACTTGACACGGGTCCCCACCGTACAGATGCATTCAGGTCAAAAAGGAGAACACCAACAAAAAGGTAGTTCAGAGAAGAGGCCTTTTTTTTTTTTTTTTTGCCTTGTTTTGTTTTTAAACGAGGAGGCAAAATAATTAAATGGCCTGGAAACTATTCCACATTAAAAGTCACTATAGCACTAAAAATCTAGCTCTGACAGTTATGGGTGAAGCCCTTTAAAAGTTACCATGGTAGTTGATGCAGCTATTCGCCCACTCGTTCTTCAATAATGCTGGATTATTTTTTTTGATGCGATTCAACCACAAACAAGCAAATGCTGCTGAGGGAAAAAGTACTTTCTCGCACCATAAAAAAACCCCCATCCTTTATCTCTGCCACAAGCGCAGAGCGAAGGAGGAGACGGCAGGTAACAGGGAGCCGAGCCAAACATGCAACGCTGAACTTCTCCCCCTCCCTCTCCTGGGAGAGAGAGGAAATTTAAGAAGCAGATTCAGGATTTCAGCATCCATTTCACTTTCCCTCCCCGCCTCCTGAACTATCGCTCCCTGGGCCCCAAACGGCTATTCAGATGCTATGTCAGCTGAACGCTACGTTCGCTTCCTCTCTCAACCACCAGCTCAGCAAGCCTCGCAACGCGCTAGATGTCAGACCAGAAAGCCAAGTATTTTTGGAATACATCTTCCCTCCTTTTAATTAAGCGCTCAGGTAGAGAGCGGCGCAGGCAGAAGCGTTGGCTCCGCAAAGCCACATCCAGCGAGGCCGAGAGAGGCAAGTCGGAGCAAGACAAGACCCAAACAAAGGAAAGCAAACACGGGCTGTAAGGGAGGAGCAGGATACAACTGCGTTGACCTGCCCGGCTATTATTTTCGCAATCAAACCAAGGTCTAGAAACTCCTACGGCCGAAGGGAAGGCTTCGCCCGCCCGAGAACGCCTCGCAGCAGCCTCCCCATCAGCGCAGCCCTCATCCCGTGTGCAGATGGAAAATGAAAACCTCCCAAACCCCAGCCCGGCTGCAATCACTGCAGAGTCGCCTCCCCATCTGCCAGATGAACCCAGCTCCTTCCCCAGGGACCCCGGGGCGGCACCCCGGGAACAAGGGTTGCCGTAGATCAGCCCCCACAAACACGCAGCTCTGAGCGGGGTGAGGCAGATGGGGAGAAGGAATAAGCAGCTTCCATCACTAAGCCGGGGAAGGCAAGACCGAGCCTGCGCGCCGCAGACGCCAGGGGCACGCCGTGGCGGGGTGCAGCCAGCCCGGGGGGCCACCCCATGGGCCAGCCTTCTCGCCTGGTGCTAGCCTAAGCAACACGTACCGCTGGCTCTCCCAAAAATAATATCTCTCATTCTTAATCCCATATAAATTATTTGTTACAATAAATACTTGGACTGAAAGCCTCAAGGCTTTGCTAACAAAGCTGGGTTTGCGCGCGGGCTGCCAGGTTTTGAGAACTGGTTTAATCAGCTGGAGAAGCTGCTGGCGTGCCCGGGGAGCCCGTCCAGGCTTCGCGAGGCACAGCTCCCGTGAAAAGAGCCGCTCTCGGCTCTTCTTTCCCACAGTCCCCTCGACTCCCATCTTCCCAACCCAAAACAACGCAAACTGGGAAAATGTTTTGCCACAGTATGAACTGGGAGAAAACAATCACCACCGCAGCCCTCGAACGGGCCCGTCCGCTTAGAGATCCCTGTTTTTGGCGAGGGGCAGCGCCTGTGCCGAAGCGTGTTTCCAGCCAGCGCCCCGGCGAGCAGCAAGCCAACAACTTTCAAGATGAATTAAGGCCACCGCTTCCGTGGAGTTACGCCGGTGGAAGGCGGCTTTGTTAAACCCAACTGAAAGCTAAAAAACGTGCTACGTTCACCCCATTGTTCCTTCGCCTTTTCTAATAGCTGTTTTCTCTCCTCCATCACTCTCGGGCTTCGCACGCTCAGCTGTGACTCTTTGTGCCTCCCTTTCGCTGCCTTCTGCTTCTGTTTGTCCTTTTGATCTCCACTTCTCGGCTTGTGTTTTCTGCTGCGTCCCCATCCCCCACGCCTGATTTCCACTTTTATTAGGGTGCGAGGCAGAACGGCTCAAAGGATGAACAATGCGTTTTAGCTGAAAAGGCTTTGAAGCTGAATCGTGTTGTTTACCGATAGATTCCCCAATCTCCTGCTGAAATAAAATAGTGTTTTACCTCCACCAAAGCGCTTGCTGTTTATTTTCAGTGAGAAGCAATTATAAAAAGCTGATGGCACGTTAAATGCATAAAAACAGGATCAGGAGGACAGGAGTATGATCACTTAAAAAAAAAAACCAACAACAACAAAAAAAACCCAGACAACCACACCTCCCAACAGCCCACAGTTTCTAGCAGAAATTATTCTGGAGTCCAATTGTAAAGCTTCTGCTGCTGCACGGAGAGGTTAAAGCTCCAACCAGCTCCCAAAAGCCGCTGTGAGCCAGCACATTGGTTTGGGTTCTCCATACAAGCGTGTGCTTTCCTTCAGCGCTGAAGAGGAACATGTACCAAAGAGCTGCCTTCCCATCCGAGTTCCTTTAACTCCAAAGCATTACTTCAATTAACGCACGCTCTTTCAAGTTTAAATATTGAAACTCTTCAAGCTGGGCAAATTACAGCCAGTGACAAAGTACAGCCACACAGCTCCTGTCCCCGTTGTGGCTTCCCTGCCCACCCCCAAGGCCAGGCATCCAGTCCCAAAGCCAGACCTCTGCCCCAGGACTCCCCAGCAGCAGCACCTCCCCAAAGACGATCCTGGGGTGGGTAATACTACCTATCAATTAAGAAGCAGGACGGGAGATAAAAAGCAGAATACCATGAGCCGTGGAGATAAGATTTTAGTTCCCTGGTCTGCTCAGGGCTTCGTTACCACCCAGAATTAGACCCCACCGCGGCAGTACGAGCGGGGCTCAGCCAGACGAGGGGCAGAGCAGGTCCTGGAGCACCCAGACTCCCTGGAGCACCCCGAGCCCCGGGCGCCTACTGGCACAGGCGAGAGGCGGCAGGGCTGAGAGCCTGGGGCGAAGCGCCCACCTGGGCTGCGGGGGGGAAGAAGCAAAACACACCAAAAACACCACTGATTCACGAGCCGCGTTAGTCAGCAGCAGCCGCCTCCGTCAGCCGGGATGCCCAACCCCACCTGGGCAGGAGAACACATTGAACTGCGGAAAGGAAAAGGCCAGGACAAGCCTATAAGGTCTGCATCTCAAAAAAGTCATGGTCATCATACTTGAGCAGAAATAAAAAGGCTAATCTCCGTGAGAAGAGCAGCACCTTAGCGCCCGTGAGCCACCCCAGGAACCCAGTCACTACAGACAGGCAGCCAGGAGAGCTGGGCAACTGCCCCCCTGCCAGCTCCCCGCTGCAAGAACAGACTTCTGCATGCTTAACGGCAAATTAAAATAAATTAAACCTCAGCTCATGCAAAGTGTACAATTATTTTTTTCATCACAGGTAAATTTTCAAGCTGACTGACCAAACAAAGAAAGCATAAAATAGTTGAGGCTAAATTATGCCGCTCTGACTACAAGCTATAATCTCTGTTATTCAAAATTCAAGATTTGCAGGCTATAGAGTAGGTTTGGGAGCTGTTAATCAATGACTGAAATGAAAGATAATGCTCTACACGATGCACAGAGCTTCCTCAGAGGGAAGAGAGATTAACTCTCTCTAGATCACAGCCCTCAACCAAACAAGTTTATTTCCTTACCATCACTATACCTCAATCATTTACAGCAATACTAGACCAGTGCCAGACCACAATTTTAAGCAAAGAGCTTTTATTTTTAGGGAATAAAAATCTCCTTTTTAAAAAAAAAAAATAAAATAATCTCCTGCAGCTGGAGACAGCCTGCTTTAAAGAACAGGGGCAGTGGGAAGTGACAGTGCCTAGAAGCTCCCTAGGCAGAAGCCAGAAGTGGCCTTGGCTACTTAGGCCTCCTTTAGTTAAGGTGCAGGGAGGAACTCAAGCAAAATTCGTGTTACTTAAGTGCTGCAAAAACCAAAAACCAACCTCAGAGCCTAGCATAAAGCAGCTCTGTAGATCAGCTATTTGCCAAATTTTCTTAGTTAAGAAAAAGCAGTCTGAAAAACACCCGGTTTTCTTACCCCTGCTCTTGTCCCCAGAAGTTTAGAGTCGAAGACTCAGGAAAGAACACAAGATTCGATTTAAATTCTTAAGGAAAACGTGGAAAGTCATTCTGTCCCTCCTCCAACCCCACACATTCTAGCGCACACGAGTGCCGGTACCATACCGACATGAAGAGAAGCATGGAAACCCCCCCTTAACAAAAACTACCCAACAGATATCTGAACTCCTGGCCTCACCAGCATCCAGAAACGTTAATTCCACCTTACGGGACATCACAGCAGCGCTCGGGTACTTGCAGCCTTGAAGTGAAAAGCACAAAAGGACGAAATTCAAAATCTGCAGGTGTCCCGAGCGGTGCATATCTCTTACTCCTCCTTACTCCTCCTTCAGCCCGTCTGCATCTCTGAAGACTCCCAAGTCACGCGCTCACGAGAGTCTCATTTATTCTCTACTGAGTAAATACTTTGAAGTTTTTAACGATAAAAATATAATGATGGCACTCGAACAAGCAGATTTTAGAAACAATAGGCTAGCATTCCCGAATTAAAGCACATGAACGTGCACCATGCATATATGTTAAGACATGAAATTTCCAGCGGAGCAGTAATCACAAAAGGTATGTTGCTGATTGTTTTGCATTCCTCGAAAAAGAAAACTACACACTTCACACCAGTGATTTCAAAACAAAACTGCTGATAACTTAAAAATATTTTTCCAGTAACTACAACAAAAATGGTTCAAGTATCTTCTACTTTAAACAGGAGGGAGGAAAATTCCCATCTCACAGCAGGGAGGTTTGCTGCCAGGTTTCAAGGTCTGCTGGTGGCCCAAAACAACAGCGCTGCGCTCGGGTGCCAGGGATGGGTTTGTTTCCCTCCTTACAACACCTGCAAACCTCCTCAGCCCTGATTTTGGAAACAGGATTTGTATCACCCTCTGCCTTCCAAGAAACACCTTCAACACAGAAGCAACATCAATATTACTTCAGTTGCAAAAACTCACCTATCTACTAAGACAGTTCGTAGTTTCTAAAACTAAAATTTCATCAACTCAAACCCCACACCGTGAGATGCAAAAAGAGCTGGGGCCGTTGAATAAAGTCTACCTAAAGCACCAACGTGTTGGACGGCACTGGATCGGCGGTGGGGCTGGGCATGGCGCTCCGGCTCTCCTGCGCCGGGAGGATGGATGCTTCCGGAGCTGCGCTCAGGAGGTCTAGGGACAGGGCGAGGAGGAGCTCACCGGATGCTGGAGCTCCATTCGAGATGCTTCTCACAAGAAGGACTAGGAATTACGGACGGCAAACGGAAGAAACATCTGCTGGGTAGTGGGCAGCCATCTGGGCTCAGCAGTGCCACGGGAAGAGAAATCCTCTGCAGACTTTCCGTGGCGCACAGAGAAAGCTCCCATCGGCGAGCCAGCGCTCATCGCAGACTGACATCAAAGCAGAAAACATCCACGGCATTTTTTTGGCGTAAATTACTTTTCGTGGCATGTGAGAGACACCGGCTGAATCCCTGATCAGATGGCAAAGGTGGTTAGTCTGGGTTTGGGGCAGGGAGCAGCGGCCCTGGCCGGCAACGGAGGGGCCGTGCCACGGCGTGAGCACTCCCGCTGAGCCTGCCTTATTTAACAGTTTTGCAACATCCTTTGGAGCCCCAATAACTTAATTTTTTATGAAAGGGCATAAAATGTTCAGTGTTCACTATCAGTCACAGAGGTGAGCAGATGCAAGCGCACTACTTAATTTTCAAGGCAATTTTGCAAGGCTGCTTCGTTTTCTTTCTGTATCTACAAAGAGCGCATTGCCGCCTTCATTAGGTATCTCCTTGTTTTCAGTAGCTTACGCACTGAAAAAAGCAAGACTAAAAAAAGAAATCACGACACTGGAAACAGCCGTCTTCATAAAAACTGTTTTTAAACACCTACTCAGTCAAAACTGCGCAATAGGGGAGCAAGACACGGTTTGCACACCCATTCAGGTGTTCGCCTTTTCCCTAAACGCTCAAAAAGCTCCGGACAAAACCTCCAGCTGCAGGGTACAGCCTGCACAGAGACGCCTTTGGCTTAACTCAAAGATTGTTTCCCGTTTCATTAAGACGGGGCTACCGAGGGGCAGCGATTCTCTCGTTAAACCGCGGTTTGCAGAAAGCCACCAGCACAAAGGCATTTCCCAAACGCCGAGGCCAAAGCCGGCAGGGCTGTCACGACGCTGGAGGAAAAGGGGGAGAGGCCGGGGCTGCAGCCGTAAGGCACCATGTGTCCTCCGGCAGACCCTGTCTGGAGGGCGGGCGGGTGGGCGGCGTGCTGGAGCCGCTCGGGGAAGCCAGATGCGAGGCCTGGCACTGACGCCAGCAGCCGAGCTATTTTTATGAACCAATGGGTTGCGGTGCCGGAGCAGGAGCTGCTTCTCCCCTCCGAGCACAGCTCACCGCGCTCAGCCGGGAGAGAGGGATCCAGGCGGCTCTCAGGGACGAGGGGGGAACCCAGCACCCGTCACTGCCAGACCAGGAGGGAATTTGGGCACCGTGCTCTGCCCACATGGACAAGCAGCAACTCTTAAAGTGGTATCTTTTTTTCTTTTATGTATCTTTTTTTTTTTTTTTTGCCAGGGAGGCTTCCCCATCAGAATCCACAGAAAAATCCATTAAATCACCTCCCACACAGCACCCTAATTAAGTGATCATTTCTCTTGGGCACAAAGACATCTACCTGCACCCTAAGCCCTTCCCAAGGTCAGCTCCCTCCTCCCTGGGCAAGTCAACAGCACGCACCAATTCCCATTTGGGGGGGGGGGGGGGGGGGAGGTCAAGACAATAAAAGTTTAACTCAAAGAAACATATTCCAATTATTCAGTGCACGTCACCAGTTTTCACCGGGCTTTCAAACGCTTTGCAGTTTCCGGAAGCTGAATGCCAGGACTACCTGCTGAAATTATCAGAGCAACGCCGGCCTTCCTCGTGCTCTCTCCATTTTCTCAGGCTTCCTTCCTGGCTTCCTTCCAGCATTCCCATCTCTTACAGAAGATCCTGTTTTCCTTCATCGTCTGGGTTGTCTCCTCCTCTTCCTTCTCATTGCCACCCACTCATTTTTTTCATCTTTCCCAATACTGTATTCGCTACATCCTCTCTCGCTGCAGCCCTCTCCCCCCCGCCCCGGGCCACCCAGCAAACCGCCGCGGGTGCCACTCGCTCCAGAGCCAGGGTATGCCACGCGCTTGCCAGCGTCCAGGAGAACACCCAGGTCAGAAGCCTTTTCCTAGCCCACACCCTGACTGTCGCTGAGCCACAAGGACACGTGGCTTCTCCCTCGAGCATCCCGATGTTTGAGAAACTCCCCGATACTGTCTCAGTAGTCGGTCCTTACACCCGCCTCAGCCCGGGTGCCCAGGAAATGATGTCTGCTGAGAAGAGCAAAACAAGCGGCAAACTGAGCCTTTTTTCTTCTTCCTCCTTCCCTTCCTCTAGCCCGGATCAAAAAAGCCACATACAACTGAGAGCTCCTCTCAGCCTCCTCCACGCCGGCCCCGCTGCAGAGCGCATCCGTACCCCCCCGCCACGCTACCCTCTCTAAAAATGTACAGGTCGGGCAGCGCATTACGCACAACAATCCCAATTCTAAAAAGCACCAAATGCATTACTAATAAAATAGCAATGCGGTCATCCCGAAACTTCCTCTGACTAGAAGAGGCCGCCTGCCTTCCACGGCGGGAGTGAGCGAGCCGCCGTTTCTGTGGCCCGCGGGTTGCTGGCTCCAGCCCCACGCTAGACGCAGCAGGTCCCTCGAAGCTCAGCTCCGCAGAGGCCTGAGCACAGGGCAGGCTCGGGGGTTTTTCAATCACCAGGCTACGCAGACAGGCACTTGACAACACACGTTAAACTTAAGCCATGACAGTCACCACCGAGAGCAGCTCCACACCCTCCATCGCTCCCTTGCAACAAACCGAGACAAGAACAAACAGGTGGAAAATGACCGTTTTCAGCTCTTTGGGGGAGGTATTCCAGTTCTCTCCTTTTTTTTTTTGGCAGTCAAACTACGGCCTCTGACACAAAACTGAGCCCGGCCTGCCCTGCAGCCTCCATTAGTGCTACTGCACACTCAGGCAAGCTGCAGAGCTGTTTTTACCCGGTGCAGAGAGACGATGCCCACCCAAGACGTTGGACATCAGTGCTCTGGAACCAGCTCAGTGCCACCTCGTCACCACCCACCCAGTCCTTGTGTTCACTCCATACCATAAAGGCTGAAGAGTCCTGTCAGCGTCAAAGCATCTAAAAGCTCCTCAGAGGGACATCGAGCATTTGTCAGGTGCCTGGCTTGTTTTTCACACGTCCACATCTTCATAGCACCACTCACAGCAGTGCCCAGCACTCGCCCCTTGGCTCTGAGAAGGGGGGAATGCTCCCCTTGGTACCACCGTGGACACAGACACACAGCTTCTGCCAAAGCCTTGTTCATGAGTTAACAACGCTCATCCGGAGAAGATCCCAAAGAAGCCAGAGCAACACACATTTTTCAGCCATTCTGCAAGAAACCCTGAATCGTTTGTGGTCACCTGGGCACAAGTGAAAAGCAGTGCCTCACCCAGGTGTTCCCGTAAACCACCTACACCCACTTTCCTTCACCCGAGATTTGCAAAGACTGTTGATTCATCTTAGTACTTGGGTGCAATCTGCTGACCGATGTTTTGACTAAAGCCTCAAGCACACACTAAGGGCAGGCGAGAAAACATCTAGGCAGGAAAGCTGCAGAGACTGTAAACCTTTACTGTAAGTCCCAAGACTCCAAGAGGTCCATGCATTCCCGCAGTGCAAGCTGAGCACCCGTACGTGCCTACGCCGGCTCATACCGCTCGTGTTTACAGATCCTTTCTCAGCTTGACATTTTGCTTAATACTAATTTGACTTAAAGAGAATGGTCTGTTTCAAAGAGACGCTGCTTATAAACCAAAACCAACGTGAAGGTTTGACATGGCCACCGCATGTGGATCATGAGCTGCTAGAATGAACTTCTACACACTGCAAATAAAAAGCTTTGCTTACGTTTAAAAACATTTACATTTCTTCTAATAAACTAGACAGAGCTGTGAGGGGAATCAGAGGTTTCCTTAAAAATCCTGAAAACGGAGGCCATCTCTGACCTCCTTTTGTAGAGCTCCTGGTGCTCAACCTGAGGCTCATGTACCTTACACTGAACTTCTTGCTCCACAGATCCCTTCTTTCAGTACCTACGACCTGCGTGGCCCTGCTGTTTATTGTTGGCGTTTGCCACTTACAAGACACAACGGCAGAGTGCTCCATCAGCCAGCGCAGGGCATCCGACACCCACCCTCTGCACGAGTCCCAAGGTCTCCTTCACATAACCGGAGCCGTAGAGATAGCAGTGCTGACAGCCATGATAAGGGCACCTCCAGACCAGCCGGTGGTTGCCCTCATGGTCATTTAAGCTAGGCCCTTTAGCACACTGCCCGCATACACTTTGGGTTCATTACAGGTGCTAGCAATGGCTTAGGTATGGACAACATTAAGTTTACTACAGCTTTCAACGAAGATGTGGTGTGAGACAGGAGCCATCACTCCACGGGACACAGGAAGATGTGGAAGAGCACAAGAAGGACCAGGGTTGATCCCTGAACAGCAGCATCTCCCAGCACCCAGGGGCTGAACGCAATAGGAGCCCCTGCCTGGCACAGAAACAAGACACCATCGATGAGCTGTCAAGCACCACAGTTCCTCTTCAAAAGGCACTACCCAACGACACATTTTAACCTCTACCATTTTTTCAAAAACCACCAAGCCTACACTCACAGTGGTGACAAACATCTGCATGACCTCAACATCATTGTCTTTCAGCGGGGACCACCGCTGAAGGCTTCTGCTCAACTCTACGCTGGAGGAACATACCAGTGAATGAAAAACCAACTGGACGTTCAGGACACTTGCCCTGCAGATGGCACTGCCTCAAGACTCCTCTTGTCACCCACACCTTCTCCTCATGTGCCCAGAATAGCTGTTAGTTCAATAGAACAATTAATTTATTAGGTAACTTATCTGGCTGAGTAATTATGTAGCCAAAATGCTGGGTTTTAACCAAACAGTTTGGAACTGCACCACAGCCAACACCGTCAGCGGAGCAGAGATGGCAAGAAGGAGGTGGCACTGTGGGGAACAGGAGATTTCCTGGCCCTTTACACAACCACATCTGCAACAAAAGTTGTTGTTTCTCTCTACTACTTAAACCCACAAACAAGGATTTGTTCAACTTGGTGCAAGACACTATTTAGAGTCAATAACAGCTTTCTCATAACACAGGGGACATGCGGGAAGAGGGGAAGGTAAAAGGCAGACGAAGCGATTAGGCTGCATTATCTTTATCGGGTCCTTTTGGAGACCCAGGCCCAGCGAACGCAGCAGTGGAGAGGCTCGCGGCGCGGAGCACAATGGCCCTCTGTGCCGAGCGGCCACCTCGAGCAGATTTTCATCTGAGGCTTCCTGCAAAGCAGCACGGAGCCACCGAAACTTCCACACACCCCCCCACAGACCGCCCCGTGCACAGCAGGACTTTGCTGAGCGTTTGGTTTCCAGGCGCTGGCTGGCAGCTGGGAGCACGGCGCTGGCAGCAGGTCGGCGACCATGGATCCCCGTCCTCAGCAACAGCCTACAAAAGGGACTTTACAGCACAGCTATTGTCACAGAGCCCTTGTTAGAAACCCTCGTCGCTCCGATTCCCCGACTCCTAACAGTGGCAAAGCTGCTTCAGACACTTCACTCTCCAACTCAGACTCAGGAGTCCAACCCTGAGCTCAGCAGAAAGTCGACCACGGGCAAGAGCTGACTAAACACCAACTCACCTCCGGCAGGAACCAAGCAGGGGACTTTCCCCCTCACCCACTTTAACGATACAAAGAGCCTTAAAGTAAAAAACATATAATAAGAAAGTAAAATTTTGCTAACTACATTACCGTCACTAGTTTGGGCTTCCACCACCAGTGTCACCCCGTGGGCTGGAGGAAGACCAGGCTGTTGGCTCGCCATTTGGACCTTCACTGCAGCAGCTCTTTCCCTACAACCCTGCAACTCCCCCTCGCCACCCATCGCAATTTCTCCCTTTTTCGCCCATCCTTTGGTTCACTGGCAACTCAACCTCCACTTCTCTTGGGCACAGCTGCCAGCTCGGAGGCTCCTGTCCCCTCACTCACCTCCTGCCACCACCCGGGCAGGGACGCGGGTCGTGAATGGAGAGTCCCAGCACGCTGCTCCCGTGCTGCGCTTCCAGGGGTTGCCTGCAATAAATGCGATCATCTGCTCTGCTGATGCTGCAGTTGCCACTAATGAAATATTATAATGCAGCCCTTAAAGTGACACCGTGTTGAGCAGGCCGTAAGGCTGGGAATTAACTCACAAAGCGCAACCAAGAAAATGGAAATACTTCTCTTTCTCCTCTTTCCCAACGGGAAGCCAACTGAATTGTTTCTTCTGTTCCCTAGAACGAGTTAGAAGTTCTCGTCTCATGAAAAGTTTTAAGATTTTACTGAATTTTTAACTATTGCGTCTACAACGTTTGCAAACACGTGTGACAAGAACTGCAGAACAGTTCTCCTTCTCTGAGCATAACGACGTGAGAACCATCAGCAAGCGTCACAAACCACTAGGGATATAGTAGCAACATCACAATTTTCCCAAACAAAACATTCTTCTTGATCACGTTATAATTACCCGAAACTTGCAAATTTGCACTACATAACATTAAGCTTTTTATTTTATGGGCTTTGAAACAGCTTATGAGAAAACCTGTGCTTTGCAAAGGTACAGACAATTCAGGTGAGTCTGTACTTTACCTTCTGCATCACCTCCACTGAACTTTAATTCCTGCATCTGTTTAAAATCCTGAAAATTGTATCTATTTTATTATCAGAAGAAGAAAGTTTTTGCCATATTGCTGTGTCTTCTTTAAGACATACCTACTCAACATGGAAAAATTACCGGATTCTCCTATAGTCAAACATTTTCCAGACACACACACACACACAACACCACGCTATTCTTAAAAGACCAGTCACATGCAAGTTTTTCATGATATTTACAGGCATAAGAGGTCCTCGTGAGAAGAACATTACACAGAAAGTTTCCCCAGAGAAGAAACCTTGAACCAGAACCAAGTTATTTCTGCAAACGTGAACCAGAAAGTTCCTCGGCGCTAGCGGAGATCTTTATGCATCCTCCACCTTGGATCTGCCCAAGGCCCGTTTTTAAGAACCATCAGAAGCAGCAGCCCATCTCCAGGAGGCAGCACGCCAGCGGAGCCTTCGGCACTCTCTAAAAGCTCTTTTCTTTACTCGTGTTTTCTTCACCCACATTTATACCCTTTTATATTTAACCTAGATAAGGCAAACATGAATGACAAGAGGGCCGCTAAGGCAGCTCGAGCAGGATCGCTGCTCCTGCCTGTGTGAAACGACGGTCTGGAAGCAATTTGTTTTCCCATCTCATTTCACATTG
Source organism: Rissa tridactyla (assembly GCF_028500815.1). NCBI lineage: Eukaryota > Metazoa > Chordata > Aves > Charadriiformes > Laridae > Rissa > Rissa tridactyla. The sequence goes on from NC_071469.1 coordinate 93,155,135, forward strand.
GAAGCCCATCCGCCAGCGGGGCCGTGTCCCAGCCGCCCGTCCCCTCCCTGCTGGGAGCCCAGCACACAAGAGGACATTGTCCCGCCTGAATGACAAACAGTTTTGTGACGCTGAGGCTGTAAAGTGCATCAGACAGGTGCAAGGAAGCTTACCAAATTGGTGTGCACACGTCTCCGCGATTCGGGGACAAGTTCATTCCTAGGCAGAATACACGCGAAATGCCAACAACAGTCTGAGAGGTAGCGAGGGGCTGGCGGGGGGGTGTGGTGCTCCATGCTCGGCCCCTTCGCCCAGGGCTCCCCTTTGCCAGCCCTCCCACCACACACCCACGGGCTCCATCTCCACCGGGACAGGTCGCTTCTCCCGGCAAACCTGGCTTTCCTGAGCTGCAACGACACCCAAGCTTGTCTGAGGAACGGTAAAACACAGGCAAGCCTTCAGAACCTGAAACTCATCTCAGGGAAGAAACCCCATCGTCCAAAAGCGATAACAGAATTTGAAAGTATTGGCGAGGAGGGAAGGGGAAGAAATCCCTTTAAACTGAACGCAGAGATGTCTCGCGCTTGCCAGCAAGTTCACAATGAAAAACGCTTGCTATTTCTGTCACTGCATCTCCAGAAGCTCAGGCTTGATTTGATTCATTTTCCCTATAAGGTATTTTTAAGTATAGAAGAAAAGGCCCAACTAATTGCCAGAACGTGTCCCTGCAGACTGTACGGCAGCAGCCATGCATGCACAAACCACCACGCAGCTGGCGAGCGGAGAGGCGCATCGGCCGGCCACGGAGCCAGTTTCAGACAGGTTGCCCCACCAGAGGCACGACCAAAACCAGGACAAGCAGGTGATCTCCGCTGCCTTCACACGCACCGACCTACGCGAGTATCTCAAGGCTTTTTAGTTTTGTTTTCAAACACGCGCTAAGTGGATCATTCAACAGGAAGCACGCAGCCAAGACCTTGGCAAACCGCAGCTGGCATTTAATAACTGCAGCATCTTTAAAGACCCCTTTTAATCAACTTTTAACTCCTCGTCACACGGTGCCAGCGTGTCCCAGCACACCCAAGGTTTCCCTCAAAAGCTGCCCCCGTGTCAAATTATTCCACCCTCTTCACCAACCTGCCATGCTTGCAAATCGGATCCAGGACTTATTCAGCCGGAAAGAAACACAGCCAGACAAAAAAGTTCCTTTTTTTAAAAAAAATAAAAATAAAATTTGCTATCTCTAGTCCAATTCTGAAGAGCCCACAAGCGGCTGGTGGCACAACGGAGAAGTATTTCAGCCTGCACTGAGCTGCACAGAGCCCACATGGAATATAATTTTTAGTAGACTTAGATAAAATTAAGGCTAGTAACAGGAACTACAATATGCAGAAAAGGTCTTAATTTCCTTCACCCCAATAAATATATTTCAATACTCAACATTTAAGCAGGAGCCAGATCAAAAACCAGATTAAAAGGGGGCATCTTTCATGGAAGCTGTAAGGCAACACCACTGTGCGATCACTGCAGCAACCCCACAGAAGAGCACTGGACTCCGGGACCAGAGACTTGTTGGAACAGATGAGATGAGTCACGAAGCAGAGACATGCAGAGCTCCGGCTGCGCTGCCAAGGGGAGTGGAAAGCCGCCCCGACGGCCGCGTGTTTAGGGAAGGACTGCAATCCGCCCAGCGCTCTTAGTCTGGCCCTCGGCACAGCACGCAACGCTACGGTAGGTAGAACTGAGTCAGCTCCTCTTGAAATCACTGCAAAGTTGTTCTGCCTTTAAAAAAAAAAAAAAAAAAATAAAAAAAATGCATGGCTACTGCCAGATGTGAAAAATTCCTCCGGTGTGGTTTCCTGGAGGGAGCAGGAAGGGAGGCTGTGACCACCTCGCCCCTGTGCGTGCCTGTGTCGGTCCTGCTCCGCGCGAGACAGGCTTCAGCTCAAATATTAACTCTCCCCAGGAAACACACTTCTGCCGGGTCTCCTCCAGCCCGGCCAGGACAGCTGAGGCGTACCAAAAACGTGCAGCGAAATGGCATTGCATCCGCGTTCGGGAAAGACCCAAAGCTCTCCTGCACCCAGAGAAGTGGAGCGGTTCCTGCCGTGCCCGGCTGAGCCGACGTGCTCCGGCGCAGAGCAGGGCTGGCAGCCTGCCCCCGCTCATGTGCCTTTCTTGGAGCCTCTTCCAGCTCCTCCTCAAGGGAGCCTGCCGGGACCGTGCCCTTCCAGCGAGGAGAGGCTCCGGCGAGCAATGGCAGCCGCCTCCTCACTGGAGCTTCCTGCGGCCCAGCAGCCCCCAGTGCGGGGGGTTTAAGGCAGGACCCACCTCCCTGTAGCCAGAGGGCAGTGGTGCGTGAGCGGTGCTTCAAGACGCGACCACGTGTGCCGCTTCACGTGGAACTGAGAAGTTGACTCAAATCACGTCTGCATTAAGTTGCGGGGAAGATCACACCACGCAGAAGCCGTAACAAACAGGGAACCGCTCCGCTGTGTTAAAGCTGTAGATGCACAACGCTGCTCCCCAAGTAGTTTTTCTACAGTACACGACGATATTCCCCAAGCAGTTTTTCCAAAATCCCTAACTGTATTCCCCAAGCAGTTTTTCTACAATACCTCTGCAACGTCTGGTGACCGTTTTGGATTTCTACCAAATTTTCACAACTATAATGATCCAACGTTTACAGACAACTCTTTAGAAAGTTATCATTAAAAGTTGTTTCCTTTTGAACCATCAGAACCTTTCCCCTCCAGCAGTCGCATGCTTTTGATGCAGTGTGAGAAACCAAGTGGTTTGGGGAAGTTTCTGTAATAGCTGCGTACGTTTGCACAGTTCCTGAAAGCTACGGCAATAGGGAGCCTCAGCAGCGCAAACACGACGCTCACCAAGTACCGGTTCTGTAAACAAGGGAACGGCATTCGGCATTAGAAGATGCGCCACATCAAGGCTAGAAAACAGCACATTTTTTAAAAATAATTAGAAGCAAAAGCCATACACTAACTTGGTACCTTTTCAACTGCAGCTCTGAAACTAAGCTTTAGATGAAGGGTTTCGGTTTTCTAACAAGATCTGTTCCTCCAAACACAGCACTCCTCCTCAGCAGCCTTAATTTACCACCCACAGCCGCCTGTGGACAGCACGAAGTGGACAGTCCTGGAATTCACCACCCCTGCTTTTAGGTTTTGCAGTCCTTCAAGTCTCCCCTTTAAGAGAGAGGAGCTGCCTCTCAGAATAAAAGCACTTGCCATTGAACTGCCAGCCCGTCTTCACACATAAGAAAACATGCGGTGGGTTGTCTTCCCTCGCGTTACTCCCAAAGACCAGACAGCTCAGAAACAAGCGGTCAGAAAAATTAACTCTCCCAAAGAAATTAATTGTGAACGATTCTCTGAGCAGTTTTGAAGCTGCCCTCCTTGCTGGGTGTGTTAGGAGTTTTGGCTAAAAAGCAAGCTTTCATGTGTAAAAGGTTAACAACATTTACACCTTAAATACCATACTTAAAAGCATCTAGACCAACAAGCTCCTTAGCAATTCCTCCCAGGGAGGTGGGACAACTGAACCGGTTGGTCTGGTTACTATATAAGGTAGCAAGTATGCTGTTTTCTACATTTTCATTAAAGATTAAGTCAGCCAAGTTCTGCTGAGGCTTAGGAAAAATACTGAAAGTCACCAGCCCCTAATGACTACTCAGGCTGTCAGTAGGAACCGAGTATTTTTTTCTAGTATGGGACGAATGTGCACAGAAATTCCCAGCCCAACAAGTATTCCCGTGGGACACAACAACAGAGGCATACTGCAGAGAACACACCTCCAGCTGCTCTCACGAAGACGCTTCATCAGCCACGTCCGGACGTGGGGCAGGATCTCTGCAAGGTGCCGAACGGCACCTTCGGGGGCAGCTCCTGCTCGTGCCTATTATTTTGGCAGAATTCAACACGGAGGGTAGATGCGAGCTTCGTCTGCTGTGGTACGGGTCAGCTTGGTGAGTTATCCAAAATCTCAGCTCCTACATCAATAGACATTTGTAAACGCCATGTCAGCAACGGGCAAAGACGGGAGTTGGGGGTTTCAGACCAAGGCTCAAAGCAGGCTGGCCTTGCTGGCAGTACCCCATCCCCTAACGCGGTGGTGACATCCATTCCACCAAGTGACAGGAACGATTTCCGGATTTTTCTTAGAAATTGTATTTAAAAAGAAACCCAACTAAATAAAGCTGAACTTCTGGAAAATTTTTCAGCGCTTGTCACGTTCTAACCCCATGTAACACGGGCTGGCTTTACTGCAAGCAGACACGGCATCAAAGCAGCCAGCAAATTATCCTCTTAGTTACATTTATTATAACTCTTAGAAGAAAACTTTTTAAAAACCAAAGGACATAACTTTGGGGATCCTTTAGCAGCTGGGAGCTGGATATAGGGCGAGGAAGAGAAGAGAGCACGGAGCAGAGTCTCCCAAGCGGCATCAGGACGGGGATTTCTCTGCTGCGAAGGTGCCGAGATGAGGCCGGTGCTCCTGTACCTGCTGCGCAAACAGGTCCGGTTACACGCATGGGCTCTACAGCCAACGGCGCTTCCATTCATCCATTATTTCTGGGGCATTTTTGAAGTCTGGCTTGCAAAACGCCAGTAAGTAGTTCCACAAAGGCTTTGAAGTTGTTCCTGGCGACGAAAAGAAGCAGCAACACACAGCTACGGACACATTCAGGAGACCAATAAATTCCGGCCTCGCCCTCTTCAAATACACGAACCATTTTTTTGTTTGTTTGTTTTTTTTAAGTCCAACACACCAACTATGTTTCTGTTCAGCAAAGGCTCAGAGGGAAAAACGTTCAGGTTTGCAGCTAGAGCTACGAAACAGATTAAATTAATATTCTACTCTCTCCCTACCACAAAGTCTTTGGAGGACGCTTTGAAGACAAATGCTGGTCTAACAAGAGTGGCCTCCTCTTCAGAGAAACTTGATGATGACGGCAAAAATATTTTAAATTTGCTTGCTGAATCAACTAAAACTCGTATTTATTTCCCCTAAGAATGTTTATTGAACCAACCAATAATGAAGCTGGTACCTATTGACCACACTACTGATTTAGCACCAAATTTGACCCATTTTGAGAACACGAGGGCTACACAACATCTGCATTTCGAGAGCTCGTTTTCACACCCCTTGGCTGCGCCCTCTCCTGAATGACTTCTGTCTGAGAGGGGCAGAAGGAAGAACTTTCTTGCTTTTCAACTCCCACGAGGTTTCCCGATTTCGAGTGAACCGGTGCAAGGAGTGAAACAGTCACACGCACCTACCGGCCCGGCTGCAACTAACAGTGCTTAAGGCGAGATTATTTTGTGCAAAAGCAGTTGACATTTGGAAAAGTTTAAATATCAAAATTTACTCCTCTGTAAAAACTGAAAATAATACATACTTAACACATGACATATCACTGGCATTTATACAGCTTGAATCAATCTCCAGTTAGGAGGCACTCTCTTCAAAGCCCTTTGTAATTTAAAAAGATGCATCTAGACTCAAAAAAATTTGAGAAGTACCCATTGCTTCAACATTTGAGTTGTATTAATACATTCTATGCTCCCGCTGAAGTCTATCCTCCTTTTCAAATAACGCTCAGCTTAAATACATTTTTAAAATAACTTTAAATAATTTTAAATATATTAAATATACCATGTATGCGTATCAGTAACGCCAGTTTTACCTCCTCTAAAAAAAATACAATGGTGCTTAATACATACACTAATTTCAGCATCAAATATTAAGGTTCTTTGATCAGAGTAGGAGTTAGAGACCCTAAGGCAACATAGCCTATATGTTGCCCAGTCTCTCCACACATTTTAAATCTCAAGCCCACTTATTTTTCTAATTCCGGTTCAGGATATATACCACAGTAAATATTTTAAATAAACCCACAGGAGCTGCTTATGCCAGTAAAGTCAAACATTTGCTTTTTTAAAGGAACATCCGTATGTACAATCACTGGTTTATACACTTAAGAATTTTATTTTATTATACTGCTGTATCGCTTTTTTAATACGCATCTGCCAAGGAGGAAACATTCTGTTTCTAATTACCAAAGTCTTAAAAAAAAATTTTTTTTTCAAGTTAAATATTTAATATATTTGAAAAGAAATATTTCTAGAGGTGCCTCAAGTAAAAAATTGTTTAACATGTGTTTTACAGTCTTTCCAAACTCTTTTTATGGTCCTGGAGTCTGTCCACATTTATGGAAAAAATGTAATGTTTCAGCTTCAATTTGTCTATTATTTCAGCGTGATGTTTTAAAGCTCTTTAAGAGAAGAGAACGCATCCATATTTCAAGTAATTTTTTCAATTAATATTTGAAAGAAATCAATCAATTTTATATTTTATTTTTTTAACAGGAACTTTTGTAATAGCTATGGAAGTCGACTTTTTCGGTGCAAATCTCCTGACTGAGATCAGTTTCCATTGACACATTTCTTTTCGCGCCTTTACGTTACCCCAGTTTAGGTTTCCAGTCACAGTATTGCAGACGGGCGGCACAGGAGCACTTCTCCCAGCAGTAACGCTCCAAAGCGACGAAGGACAAGGGCAGGGATCAGCAGACGATGGCACCCGAGCCTGAACCCCCATTAAAACCCCTACTTCTTGACCGCACACAAACGCTTCCGATATTTTTTGAAGAAAGAAAAATTATACCTGAAGACTTGGACTCTTTCCCTGGTCAGGTTATGCTAAGCAACTGGAAGAAATAAAATACTTAAAGTGCTAGAATAAAAGTTTTGCCAGATAGGCTACTGTTTCTCCCCACGTGAAGGGCCCCCGGCATCCCACCCATGGGTGGCCACTGCGGAGCGATCACAAAACTCCTGCCCAGCCCAGGGACACCACGGCAGCAGGCCAGAAACCCAAGGGCTACACAGCCCCATTTTATTAAAGTGGAATATTTTTAACAATATAAGTGTATGTCAATGTGATGGCCAGACACTAGACTCGAAATCCTTTATTTCATTCTGAGCATCTGCGGGGACCAGGGCAGAGCACTAGAGAGGAGGAGGGGGAGATGCTCCCGCGAGGATGCTCTGCATCCTCCTCCTCCCGGCACTCACCCCTGCAAGCGGAGCGGGGCTGCACCTCCTCACCTCCACCAAACCCCCCCAGAGGTGAAATGCTCTAGATACAAGTAATAACGCACCCAGCGCCCGTGTGCAGATTTACTTCTACAAAACGGACAGGTGAATATTAAACACTGTCCATACGCACACAGGCAAAGCGTGGCAGAGCCCAACTGCACCCCAGCCCTCCACAGCCACAAGTAATTTTCTATCTGTGATGTTCAAATCAAAGACTATTCCACCGCCAGCAAGCCATGAGAAAGACTGCATCATTTTCATTATAAGATAAGGTCTTAATGGCCTCTCTGTCTGCTCTTCTGACTCCAATTGCAGCTTTATTTTCTCCACAGAAAGCTCCCGTTGATTTGGATGTTCTCCTAATCACCAAAAAGGAAACTAAAATTTGGAGTAAGGATCTGGAGGGGGGTTGTTTTTAAGAAACAGACTTGTAAACAGTACTTTTACAGTGAAAGGAATGCAGAGAATGAGAAGCAGCCAGCCAGCGCGTACGTTTCATACAAGCCTTCAAGGATGTACGTAACTCAGGGACAAGCTGAACAGAGGCTGCTTAGGACCGACGATGTGCAACATTTCCCATAGCATTTCTCATGTATTTTTAGCCCCGTTTCCTGAGGAAATGAGGCCCACGGCTGCAGCGTGCCCACCTCTCCTCCGCGCAGCCAGGTCTGAAGGAAGAGAGGGCCTCGGGCAGCCAAGCAGGAGACTCTCGCCCCTGCGGGAAGGCGAGAGCCTGGGCACCAACCCGCCTGTCCTCCCTGGGTGCTGTGCCGTGTCCTGCCAAATGCAGGAGGCTTTTGGAAAAAGAGGGAAGGGGAAGTACTGCAAGGGTGACTTGATTTTTATAGAACAAGGATTGCTCTGAAACCAATCTACTGCAGGAGACGCTGTCAGAAACACTCGACCAGATGCACACTCCCTATGACGAGACCATTTCTCCAGCTTCTTGCTTCCCCCATCCAGAAGGCTCCACGTACTCACAGCCTGCAGACATCTGTACGGGCTCTGGGTGACACAACACCCACCCTGCTTTCCCATATTTACTCATGCATGGTGTCACCAAAACCTGCTGAAGTGGGTGGCTGTGGGCTGACGGACATGAGCACCTGGGCCGGGGCTTTACCAGGCTCTTCTGCATTACTCACATCAACCGCACCACGACCATCATGCCCTGGGACACCGCAGCTGGAGGTGGTAACGAGCAATTTACTGTCACTTTTAAGCTTACTGCAATCACAAGCCACTGGGCCAGGTCTAAAATGTGATAAGTCAATGTTTTATTTTTAATAACGGCCCATCACTTCCTCAGGGAACTGTAAAACTGAAGTGCTCTCTACACAAAATCCTAAAAGCAAGAAATCACAACACACAGCAAGATCTCGAATAACTTGTCAGTCCCTGTCCTACAAAAGACTGGACGGGAGCAAGTCAGAAAATTTCAAGAAACAAAAAACAGACAAAGGAAGGGATCAGGAGAGCCGCTGAGCCAGAAACCTTGCTACTGCCTGCACCTTCAGCGGAGCTCAGACACGTTATTTGAGACAAAACATTTTATAACATGGTTATGCTCAAAAGCAGTGAAACACCATTTAAAAACAATAAAACACAGTCTAGGAAGAAAATGTAAGCTGAGACTGGAGGTTGCTTTTGGGAACACAGTGGGTTCTCCTGCTGTCTCCAGCAGGGCGTGCAGGCAGGGACAAGAGCCCCCACTGCCACCCAAGCTCCTCTTCCACCCATCGCTCATTTACAATTAGCTGTAGAAAAGAATAATTACTATTTTTCTGCCATACCTGAAAAATATAAGTCCTTCTGAGACGGCTGTCTTACCTCTAGATTCATATAAAGTACTACGATGACTACAGTAATTAAATAAGCAGACGTGTATTCAGTTACCGGCAGGAAGGAAACGTGCTGCAAGGACCTGTGATACCTCAGGTGTGTGTTAGTTCCTTTTGAGGCAACCTCGTCTACTGGTTTAGAGGACAAACCTCACAGTCAAGACACCCAGACTTTGGCTGGTCACTCTAAAGTCACTTATAAACAAGTACTTTATTAAACAGAGAAACGGCCTTGCATTTCCAGCTCTGGCTGGCTGGTCTTTTCAGTTAAACCCCATCTCAAACTGACTGTTAGAGGGAAATCTTCCATCTTCTTCCTCATCCCCCTTCTTCTGCCATCCCCTTCCATGCTCAAGACACCCTCCCACCTGCCACCTCCCAGGTTTCCAAGCACTACCACAGCTTGTTTGTAATCCCTGCTTCTGGACCAAACAGAAACACAAAGGGGACTTTCACCATGACCTGTGGTTCTCCTGCTACGTCAGCCCCGCTCACAGGGAACTTCAGTATGAAAAAAAAAAAAAAAAGAAAATTTTTAAATGCCAGATCAGATGCAAAATTAGCAGGCAAGGGCATGAAGAACAAACACCTAATACAAAACCCCCAGGAAACAGTATCAATACTGTACTACTTAAAAAAAATTCCAGAGCCTTCTGTAGGAATAGGGAATCTCTGTATCAGTCCAGGGAAGAGATGAGAAACTCGTTGTCCCCACCTCGGGAGGGGAAGCAGGACAGTGACTGAACATGACCTCAGCAAGCGATCCTGGTTACGGACTGACAGAGACTTGGCCTTTGCAAGAAGAAATTCAGTTACGCAGTAAGAGGGAAGGGCTGGTAAGCCTGTTTTGATATCTGTGTTCAAATAAAAACAGACCTTCGTTAACCCAATCTATCAATCATTTGATGAACGGGCACCCCAGTGCCGCTATCTGTCCTGCCAGCGCCGAACTGACGGGGCAGAGCTCTAACGTGCTCCCCGAAAGGGGGTTGGCTTTTTTCTTTTGGCAACTCTGAAAAATACTTGGAAAGGGAATCCAAAATATAAGGCAGGGCACACATCCTGTTTTTCTGAAGCTATACAGTTTCTCAAGTGTTATAAAAATGATTTGCCAGTAAACGAGCCAAATGTATTGGAAAGATACAAGCAGCGCCTGGGGTGGAAAGAAGGTGTTTTTAGCACGCTCGGGCCAATTAAGATTTCGAAGGTTTCCAAGCACACCACTCCTCTTAACCCAACAGAAGGAACTGAGTTTAGCAACTTATTTAGCGTTTCATTTGCTAATTTGCAAAAACAAGGAGAAATCTTCCTCTGCTCTCCAGCATCTTGTTGGGAAAGCTCTTGCCAACACGCGGGTGTCGCTGCCAACAGCTCAACCCAGCGTGACCCAAAGTTCTCCCTCCCGGTGCCGGCGTGCGACTGCGGCGACGTGGGGAGGGAGCGAGACGCGCTCCGCACAAATGCGGAGACAGCTGAGAATAGTTTTATTATAATCCTGACATCGCATTTGCTGTTAAAATGAACCCAATAAAAAACCCACGACACGCTAAGCGATAAGCCACGTTTAAATCTAGGGCTCAGGTAACAGGAAAGTTACCACGGAGGTTCAAGTCTGAAAGAAAAAAGTTGCACTTGTGCTACAAAAGTACAGCAGATTAAACGTTAAGAAGTAAGGTAGCCTATTTTCCTCCTTCCCCTCAACACAACTAAAAATGCTACTTTAAGATGACTGTTCTCAGTTTTAGCACTGATGATAGCTAGGTCAGAAGCCAGCCTTGGAAAGTTTTACTCAGCAGCAGCTTTAGAAACCATAAATTATCTTTAGACTAAGTTTACACACTCCCCCCTCCACAGCGTGTGACTGCCAGCTCCCTTTCTCAAGGCTTCTCTTTAGACACCACAGGCGTTCCCCAAAGCCGGGCAGGATCCTCACCTAGGCATGGCGGGGCCGAGGCAGACAATTTCAGGATTACTTTTGCTAAGACAAGCAGCAGACGGGGGCTGAACTCAAGGCTGAGGTTTAGGACTCTCGGCGCAAGGCAGAGCTCCCAGCCAGGCAGGCAGCGCCAAAGCAACGAAGCCTCCAGGGGAGCACAAGCCCCTCGAGCCGCATCGCCAGTAGCTTCGCTTCCAGCACAATGGGGGGAAAAAAAAAAAATCACGCACAAATCAAGCAAAGCTGGGTGTCTTTGTAGGCTAAGCCTGGCAAGTTTAAACCAATGACTGCTTTCGAAAACTGTTTCAAAGTGTTTTTACAAATCTAAGCCCCAAAAAGGTAATAAAAGATGTTTTAATAGCTGAAGGGTTTCTTCTCCCGCCTTGGGTCTGTAGCCGAGACTTGGCAGAAACTTCAGCTCCTGAGAATTTAAGTTACAAAACCTGAGAACAAAACCAGCAGACTCATTCCCCTAGACCGAGCCCACACCAGGATGCGTTTGCGGGTTGCAGTAAATGAAGCCCTAATCCAGGCCTAGGGCCTCACGTCCTTGTAGTCATGGAATGGACTAATGTGTTGATCAAAAAGGTAAGCAATGGGAGAAATGCTACAACATAAAAGGCTGACATTTGTGATTTTTCCTTTTTCCTCAATGTTTTCGTGCATTTACACAGAGGGCAGAGGGACACTACTTAGAGACAATCCTCACCGACACATGACAGCAGCAATTTTTCATGTACACGGGAGCAAATCTACCATACCCAAACCCATCTCCAGGGTGGACAACCACGGCACTGCTAGTTTAGGTCTGACACTGAGGTATCCACAGGGCTCAGCTGTGATGCCAAGGATGAGTCTATGTCCATGGGAAGCGGTGATGTCCGTGCCCAACACCGTCCGGGTACTCGAGGCGAGTGGAGGAAGGAGTCCTGCTGCCACAGCTTCGCTCGCCCCTGGGTCACCAGCAACGCTGACGGCAGCTGCCTCCATTTCCAACCCCGGCTTATGTGGCTCCAAAAAGTTTTAGACGGGCTTTCCAGCATGGTAGCGTCTGGGGACAATTCCAGCAGAAAGGCAGATGTTTGATTCAGTAGCTGTCGTTCATAGGCTAAAGTGAGAACATCTGCCACTTCCCTCTCAAAGCGAGCTACTCGCATTAAGAAAATCCTGCACCCGAAACCAAATTTCTCAAATAATTTCCTCCAGGGTCACGAGGGAACACCACTCTGACGCAGTCCACTGCATAAAGTTTTTGGGGACAGCTGGAAGAGAAGAGGCGAGCGGCACACGAAAGGGCTCCAGGAACACTTACAGGTACTTAAACTGTCCTGATGCTTTAACCCGAAGTCGGAGGGGAAGGCCTGCGATGTACTTTAAGCTGAATACAAACCCTCAAACGATGTCAGGCCGTGGTGGGGATCAGAAATTAATGTAAGGTAAGGCAAAATCTTCCAGACAGGGATTAGCTGAGAAACCCCTGCTGGGAACTAGAGTGAGTGCCAAACTGTGACAAGAGAGATTAATACTTTCAGATGCATTACCACTACAAAACATCTGAAGAAAGAATGTTTTTCTAGAATTTTTCCTCCTTTGGAGTTAATGGTAGTTATCTGTCACACGCGTGCAGAGGAAGGTACAGCTGCACTGAGCAGTCAGACTTTTGCCCAGGTATTTCTAATACAAATTCCAGCAAAGGGCAACAGATTTCTCCTACGTCATGTATCATTGCCAGGCAAAAATTAAGATATCCTAGAGACAATTTTACAGGCATTTTTTGAAGCACTCATTAAACGCAAGAAAATTAACTTCCAGAATGTTCCAGAAGTTTCTCTAAGTGGCCTTCTCTGTACGTTAATAATGCCTTCAGGCAGGGGTTTCAAACACTAAGTAGGGTCCATAAGCTTTATTATCAATGGAAAATGCCTGAAAAAAATACTTAGAACATTCTTTTTGACCATTGTCAGAAAATTCAAGCCTTTGGCCACATGCCGCGTTTTCATTTTCTTGTCTGCTCTTTCATATCTGGTTTTGGCACTGCCCCTGAGAGGGCTCCGACTCGGGATCTGTCCACACATTCCAGCAATAAATGACACTAACTGGAGTCATTCTTTAAAATATCTGTCAAATATAATTCTTTCACTGTTTCGATTCTCACTGACTTGCCCCCACAGTGCTGGGATGAAGTCATAAATTATACACCCTGCCACTCAATTTTCTCTGATTGTTTGGTTGAACCTCTCCACTAATAACCAGTGATCATCAGCCACCTCATGGCTTAAGTGGTTTCCAATCATGAAAGATTTATCCACTGTGACTTCCAGTCAATCACGGAGACGCTGAAATGGCTATCAGGCACTCTCATCTCGAGACCACAAGACGAGCAGACAGACTCCAGAGACAAGGGAAAGCAGATCAGAGCACTGACTCCAGACACCCAAAAAATCAGAGAAAAGCTGCATCAGCTGCATATAAAAAAAACCCCCTGATCTTTATGCCTGTAAGGAAGTCAAAAGCCCAAGACCAGAGCCCGAATTCAGCTCCAAGGAAACTCACCTGGATCACAGCAGGTGCAGAGAGCACTCCAGACGATCAGGTCCATTCGAGGGAGAACTGTGCTGGGATGAAATGCGGAGGAGCACATTCCCTACCCTAGGGCAAGGCCACACGTGCATAAGCCAAGGCAGTGCCCCACAGGAGCCTTCAAATTCCCCGCTGGAGAACTATCCTGCACGTTAAATGTCAACTACCACTACAAGTCAACAGGACTCTCTCTCTGCCACCAGGGGAAGCGAAGCGAAGCAGAGCTGTCTTCTGCAGACCAGATCTTTGAAAGAAACATATTCCTCCCAAAGATCAGGCCACTGAAAGATGGGCTTTCAAGGAACAGTAGTTATCCTTCAAGGGAAGGGAAGGGAAGGATCTGACCTGTAAAACTGGCACTACATGAAAAATAAAGTTGAGAAGAGAGAGAGGTAATAGGTGCTAACTACAAAGGTGCTCAGATCCAAGCTGCAGATACACCCACGAGCATGAGTTACAACCAGCTGTGTTCTTGTCGGGCTCTTTGCTCCCCAAATCCAGCCTCTGGTCCCAAGAGTGTGACATGGAAACCCTCATGCCTGAAATCTCACACCGGCAGCCTCCAGAAGTAAACTTGGAGCATCGCCGCGGTGCCCGCTGTTAACTGGTACACCGAAACAGACCCTTTCGTCGTGGAAAACTCAGATGCAGAAAAGGCTATTTTAAAGAGAGAACTAACATTTGCACTGCACTCTGTCTCTCGCTCACGTATATTAAACAGATTAAAGTTCACTAGAAGTAAGCAGCCACTACTAGAAGCATAAGAGATTATTGGTATGGAACGGATTGTAGACACCAGGTACCGACGGCAGCCGGAGAGCACAAGAGGAGAGACCGGTGCCAACTGGGCAAGTCGGGGCAGTGCCGCTGCGCTTACACAACGCTCTCCTGCGCAAGGCTGTTTCAAAGCAGCGTAACTTCGCAGCTCCGCAGAGACAGCGAGTGTGCCTGATGCACGGGAGAGAGCTATGGGGAATTAATTGCTCCAGAACGAAAACTAGAAGAGTAAGCACAATTTATTTTGCCACATTCTTAAAATGAAATAAGAAAATATTTAAACACTACAGCTTATTTAGATAATACACACTGGAAGACATCTTTTACTGCTGGCAGCTTGAAAGAAAAGAACATAATTACAATTCCAAGCATGAAATGAGCTCTCTTCCACACATGCCTGAACCAAGTCTAACTGTTTCACCAGCTGTAGTGAATCAAAGCAGGCAGAATTAAACAGAAAGGACCCAGAAGCAGCAGCTCTTGATGCCTTTAACCTAGTAATTGCATGGCACCTGGATCCGGAAGGACTGCGGAGGATTTAGCAGTTGCAGATGTGCAGCCGATGTGGTGCACGGAGCATTTGATCTCCCTGGAATGCAGGACCCCGAACAATGCATCTGTGTGCTGGCCCACCACACACCCGGGTGTGGGCCCGGGGGATATATAAAAGCTAACATTATACTGCAATTGAAAAGAAAAAAGCCACAGCATGAGCTTGACTGTTGTTTAACTAAGAGAAAAACAATAGCAGCTTTGGTCTTAAGTATCTGCCAGAATGACCACTAGCCACTTCCAGATACATTCTTTGTTCAAGTACTTCAATACTAGGTTGCTTCATCAGCCGTCCGAAATCGCAAAGGTACCAAGGGGGCTACTAAATGTAAACCCACGGTGACGTCTATCTCCAACTTGTCAGAGAAATTGCTAAAACAGCTCTAAAACAGAGTTATTAGCATTACGCCCCTATAGCGACATCAAGTACTGAGTTGTCCCGTTTTTGAACGTTAAGCGTGACGCAGAAGTCCACTCGTCTCACGCTTCACATCTGCTTCCTTCAAAGGGTGCAAATCCTCACAACGCACCATTAAAAAAAGAATCCCAGCTAAGACCCTTCTGCAAATCCAAGCCGAGCTTCGCAGACAGACCCCAGGAAAGCCCCCGGACTCGGTGCTGTGGCCTTGCCTCCCGCTCCGCAGCCCGGAGGAGCCGAGGCTCCAGCTCTGCTGGTTCCCGGGAGCAGGGAGCAGCCAGGAACGCCATCTCTGCCGCGAGCACCGTGCATCCGTCCCTCCAGCCATAGCAGTCACATCACCCGCACGGCAAACCAAAGCTGAATAAAGGCATAAAAATAAACCACATAGGAGTGAACATTGTTAGACTAAGAGTAACTCTAAACTTGATCCTGCACTTTAACAGATTTCCACAAGAACTTCACTCTTTTGAGATGAGAAGCTGGGAAAGCTGCTGTCCGTGTTTCTGCTGGGGAAGGAGGGGGAGCCCAACCTAAAAAATTTATAAATTTATTCTGACCTCCAGTATCACCAAGGTGATAATCTTGCCAGTACAAAAGCATCAAAACTGCTGCTGGAGAAGTATTCTTAATGTGTCCAGGAAAAAGAAAAGATGACAACTCTCTCAGATGAAAGAAGTGGACATTTTCCCTTTCAGTTTGTATATATAAACATATATATATATATATATATTTCCGCAAGCATGCTTGTTTTTGAAACAAAAGCAGAAGTACCAGCAGAGCCACGGGACATCTTGCATCGCTGCACAAGGCTATTTGCACCTCCCACCCGCGCTCTGGCCAGCCTCCAAGCACCACGCAGCATCCCTCCCAGCAGCGCCTGGCCCGGCTTACGGCCGTCAGCTGGACAGGATGAACACCACCGTCTGCCCCAGCTGGTCAATTATTTCCCATCAATGAACATGAAGTTAAGAGGTACACACTAACGCCCCAGGACCAGAGACACAGCGAGCTGACAACAGGTCAGAGCTCGAACATACAAAGCCAGGAACGTCTCCAACGTTTCAGAAGAGCTGCTCACAACGCGGCCGAGGTGTCCAAGCCCAAGCGTGCCCGCTCCTCCTCCTCCTCTAATTGGTATTTCCAGAGCAAAGACTTCACCCGAGAACAGCCTGGCACAGGGATTGTGGGCTTAAGACTGTGACCCCAAGAGGGGACACACGCGGCTTGAGAGGGATAGGTGTAGTCTCCTGCTCGGCACTGAGGGGCCTTCAGGCAAATGAAAAGCAGTTCGTATTTAAAAGATAGTTTAAGGTCACTTTTGATCATTTTAGCTGAATGCATCTGAATATTTAAATTTCAGCAATTTTAGCTACTGCATTAAACATCATATTGAAAGTTTAAAAATAGGATTGGCTACAATAAACTAAAAATAAGCAAACCTGACAAAACCAAGTGAGGAACATTCTATACAAAAATCACATAAACCTTAGCGTACATTGAGATATATGTGCATATTGACTTATTCTGCTTTAAATCATCTCTGCTACAGCGATCTTTCCTTCCCCATTTTTCAACCCCAAAAGAATTACCATTTCTTTCCAGACAAGAACTTCTGCCAACATTCTGGAAGGCTGAAGTCCAAACCACACATAGTTCAACAACAGCAGAGTTGAACAAAAAGGAAAACTATAGCTTT
This sequence comes from Rissa tridactyla, assembly GCF_028500815.1. Taxonomy (NCBI): domain Eukaryota; kingdom Metazoa; phylum Chordata; class Aves; order Charadriiformes; family Laridae; genus Rissa; species Rissa tridactyla. The sequence continues at coordinate 93,172,038 of NC_071469.1, forward strand.
TTCTTTTTTTTTTTTTTTAATTATACCTTGTGAAAGTACGGCTGAGCAGTAGAAAAAAAGAAGTCAAAGTAATTGATTAATTCCAGAGTAAAGAAGAAGGTTTGTAGTGCACTGGAATACACATATTCTACTAAGTTTATTAAATTTATCACCATCCTTTAACGTCTAAACTCAAGGTGGCTGTACAGAAAAGCATACACTACTCTGCAATTCTAATACTAAAATGGCTTAGAGTCCACAAATTAATACTTTTACAGGCAAGGGTTTCATAACTAGGTCAAAGCAGGGGGATGAAGTTTTAAATTCCTACTCACCCAGCAGAAAAAAAAAAAAAAAAGAAAGAGAAAACCAGGATCAACCTCCTTTCCCAGGGATCCCCAAGGTTTTAACAGGGACAAAAATCCCGACTTTGCAAAACTGCAAAATACAGCCCCTCTTTCAACACCTTTTAATTGAAGCCTCTCCAGGATCATGTCTTGAATTATGACCAAACCTTTTCCTAAGCTACAGAGCACAGCCCTTTACCGTCATCATCAGAAATGCAAGGTTTTAAATAATTGGGGGGAAAAAATAAATCTAAACCTGTATCAAGAGGTAAAGCTAGAGAGAATCACGGCAGAAAAGGAACTGGAACAGCACGAGCGGTAACTAGAACTACTCAGAGGTATCTGATGGAATTCCCCCGTTTTTACCTTCAAACGCTGAAGCCGTGAACACTTATGGTTTTAACAAAACATGTCTCACTACTTTGCCCAGTACACTCTGTCCTCCTTGTTTATATCCCAGAGTTGTTCCAGAGAAACTTAATAAGGACTATATAAAAAAATAAATAAAGTCCAGTACTTTCTTCATGCCTCTGAGCCACTGTAAATTAAATATGAATATAGAAACTATTTCTGTGAGCAAGGGAAAGCTCTGCATGGGGAAGAATTTTTTTTTATTTTATTTTCAACTGAAGTTTCCCAAAAAAAAAAAAGCATTCACTGTAGTGATACCTAACCTTCTCCTGGGGCAGCAGTGCCAGTGGCAGCGCAGTGTTCTGAAAGCAGCTAGCCTTGCCCGCGTCCCTGCTCAAAAGTACACAACCGGTATGGTAAGAATACAGAAAATCCCTACACCTGCAATCTAATTTGAATCCAATTTTTTTTTTTTTTTCCTTGATTTAGCATTACAAAACGTAAGTCTAAGTCTACAGCAGTATCCTGGAGGAACCCAAATTTCAGACCGTCGGCTTGACATAGCAGGAAGACACCACCCAAAGGTGATCAAACCAGCAGTTCATCGCTTCACTGACAACTATTTTGGTGCACGCAAAACCATCAAAGTTGGGCTTTTTTGTTCACATAATTTGCTTACTAAATTTTGCTACAGTGCCCAGAGGCATTTGGGCATGCAACGCTGAGAAATAATTATGCTTCAGCCAAGGCATGCGTGTTGCACAGCGCTTCGCAAACACGTCACTGGAATTCCAAGCTACTATTATGCACAACTCATTGCTCTAGTTATCTGTCTTGAAGATCTAATTAATCCTCTTGCTCATCATCGCCTGAGCTTACACAGGAGTGTCTCAAAGCTCGGTGCCGTTTTGCAAGTATGAAAAAAAAAATAGATTAAGCAGCTCTGAAGACTGCTGTGGGAAGAGGGACTGTCAATCCACATTCTCCTCATCCAGGCAGGTACAAAGCACCGGGCGGGACTTGGATGAAGCCTCCCCTGTGGTCCCCGTCCCACACTCCTTTCAGCCCATGGGAATTAGCCCCAATAACAGGCACCTTGCTACAGGAAATCCACTCTGCACTCCAGCTTTAATTGTGGATGACCTTGAAACAGGGGACATTTAAAAATCCATATGCATGTACACATACAGCTGCGCGTGTACACCCAGAGCTATAGGCATTCTAAACGCTTTCCTACCTTCAGCAAGGTTGAGGTCAAGGGAACGAGGAAAGTTTCTGTATCTTCACCCAAGGCTCTGAGTATACAATTCACATTCAGGTACTCCTTACATTAAAGCACTACGTAACTAAGAAACTGCAGGGAGAAAGAAGGAATGAACTTAGCTGGGCAATACCCACAGGAGCTGCTACATCCCCGCTACCATTTCATTTAGACAGAGATCTCCGTTCAGACTGTTGTAAAAGCATCATTAAAAACTAGAGGAAAAAAAAAAGAATTCAGGACTGGCCAGCTGCTATGTCCAGATGCAGTCCTAAGTGCTGGCAGGAAAAGAACACGTGATATTGTTCTCCTAATGTATTTGTTTTCGTTATTTTATCAACTTATTTACTACCTGTTGTCATTTGAGTCTTACTCCATATAACTTCTATATAGCATTAAATCTGTATCACGTTTGTTAGCATCATCTACAATGTAATAACAAATAGACTTACCGCCTCTGACATCAGTTGCTCAAGATAATTCAGAAGCAGTAGAGTTGGTTTGTTCCTTTGTTATTACCCAATAGCAAAGAAAGCTTTCATTAAGGCTCTCAGAAGTTAAAGTCCCAAAGCAAAGATCTCCAATGAATGTTTTTTCCACTAACTTAAAATAAATTTCTGTGAATATTTATTTCCTACATTATCTCCAACCAAAATGTGCATTTCTATTACAACACTTAATTCCAATTAAGAAAACGTTGAAAGGCTTCCTGCAAAAAACAAATACAGGATATTGGCAAGACTACAAGAATGAGGTAAAAACTACTGAAAACAACAAAATAATTTTCTTCTGACTGTGCAGCATAAAAAGGGAAGCGTATTTCTTATATGACACCAGCAGTAAGTCTAGGTCCAGCAGAGAATAACCAGAGCTATTCAACGGTGACCTTTGAATCCTTATACTGTTAGTTTAAGCAGCTGAAAAATTATATAAAAGGACAAAACTGACCAAAGTCAAAGAAATCCTCCTGCCGTACCTACACAGTCAAACTGACCAGCTCTTCTCATCTTCACAGTTCCTCCAAGCATTTCCCCTCCCGTATTTGCTTGTGGTCAACATCTGGCCGATGGCTCGAGGGCCGAAGTCAGCCTTGGGGCAAAGCTCGAGATGCCCGAGCGAACGCAAACACATCCAGTCCTCAGGCTGCCATCCTGCCTTTCACCAAACTTGGAAACAAACTGAGTCTCAGGACTGCCGGGAAATTCAGAATTAAGGTTAAACATTATCACCTGAAGCCAAGGAAAGTCACAGATAACATGCTCTTAAATACACCTGAGCTCTGCCTCAGAGTCCCAGTCACCTGCTAGGTACATGGCAACTTTTAGACTAACAACTTTTCCTAAAAAACACTGAAGCCTGCGAGTATTAAATTTTTCTAAGGGTACATGAGGAATTGATAGTGGCATGCCACGTCCTTCTTTATGGCAGCTACAGGTGCCAGGACCAAGAGATGCACTGTCTGGGCTTCCCTGTCAACCCTCAGAGACCACTCCCATCCTGCAAATCCTCCAAAATATTAATTACAGCCAGGGCTAAGGCCTCCAAGAGCTTCCCTCTTTCTTCAAAGTGTCAGGGCTGTTCCCCCACCGTGACGGCGAGGCACAGGACCCACTCTCGTATATTATCGCAAGGTAATATTGTATTTTTACATTATTGTATCACAGGATGAGTCCAGACACACGCATCACAAACTCCATTGAAATCCAACAGTTTTTCTTTTGGATCAGACAAAACCCAACTGTCGCCATCAGTGGTGAGCGCGTAGATGGTGTAAAGCTGGGAAAACTGGGCATCACCTAGCCAGAACCCGCAGGCATACACCCTGTAGTTTAGGTAACCACCAAAATAAACATTTGGAAAAACTGAACTCCAGTGACACAGTAAGGAAAAGAATAAAAACTCCGAAGAGCACCTGGCCTCAGGCTGCAAAATCCTTCTGCATTAAAAAATAAAAACAAAAAATGTCACCACTATCCCGCCACGCAACAGCCCTGAAGACAACCCCATTAACCGGGATTTCATGTCCCAAAACACTAACATCATGATTTGATGTCAATCCATTTTGATTCCGCTAGGAGTGAAATCCCAGCCCTGGATAACTCAGGGTACACTTGGCAGTAGTCTGTCCGTCTGTCCATCCTACAATTGATGCTGTTTTCAGTGTTCCTGTGCTTCCCACACGACAACCACCGGAGCTGCCTCCAGGCCACCTCTCCCTCCATGACCCCTAACTACCACCACCAGCGACTTTACATCAGAACTACCGAAGCCAGCCCACTTGGATTACTAATTCACTAGGGTAAAATTAAATAAATAAAAAAAATAAGAATCCATGACAAGTTTTCCTTGCAAAAGCAAGCACAACATCCATTTACAGTGGCGATTTCCTAAAATAAAATTGTACACATGCCTACCATCTCCCTTCCTCTTCAGAGTGGTTAACCCAGAAAGGTGAAGTTACACAAGCACATTGGTGCTTGATAAGGGAGACCCACGCACCGACTCCACCAGAAATAGCTATTGTGCTCCAAAGTAACCTTTAATATTGGTAACTATTTGAATTTAAATTTCAAATAAGTTCAGATGAAAGATTAAAGAAAGAATGTTGTTTTGCCTTTCCCGCACTGTGGAGATGCTTGTCTTTTATAACGAGGGAGCCCATAAAAATAACAAGGGAGAAGATTTACACCCAAGCTTCTCAAAAAAAAAAAAAAAAAAAGAATGAATTACTGATTTTTGCAGCTACTTAGTGGTAGGAACAGATGGTTACAGGCAATAGTATTGACAACTTAACAAGCTACCACCCCCAAAGGTGAGCTTCTAAGTCTGTTCCAAATTCAAGAGTTAAAAACATTACAGCTGAGACCACCGCTCTCGGGGGAAGCGGAGAGTTTTAGCCAGACCCACAGCACTTCAGAAATCTCCTTTCTTCACTGCCATGTTCTCTCCCAGCCCTCGCCTAAGGGCTGTGACTTCCCAAAACGCCCCAACGTGGTTGCCTGTAGCCATCTGCCCACACCCAAGATGAGCCTGGGCAGTGGCGAAGGCAGGCAGTGTGGATTAAGCAGTTCTGGGTAAAAGCAGAGCTTTCAGTATTTGTCTACCAAACCAAAGCCACTTCTGAGGACAGAAAAGCCAGGCATGCCTGCTTCCCAAAACACCCAGGCAGAGAGAGCTTCCGGGAATTCAAGCCCCTCGGAGCCTCTGCCTCCATGAGCACAGGCGACAGCCTGCGACCATCGCTCACTCCAGTGCCCACAAGTTTCTGCAAAACACCCAAGGAATCCCTGCTCATGTACTTCTCCAGCAACTGGAAACAATCAACCTGTCCAGTCCCAATCCAAGATCAAAACGCTAATGAAAACATTAACTTGTTAAATACATTTCAATGAATTTATCTTTGAATTTCGGTTGGAGAAGTCCAGCAAAACCACTACAAAATGGGGATAACTCGCAGCGTTGAAAAAACTGTCAGAATACCTGAGTTCTCAAGCATCTAATTAAGCCAGTAATGAATTAGACTGAGCCTGCAAGTCTCAGCCCTTGTTGTCTTGTTCTTCTAAAATTAAAGCCCTGCCAAGAATTTAACCAAGGGAACAGAAATAATGATAATGCCTAGTCTCCATCTTCACACTCAACATTTAAGACTTACTTTTCGGAAGCATTTCCTGGTTTTATGAGAAGTCCCCTTCTAAAAAATATTACTAAAGCATATCCATCAATACTGCATTTGCTTGCAGCAATAACAGTTTCCCCCTTTTACAGGTACGTAGCAGAGAAACAGCCTGCACCTGCCTGTTCCAGTGTCAGACACTTTGGTGGTTCAGCCAAACCAACTCCCATGCAAGGTTTCCATAATATTCCCACTCCGGTTTGTCCTGCTACTTTACACCACCAAGCAATCATTCCCACCTCGGGGGGCGTCAGGCAGGTGACTGGTACCCATCAGACACCGACTGTCCCACCTGCAGCTCCACTGAAGAAGCCCAAGTCACTGATGCATCTCCCTTGGTATTCACGCAACGGGAACGCATTCCCCCAAACACCCAAAATTACTTTCCCCCTTAGAGAACCCAAGGATTTGAGTATCAAAATCACCAGGCTCACAATTCCCTACACTATTATTTAAAAGAGCAAAAGGTAAGGGAACAAGAACACCCAAAACTATTATTCATTCAAGAAGTACAACAGTGAGTCTGGTCTTATCAGCAGGCCTTTGGTCGGCAAGCTCCTTAGGGTAGGAACAGATTGCACACCTCTTGCTGCCAAATGCATCATCTGCACTTAATCATAGCATGATGGATATCTTCTGAAAACAAGCGATTTCAGCCATATTTTGTGTAATCCTGCCATTTCACTCCAAAGCCTGTCATCTCGCATCCAGGGTGTCACTTCCTCAGGGTGGAGACCGTAACTTCAGTCTCTTTCAAGAATACGCTTTGGTGCTACACAAAACACTCATAAACAAACAAAAGCCATCACTCCAAACACCACACCTCGCTTCTTCAGCGAGGATTTCTGTGTGCAGAAGCCTCCCGCACCGTGACACACCAGAACCTGCCTAAAAGCACTCTTACTTTCAGAAGGTCGCACCCAGGAACGCCGTTGCACAATGATGGAAGCAGTAACTGGCCACTTACGCACCAAACACCCTACCGATTCCCTTCCCAAAATCGTGCTTCCATGTGTCACCCGGGCTGTGTGTCTCATAGGAGTCTTCCCTCGTGAAAAACAGACTCTGCCACTCACTGGAAATGATGATCCTGTACACTGACTACATTACAAGCTTGTTTTAATGAGCTTGTTCCTAAACGCAACTGTGATAAATCTATAAAATCCTAACTCAAAAGTGTACTTCTTTTCAAATATGAGGATTTGGGTAGTCATAATGTACCCTCTTTGGAGAAAAAAAATTATTCCAAAACGAGTGGTGGGAATATCTATTTTTCTTCTTTTTAGCCAATTATTGCCATGGCTTTGTCTAGTTCTAAACTAGGAAGGGGGACAAGTGTTGTATTTGGATGTGGGTTGCTCTTACCGAGAGCTTCCCTCTGTGTCATGGTGAACACACAGATCTGAATTACACCCAAAGAAACAAGTCAAGCAAGACATTTTTCAAAGAAGTTTCTGCTTAGCTCAGATGTGTTCATTAAAGGCGCTGTATTGTGCACATGGGCCAGGTTAGCTTATTAGCACTGGAAAGGTTAGTGAAAGTGAACTAATGTAAGTGCTCCACTCTCTAACATCTGACATGCAAGAAAGGAGCTTCCCTACCTACACTTCTCCTAAAAGGTACGTTCAAATTGAGGGCATGTAGGTGGCATCTGCCAAAAGTGGCATGTGAATAACATTGGCAATTTAACAAATTCTGATAAAATACAGAGAACTGTAAAAGCAGCAATTCAAACACTCAAATCAAATGCTTATGCCAAGATTACATCTGAGAATCCAGCTTTTTCATTGGGGCAGGAAGAAGGATTTTAAAGCTCTTTTCCGAAGGTCTCAGCAGTGTTTTGTGTCCAAAAACTCAAGCCCCGTTCGACCCACAAAGAAATCTAGGCTCACAATAAAGCCACCTCTGTTTAACCTCTGCTTACGGTAAAGATGCAGCTTTAAAAATTAAATTTAGATTATTTAACATCAGCACTACCCATTACAGAGTACAAAATGGACAAAGAGAAAAGCTTACCGCTCCTAAGGGGCACAGGTTGTGAGGACCCACCTCCCATTCACGCGGGTAGGACAGTGCGCGAGCGCTGTGCCGAAGAGCCCTGGGTAGGAAACGTTCCCCACCAACCCACCTCCCCTCTCCATCCTCACCACAGCCTTTCCCAGGCTGAGCCACCCACCAGCACAAACCCGAACTGCCGCGTTTGAAACACTCCGACCGAACCCGCACCTCAAAAGCCACCCAGCTGCTTCAAGGCACTCCCAAAAATCTGAATTTTTGAGAGAAAGGGCTCCACCATTCCAGGGGTGGGGTGAGGACCGCAGCAGAAGTCAGTCAAACCCACAAGCCACACAGCTCCACTTCTTTAATGTCACGTGAGACTATTAATTCCACTTGCACATGGCTTCCCCTCCCCTTTTCCAGGCCCTGCTTCGTAACACATCAGCTTCTCGCCCCAAAAGCCAATGCTTCCATACCGTACCCGAGAACCCCACGGAAAGCCTCACGGCTCAGCTCGGCTGTGACCAACACGCTAAAGAAAACACGTACGCTGCACTTCTCTTGTGTTATCTTCCAACCCCCCTAATTAGGAAGGGATAAGAATTGAAACGTGGAAAAAAGCCAAAAAGCTCAGAAGAACACTTCTATGCAAAGAAATGTCTTCCTTGTGGAATACTAAGCTCTATTTCCCCCAAAGCCGTGAAAATTGAAAACTGCATATGAACACATTTAAGAACATTAATAGAACAACACCAAGCAGTTAAGCAGAGTCACGTTCCACCTAAACAACACTACCATTATTGCGGCATCTGACTTTCCGAGGACAATTGAATCCTGGAAGCGTGTATTGTAATTGCTTTTCCACTACAGGCCTCAGCTTTACAGTTGTATCCTTCTCAGGAGGTCAGAACAAGGCACGGTTGCAGCTCTGAAAAGCAATTCTGTTTAGCAGCGCTACCTTATTCATTCTTTTAATCTTACACCTACATATTCATTATGAACTCTGTAAAATACCAGTGCCAAAACCACCATCAAAAGCCGCTGTAATCTCTCTGCTGCTCGGAGAAAGCCTTGACCCCTCCGCTTCCCTAATGAAGACATCGGGAAAACGTGCATCGCACCAGCTGTCGGCTCCAGCACTGGGGACCAGTCGAGTCACCGAACCCCAGAACAAGCCCAACGCGATACAGCTGCTTCTTGCTGTCAACAAGTGAAAAAAGAAGCTACCAGGATGAACATGGCTTGTTTCGAGCAAACCGTTCAAAACAGTTTAGCAAGAAAATATCTGTCCTACTCATTGTGGCACGAGTGCTGTCGTGTCGGGGCCGTTCAGGCTACGTGAAGCCGGCATCTCACACCATCGACTGAACTCCCTTTTTCTCCACCCATTTAGATAGGACCTCTGGTGTTATTACTACGAAAAGTGGGGGGAGGGGGAAACAAAACAACAAAACACAAAGATACAAGTCTGTTTTAGAGAACTGAGGGGTAGCAGTGTTTGTAGCAACTCCTGCATTTCGCAATAAAGAAGCCATCTACCAAAATGGAGAAATCTCAGACTTTCATAACACTTCCTGCAGTGGAACAGCCCTCCGCTCCCTCCCCACAACGTACCACGGCGCTTCTGGTCCTCCGGCTGCGCCAACACAACTCCTTCTGGGTCAGCAGATCACACTACAAATAATCCACACAAATCTCTGCATTTAAATAAAACAGGAATATTTAGAGTATCTTGGTGATCAGATTTAACAGCGCACCACCACGAACAAGTGGTATTGGGACATGTGACGGGAACAAGCCGCCTCCCAGGGACAGAAACACCCTGCATCGGGTTTGCAAACAAAGGGAACAGCAAAGTGGGCACCATCTGAGTCCCCTTCCAGCACTGAAGCTTTATTTCCATTAGCCAAGCTATGAAATGTAGAATGGCACCATCAGAACCCAGCCAACCCAGCAGGATCTTACTACAACAGCAAGCCTGGTCCTGGAGGTGAGGCTCCTCAGCCTCCTTCAGTGGGGAATCCAGGCAGCATCCCTTCCAGCAAGTTACATGCAGGTTTGCCCAAGTTGGCTAGAAAAAACCCACACCAAGCAGCTTTGTGTCCTAGTGCATTTTCACTCACAGGTTTACAGCAAAGGCAACCTTATTCTCATAGCCACGAATGGACAAGTGACCAAAGCCAAGCACTGTGACAACAGAACACCTTCTCTTCAGACAAGGCAGGAGGTGGCACATCTCCACTCTGCTTAGTTTGGCACACAAGTACCCCAGGGTCTCACTCAGGCGCAGCACAAGGAGTTAGCACAGACGACAAGGACCCGCTTTTAGAGTTATTGCCTTCTAGGATGAGAGGTTTCTACTGAAGCTTAGGCCAGACATTAATTGCATTCAATCCTCGGGCTACTGGGAGGATGGCATAAACCGCGCTGGCGGATACCTGCGTGATAAACTGCAGTGACCCTGTACGATGTAGCCTCCCCACCAGCACAAAGCCTACGAATTCATCTCTACAGTTTCAGAACATACCAGATTTGGATCATTTTTTTTCAGCCAACACTGGAGGATTCTGACGTTCTCCCCTTGTTCCCTCCTCCCCAACATCTCCATACTGTAGTGGCCCAGGAACGGAGGTATTAGACTCGAGATCAATATGCATTTTAAGCAATGCAATAGTCTGTCTTTGCAGAACAGCGGATAAGAACTTATTTTACTGGAAAAGGTCACTTAACTATCATCTCTCAGGGCTCACAAAGTGCACAAAGCAAAATCACTCCTTTTTTGTTTGTTTCAGAAGTCGGAGAAACATCTGACTTCATAGTAATTCTTTCTACACAGTGTGAATGTTTTGTCACATCACGCATCCTCAACCTTCATCTGTCAAGATTTTCCATCCACGGTTTCAGCTAGACCCATAATCAAAATAGCGCGGCTTTTATATAAACAGAGTACAAAACATCCAGAGAAAAAAGGGCTAAAGGTGGAGAAAAGCATACGTGCAAACTTTTCTAAAAGGGCAGCTACCATAGCAGTGTAGTGCATAATTTAAGCTCTCAGTAATAATCCTAAAAGATATTAGTGGCCAAAAGGCAGATGATGCAGACAAAAGGCCCTGGAGAGATGCAGCCTGCCATAATGCTCTACAATCAGCCGGGGAAGAAGTCGTTTTGCCCAGCGGGCAAGTATACTATGCAAATAAGTTTGAACGTTTAGTTTTCGTTGAAGTGAAAGGTACTGCAATTAATACTACCCTGTTTTTCAAAGTAGGGTTTGCGTTCAGAAAAGCAAAACGCCGTTTACATCAAAACTCGGAATGAAAAATCTTTGTACCAAAGTATGAAATATAATAGGTAGTAAACAACCTGGTTTATAATTGATGTTAGGATTCAGCTCAGTCTTTCAGGGGACTGCAGAGCACCCATTAAGGAAAGAGTTACTGCACACTACAGCAAAAGGTCTCACACGTGATACACTTTAATTACTTAGCTGCAGCAGGGGAGAGTTACTGATGCCTAGTCTGTTTTGTTTCACCATGAAAGGCTTCTACCACTATTAATATTCAGCAAGGGAAACTCAAATAACGTCTTGTCTCCATCTGAATACCTTGGCATTATTATGGACAAACTAAATACAAAGATGATTTTTTTCTCCCCCTCAAAACCCAGGACAAAAGAAACCTACCAGCTTGCAAAGCCGCCTGATAGAGCAGACCTTTATTTCTACCTAGTGCAACTCTCCTTCAATAACGGCCTGTATCATAACGACAATTTCAACATAATAATCCTGTTGCAGCACAAAACCAAGAGGTCAGCCAAGTACCCAAAGCCCCGCGGCAGAAGAACGCGCTGTAGGTTATCCATTGAGAGCCTCCTCCACAGCGCTCGCGGACGTGCTGAGGATGACCTTCAACTCTGCACTGCTGAGCTCCCCCTCCGCAACGCCGCCACGACACACGCACTCGCAAGGCCGAGCTCACGGAGAGCAGAGAACAACAGCTTGTGTTCAGCCTGCAACACACCAAACTGCCAGCACTGCAGAAAAAACACCAGCAAGAACGAACTCCTTCCCCACCAGCTACAGCTACATCATTTTGCTTTCCAGAGGACAGCACCGGCCTCTCTCATCTTCTCTCAAAATGCTTAGGCAAAAATCTCTTTCTTCCACCCCCCCTCTAAATTCCACTCCAGGACAGCCTATTATTTCTACATCTGCTAATGCTACCAAAAAGCTGAACCTTAACACTGAATCAAACTGTAGTCTCAGCATATTGGGAGGTTTCTCTGCCCAAAATGAAACATAGGTGCCATCTGTTTCAATTATAACTAATCACAAGGAAACATAACATTGTGAAACTGGCACTTTTTAATAGACTTTTTTTTTTTTTAAAAAAAGACATTTTGAGAGTGAAGAGAAAGAAAGAGGACCGCGATATACGAGAAGTAGGAGGATATTTAATACTCAGCAGCCAACGGCACCGACAGGCCAGGCAGTCTGCTGACAAACCAGTGCTGGAACGGCCCCCGCAGGAAAGTTAACTTTCGCTTTCACTGAAGTCAGGGAATAACTTGCTACATTTGAAGTTATATGAAAGTAAAAGGGCATCTCGGAACTAAAGACATTCCCTAATACATTCTTGGTTGGTACCTTCAAGTTATGCCATGAAAGTCTGCAATTTTTACCTCCAAATTTCAGAAAATAAAGAAAAAAAAAAACAACCACAAACACATCGACATGGACACAAGCACTTGTTAGGTAATAAAACAGAAAATTTGGACAGAAGCAAAGTAAATATTTACCGATTCCATAGTTGAAAGCTGTTGTTAGCAGGACATATATTAAAATCCAACAGAGGTGTGTCCCAAAACCGCTGTGTAATCTGAAAAACATGGGAATCGGTTCATTAGAAAACGAAAACACACGATTCAATTTTATTCACAAGCATGCTATATTCGAGCACATGAAGGCTACTAAACACAAATTCTTGCCTAATCCAGAAATAAACGTTCTGATAACAAGTCTGCACAAACAGACAAATAAAAAGAAATTGTGGGACGCTTAGCAGAGCAGCAACCGAGTTCCATAACTTTCTGATAACAGATTAAAAAAAAAAAAAACTTATTTACTTGTCTCAAGGTTTCTGTAACCATCTGTGTGGTTTTACAGTCATTTTATTTATGAAAACAGGTATGTCACCTCCCCAAGTGTGAGAAACTCATGCAGCGACAGACTACGCAGGGGCAGAGCAAGCTGCCCACGGTGTGCTACCAGGTGCCCCGTGCCAGGAATTCACTTTCTTGAAGAGCTTATATAGAATTAGCCATGACACAAGCGCTTTCTTTTCAGGCGTACCTTTGGATCCTTGCTCTGAATAGCAGGTAATCTATTACAAACCTCAAACTTTTTCTTTTTTTTTTTTTTTTTTAAACAGCTCTTGCTGCACCTTTCAAGGATATTTTCCCAGCTGCAAATTCCCAAAGTGAAATTCCCGACGCCAGGCAGGAGCCAGCAGGAGCTCTCAGCACCCACGGCAAAGGGGGAATTACACTCATTAACTGGGTGACTGAACTGGTACATGAAAGGGTTGGCAGCCGATTCCGAGCCCAAAAACCAATCCCTGAACTCTTCACACCGCTTCTCACGACAGAGGAAGGCTCAGCAGCGCAACGTGAGCAGTCTCGGGTGACCGTCACGTCAGCACGGGCAGGAACCCGACTTGCCTGAGGAGCATCAGGGCTGCACTAAACCTGGCCGATCTCAGGACACGAGCCACCCAGCACTGCCCGGCGAGCACCTTCCCTCAGACATACCTTCCTCTCCCAGCCAGAGCAAACCAGTCTGCTCCAGAGGAGATCTCCACACAAGTCCCCATGGTTTTGTGGGTGACCTGGCTACTCCCCAACTGCAGAGGGGACGGGTTTCGGACTAATCGTATGAGCAAGGGCAAGCCTGAACTACAAATAAGCATGTTTGGGGGTTTGCAGCGTGGAAAACCAGAGAGCTTGGGCAAAGCCACATGTAAAACACTGTCTTATCCCAATTTTTTTTATGTCTATGATGAACCAAAACACCTCCAGATACCTGCTCAGCATTAGCAGGTTCTTACTTCTGCTTGTAGGGGACCTGTAAATATGGGAAGAGTCAATTTATGCTCTAAGCAAAACCACAGAACTTCTTCAAAACATGCATGAGATGCGCAATAACAATGCCCAAGCTTCTGCTGCACTCCCACAGCGAAGCAGCTCAGTAAAGGAACTTTGTGAAATGAAACAGGCTGATGTACTGCAGCCACGACTGCTAAAGCTCAGCCGTGCCAGGCAAGCAGCAGTAACCTGCAGCACAGGCGCCGGGCATTCCCCGGTGCCACAGAAGGGATTCTGGTCTGCACAGACCAGAGTAAAGGTTAAAGGGTTAATATTCAACTCCACATACCGCTCGCTGCCAAATTCCCCGCACAAAATCCCATGTCTAGTGTGATCTCTAGGCTCTCTAAACCATGCCAAGGGACACAGCGACCAACCCCTGTTCCAGCTGACAATGGAAAATGTGGGTTTCTTCTAAATTACCTTTTCTCCTAACAGGAGAACATCTAAAACCCAATTTTAAATATAAAACAAGAAACTCAGATATATAAGGTTCCAAGTGGGTAACTAAAGTATATTCTTTCCAACAAAGCCAACTATTGCTTTCATTTGCTTGTTCCGTCTCCAGTTGCCCCATACAAAATGCTAAAGATCCCTCAACTCACGCAGACCACCTTACCTCCTAGGACCTTCACATACTGGTCCTCCCAAGAACTCTCTGCTTCGTGTGTTCTTTTTCTAAAACCTCTCACACGGATGCCTTTAACCACGAAGGTCCTTTAGGGCAGCCAACCTTTTAAACCTTGTTTTAACTTATTGTCATTCTCCCAAATTGTGCCTGCACAGCTTCAGCGCCCAGCTCCCCGACAGCACGCTCCAGAGCACAGCGGTTCCTTAAACAGCAACAGATTTAGTTTCCTGTAACATTTTCCCAACTTCACAGTCAACAGGACTCGTCTAAGTAGAGCTCGTGACACGCAGTTCAACTTTATCGCTGCTCGTCACCTTACAAAGGTCTTCTCCAACAGGATGACCTTTAAAGAACCATCCAGGAGAGACCCTGAGGCTGAAGGGGACAGATACCCAGTGGAGGAGACTGGGAACCTTGGGAAAGCCTCATTTGTTTTGAGAAACTTTCACTCCCTGATGAAAAGTCGAAGGCAAGATGTCGACATGAGCAACACAGCTGCATCCAGGGTAGAGCTGCTACCAACTAAACCAAGGAAAGTCTTAGGAATCACAGGGAAAAGGAGCAGAAAAAAAAAAAAAAAAACGCAAGGACGCGCGGTCCTGACTCAAAAATCCTGCAGCAGGTAAACTCTTCCAGACAAGCAAAAGGGAAACAAATGAAAGTTTTATGACTTTTTTTTTTTTCTTTCAAAAGAGCAAAGGAGATAAAGACATACGGCTACCTCATGTTTTTTTCCAAGGAAAGTGAGTCCTGGGGCACTGAAGTCCCTGATGGGGAAGTACAGCCTCACGGAGTACGATGGCAATACCTGCACGGCACCTTTTCCAGCGCGGTTCCCCTGCCCTTTTATACTCTTCCCCCCATGATAAAAGCCACAACTCTAGTTAGAGCTATCCACTTTAACAGCAATAAAAGATAAACTGAGGGGGGAAAAAAGCTGAACTTCCAACTACATTCTCTAGAAAATCAGTAGTGCTACTTGCTGACATTAGCAGCTATGGTCAACTGTGAACAAAACGATCATAAAAGTCTACAGAAATCCTGTCCCATGACACACCGATAGACAACTCTGAAGACCTATTTACATCTGCTTCCTGGCCGACATATAGCCATTTTATTCATTACTTAGCTCACATATAAAAGATACATTAAGTATTGTAACACTGAAACAGTGACCACCTGTGAGCCAAGTAACTTTCACAACAAAGCGAACCATTTTTAATGAAATGGTTATCAAATTACTTATGAAGTACAGCAAGTACTTCAGTGGCAGATGCCCAACGCACAGATCATGGGCAAAACCTGACTGTTAATATGTATTCGGGTCACTCAGGCGCTGTTCCGGTTGTGCAGAATCCAACATTTTAATTTATAACTAACTTTCCTTCCAAAAGACTACCTTATAATTAATAATGTTAGACACATTTATCCACCCAATTTTCTTAGCTTTAGTCTAATGAAACGTATCGCTTCGCAAACTAACATTATTATCCTTGTTTTCCCTCCTGTGCACTTACAAGACCGACTGCTGGACACGGCGCCGACGCGTGCCAAGCCAACTGCAGCCACACAGACACCATTTCGCAATGCAAAATGGCAGACGTTCATCTTCCCTTTGCGTTGAAACGGTAGTATAAATACCAAATAATTACGTGTTCAAGGTGACCAGATTCTGGTTTAAAACAAGTTCAGTCTTTCAAGAGCTGTGATGCTTTATTTTATATTCACGTTAAGTAATTTGGAAACCCGGGTAAGTTCCATTAAAGTAAGTGTTTCAACCTCTAAGTTCTCGCACCAACTTCTGTTCTCTAACACGTAGTCCTCAGCAGTTCCCCACTGATTAGTTATTGATTCCTCTTGCCGCACTCCCAGACAGATCAGTAAACTTCAGATTTAGAGCACACGGTGCAACTTTTCCTAGCACTCACTGAAAAAAAAATGAGAATTAAGTAATTCAAAGTTCTTTAATGAAAGAACTTTACAGAAATCAGTATTTGAAGATGGAAAATGCTTTGCAATCACAAGATGTGACCTGAAAAAAAAAAATATATACTTGCATTAAGCTAACTATAAACTATTTACATCAAAGCCGTTTGGGCAGGCAGTGGAGATCTGGCAGGGGAACACTAACCGGCTCCAGCAGCGAGGCAGGAGGTGGCTTCACGGACTGATGTCAGCGATAAAATAATAAAACCGGACCAGTTCTCTACAGACGCAGAGTCACTATGGGTCTCTACGAACAACGTGTTCAAGATTAAACAATTTTATACATCTAGATACTTCTAAATTTCATCCACTGAATGCTAAAAGCGTTCTACTTAAATCTCCATTTTACAGGGAATAGGAAAGAAGTTGTTTGCTGAAGTTTCATTTCAAACAATGAAAGGCCAACCTCCCCACAAGCAAGTACATTTTTCCTTATTATTGCTTCTTTGAAGCAAAAAGTAAGAAGCTGTATTTTGATTTAAAGACAGACTTGCATCAATTCAGATTTTACAGTGATCCAGAATTAAGAAGCGTAACAGGATACCAGTCTGAGATGTAGATTCTGCTTTAGACCAACTTCTGAATGGAAAAAAAAAAAATCTCTAGGGAGTAGGATCGCCTTTTTCCACAGCGCTCATCTGCTTCCCTAGAAATAATTTCAGGAAGAGACAGAATTTCAATGAGGCATCTCTCTGAGGGCTTCAGTAAAAATATACACTGGGGAACACACAAGGCGCCAATGAGCTTACGCTTTCAGATAAGCTCCATTACCTCAGATGGAGAACTCGAGGAGGCAGGAGTACAACAAATTTGGAGGGAGGGGAAATGTAGAAGTGTTTTTCCAATGCACTCCACAGGCATGCTCAGAACAACTTGGCAACGCTGCACAGCTTTACGCGGCACCCTGTACACAAACACCCATCTCTCATCCTGCTGAAATGATGAAAACGACTTATTCTCAGAAACTGTAAAAATCACGTTACAGTTCAAGAATCTGAGAAAACCATAAGCAAACAGTACTACAAGCCCCACGTACTTATTATCAGCAACATGTCTTCCAGGAATATTTGCAGGTACCTTCTGCCTGGTTACAGCACCCAAGTCAGTTAAGAACCCAAATGACAAGTGCTGGAGTACGGAGAAGAAGTCAAAGCGCCACATACACAGAAACAGTGCGGAAATTACTGCCTGTGCTCCAGAAGTTCTGTAGGTTTTGCTCACAACTGCCTGAGAGCCAAGAACAGTCCTGCCCAGCGCAGCAGCGAAAGCTTTCCTCTGGCCCCTCCAGGGGACCTATGGCTAATAAACATCATCGGATTTGCGGCAATTTCACCCAAGAGCCTGGAAAAGCACACCCAGACTACTCTACACAGCTTGGGACTATTTAGAAACAGGAGGAAAAAAGAGAGGTATCACACTGGACATCCGAAAGGGGCGAGGAGGAGGAGTTATTTCCAAGAAATATGCAGAAATTAGAGATAAATAACATGCCTTTAACTGAAATGCCCTGCCTCCTATCAGTAGCTTACAGAACAACCATCGCCAAATACATGCACGCCGAGCAAATTGTTCTGTGCGGCAGGACCAGAACACACTTGCTCCTGCACGTTCAGAAGAAGTTTCCAATAGTGGTGTGAACTACAGAAATTGCCTTTCACTAGAATTTAGAGACACAAATATTTCCGCAGCAATCACGGCAGCCAGCTATGCTCATACAGTACCAATTACCAAAGTGGAAAACCGAAGTGCAGAGAGAATTCCACTAGTACTTAAAAATATTTTAAAAAAAAATAATTAAAAAACCCAACCTCTCAGTATGTTTCATTGTGACAAAGTTGTAGCATCAGGTAAAATTTAATTTGCTAACTTTCAGAAACTAAGTAGGTAATATATTCTTGGTCTCAAAGTTGCTTTATTTTGCCCTGCAGATAATATGTATGCTGAGATCTACATTTTTTTAAAGCTCCTGTCATCTTTGCCACTTGATAAAAATACAAAATAACCTGATACTGTCCTCAAAAACACAGATCAAGATACTTATGCGTGGGCTGAAGAGCCTAAGGCTCAATTTATCCCATCAAAACAAGCATGAAGGAAGGGAAAGATGCGGTTCCTGTGGAACCAAGTCGTCTTTTAAGTATTTTAATTGAAAGTCTGGCACGGACACAATCCGCAAGAAACTGGGGGTTGTCAGTAGTCTAAATCCAGGAAGGACTAAGCTGTTTTGAGACCTCCAGTGAATGAAAAGAATCCAGGACCTGTGATGTCAAATCACTAGTTCCAATGTGTTGTTTCAGGTATTCCTCAAGATTTGTGATTTTTTCAATCCATTAAACGACACTAGTTACAGTATTTACACACTGATATAACAACTGGACTCAGCTTCCATCTCCAATATTCTTGGCTGACCCCGAGGAATCGCTGCACACCACTGTTGTCTACTTTATAAATACTCTGAGCCTCACGCTTGCAAGGAGAATGGGAAATGATGCTTGTGAACGGTACATTTCTATGTCTTCTTTCATAGGAGAGAGACTTGAGAAGTTCAAATAAAAAAAACCTCTGTAGTTCATTTCAGTAAGTCAAAAGCATTTAACTACTTTTATGCTTGAATTGCATTAAACTAAAAAACTAATTATCGGCAGAAAACTAACGTTTCATTGAGCGTAACCCTTACAAACACACAACAGGCACCCGAGCAATAAACTCTGAAGTTATTGGGCATTCTAACTTTATTACCGGTTATCTGGTTTCTTCATATCTGACATTTAAAGTTCTTTACTCTCAAGAATATCTCAAAATTGATAACCTCTAAAATTATATATCTTTTCTCCTGGAAAGATTGGTGAAAGCAGCCTGAAAGGTACTTGGCAGAGTAAAATAAACCGGGGCTGTCAGAAGAGTGCCGGCTCCCAGCACGACCTGAAAGCTTCAATCACTGAAGTAAAGAAGTAACTCTCTTTTTCTTGGCGTGATGTGGCAGAAGAGCCAAGCAAGCCTGAACATTTTCCACTGAACCAGATTTTTCAATTTTGTGCACACAATTAAGAGTTCTGGAAATCCACAAGCATGTTCCCTCGTCTCTCCTCCTTCACCCTTACCACCCTTCTGTGGCTTCTCTGACGAGTGGAAAGTATTAAGTCAAAATACAGCTTCTGCAGTTTCCTTAACCAACCTTGGACTGCAGCTCAAGGCTACAGCTTGCCCTTCTGTACCAGCAAGCAGAGACAAGACTCGGTCTGCCGGTCTAGAGGACACGCTGCTTTCCACGCTATGGTTTAGTCTGCATAAGTTAAAAAAAAAAACGCCTTTAGATTTAAAAATATGTTAAATACCTAAATACCTTTCATCAGCAAGCAAATAAAGAAGTCTTAACTATACTAGCAACACTTGCCTTGTAACAGCATTAACCTACATCAAGTGGCCATCACTGTCACGGATGGCAATAAGAAAGTGGTTAGGCACCCAAAAATCGTTATCCACTGTCATTCCAGCAGCCTAGGAAGCTACAGGCATCCTTGTTTGTCAGCCCCAATGCTTCCAAATAATCCTCCAGACTCTTACTTTTTTTTCTTTTTTTAGAGCTCCAATATGAAATATAATTACCTAAGACTGCTGGGTCTTTCGAGCCTGCTTGAATCTCTTCCAAAAAAAGGCATAATCAGGCTCATGTCTTTATTAAATGATCTGCACATGCGAAGCAAAGATCCACCGTCTTGCTTTGGAAGAACACGTCATTATTACCGATACACAAACGTACAGGTTAAGCATGTGAGAATGTGCTTCCAAGAAAACCATCAGCACAGAACAGCAGCATCGTATCTGCTTTCAAATAACCTGAACTGGTTAGCTATCCAGCCATAAAATTCAACATCAAAATGTACAGAACCCTCAATCTGTTTAATTTATAGTAAGCCGTTAATTCCTAAGCCATTTGGAAGAGACACAGGATGCACAATGGCGTGCATATTCAAAGCAGAAATGTTCCATGATTATTTTTAGTTCACATGAAAATGAGAAGAAATTGTAACCTCCGTATCCTAAACATTTGCTGAGCCCCATCTGAAAAGTAGTAGATTTCCAATCCAATTATTCTATAGTCAGATAATACAAGGAAAACATACATAGCCCTTTTTTCAAAGCTTGAGTACAGCAGCGTACATGTAGACATGTAAAATGAAGGGCATAATCCAGTTGAAAAATCAAACACTTTAGAAAGCATTACCCAGGAAAAAAACTTTCAGGTCAACACAGAAACCAACACACCATAAGTAAAAGGTAGGACACAAAGACAACAAACGCTCTTCTTGGGCATACAAACAAGAAGTAATAAAGGAAAACTAGCACTACTGGAGTCAATTAGGCACTGACAATTAGAAAGGTTTATAGGGAAAGCTAAAAGAAATTAATCATAGAATCATTTAGGTTGGAAAAGACTCTTGAGATCATCGAGTCCAACCGTCAACCCCACTCTACGATGTTCTCCCCTACACCACATCCCCTAATACCACATCTAAACGAGTCTTAAACACATTTGGGGATGGTGACTCCACCGCCTCCCTGGGCAGCCTATTCCAGTGTCGAGCACTAGAAACAGTGTATGCTCAAAAGCTACAGAATTTAAGTTTTTAACAAAAAGCATCCAGATTAGTCAATTCCTGTCCACAGGTACCTATAAAAGAATTTCAACAGATTCACCTGGCAAACAAATTGAGCTGATGGTTTTCTAGCTTACGTTTGTCATAGCCATCCCAAAAACTTACCACCTGCACTTAAAAACAAAACCAACCCCCAGTGACCGAGGGGAATTTCTACCATTTGAGATTTGAAAGATGCATGATAAAGAATATGCTGATACACCATCAAAAGGGACACCCAAAGGTGGATTTTGAGGACAGACACAAGTAGTGCCCGTCTTTAACAGCTCAAAAAACCCACCGTGCTGAACAGAATGAAACCAAGCTAAAAAAATCTTAAAGCTTCAACTTGTCCTAATTAAGCTCCAAGATGCTGGCCTTCAACAACCCAACGAAGACACGAAGTATGTTCTCTGGAATTAAACCAGTAATTTAAAGTTAGATCACAGCTGCTGACATATTTCAGGTACCTTCTCCTTTTCATTCCTCCTAAGTACAAGTCTGAAGCGGGACAAATACATACTTCCCATCATTAGACTGAATACCTTCCCTGTGACTTCACCAAGAGCCCTTTACTCATCAGTTCCACTCAAATTCCCTTTGTAAGTTCTTCTAAGGGAAGGGAGGAGGGTTAACGATGCTACTAGGCTAGGAAGAGCACCACTTTATTTAAAAATATGAGTCTGCAATTTCTTACTCTGTGCTCAATTTTAACACATTGAGAAAATACAGACCATTCTTCAGAAGGAAAAAAAAAAAAGAAAAGAGTGACAGACACACTCGTCACCTTTACAGTCTCAGATATTCACAACCATGCAATTCAGTGGCAAATTGGATACAGGTTACTATTAATAACTGAACTATTTCCCTTCCTATCTGAAAGCTGATTTGTGAAAAGGATGCAAGCATCCCATTTTAAAGCACGCTAATTAGCCAAGGAGGAGTCAAGGAAGTCACTGTTCAGCCTTCAAGAACATACATGTAGCCTCTTTCAAAGAGGAAAAAAACCAGCGCAAGCTTACCCAAAGAGCGCGCAATCGCCCGCTCCAAGCAGCAGTATACAACCTCCTCAGCCAAGAAAACTCCGTGTAGTCACACCAACATTATAACTAGAGAACTCAACAACTCAGATACAGTTTTCTTTTCTTAAGAACAAGCAGGTCTCACTCAAAGGCTCACAACCAGATACACGCAGCCATTACAAGGATTAGATGCCACCATTACCTGCCACAGCAGCAGACCCGGCTTGATGACCCAGGAGGTGCCCAGAAAGTGATGTGAAAAATGTAATTGTTAAAACACGCTCAAGTCTTCAGTTTACAGAGTTTTGACAAGTGCCTCACAATCACCTCAAATTACACAGCAAGGAGAAACCGTAAAGGACGCCCCTCCTTGATTTACACATGGCACCTCTCCCCTATTGTCTAGGTCCTAGCAAGTTACGGTCAGAATAAAAAAAGATTCTTTAAAAATACCACACAAATTGAAAGCACCGACAGCTTCCACTGATTATTCTTCTCCCCTTCTATTATAAGCCCTGAACAGGTTTAAGTAGCAGTCACCATCATTAAGAAGTTGCTCCCCTCCCATTTTCCATTCTCCTGAAAAATGAACATCGCGGCAGCACCGGTAACAGCGATGAAGCGGCGGCTGCTGCAGCCTCACGTAGCTACAGACAGCGGGGCTGGGAAACGCTAAGGGGAGGGCACAGGCCACCTCGGTCACACAGACTCACCAGAAAGCTTACTAAATAGTACAATAAGGAAGTCAAAAGTCCGGCTGTGTACGTTAGCGGTACCCCAGCTCCTCAGGAGGGGCTCGAGGGCTGCGGGTGAAGTTACCGGTTACAGCTCAATAAAGCTGAGCAGGGAGATCTGCCCCTGATCAGCTGCCGGATCCCTCGACTCTCCCTCAGGCCACTTCTGGAGCTTGTCCGTAAATCAGCTTAACCTGCCAGCCCCGCAGAAAACCTACTCATCGTCCCCTGCCTGCTGGTCTCCCATCCCCGAAGGGGCTGAACTGGCTCGTGTGCCCCGGGAAGAGGCAGCGCTCACCCCGGGCAGGGGGGGGGACCCTCACACCCCCTCCCACGGCAGTGCTGAACCCGCCCCGGCCACAAAAAACCACCCCGAGAAAAATCTACAAACCCCCAGCGAAAGGGCATATCCCTTCCTTCAAACACATGGCCGTCCAAACAAACAGCACAGAGGGTGGCAAGGAAAACGCTCAGAGGACAAAAGGACAGAGAGTTAGGATTAAACCCAGTCCCTTGATCCCCGGCCAAATGGCCTACCCATAAACCCACGCGACCTCCAGAGCCAATTTAAAATCCTGAGTGTGCTATACTTCAGGTTATAAAATCATATTTAGACACACATTTGAAGCGTTCTTTGCTCTGTTGGTGGCTAAAAACAATTCCTTTGTCATCAAATCTCGCTTCAGCAAGCTGACATGACGTTTTTAACTCAGGAAATAAGATAATTATGGTTCAAGGTAAACAACTACAACTGTGCATCACAAACAGTTTCTAATTTTAAGCCCGAGTCCCTCTAATGCCATCCATATCTTAGAGCAAGTTTCCTTACAAATGGTTTGGGTTCTCTAAGTAGCTTGTGACTGAGCCCTATTGCTGTTAGCATCAACAGCAGGTCTGGGGAGAGCACGGGCAGGTGTAGCAGATGAAAGTCTGGCAGATGCAGCACATGAGCTCCTGTATCAAAATGAGTCAAGGTAAGCCAAACATGAAAGGAAAGAAAATATACTCTGAATCTTAAATAGCTCGAGAGGTAAAAACTGCATCTCATCTCTCTTAGGAACACGCAGAAAACAGTAAGTGCCAAGACCAAAGCTACACGTACTTACGCAATGTTTGCTACAAGTCATTTTATATCCCAGACCTCAAAACACCCCAACTGCAGCTTCCCCAGTGGCACAAACAGCAAGAATTCAAGCTGTAACTCGCAGCAAGTGTATCAGCTACCAAGTTGTTCAACACAAAGCAGTAAACTCACCTACAGCTCTCCGCGCTGTGTCTAAACTAGCCCCTGCACTACTGCTGCCATAAAATATTCTCCAAAGTTACCAAGAAACAAAACCTTACAATAAACAGAAGCATCACCGCTGAGACTTCGTATGCCAGAAATGCTGAAGCACAACATCTGAATTTGTCTGGAACTACAATGAGGTATTGAGGGCAGCAAGCTGCCTGCCTCCAAGATGAATCATTACGCACAGAGGTAGCAATAACTCCAAGTACTGCTTATAGGTGTTAGCCTGGTAGGCTTTCATTCTTCCTCATCCAAAGGAAAAAAAAAAAAGGCACTAAATTACAAACAAATGAATTCAGCTGAATGCGAGAACGTAGTAGAGAAAGCAAGATGCCATACAGACAAAGCATTCTTATACAGTCGTGCTCAGAAGAGACAGAAGTGGTCAAAACTATTCAAACAGCCAGTTGTGAGAACGCTGCAGTTTCTGCAGAAGACTAAACAGTAAAGAGGAATCACGGGGCGAAGCCTGTGCAGCCTGGGAGAGCTTGCTCCTCCAAAACTTTTCATCATTAAACATTTTCAAACAACCCCACCCCACTTCTGCTATTGTTGTCAGAAAGGGAATTCCAACCAGAACAATTACTTCCACCACATTCTTCTGTTGGAAGAATTAAAAAAAATGGTAACACTGCACAGCAGAAATACAATTTATGCAGTAGTTCATCTAGTAACACAAGTCTCCTTCCTAAAGGAAAAAAGGATTAATGTGCCTTGAGCCCACTGTGCAGAAGCACAAATGTATTTTCCGATACAAACACTTGAAGGCAGCAATACGGTGGAAGTCTCCCAGGTTGAAGTTAGCCATGGGAGGTTAATCTCTCTACACCCTGGAGAGGGCAGTTCATTAAGAGGCTGTTCAGAGCAGAAGGAAACAATTCACCCACTCCCTGAAGAAATCCCTCTTCCCACAACTTGCACACAAGGCAGCTCCTCTGAACTCTCCACCGCCCCACATCTCGTACCCGTTTGCACCATTTTCTTGGTAACGGCACCGTGTCCAGGCTGCGTTAGAAAGCACGCTTCCCTTCTCGAGATCTGTCACAATTAACGGAGCTAAATTCAATGCTGTCTTCAAGGCACAAACCGGGATGCCAAGTGGCCCCAAGTCAACCCAAGCGTCCAAGAAAAGGAGGGAGCAGAACAACAGTTTGGCTTCATAGTGTTTTATCTGCAATTAACACTTTTTCTTGACTTCTGATAAGGTAACGTATTAGCTGCCAGACCAAACCCAAGTGCAAATAAGTGAACCTTAAAATATTCTCAAACTGAAGCTTCAGAAAGAGTCAAATATTCTCTCTGCCACCAAAGCCACTCTGCTCTTCTCGTGCTAGCAAATGAACATTTAATCCAATAATCAGGCAAAGGAGACCATTCTACAAGTCCACAAAAGGTAACTTAGTCGCCACATGCATAAGTTTATACCTACAACTGCACTCACATTGCAATTCATCAAGCAGCCCTTCAGGAGCGCGCGCACCTTTGGAAAAAAACACCACCCCAAAGGTTTACTGAGGTATCTGCCTCAGACCTGGGAAGAAGTCAAAAAACAAAAGCTGTCTCCCAGTTAGCTGTCAAACGCACCCATTTATATACGGACTACAGGCACACGTGGGGGTTTTGTTTGCTTTAAACAAGTTAAGCAGACTGCCCAGCTACGCTCTGTCAATACAACAACATCCCCTTGACTTGAACCACGGGCCGAGCAGCCACCATACACCTCCACCGTCATTCCCATCTGAGGCTGTTCCTACGATATCGGATACACCAACTCAACACCAGCTCAAAAAATTGCTTCCTAATGTTTACTTATGCTATTACCTACTTTAATACTTAACTCTCAAATTACTTCCAAATTATAAACCATTTGGTATGGAACACTTTATTTCGGGTAGCTGAAGGTCAGCAAAAATGGAATATAATTCAGATAAGTGTTTATTAGTTCATAAATGGCCAGCAAGTCTGACTGTCCCATCCGACAGCCTAGAGATGCTGGCATTGCCAGAATGCAGAAAGCGTCACCTACCCCCTTTGAAGAGGTACATCTGAGTATGCCAAACGTGTCACTAAATTACACAAATTAATCATCAATTCTGAGCATTTATGTGACAACAGGTAGGAAAAAAAGAGGAAAAATTCAAAAAGTGTACATGAGACCCAAGCATCCTAAATACAGCCAAGCCATTTTTCAGACTCTTATTAAAATTAGATTGGCCATTGACAATGATTCACATCTGCTTCTTGTAAACAGCAAAAGAGCACCAACATCATACAGTGAAAGACACAGAAATACGCAAAGGGCAACAGAGGGGAGTAACATCTATTAGCAAGGCTACTCCATACCCACAGCAAACACACCGCACTGTGCTTATACACCTCAAAAAATAGCTCAGTTATAATAGCTCATGGCTTTCACGGACGGCAAGCAAAGTTGTACTAAAATATGGTGTGTAGGTATAAGGAAAATAAAGCCTGATCCAGCCTTGCCTCCCCTCCTTAGCCCTACCTCCTCCAAACGCTTTAAATAGGATGTTATCACTACTTGTTTATATGCCATTACAGAAAAAAAAGAAATGCTCGGTTTCTTAACACTGCATTACCGAACAAAACGTTACTCAATTCTTTCTGTAACGTACCAAGAAATAACTGTGAGACCATATGCATCTGAAAGCATCCACGTGCCGGAGTAATCCCAACTTACGTAACCGACAATTGGCATCTAACCACGAAGAGCAGGAAAGGAAGGACCAACATACAAATCTTCTTTAAGACCTAAAACTAAACTAAAAATTCATTTTGAGAAGTCTGATTCCTGAGGCGAGTGAAATTCACATCTCTTAAGTTACAATTTAAAGGTTTCTGCCATGAAAGTACACAGGCAAAAGAGAATCCCTTGTGGCCGATTTTCGCTCCTTTAGCTCATCCCCGTTAAGCAAAAATGAATCATTTGCTAATTGACGAGTTCAGTTTGAACCAATGCCACCGTGATTCTTATCTCAGTAGCTGGAAGGCAAGTCCTTCCAAGGTCTGAAGGAGCCATCGACAAAGGCAGAGATCAGCATCCTTCTGTTTTCTCAGTGCATCCTAAAATGTCAGGTCCTAAAATGTCAGGCATCGGAGCACAGATACTCCTGGAGATCATGTTGTACTTCACCCTTGAAGTGACAGTAAAGAAAAGAAAGCACCCACTCCTACATGCTTACGGGATCCACCAGAGCCCCCAGCCCCATCCAGCTGAGGACAAAGCCCACCACCACGCCGTGGCGTGTACTGTAACGCAGGGGCAGTATCTGAAGCCCTAAATCACCTCCGCCTTGGGACGGCCCCACTATCTTCAGCCGTAAAATCAGCTTCCCACCGCCAGCTGCGGCGGACATATGCAACACTCACATCTGCATTTTCTGAGCCCAGGGGTTCAGGAGTGGAAGTAAATCAAAGGGAAATGTGGGCACAGTTCAGAAGAACAGCAGCCATGGCACACGGCAGACACGGAGGCCAAAAATGAGAGGTGCAAGACAGACCCCAAATTCGCAGAGAGGCAACAAATGCAACTGAAAATCCATCCTCACCCCCTTTCTACCTGCTTTTAGCCAAAAGGCATCTTTTTTTCCTTCTAAAGCATGCTTAAGTGCTTTGGTATCACTGATAGACAAAGCTCACTGTTCTTCGATGCCAGGCTTAGGGTGGAAGAGAAGGTGTTTGTCGAGCTGCAACCCCCACCGTAAAGGCACAGACACATTATTATGAAAAGCAAGTCAACTTTTTATGCACAGACAAGGATAACAAATGTTTCATTGCTGTATTTCAAACGTTTAAGATCTTACGCTGAACCATAGGAAAGAGCATTACTAGTTAGGCTATTACAGTAAATGAAATGAAAATTGAAAATGAAGTCTAACTGACATTAAATTTAAGTAACTATATATCAATTCCACAATCATCATAATACATCGGCACTTCTTATGACACAACTTCTGCAGAACAGAAGAACACCCTTGATAACTCTGAATATTAAGCCGAGGTACCACAGGCATCTTACAGTTTATATAAATAAAGTGCCTCCTGCAAATAATCATGGTTCCGTCAGTGAAAACTGCAGCATGATTAACAGAGGTCCATTATAAAGGCAATGCATAACCTAGCTCCTGTGAGTAGTCACTGCCACATCGGTCCGCGTTTCTATGGCAACCAGGGAGGAAAATATAAAGCAAATTACAGTTAAATGAAAATTATTCTCCATGACAATATATGTTAATGCAGGAACATTTGCAAGGCCATTCTGGATAAAATGTTTACATTCACACATGTGTTTACAAAAATAAATAAAAGGCAGGCTGTAACAGCTAATGGATCATCCAAAGATAAGGATCATAGTCTTTTTTTTTTTTTTTTCAAGTTTTAATGTATTCAGAATAAAATTCTTCAAGCTAACAGAACAGAAAACAAACCATCTTAGAAAAAGGTATTTGCACATTTAGATATAGTATACATTCTTTAAGAAACAGTTTTTCAGAAGATCTAACGTGTACGTTTTTGAGTGTTGTGATCCTTTAATTTTCTGGGCTGCAAACAAAGAGCACATTTATACCTCCTCATCCCAGGAGAAAATGTTTTAAACGAGAGGCTAAGTCACTCAGAATATTTATAGAGTTCTGACTGAAACTGGAATAGTGACTTATTTTCATCAGCTATAGCTTACCTATTGAAAGCTGAAAAGTGTTTTATACCTCGGAATTTGCGACATTGACTCTACAGCTGGAAGAGTCTTGTACCTCACCATGGTTTAAAAGCAGCACAGGTCAATGAGAACCCGTTGTCAGATACTTTTACAAAAGCCCGCACTTAATGCTTTAAAAGGTTGTCACAACCATGATCATTTAGCCTAAACAGTCCTTTTTTTAGGTAATATATCTCAGTTTTTAAATATCTTCTGAAGCAGGAGTGAAGTTAATTGGAATAAGGCTCGTTCCAGAGGCAGCCACTTACTTATTTTTTTTAACTCGCTTGGCTCGTACCCCAAAGAAAAGCCCAAAGAAAGAAAGTAGGTTATAAACTGACTTACAGTCTCTTTTCCACTCTGAAGCGCCACGTTTTAAGAACGGTTTAAAATACTGCATTAGAAAAAAGCACTCCTCTCAGCCGCGTTTCACGGTTCCCCCTGCCAAGTTCCTTTCCCATGGAAATGGTCTGCCTGTTCCGCGAGTAACACAGGTGCAGGTTTCTTAGGAAGACCCAGAAAGAGCACAAGGCACTATTTGAACCCGTTTCAGTGTGCTGGGAACACAGAAGACGCCATTCACTCCGCTGGCACATCTGAGCTCACTCCGTACACGCTCCCACTGACCTCTGCATCTGTCTCTTGCCTCCACCTACAGAACAATACTTGAATCATGAGGATCATAACTTTTTATGACAGCGGGAAAACTGCAATATTCTCCACAAGTTCACTCCACCCTGCACATAAAACTGCTCATAGGTTCAACCATAAAGCAAACTACCTTCTTTGAAGTTCCGACTTAAAGCCCAGCGCATGTTATAAAGCTGATGTGAAAAAACACGGCCTATTAACGTTTTACATAACCACGCTCATGGAAAGCATCATTTGTTAATCATTCGGTGAGACTGTTGACAAAAGCAAGTTAGGTCAGAAAGTAACCGGGTAACAAAACTCTTTACAGGTGAGCTCAGGTTACCCACAAACACCAAATTCACATACCACCAAATATATTCCAGTCATGCTCCACTTTCCCCGAGGATCGCTTGCTGCAGAGCCCACAGTAGCATCACCATTATCATCTCAACTCATTTAGTCACTGATCTCAGCACAACCACTATTCCCTCCACAGCGACGTCCAGACAATCTCCACACAACGCAAAGAAAACAGCTACAAATCTCAGACTAAAAAAATAATACCTGCAAACCGAACTACAGCAGCAGTTGCTAGGTTCCTTTTTAAAACCTTCACTAATTGCTAGAATTGTGTTTCTAGTGAAGCTCCTTGCTGCAGCAGTGGAGGGGCTGAATGCTGTTTTCACAAAAGAACTTCTAAAACCACAGGCTGCATGTCTGCAGCAGCCAGTATTTATATTCTGTGCACAAATCAGATTACGTGTACACACACCATCCCCAGTAGTCTCCAAGCAGACGAATCCCACCAGGCCAAGCTGCCTTTCCGGATGCCAGAGCTATCGGGTCGGGTACCCTGCTTTCTGCCGTTGTGCACTCCATCCTTTTGCGGAGAACTGGCTTACCGCGTCAAAATGCATCCGCATTAGAAAAGTCATTTTCTCCGTAAATGTAAGCAAATACACGCTAACATGAAGTGAAATTCTAGAGGAAAGCAGGCAGCTTTTGCAGCTTCCCTGCCCTAGCAAACGGCAGGAGGTTCAGGGGAAAGCCAGGCTGCGAGGCAATACTGAGCATGCAACGCTGCCAGCAGACCTCCCATGCACCCTTCCCTACTGCAAGCTGCAGCAAGTGAATTAGCACCAGATGGACAAGATAACAGCTCTGAAGAGACTATCAGAAGGATTTTTGCAGATTTCAGTTACCTGCACTGCTCCATAAGAGTAAATTCTGCCTACAACTACTATGGTAACGCTGTGGAAAAGAGACCCATCATTCAAATACAGGACAAATTCATAAAACAGAAAGATCCAAAGAGCTGATCTAACCAGAGACAATAGGTGGTGACGGTGACGCAGAAGAGGCAACAAGCTAACGAGCTATTAATGGTAAGCACAACAGGCGTAAAACAGCAGACTCAAGCTGCCAGCACCCCAAACTCTCATCCCTGTCAGAAAGAAGTCTCCATGCCCTCAGATCCTTTCACCTCTCAATGCTACTGCGGCTTCACTCCATTTTCAAGCGCTTTCCTCCCACCACGCAAAAACAAGGCCCAGATCTCGAGAGGGAGATGAAGATGCAGGATGATCTCAGAGAAAAGGAGAAAGGCAGGAACAGACGGGAGGGAACATCAAAAGGCAGGCAGGCTAAAATTAGAGACAAGAATCCTGGATGAGGAGGACCAAGGCAAGAGCAGAGAGCTGAGCAGAACCTCCATCAGATGAGGCTCCCGGGAAGGAGGAGGAGGGGGGACAGACAGAAGGGAGAAGAAATATTATGGTGGGTGAAGTAGGGGAAGCTAGTAGACAGAACAGACTGCAGAAGTAAATTCAGCATTTTAAGACTACAACCTGTAGCTTTAATTAAGGAGCACTACGCAGCACACCAGGAAAAAGCCACGAAGTTGACTTCTCGTCTAATCTCTTCTCCCCGGGACGAAGGCTAACTCAAAGGCAATTCGGCTCTCGCCACAGAACAAGTTTAACAGCCCAGTACCAGTGCTGATCACAGGGGAAGTCGATTTAATTTGCTACCATCACCCGCAACAGAGAGCAGCTCTGAGTAATGCAGGGCACCTCAGATCCCGGTCAGAAAGCCAAAAGCCTTCTGGGCTGCTGGCAAAGTGGAGAGGGATGAACAGATCAGAGACCACGACAGCCATCGCGCAGCATCCTGACGTGTGCCAAGAGGCTACAGCAAGGAAGGAGACCAGAGAAGATACAGCAGTTATCAGCTATTCTTGTTTTCAAAACCAGTGTATTCGCATGTGTCCTTTCTGAGTTGGTAGGACGAAACCACACAAGTTGGAATAAAAAGGTCAACGTTCAAGGAGAACAGGCTTTCATCTTCCAACCCGGCTAGTGCATTCAACTCTTGGACTGCTCAGAAAGGTAAAGTTTTACACACAAAACACACCCAGGCTTGCTCATTACAGACCCATGGTTTAGTTCGGATAAATGTGGCTGTGCATTTATCCAACACGCAGCCGGTGCTGAGCTGCAAGATGAAACCAAGGAGACAGCAAGCTATGGGAAGCAGCCAAACACTGTAACTAGAGCACCAGCTCACCCAGTGGTATTTAAACAACCATAGCACAGCCATAAGCAGGATGTTTGTTTCCACACACACACCCCTTCCCCGCATCTACCTATATCTCTTCCCAGCATCGGCACGGCTAATCTCATCCATCTATCTAAAGATATAACTACAGCAGTACTTTATAAATAGGCTTACATCTTCAGTCCATCCAGGACCTGACGCAACGGCAGAACGACAGTCAGTGCTGCAAGCGGTGTGTGTTGTTACGACAACGCTGACATTTCACAATCTGCAACAGCCACCATCCTGCTTAACGTGGAAAACACAGACCGAAAGTGTAAAGTCTACACAAAAGATTACTGCTTTTCGTAGGATACGGTCACTGCCACAGTCAGCAGGATACCAGATCTGTTACCTCCTCCCTGCAGAAGGCAGCTATCAGGAGACCATTCCCAACGGAGAACTTCTTGGAACTTTATCTTGGCTCCTCCTGGACCTAACCGGCCTGTAGAGAACCCAGCTACTTACTAGTAATTTGGAGCTCCTGGTACAACTTGTTTACACAGAGCAGGTCATAGGATAGGCTGGAAGGTGTAAGCAGGATATAGTTTTTATGGCTCTGAACTCCTGCCCAGATAAGCTGATAAGGCTCTGCGCTCAGGGGGAGGGGAGCACTTTCATGTGTGCTTTATTTAAAACGAAGATGCACCAGGAACTGCAGTTAAGCATTTTATACTTAGTAATGAAGTTTCCGTTCACCTTATTTTCCTTTAAAGCTACTGAATGTATTTTTTAGGAGTTACAAATTACACGTACTTTCATTTCACATCAAGATACTCCAAGCAGCACAGTACTTTCAAAACCGAGCCCTTCAGCCTCTTGCTGCACAGGCTGTCAAGCCTTCAGGGACAGGCTGCCTCTGGGATTGTGGTGAATTTTTTAAGAGGGTAACATCTCCCTGCTTTGCCACGCCTGTGATTCAATTTTAGCAGCTTTATGCTGCTCTAAAGGTAAATTGCTTTAGACCTTTTCTATACCGCAAAGCTGTCACTCTCTTAAAAAAAAAAATTACAGAGCCAGCTTCCTCCAGTGTTTGCTTCCCCTCCCTCCCCTGATTACCCACAGCCATTTAACCACCCGACCATGACACTCTCCAGACACTGATGTCCGCGGCTGAGGACCTGAAGCCTACCACTCAAAACAAGGACCATCTTAACATTTTCCTCAGAGCAGATCCAACGCAATGCAAGAGGAAAGGAGACGCTTTCTCACGGCTCATACGCGAGAAAAACATTAGTTCCGTCTGTACTTACCCGAGACAAAGCTTCTTTTTACACATACTAAGAAGTTTTCTACCCTTCCCATTTTCAAAGCCTGTAAATCTTGTTGCTGAAGAAACAGGCATGCATTTTACTCACATGTGAACCCAGTGCCAGCATGAACACCCTGGCACCTAACAGCAGAATTAATATTCCAATGTTTCCACAAAACATTGAATGTTGTAACCTTTGGTTTACTAATAGAAACACAATATACAATCAATGGCTTGCTCCTGCCACTACAATAATTTACAGTGGAAGATTTATTTTAAAAATGCTCGTCAGATAAGTTTGGTTTTCTTAAGAGACAGGGGAAGAAAGGCTGCCTACAGATTTTTAGAGGATAAATAATTCAATGCATGAATGCCAAGGGCAGCACTGCACACATCCATATGGCAGGGACAATGCAGACAGTAATATATGCTTCACATCACCACCCTGACAGTGCCTTCAACCCTGACCTAGAAAAAAAACCATCACTTTCTTCTGGCTACAACAGCAATTCACTCTCCGTCACTGCTACCCCGCAACACTAAGGACTACTGCACGCTTTCTGTTTACTTTGGGGTAGCATCTCCCAATTCCCTGACCTCTGCAGACTGCAATTTCAGCCTCTGCTCACAACAGCTACACCGCAACGAGCGGAACTTATTCACACGACGAAGAAAATGAAAATTAACTATAAGACACGCAGGTTTCAGAAGACCTCTTTAGCAGCTCACGTCTTTTCACTACCAGAACTGAGAGGGGCAGGAAAACCCAGGATGGTGTCTCTTACATGAGGTCTGGCAAGACGCAGGCGGTTCCATGGCCTGCCCCAGCTCCTGCACAGCGACAGGGCTCCCGCATCGCACTCAATGGTCACAGGACCACGTAGATCATGCTGAAGGCTGTGACAAGGCAGAAGAGGCAAGAGGCAGCTCGCCAGGGAAACCTCCCCTCCCCTGTGACCCTCACGGCCAGAAAACCTGCAGTCGCGTTCGTTTCACATTCCCAAAATTAACTGTACGGACACCACCCTGCCCCACTGTCCTATTTTGGTGGCAATCTGGTAACATCTCTACATCCTACAGTTTGGAGAAAACATTAAAGAATCAAGAGGAAGAATTTCCGAGCCCAAAATACCTGATATAATTAACTGCGCCTTCTAACAGGATTATTTCCTTTTCTGACCCCAATTACTCCTTCAGTTTATTAAAGAGAACTCATATACGCAGAAATGTTAACACCCTAAAGAGTCACATAAACAGAAAAAAGTCTGAGGGCACCATTATAAACAGAGTTAATGGAACTCAGTGATTGGAAATGGATCTTGAAAGCTGTCAGATCAAAGCAAGATCTTTCTCGTGTAAGGACTGCATTACCCTTGGAGCCACAGAGCTAATACCATCTATAAAAATATTTTGCTCAAATAAGTTAAGAACAGCAGCGTTTCATCTGTCAAAAGGTGCGAGGCTTTTATGGGATTAGCCATTCCACATACAGCATAAAAATTAGAGCAGATTTTTAAAAGCCCTCAGCTCAGCTGACAGAGACTACGCAGACCAACGTGTGTGCCTGCTTTCTTCACGCACACGCTACACACTGAACAGATTTTTCACTGCTATGAGCATTTAAGCTTCTTTTATTTTTTTAAATACACTTGTAAAGGATTACAAATTGGCATCACCTACAACTAGCCACGGATGAAGCTAGCACCACCACCACCCAGGCTCCGACAAATTAAGATTTTTAAATACCCAACAACTGCACAAGAAAAATACACCAGAAAACACCAGTTCTCACGTGGGAAAGCTTAAAAATTCCAGATACAGTCAAATACACTCAAAACCAGCCTCCAGACCACAGGTGCGGACAGCTTCCTACCCCCCTTCGCAGCAGGACACCAAAGATAGCATTTTGCCCAACCATACTTTATTAAGGCTATAGCTGCACAAACCCATACTGTTTCAGACGCTTGTGATTTCAAATAATTGACTACACAAGCTTTCTTTTAACATTTATGCGAGTATTTTTTATGACCGTGCATCAGTGGCATACAAATTACATAGCGCTTGGCTGAGGATCCCGGCACTCTGCACCCTCAGAAAAACCAGCTCCGTGCCGCTGATTTCTCTTGCAGGAAAGAGAAAATATTTAAAAGCTGCATACAAATCATTCCCGTAAAGTGTCGTGCAGACTGTTTTAAATTAGATGGGGTAAAAATATATGCGAGTTTATCATGAAACATTAAAATCTTTGCTATGGAGACACCGGTTTCTCTCCCCAGCCTTTTACAACTGAAATACCATTCTCACACGCAATGGAGGGAGCAGACAAGCCACCTTTACTAGAGCCTCGTCAAGGAAATACGATTAGAATAACAACCACCATGTAAACATTTCCAAGCATTATTGCCTTTGCTGTACTGAAAAGCAGCGGTACCTGTCACTACTTGCTATGTATCTACCACCATTAAATCTTAATACCGAGGAAGAATTTCAATCCATAAGGCAGACTGTCAAGCCTGAAATTCAGGTACTGCACACAGAGGGAGGAAGAGGGGCTAACCTCCTAAGAAAGCCGTCACTCACTAATTTTACAAAATGTAATTAACCAGCTCCAGTCCTGTGCATTTCCTTCCCTCGGAGAAGGGTTCCTTCACCAAGTAATTAGACCGTCCCAGTCAAGACTCAAGTCAGCACAGAAAATATTTTCCCCAAAACAAAGCCACATGCACAATCATAGAAGATTCAAGCTCTATTTCAAAAAAATACTGCTGGTTCCTCACAGTAACCTAAAGCTCTTCCTAGTTTTTCCTTAGTCACTGCGTGGATCTAAAACTAACTGAAACCAACACACCACCGTGGGAGCCCCCAAAAAGCAATTAATCCCAGTTTTATTCCCATCCTCGAGACACTTTATTATTTATAGAGTACTGCCTTCTTTTAACGTATAGAAAAGCAGGAGGTTAAAAAAAAATAAATCTTAGTACTTCAAACATATGTCCAAAAGCCACAACATAAAGACAAAGAGTATAGATTAAAAGCAGTAAAGATATACTTGTCAGGAACCTTCCTTTGAAGTATCTGCAGGAAACGCTGTCATCGTGCAGCCATGTTACAATTACACTGTTAAAATAATCACCCCCAGTTGTAAGTAGTCCATCTGGTTTACTGAAAAGGGAACACTGCTGGTACAGTATTGATTAACACGACTAGTCTTCACTGACCCTAGAGAAATACATTTGTCTGCTCTACTGAACAGGGGAAGAACGCTGCGCGACACTGTGATACGCTTCGTTTTGTTTAGAAGCATTTTTGGGGACTTAGTCAATTAAAACACGAGCAGAAAATAAATTAATCTTAACAGGTTGCCTCCCACACACGAAGGAAGAAGTGAAGGCCAGCACTTTGCTGGAAGGTTTTTTGGGTTTGGTTTTGTTTTTGGGTTTGTTTTTTTTTTTGAGTTTTCTTCCCCTATCCAAAACCAACATTCATTTTGGACAATCTGTATGCTTAAGTCTGAGAAAATGCTATTACAACACCATAAAAACAAGAAGCAGCACATAAAAAAGAATCAATTCACCCTAAGCCACGTTTTTATGAAATGGAGATGCAGACAAGAGTTCATTTTTAAAAGCAGAAACGGAACTGAACAGTAAAACCAATTGTGAAACACTAAACGTAACATCTCCAGTTTCCAGCCTGTCAAAGCCACTAATGCTTACATGACCAGGGCTCCTATAATCACTATTTAGAACAGAAACAAGCAAAAAATAAAAAATAGTTGGGAAGTGATCAAGTTGGCGAGCAGAAAGTGAAGGGCTCCTATGCACTCCAGACTCCCATGTGTCTTTTGCTGTATGGGCAACTCAGCCTGCTCCGAATTTCGCAAACCAAACCCCCACCACTTACTCAGACAAGTCTGGAGGTGATGCAAGTCCCAGCTAGCCTAACTATACAGGTTCACAGCAAACCCCACTGGAGCCCAGACCGCCCTTTTCCAGGGAGGACACAGACAAGATGTGCCCTGGCAAGTTTTATACCTTCTTGCGCTACCTCCTTTCGGACTGACAAGTTCTGCTAGAACGAAAGAGACCTGGAGCATCTCTGCATTAAAAAAAAAAAAAAAGAGCTGAGCTCCACAAGCCCCAGACACACCTAAGCAAGAGCAGCCGCCAGGATGGACACAGTAGTGCAGACAAGGCTGTGCTTTGGGGACAAACACCCCCAAGGCTGTGAGGGCAACTGTGCTGTAGGAGCAGCTCGACCAGAGCCCCCAGCATGGACCCACGCAGGCACAGAGCACCCCTCAGAGCGAGATCTTCCACTGAGGAGCGCTTCCCACGGAACGAAAACAGGTCACGCAGCTTCAGCGGCGACATTTCACAGGCATTAATGAAACGAGGTGCCTAAGAGTTTCCCCTGCCGAGACAGAGAAGTCACTGTAGGTCTCGCTCCACGACGCATTTAAAACCCCGCTACCGCACGCCACCACAACCATTTAAAAGTGCTCCAATATGCACCTTTAATCTGCCAGTAAATCCATTTTGTAAAAACGCCAGCTTTTTCTTTTTAAGTTAATCAAGTCAAATATTTAGTTCCTGGTAGAGCACACACAAAAGAATGTATCAATGCCATTTGAAAACACGCGAGAGTTAATCTCCTTTTCCCTCTCCATGACTCCATGGAGTGTTTTTTTCCCCCCAGAAAAAGAAAATAATTGGAGTGATTACATAAAAATGTTCTATTTTATGAACAACCAAGAAAAAAGGAAAAAATGCATTTAAATTCAAGTTCCTTACTTTTATACAAATTCCAGCATTTCGAGAAAGCACACAGCCACTACAAAGCATTACATTCGCAAAATGTTTTCAGCTAAATACCTTTGCCTGCACAAGGTATTAAAAAAAAAAAAAAAAAAGAAGTCTATACCCAATTTCAGAAACCATCTCAGGAGAGAATTTTGCTTCAAGAGCTGCCTGGAATTTGTTCTCTGCCTATAGGGCCGTGTCCCCAGTGGTAAGAGAGTACTTTGTGTACAAAACCAAGGGGGAGGGGGGGGGGGAAGGGGGGGAGGAGGAACCCTTTCCTGCAACTGGATATCAAAACAGATTTCCAAGCTTAGAGTAGAAGCCAATCCGTAAACACACCGACTCTTGTGCCTCAATGAACAGGCCGATTTTCAATCCGCACGCACACCCCCTCGCAGGACAGCTGCTCTCTCTGGGAAAGGGCAGAGGGCACCGAGGGCTCAGCTCATCCCAGCTCCTTTCGAAGAGAGGGGGGTGGGAGGGGGGGGCGGCGATTTGCCTTTCTAAACATGCAATCAATCTACCGGACTGGGGGAGGTTAATTCTGGACTGCAGAAGTGCAGCTGTTTTGGGTTGGGATTCTTTTTTTTTTTATTATTTTTTTTTTTTTCTTCCTTTCTTTGCTAAGGGGCAAAGGTGTCCAGCAGCCCCTCTCCGGCACACAAAGGCTACTCCGAGGAGGAAAAAAAACACCAAGCAATTTAAAGATTAAACTAGAAAATAAATAAATAAACGCGGATCAGCCAGGCTGGCTGGCGGCAGCTCGGTTCAGCTCCATCCTCTGCGCACACACACGCAGGGCTAACGCCTACCCAGGGATGATGAAATGGGAAACGGAAATTACCATTTCAGACAACTTTTGGTATTGTTCCTCCCAGCACAGTGCTCACCCCAAAATGCGTGCTCCCCCTCCGCGCCTCTGCGCGCCGCCGTGTCCCCACAAAAAAAAAAAAAAAAGGGGGGGGGACGGACGGGCCCACGCCGCGGCCTCGACCCAGAGCCCCGTGCTCCCCCCACCCCGTGATGCACCCCACGGCTCCCCATCCGTAAATATTTACCACCCCCCGAGCTCTCTCTGCAGCTCCCCCCCACCCTCCCCAAACCCTCCTCACCCCAGCCAGCCCCTGCCTCCCTCCAGCCTCCTGCAGCCCCTTCCCACCCCCTGCCCACCCCCCCCGGGCCTTCTCCCCTTCCACGGACACCCCCGTGTTCTCCCCTCTCCTCACCCAGTCCCTAACAGCCCTTTCTTGCTCTAAACAGGCCCTGACCTTCTTCGCCACCCCCCACAAAACCCTCGGTACGGCGCTTTCCTCCCGTGCCCCCCCCCCACCCCCCCGCGCTGTTCCCGGTGCACCCTCTTTAGGCCCCTCTGCCCTCACCCCCCTGCTTCCCCCCCACCCCAACCCCACCCAGACCCCTCTACTCTCCCACCAAGTCGCGGCAGCCTCCGCCTCCCCCCTCCCCGCCGCCCCTTACCGGAGCTCCGGGCTCAGCGGGCCGAGGGCAGCCTCGCGGGGGAGCGAGGCCTGCGGCTCCGCCGGCCCCGCCGCATAGAGGAGGCGGCGGGGGAAGGGTGAAGGGGCTACGGCGGCGCTGAAGGGCGGCGGCGGAGGGACGCTGGGGGGGGGGAGCGGTATTAGCGGAGGGGGCGCGGGCAGTGGCGGCGGCGCCTCCCGGCCGCCCGCTCCATGGCCCCGCCGCGCTCGGCCTCGGCCTCGGCTCCCAGCGCTGCCGCCCGCCCGCCCGCCCGATCGGCCACCGCTGAGACGCTGCCGCTCATTGGCCCGCCGCGTCGGCGCGCCCCATTGGAGGAACACGGCCAGCGCCGCCGCGACGTCAGCGCGCCGCCGCCGCGGGGAAGCGCAGGGGGGGTGAGGGGGAGGCGAACGCGACGCCACAGCGCCCCCCCCGCCGCGCGCTCGGCATGACGAGAGCGGGGAGGCGGGGCTGAGGGGCGGCGGCCGCCATTGGCCGACGTGTCCCGGCGGCGCGGGTGCCCATTGGCGGGTTCTGCAGGGGTCACGAGCGCGGCGGCGCTTCCGGGGCGAGCCCGGTGGGGGGGCGGGTTGGTCTCTCTACCGCCGCCGCCCCCCCCTCCCCGGCCCTGGTCCCGCTCCCCTCAGCCCCGGAGGTACGTGTGGGGTCCGCCGAGGCGCCGCTCCGCCGCCGGCAGCGGGACAGGGCTGCCCGCCGTCGTGCCGCCCGCCCCAGGCCCGCTGAGCGGCCGCGGGGCCCAGCGGAGGCTTCTGACAGGACGGCGGCGGCGGGCGGTGCGGGGTCAGTCCCGCGTCCTGTCGTGCCCCCTCCCGCCGGTTGTCTCCCCCCGCCGGGCGGGGAGCCCCGCGGTCCCTGTCCCTGAAAGGCGGTGGTTTCCAGGGGTCAGGGCGGCGCGGGGCAGCGGTCGGTTACACGTTACCGCCGGGACACACCGGGCGTTCGCTCGGCGTTACGAGCCGCTGCGTGCTTTGGGGCTGAGAACGGCGTTCGCGTTAAAAGTTCTCGATGCCCAGTGCTTTCCCCGTCGATAAGAGGCTGTGCTAATGAGAAGCTCCCCTCGGTGGTCATTTACATACAGCGTCGTTCTGTGTGGCCAGGGATCGCCCGGGTCAAGCCCCGGATGCCCCGGACGGAGCTGAGGGTACCGGGGACCCGCGGGTTGAGTGTGGCTCCCGCCGTCCTGGGGGAAGGCCACCAAGCGCGGCTCCTCCGCTTGGCCCCAAGCGGGACCTTCCTCCTGACCAAGCTGTGTTCGTTGTGCCTCGTTGTTTTTCTCTGATCCTTTCAAGTGCTGACTGCATAATGCCAAGAGGCTTTTGTGCTGGTTTTATTTACAGGGTCTCATCTAAACAACCAAACCTCTCCAAACAAGGATGGTAGTCCTGACTGGATAAGCCTTTGTCCCGCTGGGCTTGTGGAAGCGACAGAAGAAAGTGTGGGCATGCTGGACCGCACCGTGCAGACGGGCAGCCGTGTGACGACTCGGTTCCTGTCCTGCTGTTTGGCTGCAGCAGTGTCTTGAGCCCCGGTGGGGCTGCGGTATCTCCTCCTCACAGTCGCTGCGTTCCCACCTGCTACATATGTGCTCTCGAGCAGTAAGGTAACTCCAAAAGTACTGGTAGATCCCATTACTCAAGCACAGCTGCCCATGCCTGAGCTCAGCGCAACCTTTTTATGGAACAGGAATGCTTGTTGTGTATCTGTATTTCGTACCACGCATCTAAGTGCCAGAGCCCCTTCGTGTCATCCAGGTAAACCAAATGCTGTGGTATCCCCCAGGGAAGAATCTTGTTTACAGAGCAGATCTTCACAGCAAGTCCAAAATGGGGACGCGTGCATAGCTCCCCGCCCAGACCGGGTGGCCCAGGTGTCCTGGTGTGGGTGGCAGCCACCTGCACAGCTGCGTCACTGCGTTTTGTTTTGGTTGCCGAGGATGGGGAACCCTTGAGGCAGCAGCTCTCAAACAATTTCTACCAGTGACCTCATCAGTAATTGTTCTGTTTTTTAACCCCGCTCTTCCAGGAGCGTGGCCCATAACTGTGATTGCTTTTTTGGCATTTGCAGTTCCACTTCGAGTCACACATTTGGCAGCCTTAAGGATTGTTCTCATGTCCTGAGGATGCCAGTAGTCCCCCAGGAAGAAAAATCTCTTTGCTGGGCTCAGTAATGATGAAGGAGTGGCTCAGGAGCACGTGTCCGACTTCACTGTTAAATAACAGCATGAGAGAGATTAATTCTGAGCCTGTTAAGCTGGTCCTGTGTTCTACTTAGGCTTAGTCTTTTTATCTCTACCCATCTTCCTCCTCCATAAGACTTACTAAACCAGTCAAAAGAAAGGTTGTTGGGGTTTTTTTTGTCCTCCCTTCCATTAAGCTTCTTGTCACACTTCACTGAAAACACTGCAAATAAATGTTTGCCTCGCTGGTGCCTCTGAGTGAGTAGATGAGAGGGGAAATATGTTTTTTCATTTCCTAAATATAGTTGGCTGTAAC
Organism: Rissa tridactyla; assembly: GCF_028500815.1. Classification (NCBI taxonomy): domain Eukaryota; kingdom Metazoa; phylum Chordata; class Aves; order Charadriiformes; family Laridae; genus Rissa; species Rissa tridactyla. The sequence continues at coordinate 93,214,074 of NC_071469.1, forward strand.
TGCTTCCTTGACAGCCTTGAATGTCATCCAGGTCAAAGATCCAGTGCTGGGGTGGAAGTTAAATCCTTTCTGTGTCATCCTGACCTTTTTCTATTTGAACATAACAGCGTGGACTATCAACCTATTTCACGGAAGGATGTTAAAAGTACTTGGTGAAAGAAAGCTAACAGCGGGAGTGTGGGGAGGAATGATTTCAGTTGGGGGTTGTTCTGCTGGTTTTCTGGGTGAGACTTCTGTGATGAGGATGTTTAATCTGCTTGGGTTTGTTACCCTGGGATGGCTTTTGCTCCTTGCAACTTAATTGCGATACTTTCTTGGGAAAAAAAAAACCACCACTATACCTAATTGTTGAGCACCTTTATCCTTCACTAAAGGTTGTGAGATCTCAAATCCTAAAATAAAACAAATACTCTGGTGCTGAGGAGGAAAGAGAACATTGCATGAGGGCAGAGAAATTAGGCCACTTGGGGAATGTGCTTTCAGGCCTATTTCTGTCTGTCACAGCAAACTAAAAGGACACTGACTTTGGGGAAAGAGCTCCGTGAACCTTTGGTCCTTGCTCTGTTACTCTTTCCCTGTCCTAACTCTGGAGATGGCACCTGCGTCAGCCACTCACCTGCTTTTGCAACCTATGGGTAACCATATTCATCTCTCCCCTTCAGCCGAGCCCCCTCGAAGCTCTATAGCAACCGCCTCGTGATGGAAGGAACTATTATGTCAACCATAAGGGCAAAAACACCTGGTCTGTGTTAACGTGGGTGCAGTTCTCTGCTGACTCAGCTCCTACCGAGATGTAAAGATGGGAAACTATTTTTAATAGATTAGACAATGTGTGATTTATGACTACTACAGTCACACATCAGGGTAAACCCTGTGTGACTATTCAAGTACCAACATCACAGAGGCCAAGAGAATAAAACTTTATAAGAACTTTGATTAGAAGAACCTTTACTTTAAGTGTGGTTCATGTTTTAATTAATGTCATCTATTAACATTCTGGAGAGAGATGGTTTTGGCAAACAAAGCAGCCATTTAGAAAGGCAGCCATTTGGAAAGCCAGCAAGGAGTACAGCTGATGCTCTTGGTACTGCAGCAGAAAACTCGCTAACTCAATCTCACACAATCTCATTTTTCTTAAATAAAACTACTTTCAAGCCATCCTTATATTATTTTGTTGTTGTTAAAGGACATCTTCAACTTAAAACAAGGCCTTCTGCCTGTGATGCCATTAAGAACTAAAAGACTGGCCTTTCGCCTGCTTTATAAGGAGGTGGTTGCTCACAGCTCTATGAGATGTGATTAAATACTAAGGCTAAACTAATGCAACAGCTCACTCATACCAAACCCAGCATTCTTCTGAAGGTTTAACTCCTCGATGCAGCCCACTGCGTAATCATCTGAGTCCCAGCATCAGCCCAGCGAAGCACCAGGACCACACACTGGAGCTCAGGACAGGCAGAGCCAGAGAACCAGGAGCTGATTTAGCTCCCATGCCCTTGGCCTGCACAGGCAGCAGTATTTTTGGACCCCTCAAAGCTTTGAGCTGCTCTTGTGGATAGTAAGTCTATTTACACGGGTCCCTGCAGGACCTTATGCCTATGCAAATAGTAAGTCCGTGGAGCTTTAAGCCTTCTGCATCCCTAGAGGAGGATGCTTTCTGAGGGTAGTGGTCCCCTGCTGCTGGGTAAATGCCTCGTATTGACGTTCTAGGCGTGAACTTGTGACAGTCCTGGTCTAATTACTGTTTTTATGATTCCTAATGACAGGCTTTAGGTTTCTAGGCTGCTTATGGATTTCAGGGGTGTGGAGTGACAGTTGCTCGCTTGGAGCTTACTGACCTCCTCCAGTCTGTGGGGTTTGGAGATGACTTCAGCTACCTCCTGCACACAGATGGATTTCTGGGCTTCTCCCGAGCTCTGCACGCTTCAGCAGCTCTCCAGGGAGTGCACTCCCATGGAGCAATCTGCTCATTCATGGCCTTTGAGTCACAAACAAGCTATTTCCCTCCTCCTGCTCTACCCCTGCAAGCTAAGCTGAGAGGTACCCATGTCACTCTGTTAAAGCATTGCTCCTTCTTGCCTGCGTTTACTTTGCTTTTCTAGCGATTCCTAAGCCATGACTGGCAGACGGTTCAGTCGCTGCTGCTGTATGGCTGATTCCCCGTGATCCCCTGCCTATAGCCATCTGTCACCTCCGTGTCTTAGTTAAACTCTCTGGTCATTAGAGGTGACTCAAAGATAGAAGTTTGTACCCCAGCACTGTGTCCCAGTTATGCCTTAAGCCTGTCGGCTGCCTCACTGTGGGGCTGGGGTGCCCTCCTTGCCCCCAGGGAGGAGCAGTTTAAGTGCCACGCTGTCCTCTGTGCGCTGAGGAGCAGGTTGGGAAGTGGGTCTGGCAGCGGCAGCAGGAAGCCCTGGAACTTGCAGTGATCCCGAGCTGCTCCTGGAGGAATAGGTGTGATGGTTTTGGACTGGGTCATATAAAAAGACTATCTGCTGAACAGATCTTTCCCTGGTGAGGAGTTTCACTGTGCTTGAGGGACAGACGTGGGGTTTTTTAAGCATGTCCTTTGTTTCCTGAGCCTAAGGCTCTCCTGGATACCTGGCCTTGCTACACTGAAGGGGAGCATCTATCCCTTGACCTTGACTTGTCATCTGCAAAGAAGTCATCTAAAAAAACCCATCTGGTACGTGACAGAGATGCAGACTGCTGAAGGGTGCTGAAACGCTCTGGGGCCCCCTAGCCAGCACCGAGCCGTGCGTCTTTGTCCTGCCACAGAGGAGTCCTGGCTTACACTGCCAGGTGGGTAACAGAGCAATTTTTCATCTTTTAAATAAAAGTCTGCATCTGCCTTCAAGCAGCTTCAGCTCTACATTTAATCCTTTGATTCATTATTGATGTGAAGTCTGTGGATGGCGCAGTGGCCACCTGATTCCAGGTATCCGTTCACTCAGTTTGCAAAGTGCTGTGTTGAAATTAGTCTGAGCTAAGCTGGGAGGCTGATGGCAAGGAGCCTTGATCCTGCAAGGAGCTTCCTGAGACTTGGGAGGCAAGAGCAAGGGTGGCAAGACTGTCTTACAGGGAGCATGGAAATAGGAGATGCAAGTTAGACATAGCAGAGCTGAGGGCTGTTTTAGCTGCGGAAAATGATTTCTCTTGGCCTGAAAAATACAAGAATGGGACTGCTAATGCCGCTTCCTGTTCCTAACCTGCTCAGGAGATAAACCAGGGATTTCAGACTCCAATCCAGCACCTTTCCCCAGTAGTAAATACACGTGGCATTACTGAGTGATGTCATGGCTGGAGCACATCCCAGCAAGGCCAAGCCTGGATCAGGTTATATCTGTCTTCTCAGAATATTGGCTTACTCCCAAAGGAGCATATTGCCAGTCCAAGGGCAGTGACTGAAGCCACCTTTCCCAAGGTCACCTCTCGCACACACAGAGAGGACAGCACTCGCTTCCGCATACGCAGCGCAGCCTGAGCCACCCACGCAAGAGTTGCAGTGCAGCCATGGCAGTTGCTGGCTGCACGTAGGGCAAAACCTCTTGACTCTCCTTCCTGGCGCCACTTTGTGTTGGCACCAACGAGGACCCCTGGCCCTCCTTCCTGGTGCTTTATCATCTGGTTGCCTTTGAGGCACAGTGTGAAAGCAGGAACAGGAATCACGTCAACTCCAGCTACATGGTGCGTCTGTAAATAACCAGTCCTCATAGTTCAGTATGGTTTTGTCACATTGAGGCTTGCATCTTCTGGCTGGGAGCATCGCAGCAAGAGCCCAGCTGCCCTACAGACCTGAAACGCTGCTTTTGCAGTCAGTGAGCCCATCCAGGCTCAGCTGGGTGGTCATCTGTGCTGGAGTTTGGACCTGTTCAGCTTTCGTTGCCCTCCATCATTAAATGGGTGTAAGTTTGTCTTCACTGAAGCTGGAACAAAGCTGTAAGGTAGGCATAATGAAACCCATTTGGCCCGCTCTCTCAGGTCAGCCTGGCGGAAGTCAATAAAGTCCTGTCTAAGCAAACTGCACTGCTTTGCTTCTAATCGGGCTATAATTCTACTTAAATGATGCAACTCTTTCAAAATAGATCAGGCCTAATTAGCAACAGGTCTAATCAGAAAATGAATGGAAGCAAGGTGTGACGTGGCTTGAGTGAAGGGGAGGTAGGGACATGCATGGCACTGGTACCCTGCAGTGGTTGGGGGCACTGGGGGGCCCCACAGCCCCTTGGTTCCTGACACACTTTGCCATGGTTTCTCTATCCTGTGTCTCCCCACTGGAAATCCCACACCTCTCTGCTCTGTGCCTATGCTGGAGGGAGCCCCCCCCATCAGTCAGCATTTCCAAATGAGCCGTTTCCTCCCCCAAACACAGCCAGAGCGTAAATACCGCCCCCCCCTCCCCTCCCGCCACTGATCCCTCTGCAGGGTGGGTGAAGTTGTGACACTTGTCTCTGTGGCAGCCACCCGGCCAAGCAGGCTGTCGAGCATGGGCTGGCACAGAGGGAGGGCTTGTGTTTGCCCATGTTTGTGTTGAGCCAGAGCTTTTTCTGCTGTCGCTCCCCACTGCAGCTCTGCAGCACCCATCTTGCCTCTGGCTTTGTGTGTGCTCGTATCAGAGCTGGGCTCCTTGCGGCCACAAAGGGGCCAGCCTTGGGTTTCGCAGCCTCCAGTCCTGGCCAGGATAAGAGAGAGAGAGATTCCTCCGTAGGCAGAGCAGGTGTAGATGACCCTCTCTTTCCAGACAGCAGGCATGCCAGGAGAAGAGCCCATGTGGCCAGCATGGAGCGGAGGCGGGTAGCAATGTGGGCCACACAGCATCTCCCTGGGTAGCTCGGCCTCTCCAGCCACGCTGGGTGGGGTCTGTGGGGTGGAGGAACCACTGGTGTCTCCACAGCTAGCTGTTACATCCCCACTGCAACACTGCAAGCTATGACCAGCCAATACGGATTAATTGCAACCAGTTTAATTTTGTGTCTGTAAATTAAGCTGTTTGACGATTAAGCCAGTGATACAAAGAGACTTCCAGGAGTGAGGAGGACATTAACATGCTAATAGTCCTTGCTGGTAGAAGGTTTACTTAGACACATCCCAGGGGGCAGATGACAATTAACATCCTAAGAGACTCTTCTAGAAAGAGGATGATAATTCAGACCTGCTGGGAAGGGAGATAATTATTTATTATTATTTTATGTAGCCCTGCAACCTCCCATTTAAGAATGCCTGAGATACTTTAGGACAGGTAAGTTAGGAGAACTAACAACAGTAATGGTATCTAAAAGTTGCCTTGGAGCCACCTGAGGGGAGAAACATGGACAGGAGGGAGGGAGAAAAAGCTGCGGAAACCATCCTGGTCAGCAAGACAGGAGAGGAGAAAGAAACATGACGTCTTGAAGGCACATCAAAGGGAGCAGGCAGGAGAGATCAGACCTACAGGCCTGGCAAACAGAATATTCATTTCAGTCGAGCAAGGGTGTAACTGTGGCAGGAGGGAGGTGATGTTTGCTCTGAAATACCTTCCTGACCCACAAAAATACTCAGCAGAGGACATCGAGCCCACTCACTCTGCTGTGCACAACGAGTGCAAAATAGGAAGAGATTACGCAAGATTTAGGATCAGAGACTTAAAATACAATGACCTCTGTGATATGTACATGGGGAACTTAACACCACTCATAACCTTGACGTGCTCTGGTGTAGTGCTTGCAGGAAGGGGGGTTCCACCACAGTTAGAACCACACACATGCACCAACAGAACAATTTTAAAAGCAGACTATCAGCCGCATTGTAGCTTGGCTACTGTGAGTTGTCAAACACGTTGTAATGTCTTTTCAACAGAAGGTAGCTCACAGGAGCCAGCTAGCCTGCCTGACAGAGAGCAAACATATAAATGTCTACATATTTGTTCACTCATTTTATTTCTGAGCATAGTTGTTAATCCATCATGCTCAGCAGCAGATACTAAATGCTGTTTTCTATCAGAGCGAATTCATACCTTATCAGAAGGGGAGTCTTCCCCAGCAACAGCTTCAAAGGGAGGGAGCTGGTCTCTTTCCTCTCTGTTGACTCTAAGATTGCAGAGGTTGTTCCTTTCTTCTTTTCCCAGCCATTACAATTATGTGGGACGTGACATTAAGATGATAAAAATCCCGGAGTGGGGCTAGTTGTGTACTCACACCACCAGACTCTGCACCGCCTGCTTCCCTAGTGCCAGCTCTCCCTGCCAGCCGTGCCTCCACAGTGAAGCCAGGTGGCCACAACCTCTCCTGTGCCTGCAGGACCCTGCTCGCTCCTTCTAGGTGCTTGTTCTAAAATCTAAATCCGAGCCTGATCAAGGCTGGGCTGAGGGACCTGCCTGCACCGGACAAGGCCTGGTGGGGGGGGCTCCAGGGCACTCGGCCAGGCAGACCTTGGCCTGGGCCTCGTCTGTGGAGGGCGGTCTGCCCTGGGGGGGGCTGGCCAAGGCCAGGCGGGAGGATCCTGGCCGGGCCGGGCTGGGCCCTGGCCAAGGCAGAGCCGAGTGATGGGACGGGGCCGGGCCGCGGGGATCTGGCCTGGGCGGGCCGTGGGCCTGGCCGAGGCCGGGCTGCGGGGGCCCGGGGCCGGGTCTCTGGAGCGGGCCCGGCGACGGCCGATGGCTGGGATTCGCCGTTGCCGCGGCAACCGGGCGGGCCGGCCCGGCAGCCCCCGCGCGGAACCGCAGCCGGGGGCGGGGCCAACGGTTGCGCCCGCCATCTTGAGGCATGGCAGCCCCGCCGCGGCTGGCCCTTTTCCAAGATGGCCGCTCGCTCTTCACCCAGTACTTCCGTCGCCGCTGAGGCCTCCGGCTCCCAGCGCGGCGTCCCGCCGGCGCGGCCCTCCCCTCAGCGGTCCCTCGGCGCTCGCTAGCCGCCACCGCCGCCCTTCGGAGGCCTCCAGGCGGGTCATGGCGCTGCTGCGGCTGCTGCTCCTCCGGGGGCGTTGCAGCTGCTGGCGGCCGCCCGCCCCGGCCTGGCCCCGGGCTCGCCCGCGGCCCGGCGGCGGTCCCCTCGGCGCGGGAGGCGGCCTGCAGGTAACGGGGTAGCGGCGGCGGGGCCGGCGGAGCGGAGCGGGCCGGCAGGCCTCGGGGCGGGGCCTCGCCTCCCCCGTTCGTGGTGGGGAGTGCAACGCCGAGCAGCGGGAGGAGCCGCCGGGCCCACCGGGCGGGGAGGCCCTGCCGGGGCACCCCGGGGCCGCCGCCTCACGGAGCCCCTCGCCTCGCCTCCTCAGCGGCGTTCCCGAGCCGCCCCGGGGCAGGCAGCGTCCCCTGGAGAGAGCCCGGCCTGGCGGGGTGCTCAGCCTGCGGGGCCCGGAGCACCAGGGAGGGCGAAGGGAGGGGAGCTGGGTCAGCCCTCACGGAGGTTAAATGGGCTCTTGCTTCGAGGCGGGGCCTTTTCCGAAACCCCAGGTTAGACCATCCCGAAGTTCCGTCATTTCAGTGTTACATAGCAGTAACTTGGTGCAAATACTATACGAAGAGAACACTTAGGCTGTCATAAGCAAGAAAATGTTGATTAAAGTTTTTTTTTTTTCTAACTTTATTCGTGCTGGCTCTTTGCATCTTTTATGATATAAGCACCCACCACGTTGGTGTGTGCCACAGATGTGTTTTCCCCCTCTTGCCGTGCTGCTGGCATTGCAGGGTTCTCCAACACAGGCCTTAACGCAGAAGGCGAGGTTCTTGTTTAAACTAGGCCTCCAGCATGATTTATGACTGTCTTGTGTTTTTCTTCAGTGCAGTGAAAAAGCACTGGCAGTCCAAGTAGGCCATGGAGGAAGAACAATTGTGGGACTGCTTTGTGAATCGTGCCAGGTTTTTCTGTGATCAATTTAAACTAGTCTAAGCTGTTCTGTTCTACAAAGTATCGATCCCAAGAGGTTAATGTCTTGGGCCAGCACAAGCTGTTGTGTTGCTGCCCAGCAAACCAGGATAAAACAGTGAGGGATTTTGGCCCAGTTAGTGGCCCTGTCTGGTTTTCTGCATGGAAATTTGTGCCTGTGCAGTAGAGAGGGGTGGTGAGACAGGGATCACACATCAGAGAAGGGGCAGGACTTGTGTTCAGTGAGGGTATTCGTTCATGTCAGTTCAAATTTTATGAAGTTGCCTTTAAATGTGAATATAAACTGCAGGATTGCTGCTGAATTACCACAGGGAAATAGCTGGCTTGTCCATACTGCTATGCAGCAGGATTACAAAGTAGTAGTCCTTAAAATTTCCTGTTGTTGGAGCGTATCTTTACATTTTTAAGAACTGACTTCTAACACATCTTTAAAGCAAAGAACAGAGATGCAGGGAGGAAAAAGATACAATTTTCAAGAGGTTTGAGTATATGTTTCTATCTGAAACTTTATTTAAACTGGGTTGTAAACATCTTCAAAGCCACATGGCAAGTTCACAGCACAACCAGGAAATAATATTCAGGTCTCCAGTTGATGGTCTTTCAGCTTGCCCACAATATTTTTATGTTCAGAAATCTTATTCTCACAGAAAACAGAAAGGGTAAGCAGTCACACTACTCTTCTAAGAGTCGTCGCTTTTTCTTTTTTCTTTGTCTTCCTCTCAGAGCCTTCTGTCGCAGACGCTTTCCCCCACACATCAAGGTCTCCGTGGAGTCTTGGTGAAACAACACATAATTCGAGATCCAGTCAGGCTTTGGAATCTCTTAGGTGAGTCCCAAAGAGTAACTGTACGGTTGGAGGAGGGGAAAGTTCTTATTTAGTAAGAGTGTTGACTTTTCCTTGCCTTCACTGCCTGCACTCCTGAAACTGAAATAAAGCTGTTGTATTCTTGGCTTTGGGAGCTGTGTGCCTTTTACAGGGGTTCTAAGTTTTTGTTGGGTGGCAGGGATGAACAATGGCACCTTTCCACAAGGAGCTCAGCGTGATTAAGTAAGCGCTTGAGTCATTAGACCTAAAAGCTAATTTAAAAATTAGCAGGCTTTAAAGTAGAGAATCTTTCTGTGCCTCATTAGCAAAGCCTAAGAAGAAAATGTCATTCACCTTTGTCAGAAAACACATCATATGACCTTGCTGAAAGCCTTGCGTTGGAACAAGTTAAAAGCGTATGTTAGACAATGTTACTTGAGTTCTTAGAGCAAAAGCACAAAAATGTAAAACAAAGGCAATCATTCTTCTCGCTCCACTCTTCAAATTGGGAAGACGAGTTTGCTGATGCCTTTGAGATTTGAACAAAACTGTTCACGTCTATCCTGGCCAGTGTGGGCCTGGTGAGCTTGGGCTGCTTAACCTTTGAGAGGTTTGTGAGTTGTGTTTTGTTGTTTGTTTGTTTTTAAGTTAAAAGAAAAATATTTGCATAATCTTTCAAATGGCAGTGAATCCCCTAGTAAAACTAGCAGGGGACAAGCAGTCCAGTTTCTGGGCTCACTTCTCTTTCCAGAGGCTTCGTGAAAGACCATGGGAGATGGAAGCTGCTGTCCTCAAGTCAGTTTTCCTTCTGAACTTTTTGCATTTTCCTGGCGAAAAAGCCATTGTTTGTTGTTTTGTAGCCGCAACTGAGAGTCTTACTATTTTGTAGCCTTACTTTCTTGGCTTTTTAGGCTATCCTAACAGCATTTACTGAGAAACCTGCATTGAACTCCAGCACATACATTTCCTTTCATAATCATTTACAGTTCCTCGTGTGAGGCTGTTCTTAACGATGGTTTTATGCCTTGGGAAATGTGTACATGTTTCAACACTGAAGAAATTTCTTCAAATTATTTTCTTTGCCACATTAAAGTGATCTCTGAATAAAACCATATTTTGATAGGATTGTGAAAAAAATATATATTATAAGGAAACTGAAGGAGTCGGTCCCTCCCATTACTCCCTCTGGCTGTCTTGTTTCCTTAGCACACAAACGAAGCTGTGCGCTTGGGTGATGTGGAGCTTAGCTTTCTCTGCATTTGGAGCTTACGTGTATTTCTGCCGTCCTCAGTTCCCCTCTCTTACTGTCTCCTGAGGTCTTCTGGTAGTAACTACTGAACTCTGCTTGCCTGCAGGTAGCACTTACTGTTTCACTACTTCAAGCTCTCAAGGGAGTAACCAGAAGAATGAAGGATTCAAAAAGAAACCTCCACAAGAGGACGAGGGTATGTATGTGCCCAAAAGACATTTAATTAAACAAACCGTGTGTGTGTGAGGAATAAAGGTGGAGAGCATGGAAGATCCACCTTAATGGATCTTAATGGTACTGTAAACCTGTACCTGTGACTTACCACCTCTACAAGCCTATGGCTAAGAACAAGTTTCAAGGCGTATTTTGGCTTAGATGATGGAATACTAAGTCTTAAGACAGATCATGAAACTGATTCTCTTTCTGTGCTGCTTTGCATCCTGTAAAAATATTTTCATTGATGCTTGTCTTAGTTTTGTCACTTTGTGAAGTGGAACTGAGGTTTTGTTGTAGAGCATTTTAACTTAATAAAGAACCAAATTTAGTTAATGCAAGTTCAAGCTGGATTGTGGTTGTTTTTCTTATTTTGTTTACCTTCATTGTGAATTTGTCCCTACTTCTAGTGATTTACAGAGCTCAAAGTTAAAAATAGATTCCTTAAAGAGTTCTTATCTGTGTTACTAATGGCACTTGCTCAGAATTTTTCTTTTTTAAAAAATCAGTCTTCATAGATACTGTTTTTTGCATGTCATACTGTCTAAGCCCCAGGCGTCCCGCTGTACAGGACTTCTCGAAAATTAACTTTATCTCACTAAATGTGTTGTGGAACTTAGGGATCTACATGGTGTGCCAGATTATGTTGAGAAGTAGCAGAAAGCCCTCTCCGTAACTTAAGGGGGTGAGGAATTTAATGGCACTAATGTGTGGTGGGGGTGCAGGGGAATAACTTTAGTGTACTAGACAAAAACTTTGCATAACTCCTGACAGACAGTGCTCTGATCCTCGTAGGAGGCACTGTTATCTTCTAACAGTAGGTTTTCACCAAACATTTTTCAAATACAAATGGATTTGTGGGTGTCCCTTTGAGTCTTGGTATTGTCAACTTTCTGCTATTTGTAGATTGACAACAGCTGCATTCCATTTAAAAAGTGTAATTTGACTCTCCCACTTCTGTAAAGAAATTTCTTTGCTCATTTGTGAGTACATGCTCTTTCCCTCCAGCCTCCCAAGCACTGAAGTGCATGCAAAGATTCAAAGATTTTTCTAGGCCCAGGATAAGGCATTTTTTCAGACTCTGCAATGTAGATTTTTTGCTGCAAAGTCCCACAGCTGATGGCATGTCCTGGATCTATGGGCCTGGTGGGGCAGTTTACGAAAGATGTCAGAAGTGGCTGAGGTGAAGGTCTCATTCCTATGGCTTGTCAGTAGTGCTTGCAGAAGCATAACAAAGACCTGATAATTTTCTTCATTTTATGACGTTGGTTGATGCTTGCAGAGGCTGGTGATGTCTTAAGAGAGTTTGTGGTTACCTGTTGTGCTGCTTGTTTCCTGGACTCTTGAGTGAGAGATAACCCTTCTGTAGTTGGCCGGCTCCAGACCTTTGTACTGTGAGTTGGAAGGCACTTAGCATCATGTTTAAGTCACACAGATTGTAATACAATTTTATAAACTATATGATAAACTTTTACCTAGGTGTCATCAGATAATGTAATAGCTCGGCTTTTCCTTTGGTGTGCTTAAACACAATGGTTGAATCCTCTTGGATTAACTAACTTTTGAAGTAAGAGCAGTCAGCTGCTGAAGACTTTTAGCCAGACCTGTGTCTTCTCATGCAATCTTTAAGGCAAGAGCAGTGGCTTTGCTTGTTTGATCCATTGAACTGGGCTGAAGTCTTCAATGGGGTGTGAGTGCAGGTGTTGCAGATTCCTCGTTAAGGAAGTCAGAGCTTAGAGGTTGGGGCCCTCAGTGTTTGCAAGACCACACAGGGTGACTGTGAGCACGGTGCCTTGAAGAAGTATTGTAGCTGTTAAAATTAGTAAACAGTAACATGCTGTGTTTGGTGGCCTCTTTTCTCCTGTGATTAATGGATAGCTTGACTTTGGGAGGTGGAATGCTACCCCAAGTCTCCAGGGGAATACTTGTCTCTGCAGTAATTATTAAAAAGAACTCCTCAAACTGTCACTGCAGCCCTTGCAAGATTTTAATCGGAGGGTTCAAATTTGGGGTTAATGGCAAATCATTGCTTCATGGAGGCTTTTTGAGAGTAAAAAGCTGGAAGTATTCCCACAGCTGTTGCTTGCAAGTGTCACATTGAGTTACTGGTTCTCATTTACTGAATATTGTGGGGTAGCTTATGGTGCAATATGAATGTTATACTGTAAAGATAGTCATACTTTACATAAGCTTAGAAATAGATTGATTTTTGTCCTTAATTAAATGCAGAGTAGAGGAAAGCTTTGTGTTGTCTTCTAGCTTTTTAGAAAAGGTATTTTTTCCTGAAATTATTCAGCTGTAGGTTAAAGGTCCTAGACAAGCCCAGTTGCTAGAAACTGGAGAAGTTGTTTGTGTCAAGGTATCTAATGGCCAGCTTTTACCCTGTGGTGATCTTTTTGTGATAGTATCCTCAGTTATTTGTGCTTTAGAACATGCCATATGCCTCCTCATTTTGTCTGAAATTTAATACAGAAAAGTGCTTTAGCAATAGTTGATGCTGACATCTCCAAAGAACTTGCATAGCAATAGATTGGACTTTCTTTCTGTTAGTACTCACTTTTCCAGAGTAATTTCTTTTCTCTATAGATTTTTTTTTTTAGAACTTGCTCAGCTTTTCAGGATATTGCCCAAACTAAGGCCTCTATCGTACTATATTTTAATTTTATTTAATAAGACTATAGTGGATGTCATCCTGCAGCTTTGTGATGAATTGCTTTGTTCTAATAAAGCTGGATCTCGCAGATAACACAAGTGAGGAGATGGCATTGAAGAACAGAGTGGATGGGCTGGACGCAGTGTCTGAGCTTGTCAGTGTCTTTTGAAATTATGACCTTATCTGAAAAGCTGCATTGTTTCTATTTAGGAACAAGCCTTTCCTGTTAAATGTGGAGCAGAGCTAGGAAACGAGTGAAAAATGATGCTGTGTATCTGAAGGACAGAGTACTTTTTTTAGCATCTGACTGGGTCATATGTTTGTCCCTTGGTTTTGTTGCAGCGTGTGTAGGGTCTAATTGGTGGCTAGTGATAAATGCTGGTGTCAGAACATTTGTTATGAATTTGCAAATAAATCTAATCTGGGCTGCAGCAGGCAGATGCACTAGCAGTCCAGGGGTGCAGAATTAATTTATTTCTGGGTGTAGAATAGTATTTATGTATGCCATGTTGCTGTTGATGTTAAATTGTATATTGAGAACAAGTGCTAAATTATATATCAAGAACATCCACATGTGACTGGAAAGAGGAGGAGATATTTGTTGTCATCTTAACAACTCAAACACTAGCTAGCAGTTGACATTGAACTGTGCTGTGGCAGCCCTTTGCAGACCACTGAATTTTAAATTTGCCTATGCAGTGCAAAAAATGTTGGGAGTCTGAAAAAAAAGTTTGGTGGAAAATACTTGGAAGTAAACCATCCCTTTTTCTCACGTCATCACTCCGGTACAGCACTAATACAGTAAAGGTGGGGTAAAGCACATCTAGCGTAGGAATCCCTCTCTTATAATGTTCCTTGATGTGGACAAGTTATTAAATTTTTAAAACATGAGGTTAGTTGAATAGCATGGAAGAAAATCTGTGTGATTTTAAGACAGCGAGATTGATTTGCAGTGTATTTATATGCATAGGTAAGCAGCATATCACGTCTCCTGTGCTATTTCAGATTTACTGCAAATGCAGGTAGTAGAAACATTGTTGGTCTTGTGATACAGGATGCCAGCAGATCAGGAGCTCACCAGGAAGCAATTATCTCTTATAATATTGTGCTATGTGATTTACCAGTGACAGTATGACTGCTGGTATTTTCCTCTGGATATGTTAGCAACAACCTGAGGCCTAGGCAGTGTAGAAGCGTGTTATATAGAAGTAGGCTATAGCCATTCCTGAGTTTTGTTTTTTAGCAACAAGGGTCCGATGGCTTTATTTGGCCTATGTCCAGATTAGGCCAGGCAAATGAGATAGTCTCTCATTTTAGACTAGAATGACATTTGGTGGAATTGTAATGGGTCTAGTGGTCTATGACCATCTGAAGGCTCCTGAACCAGGATTAGACTGCTTTAAAACAGGAAATGCTGACCAGAGCTCTTCAAAATACGTCTGAGATTGCTGTCTGTCTTTGTACGCAGTCAATAACTTCTGGAAGTGGGGGGCTTTCTTTGGCTCACTGATGCTTCAATTCCTCCTCTTACTGAAGCAACGATTAAAGCGAATGAGGTGGTCTTCCATCATCTTCTCTGTGCACGATGCCTCGCTTCATGGCTTTTGGGGCATTGGGGAACAGTTGAATGTAGGCGCAGCAGTGTCATGTGAGCAGATTTTTTGCTGGCTAGCAGAATGCAAAATTTACCTCCTTCCAGGCAACTGTTAAGTTTGTCTGAGTGCTTGCACTTTTCATAACTAGGCTTTTGACCTGGTGCTGTCTCACATGTACAGCTGAGGCCCTGTGGTCGGACAGTGTAGAAGCCAGAAAGGTCTGGGAATGTCATGCAATCCAAAAACTGACTCACGTGCATAACCTTGGGCAAGTCACACAACCTCCTTTGTGAGCCAAGCCAGAAAATTGCCCGTGCAATGCCAGTTAGGTACTGCTTCTGAGGCTAGTCCTTCAGGAGAAACCAAACGTGCAACAAAAAAAAAAAGAAGGTATTGTTGTGTTAACCTTTGTCATTTAATTGTCCCTTCCTTGGGTCCGAAAGCTCTGCAATTATATACTCATATTTTTATTTTTTTTCTCTGATATCTTTTTTTCTAAAGAGGATGAGAAACGTAGGAAAAGAGAAAATCAGATGCATCTTGAACGCTTACGGGCACTCCTCATCATAACCTTCATAGTGCTGATGTTTCGATTCACGGTCAGCGAGAACAGAGAAGGGACCAACATTTCCTGGAACTACTTTGTGAATGAGATGCTGTCAAAGGGGGAGGTCCAGAGAATCGAAGTGGTGCCAGAGAGCGATATTGTGGAGATTTATCTGCACCCAGGAGGAACTCCACATGGACAAGTTGTGAGTGACTTTCTATAACTGGAATAAATGATCACAGATTATGCTGTTGAAAAGAACTGAATTCATGAATATATGTTTGGTAAGACTCTAGCTGGTAAATTTGCTCTTCGTTAATTTTTCTCTTTCTTGTAGTTGAAGTTCAGGAGACTTTTGTTACTCATATCAACCTGGAAACTAAGACTTTTATTTTAAATTATACAAATAATTAATAATGGCCTGTAAGGAAATCTTAAGTATGTCAAAAAAGCTGGAAAAATTCAGTAGTTTTTTCTTACCAGCTCAGTCTGATACGTGAGAAGGCGTCTAGAAGATTGTAAACTCTTACTACTTGATCTTGTTTCAAAAATTTTCTCCTATTTGGATTTTAGTTTCAGATGTTCTGTCAAACGCTGTCAGACTTCCTTACTAAATCTCCCAAAATGGTAACAAAGCAAAGTTTGATCACATGCTTGCTTCCAGGAGTTGCCACTAAGAATCATTACAAATTGGCTTGAGAGATTAAAATACTGTTCTTGGATACATCCCATTTTGTTCAGTGACTTATGATCCACTTTGCAAACTGCTGGATGAAATTAATTTCTGACAAAGATACAGAAACAAGATCTAAAAAGTCTGAGTGGAGCGCAAGACACCTCCTTCCCAGTGATGTAGTTTTCTATATATAGTACAAAATTTTGTCTGAGCCCAAGGTGTCGGTGTAACTGGGTTTATAATATTAACTCCATCCTTCAGCATGCCTACAAAGTTGTTGCATCTCCTTTTTTCTAGAGAGCTGAGACTTAAGTCTTGCCTTTTATGCTTTCATAAGGTGCTGAAAAGATTAGAGGTGTTCCTAAGTTCCTTTGGAGCCCTAGTGTCAGTTATCTGCTCCTGACTTCATTGATGTAGTATCAAAGGATGTAACATAAGGCTAACTTTTATCTGACTTGTCCATGTTGTGCACTTCTGCTTGTTGCTGTATCCTTATATTACAATACTTATGTGCCGCTTTTGTTTGCATGTCCCCAGAACGTTACCCTGTTGTACACAATGCGGGTGGCAAACATTGACAAGTTTGAAGAGAAGCTGAGAGCTGTGGAGGATGAGCTGAATATTGATGAGAGAGAGAGAATCCCTGTTTCCTACAAACATCCTGGCTTTTATGGAAAGTATGATGTAAATTTGTGCTTACTGGTGGTCTTGTATTGGTGACAACATCCCTCACTTGGATAGGAAAGTCCCTTTCAACTAAGTGGTGTTGTTATAAACATTGAACAAAAAAATAGTCCCAGTTCTGGAGCACTGCGTCCGTCTTTCAGGAATAGGCACGCTCTAGATGTATCTTAACATTTCAAAAGCAAGGATCCCAAGGAGGTATCTGGAATTGCAGCAGACCAAAATGTTTTGGGTCAGTGTCAGCAAGTCTGAGGAAAGTCTGTGTCAGTTGCTGTGCGTTCTTGTACAGCTGAGCACTTTTTGTCCTTATAATCAATTATTCAAGTGCAGAGTGTGATAGAAACCCTTACTCAACAAGTGATGTTACACCCTCGTCTGTGGAGAATGCTGGTGGTGTAGCAAGCCTTCCCCCGTTGAAATGCTTCGAGGAAGGCCTGTGGTGGTTGCTCAGTCTGTAAAAATAAACACCTAGTTTTGGCCTGCTTCTCCAACAGCTGTAGATCAGAGGACAGCCTGTGTTGGTGCTTGCTCCAGCTGTGAGCCACATACTGAGCAGAGCAGCTTTGATGTTAGCATACAAAATCTCAGTGAGAGGAGTACTTCTAATAAACTTACAGCCCTTTTCTGTTACCTAAAACCAAGATCCTTTGCTTAAATAAAAAAAAAAATTAGCGCTCAAAGCTTTTAATTCTGAAATAAGCTATAATGAGTGAGAAGAGGGAAGATCTGTCAAAAGATTAGAGAGCACTGGCTAGGCTTTATTCTGTGCTTTCATATGATGTAGTAATGTTTTGTGGTCATTTGCTGCTGATGTGGCTTATTTGCCCTTCTGTTAAGACCGGCAGCTTGTTTTTGCAAAGCAGGATTTATGGGGTCCAGAGTACGAAACAGAGCTGTGAAGCTGACTCACGGGGCTATTGAACAAGTCCACCTCCATCACTGATGGCCGTTACACTGATGTAGAAAGAAGCTTTCCAGAAGTGTGGGGAGAGACTCCGGCATTTGCAGAGCTCTCAATTAATTGCTTATTCTAAAGTACTAGCGGAGAGATGCAGTGCAGAAGTCCTGGCTGCGAAGTAAAGAAATCCCGATTCCTGACAACAGATAGCATCATGCTGCTACAGTTGTCTGCTGAGATGCCTGATCAGCTGCTGGTGCGCCACGCAGAGCACGTCATCCTCTTTTAGTAGCTCATAGGGTTTGGGGCACTGGAGGTGGGGATGGCTAGTGTGTGTAATTCTTCCTTGCGGACACCTTACCAAATGTGAAACAAAAGCCATGTTCATATATGAATGGATACATGGATGGGATTTTGTCTAGTTACTTGTCCTCTGAACAATATTTGCACATTTTTAGTACATGGTTTGTATGAAGGTAAACTTCTTTTAATTGATCACGCAGTATGAGACCTTTAGTTGAAATTCAGAACTTGCCAGTTTTTTCAAACTTGTGTATAACAGGAAGAGTAGACTGAATAGTTAGTCAGCTGCAAATACAAGCTGCTTCCCCTGCCCCGAAAAGAGATTATTTTTTTAATAGCTATTATAGGCTCTGAAGGCTCTCAGGAGACTTGATGAGTGCCTGGAGATTTCAGAGTCTCAATCTGGAGTTTGAACCTGTGAGGTGCGGAGCACTTGCAGCTTGGATTCAGTTTACTCTGAGATGTAGGCGCTTGATGCGTTTCAGAATTAATCCTGTTAGCATGGTTGACAAATTGAAGGTGACTTTCGGTTTCCAGTATTGCCTAGGATCTCTCACCGAGAAGGAATAAATGCAGCTGGGTATATAGCACATGCTGGTCCCCTTGCTTCAGTAAATCATCCCTCTGTGAGAGATGGAACACACATTCCTAGTTTAAAGATAAGATACAGAACTGTGGTGAGACTAGATGATTTCACAGGCACGTGAAGCAGAACAGGGTCCCACAAATACCAACCTGTCATCTGACATATCATTTTTCCTCCTATTGAAAGCACCCTTTGTTTAGAGCTCACAGCATATTTGCTCTCAGCGTGGTTGTCTCCTAACTGTATTAGACCTGCAGTGCCATCTCTGCTCCACATCTCCCTCCCTAATGCAGTTGGTATTGCAAAGGACCCGGAAAATTGTTGGGTTGGTTGCTGTAGTACTTCTGCTGACATAAAGGACTTCGGAGAGACTTGACCAGGGAGGGCCAACCACACTAGGCAGAGCAGCCTCTTAATGGGAGACCTGCAGTGGGATTTCTGCCAGGATTAGGGCAGTTGGAATCTCCCTAGTGTTGCTGGATGCAGCTTTTCTGCAGTGAGCTCCCCTTTGGGTGGATTGCCAGCCCCACCGGATTCTATTCTGGGTGTGATTTGACTGCCTGAAGGTCCTCTTTGTTTTATGAGTAGAAATGCCTCTGAAGGGGATGGTGAGGTCGAAGTTCTTCCACGGCTGTAAGCAGTATTTGCCAGTGTCCTCTGTTTAACTTTTTAGGTTATGTCATTGTTGTGGTTTTTTGGGTTTTATATATATGTATATAAAAAGGTTCCATTTTCTTAGTAATGTCTGCTCATTGCTGCACTTGTAGCCTAAATGTTGGGATCTTTAAAAGTGAAAATAGCTATGTGTTGAGTAATATTTACCAAGTTGTGGCCAAATGCTTCAATTTGTACCTGTCTTGGTTTTGTCCTTTTAGTGATGTCATTTCCCTGATAGTGACTCTTGTGGCTGTGTCCATGCTGTGGAGCATCTTCCGCCTTATTCGGGTTGCGAGCCGGGTGGGAGGATTCAATGCCTTTGTAAGTATCCTGGATCTTAATGTTGTTTTGCAGCCTGTGGGTTGTCTGGTCTTCTGCTGGCCTAATCTCCTCCCCTTTCCCCAGCAAAGTCAATGCAGCATGAGAATTAACTGGTGCCAAGGACTCTCCAGTCTTGACACATCTTGCATCTTTTCCTGTCCTGATCATCTGACTGGATCGTACAGTAACTGGCCTTAGCTGAGGCCCTCTCTTTCCCCAATGGCAGGAAGGGCTGAGCTCAGTGAATTTGCAGTCCGGTTTGCTCTGCTATTTTCAAAGCTTGTTAATGAGTTGCAGCTGCAGATGGTGTTTTTCACTGGGTCCTGCCAATATGCCTCCCATACAGCCAGAAGTAGGAATTGCTGCTTTCTGCAAAATGAGTTCTCAATTTATAAAATATGTTCAGATTCTGGATTTCATTATGTGTTGGCCTGTTCCGCTCATGCCACATGCCTCGCTTGCAACATCAGGCAAATCTCCTCCTCCCCTCTTCTACCCTTGCCTGGATCAGCTGATGAAACTCTGTAGAAATCAGCCCGGGGTGCACTGCCATTGACCGCAGGGATTTGGGGATGAAAATATGGCGAATTCCGTCCCTTGTTAGATTTCCCACTCAATCTCCTCTGCAGTTCTCTTCTGGCTTTGGGATTCTCTTCACACAAAGGGATGCAGCTCCCCAGACAAGAAGATTTTAAAGTGTTGAGTAATGGGAGCCTTGAGGAGAAGATTCTGTCCCCACATAAGTGCGGACAGCTAGGCCCTGCATGTTTAACTCTTCATTTGGATAAGCTGATGTTTCTGAGGCCTGAGAAGCTATGAACTTTCTTCTCAAAGAAAAAAAAAAAATCCTGGGTAACTGTTTTCAGTAGAACATAATGAGCAGTTACAAGTAGGACGTTTAACTAAATTCTTGTTTTGACTGTCACTGTGGCTTAGCACGCACCAGGAGACTGAAATGTGGTGTCTGTTCAAATTTGAGAACCTATAGTTCCATCCCTGCGTTGTGTTGCAATAGAAACCACCGGCAGCATTGGACAGTGGTGCAAAATGTCTTTATATACATTTACAAGACAGTATTGGTAATTATTTACCACTGGCAGTTATTTACCATCAATAAATATTCCTCAAAACTATACTTATCCCATATGTATTTAAGGATCAGAGCATTTGGAAATCAGGGAGAAGATCCCAAATAATATTTTGGGCATTCTGCATGTTTTTAATAAATATCGCTGTCTGGTCTACATGGAGTTTATGCTGGATTGTGTTGGGACTGTTCTTGCAGCTTTATTCTGGTTCCAACAAAATGTGAATAAATGAAGTTCGAGTCAACAATCCAGCTGTGACATTTCCAAAGCAAAAATTAGTTAAACGCCAGTGCACTGGTGGTGGGCATTTTAGTGTTGGTTTTTAGGGGCAGTGTTGTTTCATACCTGTGGCGTGCCATCTCCCAAAGTACAGCAAACAGCCTTTCCAGACTGTTGCCTTGTCCACAGTCAGAGCATGATTTCAGTACTTGTGCTACCTTCCACAGAACCAGTTGAAAATGGCTCGTTTCACCATTGTGGATGGGAAATCTGGAAAAGGGATTGGCTTCAAGGATGTAGCAGGAATGCATGAGGCGAAAATGGAAGTCAAAGAATTTGTGGACTATTTAAAGGTATATAAAAGTAGAACAAAATAAGTGCTTGCTACCCATCTTCTGGGTAGCTGACCTGGGGAGGAGGGTATATCTTTCTCTTCATCCTTCATGATGCTGAGCAACCTCTGTTTAAATAAACTGATGGCTCTTTATGCTGTGATCAGCATGACTCAATCTCTATATTTCCAATTCCATAACAGGAATGCAGATGTAGCTGCTCCCATTAGCAGCTTAGAGTTTCTCAGGCTGCAAACAGTATCGGGAAGCTCTGGGAGGCCATTTTCTTGCACAGATGTTTCATGTGAGCTGCAGACCTGACAGAGTTGTTCTTCTTGCAGAATCCTGATCGCTACCTTCAGCTTGGGGCTAAAGTGCCCAAGGGTGCCTTGTTACTTGGACCGCCAGGCTGCGGAAAGACATTGCTGGCGAAGGCAGTGGCTACAGAAGCACAAGTGCCGTTTTTGGCCATGGCAGGCTCTGAGTTTGTGGAGGTGATAGGAGGTAAGCTCCTTGGGAGGAAGGGTGTGGAGGTTACTTGGTCTGTTGTGGAGTCGGAAGGTGCTGGCTGGGTCTCTTGCAAAGGACAGAGTTTTAGCCTCTCTGCATGGGGAGGATGAGATTTGGATACTTCACCTGAAAATATAAAATGTTTTCAGTGATAGAGAGTACTTAATTATGTAGTATCTAAAATGCGTGCCGTCTGAATTGCTAGTTGCTTCTTTCTGACTCTGCATCCATGGTTCTTCACCTGAAAGCATTATCTCTGACTACCCTATACCTATTATTAAAGCCATTGACTGAAGCTTCCTTCCTTGTATGAGAATGCTGATGGATTTTCTGCTGCTCCTTGTTGACGGGGAAAGTATAGCCTCTTTGTGCCTTGCGATTTCCGTCTTTCTCCTTTTCTTCCTTCCTGCTAAATCTCTTGAGACCCAGCAAGGGTCAGTGTGCAGGAAAATGATGAATATTTCTGCTTCTGACCTGTGGAAGGAACAAGAGTTCATGTTAGGAGCTGGGAGCAGAGCTCCTCTTACAGCACCTCTAGGAGTCCCTGCAGTTTTGGGAGCTCAGTTAAAAGCCGGCATGCTCCAGGAGGAGCTGTGCCTAAGGACTAAATGTATGAGTTCTGTGGCTGGGAGTGTTGAGAGAGGGACTGTCATATACTGAGGGTTTGCCCGGTGTCATGTGTCTTGTTGGGGGCCAGTAATGCTGCTCTCCAGCTTTGCTAACAATTTTAGCCACAAGGCTTATTTCTTCTTCCCTTCCCCTATAGGTCTTGGAGCTGCCAGAGTTCGGAGCCTCTTCAGAGAAGCTCAGGCTCGTGCACCCTGTATCGTGTACATCGATGAGATTGATGCTGTGGGCAAGAAGCGCTCAACCAATATATCTGGTTTCGCCAATGCTGAGGAGGAGCAGACCTTAAACCAGCTGCTGGTGGAAATGGACGGTCAGTATTTCTCTCTGTCTCTCAGCAATTGGGCCCTCATCACCTCTGAGATCCAAGCTGTTGGCCTGTACGTCTTTTTTCCTGCTTGAACTTGCCATACCTCTTTAGTGTTTTCTTGCTGCTGAGGTAATTACAGTTGCATTGTGAAACAACTCGCATTCCCCTCTTCCCTGGGAAAAGGCTAGCTTGCACTTCGCAGCCTGTTCAGGACTAAGCCAAGAACTACAGCTTGGTCGTGTCCTTGCTAAAAGACCACCTGTATGACAAGTGATAACTGTGTTTCAGACTTCTGCTTAATGAGGGGGCTGTGGCCCTGAAAGATGTTTTTTTCCTATGTGGACACAAGTGTGGCCTTGGCTGGCCTTGCTCTGGTTTCAGAGGTCGTCATGTTGCTCGCTTGAAGTGGGTCCTTTCTCTGTTCTTTCCCCTCTTCACCAGCTGCTGCCCTGAATACAGAGGACAAGCAGCAGCAGCTGCTGTTCAGCACAGGGTTTGTGGAAGTTGTGTGCCTAGTACTTGCTTCGTGCTGACCCAAGCTTTCCTGCAGAACCCTTGGGAATTTCCTCAAGCACCAGTCTGAACCCATGTGCTCCATCATTAGTCTCTGTTTCTGAAGGCACTGTAGCATCTCTCTCTTTGTCTGTCCATTGGTTAGGCAGGACTTCTCCAGGGCAGATGGTGCCTGAGGAAGTAATTGGTATCAGGACAGATCTCTGAATATCTGCTGTGACTAAGTTGTGGAGAGAACCCTCTTGAAATATAGACACATATAAGCTTTTAAGGGTTTGGGGCTAAATCTAGTAAATTTTAAAACCCCAGAGCCAACTGGTTTTGTGACTCCGCTGAAGACCCTGAGTCAGAACAGAGTATAGTGGCACATCCAGAGTGAATTTGCACCAACAGCCACGTGAGCATCCACCTGCTGATAAAATCAACAGAAAATGTGCATTAGAGATCATGGCTGGCAGAGGGCAGCAACCCCAAAGACTCTTACTGTAGTAAATGGCTTCGGTTTGGGAATATGTTTTTCCCACTGGCAATTGGAGAAGAATTATTTACAGTCCTGGAGAACCAAAAGAAAATGAATTGGCAGCAAGGGCATTGCTGTCTGTAGAGGGTAACATCTAGGTCCAGCTGGCCATTAAATGTTGTTGAATACTTGCTGTATTCCATCTAAGACAGGTAGTGGTTTAAAGCCTGTTAAGGTTTAAAGTTTAGTTGTCCCGGAGGGACATAAGGAATGTAATATATCAGTTCTCTCGTCCTTCGACTTACTCTCACGTTGTCTGTCTGACTATAGAAACCCTGCCTAAACTGAGAGAGAGGAGCTTTGCGAACAAGCCCTGGTTTGATGCCACGCTTCTGGATGGCTTCTGGCTGTACCGCATCTGGAATCGGCCCTTTTCTCAGACGCTCTCACACAAGTGCCAAAAAGAATCATCCTTTGGCTAGTCTTAGTCATAACTCTATCAGAGCTTGCAGCACTGACCCAACTTGCAGTGTTTCTGTTGCTAAATCTTATTATTGCAGAGCAGGGTAAGAAATAACTACCTGCCCATCAGGGAGTGTTTGTATCAGTCTGCTGTTTTATGGGACAGAGCCACCTTTTCCCTTCACTGTAACCGTGACACTTGTTACCTCCTAACGCTCTTCATCTGAAAAATTAAAAGCCGTCCTGCAGTAAAAGCATCCATCTTTCTCCAGACCTTGGAGTTTAAAACGGCTTGCTTTTTTTACTGAATGTTTGCGGTGAAGTGGGGATGCAGCCCTGCTGAAGTAGAGTACGTCCTGCAGTTCAGCAGCAAGGCCGCCTTCTGGAGATTGCTCTGGAGTCAACCCTCCCTTTTCAAGGAGAGAAGCTGGGGCTTGTAAAAATGCGTTAGCAATCCTTCATACTGCACGCAAGATGATCTATAATTCTGGATCTCTGCCCTTCCTGCAGGAGGAGGAGAAATCATAAGCAGGAGCACAGCAGGGTACAGACAGGGTAGAGTGGTCCTGCTCTACAGAGACCCTGCAGACCCCCCTCTGTTTCAGCACAGGTGCTGTGAAGTTTTTGAAGGTGAAGAATGAGCTTTCAGTAGTTCCTAAACAACCAGACAGAATTCTGGTTATCAGAGGAACACCCTTGAAACACACAATGCTACAGAGATACCAGCAATCACCTTAAATACGTGCATGCAGTTCCCTGGGACTATACATGTGCACTAATTTAGGCAACTTGGCGAAGCACATAATATACTTGGAGTGAATATAACTGTTTACAGCTGTATCTGTGTAGTAGATGGTCTTAACAAAAAAGGCCGGTAGTAACACACACAACATCAGTCCTGGCTTGGTTGTGGTTTTTTGGTTTGTTTTTCTTTTTTTTTTTTCTCCTGATGGTTGTAGGGTGAGCTGGCAACAGGTTAACCCTGAATTAAATGGAGGCCCATCTGTCTGTTCAGGAATGTGTAGTTAGTACAATCCACATCTCTCTACCAGAAATGAAAATGCATGATTTCATCCAGTCTGTAGAAATTGGGCACGGTTTCTAGAGTGTTTTCCTGATGAGTCTCAATGCAGAAATTAGGGTACAACTCTATTGAGAAGTGAGTTTAGAAGGTAAATATTATCCTCAATATGTATTTTAATAGTAGCTTTTTTGCTGCCTGCTGCTTACTTGATTTTTAAATTTATATTGTCTCATTATTTATTCGTGTCTCATACAGATCCTGTACTAAGTCCCTCATTTTGCTAAGTGCTTTATCAAACACACACTAAAAAGATAGCCCAAGGAGTTTACAATGTCAAATGGGAGACAGCTGGTAAGGACTGTCAGGCTAGTACAAGAAACATGGACTTACTGTTGGCTTGCACTCATAAACAGTAATCTTAGCACATGTTACTGAAATGTTATCTAACTGAGCGCATTACCTAAATGGACGCTGGAGTGCTGTGTGCATCGTGGCAAAATAGTTTTCAGGATGGTGGTGAATAAGGTTTTTTAGGAGGTTAACAGTTCTACCCAAGCACAAGCGGAGGAGTGGTGTGTGTTTGTAACGAGGAAGCCTTGAAATGGAAGGTTGAGAGCTCTGTTTTAGCTGTCTTTAGCTTAAATTGGTGGTTGAAGTTCTGCAAGGCAACACCATAGAACCGAGTTAGCTATTAATTTGAAAAAAAGTCATGCACAAAAGTAGATCTGTGAGTCATCAGCAATGATTGTTGAATTTGTGTGTTCAAATGAGATTACTCAGAGGTAAGGTAGAGGAAGAAAAGGAGGGTCAGAGCTATACGGAACCTGTTCTGCGGGCTGGAGGAAGGATGAGGACACACAGAAAAAAGCCATTATGCTAAGCTGTATGGGATGAATGTGCAGTTTGATACTCGGTAATTCTGGTACACGGGTTTTGGAGCAATTGTAGTGCTCTTCCTACAAGCGACCTTGGTTTCCTTCACTCTGACGGCTTGCTTCATGTTCTGGAAGCATCAGGAGTCTGGTGGGAGAAGGGGAGGGACTGGTGGGAGCCTGTATGTGCAAAAAGCTGTTTTTAAAACCAGAGTGACACATGTACTCCAGTCTTTGTCAAAACAGGTGCCTGGTTTGAATAGTGAATCTTCCCTCACAAACTGCAAACAAGCGGAAGAGGAATGCGACCCAAATATCTCCTCTGTTCTGAATGCGTTTGAGAGGAGCTTGACAATCCTGAGCTGATGTGTATTTTGTGAATGAGAACGCAGGACATCTTTTGGTAGCAGCTCTTCACCTGAAGTCCTCAGACACCACCTCTTCCCTGGTCTGTGCTGTGCGCAAGTTTCTGACCCCGAGGCTTCCCTCACAGGGATGGCCCTGTTTCAATGATACTGTTCACAGATGACGCCCAAAAGGCTTTTGAACAAATGGCTAAAGAATTACACAGTGTAATAATGCAGATGAGATGCCCATCAAAGTAACGTGCTCCGTTTCAGCGGGGAGCAGAGCACTTGCCAGTTCAAGTGGACCCTTTTTTTTATCTTTCCTTTTTGAAGTGGCTTCATTTGTAAACATTGTAGATATGAAGGCTCTCTTTAGGCTAAATTTTCAGAGCTGTTTTTCATGTGTTAATGTGACTGAGGTGGTGTTTTTGTAGACTGTTCCTTTGGCTGATCTTCGCCTGTGGAAGCCAAAGCCTGTGATGTGCCAGGTGATGTTGTATTTGGAACAGTAATACGAATCGGAGGCTGCAGTTGTAGATTTCTTGAAGCAGTGTTTCACCCTACTGGGAAGCAGGCTTGAGGGCAAGTGGGGCAGAAGCTGATGTGAGGAGGATGCTGTCAGTTGTTCTGGTTTTCTTATATTTGTTCTAAATAGTCAGACCTATTTTAAGAGAGTTTTCCCAGCTGCAAAGCAGATAATGTACTGTACCATCTAATCCTGCCATGTGAATGAAGCTTGCTATCCCCCAAGTGCCTGTCAGTCTCTCCGCTTATTTATCACACTCCAAAGTGTAGTGTAATATATGCCTGAAGAATGGCCGGCTTCATCCTCTCCAGGAGCTTATTTAGACAGCGTCCTGCAGGGAGGAAGAACCGAGGTTTGTTATAGTGCAAGCTGACAGAGCCAGCCCTCTGACTTACCTGTAACCTTAATATCTCTGCTGAGCTCTTGTGCGCTGACACATTTGGCAGCTCTTCTGGTGGAGCTGGAGGGAGCTGAAACTTGCCCAGCTTATGTGCATAAAGCTGCCTCTCTGCAGCGTGTGACTTGGCAGTGAAGGAAGCACATGGGACTAACGTGTCCTTTCCCTGGGAAGGCTGCTGTATGCCAGGGCTGTTGAATCTGCTGTAAGCAGGTGACTCATACCCAGGGGCCTGTGGGCACCTGGTGGAATGTAATAAATAAGCAGTGTGGTTCAGTGATTAAACATGATCTCTGGCTCCCCACCCAAGCAGCACAACTCTCTGCCCCTTTCTGCCCTCCTCCAGCTGCTAGTGCTCTGGCTTCTCCAGGAAGCCCTGTCTGCCTTTGATGCCTCCATACTGCAGGCTGCTCTTGTGAAGCCTGTAAATCCTGATGTTCCTTTCATCTTTAAGACCTGGAGACAAAACCTTCTCTGACTGTGGCTTGAGCCAGTGTATGCTAATGATGAGTGCAAAGCTGTTTGGTTGTGTTTTGTGTCTGCCTACATGTCTGTGGTGTTAGTTCTGCAGGGTTGGTCTTTGCACTGGTCTGCAGTATGCCTGGGTGCCTTCTGAGTGATAAAAGATGAGTGAGAAGACAAAGATCAAATCATGCTGTAACATGCCCCTTCATGGGTGGCAAGGCTACGTCCTGTCTTTCTGCATTAACTTGAACTGGTCAGAAGAAAGCCTATCCCTTCCTTGCCGATCCTGATGGCCTATCTGTGACTGAAGGCCAAAAGTAAATGAAAGCTGAAAGGGCTTCCCACAGAAATATTTGGGAGGGAAAGGCTGTTTCAGCTAGCAAATGTTTGTACATCCTGGAGCTAAAGGAGAAGGAATTGACTTAAGCCTGGGGGTGAGAAGGCATCGCCTAACTCATCAGAATAGAGAGATTCTGTTCTGGTTTCCAGTTGGAGCAATTTCTAAATGTGACAAAAGGAAGGCAAAAAAAAAAAAAGTTTTAAGCCAAGGCTTATTAAGTAAATGAAAAGGGAATTTCAGAGTATCTGTGATGACATGATACTGGCCTGGGTGACTTGGGAGGTTCCTTCCTGTCTTGAGTTCCTAGCTGAAGAGGACACTTTCTCAGCCTCAGCTGCCCCAAGGGATGCTGTAGACACCCTCTGGCTTTGTGATAAAGCTGCGTAAGACGTTCTCTGCATCCTGCCCTGCCCCATCCCTTTGTATGCTTGCAGTGCAGTATCTGTGATGGTGAAAACCTTCGCCTTTGATTTTGTTTGTTTTTCTACAGGAATGGGGACCACAGATCATGTCATAGTGCTGGCTTCCACCAACCGTGCTGATGTCTTGGATAATGCCTTGATGAGACCTGGGAGGCTTGACAGGCACATCTTTATTGATCTTCCGACACTCCAGGTATATTCCACCTACTGCTCGGTCCTTCCCTAAGGCTAATGACTAAGGTGTCCTGGTCCTTGCTGGTGTTTCACTGTCCTGGCAAAGGCTGAGCTTGGAGAAAATAGAGATAGTAAGCTTCTGTTTGCCTTTATTCTTATTTAGGTGTTCTAAATCAAGGATTTGACATGCTAATGCAGTTGCTTCTTTCTCTGAAAGACAACCCACTGGTTTTAAGTGTCTCTGCTCTGGTATGAGCTTTGGCAGTGAATTCTTCTGTGAGGTTCTCTTTGCCATGCAGATGCAGAATGATGTTTGTGTCTTCTCTCCAGGAAATTGGGAACCACCTAATAGGCAAGTTGGCTTGTGTGACAGCTTAAATTGTCATGTGCCTCGAGCACCATTTGTTCTTTAGGTTTATTGTCCTCACTATCCTTGTAAGGCTCTTCGTTTTCCTTTAGGCAGCCTGTTAAGTGACTTTCTCCTTCTGAATGCTTTTTAAATCCATTTACTAGGAATATTCCTTGTCCACTGTGTTGACATTTGTAGCAGAGTTTTGGGAATAGGCTCAGCTGCAGTAAAGATCTGTCTGCTCTGCCAGCACAGGCTCTTCTTCTCCCATCTGTGCTTTACTGGCGTCCTCAGAGTTTTCAGTTAAAATACCTTAAATGCCTGATACAATCTGGCACCGGAAGCATGAACTGTGCAGCTGCCCTGAAGGAGGAAGGGGAAAAACCCTGGCAACTGAGCTCATTGTTTTAATCAGGATCTCCTGGACCAACTGAATGAGTCATTCCTTGGCTACTTGCCAGCTGTCATCTCACCCCCACCTTCATCTGGGAAATGGTCGCAGACTGAGTAGCTCGTAGATGGGGTTTTCGTTTGTGGTGTGAGAGGGAGCAGGTAGAGGCAGTTGGAGCTCCTTCCTGTGAGTGTTTTTGTAACAAGAGAAAAGTTAAGACAGATCAGAGTGAAAGTTAGGAGGGGAGAGTGGCTGTGAGAGAGAAAGCAGTGACTCACGGTAAGCCTCCATACATCTGTTCTGAATTTGAGAGCTGGGTGTTTATCAGGGCTCCTGTAGCACTAAAATGCTGTAAGGACAGCCCTGCCCTCTGGTGGCAATGTCCCCGTCCCCACTGCCAGAGGTCTGCGACTCCTCTGCTCCCTACCGTGCATGCCACGTTCGGAAGGCTTGCTGGGCTCAGATGTTCTGTGTTCTTTACAGGAGAGAAGAGAGATCTTTGAGCAGCACCTGAAGGGTCTCAAACTGATCCAAGATGCCAGCTTCTACTCGCAGCACCTTGCTGAACTGACTCCAGGCTTCAGCGGTATGACGTGCTGTGTCCTTGTGGGGCTGCTCTGCCTGCTTCCACCCTAGTTCTGCAGTTCAGCCTGGAGCTTTATGGTTGCTTAGTTTTAACAGAGTATTTTGGTCCAAAGGGCTTTTTTCTTCAAGCCTTCTCCATCTCTATGGAAATAGTGGGAACCTAACCAGCTCCCTGTTGAATGGAGCTGTGATGAGCAATTGTTCACGGCTATTTTCAATCTTTTCAAACTTCTGGGACTAGCAGGGTGTGGAGGTAGGGAAAATGCCTGGGTTCCTAATTCCTAAGGGGAGGAACCACTGCTCACACTCCTGTCCAAGCTGTTGTTGAGGATGAGATGTTGCAGTTCAGGGGGAAGACTCTTAAGCTGATATATGTTACCAGGAAAGCGATAGGAGGAATGAATAGCAATTACTTGGGGGGTCAGAGTAGAAATTGAACAACTCTGCCTGGCTCCTACGTTGAGCCTGTTTCCAGAGCAGGTCCCTGGGAGTTTGAAGCAGTGCTGAGCAAGGGGCTCCAGAGTTCCTGTTTATGTGGAGTTCCTGGAATATCCTTTCTGGGTTTCCCCTCTAACAGGCCCCAGCACATTGCCTCTTCGTGACTTCCTTCAGCAGCCCCCCGCCACCATCACCCACACACACAAACTCAGAACAGATGTTCTTTCTCTTCCACACAGAGGTTGTGCGGTTGCTGTATGAACAGCGCGGTAGCCCATGCCAACCCAGACTGCCCGCGCCACTCCCCTGTTGCTGAGAGCCAGCCTTGGCTTTAGTCTTGTTAATTGATTGCTGAACTCTGTCCTCTGTGTGGCAATGCAGCGTTCGTTGCCAAAGCAGTTGTATTGTTCAAAGCCAACATAAACACCATGGACTAGGTTTGCTCTCTGTTCCCAAGGAACAAAAAAGTGCAGGCTATTTGACTTCCTTAGGTCCTTCTCCAGATTTGTTCTCGCCTCTTCTGTCCTCTGAAATCTGTCACATAACAAATCCAGTGTAATTCTTGTAAACTCTTGCCTACAGGAGCTGACATAGCAAATATATGTAATGAAGCTGCTCTTCATGCTGCCAGAGAGGGTCACAAATCCATTGATACTTTCAACTTTGAGTACGCTGTGGAAAGAGTCATTGCAGGTAAGTGACCCGGCCGTTTCTGTTGTTTTACTAGTCTGTATCGCGCATGTTGAGCGAAGGCTCAAGTGAGTGGGTTACATTTGAGGAAGACAAATGGGTCCTAACTGTGCTCTGTCCTGTAGAGCTGTCCTGAGGATCTTAGGTGCCATAGTCCCAGAAAGTTCTCTGAACAAGATCTCAAATGGATCTGCTGGCAGGCTGAACCAGTAGCTCAGGGAAGATGAAGTAGCTCAGAAGCAAAACAGTAGAGGGGAATTCAAAACTGTGTATCTCCTTTTAGTTTAAAAAGCTTTTTTTTTTTTTTTAAAAAAAAAAAGGCAGTGGAAGTATCTCGTGGTCTTTCTTGCTGCTCTGGACACCTGCTACATAAACATGAATAGCAAATAGGCTACGCATCCTCAACAGCAAGAAATAAGAGATTTTTCTTTTTGGCCTCAAAGCCCAGGCTTTGATGAATTGGCAGAATAAACTGAAAGACAGTAGAGTACTGTTCTCCCTCTGAGAACATCCTGTCGGCCTTTCCCTGTCACTTGCGCGATTGCCAGCAGAGGAACCTCTGGAGATTACCCTGTAGCAGTATATTATAGGCAGGAGAAAAAGTTCCCAGAACTCTTGACTTCACCTGAGGGATTTGAATCTGGTGGGTTTTGGTCTGAACTGCCCTGTAGCCAAGCCTTGTTTTTCATAATCAGACACTTAAGTGCTTCCAGGCTGCAGTGTCACTACTGGGGGCTGAGCCTGGGCAAACAGACTGGCATTCTGTGCTTTTCTTAGTAGAGCGTGTGGAACAGGATGTTTGTACTGGGTCAGTTATTTCCTGATCCTGGAATTTAGTCCTGAGTGTTTGCTTTATCAGAAAATGTCTAAACAATTCCTCATTTAAGACAATATTTCTTTTTGAGCAAATTCCTGACAGTTTCACCTGCCTCTTAAAAACAAAGCCCTTGGAGTGCTTTGGGTAACTGTGGCCACACTTGCAGAAAGCCCAAGCTGTACTCAGCAGCTCCCAGGAGTGAACAGCAAGACGACTCTCGTTGTAACGCAGAAGTCCTCACCAGCCAGACCAAATGTGCTTTACTTTCCCATCTGCAGGACACAAAGCACCAAACTTGTAGGGGTTCACTTGGCTTTTTTTTTCCCCCTGAATTCCACCCTTGTTTAGTTTCCCCAGACTTGGCAGATAAGGCAAAAAGCAAGCAAGGCCGCAGGGGCTGTGCAGCAGAAGGGGTATCTGGGATTAACGTGGTGGGGCATCGCAGAGCATGGGCTTCAGCAGTTTCACTGCTGACAAGCTGACTTGCTTCACTAAGGCTCTGTGGCGTGTAGGAGGCCATAAAGTCTTTTTGTTGCTTAATCGGATTCTTTTGTATTAGCAGGACCTGGCTATTTTTTGTAGACTAAGTCTAAAAGGCCCCAAACAACCCTCAAGGCCCATATATTAAATGTACCCTTGCCATGTAATGGGAACACTTCTAGGTTTCACAATCCAGAGGGCATTTCAGTTGCTATAAAAGCTTTTCTTGAAAGAAAGAAGATATTACTGTGCTTTCCATTATAAGCTTCTGGTTTTAATAAGAGTGGTGTGGAATCAAAAGAGAACTTTGCAAGTCCAGAGGCCCTGTCAGCCTTAAAGCTTTGTGTTGCTGTAAGGGAGGAGTAAGAACTTCTCTCTGTGGTAGTCCCCATTGTGTTTTTAGTTTGGGAACAGAAAGCAGTCAGTAAATCAGGCCTCTTGGGAGTGAGGGAGGAAACCTGCTGAGCGCACAGAGGCTTTTAGGGCTTGCCTTTAGAAGATGTAGTGGAGCGTATTTTCTTGGTGGGGTTTGTATACGCTGTGTAAGGCCAGCAAAAATGCACCAGAGTTGTTTCCTGGGTTGTCTCATGTGGTGAGTACAGGCCTTCAGATTACTTTTAGGTAGGAAAAGAAATAATCTTTGTAGGCACACTGTGTACTATTGTGAAGAGTACCATCCCTCCCTCCTTGGTGGGCTGACAGAGGAATACTTCCAGAATTTTTTAGTGTACATATATACATTTTTCTATGGAGAGAGACATACAGGCACATGCACACACACACACACTGCTGAAGGCAGGGTGAGGGACTGACTGATGAAAATCAAGGCAATTGCAATTAATCTGCTATTCCATCACCATCATGCCTTGCGGGGCACTGTGGTTTCCAGGGTCCCTGAGTAGTAATTTTACAAGATCTGCCACACTAATTTTGCTGTTTCCTTGTTTAATAAAGCTCTTGACTTTGTTTAAAAATTAATGTTAATAGAATGTTGTTTTCCAAGACATCAAGCAAGCTTGGTATAATTCGGCTCTTGACTCTGCCTGCTCTACCCCCTACTGCTCCTGGCACTGTGTAGAGACATGGGCTTTAAAGTACTGGTACATTTTTGCATTCAACATGCAGAGCTGTAATGAGTGCTTGATATGCAGTGTGTTCTGTAGTTAACATATTTTCTATGTGCTCGAAGTTTTACTTCCATTCAGCACTTTTTTTTTTTTAAAAAACCTAATTGGACTTATTCTGTGTTATGGACTACTGGGTTGGAAAATAGACACTTTCAAAAATCACCTTTTTGGAGGAAGTATTAAGTGTGAGTTATGGCTTAATTTGCTAGTTCTCAGGAGCCTGGGAATAAGCTCATACGGAGCATGCCATGTGTAATCAGAGACATTTCCAGGGTCTGGAGAAAGATTTTTCTTTTTTTATACACTCTTGGTCTTTTGCTGATTTGAACACTCCTAATGTACACAAATCTCAACTGGGACCTCTCATATATAATGCAGCATCCTGCTTCTCTCATGTTCAGCCTAAGGGACTGAAAGACTGTGCAGCAAAATGAGTGTGATATTCTAGCTAGTCTCTGGTTTGGGTTTTGGTGTGTTTTTAGTTTGGGGTGTTTTTTTTTTTTTTTTTTCCAAGTGGTAGATTGACTTCTTGCAGATCTGTCCTTGGGCAGAGATCGAGTGTAACGTGCCTTTGGCAGAGCTGGGACCAGAACAGAGCTTTGCGTTCTAGAGCTGTGATCTAATCAAACGTTAAATTATTTGTCTAATGATTAAGTCTGTTGTAAGGAGGCGAGAGGGGAAAGTTTCTGCCAGTGTTTTCAAGCAATCCAAGCATGGTTTGCTTTGTACTGCAGGGACAGAGAGCACCTCTCCCACAGCATGTAATTGAAGGGCTTTTTACTGCCTCTCCCTAGACGAAGTGTTATATGAAGCTTGCTGGCTGTTCAGACATAGGCTGTGCTAGCTTGCGCACTTTCCTGTACAAGACGATGTCCTGCTGGTTACACCTATTGCCGGTTATCTTATGGAACCCTTGTCTCTGTTCCTATAGGCACTGCCAAAAGAAGTAAGATCTTGTCCCCAGAAGAGCGGAAGGTCGTGGCGTTTCATGAATCTGGTCATGCGTTGGTCGGCTGGCTGCTGGAGCACACCGAGGCGGTGATGAAGGTAACTCCGTGACCAGCTGCTGTGTAATGGAGCCCGTCACTGAGTGGGAAGAGAGTCCTTTGGGATTCTCCTGTCCAAAACCCATTGATTGCTTTGTAGTACTTGTGTTGAGTTCTGCTGTGTTACTGTGGCCTCCATGAGCTTGGAGCTGTGAATACTGCAGCAAAATAAATGGCAAATATAGAATCATAGAAGCATTTATGTTGGAAAGGACCTTTAAGATCGAGTCCAACCGTTAACCTAATACTGCCAAGTCCACCACTAAACCATGTTCCTAAAATATGCTGTGGAGAAATCCAGTATTAGGCTCCATTGATGATAGTGATAGTGCAAAGCTATAGGAGAAGCCTTGTAGTTAAAAGCCAACTGTAAAGCTGTTTGGAGCAATTGAGTCTCCTGATGATGCCGCTTAGTTCATGCGCTTCCTTCAGGCGCAAAGCGCTGCTGCGTGTGTGCATGCGTGCGTAGATGATCTCTTTCCCTGACATGGCTTGCCAGCAGCCAGCAAAGCTACCATTGCAGGAACTGCTCTGATACTGATGGAAAGAGATGTGTTTTTCAGATTGGCGTGCCAGAGAGTTTGTCTGCCTGAAGCCTTTCTCTGTAGGGAAAGGCCTCTCCTTGGCACCCCGGGGGGTGTTCTCTCCCATGCACGTTTCCTCCTCAAAAAGCCTTGACACTGGGAGGAGGTGGGGAGTAGAAATGACAAGGGTGACAGCTCCTTGGCTTTCCACCAGCAGCAAATTCACTCTGAATAACCTATTGTATAAGCTGAACTGTTGTTAATTACTCTCATTTAATGGGTGGGGGAAATGGCTCTTATTTTTCTGAAGACAACCTATCTTTCTCCAGGTAGTCTCAGTGATTCTGGAACACAGTAAAGTGAACTCTGTTTGGCTTACACCCTCCAAAGCAACTCCTAAATCTCAGGATTTCACTGGCTTGCTGTTAAGGGCAGTTTTCTTTTCATTTCTTGAGCAGAAAGTGACAGAAAGTGTATGTCTGTAGCTGTGAAGGCAGAGCCTTCAGTACAGGAATGGTGACATACTGTAGTCCTTGGCTGTGTCTCTGTAGGTCAGCCTGCCCCACAGCTTTTGTCAAATTTTGCTGGGAATGCAGGCCCCTTCCTGTTCTCCCTCTGCTGCTGTAGTTGGGAGCTCTTTTGTTGTCTGAACTGAGGGTGCTGCTTGTGTTACAGGTTTCCATAGCCCCTCGAACAAACGCAGCTCTCGGGTTTGCTCAGATCCTTCCAAGAGAGCAGTACCTCTTCACCAAGGAACAGCTGCTGGAGAGGATGTGTATGGCGCTGGGGGGGAGAGTGTCCGAGGCCATCACCTTTAACAAGGTCACTACAGGTGAGGAGCCAGACCCTGGCACCGGCAGGTGGAGATTGTGCTAAGAGAGCCTGACTTCTGCACCTGCTGTGTCCAAGGGTGATCTGAGCAAGACGCAGAGGTTTCCCATGCTGGGAAGAAGAAATGTCAAATTGGGTGGTTTGATCTGGGGCTTGCATTTTGTGAGCATGGAGGTCTCTCGTTGGTTGCCACTGTGTTGTCTTAGACTTGTCTCAAAGACTAAGGCCACAGATGCAATTACCCGGTGAGACTCTGGGCTTGTGGGACGGCCTGGAGCTTTCCGTGCTGTGTTTCCAACTAGTTGTATCCAAATGGGATAACAGCGGGCAGTGACAGGTAAGCACTGCACATGAGCTAACCACCGGTAGGTTCACTCACTGTTGTGAATGGATCCTGCAATATGTGTAGAAAGGTCATCAGCAGGTAGAGTGTTCACCTCCATGGGCTCCTGTGAGTCCTCTGGTCTCTTGGCTAGTGGAATTTGTGTTTGGGCAGGATGTGCTTCTCTTGCACTCAGCTCAGAGCTGGCAAGCATTGCATCTCTCTCTCCTGCCCAGGAGCACAGGATGACCTGAAGAAGGTGACCAAGATAGCCTACTCCATGGTGAAGCAATATGGGATGGTGCCCAGCATTGGGCAGCTCTCCTTCCCGGACCTGGAGAGTGCAGCTGGAATTGGTCGGCGCCCATTCAGCCAGGGACTTCAGCAAATGATGGACCATGTAAGGCCGCCCTTGGTTACACGTTCCCGTTTTTGTTCTTTACTTTTCTTGCAGTTCAGTGAAAAAACGCAAGTAACTTGCAGCCAAACAATTTGTGTTTTTCTCTTAGCCATTAAGTAGTAAATTTCACCAACTGAGCGCTTACCGGTTCTATTACAGTGTGTTAGGACAATGCAGTGAGGCATTAAGAACAGACAAAATCACATGCAGCTGTGGGTTCAGCCCGGTAGCACTTCCTAGATCAGAGAGGCTATCTGAGACGACGGTTCAGACTGAGAAATGTTAACCCGTTTTGACAGGAAACTGGGCTTCATTGCTGCAAAAAACATTGCCTTGGTTAGAAAGTCAAATAGCTGGAAACGAAAAAACTCTGGTTCAGAAGCACTATGGTTGTGCTTCCCTGGGAATTGTGCTGAGCTGCGTCTTTTGCTACTGTATGGCTGCCTTAATTAGACTGCATTTCCCATCAGCTGGGACTCGCGTTGTGCTCATGAGGGAGTTTACTGCTCCTTATCATGAGTACTCCTTTGGCTTTTTTTCAGATGGTTTATCTGTATTTTCTGTTGATGGGAACCACTTTCTGCTTGGCTGGGTTTGCAGATTCCATCCCTCGGTGCTCTCTTTGTTTATCTATGTGTCGTGTTTGTTGCCACCTGCGCTCCAAATCTCTCTCCTTGTTACTGTCTTCTAGGAAGCAAAAGTCCTGGTGGCTCAGGCTTACAGGCGCACAGAAAAACTCTTACTGGAGAACCGGGACAAGCTGCAAACAGTAAGTTGGAATTGTGTGGGGTTTTTTGTTTGTTGTTTTTGGTTTTAACTGGTGTCTTTTGCTAATTTCTGTGCTCTGTAGCTCGGCCATTACAGTGTCTCTGATCCTAGAAAAGACTGGTAGTGGGAGTGCTGGGGCTCCTGTTGGGAACAAGTGACTGTTTACTGTGTATCCCTAGATTAGGTGCAGACACAGGGAGGAATGTTTGCCTTTTCCAGCAGTGTCTGCCTCCTGACGCAGCTGGTATTTGCAGGGTAGAGGAGTAGGAGTGCTCTGTGGATGTGATCAAAGCTAGAACTTGTCTCCCTCACCTGCACTTCTCTGCTAACCTCTTGGCAGTGTAACTTCCTCGAAAGCTGATAGTGAACTGTTTTTGTGAAGCCTGCGAAAGCAGGAACAGCTCATCCTTCCAGGTCCTGTAGACGTACAGGAATTGAGTGGGCAGTTTCTGGCTTTGGTGAAAGAATATGGGACCTGTCACCTTGGCTGACTGGTGCTGGCTCGTGCTTTCTGGTGACTCCAGGCAGTTTTCACCTGCCAGCTCCCTGATGTACCAAGGAGCCCTTGTTGCAGGAGTAGAGCTCTGCCTCCTCCCCTTTGTGTCCTGACAGTCCCCTAGCCAGTCACCCTGGCATGTCCCCACCTCTGCCGGGAGCTCTGTACCCATTGCTCTGGGCTGAGCCACGCTTGGCTTGCAGCACCCTGTGTATCTACTTGATCTTTCCTTTAGAAGCCCAGTCCATAACATCCAAAATGACCAGGAGTCAACTTAGTGTTGCATGTTTTGCAAATAAAACAATGCTTTTCCTTAAACCTTCTTTTAAACAAACAACAGCAACCCCTTCAGCTACGCAACTGCAGGCCTCCTGTGCGTAGTAAGGTAGCTAGAGCTTGCCACCTCAGACACCCTGCTGTTGGCCATATGACAGCCCTGTCCCCAAGACGGCGCCCTGCGAGTGCTGCGAAGGCAGGCATTGTTAGGGGGTCTCCTCTCTGCAGGCCTCCCCTGTTCCGATGCTTTCATTTAACAGGAGTCAGATGTTTACTAGAGGCTCATCACAGAAAAACTTTTAAGTTAAGCCAAAGTATCCAGAGTAAATGTTTCAGTTGCCAGGTCAGTGTGTTACATCTTGTCAGCAGGATTGAGCCGTTCCATGTTTGACAGCCACCTGCTGCTCAAGTGCAGTCCTTCTGTGAGCAGAGGGGCCAGGGAATTCAGCTTCTCTGGGGAGGAACTTCTGGTGTGACCTTCAGCCCATGCCTGCAGGAGCAGACAGCTCTTTGTCACCGCTGTGTGTGCAGGGGAGGGCTCTGGCTCTGGGTTTGCTGCTACTCTGGCATCTCAAGATGGGCAGGGCCACAGGTGCAGGGACAGTGGCAAGAAGGGCACTTCTTTAATTGTTCCTGGAATTCTGACTTGACAAATCATTCCCTAGATCTTGCTTTATTGCCTCCAGTCATACTGTGTATTCCTACCCAAAAACACTCTTGTGAAAGGTGCCGGCAGCCTGGAGAACTTTGTACTGGCTCCAGCAGGCTTTGGGGTAGCCCCGTCAGTGGTGTGGCAGCCAGGGGTCTGCTCCCCGTGGGCTGCAGCACGTGCTGTGCCCAGATGTTGGGATCGGAGTTGAGCTGGCGGGGAGAGTTCAGATCAGTTCAGAGAGGCTGTTTACAAACCCCTGTGCCTCATTGTGCCTTATTTACTCTTTCCAGCTGTCTAATGCCCTCCTGGAGAAAGAAGTGATAAATTATGATGACATTGAAGCTTTGATTGGGCCTCCGCCGCATGGGCCAAAGAAAATGATAGCTCCTCAGAGCTGGCTTCAAGCAGAGAGAGACAAGCAAGACACAAGAGATGAAGAAATGCCCCAGCAGCCACCAAACCAGGAGGAGGAGGAGGAACCACGCATGAGACCAGTATGAAGCCCACTCCTGATGTGGAACGGCAGGACTCTAGAGGCTGCTTTTGGACGCAGACCTCTTCCCTTTTCAGCTCCAGAATCAAAGATATTGAGCAGGGAATCTCTGTGCTGCTGTTACCCAAACATTAAGGGTTGGCTACGTTGGCTCTTTTAACGAGCTTTCCCCTGCAGGAAGAACTCCTTAGGATTTTGAAATTGATTCTCAGCAGGGTGTTAGTGATTAGGAGCTGGGTAAGTCTAATCTGCTGGAAAGATTCCTTGTAGGCATGAGCGGTGTACAAGTTCTTGAGGGCAAAAGGTCCTGTGGAGTCCCTGTGAGCCACCTCTCGCTGCGGCGTGTGACACGGCAGGAGCGCGGGGACGTTCCCTTCAGCATGGTGAAACCCCTGCCAGGCTCTGTGCTGGCTGAGGGGGCTGTAGTTCTTGTGTGACTCGGCCATAACCTCTGATCATCTCTGCTGCTGAACGTAAAATAACTGAACAACAGACTTCACCAGAATAAACTGTTCATAATGTCTGCTCTGTTTGCAGTCCGTGTCGAGACACGGATGTGTGTTTCGGCACATAAAAAGCTTTATTATAGCTATGAAGTTGTACGGGAATGAGGACTTTCTTCTGCTTGCCTGATAACTTATATTCAGTTTGTATAGCAAGGGTCTCGCAAGCGGAGCCTGTGTGCAGAGCCCAGCGCAACCCCGCAGCCTGCTTGTCACACACCAGCCTTGCCCAGAGTGGCGCCCAGTTCCTGGCTGGGAGACTGCCTGTCACTGCCGTTCGGAGCTGGAGAGCGGCTCTTGGGAGCCCTCAGGTGTGTCCATGGGGAGCCTCTCATAAAGCTGGCAGTCCTCCTGGCTCCATCCTCGCGGCTCTTCCGAAACAAGCTGCGATGATGTGGTTGTCTGCCATTTGTCAGGGGAAGCGTTAAAGCCATCATGGGTGCCCGGTGTGCCCTGGCTGGGTTAATCCGTTAGGAAGGATTATTGTCTCGAGTTATTCCATGAGGATATGACCTGAAAGACCAAGCAGTGCTACTACAGGACGCTTGTGGGACAGCGCAGGGCCCTCGGTGGCTCCCCGGGTGCAGTGGCGTGGCCATGCCATCTAGTGGCACACTGTCACGGCCAGGCCCAGCCCCTGGCTCACACCGCCGTGGGGTGCGGGCTCTGCCACGGCGGGTGGCGGCCCCCTGCCCGCCCGCCCCCCCCCCCCCCCCCCACTCCGCCATGCAGGAGATGCTGCTGCCCACCCCGAGCTGGGGCCGCTCCCGCTCGGTGTGCGCTGGCCCTTTAAGCTGACGCCATCTTTACTACGGGTGCGGTGAAGCTGCCGCCTGGCACTTCCTGCGCCATCCTCCTCATTCCGCCGTTCCGGCGGCGCTGCCCATTGGCCGGCGCTGCCGCACTTCCGGCGTGCGCGGGGCCGCCGCTTCCTTTTCCGGTCGGCCATTTGCCGTGGCGGGAGGTGAGTCGGGGCGCTGCTGCGGCCGGGGGGCTCCATCCGCCGCCATCCGCCCGCCGGGGGCTGTGCCGCGGGCCGGGCTGGGCCCAGGGGACGCTCGGAGCCCTGCGCGGGGGCTGCGGGATGGGCCTGGGCCCGGAGGCGGCGCTGACAGGGGCCCGGCCTGGGCTTGGGCCTGGGCCGGGGGTGGCGGGCTCGGGGGCGATCATAGCCTGTCTGGGGTGGCACGGGGAGCGGGGACGGGCCCTGGACCTGCCGGCCGGGGGAGGCCCTGCAGCCCCGGTGCCCCAGGGGGCGTCGGCTGCCTTTAACCCTGCCCGTGTCCGTAGGCCGCAGCAGCCATGGCGCCCAGCCGCAATGGCATGATCCTGAAGCCCCACTTCCATAAGGACTGGCAGCGACGAGTGGCCACATGGTTCAACCAGCCCGCCCGCAAGATCCGCAGGTGAGTGCCCGCGGCCCGGCTTCCTCGGAGCCTCTTCTGCTGCCGCCGGCTGGAGGTTGTGTAGCTGGGGGAAGTGTCTCTCGCGTTATATCAGCCGCTTAGGAAGATTTGTATTTTTATTTAAAGCTGTTTCCCTAATCTCATTTAAGGCGCTGGGATTGCAGCGGGGTGCTCTTTTGGTGTGGGGTCTCTGGTCGGGGTCAGGCCGTTCCAGCTGCAGTCAAGTGATGAGAAATCTCCGGAATCGCTGTACGACATTGATGATTCCCTTGAACCCTTGTATATCTGATGACTGCGGCTGTTCTGTAGAAGCAGGCAGCGGCCTGTCTGAGTAGCCAGGCCAGTGTTGGGTTTATTTCCGAGTGGTCCCCATGTGGCAGATGCTGCCTGGCAATACAGGTCATCTGGCAGTGTAGGAGGGTCATATCTGGCAGAAATGCTGTGTTTCTCACTGCTGTCCCCTTCGACGACGTTCCAGGAGGAAGGCCCGCCAGGCAAAGGCTCGCCGAATCGCTCCCCGTCCTGTGGCTGGGCCTATACGGCCTATAGTGAGGTGCCCAACTATTAGATACCACAAAAAAGTTCGTGCTGGCAGAGGCTTCAGCCTAGAAGAGCTTAAAGTAAGTATGGGGAACTCATCTCAACCTGATAAAACAAACTCTGAGCTCAGTTGTCTTCTGTTCTGCACATAGACAACGTGCAAGTGACTCAATGAGGTGTCAGTATCTGCTGTGCTGGCTGAGCCAGGGGAGAGCTCTGGTGTTCCTGGCTCTACAGGAGCGTAGAAAATGATGGTCTAGGTTTTTCTTTGTAACTGTGGGTGGGGACGCAGTAGTGTGTGTCAGAGTGAAAGGTTGTTTTGAAAAGTAAACGTCCATTTGTCTGCTCAGACTTGCTTAGACAAAATTCCATTCAAATCAGGTTCTGATAGAGCCTTAATCGAGTCTCTTAAACTTCTTTTTTGGGGAAAAACAAATAAAAGATTAATGGCTTCTTCGTTAAATTCTCTTGTTTCTTTGTGAAACACGTTTCTGCTAATTCTAAAAGCTGTAGCCAGTGTGAACCTGTTCGTGTTGCGGACCAAGTAAACCACGCTCAACGCATCCCTAGCAGAAGTAGGGGATGTCGTGCCAGGAAAGGGAACTGTTCTGCCTCGCAGAGCGGCTGTGGCTGTGTCTCATGCAGTAGCCGTGAGTTGGTTTAGGAACACTTAAAGTCTGTGGGAAGTGTTCAGCGCCCTGCGTTGCTTCAGGAAACCCTTCTCTGGGACCTTCCCAGGTGTGCTGAGCTGAGCAGCTGTTAACAGCTGGATCAGGGTGGTCTGCAGAAACCCCCACCCACATATCTCCACACAGCGGGCAGGAATAAACATCAGTGCTTGCTGGCAGCCAGCGTCCACAGCCACCTCTTGTGCGTTGTTTAGTATCTAATTAAAACATTCATAACAGTGAAATTAGTGCATTGAGGCAGTAAAATTGGTCTTCTGGATGCCAAATGCTTCATTACTTTATTTTTCTTTAATTTTTGGATAATGATATAATACAAAATGGTACGCAGATGTTTGTCTTTAAACAGAAAATTAGGTTATTTCTTGTTTAAGATGGTTAGCAAAAATGCTTCTCTAATGGAGCTTCCAGTATTCAGTGAACAGAGTTAACCGCCGGCTGGCTTCCTAAATTTCTGTCTCTCGTGTATCAGAGTTTAAATGTCCTACTCATAATTACTCAGGGTTGTGCTTTGCTCTCCTGAGGAAATCCATCTGCAAAAATTACTGTGAAGTCTGCGGAATGTTTTAAGCATTAAAATACAGACAGCAGGATGCCCTTTGTGGCGTAGTTGGTCCCTTTTGCCAGACTCTGGTGCTGCCGATGGTCCGTTCGGTCAGATGCTGAGCCTTTCTCCAGACTTCAGCCCACGGTGGCTGCGCTTGAGCCCTTGTCTGGCTGATGACCGGAGCCGCCCCCGGCAGTAGCACAGTGGCGTTGGGAGATGTCAGGTGCTGACACATTGCGCTCTCTCTCCAGCTCGCTGGCATTAACAAAAAGT
Source organism: Rissa tridactyla (assembly GCF_028500815.1). Lineage (NCBI taxonomy): Eukaryota > Metazoa > Chordata > Aves > Charadriiformes > Laridae > Rissa > Rissa tridactyla. The sequence continues at coordinate 93,256,845 of NC_071469.1, forward strand.
TTGCCCGGACTATTGGAATCTCCGTGGATCCCCGGCGACGCAACAAGTCTACCGAGTCCCTGCAAGCCAACGTGCAGAGGCTGAAGGAGTACCGCTCCAAGCTTATCCTCTTCCCACGGAAGCCGGCTATGCCTAAGAAGGGAGACAGCTCTGTAAGTGCTTGACGGCTGGAAACGTTTCACAGGGTCTGTGTGGGTAATGTTTTCAGAGGTTTGGTCGTGAGTCCGTCCCGGTGCCATGGTGTGCAGTCAGGCAGTGCTCTTGAACGCTTCTCATCACATAAACCCCCTGGGGGGAGCAGTCCTTCTCTCGGGGGCAGCGTGGCTCTCGTGCATGTACGTAGGGGATGGCTGAGCCCAGCGCAAGGGCAGGCCTGGTAGAGTCCCCTTCCACGGGGATCTCCTGGGTTACAGTAAGGCTTTGGGCAGGCGTTTGGCCTGGGGACTGCTGTGCTGCTTGAAGGGCTGCAGCTCGGACCGATGGTCTGTTTGCTGGAGCTTTGTTGAATGACCAGTTTAATTCTAGTTTACAAAGCTAAATTGTCGGAATGGCTGAAAAGCCCGTCTGGAGTGTGTGTTCTGCTGTGGTGACAGCTGCATGGAAAGGGTGAGGGAGGCAAGGACAAACTCTTCAGTGGAGTAGTTCAGTGAAAGCCGTGCGTAATGCAGTCTCAAGAAGGTTGTTGCTGTTGACGTACAAAAATGCTTTTCATTAAAATCTCACCGAGATCTAGAGTGCAGTTTTGCTTTCCTTGGCTCTGCCTGTGCTTCCCGTGGGACGGTGCGAGTCATGAAGCGGGGTGGTGTGGTGCAGCTGTCCTCGATCTTCTGGAGGGTCCGTTGGCTCTCGGCTCCTTAGCCGTAGTGCAGCCCATGGAGCCACCGTACTCGGGCCGCTTGTCGGAACAGGGGAGGATAGGTCTTGAGCTTCTGTACCAGCAGGTACAGATACTTGTGCCTGCGGTACTGTTTCAAGTTTGTTTACTTGAAATCAACTATTTAAAATAAAACTTAATCATTTTTGTGTAATGCCGTACTCTTACAAGAAGCTGGAATTAGCCTCAGAAGGAATTGCTGAGGAATACACTGGCTATCAAACTAAAAATGGCACAGTAGATGTCAACGTTTTTCCAACTGGCAGAACTCCCGAAAGGCTGCTGCTCCTCTCTGGCCAGATCCGGGCTGATGGATAGCCAGGCAAAACGTGGGTTGTTGATGCGGCACGTCTGTGCCAGGTACTCCTGTAGCTGCGTGGCTGAAACGCTGAATTCGTTACCAGTCGGTGTTAAATCTCCAGTCAGAATTGTTAACAGCGTGTTTAAGCTGGGTACCTGCATACAGGGTGTGCTTTTAACCAAGGTACTAGCCTGAGAGATTTTCAGTGCTGTTCTTTCTAAATATTTCTTGTTCTCTTGTTGTGCAGGCTGAGGAACTCAAGATGGCGACTCAGCTGACGGGACCGGTTATGCCAATCAAGAATGTAAGTGTAAATAAATCACGTTCTCTGTGTGACATAATTGAGACCTTAACTTCATGGAGAGGATTCTCTTCTCGCTGTTCTATAGCGAAGGGTTGCTGTCTCCAGACAGTTCCCATCCTGGATCAGACAAAACCAGGAACAGGTCAAGCTTGTCCTTGTCTTTTGCCAGGATCTGTTTGGTTCAACAGAGCACACTGCAAAGAATTAATTACTTGGAGCTCTGCTAAATTTGGTACCATCTGAGAAAGTCCTTCCTGATGAGCTGTGTCTCTGGCTCCAGAGGAGAGCTCCAGCCACCCGTGGCAGGGGTTCAGGTCAAGATCTGTTGGTTGGGAAAAATCGTGTATGTGATCCACTTCTGCCCTAAATGACGCGTGGGAGACGCACAGCTCCGTATGCTCCCCAGAGAAGGCCACAGGCACAGTGACCCCCCCCCAGATCACACAATTCCTATGAGGACACAGGTTAAGGCACACATGCAGGATCTCCAGCGCGTGTTTGTGCTCAGCGCTGCGTCCTCCACCCAGGTTCCAGGGTGCTTTCTGCACTTGCACCTTTGAGGGAGCTCGTCCCGCTGTGAGACTGGGGGCACTCGGGGTCGCCGGTTGGGGCGAGGGCCGTGTGCTGGCTGCACGGCAGCCCGGGCAGGTTGCGTAGTCACCATTTGTCTCAAAACCCCTCGCTGCTTCCAAAAGGTGCTGTCGGTAGCGCGCCACAAACCTGACTCAGATTTCACGTTGCGCCTGTTTTTTCCCTGGTATGTTCTGGTCTTGTGCTGACGTGCGCTGGCAAATGAGGAAGCGGTTGAAACGAGGTGCCTGGTGGAGTGATGATAAGGGCAGGGCCTGTAGATGGCATAAATGCTCTATTCTTAACAGCATCCTGGAGCTGGTGGTAAAAATGTAGCGAGATTAATTGTGTTAAGCCTTAAATGCAGTCTTCTCTGGGAGCCTCTGATGTGCAGTCTGACTGTCTGGCGCTCTCTCCCACCAGGTTTTCAAACGGGAGAAGGCCCGTGTTATCTCGGAAGACGAGAAGAACTTCAAGGCCTTTGCCAGCCTGCGCATGGCCCGGGCCAACGCCCGGCTCTTTGGGATTCGTGCGAAACGCGCCAAAGAAGCAGCAGAGCAGGATGTGGAGAAGAAGAAATGAACTGTTCTCCCTAGAATTGTCAATAAAAAAAAAAATACAGAAATACGAGTGTGCTGTCTTTTTAGGGCGATTGCGCAGGACTGAGCTGCCCTCCTGGTGTGTGTCGCAGGAGCTGGCAGATCTCCTGGTGCGGATCGTGGGCTGCTCTGCATGGAGGGGTGTGCTCCAGGGCAGTCGCTCTTCAGACCTTGGAAACCTCATTTTCTGGGGTTAGAGACTCCAAACTCCCCTGAAAGTGAGGGAAACGAACACCTCGGCCTTGCGCAGCTCTCTTCAGGGAAGCCTCTGCTCTGTCTCCGGGGACGCAGCCCGGGCTCCTTCCCGTGCTGGAGCCTGACACCCGTCTCACTGTGCTGGGGGCTGCTGAAGCTGACAGTTGAGGGCTTTTTTGGGGTACCCTCTCCCTGACGGGCTTTGTCTCCTTCCCACCCAGCTCTCCGCTGCGCCGTTATTTCAGATTTAATGATTTCCACACGTCTGCCTGTGGTTCTGCGCGAGGCAGAGCAGTTGGCTCTGCTGTGGAAGGTGGGGTGTCGTGGTGGGTGTCACCCGTGGGTGCATGGCCTGGTGCGGGCAACTGCTTGCCCCGTGAGCCTCACCTGGGGACCCACCGCTCGTGGGGCAGTGACCTGCTCCATAGGAGGGCTGCAGCACTGCCCACGGGAGGAGAAGGGTCTGGGGGCTCTGGCCCATCCTCGTGGCTGTTGGGCTACTGGGCTGTGCCTGCCCCAGGGCAGGGGGCTGATGTGGGGCTGATGGGTCACGGGGCGGCATCGGCAGGGTCTGTCCTGCTCCGGGGAGTGCTCAACCGAGCCCCTGTGCTGGCTAATCAGTTCTGGGGCCGTTCTGCAGCCTGGCTGCACTGCAAATCGACCCTGCCGGGATAATTGAGTCGTTTGTATTCATTAGCAGTTGGGTGACAGAAACTTGGGGATCGGATGCCATGAAGTGCTCCGGTGACTGGAGCTCCGGCACAGCTGGGTGAACCCGAGGTTCCTCAAACACCAGAGCAGGGGCTGTCCCTGCCACCACGGGCGGCTGGCTCGTCCCTCCCAGCCCTGCGTCCCGCCGTGGGTCGGCTGCCTCCTGCCCCACTGCACCATGCCGTGGGGCTGCGGGAGGATTGGGAAGGAGAGTGGCCTATTTCTGCCAGCCAGGCTGGGGATTATCTCCCAAAACCCAGAGCCTTGCGGTGCCCTCACGTTCATTAGCCCTATCTGCATTTTAATCCCTCCAAATACGGGCTAATTACATCATCTTTCATAAAGCCGAGCTGACAGCTGCCCTGGGGTGATGCGCCTGGGGGGTGGGGGGTGCCGGGGCAGCCCCTGGACAGGGGATGGGGTGCCCGGTGCTCCTCCATGGGTGTGGGTGCGGGGTGTGGGTCTGGGACACATGGGGAGGGCACCCACCAGCTCTGGGGCACCCCATCCTTGCGCAAGGACCAGGACAAGGATGGGCCTCAGGTGCCCCATGGGGAGGGCGAGGGGCCATGGGGCGCCGGGAGCAAGGGCTGTGCCATGGGGGGGTTCGCCTGGAGCGGGAGCGCCTGCCCTGGCACAGCCAGCGGGGCCGGGGATGCCGGGGACCCCGCTCAGCCCCGGTGCCCGCCGGTGGGCTCTGCTCCGGTGCCGGCAGCGAGGCAGTTAATGGAGCTTGTCGTCTCCCTCTTAGGGCTCCGCTCCCGAACTGCAGCTTGAGTCAGTTGTGTGGAGGTGGCAGCGGCGGCAGCTCCGGCTGGCACACCGGCTCCGGTTGGCACACCGGCTCCGGCTGGCACACCGACCCCAGCTCTCGGCCCCGCCGCGTGCGGAGCCCGGGCCACTGGCACCCAGGTGAGGGGGGCGGCCGGGCAGGGTGGGAGCCGGTGTCCCCTCCACCGGGGGATGCCATGGGGTGCCTGCCATCCCGGGGAGGGGGATGATGCCTGCCAGAGCTGGGGCACCAGAGCCACGTGTCAGGAAGGGCCCGGGTCTGGCATGACTTTGCCGGGAAACTTTGTCCCGGCTGGGGACACCGGGGCGCAGCGGGCGGGCAGGAGGGCAGCATGGGTGCTCTGCTCCTGCCCAAGACAGGCAGCCCCCGGGGGCTGCGGCTGCGGGGACGAGCCCCGGGCTGGGGCTGGGGCTGGCAGAGCCCCTCAGTGACCCGTCACTTCAGCGTCACCTGGCTGAGTGTCACCAGCATCCAGGTGGAGGGTGGCCCCTGTCCCCAGCATGGGGGAAGCCCCCCCAGTCGCCCTGGGGTGCCACCAGTACCGCCAGCACCAGCCAGTGGCACGGACAAGGACCCGGTGTCCCCGCTGCCCTCACTGGCCATCCCTGCCCGGGCGGAGGGTGCGCTGCCTGTGGGGACAGGAGGGGAGTTTCTGCTCCCCAGCACCAGGAGGGGCACCCCGGGGTGGGGGCTGCCTGTGCAGCCCCAGCTCCCCCCAGCCTCCCAGCCCCACTCGGGTGCCCCTTCCCATGGGACACAACCTGCCCCCGGGGTGGGGCTGGGGCAGAGCTGGGCACGGCCCCACGGGACCCCCTGGGTGGCCTGGGGGGGCTGGCGGGTGGACGGGAGCACGGCATTGCCTGTGGGGCTGGCTGGCACTTGGGGGGACGCGGGCAGCGTCACAAGGGGTGACCCAGCTCCGGCTCACCCCACTGTGCTTTGACACCTTGCAGGGCACCGCGGAGCCATCGGGACTGGAACTGGCCCCTCCGCCTCGGAGGGGGTCGCCAGGGTTCCCTCCACCCACCGGAGCATCCCACCAACACCCGCTGCCACTGGGGACTTGCACCCAGGCTCCGTCCCCACGCCTGGTACCGTGGGGCGACGTGCCCCGGGCATGACGGGCACCTGCCCGGCACCCTGACAGCAACGAAGGCAGCAACCGCCCTCGTCGCCCCGCTCCCCCCGCATGCCCTTCGCCCACGGGGCCGCCTGCCCCCCGTCGCGCCCGGCCGCCCACCGTGCCACGGCCACCATGGGTGAGGCCACTGAGCCGTCACCCCAGGCCCCGCTGGCCGTCCTCTCCAAGGTGGAGCTGCGGGTGAGCTGTAAGCACCTCCTGGACCGCGACACGCTCAACAAGTCGGACCCCTGCGTCCTGCTGCTGATGCAGTCCCAGGGCCAGTGGATGGAGGTAGGAGGGTGGGGGGTCACCGCCGGCACCCACCGCAGCGGGGCAGGGTCGGGGGGGAGGCTGTCATGGGGGACGTGACGGGGCTGGGCGCGGGGGGCTGGGCACAGGGTTTGTGTCTCTGGGATGGGGACAGGAGTAGAGATAGCTCCAGGGTGGCCGCGATGCCCACGGGGACGGAGACAGGGCAGGAGCCATCGCGCAGGGTGCAGGAGAGGGGGGCAGAGTCGGGTGCAAGGTGCAGGAGAGGATGGAGAGCAGGGTACAGGGTGCAGAGCAGGGTGCGGGAGATGGTGCAAAGTGGGGTGCAGGGTGCAGAGTAAGGTTCAAGGTGCAAGAGAGGGTGGATTGCAGGGCGCAGGGTGCAGAAGAGTCGGGTGCAGAGTTCACGGTGCAGGGTATAGAGCACAAGGGCCATGGGGCAGGGCTGGGCAGGGTCCTGCGGGACACTCGGCAGCGTGTGGGGACAGATGCCCGGGTCAGAGCGAGTGGCCCGGGGCTCTGGAAGGGCTGAGGAACGGGGTGCCCACGGTGCACGGCTCCAGCACGGCTCTGCTGCCCCGGGCTGGGGCCAAGGGATGCTTTGGCCACCCCTGGGGTGGATCAGGGCTTCTGGGCTGGTCTCGCCCTGCTTGGTGCCCACAGGAGCCATGGTTGGCACTGGGGCTGGCATTGGCATTGGCGCTGGGGCTGGGACGGCTCCTTCCCATCGCTCCCCATGGCTTAGCTCTGGGCTGGCGCCGGCAGCTCTGCGCTCGCTAATCACCGCTGCTCAGCCGGCAGATTTAGTGCTAAATCCCTCTGCGTGTAATCGACTCTGCTCGCCGGAGCCAGGGCGGGTGGCGAGGGGCCCTGTGCCAGCTGCGGGCTGCGGCTCCCCAGGCTGTGCCATGCCGTGCCGAGCCATTGTACCCGGCTGTGCCACGCTCCGTGTGCCGTCCCGTGCCATGCTGTGATGTGCCAAGCCATACCGTGCCGTGCCGTGCCATGCCATACTGTGCCATGCTGTGCCGTGCCATGCCATGCTGTGCAAGGGCCAGATCTAAGAGGGCTCCTCCTGGGCCACCTTTTGGAGGGATCTGAGCTGTCCCCTCCCCGTCCCTGCCAGCACGTGTCCCCCAGCCCAACCAGGACAGTGGCTGGAGCCGGCTCAGCTGCTGCCCACTGGGTTCGAGAGCCGAAATGGCCCTGGACATGCTGGCGGGGCTGGGAGTTGGAGCCCTGTGGTGGGGCTGTGGGGCCGGTGGTGCCCACGCAGGAGGCAGGGAGCTGCACGGGGTGGCCCTGCCAGCGCCGCGGTGGTGTGGGCTCGGCAGATGCTGCCGGACCGGGCGGGCGGTGGGCAGGGACTGGTGGGCTGGCAGGGTGCCCTGGCCAGGATTTGTCCCGTTGAGTCAACGCTGGCAGGGATGGGGTGCGGGGGAGGCTCCTGGAAGCCACTCGGCAGCCGCTGCCAGCACGGCCAGGAGATGGTGAGCACCCACCCGCCCGCCTGCACCACGGTGGCCAGTGACCCCTGCCCTTGGCCAGGGCGGGAGCGCAGGGGCTTGTCCCGGGCATCAGCCCATTGTTCCTACTTTAGCGGAGCCGTGGCAAACCGTGGTCCAGAGGCAGAGCATCCCCTCGAATTGACCACGGGGTTTGCCCGGAGCTCCGTAGGGAGCAGTGCCCTGGCACCTGGGGCTGGCAGTGCTGGCACCCTCAGGGGCACGTCTCCCTGCCCGAGCCAGCGCCGGGGCTGCCTCCAAATGCCATTCACCAGGAACAGGCAGGTAAATGCTGGTGCAGGGCTGGTCCTTCCCAGCAGCTGCCTGGCATCCCCCATCCCTACATCCCCATGTCCCTGCATCCCCATGTCCCGGTGTTCCTGCATCCCTGTGCCTGACTCCTGGCAAATGCTGGCATCCCAAGGTCCTGGGCAGCTCCGCTGGCCCCGGATCTGTCCCCAAGCCGGGCTCTGGCCCCACTGCCCCCCCCAGCCAAGCTCCTGCCATGCAGGTGGACCGCAGCGAGGTCATCAAGAGCAACCTCAACCCTGTCTTCGCCAAGATCTTCACGGTGGACTACTACTTCGAGGAGGTGCAGAAGCTGCGGTTCGAGGTGTACGACAGCCACGGGCACGCCGGCGTGGGCACGCACGACGATGACTTCCTGGGGGGCATGGAGTGCACCGTGGGGCAGGTGAGCCCGTGTCCCCCCCTCCCGGGGACACCTGCCGGCGGTGTCCCCTCCCCGACCCCTCGGCTTTTGCAGATCGTGGCGCAGAAGCGGGTGACGAAGCCGCTGTTCCTCAAGTACGGGAAGTTCGCGGGCAAGTCCACCATCACGGTGAGTGGCCACATCTGCACCGGGAGCGACACCAGGCTGAGGCATGCGAGTGGCACCGAGCCGGGGCACTGGGGTGGCACTGAGCTGGGGCACATGGGTGGCACCAAGGAGGGACCCTGGGGTGGCACCGAGCTGGGGCACGTGGGTGGCACCCAGCTGATGTGGTGCTGTGACACTGAGTGGGGCATGTGGGTGCCACCAGACTCGGGTACGGCATCGAGCTGGGACATGTGTGTGGCACTGAGCTGGGTCAGTGGGGTGGCACTGGACTGGCATTGAGCTGGGGCACATGGGGGCCCCCCCATGACCTTCCTTCTGTCCTAGCTGTCATCCAGCTGCCCCCCCGGGCCCTTGGGGGTGGGGAGGGCTCAGGGTCCCCTCTGATGTCCGCTGGCCACCCTGGGGGGTCCCCACCGTGCCAGGGAGGGCAGGGGGATAAAGCCCTGCCAGGTGCTGAGTGCCCTGTGGCCACCTCTCGTCACAGGTCATCTCGGAGGAGATCTCGGGGAACAACGGCTATGTGGAGCTCGCCTTCCGGGCCAAGAAGCTGGATGACAAGGTGAGCCAGGTCCCATGGGCAGGAGATCTGGGGAGGGCTGTGCAGGCCGGGTGGGCAGGACGGGCAGGGCAGACGGTGCTCTGCCTCACCCTCCCTCCTCCAGGACCTCTTCAGCAAGTCGGACCCCTTCCTGGAGATCTACCGCATCGATGATGACCGCAGCGAGCAGCTGGTGTACCGCACCGAGGTGAGGCCCCGGGCAGGATCGGTCCCTCGGCCGGCCCGTGGCCACCCTGGCGGCTGCCCGGCCCCGCTGAGCCCCTCGCCCCGCAGGTGGTGAAGAACAACCTGAGCCCCATCTGGGAGCCCTTCAAGGTCTCCCTCAACTCGCTCTGCAGCTGCGAGGAGAAGAGGAAGCTGAGGGTGAGGAAGGGCGATGGGGACCCCCATCCCTGCCGCGGGGGCATGTGTCCCACGGCTTCCCCACAGCCCTGCGTGGGCGGTGTGCCGGGGACCCCAAGCCTCTGGGAATGGCGACAGGGACGGTGCGGGTGCTGGGGGGGGTGCGGGTGCGTGGGACCCCGCCACGGGTGCTGCCCCGCCGGGGTTGATCCGTCCCCCCGCCGCAGTGTGTGGTGTGGGACTACGACTCGCGGGGCAAACACGACTTCATCGGGGAGTTCTTCACCACCTTCGAGGAGATGCAGAAGGCGATGGGGGAGAACAAGGTGGGCGTGCGGACGTGGGGACAGCCTGTGGGGTCACCCCTCCCTGCTGCCAGCAGATCCCGTTCCAGGAGGCACCTCCCAGCTCCTCCTCTGGTTTTGGGGCTGTTCCCCCCTCGCTGCCCCCCTCTTTGGGGAAGGGATGGTGGGTCTGGGCTCCTCTGGGGAAATCGGACGCAGTTGGTCTGGAAGGAGCCCATGGGCTGGCTGAGAGCGGGGGAAGGCGGCTGCACGCTGGGGCTGTGGGGCAGTGGGGTTATGGGGCTGCAGGGTTGTGGGGCTGTGGGGCTGGAGCACCATGGGGCTGCAGGGTGGCAGGGTTATGGGGCTGGGGGGTTATGGGGCTGTGAGGCTCAGGGTCATGGTGGGGGGTGCCGGCGCGTGGGCCGTGTCGCCGGGGCTGGGGGGCCGCGGGCAGCGCCGGTGCTGCGTGCCGCAGGTGCAGTGGGACTGCATGAACCCCAAGTACAAAATCAAGAAGCGCAACTACAAGAACTCGGGGGTCGTGGTGCTGCTGGACCTGAAGGTGAGCGCCTGCGTGCCGAGCTGTGCCATGCCGTGCCCAGCTGTGCCGTGCCCAGCTGCCCTGGGGCGGCGTGGGGCAGGACCGGCTGACACAGGTCCCTCTGGAAGATCCACAGGGTCTACTCCTTCCTGGACTACATCATGGGCGGCTGCCAGATCCACTTCACGGTGAGCAGTGTCCCCCCACCTCGAAGCTCTGGGGACCGGGCAGGGGCTCCGGCGCTGGGCCACCCTCCTGTCCCCATGGCAGGGGTCCGTGGGCAGCGCATCCCGGCTCCCCTGAGCCGTGGCTGTGCCGTGATGCTGGAGAGAGGGGCTGGCAGAGCCACCCAACCCCAAGAGGGACATGCCAGTGGCCCCGCTCACCCCGGGGGACTCACCACCACCACCACCCCTGCCAGGTGGCCATCGACTTCACGGCCTCCAACGGGGACCCCCGAAACAGCTGCTCCCTGCACTACATCAACCCCTACCAGCCCAACGAGTACCTCAAGGCGCTGGTGGCGGTGGGCGAGATCTGCCAGGACTACGACAGGTCGGTTGCTCCAGTGGGTCCCCCAGGGGCAGGACACCCCGGTGATGGCCACCCCAGAACCAAGACCCCCCGGGTGATGGCCACCCTGGTGCTGGCACTGCCGGGGCTGGGGCTCCTCACACCTCTTCCCTTGCAGCGATAAGAAATTCTCAGCTCTGGGCTTTGGTGCAAGGATCCCCCCCAAGTACGAGGTAAGGGGGCGGACGGGGTGCCGGGGTCCTGTGGGACCCCAGGGATGTGCATGTCCCTCCTGGTATCCCTTGGCCGTGGCTCCCCTGGGGGTCGGCAGGTGCCAGGGGCCATGGCGGGTGGGTGGGCACCGGCTGCCCCCTCCCCTCTATCCTCCAGGTCTCCCACGATTTCGCCATCAACTTCAACCCCGACAACGATGAGTGCGAGGGTGAGCCCAGCTCCGTCGGGGCCGGGGGGGGCCAGTCCCATGGCCCCCCCCTGTGCCAGAGTCTGGTGCTGCCCCCCTCACCCCTCACATCCCCCCACAGGCATCCAGGGTGTCGTGGAGTCCTACCAGAGCTGTCTGCCCAAAATCCAGCTCTATGGCCCCACCAACGTGGCCCCCATCATCTCCAAGGTGGCTCGTGTGGCAGCCGATGAGGAGAGGACGAAGGAGGCTTCGGTACGTACCCACTGCCAGTGGGGTCCAGGATGGGCTGAGACCCAATACGCTCACGCCACTTGTGGCTGCTCCTGTGTCAGAGACGAGCCCTTGTCCGGCTCCTCCCGCATGGGGCTGCAGCGGGGCCGGGCAGCTCCCCCAGAGCATCCCTCCCCCCCCCAGCAATACTTCATCCTGCTGATCCTGACGGACGGGGTGGTGACGGACATGGCAGACACGCGGGAGGCCATCGTCCGCGCCTCCTACTTGCCCATGTCCATCATCATCGTCGGGGTGGGCAACGCCGACTTCACGGACATGCAGATCCTGGACGGGGACGACGGCATCCTGCGCTCCCCCAAGGGCGAGCCCGTCCTCCGCGACATCGTCCAGTTCGTCCCTTTCCGGGAGTTCAAGAATGTGAGTGGGGCATCAGTGGTCCTCCCGTCCCCTCCTGTCCCCTCCCATCCCCTCCTGTCCCCAAGGCAGGACCAAGCATCGTGTCACGACATTCTGGTGCCCCATGGGTGCTGCTCCGCACGCCGGGGCGGGTGGGTGCCGCCATGCCCCGACTCACCCATCCAACCTGATGTCCCCTGGTGTCCCCCGTCCCGCAGGCGTCACCGACGGCCCTGGCAAAGTGCGTGCTGGCGGAGGTGCCCAAGCAGGTGGTGGAGTACTACAGCTACAAGGCCTTCCCGCCCCGCTGCCCCCAGCCCGAGACCCCCGACTCCAACCTCAGCTCGCCCCAGTGAGGGCCCCCCCCTGCTCCCTCAGCGTGGCGCGGGGACGGATGAGGTCCCCAACAGGTCCCAGCCCTGCCGCAGACCCCTCCTCACCAGGCAGGGGGGGCACCGGCAGCCGGCAGCGTGCCCCCGCTGGCACCTGGCCAGGGACACGGGGACGGTCCCGGTGCCCCAGTGCAGGACACCCCCCCCCTCCCCAACTCCACGCCGCCCGGGGGGCTGGGGGTCCCCAGCGGGCATTGCCCGGTCCCCGTGGTCTGTGCCCCGCAGCCTGTTCCCGTTCTGTCCCCGCTGTCCCCCTCGTTCCCCGCTTGTCTGTCGCTGTGACATCGTTTGGAGGCTGCATGATGAACCCCCCCCGCCTCCGGCGTGTGGGGGACCCCCCCCCAATAAAGCAACCAGCCCCGTGCCCGTGCCGTGTGCTCTCTGGGCGCCGACAGCAAACCTCCCTGAGGGTGCTCAGCGGGGCGCGGGCAGAGGGACGGGCAGCTCCCGGGTGCTGCCCGGCCCCCCTCGCACCCCTCACCCTGACACCCAGCCCCGGCCAGCGGCAAGAGCCGAACGCAGCCCCCAGCCCCGGCTGCCATACGGGCCGCTCCGGCTGCCCCTATATTTCGGGGAGTTCGTGACTGGCAGCGTGCAGGCGAGCGCCGGCGCTTTGCAGCTGCAGCACTTTGGAGCAGCCGCCGCTTTCAAGTTGTGCCGGAACGTCCGCCCGCCCCGCTGCGCCGCGGCCCCGAAATCCAGGCCACGGGAGCGGGAGCGGAGGCAGCGCCGGCACCCTCCGCATGCCCCTGCCCAGCACATTGCCTCTGCCACGTGCCACGTGCTGTGTGCTGCGTGCCATGTGCCGTGTGCCGTGTGCCGTGTGCCGTGCCATGAACTGTGGGTTGCATGCCATGCGCTGCGTGCCACGTGCTGTGCCATGTGTTGTATGCTGCATCCATACAGTGTGCCACGTGCCATGTGCCATGTACTCTGCCGTGTGCTGTGTACTGCATGCCATGCGCCGTGTGCCGTGTGTCATGCGCTGTGTGCCATGTGCCATGTTCTGCATGCCATATGACATGTTCCAGATGCCACGTGCCACATGCCATGTGCCACATACCATGTGCCGTGTGTTCTATACTCTGCCACGTGCTGTGTACTGCATGCCATGCGCCACATGCCATGTGCTGTGTGCCATACGCCATGTTCCAGGTGCCACACACCACATACCATGTGCCATGTACTTTGCCATCTGCTGTGTACCACATGCCATGCGCCATGTGCCATGTGCTATGTGCCACATGCCATGTTCCAGGTGCCACGTGCCGCATGCCATGTGCTGAGTGCCAGTGTCATGCACTGTGTGCCATTTTCCACGTGCTATGTGCCACATGCTGTGTGCCATGTGCCGCCTGCTGTGTGCTTCATGGTATCTGCTCTGTGTTACACCACGTGCCACCCCCTGTGCCCTGTGCCATGTGTCATGTGCCGTGTGCCGCATGCCATGTGCCACGTTCTGGGCCATGGGCCGTGTGCCATGCTGTGCCGTGTGCCATGCTGTGCCATGTGCCGCGTGTGGCGCACTGGGCGCAGTGCCACGCTCTGCCACGTGCATCACACCGAGTGCCGTGTGCCGTTTGCTGCGCCGAAAGCCGGGTGCCGTTCGCGGTGTGCCAACTGTCTCCTGCCACGTGCTGTGTGACACTGCGCCGTGTGCCGTGTGTCGTTCACCCTGTGCCATGCGCTGTGTGTCACCATCCTGGTGCTGGCAGAAGCTCTTGGGGAGGTGACGTCCACCGGGGTGGGGTGTGACCCAAGGCCACCACAGGGACTAAAACTGGGACACAGGGCAGCTGTGACGGGGTAGGGGCCGCCCAAGAGCCCGCCATGCGGGTGCCACCGAGATGGATCCCGGGGCCAGGGATGCGGCCGGCACCCTGGGGGCTGTCACAGGGGTGCCAGCCTGTCCCCGTCCGTGCAGCCGTGTTGGCTCACCCATCCACCGGCACAGCCACGCTGAACCGCCGTGCCCCTCCAGCGCTGCCCACCGCCGGCACCCTGCACGCAGGCAGAGCGCGCTGCCCGCACCGCCCCGATCAACCCGCGTATTTATAGCTCCTGATTCATCTCCCTGTAAAGCAGGATAATAGACGTCGCCATAGAAACCCAGCGCCTGACGAGCCTGCGGATGCAGCCGGCCCGCGGCGCGGGCAGGGGGCTGCCACGGCACCCTGCTCCGTGGGGACGGCGGGTGCAGGGGGTGCCCATGGGGCTGGGGGTGCCCAGCGTCGCCGAGCCTGGCTGCACCCCCCAGCGGGGCAGGCAGGGCCCCGGTGCCAGCCAGCATCCCCAGGGAGGGTCTCGCCATCTGCCCCCCGCTCAGCCGAGCCCTGGCGAGGGGTCCTGCTCATGCCAGGGCCAAGCCCTCGCCCCCCCCTCCCCCCGCCATGGCACTGTGCCACACTGAGCTGGCAGGCGCTGGTTAATTAAGCCAGGGGTTAATTATTGACAGTGCCTGTGCTTCCCAGGTGGCTTGATAGAGCAATTCCTTGGAGCGTGGCAGGAGAGCGGCTGGGGGGGGGGCTTAGGGGGCTGCCAGCCTGGCACACCACAGGGTGCTGGGGGGGGGGGTAGGCACAAGCCCCTGGGTGCAAACACCCCAGGAGGGGAGCTAGGCGATGGGGGGGGCATCCAGCCAGGCCGTCCAGGCCACTGCAGCCCCCCCAAAAGCATCATGAGGGGTGCACTGGGGCAGGGTGGGGGGAGAAGGTGTCTGGAGGGCGTTGCACTGGGGAAGGCAGAGCCCGGTTTTTTGGGGGGGGTGTCTCTGGGAGGGTGGTGGTGAAGGAGCCGGCTCCGTGCCACAGGCTCCGCTGGCAAACACCGGAATGGTGCCCCGTGCCGTGACGCCACCCCAGGGCCCCCTGCGCTGCCCAACCGGCCATTGCCCCCCACCCGCAGATAATGTCCCCCGGGGATGGGTCCCCACCCTGATGGGGCCCCGATAATGCCGGGCGCTTCCCGCCAGCGTGCCGCTTCCCACCCCACGCCCATGGGAACAGGCTGCCTGGCTGGGAACAACAATAAATATTTATTTCCCCAGGGCAGGCTGGGCAGAAGGTGGGGGGTCACGGCCGCGCGCCCCCACCCCAGGGGAAGGAAGGCCACAGGGATGGCCACAATGTGTGGCCAGAAAAGTCCCCCATCCCTGGGGGGTGTCAGGCAGCTAGTGTCCCCCCACCTCTCCCTGCGGTGGGACCCCCAGCTGCGCCGCAGCCCCGGCCCCTGCGGCGATGGATGGGGCTGTGTAAGTTATGGGGGTGCTGGGGGCTCCCCATGCAGGGTGCCCCCCCCGCAGCGGGGCTCCGCAGGCAGCAGGGCAGTCGTGTTGTGCAGTGGCAAGGCCAAGTGCTGCCGGCCCCCTCCGGCCCCCCTCAGGCCATGGGCCAGCGCGCGGGCAGCTCCGAGTCGCCCATCTCCTCCTGGTAGAGGCGGTTGAAGAGGGCGTTTTGCAGAGGGGAGAAGTGGTCGCGCCAGTCCCCCACCACACCTGCGGGATGGAGGGGACGGGGTGGCGGGGGGGGTGTCTGCAGCTGCAGCCCGCACCCCCGTGTCCTCCCCCACCCCGTCCTCCCCCCATACCTTTCCTCATGAAGCGTCCCTGGCTGTGGTCCATGATTTCGGAGGGGATGAGGGAGTAGTTGGCCATGGCGTTGTCCCGCATGGCGACGAAGCTGCAGTGCTCCTCCAGGGCTGCCAGCGTCTCCGGTCCCAGCGGGCAGCCCAGGAAGGCGCTGAGCCGCTGCGCCGTGCCGCGCAGGTCCTGCGGCGGAGGGGACGGTCAGCCCGGGGCAGCTGGCAGGGACGGGGACAGGGATGGGGACGTGCTGGGGCTCACCTGGTGCAGCTCCTCGTAGGTGACATAGAAGATGTCCAGGAGCTCCCGCTGGCCCAACCAGCCCTTGACGTGGTCAAACCAGGAGCCGTAGTGCACTGGGGGGAGGCGGGGAGTTACGGGGGGGCCCTGTGGCTGAGCCCCGGCACCCCAGGGACCCCCGGCCCTTACCTGTGCCCTCGAGGAACTGCGTGAGGAAGGTGTCGAAGGAGCCGGGGTCGGGCAGGAACTTGGCCAGGCGGTGGAAGTGGTAGAAGGAGACGGCAACATCCTTGGGGTTCCTGGCCACATAGATCACCTTGGCGGGGGGGGGAACGGTGTCAGCTCCACGGCCGGGGGGGATTCCACTCCGCCCCGCTCAGAAAGCCCCTGGCAATCACCCTGGCTGCGGGAAGCCCCGTGGGCACGGAATGCCCCTGCGGGGACCCCCCCGGATTGTCCTGACCGCCCCCCCCTCACCTTGGCCTTGCTCTGCTGCAGGGCGGGGGCCAGGACGTGGGCAGGCAAGTGGGTGGTGATGAGCCGGCGGGTGGCCGTGTCCTGCAGCGCATCCCTGAAGTAGATCTGCTCCAGCCAGGGCGCCCGCTCCCAGTTGGGGATGGTCTTGGCTGGCAGGACGTCCCCGTGGCTGAAGAGCAGCGTCAGGATCTCCTGCATCCACGTGGTGCCTGGGGAGGCGGCTGTCAGGGCAGCGCCAGCCCGGCACGGGGCACGGCATGGTATGGCATGGCATGGCAGGGCTCTCAGCACGGCATGGCACGGCACAGCATGACAGGGCTCAGCACAGCATGGCACAGTACCCTATGGCACGGCACGGCACGGTATGGCACAGCACGGCAGGGCTCAGCACAGCATGGCACAGTACCCCATGGCACAGCATGGCACGGCACGGCAGGGCTCAGCACAGCATGGCACAGTACCCTATGGCACGGCACGGTATGGCACAGCACGGCAGGGCTCAGAACAGCATGGCACAGTACCCCATGGCACCATGGCACAGCACCATGGCATGCCAGCACCATGGCATGGCACAGCACGGCATGACAGGGCTCAGCACAGCATGGCACAGTACCCTATGGCACGGCACGGCATGGTATGGCACAGCACGGCAGGGCTCAGCACAGCATGGCACAGTACCCCATGGCACGGCACAGCACGGCACCCCATGGCACAGCATGGCACGGCACGGCAGGGCTCAGCACAGCATGGCACAGTACCCCATGGCACCATGGCACAGCACCATGGCATGCCAGCACCATGGCACGGCACAGCACGGCATGACAGGGCTCAGCACAGCATGGCACAGTACCCTATGGCACGGCACGGCACGGTATGGCACAGCACGGCAGGGCTCAGCACAGCATGGCACAGTACCCTATGGCACGGCACGGCATGGCATGGCATGGTGCAATATGGCATGCCATTGTATGGCACAGCACGGCATTGAACGGCTCGGCACGGCATGGCTTAGCACGGCGTGGGCTCAGCATGGCACAACGTGGCACGGGGCAGCAGCTGGGACCCCCAGGGCCACCACCAGTCACACCAGTCTGGGGTTGGGGACAGGACGGGGCTGGGACAGGGGAGGGTGTGGGGGCGGCTGCCCCCCACCTGCAGGGCAGGGGTTTTGGGGGGGAGGGTGGGAGCCGACGGCTGGGGCTGGGCTCCCCTCTGCTGTGCCCTGAGGGGCCAGTGGCCGCTGGGCTGCGGGGACAGGGTGATGCCCTGCCCAGGGAGCAGCTGGCACCGAGCCTGGCCACCTCCCAGCCACGCAGGCAGCTCCCGGTCCTGCCGGAGAGCCGGGGGCTGCGGGGCAGAGTCTGTCCGTGCCCCCCCCCCCCCGCCACCAGCCTGGGGGTCCCCAGTGCTGCCCCACTGACCCCACCACCCACCCACATGGGTTCCCTCCCCGTGCCCCATCCCTCTGGGACCCTCCTCCACCCCCCCGGCCCCCCACCTGCCCCACCGTCCCTCACCCGATTTGGGGTAGGTGGCGATGACCACGTCGGTGGGGCGGAATTGGAAGGTGGCGGCGAAGCTGAGGGAGTCCTGGGTGTGGAGGTGGCCGGGCAGGGAGATGCCGGCAAAGGTCTCGGTCACCTCCATCCGATCCATGGCCCGGCCGCTGCAGGGGACGTGCCGAAACCGCCCTTAAATAGCTGGAAAAGAGGAAGCCGTCCCGGCGCGAGGGGGCCGGGCTCCCCCGGCACATTCCTGCCGGGGAACGGGGGATCCGGCTGGGGCCATCGCCGGGAGAGCGCTGCCTGCGGGGCCGGGGGGCTGCGGGACAGCGGGACGGGGGTCAGCCCCACGCCGTGCCCCACGGCCGGGCTCCCCGTGGCCGGCACCGTGCCGGAGGAAGGAATTCCCGTCCCGGCGCGCCCCGGGTCAAGGAGCGGGGCTGGTCGTCTCCATGTGGCTCCGTCCCATTCCCAGCAGCCCCGCGGTGCCTCTTGCCACACGCGACACCGTAGCCACCGCCGGCGCCGAGGCCACCGCCATCCCTAGCCGGGGTTCCCCCACCGTGGGCACTGGGCCACAGGACTGACGTGTGCCTCAGTTTCCCCACACGCGACGCTGCAGCAGGACCGCAGGAGCCGGGGGAGGCGAAGCCCGGCACACATGGGACACCACCGGCAGCCCCACGCCAGAGCCGTGCCACCCCGTCTGCTGCCCCCCGTCCCCTCCATGGCGGGATGGCCACACCACAGAGCCGCAGGGTACGCAAGCGCTCAGCCGCTCCCCAGCGCCCGACGCCATCTGGGGTGGCCGGAGCCCGTCCCAGCCCCGCCGCCAGCACGCAAGCCGGAAAACATATTTCACAGCCATTGCAGGCAGCAGCTTCTCGAGCGTCCCGGGGCCGGGGTGAGCGAGGGACAGGGGTGCCGGGCCCTGCCTGTCGGCAATGGGGGTGCCGGCGGTGCCAGCACCGGGGCCGGGGGTGCCGGCGCTGGGGAGGTCGAGGCGGGGATGGGACTGGCACTTTCCCAGCAAAAATAAAAATCTGGGCTGCATTAGAGGGGCCGGGAGCGTCACCGCAGCTATGCGGAGAAGCCCCGGCACAGCCCTGCCAGCCGGGGCCGGGCTGGGGGAGGCTGCTGCCGCTGCGCCGCCCCAGTGCCCGCCGTGCCCAGGCGCTGGCAGGGCCGGGGCGCAGGGCAGGCAGGGTGGAGTTACGGCTGCGGATTCTGGTTATTTATTTACGGCGAGAGGGGATGGACAGTGATCCGGGACAGCCATCCCGGTGCATGCGCTCAGTAGGCTCGCGGCGGCAGCGGGTCACCCCGGTTCAACCCCCAGCGGCACCGAGTGGGCCAAGATGCCAGGTGGGAGCGTGGTGATGGCAGTGCTGGCACTGCGCCTGCTCCTGCCCTGCACCGGGCAGCATCACCGGGAGGAGGCCGAGCGCATCATGACCACCACGCCAGTCATCGACGGGTGAGCAAAGGTTGCCTGGCCCCGCGGCATGATGGGACACCCCGGCAGGGCTGCGGCTCTCGGCACCCTGAGAAAAACCCCAGCCAGAAAACCCCACCAGGGACAGCCCTGCCGGGTGATCCCCGTGCCGGGCACCCTGGGGCCATGTAGCCGGGGGGATCCCCGGCGGTGCAGCTTGGCTGGCAGCGGGCAGGGTGCTGGGAAGCCGGTGGCCAGGCTGCCTCGGGGGAAGTCCCCACTTGGGGCAAATGGGTCATGTCCTAAGGGATGTCCCCAGTCTCGTGCCAGAACCCGCAGGAGGCTCAGGTCCTCCGCGGGGTCCCCCATGGCACCATCCCTGTGCCACAGCAGCCTGGCGCAGGGCGGGGGGAGCCGGAGGATGTGGGGACCGTGACGCAGGAGGGGAGAAGTGGGAGCTGACCCCTGCGTCTGGCCCCCAGCACTTCCCCATGATACTGCTGGGTGCAGGGAACTACATGGCAGTGACACATCCCCATGGTGGTGACATCCCCGCGGTGGTGACAGCGATGTCCCCGTCAGAGGAGTGCGGGGCTGGCTCCCCCGCGTGTGAGGGCGGAGTGGGGATGGCGAGTGGAGGGGTGCATGGAATTGTCCCTGGCCTCCCCCTCAGCTCCCCCCCAGCCAGGAAAGGGTGTCCCACATGGAGCTGTCCCCTGGGAGTGACACATCCACGGCTCCTGGCCGGAGCCGCTTGGGTGGCTCTTGGCAGAGAGTACAGATGGGTGGGCAGATGGACCGGTGGGTGGGTGGATGGATGGTGGACGGACGGACAGACGGATGGATGGGTGGACAGATGGAAGGATGGACAGACGAGTGGGGAATGGGTGGGCAGAGAGACAGGGAGATGGCAGGTAGGTGGGCAACCAGGAGGCCGGCTGGCCGGAGGGGCGGCCGGGCAGAGAGCCCCTCATCCCCGCTCTCTCCCCTGCCCAGGCACAACGACCTGCCCTGGCAGCTCCTCAAGAGGTTCAACAACCAGCTGGGGCTGCCGGAGGCCAACCTCACGACGCTGGACGGCACCCACACCAACATCCCCAAACTGCGCCAGGGGCACGTGGGCGGGCAGGTGGGACGGCGAGGCGGGAGGGAGCAGGGGGGTGGGCAGCGGGGAGGGCAGCGGGGTGGGCAAGGGGCACTGGGACGGGGAGAGGGCACCAGGGAGGGCAGCGGGGTGGGTGTCAGTGGGCATGGGGCCAGGGTCCCGACGCTCACCGAGTGCCATCGGGGGCAGTTCTGGTCAGTGTACGTGCCCTGCGACACGCAGAACAAGGATGCGGTGAAGCGCACGCTGGAGCAGATCGACGTGGTGCACCGCATGTGCGAGCTCTACCCCGAGACCTTCTCCTGCGTCGTCGACAGCGCCGGTGAGCGGGCGCAGGGCCGGGACGCAGGTGTCCTGGGGGCCGTGGGTGCTCTGGTGCCCACCCTGGCTGATGCCCCCCACCCTCCCGCAGGCATCCAACAGGCTTTCCAGAACAAGAAGGTGGCCAGCCTCATCGGGGTGGAGGGCGGCCACTCCATCGACAGCAGCCTGGGCGTCCTGCGCACCTTCTACCGCCTGGGCGTCCGCTACATGACCCTCACCCACAGCTGCAACACCCCCTGGTAGCAGCCCCTGGGGGGGCATGGGGACAGGGATGGGGTGACATGGCCGGCATGGAGGGGGGACGGGGCATGCAGCCAAGCAGGGATAAGCGACTGTGGGTCCACCCTGATGCTCTCACCGCTCCGCAGGGCTGACAACTGGCTGGTGGACACTGGGGACGATCCGCCTCTGCACAATGGCCTCTCGTCCTTTGGGAAGGTGAGCGGGGACAGGGTCAGTGGCAGCACCTGGGAGCAGTGGCTGGGGCGGGGGGGACATGGTACCAGCACCCACCAGCCCCACGCTGGGTTGTTAAGCCCAGCAGCGAGTGCCCTGAGTGCATGGTGTCCCCCCATGCAGTGACATGTCCCCTTGCGCACCCCTCACCCGCCCTGTCCCCGTCCCTATCGCCGTTCCCGCAGATGGTGCTGGCGGAGATGAACCGCCTGGGCATGATCGTGGACCTGGCCCACGTCTCGGTGGAGACCATGGAGGCTGTGCTGAACCTCTCCAAAGCCCCCGTCATCTTCAGCCACTCCTCTGCCTTCAGCCTCTGCCAGAATCGCCGCAACGTGCCCGACGACGTGCTGAAGATGGTGGTGAGCACCGGGGCACGGCCGCGGGCAGGGAGCAGGGCTGGCTGGGGGGCCACGGGGCTCAGGACCACCTTTCCCCCAGGCCTCCACGGACAGCCTGGTGATGATCAACTTCTACAACAACTATGTGACATGCAGGGACACGGCCACGCTGGCCGACGTCGCAGGTGAGGCGGGCACCTGGGCAGGTGGGGGGGGGGTGGGTGACAGTGTCCCCCCGACCCTGCTCATCCCCTGCGCACCCACAGATCACATGGATCATGTGAAGAAGGTGGCCGGTGCCCAGTACGTCGGCTTCGGCGGGGACTATGACGGTGTCACGAGGTAAAGCGGGTGACGGGTGCAGGACCGGCTGTGTCGGTGGGACATGGCAGCGTGAAGTGGGAGGTGGGTGCTACCGGGCTCGGCTGCCCCTGGCACAGCTGCGAGCTGTGGGGTGGCACAGGCTCCCCACCGGCCTGGAGGACGTCTCCACGTACCCCGCGCTGGTGGCCGAGCTGCTGGCCAGGAACTGGACGGAGGCAGAGGTGAAGGCAGCCCTGGCCGAAAACCTGATCCGTGTCTTCAGGAAGGTGGAGGAGGTGAGCGGGGCACGGCAGCACTGGGCGCAGGGAGGTATGGGGCATGGGGACACATGGGGCATGGGGACACATGGGACAGCAGAGACCAGCGGGACATCAGGATGCATGGCACTCAGTGATGTGTGGGGACGTGAGGTGGCACAGTGACACACGGGGCAGGGGGACGAAGGAGGACATGGGGACATGCAGGGCTTGGGAATGGCGGCACGGGGACATTCAAGGCGACAGGGGGCTGTACGGGGCACGGGGACTGCCCCTCGCTGCGGGAGCCCACCCTGTCCCCCATCGCAGGTGAAGGCGAACCTGCAAGGCACGGCTCCCCACGAGACGCCCATCGCCTTCGAGGAGCTGGAGGGATCGTGCAGGACCCCCTACGGGTACACCGACGGCGCTGGCACAGCCCGGCTCCCGCCGGCAGCCCTGGGGCTGGCGCTGGCCCTGCTCCACTCCCTGCTCTCCTAGCATCCGGCACGGCTCCCCCCGCAGCTCCTGCACCCTGCCCGGCAGGATGCTGGCAGCTGGACCGGTGGCTACCAGGATGCATCCAACCCTGGTGCCTCTTCCCGCCTGCGCACCTGCCCCGCGAGCGAAATAAAGCCGTGCTTCCAGCACCGCCGGCAGCGTGCATCCGCACCAGGACCCTGCGGGGACCACCAGCCCCAGACCCATTGCCCTGCTCCTGGCTGGAGGCGATGAGCCACCCCGGCAGGTCACTGGCCGCCCTGGCAGGTCACTAGCCACACCAGGACCCCACCAGCCACCCCGGCTGCACAGCCCCAGAGGGGCAGAGGCATAGTGGGCCGGTGGGTGCCCAGCCCAGGGCACTGGGAAGCTGTCACCGCACCGGGAGTGACACATTGCTGCAACACACGGCCAGGTTGGCTGTAGGGCTGCCTCCGCAGGATGCTTACATTAATCATTAGCTAATTAATTGGCTACTCAATTATCGTCTTAGCAATTTCCTCTCACATTTGGGAACAGCCTGTCTTCTAAGCGGAGGCGGCTTTGGGCACCAGGAAAACAGGCAGGAGAAGGAGAGCCATCTTCCTGTGGCATTCGCAAATTGGCTGAGGCACAGAGCCCCGTCTGCCAGCCGGGTGCCGGGAAGGGATGGGCACGGAGAAGGGATGCGCCCGGTCCCCGATGGGATGGTGAAGCTGCTGTTGGTGGGTGCCGCTGGCAGGACCAGGGTGGAAAACATTGGGGCTCCCTCCATGGGGCAACGACCAAGGGCCAGGGAATGCTGCAGAGAAGAGCACAGGGAGCCGGGCAGCCCAAAAACCACGCTGGGGAAAAGGAGCTCGACTTGAGCTGGCTGCCCTGGACTCCCCGAGCCGGTGTCGGCCACACCGGAGCCATGGCAGCTCCCGCTCATCCCGGTTCCCTCCTGGCTCAGCTACACGAAGGGGAACGGTCCCTGCAGGGGAAGCATGGGGGGGACTCATCAGGGCTCCTTCTGCTCCAGCACCCCAGAGGTGGGGACCCAGAGCTCTGCCGGTGACTGCTTCCCTGCCCCTGGGCAAGAGGAGGCAGGGAAACTGCTGGCCGCCTCCTCCTCCTCACCTCAGCCCCATGGCACTGGGTTTTCTGTCCCAGGCAGGGGACAGGGCACAGCCATCACGCTGCTCCACAGGCAGAGGGGACCACAGACCCCCCCCTCCTTTGCATCTTAAGCCCCAGAGACACCACCACGGATGTTCAGGGATTGTTTATTTAAAATAGCAGAAGGTAATGAACGTGAGGTTGGAGAAGAAGAAAAAGGCAAATGAGACAAGCTTTAAAAAAAAACAAAACCACAAAAATGAAACCACAGAGAAACATCACACTGAAAGAAGGAGCGTTTCCAGGGGCAGGGACTCCCTGGGCCGCAGGGCACGTCCTGGCCCCCAGCCCCACGGGTGGCACCCACGCATGGCACCCTGCAGGGCCAGGCTGCCCGGCCCCGCAGCAGGGGGGCACAAGATCCAACGCTCCACCATGCCCAAGTGATTTTGTGGCCCAAAGCCACCTTGTCCTCCCGTGTCCCCACCCCTCGTCCCCACCACGGCACACCTCGGGGAAAAAGGTTCTGACGGTCACTAGACACACGCTGCCAAGGCCACTGAACTCAGAAGAAATAATCAAGACAGCGAAACGTGTTTGTGTTGCAAGTGCTGGGGAGATGGCCCCTGGCCCGCAGCGAGTCCTGCCCCACGTCCGCGGGGGCAGCCCGGGAGGTCAGCCAGCGCCGGGGGTGGGAGCGAGCTGCCTCCCCCCGCCGCTGCCCTTCCCTCTCAGCACAGCCCAGCGCAGCGCAGCAGCTCGGCACGCGTTAAAATTCCCTTTAAAAGTGATGAATCAGAGCTGCCCCGCTGCAGCGGGCCCAGCTGCCCGCCCCTGGCGGCGCACAGCACAGCTCAGCGCTGCCGGCCCCGGCAGCTGCACCGCGCTCGCTCACTTACAGCCTGCAGAGAGAAGGTTAAAGTTCCTCCTTGTGAAAGGCAAAGGAAACTACATTTCCTTCCCGGTGCTTCCCATCAACCCAGCAGCTCGGCAGTGCCTGGAAGTCACGGAGAAGGGGCACAGAAAGCTTCAGTCCCAGGGGAAGGCCCCGAGGGACAAGCAGCCACGTTTCCCCAGAAGCAGTGGGAGGAGAGGGGACACGGCCGTGCCCTGGAGGCAGCCCCCGCTCATCCAGCTCGGTCCCACACTCGGCAGGCAGCAGCACAAAGATGCAGCAAGATGGGGACAGCAGAGAGAAAATGGCAGCAGACATCCAGGGGACGAGCCACAGCCAGCGCAGGCAGACATACTCTCAGGATGGTTTAGCATTTACTGTCACACCCATCCGGCTGGGGAACATCTGGGGACAAGGCTGCGGCCACCACAGCTGCAAGCCTGGGGGTGGAAGCTGCTGCAATCCACTCCCAGCTGCTGGACATCAGGCTGGGACCGGTTCCACATGGGAGGTCAGGGCCTGGATAACCATTTCCAGACCACAGCGTCTGGAGATGTGGAACGCGTGGATTTACATGCACGCACACACGGGGCAGGATGAGTGTTTCAAAGGTCACTTTGTGGTACAGAGCTCCAGGGAGGTCTGGCCCAGCAGGACAAGGAGCGAACGATGGGCAAGGTGAAGTCTGCAAACAGGGAACCCAGCTACGGCTCGGGAAGGTCACTCCAAGGGAAGAGATGCCACGGCATCACCTCCCCTTCCTGCAAGGCACTAACCTTCCCAGAAACACCACAGCCGGGAAACCAACCCTTCCCAAACCGCTGCGAGAGGAAGGCGGCCCCGTGGGGATCTCCCTGCTCCTTGTAAACAGCTCCTTGCTGCGGGCCCTGAGGAAAACACAACCCACAGCTCGGAGACCCGGTCTAAAACAGGTAACAAAGGTGTGCTACGCACGGAGGAGAGTCAGGCGAGCAGCACCCCAGAAGATACAGCCACCCGCCTCCAGGATTCCTTTAGTGTTAAATCAAGAGCGGGACGTTGCATCGTGGGACACTGCCAGAAACCAGCAGCAACCCTCAAATGAAAAACACCCTGAAATCAGAACCAGCAAAGCGTTCCTCAAGCCCAGAGAGAGGCCGTCGCTGCTCAGAAACCCCCTGCCAGGATCGCTGCCTGCTCTGGGAAAAGTTGTCACCGTCACACCCCAAAAGAAGAGTCTAAACGCAGGCAGGCAGGGCTGGGGACGTGCTGCTGGAGGAGGGGATGGCCAACTCCGCCTGGCCAGTGGGTCAGAGCAAGGACGTAGCAGAGGTGGGGAAGGAGTCCCGGGCCCCTCCACCCCACACGCCATACCACCAAGTGCAGGGCAGCAGTCCACAGGGGCGACGGGAGACCTTAATTCCGCAAGGCAGCCAACCTGGAAGGGAAAGCACGAGAGGGAACAGGCATGAGAGCGGCAGGAAACAGCTGGCCATTACTCAGAAGGACCCTTCAGCCAGCGTGTGCCGGGAATGTCTCCACCCGGAAACCTCTCTCCTGCAGCAGAGGTGCAAGAAATCCTACTCTGGAGCACACGGCTATGGCTGCCTGGGGTTAACATGGAGTATCCGTCATCAACGCAGGAGGGGTTCCCGGCTTCTCTTCTGGGTGCCCTGACACTGCAGCCCCCCTGGTCCCTCTCCCAGGGTCACCCCCAACTCTCACGGCAGCCCACCGCAGCCTCGGGGCTGTCCCCGGATGGACCCCGGTGGCAGCTGCGTGGGGAGCAGCAGGGAGGGACCAGGGAGAGGAAGCTCATCAGCTTCTCCTGGGGCAGTTCCAGGGAAACAGCCTGTTCCCGGAGCTATTTGAAGGTCAGCGCCAAGCGTTCCCGGAGCAACAGCAGCTGCGTGAGGGCGAGAGCAGAGCAGGGGGAGACTGTTCTGCACCTCGTCAACGAGAGCTCGCTGCTGAGTGCCAGAAGCCACCCCCGTCCCCAGGCCCAAAGCTCCAAACAGCCACTCGCCTGCCCTGCGCAGGGTACCACGGGGACTGCCAGGCTCTGGCTTGCCTGAGCGTGAGAGGGGGCTCCCCACCCACTCGGCCTGCCGTGATGGGCTAACTCATGCCCTTCATATCGGTGAGGGATCTCTGGGAAGGATTCAAACTGCCTCGACACAAGGCAAAGGACCCAGGAGAGAACAAACCTCCGCGACAGCTGGTCTTCCTGGGTGCGGACTGAGCTCTCCCCAACTGCCGAAGCCCCCTCGGGGAGCTGGTTGAGCTGGTCCATGATCTCCAGGCCGTTCTCCTCTGCGATCTGGACGATGAGGCTGTCCACCTGCTCCTGCGGCGTGGTCAGCGTGGTAGCGGAGCTCATGGAGTCCTCCATGACCTACAACAGAGACAGCCTGTCACTCTGCCCCACAGGCAAAGCCACCAGCCCCCTTAGCCAGAGCAGCCTCCACAGCATCAAGCCTGACAGCAGAGCTACAGCAAAGGGGCACAAGGTCCGGTTCTGCCCCAGACCCGCTCTGAGCAACGGCTTGCTATGACACAGGGACAGTCACCCTCCCTCTTATCCCTGTCTGCTGCGTTCGCCTCTTTGCACAGCAAGCTCGCTCCTCCGTCAGGCAACAGAGCTGTGTCTTCCCCAACATCTCTCATATCCCTCAAATGCAGAGAACACAACTACGTGAACAGCTCGGGGGGTTTCCCACACCGGAGGCTGGAGTCCCCGAGGGAAACAGAGCTCCTGACAAGCAGGGGTTACAGCTGGGACCCGGCGCTCTCCCAGGAAGCAGCACATTACGGTTCACAGAGACAAATCCACCCTCCCAAATCCATCAGCTCCCAGCCCTCCCGGACCCATCAGAGGCCACCAGCACTTACCGACGTATGAACATCCAAATTCTGAACTTGCTGCTCAAATTTATCCATCACCGCTGACACTTTCTGCAGGTCCATGGAGCTCAGGGCTTTGTCCAAGGCCTTGGTCACCTGGGCCATGTTTTTCGTCACCTACAAGAGGAGATTACTTCACCGGTACTCCCCAAAAGTGAGGTACCTCACTGTCGAGAGTAGAACCCAGGTGAGCGACAGAGAAATCAGTATTTCTGATGCTCACAGCAGCACTACGAGGCAGGACAGTCTGCCTGCTCACCAGATGCTGCAGCCAGCTCTACGCAGGTTCAGCCTGGCTGCGGGTTTCTCCAGCCACGTGCAGTCACTGAAGACCTCGGGCACCGCTCCTGGCAGAACAGGTCCCAGCCCACCACCCTTATACATGCCATGAGGCGAGAGACTCGAGCCTCTCCCTCTGTGCAGCCACGGGTTAAGGACTTAACCCAAGCCTCCGATGAAGCACCCCCGCTGAGAAGCCACCCCAGACAGGCTCTTCACAGGCTGCACCGCAGCAAGGGGGTCCGAGCTAACTACAAAGCTTGGTGGGATTCTTTCCAGGGATAGGGAAGTACGTACAAGGTGGTTCGAGGTAGCGAGAGGGGAACAGCCAATGTTCACTCTCTGCAGAGCACAGACCAGTCTCAAAGCCCCATGCCCACGCAGAGGCTCTTACCCCCTTCATTGTCACTGCTGTCTGGACCTTGGAGGCCACCGCATCCACCCGGGAAGACATGCGGAGCCAGTTAAGCCCCTCATTCTTCTTGCGGATGGCATTCTCTGCATAGACGCGAGCGCACTCCACATTTTTCTGCTGAAGGGCCTGGAAAGGCAAAGGGCAAGCACTTGCACGGAGAATCCACACAGATTTATAAATAAGCACGCTCTGTTTCTGTCTTAAGAATTTTCCACTAGGAAAAAGCTCTCTTATGACCCTCAAGATACTGAGCACGCCCCTGAGTGGGAATTAAATTCCTCTCAGTGTTGCAGGGATGCACCGCATCCACCCGGCAGATTTGAGAACTGAGGGTGGGACTCAAAACACTTGGAGGCTGAGCTGACGTGTGCAGCAAGGCCTGGGGAGGGGAACCCGCCCCCTTCCCCAGTCCCTTGGTGGAATACAGCAGGAAGGATCCACAGCTGCCGGGCACAGGCCGGCCTCTCACCCACCTTTTTAACTTTGGCTTGTTCGGCCTTAGAGTCTTTCTCAGCTTTTTTAGCGAGTTTCTCCAGCTGCTTCGCTGTGAACTGCGGAGAAAGCAAAGGGTTAGTGCCAGGATACAGCAGCGCAGAGCCAGGGACCGGGGCGAGCAGAGCCCCCAGCTGCCTCCCCCACCCAGCAACAGCGGCCGCGGCTGCCCCGAGCCTCTGGCCGCGGGAGGGTGCCGGGAAGACGGAATGCCCCGAGGAGCGGAGCCTCTCTGACCACACCGGCAGACTAGGAAGTCCGTTTTCCCTGCTTCTGAGAAGGGAAGCACCGGCAAAGGCCCGGGAACAGCGGCCCCGGAGGACAAACCCGGCTAAAGGGCTCCCTCTTCCCGCAGCCGCCGGCATCGGTGGGGCTCCCGCGGCCGGGAAGGGCAGAGCGGCAGCAGCCCCGCGCCTCCTAGAAAACGCATCTCCGCAGGCCAGCGCCTCCTGCCCCGACGAGGCGTGAGTCAGCGGGCGGAGCGGTCCCCAGGCTCCTCACGGAGAGGTGGACGCCGGCACCGGCCCTCCGGGACGAGCCGCGGGACCGGAGACACGTGAGGGAAAGGAGGAGGAGGAGGGCCCGCCGGCACCCTCACCTTCAGCTGGAAGAGCGTGTCTGGAAGAGAAGGAGAGCACAGCCTCAGGGACGGCGCACCGGGGACAATGCCGGGGCCAGAGGCCGGGCACCGGGGCTAGGCCTAACCCCGGGGCCCCAGCCGCAGCCGGCCGCCACTCTCGGCACGCCCCCGGCCCCACCATCAGGACAAACCCCCCCACGTCCGAGCCGGGGGCGGCGGAGCACCGTTTCCCATCCTCCCGCTCTTACCGTCCATCCTGCCCCGCCGCCGCTTCCGGGTTCTACGGCCTCCGCTTCCGGGGTGCGCGCGCGCCCGGTTCTCGCGAGAGTGCCGCCCGGGGCGGGGGAGGTCACGTGGGGCGGGGTCGGCTGGGAGGGGGCGGGGCCACATCAGGGACGGAGGCGCGCAGGGGCGGGGCCGTAACGGGGCGTGGTCAAAAGAGGGCGGGTTGGAATAGGGCGGGGCTATAGTGGCTGCCATGGACACAGTCCCTAAGCCGTGCCTAGCAACCGTTGCTAGGGTCCAGCGCGGGGGGGGCGTGGTCTGTGGGGCGTCACGGTGCGTGCGTCTATGCTTGACGTCACGGCGCACGCATGGTGCCGGCATGGCGGAGGGGGGCTCTGCTGACGGGGAGCTGGAGCCGCTGCGGCTGCGGCGGCTGCGGGGCGAGGGCTTCTTCGAGGTGCCGGCGGCCGACCGGGTGAGGGGCCGGGGCTGTGTGGGCGAGCGGAGCGGGGTCCGTGCGCTCCCCGAGGTGTCTGGGAGGGGGAAGAGGGTCGCAGCGCCCGCGGGACCCCGGGGTGGGGGTAGGCCCAGGGCCTGCGGAGGAGGAGCGGCCGCCCTGGGCCGGCGGCCACGCAGGCTCCCCCGTGCCGGAGCGGGCTGGGCGCAGGGAGGGAGCTGGGCAGCGTGCGGTGCCTGCAGACCTGGCCGCCGGCTGGGAGCAGCTTGTGCGGGGGACAGGGAGGCTCTTTGGCGGGGGCGGTGACAGGGACACTGTGCTGGCTGGGGGCTGTAGGGGCCCGGGGAGCCGTGTCTGTCCCAGCTGCTGGCTGAGCCAATGTGCCCGCAGTGTTTTAGAAGCATTGGTTTGCTCCCTAAGTACCGGCGCAGCACGGCAGTCTGCCCGGTGAGAGGGAGGGGTGTAGCTTAAGGCATTAGTACGCCATCGAGGTCGCGCGTCCCTGGGAAGGTTGGTGAGACACCTCTGAGGGCTGCCCCGGAGCTAGCACTCGCCTGTGACGTGGCTCTTTGGTTCCAGCTGGGAAGATGCCGGAGTGTGAAGGAGTTCGAGAAGCTGAATCGGATTGGAGAGGGCACCTACGGCATAGTGTGTAAGCGTGGTACTGGCTGTTCTCTCCGAGCCTGGGGCAGAGCCAGTTCCTGGGCAGAAGGAAGGGCTGCGGCCCATCTGCCCGCATCCTGGCAGTGGGAGCATGTTGGGCTGGGGGGTGCCATGATGGAGACCGAGGCCGAGAGGAGACTTGTCAGTGCAGGGGTCCTACTGGCTCACAATAAAGCCAGCGTTTGTCATCTGGGCCTGACTGCATGCCCTGTGCTGCTCTTTTAGACCGGGCCCGGGACACCCTGACGGATGAGACGGTGGCATTGAAGAAGGTGCGAATGGACAATGAGAAAGATGGTAATGGAGGAGCAGGGGCGACTCCTATGGTGGGCAGGAGCATCCCTGTCCCCTGCTCGAGGCAGTTGTGCATCACAGCTGTTACTCTCCGCAGGAATGCCCATCAGCAGCCTGCGGGAGATCACCCTGCTCCTGCAGCTTCGGCACCCCAACATCGTGGAGCTGAAGGACGTGGTTGTAGGGAACCATCTGGAGAGGTGAGAGTCTCCTCTTCTCCTGCCCTCTCTGCCTTTCAGACCCTTCTCCGTCCCCTGAGCTGCCTCTTGTGGCACAGACCTGCGCTGTGAGCGCTGGGACACCAGAGGAGTGTCCCGCAGGAGGCTCCTGACTGTGTCTTGTCTATGACAGCATTTTCCTGGTGATGGGGTACTGTGAGCAGGACCTAGCCAGCCTTCTCGAGAACATGCAGACACCTTTTTCAGAGGCTCAGGTAAAATTTGGGCTAAGCTTTAGTTATGTCAACAATGTCAACCCTGAGAGGGTGCTGCCACTCCAGCCAGACCGTGCTGGCCACGAGCATGGACTCCGCAGACCCTGTGATCCCTGGACCTTGTGTTGGGCTTCAGCAGAGCTGGGGAGCACTGGGTGAGGCAGCATTCCTGGGCCGCGTGGGGAGCCTGGGCTTAGCTGGCTCTGGCAGAACACTCCAGGGACTTTCCAGGCTGGGTTTTGGGCTGGAACAAACTAGCAGAGAAACAGAATTATGAAAAAAATGTGTCCCCATACAGCCTGTGATCTACTCTGGGAGGACACAGGGACTGATGCACTGCAGAGCAGTGGCAGACCGCAGGGCACTCGAGTGGGTTTAACCTCTGGGGGCTTGCCTGGCTGCTGCTGCTCTCGCAGAGGTCAATGCTCCTGTTCTCTGTCTCCAGGTGAAGTGTATCATCCTGCAAGTCCTCAAGGGCCTGCAGTATCTTCATGAGAACTACGTCATCCACAGGTGGGAGCAGCAGGACGGACGTGGTGGGAAAGGGGACGCGGGGAGAAGGGGCTGACGGGAGGGAGCCTGCTGATCCTCTAACCATGGTGTGATTCTTCACCTCCCACGCCCATGTCCTGTGAGCAAGGAGCATAGTGTGGAGTAGCTCTGGGTGAATCAGTAGCTCCATGTGGGAGCACTGGTGGGGCAGGGAGGACACTGAATGATGGGATTCGCTTCTCCTTGTGATTCCCTCAGCTCTGGGGCTCTGCAGCTGCCTGCAAGCCCTGGGGGAGAGCCATTGCTTGAAGGACGATGCTGACCAGCCACTCTCTGTTCCTTGGCAGGGATCTGAAGGTATCCAACCTGCTCATGACTGACAAAGGCTGTGTGAAGATAGGTGAGCCCCTGGCAGGCGCCACCGATGTGCCGACAGCTCTTCCTCCACACTGTGACACGGTTGGAGCAAGGAGCTTGCCTCTCTCCTGATCTCAAGTCTCTATTGCAGCTGATTTTGGACTGGCACGCTCCTATGGGATGCCACCAAAGCCGATGACCCCCAAAGTCGTCACGCTCTGGTGAGCGGTCAGTGTGGGGCACTGTGCTGGCTCAGGGTGATGCGGGTGAGTCCTCGCAGCGTGGCGAGGGCTTCCTTAACACTGAGTCCACCACAGACTCCTTGAGACGCTGCTGTCCCCCGCACAGGTACCGAGCACCCGAGCTGCTGCTGGGGATGACAACCCAGACCACCAGCATCGACATGTGGTAAGGGGGGGACAGGAGGGGGCCGAGGCTGGCCGGGCGGGGGTCTAGGGGGCTGCAAACACAGGGGTGGATCAGTGGAGGCGGTTCTCCCATCCCTGCTGACTCTCACACCTCCTCTGCTCCGCAGGGCCATGGGCTGCATCCTCGCCGAGCTGCTGGCCCACAAGCCGCTGCTGCCAGGCACCTCTGAGATCCACCAGATCGACCTCATCGTGCAGCTCCTGGGGACGCCCAACGAAAATATCTGGCCGGTGAGAGCGGTCCCTTGTTTGCTGTCTGCTCTGTCTGCTCTCCCTGCGTCCGCCTCACACTCCACTCCATCCCCCTCAGGGTTTCTCCAAGCTGCCCCTGGTGAGTCAGTACACCCTGCGGAAGCAGCCCTACAACAACCTCAAGCACAAGTTCCCCTGGCTGTCGGAGGCCGGCCTGCGGCTGCTCAACTTCCTCTTCATGTACGATCCCAAGAAGCGGTAAGAGCCTTCTGCAGCTCTGCATGGGCAGGACCTGGGACAGGCAGGGGAGGAGGAAACCTGCCTGCAGACAGGGCTGCCTGCCTTACGCTGCCCCTGTGACAGAGCTGTCCCCAGAGCTGGGGACACGTCAGCACCTTTGGGGAGGTGCCTGCTACATCCCCTCACCCCCACAGGGCTACGGCAAAAGACTGCCTGGAGAGCTCCTACTTCAAGGAGAAGCCCCTGCGTAAGTAAATCCCCCACAGGGCAGGGCTGGGGTGTTCTGGGCCCTGCTGAGCCTCCCTTTCTGCCCCGCAGCCTGCGAGCCAGAGCTCATGCCCACCTTCCCCCACCACCGCAACAAGCGAGCGGCCACCACCAGCGCAGGGACAGAGAGCCAGGCAAAGCGCAGCAAGCCCTGAGCCCCCGGCCCTCTGGAGGCATGGCGCGCACCAGCTAGGGTGGCTTTCCTCGGCCAAACAGCACCATTGCGTGGGCTCCATCCCCTCCCAGGACAGCTCTGAAATTCACTTCCCCTCCCCACACTGGCACGGGGACAGCCTGGCTGCAGCAGGGGAGCGCTGTGACCCACTCCCCATACACATCTGCCCCGGAGCTGGGCAGGCTCCAGTGCGGGACTGGGCCAACTGGGGGCAGGAGAGAGGAGAGATGGGGCCCCCCAGGAGAGGCTGGGACACTGGTGGGGCCAGCCATGTCCTGGGGGGCCCTTGGACAGTGCTGGTTGTGTGGGGTAACCCTGACTTTGCCATCAATAAAAGCATCTGCCAGCAGCAGCGTTGGGGAGTGAATTGCCTCGTCCCTTGGCTCTAGCTGGGCTGGGAGAAGCTACGGCCCTGCTCTGCTTCCCTTGTGCCACACATCCAGCCCCAGGGCCCAGGACACCCCCATGCTCTGCCTCCCAAAACTGGCCTTTAGCAGAGCCCGGCCTCCCTTTCCTGGGAGGCATGTGGTATCAGGCTGTGTCCTTCCCCGGAGTGGACACACTCAGGCTGCTGCTCCCCCCACCGCCCCCCAGCAGGGCAGGAGCAGACCACCACACTGCCAGGCAGACGCACTTTACTGAGATGCACCGAGCCATTTACAGTGGGAGCGCTGGGCCTGGAGCAGGAGGAGCCCAGCAGGCTCCTACCATTCCAGGGGCAAAGCAGAGCACAGCACGAGCCCTGCTACCTCCCAGCGGGGCAAAGTCAGTGTCCTTCGGGCTGAGCGTGGCTGTGTCCTTGTCCCCTTCCAGCCCCAGGGGCACAGGCGCAGCCAGCAGCAGAACCTTAGGGGTGCTAGGACCAGGGGCCGGAGCTGTCGGCCAGCAGCATGTCCACCTCTGTCCGCTGCAGCCACAGCCGCTGCTGTCTCTCGCTGCGCAGCTCCTGCCCGTGGTGGCGGCTGCGGCAGGCCTGCCCGGCCGCGCAGGCACCGGCGTGGAGCTGCTGGCAGGTGGTGCAGCAGTAGGAGGGCAGCACGCCCCGGCGCAGGCAGGAGTGCAGCTGGTAGCAGGGCAGCTCGGGGGCTTCCTGGGGGGCGGCGGAGGGCAAATCCTGGGCTTCCCCTGGCACCTGGGGGCTTCCGCTCCCCATGGCTAGAGCAGAGAGCGGGCTGCTGGCCCTGCCGAGCTCCTGCTCCAGGAAGAGGCGAGAGGAGGAGGAAGTGTCTGGTTTGGGGTTGCCCATGGAGGGTACCGGCTCCTGCCCACACCCACTGTCTCCACAGCAGTCCCAGCCCCTCCTGGGCACATCCCGAGCGCCCCGCGGGCTGCCACGGTCCCTCCACAGTGCCAGGGTGGCTGCGTCCTCTCCCCCCGTGTCCTCAGGGCTGGCTGGCATCTCCTGGTAGAGATCTGCACCATCGCCACAGTCGCTGGCAGCCCCTTGTTGCTGCAGCATCTCCACGCAGGCCTCCACATCCCCGGCCAGCTGCCGTGCCTCCAGCAGCTCCTCAGGACGCAGTTGGCGCGGCCGCAGCCGGTGCACCACCTCCACCAGGATCTCGCACTCCAGCCGGCAGGCGAAGAAGCCGCAGGCGGCGGCGACCAGCTCGGGCCCTGGGGGTAGGCGGGTGATGGCCAGGCGGTGCGGGTCGCGCTGTTCATAGCCCAGCCGGCCAAAGCTCCGCACCAGGTCAGCTTCGGGGAGCGCCGGGCGCAGCGAGTGCACATACGCGCCAGAGAAGGTCTGCAAAGAGAGGCGGGGGGTCAGGGTTGGAGACCCCCAGTGGGTTCACCACCACCACCGCTGCCCCCGGTGCATTTCGGGCGGCAGGTGCTCACCTGGACGGTGCCGAACTCCCTGCGCCAGGGGAAGAGGTAGAGATTGACGGCCGCCAGCTCCAGCAAACGGAAGGCGCCGGCCAGGCCCCGCAGCGCCGGCCCCGGGTCGGGGCGGCCCCGCAGCCCGCGGGCCAGCAGGGCCGGGCCGTCCTCCTGCAGGGCCCCCAGCAGGGCCGGCTCCGGCCCCAGCCGCTGCCGCAGCCTCTCCCCGAAGGAGGGGTCGGAGCAGGCCCCGGCGCGGCCCCGGCGGAACTCCCGCTCCAAGCAGCGCCGGTACTCCTCCCGGTACTGCTGCCCGCACTCCTGCCGCAGGGCCGAGCCCGCGCACATCCTGGGGGTGCGGCGGGGTCAGACCCCCCCCGGCCCGGGCCCGGCTCCCCCCGCGTCCCTCCCGGCCCCACGCTCCGCACGGGCTCCGCTTCCGCTTCCCGCGCCACGCCCACCGCGCGCGCGACGTCACCGAGCGGGGCGGTGCCCACCCGAGGCCCCGCCCCTGCTGAGTCCGCGCCGGCAGCGCCCCCCAGCGGGCGGGAGGAGCAACGCCCCCGCCCCCGGCGCGAGGGGGACTCCCGGGACCGCTCCGGCCGCGGGGGCTCGGCGGGTCCCGGAGGGACCGGGGATGGGGGGAGCAGCACCTGCCTGTGGCCCGGGGTGGCGGGGACAGGGTCCCCCCGGTGCCGCCTCCTCACTGCAGGGACTCCACGTAGGACAGGGCGCTCTGCAGGGACGTCAGGCAGTACCCCTCCTCCCCGATCAGGTACCTGCAACGCACCGTGCCACCGCCACCCCACCGTCACGGCCGGGACACCGCCACGGCCACCACACCGTCATGGCCAGGACACCGCCACGGCCACCACACCACCACACCGTCACAGCTGGGACACCACCATGGCCACCACACTGTCACGGCCAGGACACCACGACAGCCACCACACCATCACAGCTGGCACACCGTCACAGCTGGGACACCACCATGGCCACCACACTGTCACGGCCAAGACACCACCACAGCCACCACACCATCACAGCTGGCACACCGCCACAGCTGGCACACCGCCACAGCCACCACACCATCACAGCTGGGACACCGCCATTGCCACCACAGCACCATGGCCACCACAGCACCACGGCCAGGACACTGCCACAGCCATGACATTGCCATGGCCACCACACTGTCACAGATAGGACACTGCCATGTCTAGGACACTGCCACAGCTGGGACACCATCATCACCACCACACCATCACAGCAAGGACACCGCCACAGCCACCATACCGCCATGGCCACCACCCTGCCACAGCCATCACACCGCCACAGTGACCACAGCCAGGACACTGCCATGGCCACCACACCACCACAGCCACCACACCATCACGGATACGACACCGCCACGGCCACCCCACCACCACAGCCAGGACACCGCCACAGCCCTGCGCCCACAGGAGCCATGGCTCCCACCCACCCCCCTCCCCACACCTCCATCCCCGGCAGCCCTGTCCCAGCAGGGGGGACGCTGCCCCCACCCCGCGTGTCCCAGCACACCCCCCCGGGGCTCCTACCCCTCGTGGATGAACTCCTCCATGGCGGCGCACTCGGAGAGCAGCTGGGGCAGCCCCGTCTGCAGCACCACGTAGGACAGGATGGGCAGCAGGTCATCCGCCCCGCTGCCACCAACGGGAACCGTCAGCCACACCGGCACCGGGAACCCCCAGCCCCACACCTGCACCCCGAGCGCAGGAGGGGCGAGCACCCCGCTCCCCATCACGGCCCCGGCTCTGCTCCGCCTGCCCGTGGGGGGCTGGCTGCCCCCCCTGTGTCCCCTGTACTCACATGGTGGCAGAGGCGGGGGTCCGGCCGTCCCGGGCGCCGCAGTACTCCTCGGCACACTCGCAGATGCCACGCAGGGCTCGCACTGCGGCACAGAGCGGGTGCTGAGGGTCACCCCGCCATCCCCCCGGACCCCCCCCGCCATCCCGGACCTCCCCCCGGCCACACACCGATGCACTCCAGCTTCCTGCGGGGACAGGTCTCCAGCGGGATGAGGCGCAGGTCCTCGATGGCGGAGCCGTACGCGGGGCAGCCGGGGGCCGGGGGGAAGAGGCGGGAGGACAGCCCCATGTCGGCGGGGCCAGCGTGCCGGTGCCGCTCCATGCTGCGGGCCAGGGTCGCCTCGCGGGACCGGTGCACGCTCCTGCGGGCAGAGAGGCGAGGGGCTGCCGGGGAGGGGGCCGGGGGGTGGCAGGGGGGCCCGGCCCCGGGGCAGCGGTACCTGTAGAGGGCCAGCAGCGGTGCCCACAGCGGGGGGAAGAAGGCCTCCTCCAGGCAGGCCAGGCACTGGTCCTTGCCGGCGGCGGTGTTCAGCCCCTCGAAGGCCAGCAGCGTCAGGGACAGCAGCCTGTCTGGGAAGGGACGAGTTACGCAGCACGTTCGGGGGCGTCCGAGAGATGCCCCCCCATCCTCCCAACCCTGCACCGAGTCCGCCCCGGCTAAACCAATAGGGCGCAGGGGGCCCCCTCCCCTAACAGAGAGCCACCCCCCCAAGCCCCCGCATCCCCCCGACCCCGGTGGCCATCCCTCACCGATGGCGTTGTGGATGTCCCGCACGACGCCCTTCAGCTGCTCCGGCAGCGTTGCCTCCTGCCCGGGGCCATCCCCGGGGGCCCAGCCCTCGGGCGACGCCAGGAACCGCTCCAGGTCCTCAAAGGAGCTCTCCCGGGGGGTCTGGGGGGCCACCACCACCTTTGGGGCGCCGGGGCTGCCATCGGCGAGGGGCGTGCTGGACAGGCTGTGCCGCAGCCCGGCCGGGCCGTGCTCGGGCACCGAGAACATGCAGTGAAGGCTGCGGGAAGCTCGGAGCCGGCGGCCCCCCGGCTCGGTGGGCAGCGAGCCCCCCGCGTCCAGTGAGAGGAAGGAGAGGCCGGTGGGGGAGGCGGGGGGGACGTCGGCGGTGCCCTGGCTGATGGCCGGGTAGAGGCGGGTGTACACCGCACACTGCAGCTGCCGCAGGAGCTGGGCGATGGGGTGCTCAGGGAAGCTGGAAGCAGGGCGAAGGGTGGGCAGGGGGCACCGGCAAGTGGCCGCGGCCCCCTGTCTCCGAGCAGGGCCCTTCCACACCCCAGCGCTACCTGAGGAGGCAGGAGAAGAGCCCCGACACCAGGGAGAGGTCTGATGGGCTCCGCTTCAGCCTGGCCTTCCACTGCCGTGGCCAGTCCTGGGGAGCATCCGCGTCTCGTCAGCGGGGATGGCACGGCACCCTGCCCCATGGCACGGAACCCTGCCCCCACGGTGCCTGGGGACAGCACAGCACCCTGCCCCAGCAGCCCCCAGGGGTGTCAAGGCCTCTCGCCCCGCGGCACCCAAGGACAGCACACATCCTGCGCCCACGGCACAGCCCTCTGTCCCCACGGCAGCAGCCTCCAGCGTGCACTCACATGGTCCTGCTCATACTCGAGGATGGCGGCGTAGAGAGCTCTCTGCTCCTGCTCCTCGGGGGTGAGGGCCACGCTGCTGGAGAACCTCCTGGGCATGCAACGATCCTGGGTGAGGGCACATGCCAGGGTGGCCCCCGTGCCCCCTGCCGTGACACCCCCGCTCACCTGTTGGCAGCCTCCTGCAGCCGCAGACGCCGCTCTTCCATTTTCCGCTGAAGCTGGGCCGCGGTAGAGTTAAGGCTCCAGAGCCCTCGGCATCGCCGTGGCACCCAGCCACCACCGCTCTCCCGTCGCTGCGGCACAGCCACGGCAGCTCGGGGACTGGGATCAGCCCTTCTCCCACCTCCGTCCCCCCGATCAGCCGGTAGCAGGACAGGACCGGGACCCCAGAACCCTGTGGGATCGGTGCAGCCCAGGGACAGGGGACAGGCACCTGCAGCAGCGTGTGGGGTTGGGAGCCGTGGGGCTCTGCCGGAGCCAGGCACGGCCTTGGGGCAGCCCTCAGAGCTCTCCCCCACTGGGAAGGATACAGTCTCCTCCCGGGCCTTGGCGATCACCAGGTTCTCCATCATCTGCCGCTGCAGGGACAGCGTCTGTAAAGCAGGCAGCGTGTTGGGGACGCCTGCCCAAAGCCCACGGCCACCAGTGTGCCAGGCACGGAGCAGGGGGTCCCCCAGGCACCGCAGGGACTTTCTCCCCTCCTGGTCCACTGGAAGCAGCCCTCCCACCCAGCCGGGCTCCCCACTTGCCAGGGAGGTCTTCTGCAGGGCCTGGCTGGGGTTCAGCCGCGCCACCCGCGCCTCGTAGGCAGCCTTCAGCTTCTGGTTCTGCAGAGACGCCTCCTCCAGCGGCGTCAGCTCCCTGCCGGGAACCAGCCCTCAGCGCCCACCATGGGGCACGGTGACGTGACCCGGGGCCCCTTCCCTGCTGGTGTCCCCCAGCCGGGACCCCGGCAGAGCGGGGCAGACGTCAGCCCCCTCCCCCGTGTCTGAGCCCACGTACTTCCGTGCACCCTGCGCCTCGGCGATCTGCAGCTTCTGGAAGATCTCCGGCGGCAGGAAGGGCGAGAGCTTCCCCCCCTCGTCCGAGAAGACCCGGCGGTGCCTGGGGAGGGGAGCAGGGCCCCCGCTCCGCTCCTGCGCGGCCAGTTTTGCCTGGGTTTTCCCTGGGGAGGGAAGGACAAGGTCAGCTGCCCCCCCCCCCCGCAAACCACCAGCTTGGCCCCCCGGCTTCTCGAAGCGGGACCCCACACACAACCCCTCGCTCACCCAGCGCCGCTGCGATGGACTTGACCCTCTCCAGGCACTGCTCCGCGAGCTTCAGCATCTTCGGGGTGTCGGGGGTGACCCCCTCGCTACCGTCTGCGGGGAGGGGTGCGAGGCTCACCCGCAGGGCACCCCCCCCTGTGCCCACCGGCATGGGGGGCCGGGGGGGCTGCCGAGGGCACGGCGGGGGTCCTGCCCTACCTGTCCCCACCGCCTCCTCCTGCAGGGCCTGGGCGATGAGGGTGATGCTCTTCAGGTACTCCACGTAGGCCTCCTGCCGGAGTGGGGGGGCTGAGACACAGACCCCCGGGCAGCCCCCAGCCCCACCAGCTGTCCCGGGGGGGCCGCAGCACCGCTGAGACCCCCGTCACCCTCCCGGGGATGCCAGGCTGGGTCGCGGGGTGGTGGGTGGGGAGCGGATCGGGCCCTTCCCCGGGGGTATCGGGGGCCCGTGAGGGGCGGGACCCCGCAGCCTGCCCAGGGTGGGGAGGACCCCATGACCTCGGCGGGATCCCGGCCCTCCCGGTGTCCCCATGGCCGGGGGGGCCCGAAGGGGAGACCGGTCCCGGTGATGAGCCCCGGGGGTCCCGTCCCGCCCCTCCCCGCGCTCACCCGCGGCCGCCCGGCGCTGTCCATCTCCAGGGCGCCGCTGGCCGCCCTCATGGCGGTCTGCAGGGCCCGGCCCGCCGCGGCCCCCCCGGGCCCCTCGCCGCCCGCCGCGGCCATGGCGGCCGCCGCCCGGAACGGCGCGATCGGGCCGCGGCGCCGGGGGAGCGTGACGGGACCGGACCGGCGGCGGGGTCCTCCCGGCCGACAGGGGGCGCTGCGCCGGGCGGGGCG
Source organism: Rissa tridactyla (assembly GCF_028500815.1). NCBI lineage: Eukaryota > Metazoa > Chordata > Aves > Charadriiformes > Laridae > Rissa > Rissa tridactyla. The sequence continues at coordinate 93,297,365 of NC_071469.1, forward strand.
GGCCGGGGCGGGCCGGGCCCGCGGCGGCGGCGGCGATGAAGCGCGATCGGCGCGGCCGGTTCCTGGCGGCCGCGGGCAGCCCCGGCGCGGCGGCGGCCCCCGAGCCCCGGCGGCGCCCCGGCACGGCGGCCCGCGGCACCGAGGCGGCGGAGGCGGCGGGGCGGCCCGAGCCCCAAGCGGGGTGGGCCCCGGCGGCGGCCGCCTGGGCACGGCCCGCCGCCCTCGGCGGGGCCCCGGAGGCAGGTGAGGCCCGGGGGCAGGCGGGCAGGCCCGGCCCGGTGAAGCCCCGGGGGGCGGTCAGCCAGCGGGACGGGCCGCGGACGGGTGCGTGGGTCCCGGCGGGCGTGAGGGCTGGCAGGGCCGGGCCCCGCCGCCGCCGCTCCCCCAGCGCCCGGAGGCTGTGCCCGGGAGCAGACCGCCGTTCCCGGGGCTCCGGATTTGCCGGTTTGGGCTTCAACCCTAAAGATCTGCGGGCTGCCGGCGTCGGGAAATAGCGAGGTCCGGGGCCGGGGGGGGGTTCGGCGGCACGACGAGGGGAGGGCGGACGGCAGCTCGCTCTCCCGCCGCCCTCGGGGGCTCCGCCGTTGTCCAGCCCCGGTTTGGAGGCGGGCGATAGCCCGGCGCCGCGCTGCCGGGGCGGCTGCGGGCGGGAGATAAGTTTCATCGTCAAACGGTTCCAAGTTGGGTGCCTAAAGACGAAGCGCTGCCCTTCCCCGCCTCTGTCCCCTCCCCGGGGGCTCTGCAGCCTGGCCCCACCGGTCTCCGGTGCGCGGTGGCACCCCGCGTCGCTCTGAAGGACCTTGGTGTGGTCTCGGCGGTGGCTGGGGGGCTGCAGGCGGGACCCTGCTCCCTCCCCGTCGCCGGGCGGGCGGAGCGGAGGGTTTGGGGCACAGCTGGGTGGCATCGGGGCTGGGCAGAGGCTTCATCGGGGAGTTTTCCCTGCGCTGGCCCAGCGGAGGGATGGAGCGATGCTCCGCAGAGCAGGGATGCTGTGGGATGGGGCGGGAGAGCCGGGTTGAGGTGGTTTTCATCCACTTGGAGCTGCGGCAGCTCCACGTCCCCGGCTCCCTGCCCTGCTCCGGGGCGGCTGGGGATCGGCGCGTCCCCAAGGGGCTGCTGGGGCAGCCCAGGCTCGCAGCGGCTGCGGGACGCAACCGCCGGCTATAAATACTTTGGAGATAAACACTGGGGAGGGAGAGGAACTACTTAAGCCGAGGGGACGGTGTTGGCAAAAGCACAAACGTGTGTGAGCGAGCCCTGAGAACGCCGCAGCTGGGAGGAGGTTCCTCCACTGGGGCAGTCGGGCCAGAAAGGCCGATTTTAGGGTCAGCTGGTTGTGGAGCAGGGCCATGATCTGCAGGGGAGGGTCACAGGGAACGTCTCTCTCTTCCTGCACGGCTTTTTTCATGCTTGTGCCGAAGCCAGGGCTTTGGAGGCCGCCTTCATGAAGGGAAGGGGAACATCTTCCACCACGCCAGATCCTTCAGGCCGTAGCCGGCTGCCGTACTCTTGCAGCCGGCACCCAGCAGCTGTGTTCAATCCTTCTCTGGCAGGAATTGGCAGAGCCCTGAGCACCGGCTATTGTCGCCTCTGCCATGGGAAGTTCTCCTCCAGGAGCCTGCGGAATGCTTTCGGGAAGGTGCCTGTGATGGGGGAGAACTCGGAGAAGCAGCGTCGCGTGGATCAGGTCTTCTTCACCGACTTCCAGCGGCTGGTCGGCGTGGCGGTGCGGCAGGATCCCGCGCTCCCCCAGTTCGTCTGCAAGAAATGCCATGCCCAGTTCTACAAATGCCGCAGCGTCCTCAGGACGTTTATCCAGAGGGTGAACGCGTCTCCCACGGGCCATGTGAAGTCGAAAGGAAAGTACGTTGCATTTCTTCCTTTCCGGGAGTTATCGGGAGTAGTAAATTGCCGTCTATTGGCGCCTGGTCCCTCCATAAACCCTGAGACCCCACTGTGCTGTTCTGGCTTTTGCAGGAGCGGCGTGGCCCAGGCCCAGCCGGGCGCGGAAGGAGGTGCCTCCTGTCTGGGTGAGTGCCTGCTCCTGGAGCTTTTTCCTTTTCTGTCTGTGATACCATCAATGTTATGGACCACCCAGCAGCGTGGTTCCTGCATCCCTCGGCACAGGGACCGTGCCCGGCTCTCGCTGATTACGGTTCCCCTTCTTCCCTCTCCGGGACGATCCTCGCTGGCACCGGCCTCCCCGAGCGGAGCTGAACAGGCTCACGGGAGGGGTTACGAAGAGCAGGCAGGGTGGGTTTGGGTGGTGGTGCCAGGCCTGTCCCAGCCTCCATCAGACACTGGGGGCAATCGGAAATACGCTTTCAGCTGTAAAATTAATGATATTGGCAGTGGATGGGACTGACCCCGCCACAATCCATCTGGGTGCAGCGCCTTTAGGGTGTCTCCCACCTTCCTCTGACGCAGAAGTGCAGCGCAGGAGTGTGTCCGCAGCCCTGTCCCCTCCCTGGGGGGGAGCAGGCCCCTCTGTGTCCCTCCCTGCGGCTGGCTGTGCCCTTTGCTGGCCCAGCGGACTGACTCTGCGCCTGCTGCCTCTCTCCTCCGACAGTCGACCTGATCACCTCCAGCCCGCAGTGCCTGCACAGCCTGGTGACGTGGGCACACGCGCACGCCGGGAGCTGCCCGTCGGTGCCCAGCCTGCAGAGCGTGCTCTCCTCCGAGTACTGCGGCATCATCCGCGCCGTCTGGGGCTGCGGGGATGGGCATGACTACGTCATGGATACAGATTCGGACTGTAGCACGGTGCTTGTCGACAATGCCTTGTCTGTCAAACGGGAGTGGAACAAGAGCACGGCGCAGCGCTTGACTGACAACGGGGCAGGGGCAGACAATGCCGAGGCTGTTTCTGCTCCCAAACCCCAGCATGCACCAGTAAGGACAACTCCTTGCCAGCAGCCCGCAAACAAAGGGACCACATCGGTGCCACCGAACGTGGAGAATGAGCCACCACAGAACAGGGATTCATCTCACTCGCAACTGGACAGCACGGCCTCCTTACAGGAGAAAGCCCTGCCACAGCCCGTGTCACCACCGAGCAGTGCCACAGGTAAGGGATTTGCCTTCCAATCTCCCCCCAGGCCTCTGGGGAAGGGCTGGAGCTGGAGACCGGGCCCAGGGAGCGATGGTCGGGCTGGGCCCCCTTCTCGGAGACTCCTGCTCTTCAGGGAGTACACAGACCCTGGCTTAGGGAGTGCAGATTGCCCAGAGAATCGCCTCTGATCGGGGATGCTGAGCCTTGCCAAAGGGAAGGGGGAACACAGGTTCAGCCGACCGCGTCGCACAAAAAGAGCCGGTCTCCTTGCCCCGTGCGCGATTTCCCCCTCTGAGGGAGGGGTGAGACTTGGCCGTTCCTGATCAGGCTGCGCCTGGATGGCAAGACCCTGCTGCCTTGCTCTCGCTGGGGGACATGTGCCTGTCAAGTGCTGCACAACGGTCACTGATTCTCCAGCAGCACATCTGCCTGATGTTTTTTTCTGTTCAATCCAAACCCTGTCCATATTCCTACAAGGAGGAGTTTCCCCCACCCTGCTGCAGCTGCAGGTGATGCCGAACAGCAGGAGCCCCTTGTGTTTGCAGAGGAAAGTTGCCGGGTGGGCTTGCTCACAGGCCGAGTTCATGTGGGTTTACTGCTGAGCTCTCCCGAATGCCACTTTGAGAAGAGAGGTGTTAACACCGATTTTGAGTTACGGAAGTCAGGCTGTGTTTAGCTCTGACAGCCATGGGAGATGTCTGCTGGAAAGGGGAACGGCAGCTGGGACTCGCCTGGGGACAAGTCTGTCAGTTACGGAGCAGGTGTCATGGGGGAAACCAAAAAATGTTTGTGGGAATTCCAGGGTGAAGGGTCTCCTGCCGCTGGGGTGCCAGGAGACCGGTCTCCGAGCACAGGAGACAAGGATTTTGGTCTAAATAATCATTAACTGTTGTGTAGCACATATTTTCACGTGGTATGGGTCACACTGAATGAACCTGGAGTGGTTGGTTCCTTCTCGGCAGCTCTCTCCGCTGGCTTGTTTTTGCTGCTTTTCCTTGTAACGCACCGTGTTCTCCTTCATTCCCTAGGACAGTTGAGTGGGAAGCAGGTTCTGTCTGCAACGTCGGATGAGCGGGTAAAAGACGAGTTCAGTGACCTTTCTGAGGGGTGAGAGAAGAGTGGGTTTAAAATAGCCTTAATGTCTTCTTTGCGAGTATGAAATGACCCACCTTGGAGAGCTTTCTCCACGAGTGACCTGGCCCTCGAGGCCCCTTGGAACTGGCATCGGTGGTCACAGAGCAGTGGCTCTGCAGCGGCTGTGATGAAGCTCACGCCGCCGTTGACGCGCTGAACTCCCCTCCTCGCCGCCTCTGCTGCAGGGGGGGGTTTGCACACACGTGTACTCTCCGTGTTTGTTGGCTGCTTCCAGCAAACCTGGTCCTATTTTGTTCCCCGCTCTGTGCCGGGGAAGGAACCGCGCAGGGGGCAGCTGGGGCTTGCTCGGATCTGGGTGCTGCTACTCCAGCCCCCTGGCTTCGGAGCGATTCCCCTTCGCCGCTGCTCCGGGCTGGGGATCCAGAAGAGCAGTCGGTGCGGGAACGCAGGCAAGGGGTAGCAGTCGGAGAAATCTCCCTTTTTGCTCATGGGGAGAGTGATTAAATGGGAAGCGGGAGCAGCTTAGCAGTCTCTATGACCAAAGATTTGGCTAATCCTTCAAACGTAGGTATTTGAAGTGAGGCTTGTAAATAACTGATAACTGAGTCCAGTCATTCTGAGTCTAAAGTACCAAACGGACGAGACTTCTTTCAGTGTGTCAGCTAAATCTGTCAGCTGTCACATTAAAAGCGCCACAACAATTTATTGCCTGTTTCCTGGCTTCAGAATTAATTGCTTCTTGTATGGCTTAAGACTTAAAAGAAAGAAAAAGAAAAACCAAAACCTATGTGGCTGCTATGTATGAGGAAATACAGAATGACCCGCAGCTTAATTAACCTGCGCCAGACACTTATATTACATACGTGATCTACAAAATTACTTTTCCTAGTATAGAAAGTGATGGCAACATCTCAACAATGAATAGATCTTTTCAGTAACAGCTGTTTTTTGTTCTCCTGACAGTGGTTCAATTATTCTTACAGAGATCTAGTCCTAAAATGACCTGATTTTGCTATTTGCTGTGTTCACCGGGGCTGTGTTTGCTTGGGGAGATTATGGGGGGAGGAGAACACGGGGAGGGTTGGCTGCCGCGGTGTGGGGGAGATGGGTGCACTGGGAACGAAGAACACGTATTGCTGCTGCCGCAGACGCTGAAGTGCCGGTCCCGTGCTGTGTCAGTAAAGGGCATCTTCTCTCTCTCAGGGACTTCTTGAGCGATGATGAAAACGAGAAGAGAAATGTGCAATCTTCGGACGACTCCTTCGAGCCTTACCCCGAAAAGAAGTAAGGGGCTTGCTGTGTGGTTAGCAGGGCTCCCTGCGGGCGAGCTGAGGGCTGGTGGCCGCCTTCCCTGTGCTTGTGCCGAGCTGGGCCAACACCATTGCTCTCCTTTATGGCCTCAGCTCCCTCCACATCCCTGCCTGGAGCCCACAGCGCTGCCCCAGCACCTGTGTTCCCCGAGCTCCCCAGCAGGTTGAAGCAGGGCCACGTTCCTCTTCCCCAGGCCCAGCGCTAATTACCGCAGCTCAGCTCACGTGTACTGGATGTATGCGTGCTCCTGCTTTGCCAGGTCAAGCGTCAGGCTAAGCCGACAGACCAGGTGTAACACTCGGGGCCAGTTAGGTGGGAGGACTCAGACCAACATCAAGTATTAAACCACTGTCCTTCTTCCTTCTTGGAGGGTTTCTAGCAAGAAAAGCGACAGCAAAGAAGCAAAGAAGGCGGAAGAGCCCAAAATAAGGAAGAAGCCGGGGCCTAAGCCAGGCTGGAAAAAAAAAATCAAATGTGAAAGGTAATAAGGAGCAGGTGACAGCTGGGCAGCACTCCCGCGCTTGGCACGCTGGCTGACGGCAGGCCTCTGCTTTGCAGGGAGGAGCTGCCTACCATTTACAAGTGTCCTTACCAGGGATGCACGGCTGTCTACAGAGGGGCAGATGGCATGAAGGTGAGTTCAGGGCTTGCTCCTGTCCCCAGCCCATAGCTTTGAGTGTTACAGAGCAGTTTCCACATGAGGAGAGGATCCGTGACAGGTTTAATTCACTGCCTAACTCCGCGGCAGGCGACTAAATGAAGCAGTCAGAGGCCTTTTTCTGTGCTCCCAAAAGCAACGGGAGCTGCTCTGGCTTTGCATGCTCCTCCTGTTCTGGAAATCTGCCGCTGGCTCGGCAGCAGCCCTTGGAACAAGCTCTGCTGCGTCCTGTTAAAGCCCCTGCTGCCAAGGATGGATTTGGATGCAAGTCTCTGGTTTTTCACGGCGCAGCAGCGCTGATGCGTAAGCCTGCTAAGATGGGGAGGTCTTGTTTGTTAGGGGATCCCCCCTTTTCGCTAGGGAGAACACAGCCCTGATCTCCACTAGATGATCAATGATGGAAGCTCTGTCCTTCCTTTACAGAAACACATCAAAGAGCATCATGAGGAGGTTCGGGAGAGGCCCTGTCCTCATCCTGGCTGCAACAAGGTGTTCATGATTGACCGGTACCTACAGCGACACGTGAAACTCATTCATACAGGTGTGTCCCAGCAGGCTCTGCTCACACCAGGCGATGGGTGTTACAAAGACCCAAGGATTCCTTGGGCGAGGCTTGTAGGTGCCATGGCAAGCGTCTGTGTGGGGTGTAGAACTGTTTGCCTTGCCTGTAAACCTGTAACAAGCCATCACGCGGGGGATGTGAGGCAGAGGGAGGAATTCAGACTCCACCAGTAAGCGTGGGCAGCTGTGTGTATGCATTTCATGTACTAGAAAATCAGCGGAATTGATGACTCTCTCCCTTTTTCCATTGCAGAGGTACGTAATTATATCTGTGATGAATGTGGGCAGACCTTTAAGCAACGCAAACACCTCTCTGTCCATCAGATGCGGCACTCAGGAGCAAAGCCCCTCCAGTAAGTGCACACCAACCATCCGTTCGTAGCTAAGCAAAGGGATAGAAGGGGTAGCGACGCTCTGCTGAGCTCTCACAGTCGCTGTTCTTAGTACAGAGTAATTCTGTGCTGCAAACCCTGCCTGGAGCCGGCAGTGCCCTGGCTGAATCACTTTCAATGTTCATCTACAACACATGCTCCAGCTCCAGAGCTTCCTGTTGCTGAGCAAGTCTTACGCCTCCTTCTATTCCTGTTGAATGCTCAGCCACCAGCGATGAGCTGCGGGCCTGAGGGGGAGAAATGTGTTGCGTGACCAGCGTAGTTGTAGGACATGCTATGAGCAAGCAGCACTGAGGCTGCGGTTGTTTTCTCATGGGCTTATTCCGCATCACAAAGAGCAAACGCCACAGCTGTGGCTCCAGGCTCAGTCCTAAGCCCCTGCTTTGCCTTGCAGGTGTGAAATCTGTGGTTTCCAGTGCAGACAGCGAGCATCGCTCAAGTACCACATGACCAAACACAAAGCTGAGACAGAGCTGGAGTTTGCCTGCGACCAGTGTGGGAAGCGCTTCGAGAAGGCCCATAACCTTAATGTCCACATGTCCATGGTGCACCCTCTGACCCAGACTCAGGACAAAGCCAAGCCACTGGAGCCAGAGCCCATTCTCCTCCTAAATACTTCAGGGACTTCAGAAAGCCAGGCGGTAAAGCCAGAAGTGACTGCACAGCAGGAGCCCACTTGAGGGGGACGGGGAAGCTTTCCCAGTCTGGCCCTGTAGAAACCATATGGCAGAGTGGAGATTTTTAACCTACAGTTTAGTCTCCCAAAGAACTCAGTGGAATTAGCTTCAGCTTGCTCAGAAAAAGCTTGTTATCATGCTGTGATTCTCCATGCTCACGTCTGATTCAGCAGTGTTGTACTAAGAGTCTGTCTAATCCCAGGGGAATGGATGTTCGGCAGCGCCCCTTCGTGGTCCCCCTTCTCCCCATGCACACAGTTGTAGAAACAAGAGTTGACCACAACTGTTCCCCGCCCGCACAAGCTGCTGCCTGTACAGAAGTGCCCTCAGGTGGCTGCAAGGGTACACAGGACAGTGGAACAATTTTAAGCAGACATTTTGTTTAGAAGAAAAAAAAAAGTTATGATTCCCAAAGCAAGTCTAAACTGAAATTTGTAACCTACTTTTTATTGTAACAAGAGCTTCATGGTTATGCTTGTAATAAATTATTTACAAAGTAATTTGAAAGAAACAGCACTGGTGAGAACGGTAACACCTTATCTGTAGTCAAGATGTTCTGCTCAGCTTCCCGTGCCGGTGCCTGCCCGGGGCTGTGCCTGTTGCTCAGAACAGGAGCAGCTCCTCGTCCAGCTCCATGGCCGCGTCAGGCCTTGAGAAGTGCAGGAGGGTGGCTCCCAGCTCTGGGTCAAGTTCTTCACACGTGGCCAGTAGCTGAGGAGAGGGTGGACAAACAGCTAGTATTAGACCTGCTCGTGCTGCCGCAAAGCGAGTTACAGCATCATTTTGCTGCTTCTCAGCAAAGTACAGGTAGAGGGAAGCTGTTGCTGACTCACACAGAAATAACAGAGTCTCCTGGCTGACAACAGAACGCTTGTGGGAAGCTTCCAACACCTGCCAGTTAGCTGGGCTGGATATTTCCCCCAAGACCAAGCATTAAGCAAGCAGTGGGAGCGAGACTGCGTGAGGGCAGTGTTTAATGTTGCTGAGAAAGACAGAGACTGCGGCGCGGGAGAGGGAGGATGTGGCTATAGCACTGATTGAGCAGCAGGTGTCCTCCGCCGCTACCAAATGTCTTAGCGAAATGCGGTGTGCGTCAGCGGTTAAGCAGGCAGCACCAGTACAGGATCAGCGCCCAAGACAGGCTACACGGGCAGAGGCAGCGTTCCCAGCCCTCACATAGCCGGGGAAGAGGAAAGTCTCAACTCACCGGCCGTATGTTTCCAAAGCTTTGAGCAGGGCATCGCGGGATCGCACCAAGCAGGAACCGCCGGGCCGTGGAGATCACCTCCAAGGGATCCCCCTGGAGAACACGGAGGAGAGACACAATGGCAAGCGCAATGTCACTTTTAGCTCTCAGACCCTGCCTCCAAAAGTGAAACAGGAACCACTACACCACACCTAGGGGCCATTCACGGGTTACACGCACCACTTGGTCACTGACTGCATTCGCCCTGAGGTTCTGTACAAGAGCATCAAGGCACGTTGGGTGTCAGGTAGCAGCAGGACATCTGTG